>NC_143251.1:94262500-95512500 GCF_984573655.1 Nuphar pumila
GGGGTTTAGTTCATAATTCATATTTTTGCAATTTTCTTAGTGAAGTCATGCTAAATCTGATTTTGTCTCATGTATGTTTTAGATTTTAGAAGTTTTGCATTTTAATCCATATTTTTTTAATATATTTAGTGAAAGCATGCTAAATATGATTTTTTTCTCATGTATACTTTAGATTTTTGGGGTTTGGATTATAATTTATATTTTTACAATTTTCTTAGTGAATTCATGCTAAATATGATTTCTTTTTTCATGTACATTTTAGATTTTAGGAGGTTTGCATTTTAATCTATATTTTTATAATTTATTGAGTGAATGCATGCTAAATCTGATTTTTTGGGTTTAAGTATGCTTTAAATTTTAAGGGTTTAGTTTATAAACCATATTTTTATAATTTTTTTAGTAAATACATGCTAAATTTGATATTTTTTCAAGTATGCTATAATTTTTAGAGGTTTGCATATTAATCCATATTTTTGCAATTTTCTTAGTGAATTCATGTTAAATCTGATTTCTTTTCTCATGTATGCTTTAGATTTTAGGGTTTTATAATTTAATGAATGAATGCATGCTTATTTTGTTATAAATATTGTTAACTTATTGTTCAATTTTCAGCAGATGTTTCATGAACGTGTATCATCATAAGCATTAATGCAAAAATCTGAAATACCTGTTGACTCTTTAAGATTTGTTATGTCATATTGACTATGCATTGTTAATAGTAATTAACAAATTATCAATGCATGCCATTTCAATACAATAGCTAGGAGAGCAAGAGGTCATACTCATGCTTTAGCTATTACAGGTCTTCCCCCAAGATAAAAGCATAAGGTTATTATTAATAAGTATGACCACCCCATTGGGCAAGAGGCACAATACCTAAGTAGCTTTATATAAACTGTCACATGATATCCTAACCAGACACCTTAACTCTTAATGAGTACTTGGCAGCATGTCCACCTTACGTTCCTTCTCATTAGTGAAAAAATCCTTATGCATTATTTTAATTTTCATCAATCGAAGGTTTGCATTTTTCATTTTATGTTAATATTGTATGCATTCATTATACAAAATTATAACAATGCATATATATCTTACTTACATGTCTTTGTAGGCACTAAGTGCAAAGAACACAACCAATCACACCATATAGAAACTTTCGCACACTACGAGCACGAAGAGTTTTGTACGATATTAAGAAGCGAATGTATGGATATAATTTCACATGATTGTCATCCATGTATAGGACTTTATACTTTTTAATCATATTTCATTTATTCATAGGTTGGTGATGATGGAGTGAAGCCTTTTCGAGGAAATATGTTTTGCATGATCCGTACCAACAAAAAACATGAAATTATCAATGCAAAAACAAATCAAATGATGGTAAGGCCTATTTACTTTATTAACAACAACAACAACAACAACAACAACTACACCTTCATCCCAAAACAATTGGGGTCGGCGATATGAACCAAAAAAGAAAATCATTCTGGGTATTCCACATGAATCCTTCTCCTCCAATCATTTCTATCCAATGCCATGTCCTCGGTGAGGTTCAAAGCATACATATCCTTTCCTATCATCTCCATCCATGTCTTCCTAGGCCTACCCTGACCTATTTACTTTATTAAGATTCATTATTATTCATAAAAGAATGATATATGAAAATAAAATACGTTGATTAATGAATTAATACATTATCTTACAGACATCGATCAAGAGACAAGCTAGCTCAACTGTCTCAAATGTTGGATGGATCTGTGGATGACCCATCACGCAAGAATGTCCTCTCTTAGGTTATGAGAACAGACAAATATGGGCGTGTATGAATGTTTGGCATGGGGGTATCCATAAAAGAAGTATTCGGTTTAGGTCCAAGTAGAGTGGAACTCTTGTATCAAAATAATGTGTATCGCAAAAATATAGATGCATTACAAGCGCGAGTCTCTGGTTTGAAAATTGAGGTAAGCATGGTGGAGTTATTGTTGGGGATGTCGGACAACAATCAATCAAGTTCTTCACATGCTCTTTAGGTAAATTGTTATAATGGAAGATTCTAATGATGTCTATGACTTTGTATTTGGTTATATATATATATAATGTGTCTGTGAAGTTATAAAGGGTTGAAGGAAGATAAATATATGTGTAAATGTTGTGTTTTTTTCAAGGTTAAATATGTGAATGATGAAGGGTTGTATGTATGTGAATGTTGTGTCTATGCATCGTTGAATTTTGTGTTTATGCATCGTTGAATATAGGCAACAATTAGTGTACAAGAATGTATGTGAATAATGTATATGAATATATGTTTATACAGGGATGCATGTATGCATATACAAAGATAAATGTTGTGCTTATATATGGATGAATGTATGTTTACATATGGATTAATGTATGCGTATACAAAAAAAATTATTTTAATAAATATAATAATTTTTAAAAATATATTAAAAGTCTTTACTGGTGTTAAATTAGCACTAGTAAATAGTTTATACTGAGGCTAAAAGCATGCCAATAAACAATTTTTACTGGCACTAAAAGTGTGCTAGTAAAAGAATGTTTTTACTAGTACTAAAATAGTGCCAGTAAAAATAACATTTACTGGCGTTATGAGTTAGCACCAGTAAAAGTTTTATTAGCATAATCTATACTGATGAAACTACTGGCACTTTTCAGTAAAAATCTTTACTGGTGCACAACAGGCTTTTATTGGCACTATTTTAGCGCCAGTAAAAATATTATTTTTTGTGTAAGGAACCCCTAGTAAAAAACTTTAACAATTTTTATTTTTTAATATGATCTCACCCTCTATATATGGTCTACATGATTAGGTTAGCAGAAATCAGTGTTTGGATCATGTTATTTTATTGGGTATTTAAAATTTTGCATGGGTTGAAAAATCAACATATAATATACAAAATTTTCAACCCTCATAAAATTGTATTTTTATGTCAAAAAAATATGATCTAAGAGTTGATTCCTACAATTTTGACCATGTTGACCACATCCATAGGGTTAGTTTTAGTTAAAACAATTTCCTACTATGAGTTCCAATCAGAAGTTCCTTACCCACAACTGCAACCTGTATTATCCCTTTAGAAAATATCATAACTTTTGTCACAATATTTTCAAGATCCAATACAACCTCAAAAAATCTAATGTTGTTAATGGTAAATGATGTGTTTCTTCGAAAAACCCTATAATTTTCAAAAATTTGCCCGATGTCTAAAACCACAAATGTCTGCCAATAAAGTGACCATTTTAACTTTTGCATTGAGTGAGTTTTCTTTCAAATATATACCCAAGTATTGCATCCAAGATCTATGATAGACTTTGTCATTAATTTTTTACCCAAAAAATGAATAATTTTAGAAAAATACAGAAAAGAACAAAAAAACTAGACGAAATTACCTTTTCAATGGCACCTGATTCATTAAAAAATGATGAATGAGCATAGTGATATAACCCTGATAGGATTCCTAAAATAGGAGATGAGTATTCACGGTTGCGTGTATCCTGATTATTCTATGCTATTTTCTAGCTACCTGCGCTAAAAATTCAAAAAAAGAATAAAAAAAATAAAGACAAATTAGGGCATTAGATTTCCAATGCTATCAAGATCACCTTGATCTGATGAACGGTTGAGAAGAAATATCCGTTGTAAGATAGTCTATTCAGTTGTTTCAATTTGTAGAGCATATTTTTGTTCTGGTCTTAGAACTAAAAAAGAAAAACCCTAGAGAAGTTTTCGGTTCTAACTCAAAATAGTAAAGTTACAGGTTTGTGTCTTAGTTTTTCAGTGACTATAAAAATGCAGGTTTATAGATCTAAGAATAGAGACTGTTTAATAGAAAATATGTGAATTTTCTCATATATATGCGGTTTTCTGCATAAACATGCAAACATCCTCATATATATGTGGATTTCCTCATATGTTTATGAAGAAATATGCATATATAGGGGGAACTTCACATATATTTAAGAGAAAATTCACATGTTTACATATTTTAGAAGAAAATTCATATATTTGCATATTTTAAGAGAAAATTCATATAGTTTGGATTTAATATGTATATATAGGAGAAACTTCACATATATTTGGAGAAAATTCACACACACACACACACACACACACACACATATATATATATATATATATATATATATAAGAAAATTCACATGCTTAGGAATAAATCCACTTATATAGGAAGAACATATATATATTTAGGAGAAAGTTCACATATATATGAGAAAATTCATATGTTTAAGAAGAAATCTACATATATATGAGGAAATATGCGTATTCACATATTTTGAGAAAAAAATTATGTTTAGGAGGAAATCTATATATAGGAGAAAATTTGCATATATAAGAGGAACTTCACATATATTTAGAAGAAAATCTACATATATATGAAAAATTCACATATTTAGGAGGAAATCCACATATATAAGAACTTTTCATATATATATATATAAGAAAATCTACATATATATAAGGAAATTCACATATTCATATATTTTCTACTGAATAGTCTCGGTTCTTAGACCAGTATCTCTCCAATCCGGCATCAAAAACTTGCATTTTTATAGACCTTTAAAAACTGAGACACATGCCTATAACTTTATTGTTTTAAGTTAGAACGAAAAACTCCTCTAGGGTTCCCATTTCTGAGTTTCAAGATCAAAATAAAAAACATGCTCTGCAAGCTGAAACAACCAAACAGTTTATCTTGCAGATGGAGTTTATTTTCAACTGCTCATCTGATCAAGGTGATCTTGGTGGCATTGAAAAGCTAACACCTAGATCTATTTTTGTTGTTTTTATTATTTTTTTCAAAGTTTTGACACAGGTGCCTAAAAAATAGTATAGAATAATCGTGATAGGCTTAACTACGCATGTTCATCTCCTGTTTTAGGAATGTTGTCGGGGTTGTATCTCAGCACCCGTTCATCGTTTTTTAGCAAATCAGATTGGAAAGGTATTTCTATTTAGTTTTTTTTGTTCTTTTTTGTATTTTTCTGAAATCTTTCATTTTTAGGCTAAAAAATTAGTGACAAAGTCTATCATAGATCTTGGATGCAATACTTAGGCACATATTTGAGAGAAAATTCACATGTCTGGAAGAAATCGACTCATGCAAAGGTTAAAATGATGATTTTAATGCCAAACATTTGCTGTTTTGAACATCAAGTGGATTTTAAAAATTATAGGGTATTTTTAGAAATGTATCATTTTTGTATAATTATTTTTCATTTTTAAAATATCATGACTTATGAAACATTACTATTATTTTAGTTTTATACTTTTTCACGCTCCTAATTATTTTTATACAAGGATAACATTTGGTAATAACGATATGAAGTATAAACATTTTTTAATTGTTTTAATGAAACTAACCTTCCAGAGTGATCTATGAGTTTTGCTTAGTGAAAATCTGCTTTTGAATTGATCGATTACGACATGTAGGCATATTTTTATAAAGCTTAAACAATTAACTGTTTTTTTTGTTTGACAGAGCAATCTTGGGTTAGGCAGACCCCTACCAGTTATACAATCATACCATTTGGGGTTCGAACTTGCAATGTCCCAACACATGGTGACGTGACTCCCGCCAGACAAGCGGAGCCCCATTGGTAAAAATCAACTGCTATGCTAAACACATCTACAAGGTCCGGTTGGACCTTTTTCCAGATCCCAAAAGCATGAGGGAAACCAAGGAAGTACGAACCCTCGATTCTCAAAATCCTAATTCTCTCTTTCTCTCTCTCTCCCACATCAAAACCCCTAATCTCTAATAGGGTTTCGCTATTCTTGGTAGGTTTAATTTACAGGGAAGAGGAGAGGACTAGAGAAGGCGCGCGTGCGCGAGAGAGAGGGCTCTGATTCTGCTCTTTGCCAAGATGGGTCGCATGCACAGTCGTGGGTAATCCCTCATAGAGAGAGAGAGAGAGAGAGAGAGAGAGAGAGAGAGAGAGAGAGAGAGAGAGAGAGAGAGAGAGAGATCTTTGTTATTGTTTTTTCATGCATCACCTGTTTCCTTTCATCTTCAATTCAATCTATAACTTGTTCAATGATTAACGACTCTCTATGTTTTGCTTTTTTTTTTCCTTCCATGCAGAAAGGGTATCTCCTCTTCGGCTTTGCCGTACAAGAGGACGCCCCCAAATTGGCTCAAAATCTAGGCTCAGGACGTAATATAGCTTCCTTCTCGTGTTTCTATGGCACCCATTCAGATTTTTTTGTTTTTTTGTTCTTTTTGAACGTGAAGACAAGATGGATGTTTGCTTTAGTACCAAAAATTGATAGAAGTTGGAGTTCAATACGAATGGGAAGATGGGTGTTTATTTTAGCGTCTGTTTTTTTATGAAAGCTCGAGTGTGATGCAAGTGAGAACGTGTGTTTTGTCATAGTGTTTAACTCGATTGAGTTTCGAGATATTTGTTAATGGGAAGATGGATTTTGTTTCAGTATTTTTTCGAAATCTTATTCTTCCTTTGTTTCTTTGATTAGGTATACGAGCTATTAAGACTTCTGTACTACTTCAAACCTTTATTTGCTGGTTTATTTGATATGATTTTTATATGGTGCATTTGATTAATAGTTTTTTTTTTTTGGTGTTTCTGGAGTTGGAGTCATTAGTGCCAAACATGCCCAGACTCCGGCTACAGGTTGTAGCTCTTTTATGGATGTTACCTCTTTCTATGTCTGGAAAGGGTTTTATTGTTCACTTCCCGCAAGTTTGGTCTCATTGGTTCTGAACAGTTACATTTGTTGGTTCTGTTATTTGATTCTGTCTTGGTTGGTGTAACACCTCTGTTGCTACCTTGAGCCAAGGCTAATTATATTTGCAATATTTTTGTCTATTCATGCTTTTTGATGGAGCATACATTGTTTTTCTCACTTCACATGTGAAATTTGTTATTCTATCTGCTGTGCAGATTGAAGAGACCATCTGCAAATTTACAAATAAAGGGTTGACCCCCTCACAGATTGACGTGATTCTCCGTGACTCCCATGGTATCTCACAGGTCAAGAGTGTTACTGGCAGCAAGATTCTAAGGATTCTGAAAGCTCATGGTCTGTTTTCTATATCCACATTCGTTTTCTTTTCTCTTCTGGGCATTTTTGCTTAGGTTTTGCAGTTTCTGATTCATGTTGGATGCATACTGTAATGCAGGGTTTGCACCTGAAATCCCTGAGGATTTGTACAGTTTAATTAAGAAGGCAGTGGCAATTAGAAAGCACCTCGAGAGAAGCCAGAAAGATAAGGACTCCAAGTTCAGGTTGATTTTGGTCGAGAGTAGGATTCATCGTTTGGTTCGCTACTACAAGCTGACAAAGAAACTTGCACCAGTTTGGAAATAGCGAGTAATTGATGTTTCATCTGCCTAGTAGTTGGTATCATATTGATATCTTTGATATATTTTCAATGTTAGACTATCTAATGTGCTTATATTGATAATTACTTTTTTGATACAAGTCTAAAATAACTCGTACACTCTCTATTTGTTTTATCAATTTTCTCGAACCTCTTTTCCTATGCTTAAGTTGTATGATAACACCTAACTGAAGCATATAACCTTCTCTTGTCCTTTTTTTCCCTTGTGAAACTCTTTCATTTGCTGTTTCGTATGCCTAGCAAATTATCTACTTCCATCTAGAATTCTGCTTAACATAGCATGACATACACATCCGCCATTGCAATATAAACACATTTCTCCAATTGGGTCCTGGCTTCATAAGCTTGTGTGCAAATTAGGACACCAACTTGGCTTTTTCAACCTATACTTCTAGTCCAACCTGATTTCTGATGTTCAGGATTGACCTTACAAACTGATCTATGAGATAAACTCATTGAATATGAGGAACTGAAGTTGGTATCTGATTGAATACATTTCTTATAAGAAGCTAGTGTTTGGGAAGCTTCTGCTTGATCTAGAGGTGAATCTGAAGGAAGGCAAAACAAATAAGTGGACATAATGGATCTGGTAGGAAAAAAATACAAGATAAGTCTAGGCATTGAGAAGTAAATGTACAAAAGTAGTGCAATAAAATAGACGGTGTGAACAAGTGTATATGTTGAAGATGAATGAATGAACAAAAGTGATGTATAAACTTTCTTATATCATTGATGCTGAAGAAGATTTGGATGAAACTGGTAAAACTCTAAAAATTTCAGTGTTTCTTGATAGTTCAAGATTATTTCAAAATTTATAGCTTCCTCTGGTGGTAAGACCATCAGTTACTATTGTAATATCTATCCTCTCTATAGAGGACATTGTAGTTGTACATGTCTATCCCTTAGTTGTCAAAACTCTAGTCGGTGCCTATGCGGACGACTCCAAAGAAGGACTATTGGGGCCTAAGCGGGACCAAAAAAACAAAATATCATGAAAAGCATAAGCATTACAATAAATAGTTAATTTTAGTAACAAAGATATGATTGTAATTATGAATTAAACATACATGTGTAATTCAGTGTAAAATATTGTAAAATTGCATAGCATTGAACATAAAGCATATCTATATTGTATAATGTATCTACACACACACACACACACACACACACACACACACACATATATATATGTGTGTGTGTGTGTGAAAAACATGGACATACATGTAAAGAGCAAAAATAAAACAGAAGGAAAAAGGAAGAAAAGAAGGAAAAAAGAAAAAAGGAAGAAAAACAAAAAAAGAAAGAGAGTGGAGGGGCGAGAGGAGGAAGAAGAAGAAAAAAAAAGAAATTTCAAAAGAGAAAAAAGACAAGGGGAAAATAGAAGAAAAGGCAAAGAATAAGAGGAAGATGAGGAAAAAGAGAAGAAGGTGGAGGGGCAAAAGGAGGAAGAAGAAAAGGAGAAGTTAAAAGGAAAAAATAAAGAAAGAACAAGAAGAAAAGGAGAAAAGAAAAAAGAAAGGGTTTGGGGCAGGAGGAGGAAGAAGAAAAAAAGAACAAAAAGATAATGACAACCATGTCCCCATGGCCTAAGCGGAGTCAGCCTAGGCGGGAAAACAGGGCCTTACCACCTAGGTCCATAAGCCTAGGTGGTAGCCTTGCGCCCAGCCCGCCTAGGCACTTCCACAAGGAAACTATGGATGCTATGTCATTGTTCTAGTGCGAAGGTACCCTTATGCATTTTCTGTTGTACATCATTGTCCTTATGCATGTTCATTGTTTGTTTTATTTTTCTTTTTTTTTTGTAATATAATAGTTTTTACTTTTTAGGGTATCTTTGTTGTTTGCGATTTTATCCCTTTCTGTTCTGCTTCTGTCTTGTCTTACAGAGTGATAAAGCACTGTTGGTTCATTTTGTCTACCATGCTGCTGAATGTTCCCATATTATGACGAAGTATAGGCTGGTGTGATGGTGTCCTTCATGAATGTAAAACTAAGTTACTGTAGTTTGATGTTGTGTTGGACCTGACATCCCTACTTGAGAATAGTTGCTCCTTGCACAAGCTTCATCAACATATAAATATATGTGGTCTACCACTCAACTGCTGTTTCTTGAGTCTCAATTCTTGCCATGCTTCTAGTATGCTGCTTATAATTTTCCATCGACTTCTTTGTTCTCTTTTTATTTTGCTGAGGGTGCCACTGGATGTATCTCAAATTTCGCACTTGGTCAGGTGTGGGGTCCTTGACCAAGAGTGTCCTTATGTGCGATATTGCTATCAGTATTGCTTGTCCATTTATAGCCCAACTTCATCATCATAGGTTTAACAAGGGTATGAGTGTGTAAACAACACAAACATTTCTACAGTGATGGGTACCATTTGTAGCTCATTGTCGTTCATCACCATTTCCTTTCTTTTCTGTACATTCTAAAATGCAAGGGCATCATGGGCCTCACTCTAAGAGGTCCTTCCCTGCTACTATGGTGCAGCATTTCTCTAACAGGAAAAGTTGCAGTTCAGTTGGTCAACATACTTTGTCACAAATTACATGTGTTAAAGCTGGCGAATATTTATGCACCATATTCTTAGGATTATTTTCTGAACTTGATGTGTCAACACCTGGAAAGCTGCCAATATCAATTCTGGTAGCGATTTTAGTGTTTCGATAATTCAAAAGAAATTCTATATGAAACAAAGACTGAAAGGAGCCTAACTTTAGGGTGTTCACTAGTATCCAGCCCCTAGCTCCATTTTACCGAGTTACAGTACTTGATAATGATAAATGGAAATAGAAACCTCACCAAGTCTTGTCCACCTGAAATTTGCAGAAGTGCCAGATCTTACTGGTAATGGATCATAGAAGGCTATGATATCGTTTAACCTTTTGCTTGGTTATGGTTGGAGATTTTGCTGTTTTCTTTGTGCACTCATCTTTGGTTGCCATTATAGACTCTATGCTTCTAGTTATCTCTTAATCGAGATTTCTTTGACTGCGACTCTATGCTTCTAGTTATCTCTTAATCGGGATTTCTTTCACTGCGATTTATTATGTTTACTTGCTATAGTTTAGGCTTTCTATTTCTGTTTATCTCCTAATTGAACAAGATCTTCAGTACAACTGATGTTTCATGCTTCTATTCTTTTCTTGCAGTGAGGCTGCTAATGTGAATGCTCTTGTCGCATAGAAATGGTCTACTTTCAGAGTTTAAGGATTCAATTTATTAGGTTGAGAATTAATTAGACTTGCAATGATTTTTTTTCCGGATGGATATTATATTGTGGCGGATTTGTGCCATCAATTTTTGTTCAGTTTTATCCACCATTATCCAACTTGCTAGATTTTTACTTGAACAGTGAAGAGTTTAGGTGCACCCGAGTCTTGTTTGGTTTTTACAATGAAATGGGAATTTCTGGGTAGAAATATCTATCTTGATCAGCATCTGGATATGTAACTGTTTGAAATCTCATACATGTAGATAACCTAAAATTACTGCTGTTGGGCCGCCTGGCTTTTGAAAATTAAATGCAATTGATTTTTTTTATCACCTTGTTTCATCTATTAAACGAAACCTTCACTCTGATGGTCCTAAATAATGAGTTTGTCCAGATTATGAGTACCACCATGCTTGTAAATTCAGTACCAGTGGCAGCCTAATATGCTATGCTTTTGTTTTTCATTTGATTATCCGTCCCGCTGTTTTTGTCCATGATATGCTGCCTTCATAATGTGAGTCTGGATTGGGGGCAATATGATTGCACAAATATTTGTGCATTAGGCACCTGGGCGCCCTCCATCAGGCCTTGGCCCCCACAACTGACAGGCCCTGTCCCCAAGATGGAGGGTGATCAGGTGCTTAATGCACAAATATTTGTGCAATCATATTGCACCTGATCTTTTCACTCATAAAGTGGTTTGGTATATCCTGGCATTTTAAATAATCAGATTTGTTACTGGATTTTGTTGAATCAAATGGTAATCAAGCGTGTTTCTTAGACTTGGTTTTTATCATGAAAAAGGAATTTCCAGGTTCAGATTTCACGTATAAACTCTTCTGTTGTGTGGCCTAAACTCTGGTCTCAAATGCCTGGATGGGCCTGTAGATAGTCTGCTCTATTTTGAAAGTTTGATGGATCATGGTTATGATCTTTCACATTTTATTTCACTGCTTTTGATTGAGGGGAGGGTAAGAGGAAGCATTTTTAAACAATTGGGAACATGCCAAGTATTTTGAATAATTTATAGCTTTTCCAGGTGGCTTGCACCAGGAAAAAAATGAGTTGGTTCGGGTCATAGGATTTTTATGTTAGGATGGAGAGTTTGACAGCTACATGGCCTTTCGCATGCCTTCATGCAAGCTCATGGCATCTTCTGCCTAGGCCAAGTGAGAAGTCGATTGTTTCGACATCCCAATAGGTTATTATTAAGAACTTTAAAATCTGGATATATGGTTCATTTTCTTTAATTCTGTTTTTTCGAGATAAAAGTAAAGTGTTCTCATTTTGCGTGAGAAGAATAAACTGCAAGTTGCTAACTTTTCAATATAAAATCACTTGAATTACATCTTAGGGTGAAAAGTTGCGGTCAAAAACAAATTTACAACAAAGTAGAAGTTATTACCTGCATTGCAAGATGTCTATATTGTGTGGTCAATGATTTTCAGTACTGTTTTCTTTTCTCTTTTTGAGAAGTAAAACATTTCATTAAAAAATGCCGCAATTACTGTTATATTGTAGTTAAGAGACTTGTTAAAGATCTTTAGTTCGTTATTAAAAAAAATGAAAAGTTGGATTGTAATTAGATTGCTGTCAGTGTGTTATGATCATTTTGAAATCACAACCGTGCAAAGAGGGTTGTTTTTTTTGGGACGAGTAATCCTGGCGAGAGGGCCCCTACCCTTTATTGAAGAATATGAACATGTACAAGAAAACAAGCATATACAGAGACTAAAATTATGAGGGTGGCACCTTACCAAAATGTTCTTCATGCCATTGTTGATCCCCAAAATTTGAAAGCGAAAAGATAAGTTAGTCCGAAAAAGATTTGGATGTGGGGTTCGCCCTTCAAGTTGTGCACCTATCCTCCTTTGCTGAGCAAGGTTCATCAGTCTCATAAACTTTAAAATCTTCAATGGTTGGGCTTTAGCTTGCAAAGGTGAGCTTGATGGTGTAAGCCATAAGTACGATAAACATTAAGAAAATATATATTTTTTTATAAAAAAAAAGTGATAAAAAATGTAAAAAAAAATTTATAAAAAAAAAGTGATAAAAAATGTAAAAAATTTGAATCTCACCTCGGGCTTGGGTAGCCATTCCTAAAGACGTTGACAGATGCATAAAACAACACTCTGGCTATGCGTGAACTCTGGTAGACTAAATGATAGGAGATCTAGCGCTATACTAGACTAGGCGAGCACAACATGCTAGGCTTGCATGGGTAGTCTAGGTGTTGAGCTCCTAGATGCTAGATTGGGTGGTAAGTACAATAGGGTATCTCTATTCAGGGTTTAAATCTAAATGCTAGACTATGCAGAAGGGGTCTCTATTTATAGTTTTTTTAGTAAACTTGGATCTTAATCCCATGAACATTGGATCCAAATATTTAGATCCAACTGCTGATAACATGGCACAATCTGGTTTCATGGTTTCTTTTTTATTAGCCAGAGTTACCTAGCTAATGGACCAAGAAATTGAGATAAGAAGATAGACATGATTGGTTTTATTGGATTCTAGAATATAGGCTAGGTTCATTGAATTCTGAGCTTCTGATTGGGATGAGGGGTTTCTAGAGGGTTATCTTCATTGTACATGTGAATCTCAACCAAATGAGCCAAATGAACCGACTAACAACACATTATGCTAACGACATATTGAAAGTGCTAACGATGCATTAGGGTTTCTTTGCAACAATTCATGTTTTTTAGACCCTACTAACGACACTCCAGAGAACTGCTAATGACAATTCAATGTGTCATTAATAGTTTCTAACGGCAATCCTTAATTGTTGTTAGCGACATGCTAAAATAAGCTTGATAAGTTAATTTGTGTTGGCCACAACTTTTTATCAAGATGTCTAATCGAGGTGCGGTTTGGTTCATTGAAAATCTATCTTTCTCTACTTTAATTCATCATTTAAGTATAAAATCAAATTCAATCATTTTTATATTAAAAATTTACTTAAAGTAGACACTACATGAAAAAAATAATTTTTACTAAATACATCACCTTGTTTTGGTCATAACTTTATACTCCAATGTCATATTGACTTGATTTTTATTTTGTTTGAAAGATGAGATCCTCTAGTTTAGTTGTTTTTTTGGATAAAAAATAAATAATAAATAATTATAAAAGCTAAAATAAATTTAAAGTTAAAGTAACTCTAAAATAAGCCAAAGTCACTGAATTTTGGCATGTCTCCTAACATGAAATGATTTGGTCAAAATTGGGGTGTCTATAGATGCCCCTCTTTATTACTGAGCATGCAAAGATTGATCAATAATAAAGAAAGTAGACACATAGATTTTGAAAAAACAACAAATTGACTCTGACACTAAGCTTTTCAAAAAAGTCTTGTGAAAAGATAATGACATAGCAACAGATTGTACATTCTATAGCTAAAGGCACATATATAGATTCACGCAAGGGTCTTTTTATGATGCTCTTTTATATGAGCAGAGAGGTCTTGGCCAAATGACCTAGGCGGAAGACTAAGCCAATACTTTGTTTCATATGATAACTTTTCTTTGAACTCAGTCTGGTGAGAGAGAAGTTTTCGCATAGTAAGGTCAGATAAAAGATAAAACAAGTGCCTTATCATATAAGATTATATAAAAGACATCTGACACGTTTTCAAAAAAGATAGGGGCTTCTTGAAAAGACAAGAACAAAGACAAGCTTCTGGGCAAAACTTTTAAAATTTGTAGGTGAGATACATCTGATCCACACAACTTATAGATTGAAGTGGTTATGCACTCATCAAATGGGTATCATATTACTCCATCAATTCCTAGGATAACCTATAAACCTAATGTTCATCTATCGACAGAATAATCCTAATATAGGATCAAATAGATTTTTTCTAATAAGTAATTGGGTTTCTAAGAACTATTTTAGCTACAAGGAAATTAGTTGGTAAAATGTATATCACATGACATCCTAATGCATCATAAAATGCTTTAATTTGACTCTTTTTTTATCACGCTAATCATAAAGCAAGTTCTTAAGATGAAATTTCAAACTCATGAAAGATAAGCTTTTTTAGAAAATAATGCAGAAGATATTTAAGCTTAGCTTAATTAAAGTCAATGTTAACATCTTTAAAAAAAATGATTATGCTGACAAAATGTATTTTGAAGTGTTCCACACTTCCCAACTTAATAAATAATCATTCAAGGTGGTGGGTCTTGCCGACAACCAACCACCAGTCTTAAGACAAAACCAAAACCTTGTTTCACACGACGGTCTCTTTGACTTCATGAATAGCCATCTAAAGTGGAAGGTCTCACTAACGATCAACCATTGGTCTTAAGATGAAATAAACAAGACGAAATGCAGCAGAACAATGACATATTTTTTAAAAATGAACTTAAAATGACACTTCTTGCAAAATCTATGACAATGGTCCTTGCATTGTGAAAAACCTATCTTTGAATAAAATCAACAAAGATTGCAAAAAAATATATTAAAATAAATCTTATTTTAGGATCAATTTGTAGACCTTTAAGGGGTCAAATTAGACAACCTAAACAATTGTCTGCAATCTGAATGTTATTGATGAGACAATAAAGTTACGATGTTAAAGAACTTCATGACAAACAAATGACAAGAAAGATATGACATTTATGATTGACAAGGGTACATGACATAGTGCTTAATAAGACTTATGAAATACAATATGAATGATGACCCAAGTCTAAAATGACTACCATTTTTTTTTCAAAAGAAAAAAGCCACCCCTTGCTAAAAATTTTGGAAATAAATTTTAAGAATGAAAAATTATCATCACGTGATTGGATATTTGCCTTTAAACATGTTTCAAATATGAGAAGAGTGGGTGCAAAAAGAGTATGTGCAACTTGCATATTTTAGCAACAATCCGATTAGTTTTTAATGTTGGTCCAATTTCACATTTTAGTTTTTGCCTCTAATTGAAGTCATCATAAAATAAGCATGCCTGCTCTTTTTCACTAGAATAAATCTCTTGTTTAACTGTTAAACTTCAAAGCAACTAGTCATAGAAGCGCATATGTAAGCTCATGCTTTAATAGTTGTTAATCTAACCCCACAAAGATTAAGGATTTAAAATCTTTCAAATGAGTATGACTCCTTTGCCATCCAAACCTGAAAATAAGAACTCCAAGTGCATAAAAGCTTGGGACTTTCAATTCTAATGCACTTTAACCTACTTAGTCAAAGTTTGCATCAAACTTATCCATATTGAATATTTTCAAGTATCCAACCATTTTTCAAAAGCTTTGAAGGAACAATAGGACATAGATCATTAGACTTGAGAAATTAAAGAAGAGAACGAAAATGATGACAAGAATTAGTGAAATGGTAATGCCATTTTTTGTGTAATGAGGTAATTGAACTTTTAGGTATCACGAGGCTTAAAAGGGCTAACAAAGAAGGTTGAATACAATATTTTTGAATGTTAGGTCCAAAGAAACAACAAAGGAGTAAGGGATTGTGTGTGTCTCTTGCTTGAGATCTTCAATCACAAAGAAAACATTACAACTTTTTGAAACTTCATTTTTTCACTTTTTTTTTCAATAATGGTTTTTTTTTATTGCCACCAGGACCTAAGACTTGGTGAAATTTGTATAGAGAACCACCAAGCCTAGAGGATGACATGATTATTTTTTTTTGTATTTTCTCATTTTTTGCAACATTTTTTGTGAGCGCTTTGTTTTCTTCTTCTTCTTGATACTCTCCTTCATAGGGTAAAAAAATGTTTTCTAGGAGAAGGCTTGAATGGGTAGGTTTTGCTTTGTACAATGAGATAATCAACTTAGTCATTTTCAAGGATATTGAAAATAAAGATCAAGAGCAAAATGTACCAATGCATAAGATGGATAAATTCACATGACCGACCAAAGGATAAACCAAAGAATGAGATGAGAAGCAAGGTTAAAGTAGAAGGTAGTCTTGACATCTTTAAGCTTGAAATATTTTTCCTTTAAGTGGATCATCATGGTCTTAAACTATGTTCATAGAACATGAGACTCAACATGCCTTTGTATGACTCATCATTTGCTATTTTTAGGTTTTACAAAAAGATTTATCCTTTTATTTCACTCCAAACTTATTCATTTTACATTTCCTTCTTATAGAGGGCTTTACTTTCAAGCTTCCTCTTCACAATAATGAAAAAAAAAACTAAATACTTAATGATGCAAAAAGTGAGACAAAATGTATTTAAACTTTTTCTAAATGCAACAACTTCTTGGCAAATCCATTTGAATGACAAAAATTTTATAACAAAAAGGGCATTTTTTATTTTGATTTTTTGATTTTTTGATTTTTTTGAGATTTTTAAATAACTATTTACAAAAGAATCAAAACAAGTTATTCACATTTCAAAAGATGTGAGAATGATGAATTCATGACTTTAAACTATAAGAAGTTGAAAGCAAACCTGGTCTAGATGGTGTTGTTATACATCCTTTGACGCTTTGACCGAATGTAGACAACAAGGTATGCTTTAAATCTACCCCAGCAACAGATTGCAAATGTCCTGAGGATACATCTTTCTCTTGAGGTATAATGTGTTCCATATTGCAATTATGTCATCCTCTTTTCTAACCTCGATCTTTTAAAAGATTATGATTTGGACTTTTGCTCCAACATTGCCCTATGTAGGGGTGCACAACAAGCTGAGCTAGCTTGAACTCGACTCGATTAAGCTTGGCTCAGATTCATTCGGTAAGTAAATGAGCTAAGCTTGAACAAAAGATCAGGCTCATTAAACATAAACGAGCTCAGCTTGATCAAGCTTTAAAACTTGATTAAGCTTGTCGAGCTCGATTAATGCAGTTGTCATGAAAAGTTTTACTATATGTATAATTTTTATACCATTTAAATCACAAGAGTTGGCGTCACCCAAGTGGTTAGGGCGTTAAATGTGTTATTCTATAAGGGGCGGAGTTCAATTCCTGTCGTTTACACGTTTGTTTTAAATTTTTGACAGCAAATCAACTCGGCTCAATTCGAGACGAGTCTGGATCGAACTTGAGTCGAGCCAAGTTCGTAACCAAGGTGTTCAATTTTGGCTCGAGCGCTAGCCAAGCTTGAACATACCTTTTTTTAAAGCCAAGCTTTTGAGCCTAAGCTCGGCTCAAGCCTGGCTCGTGTGCACCCCTAGCCCTACATGTGGATTTGTAAATGAACATGAGGATAACAAGACTGAATCTTTTCTCAAAAATTTTTTGGCTATCATGGAAAACCTCATTAATATGACTTTCTTCTCCCTCCGAAGAGACATGAAGACCCAAATGGGTTGATCCAAAATTAGGATTTTATGGGTTTTAAATAAGTAAATAAAATTATATTTAATCATAAATTGAACTTTAGATAGCAATTGTAGCAATATAACATTTATTAGTTATTTTGGTTTTGAGTTTTTATTTTTGAAGTCGAAATAGGGTTTTGGGTTGATTTGAATCCTAACCAGATCCAAATGGGACCCAGTCTGGGCCTAGCACATAAATAAGGTTGGGTGGGGCCCACTAGGGCACCCCAACCCCCCTTATCTCTTCATTTCACTCCCTAGAAGGGGTCAACACCCTCCTTCTTCCCTTCTTTTCATTTTGGGTTTTTGAGAAAACCTCATCTCTTCTCCCTCTTCTTCTTCTTGGTCGACTACCTTGGAATTTGTGTCATCCTGCACCTTGAGATTTATGCCAACCCTATCTACAACAACACAAAGGTGAGTATCCTCATCTCCAACCACATTCTTTCCCCATTCTTTTTGGGTTTGAGCCTTAGCCATTTCCCCTAATTTGGAAATTTCTTGGGATTTGCATAATTTCAATATTGAGAATATGTACCACCCATTTTGTGCCCCCTCACATCATTGTTGGCATGATTAGGTGAGTTATTTTTTTCTCATCCCCATCTTCTTCGAATTTGTTTCGAATTTTGAGTGTTTTTAGCCGATTTACCCTATTTAGGGTTTTCTTATTTTGTGTATCTGATTCCCAGTCTTGGGAATCATGCCCTGTAGTGACTCCACCTCTGTCAGTAGCAACAACATTGGTTTCACTTGCCTTACCTTCTTCTTCGATTTTCCTTGTTTCGGATCGATTTCCCAAAGGAAATTGGTTTTTCCTTGGAATTGGGTATCTCAGGAATTGTGTTGTCATATTGAAGGCATTTTGGAGTGCATGCACTATAGAGGAGACTCCCCCACACTATAGCTCTATTCAACCTTGTTGTTTTGGGTATTGTTTATTTCGTTTCTTGTGAAATCAGCATACCCAATTTCTATTTTATTTTGGATTTTGTGCAGAAAGGCTTTCCGACACTTTCTCGTTGTTTATGCAACATTGTAGCACTCTTCGTCAGTGAGAGAATGCCTCAGCTGAACCACTCTTGCTGTGTATATACGTGGTGTTGCGTGCTACACACTAAGTATTCAGTGAATTGCCAAAGTGGCAATTCATTGCAGTTTGTGAAACTCCTTAAGATTTAGGGTTTCACTATATTTCTTTCTTCGATCTATGAAGGTAGGATCCCTAAACTAATCTTGTTGAATGCACAATTGTATTGTTTTGGTCAGAATCTAGTGTATTTGTGCATCATGTTAGCCTAAACATGTAACATAAGTACCATGTGAGCAAATTAGGTTTTTGAGATACTTAATTAATTGATTATTTCATGATTTGATTATTGATTTTAATTAGCATATGATTAACATGATAAAATGAGATGATTTAATTATGTATAACATGATCATAATTATGAAAATTTAGATTATGCTTTGATAATTATGCAGCACGCTAAATGTTCGGTAAAATGCCCAAGAGAGCATATTTTTCATATTTGGAAGCGGTCTCGAATGTGATTTCAAATCAATTTTAAAATATGTATCATGTGTATTTAAAACTCAGTTTGAAAGAGATTTTATGCATGAAAATCATGGTTATGATGATGCTGATTGCGTCATAAAAATACATTTGAGTGCGCGTGAATGTGCATAGTTAACCATGTTAACATGTGCATTACAAGTGCGGTTTTCACATGTGCACATGCATAGTTTGTGTTCATAAATAGAAAGTGTTTAGAAGCACTTATCAATTCAATTTTAATAGTACAAATGCTTAAAAATATATATTATAGTGTGCAAATTGGCATGCAGATACAAAATAAATGATACATAAATGCTAAGTATCGCTTGCGGCTAAAAAGGTCATACACATAAAATGAAAAGTATTATGCAAATTGGGTAAATACTTGTGGTAAGTGTTTGTGATGCAAATGCATCACGATAAAGGATCTATGGTTGTATGAAACATGATATACATACACATAACACTTGTAGATATTAGGATTGTTATGATTGTAGTTCGGAGATCATGCTGAGAATGATTTGAAAGTATGAGAATAGAAGTATTCTTTTATTGTGGTTCAAGAGATCATGTTTGATATGATTTTAGATAGCGAAATATGAAATGCCTTTTTGCAGGTACATGTGCGCATATGCATGATTGAATTGTGTGATTGATAAGATTGCATGGCTAAAAGTAAATGTTGCATGTGATGTATATAATGAATGTATCATGCATATGAATTTTGAATTCAATGATTCATGCATAGGGGCATAAATGGATCATGACATATACTATGCATCAAAGCATATTTGTTTGAGTCATGCGTGCATAAGGGCATGAGAGGGTTATCCTATGAGATAATGGCATTGAAACGTGACCTATGACTTAATAATAAAGATAACCTTGGGATCATGGGTCCAATTGAGGCGTCAGTGAAGCCATGCTCTCAGAGATGGCTGAGTCCTTCCTGATCTCAATGAGATGACTAAATTCATCCTGATCGCTTTTCTTCCTTGGAGAAGGAAAGGTGGTACAAACCTCATGATGTGATCTAGATAATTCATCTCAACATGGCTATTTGCCTCTACCCAATTGGATGAGACAAAATGTTTCATCGCATCAACATATTTAAGGTTTTCCTCTTCATAGGATTTTCAAACACCTCTTCTTTTAGAGCGTTGACGGAACCTTCCTCTTTCTCCTTTTTAACGATAGCCTCAATGGATGATTAATAAAAAATCGTTTTTTAAGGACTTAGGTGGAAGCATTCTCTTCTTTCTCCCTGACTTGAGTCTCACATGATGAACTTGAGTGTGAGTTGACTGTGGTGATTCAGACAACTGTAGGGTTCTTTTCTAATAAGCAAAGTCAATGTTGATACTAGTTCAACTTTGTTAATTATGTGGACTTCCTCATTCTGAATGCAACTTGGCTCTTCCTAAGCTTCTTGATTTTTCATGATCAGTTCACCTTTGTCAATGCGGTCCTAAATTATGTACTTGAGACATATACATTCTTAAGTATCATGGCCCAATGCTTGATAATATCTGCAATACTTTGTTGGGTACTTTCCTTTAATTTGAGGAAGTTTTGACATATTGGACATTTTAAAATCCATATTTTGTTGTAAAATATTTAGGACTTGAGATTGAGTATGTTGGATCTCAGTGAACTCTATGTCTTTAGGTTATCTATGATTTGACTTTGCTCTTAGTTTTTCTTGAAAGACTCAAACTTTCTCTTTTCTCTTCGAGGAGTTGCCACATTAACCTTGCTCCTTGGTGATTCTTCCTTATTGGGCCTATCTTTTACAGACCCAATAATAACCAAAATGTCATCATATATGTTTCTTTTAAGGTTGTCCTCCATCCAAGTGGTGACATCAATTAGATCAACAAAGGTCTCACACCTCTTAGTAGCTTGGAGGCCCTTGAGAGGTTGATTAAAGTTGTCTAAGATGATGGTAAGCATGTGAGATTCACATGTTGGATCCTTCATGTGATGGTATACAAATTTCTATCAAATAATGAAGTCTTGAGTATCCTCATCCTTCATCTACTTAAAGTCATAAAATTGGTTTATAGTAGGCAAGGTGTCAACCTTGTACCAAAACCTTTCTATGAACAAATTCATTAGGGTATGGAACTCCCTACTTTAGTGGATATCCAAGGTTGAAAACCAAGTCAAGGCCTCTCCCTCTAGACTCATGGGAAACCACTGAATCAAGGCTCGATCATTATTTAGACAATCCTTGTAGACGTCCAAGAACAGAGCCACATGGGTCTTTGGGTTTCCAGTCCTATTGAACTTAACATTTTTTATGGGGTAGTTCTTAGAGGTTCGTTGCTTATTCCCAAGATAAAATCTTAGATCTCATAGGATCTCCTTTCACCCTTGGAACTTCGTATCAGATTGTTCATGTTTTTCATCCCTTCTTCTAAGTTTCAGATCCTTTCTTCATATTTATTGGGCTGAGGATCTGGAATTTGATTTATGGATATTATGACCTTTGGAAGGTACATAAGTTGAACTTGTCTGGCATGAATATTATGTTCTATGACTCTACCTACCTGATATTTCTAAACTTGGGTTCATTTTTAATAAATTTATATTGAATTTCTCCCATCATTATCCTTAGACAAATATTTTTATTTTATAGATCCTCATAGGTGGATATGCTTGTAGATCCTTGAGCTATCTCATTGCCCTTACCTGATGCATGGTGGACAAACTAAACCTCTTCTTCCTCATCATTTAGATTTGTCCCCCCCCCCCCCCCCCCCTCTAGTTGGTCAAAAATACCCACCTCAGGCGAGAGTGTCACCATCCCTAATAGGTTTTGCAGTTCCCTAGTGCCTCTGGGCTTCTTACCAAGACGCTTGGGTGGTTCTTGGACTAGGGACCCAAATTGTAGATTTGGGTCAAGGTTCTTGGAACCTGTCTTGACTTTGATTGGTTAGGATTCTTAGGAGGTTCTTGGGAATCATTATTTGTATCCCTAACCATTGGTTTAGGTTCTACCCATAAACAAGAGTCCAAAAAAAAGCACCTTGCACACAATCAAACTTTGAAAATAATGGATTTTCTAGGTCTCTTTGAATGCTCCATGAATCTGTGAGGCTACTCTATAAGGTTCTACTGGGTAAGGTTTACTCATGTCAGATTTTTCACTATATACCTGAGCTATGGCTCTAGGTACGTGCAAGTGAGTACTCAACCTCCTTGGACAATCAATAATAGACTCGAGTTGATGACTCCTGGTATGGGTGAAAGATTCGAAGATTCAAAAAGTAGTATAGAATGGAGATTTTCAAAAACTAAGAAAGAAAATAGAAGCTTTATAATCAAAGTCCTAAGAAAAAAGGATAAATAAAAGAGAATCAAAGGTGATGTAAACAATGTCTTAATCATTTTGAAATGCTAACTTGTTGGAGATTGTGATATTTTTCTAAGAATTCTACTTGACAGGATTTGCTCAAACAAGGTCGTCTAGTCAATTTTCCTAATACAAAATAAGTAAGCAAACACCCAATTCTAAATAGATTCTCTACCTAGGAAAGCAAGAAAATGGCACTCAAAAATATTTTTTTCAATCTAAAAAGTTTTGAAAACCAAAGTTTATTTTCACAGGAAACAACTTTCTCACGGGATCAAAAACTAGATTCTAAAGAGACCCTCTCTAAGTGATCTATTCAGATCGTAGTGAAACATCAGAGCACACCAAAATAATAAGACATTCCATGACCCAAGGGTGCTAGAATCGTTGGGTTTTGTTGCCAGAAGAAAACAAACATGATTCGAAAGCCAAGTTACTAAAAAGTTTCTATAATTTAGAATCAGTTTTAGACTTTGACACTGATTTTGGGAACACAAAACAGAAGAATCTAGGAAAACACCTAAAAGAATAAATAAATGGGACTTTGAGACATTTACAATGACACTAAGATGACTGAAAAATAATAGATGGATAATGAGATACAATCCCGACAATGCGCCTATATCAAGTGAAAAAGGAACCTAGGTACCTATTCTAACACTTATAATTTATTTTTCATTGACCAGAACTAAAAATCTAAGGAAATAATAAAAATAACAGAAAAATATAAGGAAACCAGCTTTCCAACAACACCAAGATCACATCGATTTGATGTACAGTTGGAGAGATGCAACACTCAGAAAATAGGTTGTCTATTGATTATTGATTGCAAGCCAAAAGTTTACCACAGTTTTGGAACCCATAAACAATAACTCTAAAGGGTTTTTCGGTTCTGATCCAAAACAGAGAATTTTTAGGTCAAAATCTCAGCTTTCCAATGATTATAAAAACACTAGTTTTTGAAGTTGAGACACTGAGATATGACCTATAAAGAAAAAACTTGCCAATGGAAAATAGCAGAAAACTGACTATTTCCTCAATTCTCGTGTGATTTCAAAGGCCTTATAGGCAAAATATGAATTTGCATTGAAAATGAGAAAAGTATCCTCGAAATTCTATTTTCCAATGACTCCTAGCACATGATGATACAACTCAAAGACGCGGAGATATGCCTCTGCCAATAAGTAGGGTCAATATATGAAAATAAAGTATAAAAGTATTTTGGATCCGGTGTGGATCCAATATCCAAAATTACTAAAAATGACAAAATTGACCTTGTAATGCTAAACCCCCAAAGTTTTCTTATTCCAATTTTAGGTGAATGATCCCACAATAATTCTCATTATGTGGATTCCCAAATTTTGAAAGTGAAAAGATAGGTAGTCTAAAAAGATTTAGATTCCAACACAAGATTCAAATTTGAGACACAAGAGATGTGGGACCCACCCTTCAAGTTGTGCACCTTTCCTTCTCTGATGAGCAAGGATCAACCACCTTAGAAACTTCAAAATCTTTAATGATTGGGATTTAGCTTGCAAGGGACGCTTAGCTCATACGCAAATCCTCAAAAAGGTGAGCTTCACGGTGTGATCCACCATCAAGGCTTGAAAAAGAACAAAAACACATGATAAACATTAGGAAAGTCTATATTTTTTTAATTTATAGAGGAAATAAATGCTATAAAAAAATATAAAAAATCTAAATCTCACCTCAAGCTTGAGTAGCCCTTCCTAAAGATATTGATGAGCGTGTAGGGACTCTAGCTAGGCATAGACTCTGGTAATCTGAAAGAAATAGAGGATCTAGACCTATACTAGGCTACAAAAGCATAGCAGACTAGGCTTGCATGGGCAAAGTTTGGGTGTTGGGTGGTAAGTGCAACAGGGTATCTCTATTCAGGGTCTAGATCTAGATGCTAGATTATTGAAAAGGGGTCTCTATTTATAGTTTTTCTAACAGGTTTGGATCTTAATCCCATGAATATTGGATCTAAATATCTAGATTTGATTGTTGATGACATGACACAATCCTATTGGTTAAAAGATTGATGGTCTCTTTCTGATTAGCCAAAGCTACCTAGCTTATGGACTAAGAAACTGGGATAAGAAGATAGACATGACAGGTTTTCTAAGATTCCAGAATGTAGGGTAGGTTTACTAAATTCAATGGGATATGGATGAGAGGTTTCTAGAGACTTATCTCCATTTTCTGCATGAATCTAGACCAAATGAATGGTTAACGATACATTATTCTCAACAATGATTCATGATTTGTTGGACCCTACTAACGACACTGAAAGGAATTGCTAACAATAATTCAAGATTTGACAACAATAATTCAATGTGTCATTACCGGTTCCTAACGATAATCTCTAATCGTCATTAACGACAGGCTGAAACAAGGCCAACAGGTTAACTTGTTTTGCTATAACTTTCTATCCAAACGTCAAATCGAAGCATGGTTTGATGTGTTTAAAAATGAACATATTCTACTTTAATTCATCTTTTAAGTGTAAAATCAAATTCGATTGTTTTGGTAGGCCCTACATGAAAACAAGACTTTTAATGAATATGTCACCTTGTTTTGGTCAGACTTTTTTACTCCGATGTCACATTGACCTGATTTTTGTTTTGTTTGAAAGCTAAGATCCTCTAACTTAACTTAATTGTTCTTTTAGATAAAACCTTAAAGATATCATTTTAGAGGTTAAAAATAAAGTTAAAATTAGAATTACTTTAAAATAAGTCGAAGGCTCTAGATTTTGACATATGACTCCTAACATGAAATGATTTGGTCAAAATTGAGGTGACTACAACCATCTAGCTACCTAGGTGGAACAAAAAACATTGATTATCTACTCTCCTGATCAAATGCCATCACAGAGTTTGCAATGCACTAAGAATTCAGGAGGGACACCACCTGCAAACAACAACTTACCCCACCCACAACATATCCCCCTCTATCATAATGGCAACTGAAAGCTGCTTTTTGTTTAGGTCCCCTCTTCCAAAATACCCCTTGGCGAGCTTTCTAGGTTGCTTTGCAAATCCTTCCCAATCACCAACTTCGTCCACAAAAACTTGTGGTGCATCATCAACCACCCGAAGAATGCCGAATCAGCCTGACTTATATCTTCCAACCACATGAAGCCAATGCTTTTATGTAAATAACCTTTCAATGGCCTTTTTATACCAAGAACCAAGGGTACGTTTGGTTGCATCTCATGTGATTTGAAATCACATGATATTTAAAACGTAACCCCAAACGCAAATCTTATAAAAAGTGAGTTGTCATAGAACCCAAAAGTAAGATTTAGAAAGTGAATGTGTGTGAGATTCTCATGAGGTTTTATGAGATTAAATCTCATAAGATTTTGAAAGTAAATCTCTTTTTAACTGTATTTTTACTTTTCAAAAACACAACCATACGTACCCTAAATAATCCAAACATCCAGTGTATCAATCTGGCCAATTAGGAATGAAGTTGGGATCGGGTGCAACATAATTGCACATAATAAAAGTGACTTTCTATCTTGGCATGTTGTTCAATCCCAAGAAACATGTCAAGAACCCGCTTACTTTTGTGGAGTTCAGTGTCTGAATTGAACAGATGTTATATAACCAGGCAGCACTTAACCTTTTTGCTTTTCCTGAATGCAAGTATGGCACCTAATTTTGTTCTCATTATGTGGTTTGTCAGCTGATATGGGAAGACCACAGTAAAGTGCAGAGGGAGGGGTTAGATCCCTTACTGCAAGGTCCAAGTTGGGTGTGCTCCCCAGCAAGGGTTTTACCAAATGGAGACATGCGAACTTGAGGGTTTTTTTTTGAATTGGCAACTTGAGGGGTTTTTCCTTGGCCTAGTCGCCCCCCCCCCCCCCCCACCCCACCCAAAAAAAGAAAGTTGCTCATTATATTGATTTGCTTGCGAATGAGGAGCAGACTATTTATTGCACGTACTCTAGGGGTGTCAATCGGTCAGGTTTGACCCGGACCTACCCGTACCAAACCCTATAGGGTGAGGGTTTGGTGATAAATAAGGTTCAATTAGAATTTGGGTCGGACCCTTTGGGTCTGATTAATATATTGAGCCAGCTATGGTTTGTGAAATTTTACGCCAGACCCAGGCCCGACCCGAGTTTCAACTAAGATTCACAATTTTTTAATGTAAAAAAGACAATATTATTCTACTGGGTATGGTCCGAGTTCGGTTCATATAATCCTTATAGGATCCAGGTATGATTTCTCTTATGGTGGGTCTGATTAGACCCAAGTTTGGACCCGGTAACATGATCTCAAATCAGGTCCGAGTCTGGTTCCACCTGAGTCCGAACCAAACCCGACCTGTTGACACTCCTAATGTACTCTGAATATGGATCCTAGATTCAGGATATCCAATTGAAAGGCCTATAAATATGGGTGTCCTACTCCTATTTCAAGATATCTGGTTACCAACAGGAGGATAATCTCCAATTAAGGCTCTATTTTGTAACATTTTAACTATCTTAGCTTAGATTTGCCTAGCTTAGATCCGGTATTCTGGGTCTAGGCTTTCTAGCCTGGACTGGGCTGTAGCCTACTTCGTCTCCGTAGAATAACCTTGGTTGGCCCCAAAAACCTCGTCTACCTAGCTCATATCCTGTCAGATTCACAAACCAACTCAATTGCAGTTGCATGAACTTGATGGCATTTATAAAGATTTGCAAGGAAATAACTGGACAAACAATTACCAAATTGTAGGCAGAACAGGCTAAGTCCATCTCTAAATATAGCGTTTCTCATTGGTGCTATTATTGTTGCCGTTATCAGAGAACAATAGAAAGAGCTAAAAACAGTGGGCAACTTTTAGATATAATAAGGGCTAAGTCACATACCCAACATGAAGAAACAGAATAAAGTAAGAAATAGAATATATAATGAGCAAAATACACAATTAAATCACTCAACCATATGTTTCCTGTTTTCATCGAAATTCATAGCAACTCTGGTGCAGGCAATGCAAACCGCCTACAACAAGAGTCATAAGTTGGGAAACATGTACAAGCTCTGAAATTTGGTGCAAGCATGCCAAATATGAAGACAGAACAACCAAATCCCAGATGAAACAGAACCCTCGATAGATAAGTAGAATAGGCTAACAATGGGGAGCAGCAGCAAGCACAAGTCTGGGGAGGGCATCCTCAACTTTGAGTTTCAGTGGTAGGAGGGAGCAGAGCAGAGGGAGGCTTCTGTGCCAGAAGTGGTTGTAGTGCCTTAACAACAATGCTCATGTTTGGCCGGAATTCCGATTCATACTGCACACACAGTGCTGCCACAGCTGCTAACTGCAATGCACCAAACAGAATCAAAATATTATAGCACAGTGCATACAAATAAGCACACTATACAGGAAAGCCAAAGTATGCTTGTGATTTATGCAGAATTGACAAGTAAAACCAATTCCAGTTTCATTATGTGCTCAGGTCCAATCAAGATGTGACCTCAGAATGGGAAATGCAAGTTAAAAGTTCACTACAAACCAAACACACCATACAATACATAGCAACTGAGAGAGAGAACCTTAGCAACTCCTTTTGCAGGATAGTCCCCCTTCAACTTTGGATCCACGCATTGCTTCACCTTGTCCTCGCTCAGCCTAGGAGTTGCCTAACCCACGAAAGCAAATGTCAAGTCAGTTTCTAGCATTTAAAGTGCAACCATTTTTTATGACTTCAAATTTGAGACATGGCGTATGTACCCAAGTGACAAGACTTTGTTGCCCTCGAGGCATCATATGATCCACTGGTTTTCTTCCAGATAGAAGCTCAAGAAGAACAACACCAAAGCTATATACATCACTTTTCTGAGTCAGCTGACCCGTCATCGCGTACCTGCAACAGAATGCCAAGTAAAATCACGATATATCCAAGTATATTCATGAACACAAATGAGTCCCCTCCATCCCTAGCTCTGATGTAAAAGACCAATTAAAATGTTTCAGCATTCACTTGTTTGAATGCTATTTCTGCTTGACACAAGAAAAACAAAAGAGAACATGAACTCTTATTTTTTAAGAATTACTCTGGTGCGTGATAGCCAAAGGTTCCTAATACTCGGGTTGAATGAAGACGAGCAGCCATGTCAGGAGCCTGATTTAAAAGGTTGAAGTCTGCAATTTTGGCTCTGAAATCCTCAAATAGCAACACATTGCTGGATCTGATGTCCCTATGTATTATTGAGGGCTGAACTTTCTCATGCAGATATTCCAGCCCCTTTGCTGCATCAACAGCAATTTTCACTCGTTGCATCCAGTCAAGCACAGGACCAGGCTGTGCACCTTGTACTCCTTTTCTACCTGAAATTGGAAGAAATCACAGGTTAGTCAGCTTCATGCGGAAAAATCCTTGGAAAAAGAAGCAAGAGGTGATCTGGTATACCATGCAAGATATCATGTAAGGAACCCATTGTAGCAAACTCGTATGCTAAAACACGTAAGTTTCCTTCTACACAATATCCCAACAACTCGACAACATTCTCATGCTTCAGTCTTGAGACTGCAGAGACCTGAAATCAGTAATGAACAAACAATTAGTACTAAAATAACAGTACTGACATCTTACGACAAGAACCATGGAATGAGTTATGTTTAAATTTGCATTTTAAAGGAAAAGGTCTGTTCATGAAACTATTTTGTCTAATAGGCTGAGGCCTACCTGAATAAAAAACTCAGTGTTGGATTCAGGTTCATTTGAGACGTCAAGCTTTTTAATGGCCGCAACTTTTCCAGTATTTAATGTTGCATAATAAACCCTGCCATATGAGCCTTCACCGATTAAAGACTTGGACCCAAAATTGTCAGTCTTTTCCTTCAGTTCATCTAAAGACAATGCAGGTAATTCAATTGGCGGCACTTTTTGCGGATCATCTTTTGCCAGTGCAGATGGCTTCGAACCTCGCATTCCGGAGACACAAACAGCAGTAATATAGGAAATTTAGAGAATAAGGGTCAAATAAGAAATAGTTAATAAAAGAGATGAGAAAGGGAATGAATTAAATATTAGTGGAAGTTATCAGATAACAGCCATGGCAGTGACTAAGTCAATAGGATGTCACCCATCCCTCTCCATTAATGGACATCTTCCCTTCCCACTACTGGACCATATTGACTCATTCTGTGGAGCTATGCCGTCATTTTGGTTTTTGGTTGCTAACCACATCAACCCTTTGGGTGGTAAATGCCAACAATTTCTTTCACCCATTGCATGTATGATAATCAAGCAATCATCAGCATGAAAAGGCGCATAAATTGGGAAAGTCCAAGTTCAGGGAGATCAAGATCCTTGACGAAACCACAATCCTCAACTCAACTTGGTCTCGTCGTAGACTTATTGAGAAGCAACCTATGAAGTCCAATGCCTGACTGACCAGTTGTCCATTAGCATAGGCCGCCTAGGCACTTGCTGACCAACTAGTCTCAGCCTCCTCGTTGGTAGTCGACCAACCGGTTGCACCCAGGTGACCTAGTTGTCAAGTGGATGGGCTTTTGCCCAATTAACAACTAGGTAACATGGATTTTCTTTTTTCTTTTTTAAACAAAATAGTAGAAAAAAGGGGTGCTCTCTCTCTCTCTTCTTTTTCTTCATGTTCTGTCTTTTTATAATTATTTAGCATTCTTTTATTTCTTGAACTTCCGAAGGGTCCTTGGTTGATGTCTAGGTGTTGACTAGGCTTTTAGGAGCCTAGCACCTAGCCAATGCTTAGCACTTTTGATGACTAAGGAAGCAACCTCCATAATCAGGATGATGATCTATGTTGAGGAAATGCCTTAGTTCAGTTGTGTGTAATACCCCTTTTGTTTTTTTTTGTATCATTTTGTACATATTATTCTAGTATAGGGGTATTATTGTAAATTAGCATGTACCCCACTACTTAACTTTGTAATTTGTCTTGTAGTGGGCTCTATGGGGGTCGACATCCCCTTTTATTGTTGTAACCCTCATTTTATTCTCTCTTAATGAAGTAGGGTTTTATTGTGCCTCACTTTGTTCTATCTCTCTCTCCATCTTCTCTCTCGGTCCTCTTGTGCCATTAACATGGTATCAGAGCCAAGAAGGAGAGACTGAGATTGTTCTTCGGAGGCTGCTCGACTTCATTCTCAGAGCTGAGAAGGGTTTCTTCTCGATGTTCGTGCAAGGGTAGCACCATCGTACAGAGTGGTACGGACAGGCTGGGTCGTATAATCTGAGATAACCAGCGGGTATCCCTTAATTTTAGAAGTCTTTGGAATCAAGAATTGGGTTCATTGGATTTATTCTTGATTTTCTGAGTATTTCTGGATATTGGCGTGAATAGTGTCCAGATTTGGGATTTTCGCTTGTGTTCATATCGAAAGCTTTTAATCCTTTGTTTTAATCCTCTAGGGTCGTTTTTGAGTAAGGAGTGGAGGTTAATATTGATATCAATTGACTACAGCTTGCTGATATATAGATTGTTGAAGTGCAGGTTGTGGAATCTATCTTTGTATTCACTGTGCTGGTTCATTCTATCATTAAATATCGGCTTGTTGACTGTTTGAGACTGCAACTTTACCTTGGAAGTGTGGATTGTGCCTTGTCTTGTGACTGTTTAATTGAAAGAGTTGTATTGTCTTGTGATACAATTGTTGCATTTAGTATAGCATTGTCCATAATAAGTGAACTTGATTGGTTATTCAATCTATTGTGTATAGCATTGTCCATAATAAGTGAACTTGATTGGTTATTCAATCTATTGTGTATTGCCTTGTTGTGGAATTGTGACTTGTGCAGCTTGATCTTAGGTTTTGGGGTTGGTGTGAACGGAGAAAGAAAATATTATTAAGCTGACTCCGGTGAAGTTGGATGGGACCAACTACTCATTTTGGTCTGATTTCATGGTAGCCATTGTTGATGGCAAAGAGTTAGGGGGATCTCCACATGGAACTACAGTGAAGCCCAAACCTACAGACCAAAACTATGAGAATGCAATCAAGGAGTGGAAGATGAACAATGTCAAGGTTAAGTCATGGATCCTTGGCTCTGTAGAGCCAAGAATTGCTATGAATATCTTGAAACTCATAGAGACTAAAGATGCTTGGGGATACCTCAAGCATGTTTATATGCAGGAGAATTGGGCAAGGCATTATCAACTGATATAGAGTCTCGAGCTTTAAAGCAAAAAAGTAAGTTAGTGAAAGAATATCATTCTAAGATGCAGTTGATTTGAGACTCCTTAGCCTTGATAGATAATAACAAGTGTGAGAAGCGCAAGGCATGTATGGAAGCATAAGTGCAATCTAGAGAGACAGTAAGAGTGATTGAGTTTCTCATGGGATTGCATTTTAAATTTGATAATGTCAGAAGTGCTATTATTCACAGAACATTTCTTCCTCAGGTTACTCAGGCCATGTCATAAATTATTGCCGAAGAAACTAAGATGAAATCACTTCAATCCTACTCTTTTAATGACTTAGTCATGTTGGCAGCCAGACAATTCAATAATTATGGAGGGACAAGGATGGGAGCTCCCAAGTAGGATATGAGTAGTGTACGTTGTCCCTACTGCAAGGAAATGGAACACATGAAAAAATCATGTCCCATACTTAAAAAAAAGGAGATGAAGATGGAAGGAAGTGCAACAATGTCAGGGGTTGCTAGAGGAGAAAAGTGTTGGAAAGGAAGAAAATCAAGCCGCAATTGCAGCTTCTACCTCTACCTCCTCTTCTGATGCTCAGGACTTTGTCACTTCCATACTTGACCAGCTAGCACAGCAAGTCCAACACCTTCTCTCTTTATCTACCTCCTCTAACTTGTTTGTTTTTACATCTGGTTGTGCATATGCAGATATTTCTAACTTGGCTTCAGGTTGGTTAATAGACTTAAGAGCATCATGTCATATGATTGAAAATGAGTTCATATTAACCAATTGAAAACCATGTTGTGGTGCCTTTCGCAATAAAAGTGGCTCCTTAATAACTATTTCAAAAGTTGGTTATGTTACTTTTGAGTCTCATCCGTATGAAAAACTCAATATCCCAAAAGTATTTCTTGTTCCTTCTCTTGCCAAGAATTTGCTTTCTGTTGGTAAAATAACCCAGTATAATTGTGATGTAATATTTACTCCCGATGGTTGTTATGTGCATGATCGATCGTCAGGAAGAAGGATTGGGACTGGGCATAGGTGGGGTCATCTTTACTTTCTTGATCAGAATCAAGAAGATAATGCTGGTTATAGAGCTGGTGTTGCGGTTTTGGACTCTTCGGTAGTATGGCATCGACGTTTGGGTTATGTGTCTAGTTCTAGGCTTCAATTTATGTTATTATCTGGTTTACATAGAAATACTTGTAAGCAAGGTATCTCGAGTGATGTCAAGTGTTGTGAGAGTTGTACGTTATCTAAAAATCATGCTCTCTCATTTAGTTTTAAGGAAATTGAGTTTGTTCATCCCTTTGAGATAGTTCACTCTGATGTATGGGGTCCTTCTATAGTATTCAAAGCAGAGTTCGTGTATTTTGTGACTTTTATTGATGATCTTACCATATATACATGGATATATTTTATGAGAAATCAGAGTGAATTGTTTGATATTTTCAAAAGATTTTGTGTTTGTTGAGATCCAATTTGCAACTAAAATAAAAACCTTACATTTTAACTCAGGGGGAGAATACATGAGTAAAGAGATGCTTGAGTTTGTATTTGAAAAAGGGATTGTGCACCAGAGGTCCTATCCTTACACTCCATAGCAAAATGAAGTGGCAGAAAGGAAGAATAGACACATTGAAAACCACTAGATGAAATGCCTAAGGAGTTTTGGGCAAAAGCAGTAAGAACAATTATGCACTTGATAAATCAAATACCCTCTAATTATTCACTTGGGAAAGTGTCTCCCTATAAATGATTGCTTGAAAAAGAACCAAATTATGACATGCTGAGAATATTTGGGAGTACATGCTTTGTTCTGGTTCTGCAACAATTCAGAGATAAATTGTCCCATAAAGCTGTGAAATGCTACTTTATAGGGTATCCTGAAGGACAAAAATGTTATAAATGCTTTGATCATGTGAGTAGGAAAGTATAGACATAAAGACATGAGTTATGGGAACATGTGTTGTTTTACAGTTAGTATGATCTAAAGGAGAACATGGAGTCTACCTTGTCCTTCTTGGTACCCTTCTAAGAGACTCCAGATAAAGGTAATGGCAGGGAATGGGTTACATATAACAGGAGACCATTAGAGGCTTCTAAAAGGTCATTTCTTGATCAACATGATCCAGAGGAAGGGCCCTTGCCAGAGCCAAGTCCCAATGTCCCTCAGACCGATTCTAATGATTAAGCACTTTCATCTTCTCTTATTACTTAGGTGTGCAGTAGTTTTAGACCCTCTATTCCTCCTAGATTTGTTTTTTATGATTCGTTTTATGCTACTCATCAAGTCTTCTTAGCTATCATTCAATCTTATTATGAGCCAAAATCCTATATTGAAGTTGCGTCAAATCCAGAGTAGCAAAAGGCAATGTCAAAGGAGCTAGAGGCTTTGGAGAGAATGAAAGCATGGGAGCTAGTTAAACCACTAGATAAAAAAATGTAGTTAGGTGCAGGTGGGTATATAAAATCAAGACAAAAGCAGATGGATCTATTCAGAGATATAAGGCTCGACTTGTAGCAAAAAGTTATAATCAGCAGTATGGGATAGACTTTGCTGAGACCTTTGCACCAGTGGCTCACATGACTACCATTAGAACTTTGATGGCAGTGACTGTAATTAGGGGATGGGAATTGTGGCAGATGGATGTTAATTTTTTTTTTTGAATGGGGACTTGAAGGAAGAAGTGTATATAGAATTACCTTAAGGGGTGGTTGATGAGGAATATGCAGATTGAAGAGGGCCCTGTACGGGCTCGAACATGCCCTAAGGGCATGGTTTGAAAAATTCAGTAAAACAGTAGTGAGCTTGAGATTCAGACAAAGCTATCATGAGCCTGCTTTGTTTGTGACATCTTCTGATAGGGGCCAATGTTTTCATTTGCTTTATGTAGATGATATGATCATTGTTGGAAATGATAAGGCAATGCTTGCCAAAATGAAGACAACTAGCCCAAAATTTTGAGATGAAAGACTTGAGAAAGTTGAAATATTTCTTGGGTCTTGAAGTTGCATATTCTAAGCAAGGGTACCTGTTGACTCAACATAAGTATGCAGTTGATTTGATTAGTAAAGCAAGATTTTCAGATGATAGGAAACAAGTGAACATTCCTATGGAAGCCAACTGCAAATTAAAGCACACTGATGGTGAACTACTCAGTGATTCTACGGTTTATAGGCAGCTGGTTGGGAGTTTGATTTATTTGACTATCTCAAGACCGAACATTACCTTGGTAGTTCACATGGCAAGTCAATTCATGAGTACCCTTAGATCATCCCACTTGGCAGTAGTCTTGGATTGTTCTTCTCTACTACATCATCATTGGAGTTGAAAGCTTATTGTGATGCAGATTTTGGGGGAGCTTCTCAGGATAGGCATTCCACATTTGAATTTTGTGTTTCCTTAGGTGAGTCGTTGATATCATAGAAGAGCAAGAAACAACAAAGGATTGCTCTATCCACTACTAAAGCAAATTACCGTGCTATGACTCAGGTGACTGCAGAGATTATTTGGTAGAGGTGGCTTTTGCCGGATATGGTAGTGAACATAGCAACTGCAACTACCTTACATTGTGATTTATGTAGTCAAAAGCACTAGGCGGTGCCTAGTCGGTATACCCCTAAAAAGACTAATCGAGGACTAAGCGGGACTAGTCGGTACCCCAATTACACATGCTTTTAGAAAATATATTAATATACAGAACCAAAATATACATACATATATATATATATATTTCAATTATTCATAACATATTCAGTATAATCAACAAAATATGCTTTCAACCTTTCACAGAAGCACAATAACACATACATATATAAATATCATATTACATAATTCATAATGCTAAACATGCTTTCAGGCTTTTATAGAAAAAATCATTAGAAACAAAGTAGCATACACATATAAAAAACATAATCAATTAAAATTAATTGTGCATGCTTTCAATGTTTCATATAATTATATATATATATATATATATATACAAAAAATAACAATATATATATATATATATATCAGAGTTACCAGAAGCTTCTTAAGTAGGTGGGAAGCTCGCTTCCCGAAAACTCGCTTCGAAAGCGCGATACTCCTCGCTTCCGAAACTTCATGGGAAGCTCAATTCCCCCACACTTCTTTTATGCTTCTCATACACATGGTCTATGCATAGTATATACTTTTCTCACGTTTCTTTTCATCTTTTTCATGTATTTTCTCTCACGCTTTCACTTACTTTCCATGTATTTTCTTTAAATTGGTAACCATCATTGTTAGATTTTAACAAAAATTTAACTCTTTTACAGAAAAATCATGAAATATAAGAATGATCAATTTTATTTTAGTTTTTATTTGTTTATTGTTTGATTCCATATTGCTTCATTTTTTATTCATATTTCGCTTTTAAATTGAAACTTTGCTTCCCACTTCGTATAAATTTTAAAATGCCTCGCTTCTCGCTTCCGCTTCCCATATCGTTTCCCGCTTCCGCTTCCTAGTTTGGCAACCTTGATATATATAAAACTAAACTGCCCCCGTGCCTAGGCAAAAGCAGTTTAGTTGCCGACTAGGCGCCTTAGTCGGTGCTTAGTCAACAAAATTAGTACCTTTTAAGGTACCCACCTAGGAATTGCAAAGCCTAAGCATTTTACTTAGCCTAGACTGACTAGGCAGTGCCTAGTCGGGGCTTTTGACTACACAGATTGTGATAATCAAAGTGCAATTCATATTGCCAAAAATCCAGAATTTCATGAAAGAAGTAAGCATATTGAGATAGATTGTCACTTTACGTGTCAGGCATATCAAGATGGAATCATATCTCTGGTTTATATTACAAAAATTTGTCTTTGAAGGCATTCCAATCATTCCTTTTCAAGCTTGGGTTGATTGTGTTCTCGTCACCTCAAGCTTGAGGAGGAGTGTTGGGGAAATGCCTTAGTTTAGTTGTGTGTAATACCCCTTTTGATTTCTTTTTGAATCATTTTGTACATATTATTCTAGTATAGGGGTATTACTGTAAATTATCATGTACCCCACTACTTTACTTTTGTAATTTGTCTTGTAGTGGGCTCTATGGGGATCGACACCCCTTTTTTATTGTTGTAACCCTCATTTTATTCTCTCTTAATGAAGAAGGGTTTTATTGTGCCTCTCTCTCTCTCTTGTGCCATTAACAATCTAAAAATGCAACAGGTCCTTGTAATGAAACACTATACTAATGACAGCCATCTTTTCTTAGATTCTAATTGATTGCTAAACTTGCCTAAAATATCTATAAAGCAATTCCAATCTTTTCATCTATGTCACATGGACACAAAGAGGGACATGGATTTGAACGGATATGAGACAGTAATATCCAATTTCAAAACCATGACATGAGGACATGGATTTTTATTTCTTAACTGACAAAAAATTTATATTTTTGATATTTTGATGCATAAAACCATATTTATTACTGTAAATACCATGGTTGCCAGTCGAGGAAGCGAGAGCGGGAAGCGAAAGCGGGAAGCGGGAAGCGAGGCACTTTCAAAATTTTAAGAAGCAGGAAGCGTGGGATGACTTAGAAGTGAATCAGGAATCGTCTCAGAAGTGACCTAGGAAGCGAACCGGAAGTGACCTAAGAAGCGAGGGGCAAGCGAAGGGGAAGCAAAAAAAGAGAAAAAATAAGCAATAAATAAATAAATAAATAAACAAAAAAATGAAAAAACATTGTCTAGTGAAAGTAATCATTTTTTTCATATCAGATTCCATTTGATAAAACATTGTTTTGACAGCTAGTGAATTGTGTATAATGGTTATTTTGTTTGCTTGGTGGCACATATCTTAGTTGTGAATATTCCCGTTTGATTTGTGTTTTCAACCTTTAGATGATATACCCTACTGCCTCTATGCCCATTTATGGCTACTGTCATATGAAACTTTTTGTCTGTTGATTACTTGGTGGTACTTGATTCACATGCTGGTCGAAGAACTTACTCTTGAGTGTGTATTATGATAGCTGATACAGGCAAACTACCACTGATATATGTGATAATAGCCCTGATATCTCTTTGTTTCTTTTATTATTCACTTTGTTATACTTCCTTTTGATTATTGGTTACAGCTGAATGTCACACAGATCCCACTTTTGATCTCACAATGCCCAATCTCTGATGGTGTATGCTGTCTAAAGGTCTTTAAGAGAGTGTAATCCTATAGTCTCTCTCTCTAACTATATATATATATGTGTGTAATGTTTCTCCATAGTTTTCTTTTTCTTTTTCTTTTCCACGATAGTGAGACAGTGACTACCATCTGAAGTATTATGGTTAGTTTTGAGGTGATTGCTTACAGAGTAAAAATCAAATGGGTGTCTTGCTGCCAAAAAGGTGGTGTTGATCTTCTTGCAAGAAGCTCAGACTTGGCTTCAACCTCTTTCATTTAATAAACATGCTCAATAAGCTCAAGCTTGAGCCTGGTTCGTTAAACTTGTTTAGAGTAAATTAGTCTATAAAGTGTTTTGAATCATAGTGCAAGGACATTTCGTTTTAAATGAGAGATGACAGGTTCCATTCTCATTTCCTCTACCTTATCAAGTAATATGTTACATCTGGCTTGGCTCTGCTCAAGCTTACTGGAAGTGAGCTTGAGCTTGATTTATTATAAAAAATAAAAAAAGGGAGGAAGCGTGGGGGAACCACGTTTCCCATAAAAGGGAAATGCACTTCCTATAAAAGGGAAACACGCTTCCCAGCGCGTTTCGGAAGCGCGACGTTTTGCGCTTCCCCACTTGCCTAAGCGTTTCCGGTAACTCTGGTAAATACCATGAAAAACTTAAAAATTGAACATTTCATAGCATGTCACCTGGTGTGTCCATGTGTTGTAGTGTGTCTGCATGTCATTTCATCTTGTGTTTCCCAGAGATGGGACCCTACATAGAGTGTTCCATGTGACAGCGTTTGATTTTCTTGACAATAATATGTTACCTTTCTCCATGCTTTATGTTTATGGTGCAAGTCAAACGCCCTCTTAAGAGTCTGAAATTTCAAACTATAGTGCTTAATTTCATAAAAGTATCTAAAAGACTGAACTGCTTCAAAGAGCATTTTTAAAGAAGTTGAGACATTATAGAAAGGTTAGGATTTCAATGTTTCTCTTGCTTTTTTTGTAAGGTCCTGTGGCTATTGGTCCCATGTACTTGAAAAGTATCAAAATTCATATATATGACTATCTCTGATTGCATACTTCATAACATCTCTCCATGTGGTCATGTTAAACTCCTGGTGGTTTAAGGGCTTGACTTTATGCACCTTAATCACCCTGGGGCCTTTTAGTATATTGGTTAGGCACCTAACAATTGACATCAGAGCAACCAGCACGTGCCAAAAGGGGTGATCTTGGAAAAGGGCTACCTAGACCAGAATGAGAACCACCAAAGATGGAAAGGGCTACCTGGAGTTAAGGCCAGAGCAAGTGTCATCCTAAAGTGGGCTACCGAGGACGTTAAATGCAGAGCGTGGTGGATTGTCAGGATGGCGGTTTAAGGGCTTGATTTATGCACCTTAATCACCCTAGGGCATTTTGATGTATTGGTTAGGCACCTAACAGGTCAGTTTTACTTTTTTTTCTCAAACAAAAATAAATTTCAGTAAGAAGAAAAAAGCACATAATAAGGATTGACTATGAGAAATTTTTGGGTATTTATGGTTGACTATATAATTTTCAATGATTGAGCTTCCACATGTTGCATCATATGCTGAATGAAACAATCAAGATAGGAACCCTGCCTCATAAAACATCATGATAATGAAGATACTCATCCATGATAATATTTTGTTCATAAAGCTGATATATTTTCTTAGGATTGTTCAAAAACGGACCATTGTCGAGAGGGTCCAGAATCATGCCAATAAGAAGACATAGCTTACAATATCTTCATTTATTTACTTTGACAGCCAGCCTGATGCAAAGCAGGATGGACCCAGATCCATACAGCAAGCAGAGTTCGTCTCGGGTCTGGGACCGGACCCGAGATCCGGATCCAGCAGAAGCCTTTAAAAGACCCTCATAGGGTTGCGTGCAGGACAGAGATTATTCAACATTGCAGCAACCGTTTTCTTCAGCAATTTTCTTTTGTTATTTTTTTGTCTTCCTTTACAGCCTGACGTCTATTGCTGTCACTTTTTTTTATATTCTTCTTCCTTTCCAATCACTGCCAGTCATTTTCCTATTAGTTAATGGTTTCTTTTCCCTATAAGCATTGTCAATCTTTCAATAACGTGTTGCTCGGACCCATTGATCTGAGCCTTTGATTCAATGTGCCATTGAGCTACTGTGTGCTGCACCATCGTGCATTGGATAATCAGCATCAACGATAACCCCCATCAGCGTAACTGCGTTGACTCCCTCACTGCATCAAGGCGGGTCGACGCGGCACCCATTAACGTGAAGCTTTGATCACTTTCGTTGCATTAAAGTGGTATCAGAGCCCAGGCGTCCTCCTTTGGCAGCGGGATGGCTCAAGAGGCGAGGCATGATCCTACCGGTGGAAAAGAGCGGGAGGAAACCGCCGTTGACGATCCGATGCTGCGGTTGCTTGACGCAGTAACCCAAATTCAGGAAAATCTGCAGCGCATCAACAAAGAGGTTGCGGGTTTGTCGAGACGCGTGGACGGGATCGACGAACGGCTCGGGGCCGTCGAGTCATCCGGAGGTACGCGCATGGCTTCAATGTTGAAAACATGAGCAGATCTGGTGGACGACGCAGCAAATCGGGTGACTGCAATGTTCACGGGAACATGCCAGCCGACCCACTTTCTGCCTGACTGCGTCATTGGCGCGCACCTGGTACCCCCCTTCCACCTCGATCCGGTAACAATGGGCACGCGTCAGGCCTGTACGGGACCCCTGGCTGGAACTCCGCAGCACACGGGTGTGCCCCAGCCCAGGCCGCGACTCCCTATGGGTGTGTCGCAGGCCGGGCTTGGTCTGCAGGACCCCAGCGACACGTTGGGCCTTGCTGTAGGCCCGGGTGAGTCAACCCAACCTGAGAAGGAGTTGGTCCTTCCCCCTGATCCCGCGAGTGGAGGCCCTATGGCAGCAAACCTGCGGGCGGGAGTAGGGGGACCCGTGCGGATGGGTCAGGACCCAAGAGGGTCCAGACCTGAAGTTCGTGAAAATGGGGACTGGGCCCGGGTCTCGAGGACCATCCTTTGGGTCCTTGGGAGCGGGTCCGAGCTCCGAAAACCCCTACCCAGCCTACCCAGTTGGGTTTGGTTCGCGGGTTGCCTCGAATCAAACCCAACCCATTATGTTTGAACCCCAATATGGGTCCAATACCGACTAAAACCCATATCGAAGCCGGACGGAGCTCCAGTTTGAATTTGAGTCGGGTCACAGTCAGCCCATAATCATATGGATCGTGTTCAAACCAAGCATGTTATCCCCACAACTCGATCCCCGATCCAACCTACCCAAATCTGGGTCCGACGAGTAGCTTAAGACTGGACCCGATCCATATCCAATCGGGCGAATAAACCCAATATTATACCAACCAGACTCAATTCTCGAACCAGAACCAACCCATTAACCCATTCTAGATCCAAAACCCAATACCACTGTCCTAACCCGACCTATAACCCAAACCCGTACTATCCAATTCCTACCCACCTAGAGCCCGAGACCCGACCAGCCCTTCCACCTATCGCAGGACCACCTGTCATACTGGTGCCACAACGCAGGCCGCAGATGGCGCCCCCTCACGAGCAAGCTAGACCGAGATAGATTCCTGTGCAGATTCAGCAGGGACCGGCGCGACCAAAGCGCCGACCAAAAGTCATCGAAGTTCGTCAGCATCAATTACCAAGAGAGCAGTATCGTGGTGAAGGAGATGAGATCGTGATGGATGATGATGCCTTCTAGAATTAGTACCCCACAGGCATGGTGGAGGCCCGTCAGCAAAGAGCACTAGAGCGCCCCTCCACGTACGGGGTGAAGCTGGAGCTTCCAGAGTTCGCAGGCCGGTTCGATGCGGAGCAGTTCTTCGACTAGTCTTATGCTGTCCAGTTCTTCTTCGACTACCACGATGTCGTTGAGCACCGTCGTGTCTCTCTAGCCTCTACTCGGTTGAGAGGCCTAGCACAAACATGGTGGGTTGAGCTGCAAAGGAAAAGGGAGCGGCAGGGACTAGAGCGCGTACAGACTTGGAAGAAGATGCAGCGGTTGATGCAGTCTAAGTTTGTGCCGTCAGATCACGCTGAGAGGGCCTACAAGGAGTACCTGACCCTGCATCAAGGCACCAGTACTGTGGCGGAGTACACTGCTGAGTTCCATCATCTTTCCCTACGAGTGCAGATCGAGGAGATTGCCCGCCAGGAGGTCACAAGGTATATTTCTTGTCTCCGTCCTGCTATTTCTGACGACTTTAGTTGTATCATAGTCGAGTCATTAGATCAGTCAAGCAGTTATGCCATGAATGTGAAGAAAAATTGAAAAAGAGACAGGAACATAGGACATCCCGTAGTGATCAGTCCAGTCAACCCAAGTCGAGTTTCCCGACCACGAGAGCGAGCTCCCCTGGGAAAGAAGACTCAAAGTCCACCCCTAGAGTCGACCCTAGCAATCCCGATCAGTCAGGACCCGCGTACCACACCAGATTCAAAGGTAAGCCCAGTGAGTCTGTCATTCGTTGTTTTAGGTGCAAAGAGTTAGGTCATGGTGCATCCAAGTGTCCTACTGTGAGCAAGAACACCCATCTCGCAGAGGGCATTGTTGAGTCAGCGTCAGATAGTGAGAGCGAGGGTGAGTCGCTTGTTGAGGGGGATGACGAGATGAAAATTTGTTAACCATCCGTCATGTTTTGACCACATCCCGAGAGTCGGCCCCGACAAAATGGTTGCAGAATAATATTTTTAGAACCCGGTGCAACTATGAGGGGCGCACGTGTGATGTTATCATTGATACCGGAGCGTGCAAGAATGTGGTGTCCGAAAGTGTCGTGTTCACCTTGAACCTAAGAACGAAAAAATTGTCCCAACCTTATAAGATGGCATGGTTCAAGAAAGGGAACGAGATACCTATCACCCTCTGTTGTCTAGTTCGGTTCTCCATGGGGGAGCATTACCACGATGAAGTGTGGTGCGATGTGGCCCCTATGAGTGTGTGTCACATCCTTTTGAGACGTCCCTGACAGTTTGACAGTAAGACCATCCATGATGGCCGTATGAACACGTACACATTTATCTTTAAGGGTCATAAGATAGTTCTTCTTCCCACCAAGGAGACCGGGTTTCCCCGATTCGCGAGCCTATTTCACTGGTCTTATCTCCTTGAGCTGCCCGAAAATTGACACATTTCTCCTATATTTAATGTGTCTGATCTAAATGCTTACTGTGAAGACAACAAGTCGTCAGAGCCGACTTCTTCCCAACCAGGGGAGAATGATGCAGAGCAGGATGGACCCAGATCCATACAGCAAGCAGAGTTCGTCTCGGGTCCAGGACCAGACCTGAGACCCGAATCCAGTTGAAGCCTTTAAAAGGCCCTCCTAGGGTTGCATGCAGGACATAGATTATTCAACATTGCAGCAGCCATTTTCTTCAGCGGTTTTCTTTCGTTATTTTTTTGTCTTCCTTTACAGCCTGATGTCTATTGCTATCATTTTTTTTATATTCTTCTTCCTTTCCAATCACTGCCAGTCATTTTCCTATTAGTTAATGGTTTCTTTTCCCTATAAGCATTGTCAATCTTTCAATAACGTGTTGCTCGGACCCATTGATCCAAGCCTTTGATTCAATGTGCCATTGAGTTACTGTGTGTTGCACCATCGTGCATTGGATAATCAGCATCAACGATAACCCCCATTAACGTAATTGCGCTGACTCCCTCACTGCATCAAGGCGGGTCAACGCAGCACCCATTAACGTGAAGCTTCGATCACTTTCGCTGCATCACAGCCCTAACATTTATTAAAGTAATCCTCGTTTAATTGATATATAAAAGAGAATCTTAGAAAGGAACCTAATACTTTAGCAATTTCAAAGGGACACATCAAAGTTTCGCAAATTTTAAATATTAACATAGATTCTCTTAGAGTAATCAACATCATGCTTCTGTTAAGATAATTCAGGTTATTATTACCTTGATTGTGCTTAACAATCTATTTTTACCATCCTAGATGTAAAAGTACTCCTCACCACTCTAACCCCATCCCCCTTTTATCATGCACTTCACCCTAACACCTCTTTCCATCTCTCTCCCGCTTCCCCACCGTAGCTTTCTTCTCTCCTCAATCCTGGTCATTTTTTTTCCTTTTTCCACTACTAGACTTTCCACTATCCACTCTCCTTACAGGAAGAAGATGGATGATCTCTCTCTCTCTCTCTCTCTCTCTCTCTCTCTCTCTCTCTCTTAGCATGTGTTAGGCTTCTTATCCATCCTGCTAGACAATCCTTGCTCTGCCACTGTGTGTGTGTGTGTGTGTGTGTGTGTGTGAGAGAGAGAGAGAGAGAGAGAGAATTTGGTATTAACTCACCAACTAAAATATTTCTCTCTTTTCTCCCTATGTCAAAAGATACCCTCATATATTTCCATAAAAAGCGTTCCAAATCACAAGGGAAATGTAGAAAACAGAAGATGGAGAGTGAGTTAGGCACCTTCATAGACTTGGAACCAAAAAAATTGAAAAATTAGCACTCCCCACCATTTGGCGCTGCCCTACTCCCACTCTCTTAAACCATGATGAATGTCAAGTGAACTTTTGAACTTTCTAGAACTCAACTGTGTTTTCAAAAGCTGCTATAAACTTAGGTGTTTATTCGAATTCTTACATTCAAAATATACCTCTTTAGATTTTCCTTTACATGCAATATGAACTTATGCAGGAAACTTTGTTTAACACTGTCCTTATATCCAGAAAAAACAGTTTTATTTGACATGTATAATGAATTCAAACACAATAAAAAATCCCATCCACATGCTTACAACAATTAATTTTCAAAAGTTGCTATAAATTTAGGTGTCGAATCAAATTCTTCCATTCAAAATATATCTCTTTAGATTCTCCTTTACATGTCATATGAACTTATGCTTAATGTTGTTTGACACTGTCCTCTCCTTATATCCAGAAATGCAGTTCAACTCAATATGCATAATGAGATCAAGCACAATACAAATTCACATCCAACATGTTTACTAGAATTACAAACATATACAGAATCTGGAATGAAGCCTTGAATTACATAAAAAACAGAAGAATTGATTGGCACAATGATGTGGGAAAATTCCAGCTCGTAGACTCATAGTATTAGAATCTTGATATCCATTAGGCAACCACAAGCATTGAAGCAACACTTTATCATAGCTTTTGATTAGATGTCCTATTGATTAGTTGGATTTGATGCCTCGATTTCCTGCTCCAATGGAGCGGGTGTAGCGAGTCAAATCCTATAAGGTCCAGATCTATAGTCAAAAGCGCCAACTATGCACCAACTAGTCCGCCTAGTCGGTCTAGGTGTACGTAAAATGCCTAGACTTTGCAATTCTTAGGTGGTACCTTAAAAGGTACCAATTTTGCCGACTAGGCACCGACTAAGGTGCCTAGTCGACGACTAAGTTGCCTCTGCCTAGGCACAAAGGCAGTTTAGTCATTTATTATTCTTATATATATTGTTAATTTTTGCATATATATAATCATATATATGTGTATGTTTGTGTGATTTGTTTTGTAAAATCATAAAAACATGCTTAGTTATTATATTTATATATATGTGCATGTGTGCTACTTTGCTTTTGATATTTTTTTGTGAAACATTGAAAGCATGCACAGTTAATTTTAATTGATTATGTTTTTTATATATGTGAGTGTTCCTTTGTTTTTGATCGATTTCTCTATACCTGAAGCACGTTTAGTATTATGAGTTATGTATGTGTTATTGAGATTTTGTGAAAGGTTGAAAGCATATTTTATTGATTATACTAAATATGTTATGAATAATTGATATATATATATATATATATATATATATATATATTTATTTATTTGTGTGTGTGTACAATTATATATTTGCATATTTTGGTTATGTATATTAATATATTTTGTGAAAGCATGCGTAATTTTGTACTTGAGTAATGAAAACATCTTATTAGTAAAAGAATTAAACATATTTTTATGTATATTTTGTGTACTTTTTTATATTTTAATTGGGGTACCAACTAGTTCCGCCTAGTCCTCGACTAGTCTTTTTAGGGGTCAACCGGCTAGGCACCGCCTAACACTTTTGAATACATAGGTCCGGATATGGTGATAAATAAGAAGACCCGATTAAGACCCGGGTACGATTAATACATGGATCCGGGTATAGTTTGTGAAATTTTATACCAGACTCGGGCCCGACTCAAGTTCCAATTAAGACCCACAAATTTTCAATGTAAAAATGATAAAAAAGTTTATTTTATCGGGTATGGCCCATGTTTGGTTCATGTATTTCTTATCGGGTCCTGGTACGGTTTCTCTTATGTTGGGTCCGATTAGACCTAGGTCTGAACCTGATACCATACCTGAAAATTTGGGCTAAGTTTGGTTTCACCTGGGTTTGAACCAAACCCAACCCGTTGACACCCCTAGTGTGCGGTTTTGCATTTTCGGCAATCTGATCGGAGTTATCTCGTTGTGAATCGTGTGCCCGTTCCCTTGAATGTGTGAGCCACTCCTCACACCCATGGTTGCCAGTCGAGGAAGCGGGAAGCGAGGCACTTTCAAAATTTTAAGAAGCGGGAAGCGTGGGACGACTTAGAAGCGAATCACGAACTGTCTAGGAAGCAAACCAGAAGCGAGGGGGAAGCAAAAAAAAATAAAAATAAAAAAAATGCAAAAAAAAAGTGAAAAAAGGGAGAAGCGAGGGGGAAGCGCGCTTCCCATAAATGGGAAGCGTGTTTCCCATAAAAGGGAAGCGCACTTCCCATTTATGGGAAGCATGCTTACCAAAAAAGGGGACGCTTCCCTGTACATTTCAGAAGCGCGACGTTTCACGCTTCCGAAACGCGCTTCGGAGAAGCGCGCTTCCCCATACGCCTAGGCGCTTTCGGTAACTCTGCTTACACCTGCTACAGACCTTCAAACATATCCTAGGCGCTAATCTCAGCCTTAGTTAAGTCTCTACCTGCTTTCTAGAACTAAAAGACCGAAACAACATCCTACTGATTCAGAAAAATACATAGTTTGTCCCGTTCGAGGTCACCAGCCCCTTCCACGACCCAGCCTGATATCTCTGAGCTCTATAACGTATATAAGGCCCGTTACACACGTTCCTAGGTTACCCTAAAACTCATGGACCAAGTCCTTTCAGTTCTAGAACAAAAACCTTAGCCGAACCACTTACAAAACCCAAATTGCACCTACCCGATTAGTCATTTGACCCTGTTTCTCACTATTTCGCCTCAACCGCAATCATAAGAAACCTTAGACCTCTCTCCCATCGTGTCAACCATGGTTCAGTACCCCAGACACGTGACCCACAGGTCCCACAACCCAAAAATCACAGGTTCGATCTTTTTGAGTCTGTTGGGCTCAAACTACAGTATTCGTCCGTTTCGAATCTGAACCTACCTTCCGATCCTTCTTTCGAACCTTCTACATCGGACAATCCGAAGGGTGTAACAGTGGCAAAGTTAAAATTAGCTCAGAAACAAGAGAATCTTATTTGTACAGATATAAAAATAACAAAGACAAAATCTGCAAAGAAGCTTTTGAAATGAGAAGAATTCTCAAACAACCAGCATGATTTACTTTTTTTTCTGTTTCTAAACTATTCATTTTTTTGAGAAGAGATTCCTAGCACATTGGTCCTCACAAGAGGGATTCAATAGAACAGCAAAAGTTGCAGGGAGAAATAAAATACCATATGCAGCATTCTTTGGGCTTTTTAGTGGATCGTTCTCATCTGGCATGTATGGATCTTCCACCTGACAACTGCAGCAAAGCCACAGCCTCATCTTGCATCTCTTCTTGATATATCTTAATTGTTCAATGTAGCAATCGTCCCTACATGCAAAGAAGCAAGGAGAACATGCATGTATGTGGCTGCAACAGAAGGAAACATACAATCACATACTCTATTAAAATACCACTAAACATCTGCCAACAAAGATGAAGAGGTACAACAGCTCAAATACTTCTGTTGCAGGCACATGCCTGCAACAGCCACAGACCAAAACAACGTCCCAACAAAATAAGACAGAAAAAAAAGAACAAGACGAAATGAAGAACCCAATTGTGCAAACACCAAGAAGATGGCAACCAAAAGAAAAAATCAATGGTATCTATTGAAAGAAAGAACAGCCTAATCAATGCCAAGTCGGCATCCATGCCCTCAATATTTTTGAAGTAGATGACCGTGTGAAGTACGCGTTAATTGTAAAAGCAGGATAGATCCAATGGAACACCACCAACCAATTAATTCATAAACAAATTCCAAAAGCAAATCGGTTACACTAAACGCCATATTCTATTATACAAGAACTCGCAAAAAATCCCCCCCGCAAACAAGCCACATCATCATCGGAACATCTCCCAAACCCACAAATTCGAGAAATCTTTTCTTTCTTTGAAAGAACAAATTCGAGAAATCATCAAAGTGTCAAGCGAAACACCAATGCCCATCCAAGGAAATTCGAAAAAAAAAAATCAATTCCAAGAATGAGCACTCCTTACCTATTTTGCCAAGGAAAAAACAACAGATAGCCAAATGGATATGCGAGGAAAACGAAAATTTCGAACACCAACGACAGAATAAACAACGAAAACGCTTCAAAAAGGAAAAGGAAGCGGAAGGGCGAAAGAATACGATCCTTACGATTAAAGAAAACCGAAAGATTTCAATAGGAACGAAGAAAAAGAAGGCCTCTAAGAATTTCATAATCAATATTTTGAGATAGAGAGAAATTCTTGCCTGTCCTTTTAGGAGGAAGAATCCTTCGGTGGCTTCGACGTTGATGATTTCGATCGATCGGTCGTGGCTTCTTATTCCCTGGAGAGAGAGAGAGGTGGCAAAAGGAAACCGCGTGACACATAAGAGGGCGGTGGTGGGAGTTTTATGAGATGATCTGTCCTGTTAGAGATATTTTGTCTACTAGTGATAATGTTGTAGTTTGTTTGTAGCTTATATTTAGGTGCGTTATTTGTAGCTTATCACTTAGAAGCATTTATTGCTGCTCTTTAATACATTTTTATTTAATTTAAAAAAATATCATTTATTAAATTAGATATTTTTATATTTATATGCATTTTTAGAATGATAAAATATCAACTTATATGACACCTTAGTTTTGGGTGTCAAACCAAGTTTTGCATGCAAAACCTAATTTGGTGGCTGTTTGGAAGCCACCAAGCATTGGTAAACTTGGTTTGAGTTGCAAAACTGGGTTTTGAACCCAATTTTACAAAACACCATCCCCCTCTTTTTTTGACCGGTTTATTGGAAGGAAGGTGTTTCTCAATGTCTCACCACTTCTCTTCACCCTCAACTACATGAACCCCCACCACCCCTTCCTTGGTCTAGCCATTTTCAGCCGGTGGCCGGCCGAAAAATAATCGAACCGGTGCTAGCGTAGCGTGGGAGGGAGGCACCAGTTCCGTTGGTGTCCAGCCGACCGCCGGCAAGAGAGATCGAAAAGCTAGTGTCGCCATCGTCATGCTGCACTAGTCTGTGCCATTTTTTTATACACCCATTAGCTGGAAAATAGTTAGGATGGTGGAAGTAGGGATGGCAGTGGACGGGGAGGAAACAGGGTCCTGCCTTGCCTCGTTTGGAATGGGGGATGGAGGACATGTGGAGCGAGGATGGAGGTTAAAATCAAAACCCATGCAAGGATGGACTGACTTTTGCTCTTGCCTCGTCCCACCCCGTCTCCTATCATTCTTAAAAAATTATTATTATACCTTTATATATATATATATATATATATATAACCTTAACTTAAAACCCTTTCTTGAATCTCTCCTCTCCTCTCTCCTTCCTCTAACGAGCTGCACAAATTATCATTTCTCTCATCTTCTTCTACTAACAGTGAAAGGCAGCAGCAACAAAAGGATAGAGGAAAGGAGACCTTGCCCTGCCCCCTCTTTGCCTTGTTTGGACTGGCAATGAAGGACATGAAACGAAGATGGAGGTTAAAATCAAAATTCATGCCGGGATGGAGGGCAAAATTTTGAGATGGGGGCGGTGTCCCCCACCCCCATCTAATGCCATCACTAGGTGGAAGCCTTGTCTGGTGACACCAGCCCAACCATTTCTCGGTCAATAGTGGCCTAAAAATGGTTGGGCCCTCCAAATCTTTTTTTCTTCCATTTTTGAAATCCCCAAACATGGAAAACCATAGTTTTGGCTCAGCCAAACACTTCAACATACAGGTTTTTGGCAAATCCTGGTTTCTCATGAACTTGGTTTTGCCCTTGTCATCCAAATAGGACCTAAAACTTGATGAAATAAAAACCAAATTTTTGGTTAAAATTATTTAATTTAAAGAGTGATTTTACTAAATAAAGAACGATAAGTACATCTATAAGTTTGGATTAAGTATAATGTTTTTTAAAGAGTGATTTTAAACACCTACAACTATGTTTTTAATGACTGCTTATGGTGTTTAGGACTAAAATTGTTTAAGGGCTACTAATTTTCACACACACATATATATATAAAGGGAGTAGCTCTAGAGCTTAGGTGCCTATGAAAGTCTACCATGAGCAAAAAGGGATTTCTGAGTCATTTTTCTCAAATCTGACCACACTGATGGGTTCAACATGGTGGATTTGCTAGGAAAGAAAACTTGGATCGTGTTTTTCTATAAAAAAATATGATCTTTTCATCATTAAATATTTATGATATTTATAAAAATTTTACACCGTCGATTTTCAAACCTTATAAAAACCTAAATATGCATTGGAATCGAATGATGCAAGAGTTCATTCCTATAAATTCAAACATGTGAAATACATTTGTATGATCAGATTTGAGAAAAACATGAAAGTGAACCTTCAAGAATCCTCGTAAGTAGTGGTAGGCACAAATCAGTATAGTCAGCTACTCTCTTTCTCATACGTGTCAATGGGTCGGATTTGGTTTGGACCCAGGTAGAACCAGACTTGGACCAGATTTTTGGGTATGGTATCTAGTTAAGACCCAAGTTTAATCGAGACTACTATAAGAAAAAACATACCTAGACCCTATAAGAACTACATGAACTAAACCCAAACCATACCTGGTAAAACCATATTTTTATCATTTTTATATTGAAAGCTTACAGGTCTTAATCAAAACTTGGGTCGAGTCCAAGTCTGGTATAAAATTTCACAAACTATACCCCAGGTCCATGTATTAATCGGACCTTTGGGTTCAGACTCTGGTCTTCTTATTTATCACCATGCCTGGACCTTATAGGGTTTGATTCAGGTTAGGTATGTGTAACCTTATAGGGTCTGTGCTAAATGAGTTTTTCAAGTTTTTTTTTATTTTAATTTTAAATTCTGACCTTACCGATGTGATATATGTACTTGATTTTATAAGGATCAGCTCTTGAAGTGTTTGATTGTGACACATGAGTGTGTTTTTATAATGTTCGAAAAATCAAGAGTCCAAAATCTTTATAAAATTTTGAGGCTCCAAATATCATTTCTTTTCATTGAAAACACATATCTGCAAAAAAATACCTAAAGAGAAGAAAAACAAATTTAGCAAGTATATATATATATATATATATATATATATATATATATGTGTGTGTGTGTGTGTGCACGTGTGTCATTGTTACCATGATAATCAAATCAAACCCGATTCTAATCATATGGATTTGGTTAATCATTAAAAGTATTCACCCAACCCCTTTCCAAGTCTTTATCAGTCTTTCTCACTTTTAAATCCATTTTACTCCTGTTATGTAAGTTCTATAATATCGCTCTCACCCACACACATATTAAAGGCCATATCACTAGAGCTGGCAAAATGAGCTGAACCAAGTGAATATTAGGTATTTGATGTTGGCTCATTTTGTGGTAAGTCAAACTGAGCTCGTGGTCAAGGTGGGCTCGAGTTAAATGAACCAAGTTTGAGCTGGCGCTTTTACAAAAGAAATACATTGTTCAAAATGAGGAAGTAGTATAATTTTGAACTTTAGACCGGTTGAGCAATGCTCATACTTACTCGTTTAGAGAAAAGATATATTGTTCGACCACTGAAAGAAATAATAATATTTGAACTCTAAACCTGTTTTTTTCTTAGCTAAACACTTTCATTATTTTTATTTTTATTTTTACTCAGAAAAACTGCTCCAAGCATAGAGACCTAACCGTGCTGGCTCACCAGACATACTTACGGTCTCTATCCATGTCAGCGTAAAACTCCAAGGGCTTACACCTCGACCCCAGGGACTCAACAAGCTTCATCTTACGCAGGGGGTGACGCCCATGGGATTTGAACCCAGACTGCCCGTCAAACGGTCTAGGCTCCATCCGCCAAACCCCTTGGATCTGAAACACTTTCATTAATTTATTCTACTAAAAAGGCCTAGACCAGAGAAATATGTCAAAACATGGCCAATTCACTACTCAAAATATGCCAAACATGGCCACTTGATAATTTTACCTTTTTGTCATCTAACAAATTAGACGCCTTGGTCACGTAAGTTGACGCCTGAAAAATAAACAAAAGTTTTAGGTGACAAAGGGAAAAAGTGTCATGTAAACAATAAAGTGGTCGTTATATTTTCCGACTTACTGCTAGCAATGGTATTTCCAATAAAAACAAGGGTCATCTGCGGTCGTTTATTCTAAATTGTGTAAAATATAATATGAACTTGTACAAGCCGAGCTGAGACAAACAGGACGTGTTGTTTGTATCCAGCTTGCTGAAACAAGTTCTTTATGTACAGAGCATGAGCCAAACAACGGGTGGCTGCCAATGTCTTGTTTCCCAGCCTTACATGTAACCATAGGAATGATATATGAACATAAATATGTGAAAAAACAGCCTTGGGAAGTTAGGAATCAAAGATATTGGTCAGTCCAGATAACAGCTTCACTCTTCGCGTATAATCACAATCTACATCAGAAAGAAAATTAATGAATTATAAGATTGTCAAGACTTTACATGCTTTTCAACTGCTAAATTAAAACAAAATTTTGAGTTAAAACCAGTGTGGTCAGTATTGGGTGGTGTCGTATCGGCCTGAATCAGTTGATTAGCATCGTATCGCCAGAAAATAGAGACCTGAATCGGTTATTTTTTAATAAATATAAAAAATAGTTTACATTTAATATTATTTTAATGCCTTTAACACGTGTCATGTAATATTTTTTAATTATTTTTTGGTCGATTCAGAACGATTCACTTGATAGGCCAGCCGATTCACCTGAATCATTGGCCAACCGATGCAGGTCCGATTCCGATACTGACAACATTGGTTAAAACTGCTAAATTAGTAAATCACCGACTGACGTTAATACTCAACAAAGGAACACACAGGATGGCCATGCATGGTTGTCAGTGTCAGCTAAATAACCAACAGAAGGACTGGGATACATGTAAGTTGTGATTAGTGAAACCCAAGTATATATAATCTTTCATGTCTATTCATGCATAGTTCCTCTGCATGGTCTTCACTTTCTAAGATCTACAAGCATTTTGGTTGCTTGAAAACTTTGTAATTTGCAAGAGCTGACACATTTTTTCAAACAATATTACACGTATACTGTCGCCTCATATGCAACTTGTTCCTTTAGACTTCTACATTAAAAGGACCCCCAAACTTTTTGTAGAAACTACATTAATAGAAATTACTTTTCATTTTGAAAAGGAAAAAAAAAATATGGTACCCTTTGGATAACACGCCCAAAACCCCGTTTTAGGCTTAAAACCAGGTTTTGGCATTGTTTGTGTGACACCAAAACCCGACTAACTGAAAAAACTCTCTCACCAAGTTGAGAACTTGGTTTATTGGGGAGGACCCTCTGATCAGCCCCCACCTCCACCCCACTCTGCTGGTGGCTGGATTTTAAGATTGGGGTGTGCGCAATAAGGGAGGAGAAAACAAAGGAAAGAAGAGTGAGAGGGGATTCGGTAGACGACCTGTTTCAAAGGGGATGCTGCTCGGTTATAATCCTGCAATGCGCAGGGGGCTGGGGATATATAGTTCTCCCCAGGATAGCCATTTTTTCAGTTTTAATTTGCTGTTTTAATGGAATTTTAATTCACACATTTTGTGTTTTATGTGAGTTACGAGCTCACCATTTGTGGCTCCTTGGATTCCAATTGTGAGTCTGTTATGGTTGCATTGGGTCCGTTACCTAGATCCAATATCTTTCACTTGGCCATACAAAATGAACAATCATATTATATCACAACTAGAACATCAAGTATCACATATAACATTTTATGACAAAATATGCACCAAATAAATAGTGCATACTTGCAAGGGTTTTATCAATATTTAAGTATAATGTTTTCCTCACATGTTGTAAGTTATTTCTCATATAATCATGTGAACTTATCCATCATTCATGTAATGCCCCAAGATTTAAACCCTAAAATACATATAAAACTTTCTTTTGTATAGCAGCAAAAAAAATAACCATTTTGACTCTGGTTGAAAACCTTGGACAGGTTACAGATTTGATAAAAAATAATAAGACATAATAACACTTATAAATGATTCAGATACAAAATCAAACTATTTTCATTCCAAAATGAACCATAAGGTTTTTACAAAATTAGTACAAACAAGTACTCAAAAATCCAGTTTCTGAGAAAGAAAGATGACGGGCTCTCGATGTCGCTATAACTTCCCGCTACGCACCTGCAACTATTCAATACCTGCAATTTTTAGGGGTTCAATATCCACAAGTCCCAATATGAATACAATAACAAAACATATTTACATAAAAACAAACATACATGAAATAACATTCTTTTTCATGTAAATAAATAATTATTAGTACAGTCAATAACTGAAATGTAACAATTCAATATCATATGCAATACTTATGTGTGATCATTCAATCATGCATGACTTATTCGTGCAAGTAAAGTGTTCATAATAGGCATAGATAACTTATAAATTTTTTATTTATATTTATTTTCTTAAATGATGCATGTCATGCTTCGCTATATGCACAATACACTCTCGTTTCTCTTTCACGATACTCTGTGGCTATTATGCAGACAATATCTAAATCAGAGGCTCGACCCAGGAGGTACATTTAATCAATTTGTGGCTTATTACCCTAGCCTTGTTCATCTTTTTCAGTTCTAGGTGTAAGACGACTGTGTAAAGAGAGAGCTTCCACTACCTTGACCTGATATATCAGAATTACTTTCAGTTGAAACAATCCCAATATCACCCAGTAACAACTATCCCTGATCTCCGTGGCTAGCCTTTGTGCTTAACAATATCCTACAAAGCCAAAAGTACTGCTTACCCTCTCATTGAAAGTCCACATAGCCAACATGCATATATTTCACTATCAATTTTCTTGACATACATGCATAAACATATTTAAAATATGTATGATTTCACATTAAACCTTCGTAAGGTTTTTGGCCACCCATTCAGGGCATTTTAACGCATATCAGTCAAGTTAACCGTGCACAAGGTCGAGAGCCACCCATTTGGGCTCGAGCCTTCATTAAACAATAATTGCATAACACGTTCTTCATTATGGATATTATGCAATTCATACATACATCATTCAATATGCATTTCATCATTCATCATGTCATAAGCATGCTAACATGTGTCATAAATCCAGATTGTACTCATTCATCAAAAAACTGGTTTTTCATTCATATGCATGCTTTAAAATAAATATGATTGTATAATAACGCAAAAATATGCATATTAAAAAGCCTGAACTGCCTGCATACATTTGTTCATAAAACTCTGAAATACACTTGTATTTAACTGTTCATAAAAATTCAAAATACACATATCAAAATATGTTCGTAAACTTGAACATATACGTATTTTCATTTGAAACATATTCAAAATACTCGTGTATGTAAAGTTTTGAAACTTTTTGTGCACATATATAGTTTTGCTCATAAAAATTTAATGGTTTCATAAATATACAATTTTCTCGTAAAACATGCAATATAAATAATTTATGAAACTATATATATATATGCTTATAAAATCCAATGGTTTCATAATTATATATTTTTCTCATAAAACATGCAACACAAACAACTTCCAAAACTATATATATATATATATATATATATATATATATATATATATATTTATATTATGCGCGTAAAATCCAATGGTTTCATAAATATATATTTTTCTTGTGAAACGTGTAACACAAACAATTTCTGAAACTATATATATATATAACTATATATATATATAAACTACATAAATATATAAATCCAAATATTTATTATAAACCTACATTGAAGTGTGTGCATTCTCACAAAAAATAAAGAAATCTCAAAAATGCTCTTAGAGATTCTCCTCGATAAGCATGACATAGTCCATATTGTGTTGACAATCCAAATATGAGAAAGGACATGTATGTTGGCCTCGGTTTCTGGTCTGATGATGGCAATGAAGAACATGGTCGCGACAAAGGCGATGGTTCGTAAGCGGCAGAGTTGGCGGCGTCGACGGCTACAAGCGGCGATGCCTAAGTGATTTGGGCAAAATACAAGTGGTATCTCCATCACTCAACTACATCGAGTGCCACTCAGTTGGGCCAAGTTTTGTCCGAATGGCGATGAGATCGCCAGTGATGGTGGTGGCAACGATCTCTTTGAAATAGGAAACAAAGGAGCCAACAAGGGTTCTGCTGCCCTTGCTGAAAACCACCAGCAGCCACAACTATTGTTGTTGGTAAGAAGGAGCAACAACTGGAGCTCTTGTTGTTGGTGGTGGGGAAACAAAAAAGCGCATCAATTGAAGTTGCTGTTGTGGGTGGCAAAAAAACAGGGAAAACTGCAAGTGCTCAGAAAATTAGAGGAGAAGAAGAGGAAGCCTGGGGTGAAGGTTAGGTGGTGCTAGTTTGCGCACAACAGAGACGAAGAGGGTGATGGTGGCACCTGGCAGGTGTTGCCGATGGTTATCCTGTTGGTCATACATAACCATGGATGACCATGTTCATGCATGAATTCATGCATTGAAGAGAGAGGTGGGCCCACTCTCTCTCCAATGCATGAATCGCCCACTAGTGGGCCTATCCAAATAAGGCATATTCAAATATGCCTCATCTGGATAAACATAGAGTGTGTTACAATTACCGCTCCCTCTAAACAGGAAAAATCAATAGAATCCTTATCTTTGCTAGGTAACAACTACCCAGAGGAGGAGCAGTTCTAGCAACTCTCCTATATTAAGGAGAGGTTCTTACTCAAGAATCATAATACAAAAAAAAGGAGAAAGATCCCCTCTGAAGAAGGCCTTACACCATTTCTAACCCTATATCCCTTCCCCAGGTGGTCTTGGCACACAACACGCGATCCTTCAGTGGTATCAGAGCTTGGGTTCTTGCTGCGTGCAAAGACCCATCAACATCGCTTCTGTCGTAACTCAAGTTCGTTGGTCATTGTTCAGGGTTACATATTGTTGCTCAGGGTCGTCGTTTGTCATTCACATGAACACACCAGAAATCAAAACAGGAAAGCAAAAGAATAGTTAGTATTGTTTTTGTTTCTTGAGGTTGTCACCGAGAAACTTGCTACCTTCTCAACGGAGTTCGATAAGCATAAAAAAAAGAGAGAACTAAATCAAAAACAAGTTTTGATTTGACCAATAGTGTTGGGGAGCCTATTCCCGTTGAACTCCGGCTGTGACAAACTGACATTTGAGCCAGAGGGAGAACCCTCAAGGGTTTGCGGGAACCCCTTCCTCTCCTTCTGAATCAGTGTCTGCCTTGACATCAGAGGATCATGCATGTAACACCTACAAATTTTGTTTTAACTTTTAAATTTGTGCAAAATTCAAGTTAAATTTAAGTTAAAATCAGGTTAAATTTAGGTGAAATTTAAGAGTTTAAATTGAACTAGGACTCTAGTTAGGTTTATTATAAGCTGTAGATCTCATAGAAGATCCAATTTAATGATTTTTAATTTTGGTTGGTTCAAAAAAATATAATTTCTTGGTTTTCTTAAAATTATTGAATTTCTTGATTTTGAATTATTATGAAATTAAGTCTCAAGTTATAAGGAATATTGCAAGAATAATTATAAAATTTAAATATGTGTACTAAACAAGAAAGTAAATGATTTGCATATTTTTAGATTATGGATATCATATTTGGATCTAAATCCTAACATTCAGCTCAATATGGATTTGGACCTTAAATTAGTTCGTGGATTTAACTAATGGTATTTTGATCCAACTCAATTAGGTTGGATATAATCCATGATATTTGGATCTAATTATGGATGAATTGGGTTGGATATAACTCATGATATTTGGATCCAAAATCATTGGATTGGGCCCATAAGATGGAATGTTAACAACAACGTTATTAAGGTTTTGACATAAATTTTGATCGATTGGTGCCTTACATATTAAATTAAAGCAGACCTTGACGTTCCACATTTTAAGGATATCAAAATCGATTATCTATATGTTTTGAACTTTTTATCATCGATCGAAGTTTATGCCTAATTATATGTTGAAAATCAATATTTTTTGGCATCGACTAAATTTTCTTGCAAATCCATATGCATACGATTAAATCTAAGACCACCACTATGATCTATATTTTGATGGCTATCAAATCGACTATTTAAACATCGAATTCTGTTGAGTCTTTGGGTCTGTAGGCCTTCCAAAAGGTTATCATGTCACTAAAGTCCAAGTTAGGGTAACAAGACCTCACCTTTCTTCTCTAGCTTAATCAATTTTGAAATTTAATAAGTTGGGACACATAATTTATTTACTTATTTTATTAATAAATTTTTTTAATAGATATTAATTTCTTATACTAGATATGACTCTTGCCTAGGCCCATATATAAATAGAGGCCCTCATGATAGGGATATGCATCTTTCTCTTCTTTTTCCTTACATCTTCTTCTTACTCCAAGCCATTAGAAAAGTCCAGACCTCCATTAGAGACCTACAACCACCTTAGTAAAGGTCTAATCCAGCCCAAAATGAGGTATGAGTGGAGGAAAACATGATGGTGTCATTACAGAAAGTGTATTTTCGATAGAGAATCTCTACCTTTATAATATTCAGTTTTGAGATGTATTAGCATACCCTCTTTTTTATCTAGGGCTTGGATCTTCATGTAATCTATTCCTAGAACATCTATGGCTATTAGAACTACATGAAAAAGATTTTCAAAAACCCAAAACGGTGTTTTAGAAGATCATTTTTTATAAAACGATTTGGAAAAGACTAGTTTCAAAACCTTAAAAAGCAAAAATCATGTGAATAGATAGATTTGTATTTTATTTGATTGTTCAACATGAATAATGAATGTAGAAACATGTTTTTGAGTATTTTTTCATGGATCTTGATGCTATAAATATGTCTTTTGCATAGATCTTGGTTAAAAATATGTGAAAATTATTTTAAAGAAGGTATTCCCAAAAATATTTTAGAGTTTTGATGTTTTATGATAAAGAAAGTTAATCTGATCATATATAGTAGATTAGGACACATATAACATGATTAAACATGTTATTGCATAAATAATCCATAATTCTATGTTATTTTTATGTCTCTTGTGATTCTTGCATAAATGAAATCGTGTTTGGGATATTTCATGAAAGTTTTGTGATTTTTGGATTATGTTTGTTAATATTTTTAGGAAGATTAGCCTAAATATGATCAAATATGTGTTGTATGATGTTGTAAATGTGTTTAGAACATCTAAAATTTATGATTGTATGAGTTTCACCATGTTTCTTGTTCTTGCTTAATAGATCTTGCATAAGTTTGGATCTTGGTTATTTTGTCCTCATTTTTTTGTTCTGAGCAGTCTTAAAAAAAATGATATCTCTATAAAAATGAGGTCAATAAATAAAAATAAAAATAAAAATACTGGAGTGTTCTACACATCTAGAGCTTAAATTTAGAATTTCGTTTCATCTTGTTTGGTTCAGTTTGGAGACCGAACATCCATTACAACAGAGCATAAATTTTTTGCCCTATCAGCAAGACTGTTTTGACCAAAGATTTTGAAAGCTCTAAAACCTAACCAAACTAATCAAAATAAATTGTAAAAAATCTGGGTGAAAGGTTGTTGTATAAAAAGATTATGTAAAAAAGATTTTGTTAAAATATTTTTCTATAAATATTGAGAAATTCCTTAAACTGGATTAAATTTCTGTATTTAACAGGATCTGTTTGATATTTTTTATGAATAGAGATCGGTCTCAGAACTTTCCTGCTTTTATTACAATGAATTTTGCAATTCTGTTTCTTGGACCGTGTTCCTAAGATGATGGGAGAATCTCAATAAAATATTGAGAGTTAAATTCGGTACTTGTGATTTTTGGTGAGTTTTCCAAAACCAGGTTAACAGGGATCCAAACTGCACCATATGACGTGTTGATGTCGAGTTGTATTTTATTTGTGCAGCATGTTTGTTGATGTTTAAATGAGATTAACTGAATGCATTTCATTATTGATTATATTGGGCATGCCTAAATATCAATGATTAGCCTATCTTGATTGTGTACATGCATATTGATTGCATTATTGTATTGATTTTATAATAGAGACTAATTGAATGCATGCATTGAGTGTCATGAATATTGTTGCATATGAACCCTGAATGTGGTTGCATGTTTGCATTTACACTATTAATAAGAGAGTTAATTAATAAATCAAAATGAAATTAATTCTCTTGGGGCTTACTGAGTGAGTAAGCATGGTACTGACAATTCTGTGAGATATTTGGTTTAGTACAGAAGGTTGCTTTTGTCTCCCATCCACATGACCAATAATCAGGAGAACTATCATGATTTGTTCGCAGTGTGGTAGGTAAGACTCATGAGTTAAATTTGATATATCGGGATTACAGAAGTTGGAAACTCTCTCTATAAAATTATATTCCCTCTTTAGTGTATGCATAGTTGGGACGTCACACAGGTCAATAAGATAATTGTTTAAAAATATAAACCTGCGTCGTACCTCCATCTGGGAGAGTCAGTGTTGTACCCACAGACAGATATTGACAAGTTAAACAAGATTGTGAATTGCATATAAATAGAACATGACATGCATCATTTAAGCAAGAAAATAATAAGTGAAGATAAGAAGCTATTCATGCATGAATGACTCACAACACTGGAATGGTAAGTTCATGCATATTGTATATATTCATATATTTGGTAAATATTCATGCATGTGCATAATTTATTGTATTGAGACAAATCTTAGCATAAATAAATGTGCATTAAATTGACTTTCTATTTTGTTGCTAGCATGATTTTATAATTATTGTCTGCTAAGATGTGTTACGTGATTGATTTATGAGATTGTATTCAAATGTATTATGATATTGTGCATTTATTGCAAGTATGTTATTGTCTACCAAGCTTTCATTAGTCTAACCTGTTTTATGGGGTTTCAGGTAGATTATGATAAGCAGCTGCAGAGCGAATACAGAATGCCTAGGCGGTGTCGAGAGCCAGTCTTTTCCTTTCCCAGGGATAGTTTTGAAAAAATAATTATTGTTATCAAAATACTCTGATATGTATTTTAAATTATTGAAACATAATTAAATCTTAATGTTCATATTTTAATTCAGTTATGATAATTGATTATACTATAACTCGCCCATAATGTTTAACCTAAAGAAAAAAGTTATTTCCGTTGTTTTAAAAAGAAAAAAAAAGTTTTCTCTAAAATTTTAGGGTTAAAATTTAAGAGTGTTATATTGGGCATGCCTAAATATCAATGATTACCCTACCTTGACTATGTACAAGCATATTGTTTGCATTATTGTAGAGCTTAATTGTCTGCAGTTATTCTCTCTCTATCAGAAAGGAGCTCCTATCATCTTTCTCTCTCTCATGATTTATTTCGTTTGATGGTGTTTTCTTTTTCTATTTTTCTTTTCTTCTGTTTTCCTTCACAAAGAATAGCAGGAAGCAAACAAATTATCAGTGGGGGGGGCTGTGATGAAACAAATTGTCTGTACCATCGAAGAACATCATCGGTCATGACCTATCTCTCTAGCTTTACCCTGAGGTCATCCCTCTCATCATTTCTTTTTTTCTTATTTCATTTTGTTTTGTATTTTTGTTTAACTTAGTTACGAAGTATGCAAGCAAGCAGGCTGTGATGATCGAACAAAGATACCATCAAACTCTAAGAGATCTTACTGTGAATGACTAACAATGTCTTTTATCTTCTGAGATTCTGATCTTTAATCTTTTCCCTCATGGTTTTCTGTTTCAGAATGTGAGCTTGTGATCATTACAAAAAAATTTCTTTTCTTTTTAAGAAAGAAAGAGAAAACTCTCGCAAGGTCTCACTTGACCTTTTGAAAAGATTTTGAAAAGAAATTGAAATTGAAATTAAAATTAAAATTAAAATTAAAATTAAAATTAAAATTAAAATTAAAATTAAAATTAAAATTAAAATTAAAATTTTGGAAATGGAATTGGAATTTAGAATTGGAAATTCAAAATGAAATTCAAAATTTAATTTGAAATAAAAATTGAGAATTGGAATGAAACTAAGAATTGAAATTTGAAAATGGAAAATTTGAAATTGATATTTGAATTTGAGAATGAAATTCCAAGTTAAATTTTAAAATTCAAAAATGGAAAGTTACAATGATAAAAAAATAAAATAAAAAATTAGAAATTGAAAGTGAATATTCGAAATAGAATTTGAATGAAATAAAATCGAAAATGAAAATTGAAAAATAACTTTGAATTTGTGAAAATGAAAAAAATGACTTTGAAATTTTAAATAAAAATTGTTTTTGAAAATCATTTCGAAAATCACTTGGAAATTTGAAAATAACTTAGAATAATTTAAAAAAATTGATGCAATTCTATCTTAAATGATGAATATGTTTTTTATTTGAAAAACCATTCAAATTTTAAAGAAAGTTTCATACTTTATAAAATTAAAAATAAGATTAATTTCTATATATTCATGACTAGGGCCACAAATATACTTTAAATTAATCATTATTAAAATTCTAATAAAGAAAAAGAATTTTATGCCTTTATAGAATTAAAACAAAATTAATTTTCAATATATTCATGACTAAGGCCATACATATATTTTAATATACTTTTTATTTAAATTTAAATAAAATAAGAAGAAAAGAATTATTTATGAAAAAAATGATAATTTTTGAAAATAAACTAAAAGTGTAGGTTAATTTTTTATTTAATAAAGAATAATAACTCTAAGTATTATTCATATTCCGACTAAGGTCGTAAATACAAATTTTACTTAGTTTTATTTATCCTTTTTTAAAATGGTGTACGTGTCATTCTTGTTTTCCATAGTGTTTTTAGAAATAAAGAGAAATAAAATATAAGAAATTAATATAAAAATGATTTATATGCTCATTCATTCTAAACTAAGCATAAAAATAAAATTCTCAATAATACAATTATTACAACCCTTGAATGAATTACAATAATTGAAAAGAAAAGAAAAAAAATCCTGCAAAATGAGCAAACATGTTAGAAGTAAATGTAGGCATTTATGAACTTTCTTCAATTATTGAAAAATTAAAGAAAAATTCATAATTTAGCCTTTTTTATGCCCCAAAAAATAAAGAAAAAAATCAAATAAAATACAAATGATGCATGGACTTTGCAAAAATATTTCAAAATATGTTTTTGGAGTTTTATATTTTCTAAATTGGGGTTTAAAATATATAAATCTATTTTAAAACTTGAATTCAAAATGAATTTAACCTTGAAATTAAAGTTTTAATGAAAATACATTGAAAATAATTGAAATAAAAAGCAAATAAACTCCAAAATTTATTTAAAATGAAGTTAAGGCATTCTAAGTTGATAAAAGATGTTTTAAATTCATAAAATACATGAATTATATTTGAGAATTGAATTTAAAGTTATAAAAATGGCCAATTTAACTTCAATTTAACATAGAAGGTGTCTTTTGTGAAATCAATTTTAGAAAATGAAGTGAATGAAGGATCAAATGACCATAGAAATTTATGAAATTTTATATGGATGAACTAGACTTAAAATGAAATCAAACCCTTTTATAGATTTTGAAAATGAATTTTATTAGAGAGGACACATCTAAACAAGTTGAAATGAAATTTAAGAAATGTTTAAAAAAGCAAAATGACAGTGTTCTAACTTTTGATCAGAATCATATATGAAAACTTCATAGAAATTGCTAAACATTTATGGAGATGAAGTAGACATATAAATAAGAAATTACTAATTTACAGATCTAGACATTGATCTCCCATTTTGGAGATCCAATCTGATTAAGTTGGCTGAAAACCTGTAAAAGCCTATGAAAGAAAAATCAATAAGGTTTTGGTTTTTGGTCTCAATGACAGATGAGAAGTTGATAAAAGTTTATAAAAATTGTTTTGCATAAACTAGACATTCTAAAGAGAAAACTCTTTTTTACAGATTTGGAAAATAATCTCTCATTAGAGAGATACGAATGCAACAAGTTGGTTTTGGGCATGAGCAATGTCTGAGATTGCAAATAGGAAAGGTTATGACTTAAAATGCCAAAAAAATATAAATACTTTATAAAAATGGATGAAATTTTATTGAAATGATTTATATATTCATATAAAATAAGCCTTTTTACAGATGTCAAAAATAATATCCCATTAAGGAGATATAACTCTGACAAAATGGGCTAAAAATGAGACCCTAAAAGTGATACAATATAACAGGGTTGCGGTTTTAAACTAAAATTGGGCATGAAAACACCATAGAAATTAATGAAATTTAGTATAAATAAACTAGACTCAATTTTGGAGACATACCATCTTACAGATTTGAAAGATCATTTCTGGTTAGGGAGAAATCACTCTAACAAGTTGGTCTAATTTCAGACCAAATTTGGACGAAGCTAAATAGCAGGGTCCGAATCCCATTTTTTTAAGGGATTAAACCAACTCAGATTAATCTGATTTTTGGTGGAAATCTTGAAAACATATGTATAAAACTGTAGTAAAAAAATCAGATCAAAATAAATTTTAATTATATGCAAAATAATGAAAGCAAAAATGGACCAGAACTGAAAATATCATCTTAACATAATTGAATGAAATAGAATCTCATAAATAAATTGATCTAATGATCAATCATGAGATCTATCATTCTGGATCATAGATGATAGTGAAAATGATATAAAAAAATCTAAATAAAAATATCTAAAATGAAATTAAAGCATTGGGGCATAAATTGAAATTGATTTGGCCCATAGAATATGCATTTTAATCTATTGAAGATCAAATCCCAATTCTAAATGGCTAGAATAAAAATGCATAAAGTAAATGACAATTTGAATGGATCAAAACATAGAAAATGAAAATTAATATGAAATTAAGATAGATCTACATTGCTATTACATGAAATTGCATGAAAAAAGAGAAGAAAGGGGGGGGGGGATTTTGAGAAATTGAGAGAAAAACAAAAGAAAAAGAAAACGAAAAAGAAAAAAAATAGAAAAGAGGAGAGAGAGGGACCTACGTTGGGCTTTCTTCTTCTTCACTCCAGCCACCAAAAGAGGAGCTAAAGAGGAGGAGGAGCACTTAAGAGAGAGGAGAGGAGAAGAAAAAGAGAGAATTCTTTTTTATTCTCTCAATTTCTCAAATTTTCAACTTGTGAAAGCAGAGACCCCAAGGGTCTTGTTTATAGCTTGAAATGGGAGCATTTTGGCCATCAAAATTGAAAATATTTTCTCAAAATTGGTGCCACCCCCCATGTTGGTATTGTTTTTTGTAAAATGGGCAAGAAAGGCAATTTGTTAAGAAATGCACATGTGACACCCCTTTTGTAAATGGGTGCCCATGTGGGTCTTTTTGAAAATTCTTAAATGGTAAAAGGGGAAATTTGACAAAACTTTGACACATGGCATCACCTTGTAAGTGATGCTCATGTGGGTTTTTAAAAGCAAAAGGGTTTTTAAAGGTTTGTTCAAAATAATTTTTATTTTGATTTTTAAAAATACCAAGTGGCACCCTTCTTTGAAAAACAATTATTTTTCCTTTTGATTTTGAATTTATGATAAAAAAGAAAATAAAATATGAGAAATGAAAGAGGAATTTTGGAAATAATTGGATTCAAAAATCCAATTTTGATTTGTGAAATCAAAGTTGAGCAAAAACCGGATCCAGATTGAATTTTGAGATTTTTTTGCAAAATATTGATTTTGAGTTCTGAATTTCAAAGATTATTTTTGAAATTGGGGATAAAATTAGATTTTGATTTTAATCTTGAAATCCTCAAATTGATTTTGAATAAAAAATAGATTTTGAAATTGGATTTGGATCCGTTTTGACATTTCAAAATCTAAACTGAATTTTGAATTGGATCAAGGATATTTTTCAAAAGATTTTTGAAATTCAAAGGTTATTTTTGAATTTGGGAATAAAAATTGGATTTTGATTTTGAATTTAAAATCCCCAAATTGATTTTGAATAAAATTTGGATTTTAAAACTGGATCTGGATCCATTTTGACATTTCGAAATCCAAATTGAATTTTGAACTAGATCTAGGGTATTTTTCAAAGAATTTTTGCAAAATGATGGATTTTAATTTGAAATTTAAAGATTGATTTTGAAATTAGGATAAAATTGAATTTTTAAAAGGATCTGGATCCGAAGTTTTGAAAAAGATCGGATTTGGATCTCGATTTAAAGGAAAAATTGTTTCGAAAATGGGAATCGAACCTTGAATATAAGTTTCTGAAGAGTTGAAACTGGAAAACCCCTAATTTCATAATGAAAATTGGAATTTTGATTTTGGATCCAGTTCAGAGAATAAAATTGGATCTTGGATCCAGTTTAGAGAATGAAATTGGATCTAGATCAGAATCCAATAAGTGAATACTGAATCTCAGATGTTAGGCAAATCAAAGTTCAGAAATTGATTTGATTAAACTTCTGAACGGATCAAAAGGTGAATTCAGACTGAAATGGATCTAAAATGGTTTAATTGGATCCTGTATATCTGATGGGATATTTCAGGTTCAAAAAATGAATTGGACTCTGGATATGGATTTCTGAACGAATCAAATGAAATATCCAGGCCCGGGAAGAAATTAGACACTAGATCCAGCATTGGATCCAATATCCAAATTGAAATGGATCGGATCTTAGATATTGATAAAATATTAGATGAAGTAATTTATCTGACTCCGAATTTGGGGTCTGTCCCAGTTCAATAATTATTGGAAAGAGTGTCCCAGATAATTTTTATTTTTTTTGTCTTTGCCATGCAGGGGCAGAAACATGGTACTAGACTGGTCTGAACTAATTTGAACTGGAGTGGTTTAGAATGAACTGAATCTGAATCCGGTTATACTCAGATGAACTAAATTCGGAGCTAGAACACTAGCTCAACCAACTGGGGCTAGCTCAATTTGGACTGAATTGAGCTCAAATGAGGTAAAATGATGGTTCAAGTGTGTAAAAGTGATTTCAATCTGGAACTTGACCATTCAAACTCTTGATGCACTCATGTTAGACTCATGGGGATAGGATCTACTCGGTTTGGCTGACTCAGGGATAGTCTGGCTAGAATTTAAGCTAAAATTGAGCTTTATTTTGTGAGAAATGAACTAATTTTAGCTGAAATGGGCCGACACTGCTCATCGTGAGCTCAGTAGAGCTAGAAATGACTGACATTTAACTTTTCTAAACTTAGAATGAGCTTGGCTAAGTCTGACAGACAAAGGCTAAAAGTGGCTTAGGCTTAAAATGGTAATTTTATTGACAAAATGAGGGTAGACTGATCTCTAGACTGGGATAATCCTAGAGGTGAGACTCAATACTGCTCTGCAAAGGTTTGGCATCTGTGGAGGAAATGTCTGAAGTGGATTTAAAAAATTGAGGTGTTTACAGATGCCCCTCTTTGCTGCTAAGCCGGTTAAAAGGCAAGTTTAGTAGTAAAGAAAAACACACCAAATTTAAAAAATAAAAATGCCCCAGTTAGGGAAAATCTGATTGCATGTGAAGAAATTAAAAATGATTTTCATGGAGCGAGATTCAGGTTTTGCACCTTATCCTGAATGGCTACGAGGAGGATGAAATCCTCGAGAGTGAAATGGTTGGATAAAAGGAATGAGAAAATTGTGATCGGACTTTTAAATTTTGTAAGAAAATTTTGAAAAAGATTTGCAAAAATGAAGTCCCTGAAGAAGCTTCAAAAAAGGAGAATTTTGATCATAGAGAAGTCTTGCGGCTGAGGCAAGATAAGCTTTTAAAATTATACAGATTCAGGTTTAGCCCTTAACCTGGATGGGACAAAAAATATACCTCGTCAGAATGAGGCTCAAGTTTGACCCCTACCTAAACAGGAACAAAAGAATATATCTCGTCAGAATGAGGTTCAGGTTTTACCCTTACCTAAATGGGAAAGAGAAATACCTCGTCAGAATGAGGTTCAGGTTTTACTCTTACCTGAATGGGAAAGAGAAATACCTCGTCAGAATGAGGTTCAGGTTTTACCCTTGAATGAGAAAGAGAAATACCTTGTCAAAATGAGGTTCAGGTTTAACCCTTACCTGAACGAGAATGGAAAATATAGAATCTTCGAATGAAGAAACCATAATGGGACTTCTAGATCTCGCATAAAGAATCCGAAAGGGGTTGTAAAAGGCAAGAAAATGGGGGTTCCTAAAGCTTTGAAAAGGAGTTAATTTGGGTGTTTCATGACTGAGACTAAATAGCTTTTGAAAATAACCTTTTGCGAGAAAAACAGGCTCAATCTTTGACCTAAAAATAAACTGTCTATGGTGGGACTGTGGGAACAACAGGGAAATATGCAGATCTGAGAGCCCAGGTGCTCAGACCAAACAAAAGGGAAGGATCTTGACAACTTCTGTTATCAAGTCCTAACGAGGGATAGAACAATGCCAGGATATATCAAAATGGACATCAAGTTCTTGCTTCATGTTGGAATAACCATAAAATATTGCCAATGACATAAAAATTATAGTTGATTCAAAATGTTTGGAATGCGCACATTTGTGCAAAAATATATTCTCTCTTCCACCTAGAGTATTAACTCTAATTGGGCTAACTCCGTAGAATCGAGAATCAAATTTAGATCTGTTGCTGTTGAATTTCTTCAAGGAGGCTATCCATTTCCTTGATATGAAAAGAGATGAATTATTCTCAGTTTCATGAAAGTAGTTGGATGAAAAGATATTGATAAAATAATTTCACATAGATAAAGATGACTTTTGGCAGCTTGATATATGGGGTGTACCCATGATGATCTTTATGCACTCTTTTTGAGACATAGAGATTCGGTTTTCTTGGGGTTTGGCGAGAAGTCCATTGCATCATCCTTCATCTTGAAGATGTTTTGATTTTCCCTAGAAGAACTCATCGCATTCTCCTTCAACTCGAAGATGATCAAAGTCTTTCTTGTCCCCAAGGATTAGATTGATGATATTGTCTCTTTGATTAAAATCTCTTGATAATAACATTGATCAAATATCTTTTAGGGTTTGTCGGGAGGTTCATCACACCAGCCTTCAACTTGGCTATGATCTAAACTTTCCTTGGAAAGACTCGTCACATGCTCCATCAACTCAGAGATGATTCGAGTGTTCTTTGGCCCCGAGGGTCTAACTCATCCATCAGTCTTAACCTTCATGATAGTTGAGAGATCCCTTTTGTGGATAGTTAATGTGTAGCTTGAATGACTGAAGAGATTGAGTGGATTTTTTTTCCACTTAGAATATCTCCACTGCCTTTTTGCCAGAAGGATCGTCTTTAAGAATGTGTCATAGATATGATCAATATCGATTCACTTCTGACTTTTCAACATCATTGATTTTTCCTCTGTCGGTCATATTGAGGATCTTTTTTTATCCTTTTGGTTGACCAACAGAAAAAGCTTTGAATTTTTTTCTTTCTTTGTAGAAGTTTTGCCTTTTTTAGAGAGAATATTAAAGGTAGTTCGAGATAATTCTCTTTGTGTAATGAAATCTTGGAATCAACAAATATTTTTGGTAGTAAACTGGCAATATGTATTGGAATTCTTTGTAAGAGAGTTACTTGATGTCAGATTGATAAATCTGTGGCTAAAATTTAGACCTTGGAAGTTTGACCAGTGCGAAGACTGGATTTTAGAAGTTTGATCAGTGTAAACTGGGTTTGGGAAGTTCGACCAGTGTAAAAAATTGGATTTAGGTAGTTCGACCAGCGTAACCTGGATTTGGAAAGTTTGACCAGTGTAAACTGGATTTAGGAAGTTCGACCAACGTAAAACTGGATTCAGGAAGTTCGACCAGTGTAAAACTGGATTTGGGAAGTTTGACCAGCGTAAACTGGATTTAGGAAGTTTAACCAGCGTAAACTGGATTTAGGAAGTTTGACCAGTGTAAAACTGGATTTAGGTAGTTCGATCAACGTAACCTGGATTTGGAAAGTTTGACCAGTGTAAAAACTAGATTTAGGTAGTTTGACCAGCGTAACCTGGATTTGGGAAGTTTGACTAGTGTAAAAACTGGATTTAGGTAGTTCAACCAGCGTAATCTGGATTTGGGAAGTTCGACCAGTATAAAACTAGATTTAGGTAGTTCGACTAGCGTAACCTGGATTTGGGAAGTTTGACCAATGTAAAACTGGATTTAGGTAGTTCGACCAACGTAACCTAGATTTGGGAAGTTCGACCAGTGTAAAACTGAATTTAGGTAGTTCGACCAACGCAACCTAGATTTAGGAAGTTCGACCAGTATAAAACTAGATTTAGGAAGTTTGACTAGTGTAAAACTAAATTTAGAAAGTTTGACCAGTGTAACCTGGATTTAGGAAGTTCGACCAGTGTAAAAACTGGATTTAGGTAGTTCGACCAACGTAACCTGGATTTGAGAAGTTCGACCAATATAAAACTGGATTTAGGTAGTTCGACCAACGTAACCTGGATTTGAGAAGTTCGACCAGTGTAAAAACTGGATTTAGATAGTCCGACCAACGTAACCTGGTTTTGGAAAGTTCGACCAGTATAAAAACTTGACTTAGGTAGTTTGACCAACGTAACCTGGATTTGGGAAGTTCGACCAGTGTAAAAACTGGATTTAGGTAGTTCGACAAGTGTAACCTGGATTTGAGAAGTTCGACCAATGTAAAAACTGGATTTAGGAAGTTTGACCTGTGTAAAAACTAGATTTAGGTAGTTCAATCAGCGTAACCTGGATTTGGGAAGTTCGACCAGTGTAAAAACTGAATTTAGGTAGTTCGAACAGCGTAACCTGGATTTGGGAAGTTCGACCAGTGTAAAAACTGAATTTAGGAGAAAGACTTAATCTAAAGGTTTGAATTTAATAAAGTTGCAACCCGAAGGTTGGAAAATGATTGGCATTGATAAGACTGTGACCTGAAGATTGGAAAGTAATAAAATTGTAACCCGAAGGTTGAAAAGATGATTGAAATTGATAAGATTGTAACCTGAAGGTTTGAAAATTGATAAAACTGATGAGATTGTAACCCGAAGGTTGGAAAATGTTTTGAAATTGATAGAATTGATGACCCGAAGGTCTGATTGTAAAAATATGGCATTAAGCACAAAGTTGAATTTGGGAGTTCGACTTGCTCGAAAGCTGGATTTTGAAGGAAGTCCTAATTTGGAAATTGGATTTTGGAAAGAAAGTCTGAGCCAAAACTCAGTTATGATAGAAATTCCAAGTCGAAACTCGTTTTTGAGAGGGATTCGAGTCAAAACTCAAGAAAGTTTGAGTGAAAACTCATTTTTGAAAGGATGTCTGAGTCAAAACTCATTTTTGAAAAGATGTCCGAGTCAAAACTCATTTTTGAAAGGATGTCCGAGTCAAAACTCATTTTTGAAACAATGTCCGCATTAGAACTTGTTTTGGAGAGATAGACCGAGTCGAAACTCATTTTTGAAACAATGTCCTAGTTGGAACTCGTTTTGGATAGATAGTTCGAGTCAATACTCATTTTTTTGAAACAATGTCTGAGTCATAACTCATTTTTGAAACAATGTTCAAGTCAGAACTCGTTTTTGAGGGAAAGTAGACCAACTCGGAAGTTGGATAGCATTTAGTTTGAAAATCAAAATTTTGAAGATCGCCAGCGTGAGGACTGGATTCTTAGAAGAAGTGTTTGATTTAAGATTGTATATTTTGAAAATGACCATAGTTGAGACTGGTTTTTAGAAAATGAATTGATCCATGATAGAAAATTTTGAAAATGGCCAATATGAGGACTGGGTTTTGGCTTGTAAGCTGAATTTGTCGAAATATTGGTGCTCTAAGATTTTTTGATGATTGTGATGAAAATGCTGGGTCCAAGAAGACTTGCCATTTGAATGAACCATTATAGAAGGTTACGTCCCTTCTATGAATGTTCTCAGGATTATCCCTTATCTTGAATGGGAAATGAAAAGGAGATTGATGAAAAATTGTTGGAAATTAATGAGAAATTATCGACGAAAGATTTTGTTTGATCCTGCCCGCACATGGAATCTTTAAAGTAAAATGAAAAAGTTCAGTTTGAAAATAAGTAAAAACTCATTTTTGAGAAGAGGATCAACCCGAAGATTGATTTTGAAAAAGGCTAGTAGAATATAAATTTTGAAAGGATGGATAAACCCTGGGGCTGCTTTTGAGAAGATGATCAACACGAGGTTTGATTTTGAAAAATGATCAACACGAGGGTTGATTTGAAATGATCGGTTCAAAACCAGTCTTGGAAAAAGAAGATCAACATGAAGGTTGATTTGAAATGACCGATTCGAAACCAGTTTTTGTAAAAGAAGATCAACACGAGGGTTGATTTTGAAAAGTGATCACCACGAGGGTTGATTTTGAAAAGTGATCAACACAAGGGTTGATTTTGAAAAGTGATCAACACGAGGGTCGATTTTGAAAAGTGATCAACACGAGGGTTGATTTTGAAATGACCGGTTTGAAACCAGTTTTGGAAAAAGAAGATCAACATGAGGGTTGATCTGAAATGACTGGTTCAAAACCATTTTTTGTAAAAGATCAACACGAGGGTTGATTTTGAAAAGTGATCAACACAAGGATTGATTTTTGAAAAGTGATCAACACGAGGGTTGATTTTGAAAAGTGATCAACGCGAGGGTCGATTTTGAAATGACCAGTTCAAAACCAGTTTTGGAAAAAGAAGATCAACACGAGGGTTGATCTGAAATAATCGATTTGAAACCAGTTTTTGTAAAAATAAGACTAACACGAGGGTTGGTTTGAAATGACCGGTTTGAAACCAATTTTTGAAAAAAAGAAGATCAATACGAGGGTTGACTTGAAATGACCGATTCAAAACTATTTTTTTGAAGAAAAGAAGATCAACATGAGGGTTGATTTGAAATGACTGATTTGAAACCAGTTTTTGAAGAAAAGAGACCGACACGAGAGTCAATTTGAAATGACCGGTTTGAAACCAGTTTTGAAGAAAAGCAGATCAACATGAGGGTTGATTTGAAATGACCGATTCAAAACCAGTTTTTGAAAAAAAAAAGATCTACACGAGGGTTGATTTGAAATGACCAGTTCAAAACTAGTTTTTGAAGAAAAAGAAGATCAACACGAGGGTTGATTTGAAATGACCGGTTCGAAACTAGTTTTTGAAGAAAAAAAGATCAATACGAGGGTTGATTTGAAATGACCGGTTCAAAACCAGTTTTTGTAAAAGACTCAACCCGGGGATTGATCTTGAAAAAGATTGGCAAAAATTAATTTTTGACAAAAAAGTCTCAACTCACAAAAAAAAAAAAGACCGTTGCATTAAAAAGCTCTAGGTGATCATGGTGGGGATTTTGCAAGATATTTTAAAATCTTCATGATTTTGGAAAGATCCCTACAGGTAGCCCTATCGCTCTTATGAATGATCTCAGGATTGTCCCTTATCTTGAAGGGGAAAGAATAGGAAATTGATGAAAACAGGATGTTTGCAGTGAAGAGAGAGTTTTATGATAAGGGATGTTTCAATATAGCAACAAAAAGAGATATTGAAAGAAACATGAAGAAAAGTGATACTTCATTGATATATTGAGGAAATAATGACAAATTAAATAAAGAAATGGGACTACATTATCCCTACAGAATGACAAAAGCAAAGTGAAAGAAATGAGAAAGCATTGGCCTTGTCGCTCTTAAGGTGTTGATGAGCTGGCTGGTTTATCCTCTTCATTGTCTTCCACCAGAAGATCTTTATCAATGTAGTCTTGAATGATGTTCTTGAGAATGAAGCAATGCTCGGTATCATGCCCGAACGCCCGATGGAACTCGCAGAATTGATCCTTAAACCTTCCCCTGACAACAATAGGATCAATTAATTTTGGGAACTTAATCATTTCTTTGGCCAGCAAGTACTCACGGATTTCTTTGCGCGGCTGGTCTAGGAAAGTAAAGTTGCGAGTAAAGCTCCAGCTATCATGCTTCAATTTTTCTTGAGTTTTTGATTTATGATAAGAGATCGATTGGCACAGATTGTCATTTTGTCTGCAGATGTCCCCTTTTTTGCATTCATCGTTGCTTCTAGCAGCATTCATAGGAAAGGTGACAGGTGCCTTCTTCTTGGTGTCTTGATAGCTCTTTGAGAGCGTGAGGCTCTCATATACGAGCCATTCAGCTCGTTCTATCAATTTGACAAAGGATCACGCCGGGGAGGTAGAGATCAGGCCTCTCAGCGGTTGGGAGAAATTATTCAAGATCACTGACAATGCATGCCCTTTTGATATTAGATCCCTCATTCAGTTGCATGTGAATCTCCACCTGTGGATAAAGTCCCTGGCCTTTCATTTTCCTTCTGCCTGAGGTTGCAGAGATGGTTTAGTGTGGGTAGAGCCTCAGTGTTAAAGAGAAATTGCTCGATGAATAAGCTGACAACTTTGTCAAATTCTCGCAGCTCTACAGAATTGATGTGCTTCGCATACCATTTTGATGCTATTCCCTCCAGACTGCAAGGGAAACATAGAAATAGCACTCTGTTGTCCCTCCTGAATTTGGCACATTCAACGAAGAACATTGTTAAGTGTGCTTTGGGATCACCTAATCCATCAAACTTGATAAACTTTCTGAGGAGGTCTCCCAGGTTGTCATCACCTTCCAGTTTGTCATAAAAATCCTTGCTGGTGTATACCTTCTTTCCCCTGTCTCGGGCTTGCAGGTCTTTAACCATCTTGGTCATTTCTTTCAACTGAAGATGGATTGGATCATCAACTGTTGGCGGCGACCTTAACTGTTCGGTAAACTCAGGCTTTGGAGTTCAGAGAAATGCCTCTTGCTCTTCATCCGAGGCTTCTTCCACGGAAACTGCTCCTTCTGAATCGCTATCAAGCTGAACCCTTTTCTTAGTAATTTTGACAAGTTTCTTCATGAGATTTCCCTTGGACTTCTTCTTGGATGGCTTCCTTCCTGAACCTTCCATGGCTTGTTCTGATTATATCTTGATCATCATTTTTTGAAATAAATTATACATGGCGGGATCAACATCATCTTCCACCTTTTGATCATGTCCCCTGGATGATCTGGGGGAATTCATTTCTTTTGCACTGTTGTATTGTGGTGGAACTACCTTCTTCCCAGACCTTGTTTGAACCATGCCGTAATACCAATGCTTTCTCTGCAAAATAAAAGAATGGTTTAGATTGAAAAATTTTCTAAAAGAAAGAGAGATGATGAATGAGATATTTGATAATCAAGTTGATAATCCCCCACTGCAATGATCAGGGGTTTTACTGGAAAATATGAGAAAAATAAGGTGAAGAGATTTGAAAAATAGATAGCAGGATTGAAAATATAGGGATCAAAATTTAGGAGAAAAAGAAAAGAGGAAAATACATGATTTTTGAGGGAAATAGCAGGCATGATTAAAATAAGGTTGGAAATTTGAGATCCAGAAGAGAGGAAGAAAAGAAAGAAAATCACATGGAGTTTTGGAAAAAGATGAGACTTTAGAAATGGATTTCTAGGGTTTTTGAGAAAACTGATCTGAAGAAGTGAAGACATTGGAAATATACACCTAGTTTTTGAAAATAGAGGAGAAACTTTGAAAGAAATACCAGGGTTTGAGAAAAATTATTCAGAAAAAGGTAAGGAAATATAAGAAGTACGCAAGCAACACAGAATTGAAGTTGTACAAACAAGGATGCACAAACAATACAACCTAAAAGCTGACTCTAAATGCACAAGTTTTGAAATGGCTGTAGGACCCTGATCCTAACTCTAAGGTTTAGATTATCTAAATCTAATCACGATTCGTCGATATACTCGAGCCGAAGCCCGAAGTACGTGGCATAGAGATATCTTCGATTCTAAGGTAATGGTTTTCCAACAACCTTGAGCACCTGGCGATATACTTTAGACTAGGGCCCTTAGTACGTGGCATGGGGTTATTAGCCCAAATAAGTGCCCCAATTGTGAGGCTTTTTTCCGAACTACGGTTCTTGAAGAAAGCCCAACAACGTGAAGACCAGAACAATATAGGTGAGGGATGTTTTAAAATATGATCAACATGCAATAAAACCAGATATCTCTAATGCAAAATCCTAAAGAGATAAAATTTTGAAAACCATAAAGAAGCACAGATTTGCATACATTATTTGCATTCAATCCCGAGATTGAGGAGGTTTGTATTAGACCTAGGTCTAAGTGAGCATGAATAAATCTCCTCAATTTGGTCCTACCAAACCATACTTAAGTTTATATGCATTATGACAGCTGGGTCAGAGTCTAGGCTCCTAAGTTTTGCATGAAAATGAAGCTGACATTTATGAAATAATGACTTAGACAAAATTTAAAAAAGGCAAAGGCATAAATTCGACCAAACGAAGACGGGTCTTATCACGGTCGCCAAATCTATGATCGTTGCAAAAATTTTCCTTTTTTTTTAGGAAAGAAAGAAAAAACTCTCGCAAGGTCTCACTTGACCTTTTGAAAATATTTTGAAATAACTCACATCTGTTTTGAAATTTGCGGGAAAATGGGGAGACATGATTCACTCATCGGTACGAGGTTCAACCGTTCCTGACGCCTTTACTAAGGGTAATTGAACCAAGGATCGAACTTATGCCTTTGCTTTGCCTAAATTTGTCTAAGAAATTATTCTAAATCCTAAATGCACACTAAATCATGCTTGTACTATGATTTTGAACTTTGAAAATGTGTATGCTTTTGAAAGAATTTCAGAGATCTATTTTTTCCAAGTGACTTGGAAATGAGTTTGAAAATATCCTTTAGGAAAAAGAATTGAACTTGGATTGAAAGTTTGAAATTGAGTTTGACCTGAAAATTTGAAGTTGAATTGAAATGGAACTTGAATTGAAAGCTTGAGATTGAGTTTGAGCTGAAAATTTGATGTTGAATTGAATTGGAACTTGAATTGAAAACTTGAAATTCAAATTGAAAACTTAAAGTTGAATTAGATTTGAGAGTTCAATTGTTAAATATTGAATATTAAAATTAAATTTGATTTTGAAATCAGAATTAAACTTAGGAATCGAATTTGGAATTTGGAACTCTTAAAATGCATTTGAAAATCAAAGTTAGAATTGAAATTTGGAAATTAAGATTGAACTTTGGATTTAGAAATTGAAGAATTGGAATCTGAAATTGAAAATGTAATGAAATTTGAAAGTTAATTTGAAAATTAGAATTAGAATTAGAAATAGAAATTGAAATAGAAATAGAAATAGAAATTGAAATTGAAATTGAAATTGAAATTGAAATTGAAATTGAAATTGAAATTGAAATTGAAATTGAAATTGAAATTGAAATTGAAATTGAAATTGAAATTGAAATTGAAATTAAAATTGAAATTAAAATTGAAATTAAAATTGAAATTCAAATTTTGGAAATGGAATTGGAATTTGGAAATTCAAAATGAAATTCAAAATTTAATTTGAAATAAAAATTGAGAATTGGAATGAAACTAAGAATTAAAATTTGAAAATGGAAAATTTGAAATTGATATTTGAATTTGAAAATGAAATTCCAAGTTAAAATTTTAAAATTCGAAAATGGAAAGTTAGAATAATAAAAAAATAAAATCGAAAATTGGAAATTGAAAGTGAATATATATTCGAAATAAAATTTGAATTAAATAAAATAAAAAATGAAAATTAAAAAATAACTTTGAATTCATAAAAATGAAAAAAAAATGACTTTGAAATTTTAATTGAAAATTATTTTTGAAAATTATTTTGAAAATCACTTGGAAATTTGAAAATAACTTGGAATAATTTAAAAAATTGATGCAATTCTATCTTAAATGATGAATATGTTTTTTCTTTGAAAAATCATTCAAATTTTAAAGAAAGTTTGATACTTTATAGAATTAAAAATAAGATTAATTTCTATATATTCATGACTAAGGCCACAAATATACTTTAAATTAATCGTTATTAAAATTCTAATAAAGAAAAGGAATTTTGTGCCTTTATAGAATTAAAACAAAATTAATTTTTAATATATTCATGATTAACGCCATAAATACATTTTGAATTAATTTTTATTTTAATTTAAATAAAAAAAGAAAAAAAGAATTATTTATGGAAAAAAATGATAATTTTTTAAAATAACCTAAAAGTGTAGGTCAAATTTTTATTTAATAAAGAATAATAACTCTAAGTATTATTCATATTTCGACTAGGGTTGTAAATACAAATTTTACTTGGTTTTATTTATCCTTTATTAAAATGGTGCATGTTCCATTCGTGTTTTTCATAGTGTTTTTAGAAATAAAAGAGAATAAAATGTAAGGAATTAATATAAAAATGATTTATATGCTAATTCATTCTAAACTAAGCATAAAAATAAAAGTCTCATTAATACAATTATTACAACCTTTGAATGTATTACAATAATTGAAAAGAAAGAAAAGAAAAATCCTGCAAAATGAGCAAACATGTTAGAAGTAAATGTAGGCATTTATGAATTTTCTTTAATTATTAAAAAATTAAAAAAAAATCATAATTTAGCCTTTTTATGCCTCAAAAAATAAAGGAAAAATCAAATAAAATACAAATGATGCATGGACTTGGCAAAAATATTTCAAAATATGTTTTTACAGTTTTATATTTTCAAAATTGGGGTTTAAAACATATAAATCCATTTTAAAACTTGAATTCAAAATGAATTTAACCTTGAAATTGAAGTTTTAATGAAAATACATTGAAAATAATTGAAATAAAAAACAAATAATCTTCAAAATTTATTTAAAATAAATTTAAGGCATTTTAAGTTGATAAAAGATATTTTCAATTCATAAAATATATGAATTGTATTTAAGAATTGAATTTAAAGTTATAAAAATGCCTAATTTAACTTTATTTTAACATAAAAGATGTCTATTGTGAAATCTGTTTTGGAAAATGAAGTGAATGAAGGATCAAATGACCATAGAAATTTATGAAATTTTATATGGATGAACTAGACTTAAAATTAAATAAAACACTTTTTACATATTTTGAAAATAAATTTTTATTAGAGAGGACACATCTAAACAAGTTGAAATGAAATTTAAGAAATGTTTAAAGAGGCAAAATGACAGTGTTCCGACTTTTGATCAGAATCATATATGAAAACTTCATAAAAATTGCTAAAAATTTATGGAGATGAAGTAGAGATATAAGTAATAATTATTAATTTACAGATCTAGAAAATGATCTCTCATTTTGGAGATTCAATCTCATCGAGTTGGCTAAAAACCTGTAAAAGCCTGTAAAAGAAAAATCAACAAGGTTTTGGTTTTTGTCGAAATGATAGATGAGAAGTTGATGAAACTTTATGAAAATTGGCATGCATAAATGAGATATTCTAAGGAGAAAACTTCTTTCTACAGATTTGGAAAATAATCTCCCATTAGGGAGATACGAATGCAACAAGTTGGTTTTGGGCAGAGCAATGCCTGAGATTGCAAATAGGCAAGGTTCTAACTTAAAATGCTAAAAAATATAAATACTTCATAAAAATGGATTAAATTTTATTGATATGAACTATACATTCTGATGGAGAAAAGACTTTTTACATATCTCAAAAATGATATGCCATTAGGGAGATATGACTCTGACAAATGGGCAAAAAACCAGACCTTAAAAGTGACACAATATAATAGGGTTGCGGTTTTTAACCAAAATTGGGTATGAAAACACCATAGAAATTAATGAAATTTGGTGTGAGCAAACTAGACTCAATGTTGAAGACATCCCTTTTTACATATTTGAAAGATTATCTCTGGTTAGGGAGAAATCTCTCCAACAAGTTGGTCTAATTTCAGACCAAATTCGGATGAGGCTAAATAGCAGGGTCCGAATCTTGATTTTTTGAGGGATCAAACCAACTCCGATTGATCTGATTTTGAGTGGAGATCCCGAAAATATATGTATTAAGATGGAGTAAAAAAATTAGATCAAAATAATATCTAATTATATGCAAAATGCTGAAAGCAAAAATAGACTAGAATTGAAAATATCATCTCAACATAATTAAATGGAATAGAATCATATAAATGAATTGATCCAATAATCAATCATGAGATCTATCATTTTAGATCATAGATAATAGTAAAAATGATATAAAAATATAAATGAAAACGTCTAAATTGAAATTAAGGCATTGGGGCGTAAATTAAAATTTATTTGGCCCATAAAATATGGATTTTTATCTATTGAAGATCAAATCCCAATTCTAAATGGCTAGAATAAAAATGCATAAAATAAATGATAATTTGAATGGATCAAAACATAAAAAATGAAAATTAACATGGAATTAAGGTAGATCTACATTGCTATTACATGAAATTGAAAGAAAATTGCAAGAAAGAAGAGAAGAAAGGGGGGAGGGGGGCAATTTTGAGAAATTGAAAGAAAAATATAAGAAAAAGAAAAAAAAATAGAAAAGAGGAGAGAGAGTAACCTACCTTGGGCTTTCTTCTTCTTCACTCCAGCCACTAAGAGAGAAATTAAAGAGGAGGTTGAGCACTTAAGAGAGAGGAGAAGAGAGGAGAAGATAAAAAGAGAATTCTTTTTTATTCTCTCAAATTCTCAAATTTTCAACTTGTGAAAGGTGAGACCCCAAGGGTCTTATTTATAGCTTGAATTGGGGGCATTTTGGGTATCAAAATTGAAAATATTTTCTCAAAATTGGTGCCACCCCCATGTGGGTATTCTCTTTTTTTAAAATGGGTAAAAAAGGTAATTTGTTAAGAAATGCACATGTGGCACCCCTTTTGCAAATGGGTGCCCATGTGGGTGTTTTTGAAAATTGTTAAATGGGTAAAAGGGGAAGTTTGGCAAAACTTTGACACATGGCATCACCTTGTAAGTGATGCTCATGTGGGTTTTTCAAAGCAAAAGGGTTTTTAAAGGTTTTCTCAAAATGATTTTTATTTTGATTTTCGAAAATACCAAGTGGCACCCTTCTTTAAAAAACAAGTATTTTTCCTTTTGATTTTGAATTTAAGATAAAAAGGGAAATAAAATATGATAAATGAAAGAGGATTTTTGGAAATAATTGGATTCAAAAATCTAATTTTGAATTGTGAAATCCAAATTGGGCAAAAACCGGATCCAGATTGAATTTTGAGATTTTTTTGCAAAATACTGATTTTGAGTTCTGAATTTCAAAGATTATTTTTGAAATTGGGGATAAAATTAGATTTTTATTTTAATCTTGAAATTCTCAAATTGATTTTGAATAAAAATTAGATTTTAATCCATTTTGACATTTTAAAATCCAAACTGAATTTTGAACTGGATCTAGGGTATTTTTCAAAGGATTTTTGAAATTCAAGGGTTATTTTTGAATTTGGGGATAAAAATTAGATTTTGATTTTGAATTTGAAATCCCCAAATTGATTTTGAATAAAATTTGGATTTTGAAACTAGATCTGGATCTATTTTGACATTTCAAAATCCAAACTGAATTTTGAACTGGATCTAGGGTATTTTTCAAAGAATTTTTGCAAAATGATGGATTTTAATTTGAAATCGAAAGATTGATTTTGAAATTAGGATAAAATTGAATTTTAAAAAGGATCTAGATCTGAAATTTTGAAAAAGATTAGATCTGGATCTCGATTTGAAGGAAAAATTGGTTCAAAAATGGGAATCGAAGCTTGAATATGAGTTTCTGAAGAGTTGAAATTGGAAAACTTCCAATTTCATAATAAAAATTAGGTTTTTGATTTTGGACCTGGAATCCAGTTCAGAGAATGAAATTGGATCTAGATCTGAATCCAAGAAGTGAATACTAAATCTCAAATGTAAGGCGAATCAGAGTTCAGAAATTGATTTAATTAAACTTCTGAACGAATCAAAAGGTGGAACTAGACTGAAATGGATCTAAAATGGTTTAATTGGATCTTATATATCTGATGGGATATTTCAGGTTCAAATAATAAATTGAACTCTGGATATGGATTTCTGAACGAATCAGATGAAATATCAAGGTCCGGGAAGAAATTAGACACTAGATCCAGCATTGGATCCAATATCCGAATTGAAATGGATCGAATCTCGGATATTGATAAGATATTCAATAAAGTAATTGATCTGAGTCTGAATTTGGAGTCTGTCCCAGTTCAAAAATGATTGGAAACAGTGTCCCGAATAATTTTTATTTTTTTGGTCTTTGCCATGTAGGGGCAGAAACACAGTACTAGACTGATCTTAGCTAATTTGAACTGGAGTGGTTTTGAATGAACTGAATCCAAAGCCGATTATACTCACATGAACTAAATTCGGAGCTAGAACACTAGCTCAACCAGCTGGGGCTGGCTCAATTTGGACTAAATTGAGCTTGAATGAGCTAAAATGAGCTAAAATGAAGGTTCGAGTATTTTAAAGTGATTTTGAATTAGAACTGGACCATTCAAACTCTTGATGCACTCATGTTAGACTCTTGGGGATAGGATCTACTGGGTTTGGCTAACTCAGGGATAGTCTGGCTAGAATTTGAGCTAAAAATAAGTTTTATTTTGCGAGAAATAAACTAATTTTAGCTTAAATGGGCCGACACTGCTCATTGTGAGCTGAGTGGAGCTAGAAATGACTGACATTTAACTTTTCTGAACTTAGAATGAGCTTGGCTAAGTCTGACAGACGAAGGCTAAGGGTGACTTAGGGGTAAAATGGTAATTTTATTGATAAAACGAGGGTATATTGATCTCTAGACTGAGATAATCTTAGGGGTGAGACTCGATACGGCCCTGCAAGGGTTTGGCGTCTATGGAGGAAATGTTCGGAGTGGATTTAAAAAATTTGGGGTGTTTACAAAGCTTTTTTGCTTTTTTTTCCCTGATTTGTGATCGTCTGGTTTTCTCATTCTTTTATTTCTTTCTTCTAGTTTTCGTCATTGGGCATGTTAGTGGAGTGTCATGGGGCGTGGCTAAGCGGGGTGGGAGGCCTTATGAAGGCAACAAATTAGAGTCTTTGATGTGCTTCTTGCTTACAATGTGTGATGTTGCCAAAAGGAAATTTGGGGTTTGAGATTATGGGATATTCCATGTACTCTGTCATGGTCTTTCCATTCTGATGATCCTATATTCATCCCACCATTGTCAAACTCTATTTTTATTAGTTGCTTTTTTTATCACGATTCTGTGGCTGAGGTTTTCTTTTTTTTTTCATGAGTTTTTGCTTTCCTCGATTCTGAAAGTTTCTCAAGCTTCTTTCAAGAGTGTTAGTCTGTATGAATCCCAGTTACAACTTATAACTCTTCTTGGATGCAGAATGCTTAGGAGGCATCGAGAGTCAGTCTTTTTCTTTATCAGGGATAGTTTTAGAAAAATCGTTATTGTTATAAAAAAACTATGATATGTATTTTAAATTATTGAAACTAAACTAAATCTAAATGTTCACATTTTAATTCAGTTATGATGATTGATTATACTGTAACCCGTCCAGAATGTTTAACCCAAAGAAAAATGTTGTTTTCGCTATTAAAAAAAATGTTTTCTCTAAAATTTTAGGGTTAAAATTTTGGGGCGTTACAACCAATACAATCAATAATAAAATGCATTCAGTTAACATGTACATCAGTCCAATATCCCATTTAAACATCAATAAACATTCTGCACAAAATAAAATACAACCCGACATCAACACATGCCATACGTACGGTGTAGTTTGGATCCTTGTTAACCCGATTTTAGAAAACTCATCAAAAATCATAAGTACCGAATTTAACTCTCAACATTTTACCAGGATTGCCCCATCATCTTAGAAACATAGTCCATAAAATAGAATTGCAAAATTTATTGTAATAAAATCAAGAAAATTTTGGAATTGAATCATGTTTATAAAAAATATCAAACAGATCTTGTTAACTGTAGAAATTTAATACATCTTAAAGAATTTCTCAAGATTTATAAAAAAATCTTTTGACAAAATTCTTTTTATAGAATCTTTTTATACATGTTACCTTTCACTCAGATTGTTTACAATTTATTTTAATCAGTTTTGATTAGGATTTTAGAGATTTCAAAATCTTTGGTTGGAACAGTCTGGCTGACAGGGCAGAAAATCTATGCTATGTTGCAATGGACGTTTTGACCTCCAAACTGAACCAAACAGGACGAAACAAGATTCTAAATTTAAGCTCTGGATGTGTAAAATACTCTAATATTTTTGTTTATATTTATTGACCTAGTTTTTATAGAGATATTGATTTTTTTAAGACTGGTCGAAACAAAAAAATAAAGATAGAATAAAAAAGATCCAAACTCATTAAAGATCTATTAAGCAAGAAGAAGAAACATGGTGAAACTCATACAATCACAATTTTTAGATGCTCTAAACACATTTACAACATCATACAACTTATCTTTGATCATATTTAGGCTAATCTTGCTAAAACATTAACAAACATAATCTAAAAAATTATAAAACATTCATGGAATATCTCAAGCATGATTTCATCTATGCAAGAATCACAAGAGACATAAAAAAACATGAAATCATGGATTATTTATTTAATAATATGTTGTTTAATCATGCTATATATGTCCTAATCTACCATATATGATCAGATTAACTTTTTTTATCATAAAACATTAAAACTCAAAAATATTTTTGGCAAAACCTTCTTTAAAATAATTTTTGCATATTCTTAACCAAGATCTATGCAAGAGACATTTATAGCATCAAGATTTATGAAAAAAATACTCAAAAACATGTTTCTACATTCATTATTCATGACAATCAAATAAAATACAGATCTATCTATTCACATGATTTTTGCTTTTTAGGATTTCAAAACTAGTTTTTTTCAAATCATTTTTTCAAAATCGATCTTCAAAAATACTGTTTTGGGTCTTCAAAAATCTCTCTAATAGCCATAGATGTTCTAGGTATAGATTACATGAAGATCCAAGTGCTAAATAAAAAAGAGGGTATGCTAATATATCCTAAAACCGAACATCATAAAGGTAGAGATTTCTTACTCAAAACATGCTTTCTGCAATGACACCGTCACTTTTTTCTCCACTCGTACCTCATTCTGAGCTGGATTAGACCATCACCAAGGTGGTTGCAGGTCTTTAATAGTGGTTTAAACTTTCTAATGGCTTGGAGTAAGAAGGAGATGTGAGGAAGAAGAAGAGAGAGATGCACATCCCTATCATGAGGGCTTATATTTATAGATAGGCCTAGGCATGAGTCTTATCTCTAATATAAGAAATTAAAATCTATTATTTTTTTTGATTAATAAAATAAGTAAATAAATCATGGATCTCAACTTATTAAATTTCAAAATTGATTAAGCTAGAGAAAAAATGTAGGGTCTTCTTACCTTGACTGAGGCTCTAGTGACATGGTAACCTTTTGGGAGGCCTACAAACCCAAAGACTCAACATAATTCGATGTTTAAATAGTCAATTTGATAGCCTTTAAAATATAGATCATTGTGGTGGTATTAGATTTAATCGTATATACACGAATTTGCATGAAAATTTAGTCAATGTCAAAAAATGTTGATTTTTGACCTACAATTAGGCATAAACTTTGGTTGATGGTAAAAAGTGCAAATTAACACCAATTTGGACATATAGATAATCGATTTCAATGCCCTCAAAATGAGAAACATCGAGGTTGACTTTTATTTAATAGGTAAGGCACCGATCAGCTAAAATTTTTGTCAAAATCATAATAACATTATTGTGAACATCCCACCCTATGGGTCTAATCCAATGAGATTGGATCAAAATATTTTGAGTTATATCTAACCCAATTCATCCCTAATTAGATCCAAATGTCATGAATTATATCCAACCTAATTGGGTTGGATCTAAATACCATTAGTTAAATCCACTACCTAATTTAAGGTCCAAATCTATATTGGATCGAATGCTAGGATTTAGATCCAAATCCAATATCCATAATCTAAAAATATATAAATCATTTACTTGTTTAGTCCATATATTTAAATTTTATAATTATTCTTGTAATGTTCTTTATAACTTGAGACTTAATTTCATAATAATTCAAAATCAAGAAAATCAAGAAATTCAAGAATTTCAAGAAAACCAAGAAATTATATTTTTTTGAACCCACCTAAATAAAAAATTGCCGAATCGGATCTTCTATTAGATCTATGGCTTATAACGTACCTAACTAGAGTCCTAGTTCAATTTAAACTCTTGAATTTCACCTGAACTTAACTTAATTTTAACTTGAATTTTGCATAAATTTAAAAGTTAAAACAAAATTCGCAGGTGTTACAAAGCAGACCCAAATTGGAGTATGTTTCTTTGAGAATGGAGGAGGTAAAACCCCTCAGTGAATAGTATTTACATAAAAAAACAAATAGAAAAAACAAAAACATAAAACTTTTTTAAACCTTAGTTGATCAGAAAAAGGGGGCTCATTTGGTGTCGATCTCTGCCGAAATCTGCCATGTGAGGCAGAGCGAAAACCCCTCTTTCTTCTAGGGTTCCCTTTCTTTTTTAAGAAAAGTGAAACCCTGAATCGGGGTCTGCATCTAGGCACAGAGAGGTCATCGGATTCTAGTGACCTTCGTTACCGTATTACAACATCCAAAAGAAAAATTGTTTTTTGTTTATCATTGGAAAACAAAAGGAAAGAAATCTCAAAAGGTCACCGAATCTAGCGGCCTTTGCTTTAACATCAAAATAAAGACAACAAAAAATAATAACATAACAGGTTGCCAAAATCTGATGACCCCTATTTTCTAAAACAAAAAAGGGGAAAAGGGGATTGAGGAGGCTACCTGTAGGAAGCTTTTCTAGAGGAGTTTTCTCGCTGGTTGGGGGTTGCGCCAGAGGTATGGTTGCCGAAAAAAAAAGCAAAAGGATTCGGTTTCCAAAACCCACTTTTTTGGTTTTATACATTTGTAAAGTTGAGATTACCTTAATGCCACTTCATTTTTCAAAAAATACTGATTGTATCTTCTTGATATAAAATTACCTTCTTGCCCTTGTTCTTTTCTGCAAATTAAGTTTGTATCCTTTTTTTAAATAGAGGCTCTGCTTTTTGGTAAATTACAAAAAGAGTGCTGTACTCTAGAAAATTCGGAGACAGACTTCTATTTTTCTGGAAATTGTTGAAAGACCCTTGAACTTTTCTGTTTAATTCAGAAAGTTCTATTTATTTTTTAAGGGTTTTGTCTTTTCTGTCTTTTCACATAACCACCTCTAACTTTTCTAAAATTATAAAAAGTGGTCAGTTTGTGCAATTTGCCTCATAAAGCCCTATTTGATTGCAACAAATAAGAACTTAATATTCTTTTATATTTTTTGATATTTGCTTTAATAAATATGTCTTCTATAATGTATTTCTTGATTATGAACATGATATTTCAGGTATTCATGGCTAATGTTATGTTGTTTATCCTTTTATTGGATGTTGGATATATTTTTATCATATCTTGCCAATATATAATAACAAATATCAGAAAAATATCTAGCAGGGTTTGTGCTACCGAGTTAGCCAAAACTGATAAACTAAATATAATCAATTTTCATATCCCGAATAAGAGGATTCCTCTTGTTTTGACCTTAGAGGGCATCGAGAATGCCCAAATGAGAGACCTTGGTGACAAGGCTCGTGAAACAGATAAAAATGCTTATATCAAATATAAAAAAAATAACATGTTAGCCAGAATGATCATGCTTACATGCATGGATGATGATCTCATTAGGGTGTTCAAGAATTACCCTACTGCAAAGTCAATGTTTGAAACTATTTCAAAGAAATATGACACTACCTCAGAAACCCATATTCAATTGCTCTTGGAGCAATATAATTTATGTAAGATGTAAGAAAATGACAATATAGTTGACCATGTGAATAAAATGTTAGTAATAGCAAAGGACTTGGCCAACGTTGAGAATGTGATTCCTGATCGTATGCTGATATTCACTATTCTGCATAGCCTCTCATCTTCATGGAAGATTGTCCAAACTGCTCTTAGGTTGAGCTCTAAAAATTTGACATTGGAAGAGTTGCCAGCTCAGCTGAAAATCAAGTAACAACATATGCAACAAGACAATAAGAGCGAATTATATTTCGCTAAAGATGCTCATAGTAGTAGTCATTGTCCTTTCAGGCACCCACATTTTAAAAGAAAGTTCTTAAAAAATAATGGCAAATTTGATAAGAAAAATGGTCCAATATTCTACAAGCCGCAAGCAGCCACCACCCAAGTGAAGTGTTTCAAGTGTGGAAAACCTGGACATTTAAAGAAAGATTGTTGTAGTTGCCCGAACAACAACAACAAGAGAAATAACAAAAATGAAAAGCAAAAGGAGAGGCATGATATAATCTGTGTGATATCAGAATGCTCATATACGGATCAAGCACTTTCTGAATGGTGGGTGGATTCTGGAGCGACAAGACATATAGCCAAGAGCAAGGAAGGAATGGTGGACATGGTTGAGTATAAACCCAAAAAATATCGGGTGTACATGGAGAACAACACCTACTCTAATGTTATGGGTGTTGGGACTTATCGTATTGAAACCCTAAGAAATACTATTTTGTTATCAAATTTTTTATTTGTATCGTCCATGAGACAAAACCTAGTGTTTGTTTCAGCACTAGTCAGTAAGGGGTTTGAAGTTAGGTTCTTACCTAGAAAGGTTACTATGGGCAAACACAGTCGGGTTTTGTTTGATGGGGTTTTTGACAAAAAACATGGACTGCTTAAAATTTTAGATTCTGAGATGAATAAAATTTCATCTATTTTTGCTTATATTGATAGTGTTCTTAATTTGGATGTGAATATATGACACCAAAGACTCAGACAACCATTTCTAAATAATGTAATTAGAGCATTTGAATTGTTAGAAATTATCCATTCAAATCTATGGTCCCTTAAGGACCCAAACTCATAAAGAAATGTAATATTTCAGAACTTTTATTGATGATTATTCAAGATATATATATATATATATATATATATATATATATATATATATATATATATATCTTATAACATATAAGTATAAAGAATTAAAAAAAAAATTTAAAAATATTGTTAAGAAGTTGAAACCCAACTTGGTAGAAAAATTAAAGTTTTACAGTCTGATCGAGGAGGAGAATATACCTCAAATGAATTTTATGAATATTGTAAGGCTAATGGGATCAGACCTCAAACTACAACTCTGGAAACAACTCAACAAAATGGTGTGGCTAAAAGATATAATATGACCCTTCTTGATATGGTTAGTTGCATGTTGTTTAATGCTTTATTATCCAAAGTATTTTGGGAAGAAGCAATACATACAACAACATATATTCTAAATAGAGTTCCATGTAAGGCTATAGTCTCTACATCTTATGAGTTATAAACTAGAAAAAAACTTAACCTAAGTCACCTTCGTAGATGAGGTTTAGTAACTCATATAAAGGTTATAGAGTGATCAAGAGATAAACTTGATAGCAGATCCGTAAGGTGTATCTTTATTAGATATCTCAAATGATCTAAAGGTTATAAATTCTACCATCTTGATAAGGGTTTAATTGAAGGTGGAGATGTTGTATTCTTGAAAGATCAAAGCATGAAACTATTCATTCCTGAAATAAATGAAGATGATCCACTTGATTTCTACTGACTTTGATGATTCATAAGAACAATTAGGTAATGATGAAACAACTGTTATTACTCATTCTACTTCTCATCAGACTCAGGTTGGCCGCAAAAGGTCTGCAACTCCCCCATCATACTTGGATGACTATTATATCTACTTGTCGGAGAAACTATGTTATACTTAGACCTTGACGACATGAAAGTAACCTGTCATATAATGAGACAATAAAATCACTTGAGTTAACAGACTGGGTAAAAGCCATAGACGAAGAAATTAAGTCAATTGAGAAAAACCAAGTCTGGGAATTGACTAATTTAACTAAGAAAAGAAAAGCCATTGTATGCAAATAAGTTTTAAAGAAAAATTTCAAATCTGATGGTAATATTGATAAATTTAAAGTTAGATTGGTAGATAATGGTTTTTCTTAAAAAGAAGGGTTAGACAATGTTGATACATATTCACATGTTGCAAAATTTGCCTCAATAAGAGTAAGCCTCGCTATTGTAGTTCATTACGATCTAGATCTACATCAAGTGGATACTAAAACTATATTCTTAAATAGTGAGCTTAAGAAAACCAATTTCATGGAATAGGCTGAAGACTATGTTGTTAAAGGCCAAGAAGATAAAGTATATAGGTTGAAAAAATCCCTATACAGACTCAAACAATTTCTACATCAGTGATACTTAAAGTTTCATAAGGCAATTACTTCATTAGGATTTGTGTCAATTAAATTTGACCAATATGTTTCTGCTTAGAAAAGTGGGAGCAAATTCTCTATTCTCTCACTGTATGTAGATGATATTCTTTTGATTGGAAACAACAATGATATGATTGTCAAAACTAAGTCATGGTTAAATTCTTAATTCGAGATGAAAGACATGAGAGAAGCATCTTATGTTCTTGGAATTAAAATCACTCGAGATAGAAATTCTAAACTTTTGAATTTGAATCAAGGAAGGTATATAAATCATATACTCAAGAAATTTAAATAAGTGATTGCAAGCCTGTTAGAAAGCCTATGATAAAATGTGTTAAATTAAGCAAGAATGATAGCATGATAAAGGACAAAAAATACTGAATATCCCTTATGCACAAGCTGTTGGAAGCTTGATGTATGCTATGCTATGCACATAGCCTAATATCATCTTTGTTGTTAGCCTCGTTAGTCGCTATCAAAGTAATCCTGGTTGTCCTCACTGGCAAAACTGGCAAGGAGTGAAAATAATATTTTGATATATAAAAGGAACTATAAACTTGAAATTGTGTTTTCAAGATGATGCCTTAGAACTGACTGGTTATTCTAATGTTGACTTTGCTAGAAGCAGAAATGATAGTAAATCCACTTTTGGATATAATTTTCTCCATGGAGGAGAAGCGATTTCTTGATCGTGCAAGAAACAAGGTTGCATAGATCAACATACTTAGGAAGCAGATTATATTGCCTTTAATGCTGCTGCTATATTTGCTGTTTGGATAAGTCACTTCATTAATGATTTGAAGCAAGACATAACCAACAGGCCAATATAATTTTATTGTGATAATCAGGCCGCCATCTCTCTTATGAAGAGTAGAGCGGATAGTTCTAAAAGTAAACATATAATGACAAAATATCATTATATTCATGACATGATTGAAAATAATGAAATCACTCAATTACTTACCTTATGATTGTTGATCCCTTAACAAAAGGCATATCAAAGAAGATGTTCTCAAAACATGTATACTATATGGGATTAAGATATGCCTAATGAGACATATAGTTGGATAAGTAACAAATAAAATAACTCATTCTAGGAATCTTGATGCAAGTGAAATACCCCAATAGTGGGAGGTAAAATCTTGCATCCTGATACTATTCACATAGCCAAGTGGAATATGTTGGTCATACATGACCATGGATGGCCATGTTCATGCATGAATTCATGCATTGAAGAGAGAGGTGGGCCCACTCTCTCTCCAACACATGAACCGCCTAGTAGTGGGCCTATTCAAATGAGGCATATTCAAATATGACTCATCTGGATAGACATGGAGTGTATTACAGTTACCGCTCCCTCTAAGAAGGGAAAATCAGTAGAATGGAGGAGCAGTTCCAGCAACTCTCCTATATTAAGGAGAGGTTCTCGCTCAAGAATCATAACACAAAAAAAAAGAGAACGATCCCCCCTGAACAAGGCCTTACACCATTTCTAACTCTCTATCACTTTCTCTGGTGGTCTTTGCACACAACACTCAAACCTTTATATCCAACCATCTGTATGATAGTGTAGTGGTCGGGTGGTGGTTCAATAGAAAAGAACGAAGATGAGGGCTGGTGGAGGTAGTGGTGGTGTCGATGGTGGTTGGGGTTGACAGAAACCAACAAATGGCTGCTAGTGCAAGAGAGGTGGATAGTTTAGGTGGTGGAGCTAACTGCTCCAAGTGGTAGAAGATGGCCGTGTGAGAGGTAGCAATGAGGTAGTGCCATGTGGTAGAAATCGAGGAGATGAAGGTTCAATTAGTGGGGGTGATTGTGGATGACAGTGGAGGCTAACAGTGGTGGCACATGGTGGCCACGGTGGTCGTGATTGGGGGAGAAGATGGGGGAAAGTGATAATGGTGGTGGTGGGTGGTTCACCCCACCGTTAAAATGAAGGAGGGGCATGGGTTATGCGTTACAAGTGAGAGAGGTAGGGTATTTATAGGGAAAAAGAGGGAGAACAATAAAGAAAAATTAGGGGGAAAATAAAGGGGTCAAATTGCTTTAAATTTCAAATTTCATTTTTGAATTTCTTTTGGATTTTAAGGGCGAAAATCAAGTGGGCTTTGAATTTGGATTTTGGTGAGACCCAAAATCCAAATCTAACCTATTATATATATATATATATATATATATATATATATATATATATATATATATATATATATATATAGGTTCATTTGGGTCCCAAGTGAACCCAAATCTTATTTATTTAAATGGAATCAATTTGGGTCTCATATGGATCCAAAACCTTATTTATTTAAATGGGATCCATTTGGGTTTCAAATAGACCCAAAATCTTATTTTCTTTAGTGGGATCCATTTGGGTCTCCAAATGGATTCAAATTTCACATGTTACTTTGTAGGATCCAATTGGGCCATAGGTGGATCCAAACAATTCATTTTACTTTAATAAGATCCATTTGGTTCTTAAATGGATTCAAAATCTATTTTTCTTAGTGGGATCCAATTAGGTCTCTAAGTGAATCCAAAGTTTATGAGATCTATTTGGGTCTCCAAATAGATCCAAAATACCTTTTTCTTTAGTAGGATCCATTTGGGTCACCAAATTGATCTAAAAATCATTTTACTTTATGAGATCCATTTGGGTCTTAAATAGATCCAAATTCCTTTTTGGTCCGGTTTAAACCCGGATATGAGTTTAGACCTTACCCAAATCCATATGGGTTGACCCAAATTATTCGAAGATCCAATTCTGAATAACTTAAGATCCAATGGATCCTATCTGTTCATTTAGATAGTTCAAACTTGTGTTAGTGTGAGGCAATCCTCGTAGATCTCCAGTAAGGTCTAGATCCAAATACTTCATACAAAACCTCGTAAGTCCCTAATTAAATATTAAATAACTTAAATAAATGCCAAAACACTAACAATAATCAATCGCTAAATAATCGACCAATATTAGCTAATTAACTTGCTAAAAAATGATATTAATCAAACCTAAATACAAAATAATTCACAAAAAATTTTCTTTTATCTGTTTAGAAATTTTGAAAAATTTGTGAACTTTACAATTCAATCTTCAAGTATGATGTTTTCATACATGCTATGGGTTATTTCTCCACATAGTCAATCATGTGGGTTTTTCGTCATCTATTTTTAAGTACGAAGTTTTTACACATGCTATGGGTTATTTCCCACATACCTATGCACCCTTTCCTTCATTTTCAATTATGATGTTTTTCACACATGCTATGAGTTATTTTTACATAGTCATCTGGTCTTTTCATCATCCTATAAACCATGATTCTTTTAACACATACTACCAAACTTTCTGGTTCACAATCTCCATAAAATACCGAAGATATGTCTCCATTGCATTGTTTACAATCTCCATCTATTTGTCTATCTGTGCACGATGGACTGTATTAATTATAGTTCATCCTGGTACCACTCAAAGAGAATTAGGAGGTCCAAAATTGATTCAGGAAAATCGAGTCTCGGTCACTAACAATGCTTCTAGGCAAACTGTGGAGCTTGACCACCTGACTCACAAACTGGTGTGTGACCAACTTGGCAGAGTACTCTCTGAGCAGTAGAATGAAGTGTTCAAACTTGAAAATTGGTCCGCCATTGTCATAATCACTTCCTTCCACTGACACACAGGTAGGGACTCTATAAAATCCATGAAAATATCCTACTACACATGCTCAATAATGAGCAACAATCGTGACAACCCGGGCGGTTTGATAGCTTCATATTTGTTTGCCTTACATAGCAAATACTTCTGCACATAATCATAGGCATAAGCATACCCGACCAATAAAATAATGCTTTATCCACTGGTATGACTTGGGTACTTCTCTGTGTCAAACATAAGGAGTATCATGCACTTCATGCAAAAGACTCTGAAGTACATCGCTACTAGGCAAAAGATAGGGCCATCCTTTATAAAACATGACTCCACCTCTAACTGTGTGGTTATGGTGACTCTCGAGGTCAGAAGTCAACTCACTCACTAACTTCTGGATGCCACTATTGCCTTTTTGGGCAACACTAGCTTGGCCTCAAATAGAACAATCAATAGCAGTCAGGGTGTGCAAACCTGTGGGTTCCTCAAAACACCACTATAGGGCAATAGCTACTATATTTCTCATTTCCTCTATGTATTGGATCTCGAAGTCATATCTCATGAGCTTCACAACTCACCTCTACTGGTTGATGATGGTGATCTACTGCCCTAACAAGTACTTAAGGCTCTAGTGATCCATACATATAATGAACTTGTGCTCGATGAGGTAGGGGTATCACTTCTCAACTGCAAGAAGCCAACATCTCGTTGTTGTAAGTGGACAAGGGTCGACTTCAATTGGGTAAGGCCATGCACATGAACACAATGGGGTGTTCCTCTTATAAGAGGACACCAGCAACCCCACTATCTCAAGCATCAGTCTCCACCATGAATACCTCAGAGAAGTCGATCAAGGCAAGAGCTAGGGCACAACACATCACATCCTTTATCCTCTTAAAGGCATCAATGTCCTTTTTGGGCCACACAAACCCATCCTTCTTCAAGAGGCAAGTAAGCGGTTGAGTGATAAAACTATAGTCTCTCATGAACCTTCTGTAGTATCCGGTTAGCCATAAGAAGCCCCATAGTGCCCTCACTGTCTCCAGCTTAGACCACACCTTTATGTCCTCAATTTTGCCTGGATTTGCTTGGACTCCCCTGCGAGAAATAATATGACTCAAGTAGCTCACCTTGACCTATTTAAAGAGGCACTTAGACATCTTTGCATGCAAATGATGCTCACATAGGGTCCTCAAGACAATATGCACGTGCTGCAAGTGTGCATCCCATGTACGACTATACACCAAAATATTATCACAAAAGACCAACACAAACTTTTGAAGCATTGTCTTAAAGACATCATTCATTATCGCCTGGAAGGTAGTTGACACATTGGTCAATCTGAAGGGCATGCCCAAGAACTCATAGAGGCCCTCATGAGTACAGAAGGCTATCTTATGCACGTTCTCATGATCCATGCACACTTGATGATACTCAGAGCAGAGATCCAACTTGGTGAAGAAACCTGTGCCATGCAACTCGTCCAACAGTTCCTTGATGATTGGGAATGATAACTTATCATTTACCATGATCTCATTAAGAACTCAATAATCTATGCAAAACCTTCAGGTATCATCCTTTACCAAGAGTACATTTAAGAAAAAGGGCTCATACTAGGCTGGATGATTCCTTGGATTAGCATCTCTCCTATAAGTTTTTCAATCTCATCTTTTTGGAAGTGTGTGTACCGATAAGGTCTCACAATTATGGAACTCGTGCCAACCTTCAAGGAGATACAGTGGTCTCACAATTATTCTTGATTTGTAATGAGTTAAGGTTTGTGTTTTTTTCAGAGCGTTTTTTTCAGAGACTAAATCATTCTGTATGATTTATGACATAATTTCTAATGATAGAAAATTTGTGTAATATCAGTCCCGAATTAGGGGACTATTTGTTGAATGCATGCCATGGTTCTAGAAATGAATTAGATGGACATGTGTTATGCTGATGCACACTATGTGAGACTATTGAGGTGGTGTGGTTGTGCATCTTTGGTGAACATCTATTGCATGCTAAGCTTTAAAATTTTGTTATGAATGCTATACTATATAGCATGATGTTTATGTGCAACATGATGTTATTGATATGCAATATGATATTATAATATATAACATGATGATATGATATGCAATACAATATTATTTAATGTGATTATGGTGTATTATAAGACATGAAAACATGCATGCACAAGTGAATACTTATTAATAAGCTTGTGGTTTGAAGAACCACTGTAGTGACATAAGTGCACGAATATGTTGTATGGCATGTGATGATAATGTGCTATAAGGCATGAAAAATATGCATGCACACATGAATGCTCATGAGCGAGCGAGTGATTTAAAATAACCAATGTAGTGCCATAAGACACAAGGTTATAAAATATACATAACATAAGCATACCTTGGAGCGATAGGCGATGATATAAATGCTTGACTAGTTTAAAAGCACCAAAGCATAGAAAATGAGTTATCTACAAGAATGAGTAAATAAAATCGTGTAACTACCATGATTGGGTAGTATGATGCTCATGCCATATAAGGTAATGTAAAAATTTATGTTGAAAGGGTACTTGTGCTTTTGAGTCACAGAGTACTGAATGATAAATGGCACATCTAATGAAATGCAATGAACCCTTTAATAAGCACACCCAATAGCCCATTTAGACTCAGGATTACATTGAAGAGGGTAAGCAGTACAAAACTCCATTGGATAATTATATTTGTTTTTGTGAGAGTTAGGCATCTTACTTGGTCCTCAATCTTTAGAGTTACGGGGCCAGACTACTAATGTATTCTAGGTAGTAGGTTCATGTCTTCTACAAAAGTTTTAGGATCTATCCTCAGAATTTCAGCCACTATAGATTTTCTCTTGGTTATAAACCACCCTCGGTGGATCCATTTCAGTAAGTCACTCGAAAAAATTAAACTACATAGCATAATAAACACCCGAGTGGTCTCCTCTAATCCGTTGACTTATCTTGTGTGTGCTCGTAGAAGTGGTGAAAAGAAAAACAAAAGCCTTACAATTAAGCATATTCATATGATGTTAATCTTGTATTGGAAATATGAAATAATAATTCACATGCATAATCATAGACATGATCATAGTTTGTTACATGTTGCACAAATTTAATTGTTATAATTGTTCATTGGAATGCATTATGATATAATGTTGCATTACACATGTTCTAAAAGAATGTATAGTTTTATGTATGTTTATCTTTGTATATGCATGCATCGTTATTGTATTCCTACTGAGACTCGATGAGTTCGACCTCGATATCATAACTATTCATATAATGAGTAGATGAACTGGAGAAATAGTGGAATACTGCAAGTGATGCCAATAACCAACTATCTAGATTCAAGATTTGTTCTGAAAACAAATTATGATTTATTAAGACTTGTTGTTTTCATTAATCATGTTTTCAAACAATTCAATTAATTCATGAATGATAGTCTTATTTTTATCTTAGATTTTGGATGATTTGGATCGATCCACGATTTAGACCTGGACTCAAGTCCAATAAAAAAATTGGATCCAGTACCATGCCAAGTGAAATACTTGTAACCTGCCCAAAATTCTAACAAAAACCAAAATGTGTGTTTTCGTTGTACTTTAAACAAATTTTTTTTATAAAGGGTTCTTGTCCTTTAATGTCTTCTTTGCGAACTTGGTTCTAGTGAGCTATTATACGCTTGTACTTATGCTTAGGTAGGTTCCTAGTGATTAGTCAAGTTGGAGCATTGTCATCGATAAGGCTTTGCGTCATTCTCCTTTAAAAACAAATTTAACTATATTTTTGGGTTAAAGTTTTGGGGCATTATAGGCACAATCACGCTTGTTTATCTCCTATTTTAGAAATGTTGTTAGAGTTGTATCTCGACACCCGTTAATTGTTTTTCTGTGAATCAAGTATCATTGAAAAGGTATTTCTGTTTATTTTCTTTGTTCTTTTTTATATTTTTCAAAACCTTTTATTTTCTGGGTCAAAAATCATTGACAAAGTCTGTCATACATCTTAGATGCAATACTTAGTAAATATTTGGAGGAAATTCTATCACACCAAGGTTAAAATGGTTATTTTAGCATTAGACATTTGCTATTTTAGACATTGTGCAGATTTTCAAAAATGATAAGATTTTCAAGAAATGCATCATTTTTGTCGTACAATATGGTCATTTTTTCTTTTTAAGATATTGGTTCTTCAAAAGCTATAAAATTTCATGTACATACTATGCAAAAATAAAAAATTTTAAGTGCACTAAAGATTTCCAGCTTAAAAAAAGCTTGTTGTCACATCTAAAAATGATTCAAAAATTGATTCTCACTAAATCGATCATGTTGAACACACCGGTGAGGTTAAATTGAGTCGAAACAAGAGAGCCCAACTAGGTTGCAGGTACAACCGATTGGAGCAAGCATATATCCAACTGTTAGTACCACAACTTTTGATATGTCACATTTTTTTTTTCTCTGAGAGAGGAACTTATGTCACATACTTATAACCATCTCATAAAGATGCCATCAATTTTTTTTTGAAAGGTAGGACGAAAACAGGCTGACACCGTACGCAATTGATCACAAGAGAATTATGTTGGGGACACTTGATAGAATAGTGGCTAACATGTGTTCAGCAGAAACTGAAGTAGAAATGGCATGCATTCAGCACTTCATGATTTCGACAGACTGCTGGTAGCTTGTGAACATATACGCGATTGAGAAAACTCGGCAAAACTAAAGTAGAAATGACGTGTACACCTAACAGAAACGTTGAAACTAATTTTCTTTCTCTTTTCTGCAGCATGGAAGTGTCTTAAAAGAAAAAAGAAATATCATAGTATCCCTGATATAGCCCTTGAAAGTTGGTAACCTCTTTTTGTTTTTTTTCTAATCAAAGTTTTATAGATATAGCACTTGATTTTCTTTTTTTCTTTTTTCTTTTTCAGATTTATACTTTTCAGGGAGAGAGCATCCAAATTCTGTTGTGTCCAAAAGCCTACTTTGACAATATCAAAATCACTGCATTTAAAAAGAATACTATGAAGGCCTAAATGTGGTTTCTCTATCTTGGAATCCACGTAGTCAACTTTGCCAGTATACAATGGGTCTAGTTCTCAGTACCTGACTGATTGACAATTCAAAACCTATCCAGGTGGTGACTCGCTAACTTCATCAAAATGTGCTTGACTATTACATGAAAACATGACCAAATTTATCAAATTTCAGTATCACCGTTATCAAGAACTTGGCTAATATTCCATGCCAAATGTACCTTTTGGTGCGGATTAATCACATTGGGCATACTAATCCTGCGATCAGTACTAAAAGTTCTCCTTCCATGTGCTGCAACTGCAACCGTCAGAAGACTTGATTATACAAAATTAAAGGTAATACACAAAAACCAACCTGACTTTTTTTTTTTAATTTAAGTTCATATTCAGAAATACTTCTAATCTCAAATCATACCTAGTTTTGTGTTCAGTTATTAAAATCCGTTCCCCTGGTAACCATCGCCCCCTTTACTAAATAGTTGACAAATTCAAAAAATACTACACCAGTTTTACCCTCTTCTATTTCCCCACTTTACCCTCACTAATCTTTCTGTCTCTCTCTATACATGATGGTAAATTTGACTTTTTCTTAAATATAAAAATATGAATTTGAGTGAATATGGGAAAGACCAACTTAGAAATTGACTCTAGGTATGATTTTGGTTTACAATAAAATAAACGAATGTGCTTTGAATTACCAATTTTTAGTTTTGGGGTATGAATCTGAATTTTAAATTTTCTGAGTTTGTTTATGTATAATAATTAATTCAAATTTTAGCTTTGGCAGCAGCATGCTGTAAGGTTTCTCCCTTTTCCCATAGAGGGCGTGTGCAATATATCCCAAAATGGCACCAAAGGGAAGACCAAAGCACCCTTTTGTTTGAGTTCTAAAACAACTAAGAAAAAATCATTATGTTCCATCTCCTTTCCATAAAATAATTTGCCAGCTTCGACCTTAATTTCTAGCCCAAAGAGCCAACACCTTTCTTCCAAATAGGTTCCACTCATCCCCTATTGCCATATCTTCGTACTTCCTTTGTGATTTCATTGATGCAAGTTGTTTTGATCAAATGGGACTCCATAGATGTGATCTACAACATTCATTTAGTGAAGAAAGACATTTAAATCTATGAAATCCTACTTGTGTGCAAGATTTTTTGGCGATTAAAAAATCAACGGTTCCAAAATATAAAATTTTGTGATTTAAAAAATCATATTTTTTTTGTTAAAAAATACGATGATCCAAGGGTCAATTCTCATCAAATAATTAAACCATGCTGGATCCATCTATAGGGACAGATTTCATCAAAACAACTTCCATCATAAGATTTAAGAGAGGTATTAAGATGGGGGATGACATAGGGTGAGTGAAACCCAACTGCCTTTTTTCCTACCAACCTCCTTGGCGAACCCTAATGAAGAGGAAAATGGTTTCCTGGCCTCTCTCGCTGCTGAGCTTGAAAATTTGAGAAATGATTTTATTTCTAATAATATTTTATAAAAATACTTTTATATGTTAAAAGCATCACACAAATACTTCTAATTGATTAAAAATTAAGAAAGACATGTTATCGTGTCTTATTTTTCAAAAATAAAAAAAATATTTACTAACATATCTCTCGAAGTCCCGTCGAATGCCACAACGTACCGATGTCTCTGTGACATAAGTTCTGTCAGGTATCAACATCAACAAAAGAAAGGTGAAAACATGGCTGGCTGGAACAGTTCTCTATTTCTTGAAAATGTTACATATAGACTGGACAGGCCTGATTCAGGTCACAGGTTTGAGCCCTGTATGGTTTGGAAATAATCTGATCATTTTCGAGTTGAGATAAAAGGAGCCGGTTAAGTGCCATCGCTATGCGAAACTGGCCAATAACATGACAGCATTGCATGGGGCCCACAGCTACATAGTGTAGGCCCCACATGAAATGCTGTCATGTGATTGGCTGTGTCAAATAGCCGTGGTACTTACCCGATCTTTGGATCCCTGCTCGATCATTTTCACAAAAGCTAGGAGCAGCACCTTTGAAATCTGACCCTCTAACCTCATTGGATCCTATTCTTTAGCCCATGTCTAATCTACATCGATCAAGTCAAGCAAAACCATTCTGTTGTAAACGGAAAGGGTTGAAACGACTTTCTAAAGAATTATGGTACAGCTTTACAGATGGCAGCTTGAAATTCCAAAATTGCAGTTTTTGTTCAACTTGACTTTTACTGTCAGGGAACCATTTTCTAGAAAAGTTAGCTGTTCACAAGTCAAGTTCCATCGTATCATGCTATGGGTTGTGTAAAATCATAATATATTCAGCATTAATAACAAAGGTAAAAGAGGATATCAAGGAGAAAACTACACATCTTTATAAACTGAGGACTTATTATCAAACTTACAGCTACCACTAGCCATCATTATCTTAGTTTTTTTTCCAAAAATTCCCTTTGTTGGTTCTCTTGCTTTGTTAGCCAAGAATTCTAAAACTGCAATACAATGGAACCATAAAAAAGAAAAAAGAAAAACTCTTTGATTGAAGGATGGCAGTGACAAAAAAAAACGAAAAGTGCAATGATGAATTGCATGTATATATATATATATATATATATATATATATAATGGAAAAGAAGCACTATTTTTTGAGAAGGCTTGGGGATTCTTCAGCTTGGTTATCAAAACAATATCACGGAAATGCAAGTTGTTATGCATTGAAACATGGTACAGAATCTTGGGTGACATGTAAGCCTGGAGCTTGTGCAACGTGCCGGACAGTTTTCTTGGGAATTAGATCTTTATAGTAATGTAAGAATGATTCTCCATTATTTAGTTAACAGAGGATGATCACATGTTATACTAGCCTTGATCTGATTTGCCTTGGGATGAGCTCTTGGTATGGACCGTTGGATTCAAATCTGATGGTCGTCAATTTTCTCCGTTTTGTTGGACATCATGGAGAGTGCTACTCACCATGTTTGGAACCATCGATTTCCCAAAGTCGATGGTGCAAATGATGGTCCTTTTTAGAGGTACATATGCATTAGTTTTTGTATCATCATATCTGGGGCTGTCAATTCGGTTAGATATTGTCCCGAGTCCAATCTTAACATGACTGGAAAACCAGATTTGAAACACCCAAGTGGGACCCGTAAGGATTTTTTGGATCGGGTAGGATGCACATGCACAAACCATTCAGTTTCAAAGATGCCTAACATTTTACATGAATTAATAACAAACATTAACTTTATGATCAAGTTGATCCTGATAGGTCAAAATGTTTTAGGTTTATGCATTCACATGTTAAACAAGAGTTATCGAATATCAAAAGCTTATTATGATAAATCCTGCTCTTTTCAAATGAATTTTGAGGGATAGGCTTGCCCAAACACAAACAAGTTGGATGGAAAAAGAGAGAATGTTTTGTGTAGGCATCATGTCTCCAAGGTATCCTTTTCTCTTTCGATAGACAAACTGGGGGATATTCCCAGTGGGATTCGAACCTGAGACCCCTTGGTTTCGATAGTGTGACTTAACCATCCAGCTATCTCATTCGACCCCTTTATATGCTGCTGCAATGTACTTTGTTATGCAAATCTGAAACTCGATTGCAAAGATCTACTCTATGATCTATTCTGCCTATTCTATGGTTTACAGGAAAAACAAAAAGTTGAATAATTCATTCATCTATCCCTCTAAAAAAACCCTGTACAGTGTATTTAAAAAGAAACTACCAAACCTTTAACTCTTTCCACAGATCTGAGATGGATCCAAATGCAAAAAAATGCATCCAAAAGCCTAAAACCCAAACTAAAGCATAACATAAAGTACAAATAAAGAAGATGGATCCAAATGGATCCTGAACCAGGCCACTTCTCCTTGTTAGGGTCATATCCTATAATATGTATTAGTTGATAGCCTAAGAAATTGACCCACCTGTTTTGGATCTGACAAGGATCAGACTATTAAGTCCATAAAGGGTGGACCCCACTATAAAGGCACCCAGACTTGGCACAACATGGCATGTTTATAGCACTTCTTAGGGAAGTCCACGCAGATGACAAGACCCCCAAGAGAGCTTTGTATTGTTCAAACTTCAAACTTACACTGTAAGAGAATGAAATTTTTGGGAACCCAATATAGCGGAACGTCCAGCTCTCGGCAGACCACTGATAAAGTTCAGATGTTTGTTATGACAGGTTGGTACAAGCAAATCTCATTCATCAGAATCTGCCTCTCTGGCAAAATCATGAAATTTTGGTTCTTTCCTTTTCTGTTTTGAGATGTAATTCCAGTTTCATTCTACTTAAGGAAAGGACAATTACACGACCTGGTCTCAGTGATTTCCATCACCGTAGTTAATTATCATGTTGTATGATGAATTTTCATAATCCTTGTCATTTCATCAACATTATTTTACAGGAATGGAACAAAAAAAAGGCTTTTAAAGCACATAGTACATTTGACATAAGTGAAATTTTAAGGCCTGAAAGTTTTTTTTTTTATTCTGCATGCTCTTTTGGACTTAGGACTGGAATCCAAGCTGTTTCAAAATGCTTGGCAAGGACAAGTGACTGCATCTTGATTGACATGGTGTGAGACTTGGCCAGGGAAACTAATCCTGAATTGCATATAGTGCAAATCAAGTGTTTGGTTAAATGATTATGGACAAAGACTTCAATGTGATAATTTGAATGGTGCAGTCATAATCAAGTTGGTCAAGTGACACGAACATATTCGTCTTGAGCAAACTAGTTATTTAGGCTTGGTATCAAGGTTGACCAAGTTCGTCTCATGGTGAGTCCTCAATTTTCACTGTATAGCCTTAGACGTAGTACTTTCAATTTGCATGAATTATTGTCAACAAAAAATGAAATTTAGCTAGAAAATCATAGACGCAAGTTGTGTCCACTCAATGTGGCCTCATAGATGTCTTTAGCATGTTTTTTCTTTTTTCTATTTTGGATTGATAAGATGGAGTTAGGCTGCCCCGACCATTTACATCAGAATGACATTAGAGCTTGGAGGTGAGGTTGTACATCCATTGATGGTGAAGCAATCTAACATCCAACTGTTTCCAATGATTTTTCCATTCTAGCCAATTTTTCAGGTAGGGAACCTTAGACTTAAGTGTATATATCGCACCAAGGGTGCATCCATATGTTGAGATAAATTTTTGGATGTATATTTGATGAGATATCAATCCTAACTTATTGCTTGGACAAATAACCTGGGGTTTTGGAGGTCTATGAGACCCTGAAAAGGGTTTTTGCCAAAAATGATTTCTAGAAAAAACAAAAAATTTGGTTCCTAGTTCGTAGAAATCATGTTTAATATTTTCAAATTATGATGAATGTGTATTTAATATGATCAACATGTTTTAATCTTTTTAAAATTGATATTTATGATATTTAATTAAAATAAAATCTAAAAAAGAAAATAAAACACTAAATAGTGAAAATCAATTTTTGAATTCAGGGTTTCATTTTGAAAAAATGAGTTTTAAGGGTTTATGATATTATGTTTCATGTTAAGATTCATGTACTGTATGATTTAAACTATATTCATGATTTTATACATGGTCGAATTTAAATATCATAAATAAAATCATATAGTTCATACCAATTAGCGTTTATGAGAGCCTTTTTCTAGAAAAATGAATTATATGGCTTTATTTGTGATTTTATGAATGATTAATTCTTCATTAGCCTATGTTTTGTTATTCTTATTGGATCTGATATGCATGTTCATGACTCATATACTACTCAGAATTAATTTCTATTTTTCCAATATATGTTTCAGTATATGAGTGCTTGTTTTAAAGAAAACTGTTCTGATGTGTTTCAAATACGATTCCATGCATTGGATTAATTCATATGCAGCATAAAATTATGTTGATGTATGTCTAAACTGATATTGATTGTATTTTGATGAATCAAACCATGAAAATCATGTTTATGTGCATTATTTTATGGAAAATATTAAAAATAAATGGGTTGTTGGTGTAAATAACATGCTGTCTTGTTTTCATGGGCACTGACACTTTTTAAGAACTTTATTGTCTGCTAAAACATTTTGGCCAAAAATTTTCAAATTTCAAAGGAACATTCTAGACACATAGAGGAAGTCTTATAAGAAATTTTAGCTCTATTCGAGGTTTAGATGAGAAGATACGACCTTTGTAAGTCAGAATAAAATTTCTGTCTTGACAGAAATTCTTTTTACAATTGCATTGTCTTATGGATTTTATTTTTATTAATTTGTTCCATGGTTATGGCTTAAAATTTTATATTACATGTTGATAAACTTTCAATAAAAATTTGATACACAAATTCATTATGGTCCATGAGTTAAAAATCACGGAAGTTGATTCTAAAACCTGAAAATTTCTAGAACACTGCTTATCCAAGAACCTGAATAGGCTGTGGTCCATGGATTTTAATTCACATCTGGGATAGAGTTTGGACCTGATCTCAGTGGGAGATTGTTTTAGACATGTCCACCTATCTACAATAATTTTTATAGAATTTCTATACTTTTGAAAAAATTTTGATCGATGCTTCTTCAAAAGAACTGAATCAGATAGGTCAGTTTAGGAGCAGAAAAAATGTTTTGGTCAATTATTTATTTCTCCCTACTTCGGACTCCGATTAAGGCAAGATTTATGGCTATGTTTAGCTAACATAACTATGCATCTACTATAAAAGTTTTAGTTTTTACCCACTGTAATTTGATCGTGACAAAATTTATATTGACTAATAAAAATTCAGTCCCTGCAATTCTGAATTAGAACTCTTGTGATACATGTGTTTGAGTTCTAAAAGAGGGCCAGTTGGACAAGTCCTAGTTCCAGAACTGAACCAGATGAACTCACTAATAGTTGTGGACCAATGTGCACTTCTAATGATGTTTATGATATGTGATGATTATGGTTATACTAAATTTCAATTGCATAGTTAAATGAATGCATATTATGTTTTACGTGCTTAAATGAATATGATATGCAACATATGTTACAACATGATTCTAAGCATGCATCATGATGAATATTTACTATTGTTATATGTTATGTTATATGAATTACATGATGCATGATTTAGTGCTCTTGTTTGAGCTTATGGTTCAAGGAACCAATCGGTGCTTGAGAGCTCGAATTGATGTATTGCATATGCTCATATGGATTATGCTCTGTATGTGCAAGACTATGAGGATATGGTCAAATGATATCCTTGCGTTGTAAGGTGCGTGCATGACATGCAAGCACATTGGCTTGCTCAGTTGTGAGCAAGGGGGGTTGTGAGAACCCATGGGTGTTGATTGTGCACCAATTTATAAAAATACTATTAAACTATGATCTTAATAAAAATAACCCTACACTTGACAATTTATGGTACTTTCAAAGGGTACCAGAATGTGTGGGTTCTAGTTTCCCAAGTCTACCTTAGAGAGGGTAGAAGGTACAAGCTCTTGTTGTTGTTTTGTGGGTGAAATGTCTCACTTGGTCTTCAGTCATAGAAGTTAGGGGGTCAGACCACTAATTTATCCTAGGTGGTATGTCCCTATCTCTGTAGAGTTATAGGATCGATCCTATTCGTGTTAAGCCGCTGGAGGCTTTCTCCTATTTGTGAACCACCTATTTTGGATTGCTAACTTCAATTAGTCATTCAGGTTACTAAAATAGAAAGCATAATAAACACTCGAGTGGTCTTAGCTGAAGCGATGATGTGAGCCTACGAGTACCCACAGGAGTGTAAATAAGAGAAATAATGAGATAGTTGAATATGTTCACTTTATGGTTGTGCAGTTACATTTACCATCATATTTGTGTTGTGAGTTTGCAGTTGATGAGGTTGATATTTAATATATGATATATTTTGATAATATGTTTCATGCATTTAATTGTTGGGGTTATCTATGTAATTGCATGATGAATGCTATATTGCTTTGTGTATGTTCTGAAAAAATGATTGTTGATTACATGTGCACGTATGCTTCATGTTATATATATATGCTCTGTTGTTGTGTTTTCCTACTAAAATTGTGGAAGTTTGACCCTTAGATTTTAAACTAAAATGATATAGAATAATTAAGTTGGAGTAGTTGCGGGATGCTGCGGTGATGCCATGAGAACCAATTATTGATCCCTAGGAGACCTTTGATTTTTATATTTGTTTATTTTATTTAATCGAGACTCAAACAATTAATTTATGAAATAAATGATTTAGATTTGTTTATGTATTGGTAGAGATGTTTTACATACCTATACCTCGCCAAAAATGGTTAATCAGTTTCAAAATAATGTTTTCGTTGTGACTTCAAATTTATTTAATAAAAGATTTTATCAATTGGATGTCTTTTTTTAAATTTGGTTTTAGAAAGCTATTAAACTCCGGTGCTTGCATAGGCTAACTCCTTGGAGCTTGATTCAATTAAGGCAATGTCATAGCTGGGACCTCATATTTTAATTGAACCGAAAAAAAAATTCTATGTATTTTCAAGTTAAAATTTTGGGGTGTTACTTCTGGTAAGTATTTTTTATCCCATTTGGCATCCTCTTTGTGGCACAAGATGGTGTCGTTGACATACCTTTAATGACAAATCGTCCTGTCATCCACGGTCACTGATGATAAATTAGTTTGTCATAAGCTTCTTGTCGAGAAGCATTGACGACAATTCATTCTATTTGAATTGCCGTTAAAAGACCCTTAGATTGTTGTCAACACCCTGATGCTCACAACGAAGTGTTGTTAATGTCTGGGGGTTTTCGACAGTAGTCTGTCCCATATATGGTTGATTTTCACCATTTTAATCCTATTTTTGGGTTTCTAATCATTTCTAGAACTCTTCTAAATTGTTTTTCAAATGATGTGAGCCTAAAAAACTAGATTTTCATTCAAATTTTGTCCAAATGGGATGAAAATTTTCCAGGAAACGAAAGGTTCACCGTTAGATTATTATCATTTTTCAATATTTTAACATGGTGAAAGGCCCCCCATGTCGCCGTTTTTACCCTAAAAAGGTTTTGCACTGATCAAATTGGGCATTCATGCACCAAAAAATGAGAATCAAAATCGAGTAAAAGTTAATTTTCTTTGTACCTTATTTTCAACTAATTTTAGGGTAAAGAACCCATTGATGCTGTCGAATCAAACGATCTTCCGCTTGCCGATGCCATCAATTTCAAAATCTTTCAAAAAAATAAAAAAATCTAGAAGAAATCTTGAAAAATGGTGGAAGAGTCGCCCCGACAAACTTTTACTCGGTTTTGAGCATTAACGAAAAATTCATCGAGCATCAAGTGTCATTATTGTTTCAGGTCGCAAGACTCAGATCTTGATCCATATCCTTTAATGATAATTGGGTTTATCGTTATTGTTATATTGCATTTTGGGCTCAGTAGACCCATATCCGTTGGGTCTGCTAACGACATTTCTTTTCCAAGAATTACTGTTATTGGTTTCTCATTTGTTGTTAACATGTCTTCGCTTCTTAGACCTCCAGACAACTTCCTAGGCCTCCAGAAAGTGAATTTCTCATGCATTCATATCATTTTCTTTGAGTTCTGCATGCATGCATTCATAAAAAGCATAAAAATTACATTTGTTCACAGAAAAGCAACATCTTTATTTATTAGAAAAACCAAAAAATAGCATTATCCATCATTCATTATTATTCATGTGTCTTTACATTGGATCACTATGAGTTTTCCCTAAGAACATAAAAAAAATCAAAATCTGGGCGAACTTCCTCCCACCAACGATTAAAACCAGTAGTGATACTCGGACCCACTGAAGCCTGCAAGGTTGCCATAGCAATGTTCCAAGAAAAGCTTACTGAATCCAAGCATGTGACCCACACATTCATACCAAATCCACTTCCTCCAGCTTTATTGTTCATGGTCTCTTGAATCTACATGAATTGACACAAACATCAATCAGAGCGATACATAATCATAAAGTAGGGTTCTGCCAACCAGAGGACCTTTTGAGGAAGAGGAATCTTAAACTTGGGAGGACCAAAAGTTGCAGTCGGTAAAATATCTCACATGATATACTCGCCTTCTAGATCATTGATCAGCTTGCGATAAGCCTTCATAGACTGATGCTTCTAAACCCCTACAAAACCAGTGTATCTCTCTGAGAGATTCCCTATTTGAAGAACCTAAGGAGGTTGAAGATCTGCCACATGCTCGTATAACTAGATCTCCAAAGGACTTTACTGTCGATAAAGCCCTTATCTTGGCGGTATGCAAATAAGCTTAGACCATGTACAAGTAGGCCAGAGTCGCCATGCCAAGTGAAAGGCACCTCCCATGGTGAAACTGACTCTTTAGAAGATGAACATGATGAAGGTTAATAAGCTCACGAGTCTCACCAAGAATGATGAAATAAATCAAGCACAAGGTGAAACTTCCCCTCAACCTAGTCAAAGATTGCTTGGACAGGTCCTTGCAGTCAGTCAAGTTGTAATATGCTTCCCACAAAGATCAAAGAATCAAATAAAGAACTTTATTGCAATCCGCACAGAGCCACTAGGCCCCCATCAGTCAGATTCCATAAATCCGTCCATACATCATAAGGAGGATAGTTAAAAAAGAACTGGTTTTGGAGGGTTTCACCTCGAGGAGGAGAAGTGAGCATAGTAGAGTGATGCATTCATCCAGAGTAATTGTCAGTTCCTCCATCGGAAACCAAAATGTGTTGGTACACAAATTCTATATTTTCACAAGTGTCAAAATAAGTGAACCATTCACCTTAAAGCTATAAAGATGAACAACCATTAATAGATTAAACATGATCATATACTCCTCATGATAAAGCTTGAACCTGTCACCTAGTCAGTGAACCAAGAAAGAGGAGTGATAGAAGGAACAATGTTATGCGAATTCTACATCCAAAGAAAGGAAGATTGAGTGAGAAAAAGAGCCAAAGAGAAGTAAAGAGAACAATAGTCTCACCATATCCCCCTTCTCTATGCTATGATACTCAATGGATTAGTCCCGAAACATCAAATCAGAAAAAAACATTATCTTTATTAATCATCACCTTGGCTGGATAAAAAAAAATGCAAAAATAGGACTCAGAAGGCTCACAGATGTTCTTAAATGGACACAAACCTTAGACTAAAAAAGATCACAAAAAACTCAATAATGACAATCCAGATTGTCGTTAGTTGAGGTCAAGTGTCTTTAAGAGAAAGGGCAGTTTCATGGATTGTCATCAGCTCAAAAGGCAACTTTCTAACAAAGATGTTAGGAAAAGACCATGTGTAGTTAGCTAGAAGGAAAGCACATTAACAACACTAATACTTATCATTAATGAAAAAGGAAGCAATGATAACGTCACACTTTCCCAACAAGGGCAACTTGTCGAAGGAAAAAATTATCGTCATCATATCATTAATGAAAAGATCATTTGTCATTATTGTTAGATTTCTCAAATGAGCCTCCCTCCCTTGGAAAATCATTTTCTCATTAGTGCATGCATTCTCTCATGCATCCCATGCATATTTCTAGAGTATTTTCTTGTAGAAACTCAGTCAAATGGACATTAGGTCCTTCGAATGTCCCACAGATTGATGAAGCAATATGTAACCCCTTATGAGCACATAAACCGTCCTAAACCCAATCCTTACTCTTTGAGGCATAAATTTTTTAAACAGAATCTTTCTACATCTTTCAAAAAATCCAAAATATATCTTAAAAGGGTCCTTTTAATGCTTTTGCCCCAAAAACTTGTCTCTATCTTTGTTTTTTTTAAAATCTCTATCTTTGCCAAAATCATGTCATCTTTCGTGTGATTTTTGAGTGACAAGGCACTTGTTTCGTCTTCGTCTGACTGCGTTCAATAAAGATTTCCTGCTCGTTGCACCGAGTTCAAGGGTAAGCTCTCATGTGGGACAAGGTACTAGCTTAGTCTGCAATTCAACCTTGTTTGGCCAGACATCCCTATCTATATGACAGGCATTATAGGGAGACCCTTGTATTAAGCTATGTACACACCTTTAGCCATTGTCTTGCGTCATCAAGTCATCTTTGTTAGGATCTTTATTTTTAACAAACTTTGATAGAATCAATCTTTCGTTCTTTTCAACCTGGTGTGTCTACTTCTTTGTTATTAATCAAGCTCTGCATACTCAATAATAAATTAAGAGGGGCATTATATAGATACTCAATTTTAGAATTCACAATAGTTATTGCCATAGATGCCTGAGATGACTACAAAACCCATGAGAAGAAGTAACTAGAACCGTCATTACGAGAGGTGATGAATAAACAATATCAAGTTGCACCAAAGAGAGATTCCAAAGGCAGATAATATGACATATGGGAGAATTCTCAAAATACGCCTACAAATTGATAAGAGCTAAAACTCACCATGGACTTTTTCGCAATACCATCCCATTTTAACTCTAAGATGACAAATTTTTTTATGCAAGACCATATATTTAATAGTGATATCTCATTTCGTGTTGTTTGTCTGTAGTGATAGGGCTATTAGGTAATTGGCCTAATTTACACCAATAAGTAGACAAGTATTAACCTTTTTTTATTATAGAGCAACTCCAAGATGTGGGTTTTTTTGTTTTTTTGTGTTTTTATTTTGCAGTGTTTTTGGAAATGATAATAACTCTTATGAGTTATTTGTCATTAAAAAAATCTTTATTTTTCTATCAATGCTTGTTTTAATATGATTTTGGACCTTCAAAACCTCCTTTGCAAAGTTTTTCACCAAAAAACAAGCTGAAGAGGATGCTTTTAGCTTTCAAACTCACAAAAAATTAGGTCGATCCAACACCAGGATCAAAAGTTATGGATCAAGCAATTTTTCTGGTTTAACGACAAAAACATTTATCATTAACAAACCTTGAATTGTTGTTAATATACTGTAGACACCCAAATTTTGACCGAGATGTTTTTTCCATAAAAATCTATGTCTTACCATCTTCAATCTGATTTTGGCTGTCTAAATTGACCTTTTTTCAGATTTTTTACCAACATAAGAGTTGTAGAGGACATTTAGAGTGAAAAGTTATTGCCAAAATGCCATTCACTCACCCTAACGACAACCTAAGTTGTTGTCAGCCCTTCAAGCATTGTCATCATAGCTCAAGCATTATCGTCAACACTTATCAGTTGTCACCACTGACCTTGAGTTGTCATCAAATGAAACTCTTCTTTTTGGAAGGTGACACCATCCACCCCTGACGACAAACTGAGTTGTCATCAGTACCCATTCAGTTGTCACCATTGTCTGCCCAGCCTGGCATTGTCGTTAGCACCTACCGCTAATGATAACCCAAGTTGTTGTCAATGCTAGTTGTCGTTAACATTGGTTGTTGTTAATGCTTTGCTGCCATTTTTCAATGCATCTCTTTAACAAATTAACCTTCTCAAATTGCCTAAACTAGAATGGAATGCCATCCTCCCCCCCTCATCCTTTCTTTGCGAGATTCTCCATCTGAGGTAATAAAACTTGGATTTGATCTCATCCCTCCATTTAAAATCTATCCAAATTTTATCCCCCTACCAACTATCCATCCAAATAGATCCCAGATATGTAGGAAACATATCTGGATTCACGTCAAAACTTATAAATAGGTAGCCACCCCTCCCTATTTCAATATTTGACATCTATTCCCCCTAAGCAGTGTTACTCTGCCAAAAACTCTACAAAATCCAGCCTAGTCGACCGAACCCAGTCGACCTAGCCTAGCCCACCTTAGTATAGCCTAGCCTTGTCTAGGACCCAAATCCCTATTTCACCTGTCTTTTGGAGCCCACACCTAGCCAAAGTGTTGTCCATGCTCTCCCATGCTCGGCAACCGTATAAAAGGTTACCTAAGCCCGAGGTGAGATTTGATTCTTGTCTTAATGTTTATTTTAGTTATTTAATGTATGTATTTATGTTTTGGATAATCTAACATTTAGTATATTATTTTCCTGATGATTTTTTTGAGTTTTGATGGTTTCCATCACCAAACTCACTTTTTTATAAGATTTGCAAAAGGTACAAATCACCATAACATCGCCGCTCTAGATACAACAATCAAGAGTTCCTGGTTAGGCTATCACTCCCTATCAGAGGAGGAAAAGCTTTTTACCTTAAAGAACATACCCCATATCTGCTCAAATTCGGATCCAATTTTCTGGAACCACGTTTAAAACGATTTTCTGAAGTGAAAAAACTCCAGTTTTTGTTTTCTAAAAAATAAAAGGGATCCACATGTACCAGAAAATTGCCGTAATTGATCCTAGAATTGTCGTTAAACCTCCCACTATGTTTCATCTGTAACCTTCCATTTATGGTTGTGTTATCAAAGCATCTTTAATGATACATCAATTGTCATTATTGTCTGGCTTGTCCATAGATTGTCGTTAATGTTTAGCTTTAATGACAAATTCATTGTCATTGACGTCGCAAATGATAATAACATTCATTCTTGTTGGCAGACCCTCATCATTACAAAATCGCTCTCTCATCTTTTTTCTTGCCCCTAAACTTCCAAAAATAGTTTCAGAATATCCTCCCCCTTATCCCCTTTACAAAATTATCGACCTATCCTAAGAAATCCCACCAAGATCGAATCCTAGCCCATCATTCAAATCTCCTTGAATGAGAGCCACCCATCCTACCTTGGATCTCAGATATATGGAAAATGTATTCAAATCCATTAAAACTCTATAAATAGGGGTGCTCCCCCTATTTCAAGATTTGACCCCTACATTCATAAGCATCGTTACTCTGCCGAAACGTCACTAGTGATTAAACCTAGCCTAGCTGACCCACCTAGCCTACCTTGGCCTAGTCGACTAGCCTAGGGTGCACCTACTTGAACCAATCCTAGGAACCCAGATCCTTCTATCTCTCACTACCTTTTAGAACTCACACTCATTTGTGATGTTCGTGTTGTCACACTTATCAATTGTAGGAAGGTTACCCATAGCCCTTGGTGAGATTTGTGTGTTTTATATGTATTTCATTTATATTTCTCATTTTATAAGTTAAAATTTGAGTAGCGTTAGTATATTTGTCATTTTTTGTATCTTTTTCGAGTTTCAGTGGTTCTCACCCCCAAAACTCATTTTTTAAAGTTTTTGCTCGATGTACTTTCCCTTTTTAAAACATAGCTCCAACAATGAAGATCTGACATCCTTGATCCGACTGATCTCTGCTCAATGGAGGAGAAAAGGTGCAAGGTCTTAAATCTATTTTCTAAAATATTTTTCACTGAAAAACTTTTATTTTTGCTTTTCAAAATTAAGGATCCATAGACCACCTTAGTGGCTGTCAGCGACTGCGCTAAAAGTCAATTTTGTAACTTTTATGCGCTGATTTGATAATCATGTGTGGGGTCCGCTCATGGTGCACTGAGAAGGTGGTTAGCAACTACCATCCTTAAAGTGAAACACACTTTTTATATGAATCTAGCCACCAAATGCTAATTGATTGTTTTTTTGCTGTATCAAATTTTATCACATACTTGTGGATGACAAAACTAAGGAATCAGCCAGACGAGACTCATGATGTGCACTTCTTGAGATCGAGTCATAAACCATATGGGATGACTTGGGTGAAACTTGTCAAATATGGTCGAAATGGTCTTTCCACTTTCTAGACTTAACTATTTGACCATCGATTTACACCTCCATCGTTGTCTGCAAAATATCTCTTCAAATATTTTTCATTGTTCGTTGTATGTTGATTCTGCTTAAGTCCCAATGACATGACAATAGAAGACCCAAGCACTATGGATATGATATATGTAGTTTGTTCAACTAAAAATAAGTTTTAGGTTGTACAATCACATTATGTAAGTATTCATAAATGTTCGAGTTGAAGAATTCACATTTTTTCTTTAAAAAAACATAATCTTAGTGTTGTTTTCTAGCAAATCGACCATGTTGAACCCATCAATAGGGTCAAATTTATAAAAAATAACAAGAAATCTCTTGTTTGCTTGTGGTAGGCTCCCCACTTTGGTAAGCTCCTAATAGGATTTTTTAGGGTGTTTTTCACAAATCTGACCTTGGAGATATATTCAATAGTAGATGCACTGAAAACAACATTTGAATCATATTTTTTCTAGAAAAACATGATTTTTTCAGCTTGAACATTTAGAAAAATTATACACCATCAATTTTCAAACCTTATAAAAACCTATCCATGTGTCTAAGTAAAACCATCAAAGAGTTCATTCCTATAAAATCAAATATGTAAAACACATCTACAATGTCAAATTTGAGAAAAAAAAACTTCTGGCAGCTGCCCCCTACCATCTCTCTCTCTCTCTCTCTCTCTCTCTCTCTCTCTCTCTCTCTCTATATATATATATATATATATATATATATATATATATATATATATATATATATATATATATATGTGTGTGTGTGTGTGTGTGTGTGTGTGTGTGTGTGTGTGTGTGTAGTGTGTGTGTAGTGTGTGTGAGAACTAGAGTGTGAACTAGGCATTTTTGATGTTTTTTTTTGCAAATCGGACCCTGCAAATGCATTCAGCATGGTCCATTTGAGAGGAATCGATTGTTGAATCATTTTCTTTTCAACAAAAAAATGTGATTTTTGGATGCATGAATATTTACAAAAATTCTAAGCCATCGATTTTTAAGCCTTAAAAAACCCCACTTATGCATCACAATTGGTGGATTGAAGAGCTTGTCCCCTTAAAACGAAATATGTACATCACATTTGTATGGTCCGTTTTAAGAAAAAAGAAAAAAAAAGACCAATGAAAATCTCAGTTCACACTCTAGTTCTCATATTCTAGAAGCCTGGTATGGGTTAATCTGTCAGGAGTTCAAAATGTTTGGATTCAAGCATGTTAAATTCAATGAATTCCTGCCCAATGACAGGTATGATAAGTTAGCAGGTTGACTCAAACCAAATCCGAGCGATCCTAGTAAAAGGGTTCTCAAAATCAAAATGGATCCTGACATATTAAAACCAAACCCGAGGCCATCGATCAAAGCTTTTCAGCTTAGAGTTCTTCTAGCTAGTTTCAAAGCTTATGAGGTGCAACGCCAGACACCTCTGATGCTAAACTATTGGTGTCACAAGCATAATAGTCTAAAATAGAGAATTTCATGTCTGGATGGATTGATGTGGTTTAATAAATTAAGGTTGAATAAGTTAAACAAGCTGAAAAGCATACAACTGTAGTAGTATTTATAACTTAATACTTTTATATTGGTTTGTGTATGATACGCGTTGATGCTATGGGCAGAGAGAGAGAGAGGGTGCAACAAAATTTCTCACTCTATTTCCTTGGTTTTCTCTTGATACCATATTCCATAGCAAGGAGGTCCCCGTTAAACTCCAAAAATTATATGAATAAAAAATTTAGACTTGAACAACATTTGTCTTTAATTTCCAGCCATGCGATTCACAAACAAATGGAAACTTCGAGTGTAAAACTCAGCCCAATCAAGTCGGGTTGGCTCGAACCCTAGCCAGACTGAGGAGATAACTGTTAATAAAAATGAATTTTGAAAAAAAATGGGGAAGACGGTTCCCCCAAATAAGGAACTGTTTGCTCCTTGTTGCAGGAGAGAGCGAGGATAAACCTCGCCCCCCCTCCTCCCATGATTTTGGTGGGGTGAGGTTTACCTTCACCCACCATGTGAACTCTATAAGAGTCCTCACAGTATGTCGCTCAACCCTATTCAGAGAGAGAGAGAGAGAGGAGTTGTCGAAGAACTGCTGCTGAAAGGAGCCACCACCATAGGTAATGATTCCCCCTTTCTTTTTTTTTATTTTTCTGTTTAGTGAGAGAGGCTGGATGGTAGCCATGGTTGTCGGTGTACCGCTGAGAGGAAGCTAGAAACCATGATTGTCAGCATTTTTGTAGGGAGAAGAGGTCGATAGTCACTGGTTGTCGGTGTCGTTAGAGAGAGAGACTACATTTCTGCATGTTTAGAAAATTGGTGAATCTTAGAACCCTAGGATTGTCCCTAGAGAATACTTGATTGAGAATGCCCCTTGAGAACACTTGGCAAGAGATAGTGAGTATGAACTCGAGTGAGAGTTCATGTGAATGCATGAGATACATATTATTTATATCCTAGGAGAATTTAAAGGTTGCACCAAGAGAATTGAGACTTTAGAGTTAAAATAAGATGTAATATGAGCCACAAAACCTTGGAGTAGGTATAACTCTAGTTACTGACTTGCTGGTTCGCTACCGGGGGTCCTACACTACAGTGGACAAAGATAAAGAAAGTGGTTCATAGTCTAGCCAACATTGTAGAATTGAGGTATTCTACACGAGTTGATACGCCCATAGTAGGCTATTCTAGTATAGTTGAAGTAGATAGTGGTTAGCATAAAAAAAATGCTAACTTGTGAGAATCAAGTAAGACACTGGGAGGATTTAAAGGACACAAATATGTGTGTATTGTGTGATCGAAAATTAAAATAAGACTAGTGGCTTAGAGCCCACTATAGTTGTAAATTTGAGTTATTTTGCTTGTAATTTATTTCTTATTACAATTATAGGTTTTAGGTGACTTTATGGGATAGGATGTTGCGAGCCTTCTTTAGGACATAGGTGGCCTCGCCTTTCAACAAAGCAATTTTTCCTTTCTTCTTTTATTTATTGAACTTATTGACTTATGAGAGATTTAAATGATATAACCTTTATGACTTATGTGAGATTTCTTTATTTAAATTTAATTAATGATAGTTTATTTAGAAAAAAAATTTGGTGCCATATTTTTGTGCACTACTTTGGTATTTCTCTCTGAGAAGTGATACCCACGAACCCAGACTCTAGAGGTACTAGATTAGGGTCTTACAAAGTGGTATCAGAGCCAAGTTGGCATGAAAATTTCATCATCCAAAGTTCAATAGATAATAGTTAAAGCCTCTGCTAGTTGGAAGCCTATTAATTAGGAATTTGTGTGGATATGAATAGAGAACCCAAACAATATCAAGAACAATGTGTCCGTACAGTTAGGCCACATAGCTACGATAATGTCACTAATAAATCTAGCTATTTTTTACATGGGACACTCGATTCAATCGATGATTGAGAACCAGTTGAGAGGACTCTCAACATCACTCCCTACTAGAAGAGGGCGACCACAACCTAATGAACGTGAATCTCACAGTTCTAACATCAAGGCATGCAAGCAGTCAGAGACTGGATGCTAGCGAAGAGAGGAGTTGTACATAGAACTAGAGGGGTCATGAGGAGTGCACGAGGATGCCATATGTCTCAAGCAAGTTATAGAGCCGCGATGAGAGTACCGAGCCGATCTGAGTTGGCAGCTGCCAAAAGAGAGGTGGTAGCCATAGTAAAGGAGGTGCAAGCTGAGGAGAGGAGAATGCAACAACATGAGCAGTTATACCTCATCCACATACCCTTGCGGATCCTAGTGGACTTAGGCTTTCGTTTCCTTACTAGGCACAACTAGTTACAACTTGGACTGAGATGCATGCTAGGGAAGGTAGTCTTGTACCATCCTGGGTGTTGGTGAACTAGGGAAACTCGTCAGGCGAACCAAACGTTGGAGAGCCCACATACACTTCAGATTCTCCCACCTACACTACAAGTTCTCCCTTTTAAAGGCCAGATTAGATCGTCAGACATAAAGGATCTTATTTATAGTATCTAGTTTATGTGTAATAAAACTTAAGATTATATTAGTTCTATTTAGTTTAGTGTTTTGATGACCTTACCTATGTATTGCATTATAGATAAATAAAATGCCTCATAAAAAATATCTAGTATGTTGTGTGTATATGTTATATAATTTGTCTCTAGTAAACATAACATTATAGGTAATAAATTACATGTATAACGAATTGCAATGCAGTACATAATGACCACTCATAGAAGGAAGTGTGTGAGTTTTCGAAACCCCCAGACTCCAACTTTTACTTTCCAAAGGATTAAGAATCTGACCAAGCCATCAGTCATATCATGCTTGAAGGCCAATCAATATCTTCATGATAGATGTGTTAGATACTTGGCCTACATAAAGACTCATAATAAGGATGACCTTTCAGTGATAAATGTAAAGTTTGTGCAAAAACATGCTAATATTTTTTTTAAGGAGCTTGCAGGTCTTCCTCCAAAGTGAGAGATTTTCTAAATTGGTCTTGTTTCGGGAACCAAACTCATTTCTATGGTACCTTATAGAATGAGACCCGCAAAACTCAAGAAACTCAAGGAGCAATTTCAGGAATTATTAAATAATGGTTTCATCCGACCATCAATATCCCTGTAGGGTACTCCAATCTTATTTGTCAAGAAGGATGAGTCACTATAGATGTGTATTGACTACCGATAGTTGAACGTAGTGACCATCAAGAACAAATACTCGCTAACTCGAATTGATGATTTGTTTGATAAATTGCAATGAGCTGCTTGTTTTCTAAGTTAGACTTGCGTTCAGGGTATCACCAGCTAAAAATCAGAGAAGTGGATGTGGCTAAGAAAACTTTTAGATCAAGATATGACATTATGAATTTCTGGTCATGCCTTTTGGATTGACAAACACACCTACAATGTTCATGGACTTAATGAACAATCTTTAGGCTATATTTAAACAAGTTTGTGGTCATGTTCACTAATGATATTCTTAACTACTGATCCATGAAGAAGCAACATGAAGACCATTTAAGGATTGTTTTGTAGATACTTAGAGAACATAAACTCTATGCCAAGTTCTCAAAATATGAATTCTAGCTAAAACAAGTGTCTTTTCTTATCATATCCAAAGATGGAGTCATAGTGGATCTTGCAAAGATTAAGATAGTTTTTAATTCGCCTAGACCCAAGAATGCTACTGAAATTCATAGTTTTTGGGGATTGGCTGGTTATTATTGAAGATTTGTGGAAGGATTCGTAGTGTTGGTAGCTCCTATAACCAAACTCACCAGAAAAGATGCCAAGTTTGAGTGGAATGAAAAGTATAAGCAGAGTTTTGAGGAGATCAAGAAGCACTTAACCATAATACCAATCTTAGTGTTGCCTTTACGACCAAGAGTTTTCACAGTCTATAGTGATGCCTCACATAAAGGATTGGGTTGCATATTGATGAAGCATGGAAAGATGGTAGCTTATGCATCACGTCAGCTAAAAACCTATGAAGTGAACTATCTAATCCATGTCTTGGAGCTAATTGTTGTGGTGTTCGCCCTTAAGATTTGACAACATTGTCTATATGGCAAACAATCCAAAGTGTTTACCGACCATCAAAGTCTGAAGTATTTATTTTCTCAGAAAAATCTTAATCTAAGGCAACGATAATGGTTTGAGTTTCTGAAGGATTATGACTTTGAGCTGAAGTATCATCTGGTTAAGGCTAATGTAGTCACTAACGCCCTTAGCAGGAAGTTAGGAGCCTTAGCCAAACTCTCAGATTGGGAGTTATTTTCTTTCATTTCTTATCAGAAAGTAGAAGCTCGATGTCTTTCAGGTTGATTATTGTTTATGCAGATGATCGTAAGATTAGATATATGAGATCAAATTAAGGAGAAGCAACCCTTAGACCCAGAATTAGAAAAGATGAGAAAAGGAATATCTGAGAGTAAAGTTATAGACTTCAGGGTAGATGAGCAAGGCATGTTAAGATTCTGAGATAGAATGTGCATTTCTTAGGATGATCAGCTTAGAAAGTAGTTGCTAGATAAGGCATACCACTGGAGATATGTCATTCATCCAGGCAGTACCAAAATGTATCGAGATCTAAATGATACATTTTGGTGGAGCGGCATGAAGAGGAACATTGCAGAGTTTGTGAGCAGATGTCTAGTGTGTTAACAAGTGAAGATTGAGCATCAATGACCCAAAAGACTACTGCAACCACTCTTCATACCTGAGTAAAAATGGGCAGCTATCATTATGAATTTTGTCTCAGAGCTTTCAAAGACCAGAAATAAGATGAATTCAATATGAGTTATTGTGGATGGGCTAACTAAGTTAGCTCACTTCTTAACTTGTAAGACGACTAACTCTTGTGATCAATTGGCCAAACTCTTTATCAAAGAGATAGTCAGACTCCATGGAGTGCCAAATTCGATTGTGTTGGATAGGGATTCCAAGTTCACTTCACTGTTCTGGTAGAGTTTTCAAGATGCAATGAGAACGTAATTAAAGACGAGTATAACATTCCATCATCTGACATACGGATAGTTAGCAGACTATTCAAACTCTAGAAGATATGTTACGGGCATGTACTTTGCAATACAATAACTCATGAGACAATATTTTGCCATTGATGGAGTTTGCCTGCAATAATAGCTTTCAGGTGAGCATAGGCATAGCTCCCTTTGAGGCACTATACAGTCGATGGTGTTGAATTCATTTATATTAGGATGAGGTCGAAGAGAGAAGATTATTTGGGCTTGAGTTGGTGCAGCGTATGGCAAAGCAGGTTAGATTCATTAAAGAGCATGTACTGACAGTGCATAGGAGACAAAAAAGTTATGCAGATCAAAGGCATCGTGAGTTAGAGTTTATGCAGGGTGACCATGTATTCTTCAAGATTTCTACCTTTAAGAGAGTAATGCATTTTGGTTGGAAGGAAAAAATGAATCCAAGATATATTGGACCCTTTGAGATACTCATGAGGGTTGGTCTGACAGCTTACCGTTTAACATTGCCACCTTCCTTATCCAGAATTCACAATGTATTTCATGTTTTTATGTTGCAAGAATATGTGGCAGACTCCTCGCAGATACTGGATACGACAGAGTTAGTTTTGGATATAAAGGTTGACATTAGCATTAAAGAGGATCTCATTAAAATTCTAGATACAAAGGAACATAAGCTGCGAAAGAATGTTATACCTTTGATCCTGGTCAGATGGAGACATCACAATAGGAGTGAGACTGCTTGAGAGCGTGAGTCAGATATCTATGCATAATTTCCATATTTATTTTTAAGTAAGATTCAGGACAAATATTCTTTAAAAGGGGTAGAATTGTAAAACCAAGCTCGATTGAGCCAGGTGGGCTTGAACCTAGCCAGACTCTGCCAGGTTGGGGGAGATAACTGTTAAAAAAACAAAATTTTGGAAAAAATATGGATGACGACTCCCCCAAATGAGGAATTGTCTCCCCCTCATTGCAGGAGGGGGCGAGGATACCATGATTTCAGTGGGGTGAGGCTTATCCTCACCCACCATGAGGATTCTATAAGAGTAGAGTCCTCATGTTGTGCAGCTCAACTCCACCCAGAGAAAAAGAGAGAGAGGTTGAGGGGTTGAGAATGAGAGAGGGAGGGAATTCATCAGAGCACCGTCGGCGGAAGGAGCCGCCACCATAGGTAATGACTCCCTCGTTCCCTCTTTTATTTTTCTGTTTAGTGAGAGAGGGCCGACACCAATGGTTGCTGGCGTATTTGCACGGAGAAGAGGCCAACAACCATTGGTTGTTGGTGTCGTTATATATATATATATATATATATATATATATATATATATATATATATATATATATATATATATATATATATATATATATATATAAAGAGAGAGAGAGAGAGAGAGAGAGAGAGAGAGAGAGAGAGAGAGAGAGAGAGAGGAGGGGGGGGGGGGGGAGGAAGCCAACAATCGGAGGTTGCGAGTGACCTTAGCTTGGTCAACAAGTATGTCAAAAGACTGACTTGGTCTGGGGGGTAAACCAGATTGAGTTGGATCTATTCAGATCGAGTTGGATCTATTCAGATCGGTTGGGCCAGTCAGGGTGAGACCCAGACCAAACCAACTTAGAAAAAAAATGGGCTAATCTAGGTTCATCGAACTGATCTGGACCGAACCAGACTGAGTCGATCTGACCGACCCCATCTGGGTGTGAACCTAGATGGGGTCATGCCTGACTGAGACCAACTCGGTTCGACTCCAACCAGACCAAGTCTAGTCAATATGTAAAAAAAAGGGTTGTCTCGATCGACCGAACCTGATCGAGTCAGTTTGACTGAAAGTCTAGACCAGTTCATGTATGACAGAGTCTCAATTTCTTTGTTTTGGGTCTAGATTGAACTGGACCAGACTGGCTCTGGGTCCAGTTTGATCTAGTTGAACTGGACTGATCCAACTGAGTCTGGATCTAATTTGTAACTTTACAGACCAATTTATAACCAGACAGATTAGTTCTGGATCTAGATCAGAATTGGGTCTAGATCCAGTCTATGATTAGGTAGATCAATTCTAGATCTTGACTAAAACTAAACTAGATCCAGTGTAGTTTGTTTCTAACTGGAACTGAATTGGATCCAATCTAGTTTGTTTGAGACTGGATTATTTCTGGATCCTAATTGGAATTAAACTGAATCTAGTCTAATCTATTCCTGACTGGGACAAAACCAGATTTAGTTCAATCTATTTCTAACTAAAATAGAACTAAATTGGCTCATTTTGTTTTTAGTTGGAACAATTTGGGTCCAATCCAATTACACCAAACTCGATATGGATCTGTATCACTTGTGAGCAGATCCAAATCCAATATAGAATTTAGAGAAGTCCAGATGGGTCTGAACCCAAACCCAGTTGCGTTCAGACTAGGTTCAGTATACCCAGTGTTCTAAACTCAGTCCGAGTCTGATCTAACCTGGGCTGAGTCAGATCAAATCATAGTGAGTGAAAATGACCAAATTACCCTTGTATGTGTTACCCATATCAAGTTAGTAAAATGAGCATAACTTTACATCCCAAACTCAAAATTGAGTGAGATTTGTTGCGTTGGGTTAATATCGTAGAGAGGAATCTGCCTATTCTATGGTTGTGACCAAAATAGGGGCACAAAATTTAAGGTCTGATAGACCACCTCAGGACAAGTATTTTGACAAAGTATAAAGAATGTTTGTTATTAATATTAACATACTTGTATGATAACCAGATTCTATTAATTAGAGTTACAAGAGACTCGACTGCAGACTTGAATGCATTGTTTGCATTCAAGGTAAGAGAAAATTATAAGTATTTTAGTTAATAATACATTGTATGTTGATGTACTTGTGAATTAGACTACATAAAATCATATTCACTTGAGATCACAACTGTATTCTAATAAGTTTGCAATTACATATTAGAAGTGCACCTTTTTTGAGATTATAGAATGAATGCATGTGAATTAGCATTGATGCAATAAATGATTTCATATATTTGTGATTCTTCAACATGTGTTGCATGTATTAAGTTGTTATATTTTAGATAAAATGCATACTTGAGTTTATGAAGAACTTATAAATAGATGCATTAGAGTATAGTCCTTGAGATGAGATTGAGTCTCGTACTAGTTACAAGGTTCTACTTTGACTTGAAATACTTTAGCATACTAAAACCTCATAAATTACTAGGAGGTGACGGGTGAAAATGACTACCTGATGGCCATCAGTGTGAGAGCCACCACTGTCGAGGCTCTCAGGATTTATAGATGTAGAGAGACTACATCTCTGCATGCTTAGAAAATTGGTGAATCTCAGAACCCTATGATTATCCCTTGAGAATACTTGATTGAGAATGTCCCTTGAGAACACTTGTCGAGAGACAATGAGTATGAACTCAAGTGAGAGTTCATGTGAATGCATATTATTTATGTTGTATAAGAATTTTAGGGTTTCATCCAGAGAATTGAGACTTTAGAGTTAGAATAAGATGTAGCATGAGCCACGAAACCTTTGAGCACGCATAACTCTAGTTATTGACTTGTCGGTTCGCTATCGGAGGTTCTACACTCTAGTGGAAAGGAACAAAGGAAGTGATTCATAGTCGGGCCAATACCGTAAAATTGAAGTATTCTACATGGGTTGCTATGCCCATAGTAGGCTACTACCGATGTAGCCGAAGTAGATAGTAGTTAGCATAAGAAAAATACTAACTTATGAGAACCGAGTAATACACTAGGGAAATTTAAAAGACAGAAACATGTGTGTGTTGTGTAATTGAAAATTAAAATAAAACTAGGGGCTAAGCCCACTCCAATTGTAAATTTAAGTTTAAAATAAAACTAGGGGCTAAGCCTAATACAATTGTAAATTTAAGTAATGTTGCTTGTAATTTATTATTCATTCTTTTAGATTCACCTCTTTTAATTATTACAAGTGTAGGTTTAAGGTGACTTTGTGGGACATGACTTGGTGTTAGGATGTTGCCGGCCTTCTTCAGGAAATAGGTGGCATCGCCTTTCGATAGATCAATTTTCTCTTTCTTTTATTTATTGAACTTAAGAGGCGATGCTACATTTGGATGATATAGCCTTTATTACTTATGTGAGATTTCTATATTTGAATTTAATTGATGATAGTTTGTTTAAAAAAAATTTGGTGTCATGTTTCTTGCACTACTTTGGTATTGCCCTATGCAGCAAGTCACTCCTGAGGCAGAATATAGCTTAGACAAGTCATATCATCACGGTACATAAAGAGATGTGTCACATTGCCAACTCCTAATTGTTCAGCTCCACTAATCTCCAATTCTCGAATTATGCAAGAAGTGACCAATTTTCATAGAGGCCAGGGATATAATACGACCAACTTTGCTGAAAAAATTACCTTAACAGCATTCAATTACAGAATATGGAAGGGACATTATATAGCACCACTCTAGTGCATAGAGTGTGTCAGCCTCTGCTTGGATGAAAGGAGTGATGGATACATGCATGGCAATGTGTAGTTTTCAACTAGAAAGGCAGATTTTATTGGTTGGTACAAAAATAAAATTATGCTGTCAGTAATGGAGAAAAAAAAAACGGTAATGGAGATTTTGTCTGTTGGAATCTGATATAAGGTATCATCAAAGACTGATTCTCCACCATGATGTAAGGGAAAGATATTTCACATGATTAGGATGGGAGATTCTCTTTTCTTTGAAAATATGGATGCTGAAGAGTGAAGATGAAGACCTCGGCCCAATGAAGCTTTAGAGATAAATACTGGAGAAAAGAGTACACAAAATGTAGATTCCCAAGAAGGCTCCATGGGTTATAAATAGTCCCCACCCTCTTCCTCCCTCACCAACTCACAAGACCCATTATAATATCCTTCTGCAGTTAGAAGCAAAGCCAGTCACAGAAAGATCTAGGTTTTTCTTCTTAATTTGTTTCATTGAACTTCTGCTTCTGCAGAGACTGACTGATATCATCATTAGTCTACTGTAAAAAGGCAGAAATGCCAAGAGAGAGAGATCCACTGATTGTGGGGAGAGTTGTGGGCGATGTTTTGGATCCCTTCAATAGGGCTATATCTATAAGAATTGCATACAACTCAAGGGAAGTAACAAATGGGTGTGAGTTTAGGCCTTCAGCTCTGATTAACCAACCGAGGGTTGTGATTGGAGGGGATGACCTGAGGACTTCCTATACACTGGTATAGTATCAACACCATCAATCTCTACAAGTGTTTCTGCTCATATTGCATATATTTTTGCTTCATTCTTTTTTTTGACAGATCATGGTGGATCCTGATGCCCCTAGTCCTAGTGACCCCACACTTAGAGAATATCTGCACTGGTAAACATTATTTTGCCCAGTCTCCACTCTCTCTCTCATACGTGTCTGTGCACCATGTCATGACTTGGGATGTCAATTTTTAGTCCTTATGGTTGTTATATTTTCCGTGTCTTCCACTGTGCATTTGGGGTTGTTTTACATCTCAGGTGATCACAAGTGCTATACTAGATTTTTTTGGTTTTATGACTCAAAGAAACTGCGCCTGGATCGAAGACTTGGTCGCACTGGCTCATCCTGCCATTGCTAAGGTCTTCGGCCCAAAGGTGTAAAACTCCAAGGCTAGGATTGTAGGGTGCAATTGATATGTGATGCTTCACACGTATGAAGATGTGGAGAGGGAGTGTTAGGCTTGTGCTGTATACTAGTACATGCTTTTTCTTATGCATGTGCACATGGCTGCATGTTTTTGTGTGTGTCTGTGTGTCCAGTAATGAAAACTCCTGTTTTACTGACCTAGTTTCGGTGTCTTGCTCCTTTTAGGATGGTTACTGATATTCCAGCAACCACTGGCACAGCCTTTGGTGAGTACTACTAGTTACTTCATAGCTTGTCATACCTGCTGGTTAGCAAAAACCCAAATTTCCAATACCTTTCTCCACAATAAAAATGAAACTTTGTTTTCCATTCCCTTTTTGCAGGCCAGGAGGTCGTGTGTTACGAGCACCCGCGTCCCGTGGTGGGGATCCACCGCTTCGTCTTTGTGTTGTTCCGGCAGCTTGGCCGCCAAACGGTGTTTGCACCCAGTTGGCGCCAGAACTTCAACACTAGAGAGTTTGCTGAACAGTACAACCTTGGCTTGCCAGTGGCTGCAGTTTACTTCAATTGCCAGAGGGAGTCAGGATGCGGTGGAAGGAGAAGGTGATGATCACCAACTTCTTAAGCGTACAACTTTCTTCTAAATCTTCTTGATCCTCTTGACTGCTACCAGTCTTACCAAACTTGGGAGTAGGGAGTACCATGGCATAAACATTTACTTATAGATAGTGACTTTGTGTGTGCAACAAAGTGGGAGAGTTTTATAGCTTATGAGTTTGTCTTAGTTGGTGCTTTGAGTCTTGTCAGTTTGTCCGGTTGATGTTTCTTTCCCGAGTGAGTGAGTTGTCTCTTATGAGTCTGGCCAGTTTTCAATTGTAGGCTTTTGAGGCTTATATGTTTTTCTCTTCCTCCTGTATGATTGAAGTAAGAAAGTAAAACCATTTGCATCTTGAAAGTCTTGGCTGCGGGAGCAAAGAATTGGACAGCTTGGTGCTGTTAGACGAAAATTGTTACTTAAAATAGACTAATGGATTGTCAAAAAATGTCACTACTTGAGTTCCAACTTGGGTACGAGACCTTTCGTTTTTGTTTTTGTTTTATATTTCATACGAGTATAACCTGGCACGCGATGCAAATTCAAAGATTTTTTTTAATGGGAAACAATGACGAATTATTTTAATTTTCAAAAATTATTTTTTATGTCCTAATATACAAAGTTCTATTGTCAATAAAATGGTAGTAAAAACGTATTTAAAATATTAAAATAATATCCACATTTTTTACTGTTCGCATCAACCTGCAGTACCAAGGATACGCGATATCTTTGTGACATTGTCTATTTTTTTTTAAGAAGCAGATATTCAAATGGATGTATTCTAAACTTCTAACATAAGATCTACCAAATCTTGCACCAACCTTGACCAAGGTATATTAGGGTTGTCAACGGGTCAGATGTAACCCGAATCCCAAGGTTCGGTTGTCAAATCTGGATTTTGGTATTAAATTTTGCATTCAAACCTGAACCGATCAGTGAAAATACCAGTTTTTAAGCTAGTCGGATACGGGTTTGGTTTTATCTTTTTCATCTAAATCTGAATCCGATTAGGTCAAACTCAATTAAGTCAGACTTGGTAATGCCTAGTTCTGACCCGAGTCCGACCCATTTACATCCTTAAGTATAATTCACTTGGGGCGCATTTTGCATCCTAAGAGGGTTTCATGACACCTCTTCCAGTAAAAGGGATTAGGACCAACTTCCCACCGAAAAGGTTACCATGAAAGGGGATGGTTGCATTGAAAACGGGGCTCCTTTTCTGTAAGGAAAGGGACTGTTTTGCAATGTCGTGGTGGGGGCACACCAAAATGCATGGTTTCCCGTGCGTCTCCACCGAAACCCTGGAGGGTTCATGTGGCATACAAACGGGTCCTGTATGTCAGGAGACAGCGACTTGAAGGAATTGTGACCATCACTAGGGCCTAGTCCTAGTCCTGTGGTGGGAGGATAAGGTGCAATGTGATTGTATACTTTTAGTGTGTCACTGCATCTGATCCCAGTGGCACACTAGAAGTTTGTATATTGAACTTTTTTCAGTCCTGTGAGAATTTGTGTTTGGTAGATGTAACTCTTATCTTTGAACTTCAGAGAATCTCGGGACAAAAAGAGAAAACATGACCGAGTGAGCGTACACATCCTTTAATAATGACAACCGGCAGTCTTGTCAAGGTTTTGTAGTTCACTAAAACGCTCACAGGGAAAATGTGAAAGGAAGAGCTGCGTTTGCGTACACATCCCTCGGATGCTGCTCATCCATTCTTACGTGGACAAGATGCCCTTAGTCTAGAGCATCAATGGCTCTGAAAATTTTTTTGACTCATCTAAGGTTCGAGCAAGACAGTCATCACGTTTGGGAGGCCATGATCATCTCATGGATGAGAGGTGACGGATAAACATAAGTGCCAAGCCAGATCATGAAGAAAATATCATTAATCACCTTAAATTTTAGGAAAATGCCTTTATACTCGTGAAATTTTTTAAAGGCTGTATCAGGTCTCAGTGCCTTGGATGGTCTTATTCATCCATGAGATAAAGATGAACGGCAACTCAAATACTACTATTTTTGTTTTTCAGTTGTCCATTTTTTACGCTTTAGATGCTCTTTATCTAGAACATGGATGGCTCCTAAAATTTTTACTATACCAGCCTGAGAAGTAAACTATCCAACCATGGTGTTTGGGTTGTCGTTCATCACATGGGTGTAAAAAAGGTAGCTGCTTAATGAATCAAGTGATTACCCAGACCCTAAAATTCCCACCGTGGTGTTTGGGGTACTGCCCACCCTGACCCAAACCCCTTACTGGGGATTTTCGGGTAAGCAGCTACAACCGTTGTCGTTGGATCTCAAAAAAATAATAGCTTTAAAAAGGGAGTAAGTGCATAGGGAGCACAGTATCATTACTTATATATATATATATATATATATATATATATATATATATATATATATATATATATATATATATATATATATATATATATATATGAAAACCCGTATCTTCGGATGGGTTTTCCTTCAAACTTGTTCGGTCGTGCGGTGTAACGCTGTTGTGCCTTTAAAAAGAAAAACAATTTAGAGGCAGTTTTTGAACCGCCACTAAATGTGTTTTTTTCATAGATGACAGCATCGCCATTTGATGGCGTGAGATGCTTCTTCCAAACAATCTTCAAACACTTTAAGTATTTGAAGATCCACGTTACTATATATATATCCAACAAACAAAGCGCATGAGCCTTACAGGGTCAACTGATTGCACAATATGCTTGTAAACAATCAGAATAAGTCATGGGTTTCATTCTCACTTATTTTGTACTTGAACTTGTCACCTCAAACTAGGCTTGACTTTCTCGGGTTGATATCTTGGCTTGGCTCACCAAAGCTAGAAGAGTTGAACCTCAACAGGGTCTGAATTAATGGGCCGGACTTGAACAACTCGTAATTGACTTATTCTGCTTGTTTACCAGCTCCACTTTTCAGCCAACATCCTTGGCAAAAGGAAACGTAGGTGATCTCCTTTCTGTTTCTTACTCTTCATTTAAATGAATTAAAAGACAAAAATAAATAAAAGGCCATACACTGTATTCTTTTTCCCTAGTGCTAAAAATAGGTGGGACCCATTCAGGGGCGGAGCCATGAATTTAAGTCAAGGTGGGCATAAATGCATAGTGGCTCGAGAATCAGCTCATCCACTAGTGACTCATGACTTGGGCGGATCAACTCAGTGACTCGTCTGGATGTATCTTGTCAATTATTAACAAAAAACCAAAAAAGCGAACAACTAAACTAGTGTCTTCAACTATACATTAATAACATAGTTAAGGCAAATATTCTAACAATATCCATAGAACTCATTCTAACCTGAGTCTTACTTCCAATATTTATAAATTCATTCAAACACATTCTAACCCGCTCATCAAACATTCAAACATGTAACATCATAACCTACACATTAATTCATTTAAAAATATAAATTTATTCTCATAAATTCCTTCAAACATTCAAAGTTTAAACACAAACATAAATTACTTTTAATATTTAAATACAAACATAAATTCATTCAAATACATTTTAATTTGTTCATCAAACATTCAAACATGTAACTTCATAACATACTCATTAATTCATTCAAAAATATAATTTTATTTTCTCCTTATAAATTATTTCAAACATTCACATTTTAAACACAAACATATATCATTCAAACACAAACATTTTTTTTTTAATATTTAAACATAAACATAAATTTATTCAAACACATTTTGACTTGACCATCAAACATTCAAACATATAACTTTATAACATCCTCGTCAATTTATTCAAAAATATAAATTTAGTCTTTGTTTATAAATTCTTTCAAACATTTAAAGTTCAAACATAAATACAAACTCGTTCATTTAAAGAAAGTACCTTTCATGAATAATATAGTGTGACTAATCTCAAGCTTTGATCTTAAAATTCAATCAACAAGACGTGACAAAGAAACACAAACATTCTGCAAATAAATGGTAATTTAATTAGTTAATCTTCAAAAAAATCTATAAAGGACATCATAAATATTTTATAAACAATTAAAAAAAGTACAAGCCACTCAAAACAAAGAGGAACATTCACAAATAAAAATAGTTAATGAATACCTTTTACAATTGGCCTCATCGATTTTTCATAATTTGAAAATCATTCATAAATGGTTTATTGCTAATAATGTAAAATATGTCATTCTCGATATAAGTAAGTAAAAAAATCATATACTAATGATTACTAACAAGTTACAAGTATTTAATAAGTGAATAAGAACTTAATTAATTGAAACAAATACATACTAATTGAAACAAAAAACCAAATACATGTTAATCGAAACAAATACATGTTGATTAAAAAATATATATAAAATTCTCATCTATGCTAATTGAAAAAAAAACTTAAATTATATTATTCTAAGTTCTAACTAAAATCAAGGATTAAAAAGGAAAAATACATGACACCCTAAAGGCATAATCCAAATTCATGTCATTTAAATACATAAAAAATTGAAATACAACTATTACAAGAATACAAATACATCTCATTCTCAAATCTAAAGAATACAAATACATTTTTTCTTACTAAACTGTTTAGTCTAATAATACAAAATTACAAATATGTCTTATTTTCAAGTTTCAACCAACTATTACATAGAAACGAAGTAAGAAAAATACTGAAAATTTGTATAAAATCCATAAAAAGAAGAAAAAGAAGAATCAAGATGATGACTCTGCTAGGAATCTCATAATCTTACTTGAAAGATTTGACAGAATGGGTGCTCCTATCGATGAAAATGACACATTTTTAGACAAAGAGAGAGAGAGAGATCAAAGGGGTTGTAGCCTCGCTAGGAGGGCAAAGGGTTGAGAGAGAGAGAGAGACCATAGGTGATAGTTGGGTCGGGTCAGGATAGGGGCAAGGGCAAAAGTAGCGGAATAGGTTGGGGCCTAGGTGTAACGCCCCAATATTTAAAACCCGAAAATAGGAAGATTTTTTTTAAGAATACACAGCAAAAAAAAATTTATTGTTTGTGGTTAAAAATTTCTAGCGGGTGACAAATATGATAACTCAACATGGACCTTAGATCCAATTCCTGTATTGGACTTCAGTCCAGCTCCAACTCATGATTTGTTTCGTACTCAAGAGTCCAATATTCGATAAAAAATTAAGTGATAACATTTGTATATTTAATTGAATTGAATTGTTTGAAAAACATAATCAAATTAAATACAAGTCTTAAAAATTTATAAATTGTTTCAAAAAATATTTCAGATCTAAGAAATGGTCAATGGCATCATCTGCAGCATCCCGTCATCGCTTCAACTTCCTATTCATCACATGCATGTGGTAATACAGGGGTTAGACTCATCAAGCTTCAGTAAAAAAATACACTAACAATGCATGCATATACAAAACTAAGCATATGTGATACATGCATTTCTCAACACAATAATCATGCTACAAATTAGATTTACCATAATTGCACATACTTTAATTTTATATATTATCAAATAAGAACATATCCATGCTTTAAATTATCATACGCATGCTTGCAACCAAACTGCAAGTATACACAACTTTCAAAACATGAGCAATGCACTATCCTATCATAATGTATTCTGGCAACAACATAACAATTCCATACAACAATATTTCAAGCCATGAACATATTCCCGATTAGGCACTTGCAATATTAGGATATGTTTTCAATACAAGTTCAACACAATAATTGTCCTGAATTAAATGCACAACTTTATAACCCCATTAGCCCACACACTATACCCTAACAAGGTGTGTGTCCCTCTACAGAATCAAGGACATACCACTACCCTTTTTAAAGGTAAGCCTGGGTGCAAACTTTGCATCCCAAAATAATTTCTTTTTATAAATGGGTGCAAACTCTACAACCCCTCAATGTTCTTTTTACAAATAGATGTAAACTCTGCAATCTGTTGATTCTGTTTTTATAAATGGGTGCGAACTCTGCAGCTCGTTGATTCTCTTTTTACAAATGGGTGCAAACTCTACAACTTGTTGCTTTTCTTTTTACAGATGGGTGCAAACTCTACAACCTATCACTTTTCTTTTTACAATTGGGTGTGAACTCTGCAACCCATTAATTCATTTTTTTATAGATGGGTGCAAACTTTACATCCCAAATAGTTTTCGTTTTTACAAATGGGTGTGAACTCTGCAACTCATCAATGTTTTTTTATAAATGGCTGTGAACTCTATAACCCATCAATGTTTTCTTTACAAATGGGTGTGAACTCTGCAACCTATTGATTTTCTTATTAGTGATGAGAGTGAACTCTGCAACCCTTTGAGTCACTTTTTTGTAATACTTGAGAATTTTTTATAAATTTTCATGATTGTTAAATACATAAAAAGTAAATTTGGTCCTAATGGTGGTTTGAAATTGTACTATGTATTTAAATTAGTATTTGATTTTAATTTAAGTTTAAATACCCATTTGGAACTTAAATGGGTCTAATATGATATTTGGACCCAATGGGGATCCAAGTGTGGGATGCCTTGAACATTGTCATTATTATTCTAGCAAATATTTCAGTTGATCAGTAGCTCAATGACTGAATCAGAATCGACCTTGATGTTTCTCATTTCAACAACATTAAAATCAACTATCTACGTGCCTAAATTGGTGTTGATTTAAGTATTTTATCGTTGACCGAAGTTCATGCATAATTGCAGCCTGAAAAACAATATTTTTTAACATTGACTAAATTTTTTGACTAATCCGTGCAAGTGTGATTAAATCTAAGACCATCACGATGATCTACATTTCAAATGATATAGAATCGACTAATTAAATGTCAAATTTGGTTGAGTTTTCATCACTATAAGCCTCCTAGAAGGATAGAGTTCTCATAAAGGTAGGAGTCTTTTTTAGAATGAAACTCTTGAAAGTACAGTAGGATCGAGGCAACGAGCACTAGAGGGGGGGTGAATAGTGCTTTTAAAAATTGTCTGCGGAATTTTGACGGATTTTGCAATTCGTAAAGCAAACACACAAAGAACACAATAATTTATCCTGGTTCGGTCTTTCCCGACCTACATCCAGTCCCCAAGCAAAACCAACTTGAGATTTCCACTATCAACCTTGTGTAACTACAAGATCATACACAGACCAAATCCGGTCTCACTTTCAGTAACACACCTACTGAAAGCAAACAACTCCTTTAAACCAAGGAGTCTTTCCTTTTACAGAAAATTAAAACAAGTAACAACTTACAATACAACCTATGAGCCCTTCTTATGAATGCAAATGAGATGCAATTGACTTTGAGGTTGTTGAAATACTCTACTCACGAATTCACTATCTCTCAAAGGAATTTGAGTGAAAAACTGAAGTAAAAAATATCACGTGAGTGAGAAAATGAATATGGGTGAAAAGCAAAGAGTAATTGATTGAATTGCAGTGCATTTGAGTGTAAAATGCACTCATATTTATAGTTGAAAGATTTCATATGTCGAGGGTATGAAAGGGTGTCAAAACAGTCCATTTTGAACGATCAAAACGTTTAAAAAATGAAAAGACAGGTCTTTTTAAAGTTTCTGGAAAAACTACAAAATTAGTCGACTGGAAGAGTAGTTAGTCGACTAATAATTATCTATTAGTAGACTGACAGTTATCATCGGTCGACTGATCTGTTTATCGAGCCGTTTAAAAATCTAAAGTTTTGAAACTTAGTCGACTAGAGAAAAAGTTAGTCGATTGATAATATCATCAGTAAACTGAAAAACCTTTCAGTCGACTGCTGCTAAAATTTTCTGAAAAAACACAAGTTCTGTCCAGTCGACTGATAAAAGCATTAGTCGACTGCTGCTAAAATTTTCAAAAAACAGACATTCTGTCTGGTCGACTAATAAAACCTTCAGTCGACTAATTTGATAAAAATGACATTTTACTTCGAAAATTTGGCGCGAAAAGATTAGTCGACTAGTGAGTCTATTGGTCGACTAATAAACACGAAAATTTAATAAAAGAGTTTTCTAAAAAGATTTTCATGAAGGGTTCTTTTAGAAAAGTTTTTCTAAAGACTTTTTAGCTGAAATGCAACCGAAATATGCACTCTAAGTAAGGCTCTTACAAGAATCTAAGACTTTTAATGAATTTAATATTTGCACACTAGTCTTCAAAGATTCTTCATCGAATTCTTCAATGTTTGTCACATTTCTTCATTGCCTTAGCTGAAATACAGTTGATTCACTTGCTCATCATCAAAACCTTGTACTTGAAGTATCATGTACGACTTCATTGTCGTAACAATCTCCCCCTTTTTTATGATGACAAACTTAATCAAAGTTGAAGCATTTAGATGCATAGATGGAGATTTTACTCCCCCTATCAATATGTTGCACAACATTAAAAGTTAGTACATTGAAAGCACATATATCACATATTGATTGGTTTGCATTTCCACCATTACTTCATGCATTTTTAAAACTTTTTATCTTTTTCTCTTAATTTCTCATAAAAATTCTTTCTATTTCTCTTAATCTCTCATATTTCTCATGCAAGGTCTAACTTTTTCTCCCCCTTTGTCATAATAAAAAAGAGTAAAGGCAGAAATAACATAAGCAAAATGTAAATTCAAGTTCAAAATATTACAACCCATAAAGTATCAAAGTTCAGTAAAGACAGAAAACAAAGATCAGAAAAGTAAGTTGAGCAAGTCCTTGATTGTAGTAATATCTTTCTGAATCGAAGAAAGTTGTTGAGTCACATCTTCACGAAAAGTGTGTTGATGCAGCTCCAAAGCTTCCAGTCGCTGCAAAACTTCATCATTGTCTTGACTAGTAGAAAATTTCTTTCGTTTTGCTTGAGATGAAGGTGTCACAGAAGATGGTGAGGGTTCAAAAATTGATGGTTCAGATGGTTCAGTTTGATAAAAGTTTAAAGGAGGCAGATATTTGATTTTCATTCGTTTAAAAATAGTTTAATCAAAGAACTCCTTTTGCTCAATATATTTTTTATTGGTTAAGGGTACTTTGAAATATCTGAAAATATGAGTAAGAAGACATCCATACAGAAGAAATGGTTTTTGTTTCCACAAATTAGTAAAATACACGTTGGCCCAATTTACAGAAATATTTTCAAATAAGACATAAAGAGCCGTAAAAAGATCTGTGAAATAATAATCAAAAGAACCAGTTTTAGGTAGAACATTGTGGGCAATAATTTGTCCAGCAATGCGTGCACGAGTTTGAAGATTGATATTTTTGAAAGGAGGATAATGAGGTGCACCGAGAAGAATAATTTGTTCAAAAATTCTTTCATCATTAAGTTCAATAGTATTGAAAAGAGTGTCTGAAGGTGGAATTTCTAGGATTTGTCCAAGCATTTTAGAATCAAACTCAATTTCAACATCGCGAACAAGAGAGGAAAGAAATCCAGTTTCATGATCAATTTGTAAATTTGTGTAAAACAAGTGGATCAGAAAAGTATAATGAAGGGGGTCTGCACAGGCATAAAAAAGATGTGAAATACCTGGAAATAATTCTCTGATTTTGTAACGAGAAAACAGGTGAAAGAGAACATTTCAGCCTGGTAAAATAGGAAGTGCAGAAATCGATCCAAAAGTATCATATAAAAGAGGATTTCGGAGTAGTCTGAGAGAAAATTCATGTCTTGCTAGAGGTGTAGTAGTAGGAGAACCTTTTGTGGATGCAGTCTTCTGACGAGGCATGGTTGAAACAGATTCACCTAAAAATTCACAGTTGCAGAGAGTGATTGATCAACACAATTGTTGAGAGGAACAGTTGGAGATGGTGTTGATGTCGGATTTCAAAAGACGTCCGGTGGGAGGAAGATATCTGTCGTCGTGCAACAGAAACACTTTATGCAGAGTAAACGATGTGCCTTCAAATTTGTTGGTAGTGGCCAAAATAATCAACAGTAACAACCCACTGAAAAGGGATGTCGATTCTCCACAGATTTTAGGCAAGAGGGAAGAGACGAGGAGGAGTCCGGGGTGGATGACGGCAGGTGAGAGGAGGCTGCCACAAGGGGATTCCGGTGAGGACTGAAGAGGCACTAGTCACGGCAAGAGGATTCCGGCCAAAAAGTCAAGAGACTCTCTGTCACGACCAAAAGATTCCGGCGAGGAGAGGTTCGAACGACACTCCGAGGGTTTTTCGAAAGAGAGAGAGGAGAGAGAGAGAGGGTTTCGTTTAAGAAAAACGAAAAGGTGCGTAAAAATGAAACGATGCGTTAAAAACCAAGGGGTATTGGGTCCTTTAAAATTTTTTAAAAATATCAGTCGACTGGAATTTTATCGGTCGACTAATAAGGTGTGATTCCTTCTGTAAAATTTTTAAAGCATTAGTTGACTAGAAATTTATCGATCGACTAATATGGTGTGATTTTGTTCAAAAATCAACATTTTATAAATCCAAAAACGAGCAAATGCCTAGTTCTCTCCTAATTCTTATAAAATCTTCATTTTAAGTGGTTTAGTGAAGATATCGACATGTTGTTCATTAGTGGAAATAAAATTTAACGAAATATCTCCTTTTAACACATGATCTCTTAAGAAATGATGTCTAACTTCAATATGCATAGTTCTTGAGTGCTGAACAGGTTTTTTCGAAAGATTTATAGCACTAGTGTTATCACAATAAATAGTTGTTGTGGAGTAATTCAAACCAAAATCTTTTAAGGTCTATTTCATCCATAGTACTTGTAAACACGCTAAACTAGCCGCTATATATTCTGCTTCAGTTGTTGAGAGTGACACTGAATTTTGCTTTTTACTAAACCAAGAGACTAAGGAATTTCCTAAGAAATGACAAGTTCCGCTAGTACTCTTGCGATCAGATTTACTTCCTGCAAAATCTGCATCACTATATGAAACTAAATCAAAGGAAGATGATTTTGGGTAAAACAAACCAAAATCTGAAGTATCTTTCAAATAACGAAGAATTTGTTTTACTGCAGTTAAATGAGATTCCTTTGAATTAACTTGAAATCTTGCACACATACAAACACTAAACATTATATCAGGTCGACTAGCAGTTAAATATAATAGAGATCCGATCATACCTATGTAGAGCTTAGTATCTACATTTTTACCATTTTCATCTTTATCAAGAGAAGTAGTTGTACTCATAGGATTTCTTCTTGATTTCGATGAGTCCATCCCAAATCTCTTGAGAAGTTCTTTTGTATACTTGGCTTGATTGATGAAGATTCCTTCTTCAGTTTGCTTTATTTGAAGTCCAAGAAAGTAGTTTAATTCGCCCATCAAGCTCATTTCAAACTCTTCCTGCATAGCTTTAGCAAATTCTTTACAAAGAAAATCATTAGTAGAACCAAATATTATGTCATCAACATAAATTTACACAATAAAAATATCTGAATTAAGATTTTTAATAAATAAAGTGGAGTCTACCCGACCAATGGAAAAACCAGATTGTTCTAGAAAATTTTGTAGTCTTTCATACCACGCTCTTGGTGCTTGTTTAAGTCCATACAAAGCTCTTTTTAATTTGTAGACTTTTTCTGGATATTTCTCATTTTCAAAGCCTGGAGGTTGCTCTACATAAACTTCTTCATTGATGTGTCCATTTAAGAATGCACTCTTAACATCAATTTGATATAACTTAAAGTTCATGTAACTAGCAAAAGCAAGCATTATTCGAATTGACTCCAGTCGAGCCACCGGTGCATAGGTTTCATCAAAATTTATGCCTTCTTCTTGATTATAGCCTTGTGCTACTAGCCTTGCTTTGTTTAGAATGACTTCGCCATTTTTGTCCAGCTTATTTTGAAAGACCCATCTTGTTCCAATTACTAAATGATTTGTTGGTCTATCAACTAGATCCCATACATCATTTCTAGTAAATTGGTTAAGTTCTTCAGACATGGCCAAAAGCCAAAATTTATCATCACAAGCCTCATTGATATTCTTTGGTTCTATTTTAGATATGAAAGCAATATTTGCAATATATTGCAATTGCCTTCTAGTTTGGACACCACTCTTTATATCTCCAATAACTTGTTCATGTAGATGATTGGGAACTTCTTTCCAAACCGGTTGAAGAGGAACATTTTCTTGAGAAGTACTCTCTATCAAAGGTTCTTCTTGAAGTATTACTTCTTCTCCTTCGCTTAGAGGTATAACCTGTTCATAATTCTCATCAAATGCAACATGTAAAGATTCTTCAATGCAAGATGTTCTTTTATTAAAAACACGATAAGCTTTACTTCTAGAAGAATATCCAAGAAATATTGATTCATCTGATTTTGAATCAAACTTATCAAGATTATCTTTGGTATTTAACAAGAAGCATTTACTACCAAAAAATTTGAAATATGAGATCTTTGGTATACGATTATAATACAATTCAAAACATGTTTTATGTAAGATTGGTCAAATAAGAACACAGTTTAAAACATAACATGCTGTATTTATTGCTTCAGCCCAAAAGTATTTTGGTAAATTTTTATCTTGAAGCATGGTTCTAGCACATTCTTGCAAAGTTCTATTCTTTCTTTCAACAACTCTATTTTGTGGAGCCGCTCTAGGAAAAACAAAGTTATGAGATATACCATGTAAATCACAATACTTTAGAAAAGATTCATTTTCAAATTCACCACCATGATCACTACGAATTTTAATAATAGATGTAGATTTTTCATTTGTAATTCTTCTACAAAGTTTGGAAAATTCAAAAAAGCATCATTTTTGCTTTTTAGAAAAATCACCCATGTAAATCGAGAATAATCATCTACTATAACAAAAGCATACTTGCTACCATTCAAACTTTGAATTCTAGATGGTCCAAATAGATCTAAATGTTAAAGTTCAATAAGACGTTTTGTTGAAACTATATCTTTTGCTTTAAAAGAACTCTTGATTTGTTTACCCATTTGGCAAGCATCACATAAGTGATCCTTCTTATATGGTATTCTAGGTAGGCCTCTAACAAGATCATTCTTGGATAACTTGGAAATAATTTTAAAGTTAACATGTCCAAGTCTCTTGTACCATAACCATTGAATTTCATTTGAAACAATAAGACATTTTTCATTAAAAGTGGGTAACTCATCTAGATAAAGTTCATACACAATGTTCCTTCTTTTACCTTTAAAAATGATCTTTTTAGATTGAAAATCAGAAATTAAGCATAAATCATGTTAAAAAAAACAAGAAAACCTTTATCACATAATTGACTAATGGATAATAAATTATGCATTAAACCATCTACTAAAAGAACATTTTCTATCAAGGGAAATTTTGGATTACCAATATTACCAATACCTATTACTTTTCCCTTGTTATTGTCACCAAAGGTGACGGTTCCTCCATCCTTATTTTGGAGGGTGGAAAATAATTCTGGCCTTCCAGTCATATGTTTGGAACAATCGTTGTCCAATATCCATTTGCTCATTATTTTGTGTACCTACAACAAAATTAGAAAACAAAGCATTTGACCCCTTTTTATTTTTGGGTCCATGAGAGTTAGTCTTAGGAACCCATATCCATTTGGATTTTGGTTTCCTTTGATAATAAATATTTTTTTTATAAAAAGATTTAGCATTTCTAGAGTAATCATGTCTAGGCTTATAAGCATTATAAGTTCCATGATTAGATGCATTTCTAGAAAATTTAGTTCTTTGAACAAATGGTTGAGAATATTGTCTTTGATTCTTCACAACATAGTTTGGTCTATTTTGAGTATCAAAGAAGCTATATCTCAATCTAGTTTTATTAACCGAGCATCTTTGAGAACCAAGAAGTCTTTCTAGATTCTCTTGACCATTTGTGAATTTGGTCACTATAGAAAAAAGATCATTTGATTTTTCTTTTAGACTAGTTATTTCTTTTTGTAAGAGATTGGTTCTAATTCCAATTTCTTTTATCTCAAATGCTTGACAAGAGTTTTTCTTCTTAAGATCTTCCATCTCTTGAAGTAACACTTTGTTTTGAGAGTCAATAGTTGAATTCTCAGTTTTTAACTCTTTGTTTTTAGAACTTAGACTCTTAAATTTAGCATATAAATCATTGAATGCTTCTAATAAATCATCATAGTCAAATTGACTTACCGAATCTTCTTGTGCTACAAAGCACATGTTGGCGACTTATTCATTTGATTCTTCATCGGAAGATGAGTCACTATCATCCCAATATGCTTGAAATGCCTTTTTCTTCTTGAATTGGTCCTTGGGCTTGATTTTGAGAAGAGGGCAATCTTTCTTGATATGTTCTGCCTTTTTGCAATTAAAGCACTTGACTTCATTTGAATTGGAAGAATCCGCTTTCTTTACCTTTCTTTGAAATCTTCCCTTTTTGATGAATCTTTTAAATTGCCTTGTGATGAGGGCAATATCTTCATCTTCATCTTCTTCTGAATTTTCAGAGTCAGAAGTAGCCTTAAAAGCAAGAGATTTCTTCCTGGGTTCTTCTTCTTGTCTATCTTGAAGTTAAACTTCATATGCCATTAAGTTACCAACCAAATCTTCAAGAGTGAGAGTGTTTAAATCATTTGCTTCCTCAATAGCTGTAGTTTTTCTCTCCCATTCAAGAGTTAAACACCTTAGGATTTTTTTTACTAAATCCACTTATGAATATTCTTTTCCAAGGGATTTCAGAGTGTTAGTGATATCGGTCATTCTTGTTACTATGTCTGATATAGATTCATTTTGCTTCATTTTAAATAATTCAAATTTATGAACTAAAGAAGCAATTTTAGATTCATTTACCTTTGACGTACCTTCATGAGTCACGAGAAGAGTATGTCAGATTTCATTTGCTATAGAGCATTGAGAGATGCGATTGAACTCTACCTTGTCAACGACACAATACAATGCATTCATAGCCTTGGCATTAAGTGAAGCAGTCTTCTTTTCTTTATCGGTCCATTGACTGAAATCAATTGATGGCATTTGATACTTTTCTGAAACAACTCTCCAAATTTCGAGATCCATGGATTGCAAGAATATTTTCATTCTCACTTTCTAGTATCCATAGTTTGTTCCGTCGAAAAGAGGAGGACGAACAGAGGAGCATCCTTCTTTGTGCTGAGATGTTGTAGTTGCCATGCTAGATGATGGTCAAATCAAAATAATAGCAAACCTGCTCTGATACCAAATGAAAGTGCAGTAGGATCGAGGCAACGAGCACTAGAGGGGGGGTGAATATTGCTTTTAAAAATTGTCTACGAAATTTTGACGGATTTTGCAATTCGTAAATCAAACACACAAAGAACACAATAATTTATCCTGGTTCGGTCTTTCCCGACCTACATCCAGTCCCCAAGCAAAACCAACTTGAGATTTCCACTATCAACCTTGTGTAACTACAAGATCATACACAGACCAAATCCGGTCTCACTTTCAGTAACACACCTACTGAAAGCAAACAACTCCTTTAAACCAAGGAGTCCTTCCTTTTACAGAAAATTAAAACAAGTAACAACTTACAATACAACCTATGAGCCCTTCTTATGAATGCAAATGAGATGCAATTGCCTTTTGAGGTTGTTGAAATACTCTACTCACGAATTCACTATCTCTCAAAGGAATTTGAGTGAAAAACTGAAGTAAAAAATATCACGTGAGTGAGAAAATGAATATGGGTGAAAAGCAAAGAGTAATTGATTGAATTGCAGTGCATTTGAGTGTAAAATGCACTCATATTTATAGTTGAAAGATTTCATATGTCGAGGGTATGAAAGGGTGTCAAAACAGTCCATTTTGAACGATCAAAACGTTTAAAAAATGAAAAGACAGGTCTTTTTAAAGTTTCAGGAAAAACTGCAAAATTAGTCGACTGGAAGAGTAGTTAGTCGACTAATAATTAGCTATTAGTAGACTGACAGTTATCATCGGTCGACTGATCTGTTTATCGAGCCGTTTGAAAAATCTAAAGTTTTGAAACTTAGTCGACTAGAGAAAAAGTTAGTCGATTGATAATATCATCAGTAGACTGAAAAACCTTTCAGTCGACTGCTGCTAAAATTTTTTGAAAAAACACAAGTTCTGTCCAGTCGACTGATAAAAGCATTAGTCGACTGCTGCTAAAATTTTCAGAAAACAGACATTCTGTCCGGTCGACTAATAAAACCTTCGGTCGACTAATTTGATAAAAATGACATTTTACTTCGAAAATTTGGCGTGAAAGGATTAGTCGACTAGTGAGTCTATTGGTCGACTAATAAACACGAAAATTTAATAAAAGAGTTTTCTAAAAAGATTTTCATGAAGGGTTCTTTTAGAAAAGTTTTTCTAAAGACTTTTTAGCTGAAATGCAACCGAAATATGCACTCTAAGTAAGGCTCTTACAAGAATCTAAGACTTTTAATGAATTTAATATTTGCACACTAGTCTTCAAAGATTCTTCATCGAATTCTTCAATGTTTGTCACATTTCTTCATTGCCTTAGCTGAAATATAGTTGATTCACTTGCTCATCATCAAAACCTTGTACTTGAAGTATCATGTATGGCTTCATTGTCGTAACAACTCTAAATATGAAGAATCGATTTTGGAGATTTCAAGTTTCTTGGTTATTTCATATTCAATTTTATGTATTGAATGATTTCATATGTAGCATAAAAATTTGTTGATGCATGTTTATACTGAGATGGAATATATTATGATGAATCAAATCATAAAAATCATGTTTATATGGTTTGTTTTGTAAAAATTAAGAAATATACATGATTTTTCATCAAAAGGCACATTATCATGATTTTCACAGTCTCAGACACTTTTCAAGAACTTTACTTTATGCTCAAATGACTTGGCCCAAATTTTTCAAATTTTAGAGTGATGTTTTATACTCATTAAGGAAGTCTCAAGAGAAATTTTGGCACCGTTTGAGTTCTAGATGAGAAGATATGGCCTCCGAAAGTCAAAAGAGGATTTTTTCCCTCATAAACATTCTGTATTTCGACTATACTGTGTCGATGATTTTATTTCTCTTAATTTATATCATGGTTATGGTTGAAAATTTTATGTATATTAAAAAAGTTTCAATAAAAATTTAGTACATAAATTCATTATAGTTTTTGAGTTAAAAATCATGAAAGTTTGCTAAAAAACCTAAAAAAAATTGCAGTCCTGCCTGTCTAAGAACCTGAATAGGCTACGGTCCATGAATTTTAATTCACAACTCCAATATAGTTTGTACTTGATCTTAGTGAGAGACTGTTTCAGACATATTTCTTTATTTATAATATTTTTTTACAGAATTTTCCTGGTTCTATAAAGATGTTGAATCAATGCCCTTTTGGAATGGCAGAATCGAATATGTCCCTCCCGGAGCAGGAAAACTAGTTTTAGTAAAATAATTATTTCTCCTTGTTCAAAACTCCAAATTAGGAAAGGTTTATGTCTAGGTTTAGCTAACACATGTGCATATACGATTAAAATCTCAAATTTTTTTCTTAGTGTGATTTGATCAGAACAAAATTTATACCGACTCATAAAATTCAGTCTCTGCAGTTCCGAGTTAGAACTCTTGTGCTCATGTTGTTTGTGTTCCGAAAGTGAACCAATTGAGATATGGTTTTGGTTTTATAATTGAATCAAATGAATATATGAATGGTTGAATATCAATATGTAGTTTTATTGATGTTTATAATATGCACTTGAAGATTATGCATGCTTTTATGGTATAATGATTAACATGAATTGATATACTACATATGTCTGTATGGAATAGCATGTTTATGGTATGCATGTGATATGTCTCAATTCATATAGGGCTATGACATATAGTAAGTGTGCATATGGTAAATATGAGGTTCTATTTGCATAAGTGTTTTGAAATATAGCATGGGGCCATGTGATTAGTCATGGAACTTACATGATGAAACTTTCCTGACCTGCCTAGGAGAGGGCAGTAGTATAACTTATGTGGACCTTATTTTATTTTATGGGCGAAAGGTCTTACTAGTCCTCAGTCCACGGAGTTTAGAGATCGGATTACCTAAATTTATCCAAGGTGGCATGTTCATGTCTCTGCAGAGTTATGATTGATCCTATTTGTAACCACTGGTGAATTTTCCTCGACGTTGGACCACTCTGAGGTGGTTTTAACTCAGCGGGTTACTCAGTTTTAATTAAAATGCATTGAATAATATACCTCAAGTGATTTGGACTAGGTTATGTGACTTTTTGTTGTACCTATTGAGTCGTTAAAAGTGAAACAATGCATTAATTGAATATGTAAACTTTATAAATATTATATGCATGTTCATAGTTGCATTTGTATTTAAAATATGCTCTTGATTATGTGATGATTAATTATGATATAACTAAATATTATGTTCTTTGAAATTGTCTATTTAATTAAATGCTTATAACTATTAATGGCATGTTCATGTATCGTTGTGTTTTGTATATATGACTTGTTAATGTGATTCCTACTGAGACTATGGAAGTTTGATCCCATAAACTTTAAAAGTAATAGATACAAATAGTTAAGTTGGAGCATTTTCGGGATGTTGTAGAGGAGCCATATGATTCAACTATTTATTTCCAACATATCCCTGAGCTGGAGACGTTTTGAAACTTTTTTAATCATTTATTTCAGTTAATTATCACTTTAAAACATTTGATTTATTGAATGAATGGATTGGTTTGATAGAGACATTTTGACATACCTGTAACTCGGTCAAATTGTTTAACAAATTTTAAATGTTATTCCCGCCATAATTTTGAACCAAAAAAGTTTTATTAATTGGTTGTCTTCTCTCTAATGTTGTTCTAGGGAGTCAATAAATGTCAGTGCTTGCATAGGCTGACTCCTTAGAGGTCGATTTGATTAAGGCAATGTCCTTGATTTGATACTTAATTTAATTATTCTTTTATGTAGTGTGTTCAATCGGTTGGTAATGGTGTTCAATTGAGTTGTCTTTGTTCATGTTGTCTTGATTCCAAAACTGAACTAGTTGAGACATGGTTTAGTTCCAATGCCGAATCAAATGAAAACATAAATAGTTGAATATCAATATGTATTTTTATTTATTTTTATAATATTCACTCATATACTATATGTACTTGTATGGAATAGCATTTTTATGGTATTTATGTGTTATGTCTCAATGCATATAGGGTTATGACATATAGTACATATGGTGCATATGGGGTTTTATTTGAATAAGTGTTTTGAAATATAGTTTGGGGTCATATGATTGTTGCATATGATATCCAATGCATACATGATAATGGTTAAGTGCAGTATGTCATGATTGTGCATAGAATTTGACATGTGTATATGTGTGTGTGCATAATAACAAACATGGATTTAGTTTTGAAATTATGGAGCTGAGACATACAGTGTGGGTGCATAATTGAAAACAACCCAAATTTTTCTCGTTCACCCTCATGCACCCCTTTTCAGCAGATGTCAGTCCCCTTAGGAGTCTAGCCCTAGGTTGATCCAAATTTAGGTGTCATTTCACCCCATTTTGTCAGAAAATGTACCATTTCACCCCTAGGCAACCTTAGCTCCCTACAATTAGATCTGGTCAAGCTCATTTTAATAGCTAGAATGTCAGTCATTTCTAGCTCATCTGAGCTCACGATGAGCAAATCTTATTCATTTCTAACCATTTCAGCTAAAATTGGTTTATTTCCTCAGAAATGAACTCAATTCTAGCTCAAATTGTAGCCAATTGTCTCTGAGTCAGTTAATCTCAGTCGACCCTATCCCCCTGAGTCTAACATGAGCTCACCATGAGTTTAAGTGACTCAGTTCTAGTTCAAATCGATTTTCCATAGTGTCGGAGTTCATTTTGGCCAATTTCAGCTCATTTCAACTGAAATTGAGCTGAGTCCAAACAGTTGAACTAGTGTTTGAGCTCTGAAATTAGTTTACCTCACTATTACTGATCTTTATTCCAGCTCAAACCTAGTGCAGTCTTGTTACCCACTTCACTCCAGTGGTCATTTCTCACCATTTCTCGATCATCCAGTCTAAGAGTTCGTTTGAATCAGTGTCATTTTAGTTCACCTGAGTTCAGAAACCTTAGGATTCAGTTCAAACCTCGTCTTTCAGTGTCACTCATCGCCCTGTAGAGGCAAAATTGTTTCTCGATCATTTTATCTGAAATAACATTTTATCATTCCCCCAGTTGGTACAACCACCAATCAGGGATCGGATTGATTCCTTTTCTAAAAATTTTAGATATATTCGAGACCCATTTCATATTTGGATCAGATCCAATGTCGGATCTGAATCCAATTATCAATTTTCATCCTTGAACAGGAATTTCCAATCCTTTACCTTTGTCAGGGGTCTGTGACTTCAAATCCCTCACCCAGGGTTTACGTTTTGTCATCATTTCATATCATTTCGTATCATTCCGTATTATTTTGTGTCATTTCATATCATTTTATGTTATTTCATCGCATTGCATGTCAGCCTCGAGATCCAGTATTCTGGTTTTTCAAAATCTTCAATCCAGATTCGATTTTAAAACTTTTCTTTCGAAGTTAATTTCAAAAACCTAGGTTTTAGATCGGTATTTGCCATTTGTCAACCCCAGGATCTTATATTCTCTTATTTCAAAATATTTTCCTTAGAAAGCGATCTGGATTCATTTTAAACTCAAGTTTCAATTGATCTCGATTTTGGGATGGGACCCATCTTGGTAGTGTCGCTTTCGGATCACTTCCTTCATTCCCCAAATTTTAGTTATTTCATAGTTTTAGTTGATTTAGGACTCTGTCTTTTTATCTTTTAAACCCTTTTCAAAAATTTATTTCGGTTTTAAATCAGAGGTAGCCTTACCCTTGCCCATTTTTTATTTTGGCCAAAATTTTAGTGTAACGCCCCAACTTTTTATAGTAAAATTTTTGGATAAATTCTTTTTTTTTGAAGTAGCGAAAGTGTGAAAACAAAAGTTGGGCGAATTACAGGATAAAACAGAGAAGTACTAAAAGCATACCATTCATTAATTAAAACATTAATGTCATTAATTACATCTCATAACAGAAATATAAATCTACTAATCAGAGTTCAAACATAAAATATTGAAATAAATGAGATCTCTTGGCTATATTCATAACGACACCCCGATGCTCTGATTAGTTGCTACCTGAAAAACATTTAAAGTAGAAGGGTCAGACTCCCCCGTCTGCGTAAGAAGCATTATATTTATATTTGGTGCTCAGTGTTCTGTGTACAAATATGTGCAAATATTTAAAGTTATAGCTAGCAGGCAATTTGCATTATTCTAAGAAAATAAACATGCTTTCTATTTCATGATACAGTATGAGAGATAACTGGTCTAAAGGTACATTTATTCATACAAGCATAAGTTATAGTTTTACAAGTTCTACAAATGTCATATCAACAGTTCACAATTCTTCAGGAATAAGCTTCCAGTCAACTTAAGTTATTTAATGTTTATCTTACTCTTACTCTGTGGGTACGCACAGGCATAGACGTCGTAGCGGACCGAGACCATACAAAGGTCTATTATTTAATAACCCGTATGACTAGCCGTACAGATATCCAAAGGGGATAGTCTGTGATCGATAGAGAACTCCCTATTGGCTAGAACAAGAATTAGGATGCACACTGTACTTCTGCAGAAGACTTGGATCTACCACCTAGGATACACTGGTAGTCCTAGTCCCCTAACTTCGTGGACCGGGGACCCGGTGAGACGCCTAGCTCTCACAAAAAATACAAGAACGTCCACGAAACTTGTACCACATACTCTCTCCAAGGTAGACCATGGGTCCAGTAACATATACCATCTTTCAGGTATACCTAGAGCCCGAAGAATCCGGTAACATACACCATCTTGCAGGTGTACCCAAAATATCGAAGGTTATATTTTTATATTTTTATTTAACCTTTTCTTTATAACCATGTGCGAGCTATCGCACCACGAGGGGTCCGATAACATATACCTTCTTTCAGGTATACCCAGAGCCTCACGAATCTCATGTTTATGAATGCATTTTGATTTCTCAATTATTTTCATGTGCGAGTCATCGCACCACAGGGGATTCTCAAAATCCTGAACCCGACTTGGGGTTCACACACATAGTATTCATTTTTTTTTAGCCAGGGTGCCATAAGCACCATCAAGGTAGCATTTCTCAAAACATGGCTCTACTCAGAGCCCACATTTTTAAACATTTGTTCTCGAGTTATGGTGTACGTGTTTATACCCACAAATTTTGCCATCCTTGTGGCATATCGTCTTGATCCCTTTATATATATATATATATATATATATATATATATATATATATATATATATATATATATATATATATATTTGAAAGGCTTCTGCATGGTTTGGTGAAAGCATAGGCACGCCCCAGCACCATCAGCCATTGACTCGAGGTGGCCTTGTAGTTACCACCATGAGGTACGTGACCCGGAACATGCAACCTCTTTGTCGTCACCGGTCCAGGAGGAGTTGGGCCACTTGGTCTGGTTTATCACTCTCACCGGTACAAGGCTACAACTACCAGTTTGAGAAGAGTGAGACGCTGTGGGCTGCAATATACCTAACCACATTCCGGATGCCTACTGACCACAGGGTCAATACACTTTGCAGCCATGGTATGAGCCGAACCAGGCTGGAGTCAAGTTGACCCCAGCCCAAAACCTGGTATGGGCTCTGCTGACTATGGCACACCCGTATCCGTTGAAAATCAAGCATCGGTATTCAGCCCAACACGTCACAACAGGTTGATGTTCCAGTCCTACGTTGGCATTGCCAATGTCATCACTAATGCTGAAACGCTATTAGTTTAGCCTACCATCCCCACTCGATTGTAGGAACCACCACTCCACCAACCTGTCACTGACGGTGACTGCTTCCCCGATCTTTCCACAGGCTTTGTAGATTAGTAGCTTGCGTGCTGATGCAAGGGAACCCAATATTCGTCGATGGTCAGCTGTCAAGAGTGGCAAGGCAGACCCGTTAAGTCTCGGTGCTAACCACAGAACCAACGTGGTTCAGCCCGACCTGACAGAGAGCTTCAGCCCATCTGAACCCTGCGAAGACATTCCTCAGGCTACCTAATATGAATAAAAAAATATATAAAACATAGTCTTAGCCAATCCACCCACTTTTGTTTCAGAACTGACATCCCCTTTTTTTTTTAATCTGATAAGGTCCAAAATACATTAGTCGATCAGGAAAAAAAAATATACCCCAGCGTCTTTGTTGGGTGGTTTTACAATGTAAATCCATCAACAAACCGAGTTGTCTTTAAGGTTCATGTTGCCTTCATGAAGCCTGATCAAGTGTTTTTTTTTTTTGCAGACGTGACCGCTAAAAATCACTTGCAATTATACTGAATTCATGACTGCTGCATTGTTCAAGTAGTCCCCTACTTGTGACGTTAGGATGCAGTAACTTTCATATTTCTCTAAATGAGATTGACGGCTAAACAATATAATTTTTTTTTTGACAGATCGTATGGTGTGTGTGGGTGGCGTGTGTCCATACCTATACTTTCAGCAATAACCCAATACACCTAAAAGCTCAAGCTTCAAATGATCCTAACTAAATTTAGTAGTATTCATGTATGAGGGAAAATGCATCATACTTGTGTTACATGGCATTTATCACGTACATATGAAACAAAACACCCCTTACCTCTTTGAAGTTCCGAGACGGCAACAACCTCACCTCGTTTCCTTCGTTGAAATGGCACACCACGTCGGCAATGGAGGTCCACCCATCCAGCACTATGGTCGACCACCACTGTGAGAGAGAGAAAAGAAGAAACGTTGAGAGAGAGAGAAAGAGTATGGAACGTTCCCCTCCTCTTCTTTAATTCCTTCCCTCCCCACTTAGGGGAGTTTTGGTTTTCAAAACCTAACTTCCAGCCCACCATTTTAGTGGGTGTTTGGAATTTCCAAAACTGCCCCTCCCTCTCATTAGCAAAATTATCCCAACTTCAATTTTTCTCTCTTTAGTGGTACCCTCCCCCATTTGGTGGGATTTTTCCTTGTTTCTTGAAAAAAGAAGCTAAAACCAACTCCCACACGTTTTTGGTGGGAGGAGGTTATGAGGTAGATGGCTTTTTTTTTCTAAAGTCAACATCATCCTCTTTTTATGAAAAAAAAAAATCCATGCACTTGGAGATTTGAACCAAGGTCTTCCACCAAAGGGGCAACTAACCCTACCACTTGTGCTATCTCTGTTTTCGTTCTAAAGTGTATGAATTAAATTGTATTTAACCCCTTTTTGTTTTGTTCCGGATTTCATGAAAAAAAGCAATGCTTTTCAATTCTACGTGGGTGCTCCATGGGTTTTTGAACTTGGGTTGTGGCTCCACACAACTGTGCGTCCTACCACTACACCACTTGGTGTTTACTTTTACAAGAAAACTCTTTTTATGTCATATTGGGACATTTTTCCTTGTTAATGGATTTCTCTCGTTTTCACGTGGATTTTTCTCCCGTTTGTTCTAAACTTGCACTCTCTTACCTTAAATGTGCTTCGGATCTCACGCTATCATCCTGAAACCATCGAGTTTCCCATTGGGTCCCATGAGTCGGGTCGGATCATCAGATCTTGCTAAGATCCGAATTTAAATACCACTTTCGAGGGTTTGTTACCGGTTTCGTTCTAGAAACCTCAAGTCATCAAAATTGTATTGCATAGCATAAAATCTTACTATTTCACATAAATGCTTCTCTTTTATTCATTTAGAATTCCATAAATTTCACGGGTTTTACATCCTTCCCCTCTAAAAGAAATTTTGTCCGTGAAATTTGTAATATATATCAATCAAACAATTGAGGGTACTTGTCCTTCATTGTTGGTTCCGGTTCTCACGTGCATTCTTCTAAGCCATGATGTCTCCATCTCACTTTGACTAATGGGATGATCTTGTTTCGCATCACCCGCTCACTGTGATCTACGATTTTGATCGGTCTCTCTTCTACGGTCAGATCTTCTTGCACACTGATATCCTCAAACTGAATCACGTGTGACAGATCTTGAATGTATTTTCTCAACATCGATACATGAAATATATTATGGATCTTGGAAAGTTGAGATGGTAGCTCAACTCGATAAGCAGTTTCGTTGATCCGCTCCAATATCGGGAAAGGTCCAACGTATCTAGGACTCAACTTCCCCTTCTTTCTGAATATGAAAACGCTCTTGGTCGGCGATACCTTGACAAACACTGCATCTCCCACTTTAAAACTAAGCTCTCTGCGTCACTGATCCGCATAGCTTTTCTGTCGACTCTGTGCTGCTTTAAGCCAATCTCGTATTCTTTGTATTTGTTCTGTGTAATGTTGAAGTACCATTGGCGACTCAACTGCTATTTCGCTAACTTCGTCCCAATGTACCGAAGATCTGCAAGGTCGCCCATATAATGCTTCAAAAGGCGCCATATCGATACTCGTGTGGTAGCTATTGTTATAAGCAAACTCTGCTAGTACCACGTGAGCATCTCATTCTCCTTTCCAATCCAACATACAGTCACGTAACATGTCTTCCAGTGTTTGTATGGTCCTTTCTGACTGTTCGTTGGTTTGTGGATGGAAAGCAGTGCTGAACTTCAACTTAGTTCCCAATGCATTTTGTAACTGCCCCCACAGTCATGAGGTGAATCGAGGGTCTCTGTTAGAAATGATCGAGACTAGTACTCCATGTAGTCGTACTATCTCCTGGATATACAGGTTGGTCAGGCTCTTCAATGACTGACCCTTCCTCATTGGTAGGAAGTGTGCTGACTTAGTGAGTCGGTCAACCACTACCCAAATAGAGTCATGGTTCTTTCGGGTTCGTGGTAACCCCATCACAAAATCCATCGTGATATGCTCCCATTTCCATTGAGAAATTTCCATCAGCTGCATCGTTCATCCTGACCTTTGATGGTCAATCTTGATTTGTTGACACGTTAAACACTTCGCGACGTATATAAAATTATAGTAAAAGTTAGCATAATTCCGATCTTATATCGATAGGAAGAACAACCTAATTAGAATACATAAATGGTATTCGTGAATTGATTACCTTGCAACATCACACTTTATACCATTCCACCAGTACCTGTATTGTAGATCTTTGAACATCTTGGTACTGCCCGGGTGAATGGTATACTTGCTCTTATGTGCCTTTACCAATATCTCTTCTCTGGTCTCTGGATCGCTCGACACCCATAGTCGATCCTTAAACCATATGCTTTCATCCTCTTTACGCTGGAAAATAGTGTCTTCTTAAAACGCTAATGCCTCCATTTTCCCGTACTATGAGTCTTCCTTTTGCTTAATCATGATCTGCTCTCGCAGTTTCGATCATACCATTAGGCTAGATAGCCTAAGTACGCCTTGATCCTCGGAGAAAGGTCTTCATTCTGTGAACTCAGAAATCATCTTCCATCCAAGACTTACCAGGCTAGAAAGATTTCCTCCAGCCTTACGACTAAGGGCATCAACAACTACATTTGCTTTCCTAGGATGGTAAGAGATTGTAAACTCGTAGTCCTTCATGAACTCAAGCCACCACCTTTGTCGCATATTGAGTTCCTTCTGAGAAAATAGGAACTTCAAGCTCTTATGATCTGTGAAGACTTCGAATTGCTCCCCATATAAATAGTGTCTTCAAACCTTCAAAGCAAAAACCACGGTCGCCAACTCCAGGTCGTGAGTGGGATATTTTCTCTCATGAGTCTTCAGTTGTCGTGATGCATAGGCAATAACCTTGCCATGCTGCATCAACACACAACCCAACCCAGTACCAGAAGCATCAGTGTACACCACGAATCCTCCGCTTTCATATGGTAAGGCTAACACTGGAGCCATAGTAAGCTTAGCTTTAAGGGTTTGAAAGCTTTCTTCACTCTTCTCATTCCATTCGAACTTTACCCCTTTTCATAGGAGCTTTGTCATTGGCATAGCGATTCAGGAGAAGTCTTGAATGAATCGCCTATAATAGCCAGCTAATCCTAGGAAGCTTTGGATTTCGCTGACGTTCTTCGGTTGTGACCAATTCATCACAACAACCTTGGCAGGATCCACTGAGACTCCATCCTTCGAGATCACATGCCCAAGGAACATGACTTCTTCAAGCCAAAATTTGCATTTCGAGAACTTGGCATATAATTGATGTGTCCGGAGGGTTTCCAAAATGATTTTCAAATGTTCTTTGTGTTCCTCCACATTTTCTGAATATATCAGTATGTCATCGATGAAGATGATGACGAAGGAGTCTAAGTATGACCTGAATACCCAATTCATCAGGTCCATGAATGCTGCTGGGGCATTAGTGAGTCCAAATGGCATCACCACGAACTCAAAATGCCCATATCTGGTTTGAAACACTGATTTTGGGATATCTTCATCTTTTATTCTCAAGTGGTGATAACCTGACCTCAAATCAATCTTAGAAAATACCTTTGCTCTTTTCAGTTGATCAAATAGGTCCTCAATACGGGGTAGAGGATATTTGTTCTTCATAGTTGCTTGGTTCAACATTCTATACTCTATGCATAGTCTCATAGACCCGTCTTTCTTTTTCACGAACATGACCGGTGCTCCCCAAGGAGATGTGCTTGGTCACACAAAACCGTGCTCCAACAGCTCCTACAACTGCTTCTTTAATTCTTCCAACTTTGCTGGTGCCATCCGATAGGGTGCTCTTGATATTGGCTTCGTACCTGGAATCAGTTCGATCCTGAACTTGACTTCCCGCTGAGGAGGAAGTCCAAGAAGTTCTTTTGAAAATACATCGGCAAAATCGTGGACAATTTCCAGATCCTCAATCGGAATAGACTTTATTTCTCCTTCGATCATACTGACTAGAAAAGCCATATCTCCCCGACAGAGATACTTTTGGGCCTTGAGGGTCGAAATAACTCTTTTCTTTATTCCAGGCCTTGCTAGTCAGAATTCAACTTCCAGCATATATGGTCGAGATAGAATTACTTTCCCTTCTCTACAGAGAACTCTAGCATAGTGTTCAAAGAGCCAATCCATACCCAGTATGACATCGTATTCAGTCATATCAAGTATGATTAGGTTGTTAGGTAAATTGTGTTCTCCTAAAATAACTTCTACTTCTGGCATATAGTTCACACAAATTTTATTGAATCCTATACGGTTATATACTACTAGTTCTTGATTCAATGATTCTGTGGGGATTCGAATTTGTTTTGCAAAATATAAAGAAATAAAGGAATGAGAAGCTCCACAGTCAAACAATACTAGAGCAGCTTGGCAGGAAATAAACACTCTACCTTGCACTAAGTCCCCCTTCTCCAATTGATCAGTTGTGGTGGCATACACGCGTCCCGCCATGCGCTGTGGGGCCGCCTGTGGCTGTGGTGGTGGTGCACGGTGCTGCTGAGGTTGTTGTCCTCCAGTGCCACGTCGTGCATCATCGGCCATTTTCTTTTGGCACTCCTTGATGTAGTGCCCCATCTTTCCACAGTAGAGACACCCTTCTGTCTCTCGGGGACACTGTTGTTCGAGGTGAAAGCGATTGCATTTCTGACACCTTTGATTCTGTCCTAGCCTGGGTTTGGTGCCATCCTTGTGCCTTGGCTTTTTGTTCTGAGGGTGGAATTGCCTCTTACCAAACTTTTTCTTGAATTCGGGTTTTTGAACCCGGATTTTATTCTTCTGCGACCTCTATCCCTCATTCTAGTCATCGTCAAGGAGAGTCGCAACCTGTGTGTTCGGGACAAACAAGAACAACCCATTACTAAATAATGGTTAACAATATCGTTATAGGTTTTACTCAACTTATAACACGAAGGAAAATGGTCTTTTACCTGAATAGCCTCATCGAGGTTCTTGGGCCCTCGAGTGTATAGATGGTTCCTCAAGCCCGTCTTCAATCCTCGAGCAAACTTCATTGCTCGATCCTCGTCCGATGTGTACACATTCGAACAATAGTGTTCCAAACTATGGAACTTAGTGATGTAATCAGCTAGGGGCATCTCACCCTGTTGCAGATCCTAGAACAACTGCATCTTCTTTGCCCTCTCGTGCTTGGCAAAATAAGTGGTATTGAAAACTTCTACAAATTCAGTCCAAGATACTGGGCCGTCCTGGAACTTGACTGCCCTGGTGGTTTCCCACCACTTTTCATCATGATCCTTGAGACGATAAGTCCCAAAATCCACTTTTCGCTCCTCTGGTACCTCCAATACCCAAAAGATGCACTCGATCTCACAGATCCAACTTTCGGCCGCTTCCGGATCTGTCTTTCCAGAGAAAGCAGGAGGGTCCATGTCCATGAATTTCTTATAGGACATAGCTCCGCAGTTCGTACTCTTCTCGAGGGCTACCTGGTGCAGATTGGCGCCCATTTGTTGCATAGCCAAGGCCTGCTGGCCAACCACCTCGGCCAGACCTTGCAGTGTTTGCATGATATCGTTGTAGCGATTTGACCACGTCATCTATATGGATAACCAATTAAATAAGACAATTAGAATCCTTACCAACCACGATTTGTAACCCCATATAAGTTGTAGTATAAGTTACTATTTTACTTTATAAGTAACTAGATCATATTATATCATACATACAGAGTCATCATGGTCGCTGGAAGAGCCAGGATCTCATGTTTTTCAGTCTGTCTCTGATACCAAAGCTGTAACGCCCTAACTTTTTAAAGTAAAAATTTTTGATACTTTTTTTTTGTAGTGAAAGTGTGAAAACAAAAGTTGGGCGAATTACAGGGTAAAACAGAGAAGTACTAAAAACATATCATTCATTAATTAAAGCATTAATGTCATTAATTACATCTTGTAACAGAAATGTAAATCTACTAATCAGAGTTCAAACATAAAATACTGAAATAAATGAGATCTCTTGGCTATATCCATAACGACACCCCGATGCTCCGATTAGTTGCTACATGAAAAACATTTAAAGTAGAAGAGTCAGACTCCCTTGTCTGCGTAAGAAGCATTATATTTATATTTGGTGCTCACTGTCCTCTGTACAAATATGTGCAAATATCTAAAGTTATAGCTAGCAGGTAATTTACATTATTCTAAGAAAATAAACATGCTTTCTACTTCATGATATAGTATAAGAGATAATTGGACTAAAGGTACATTTATTCATACAAGCATAAGTTATAGTTTTACAAGTTCTACAAATGTCATATCAGCAGTTCACAATTCTTCAGGAATAAGCTTCTAGTCAACTTAAGTTACTTAAAGTTTATCTTACTCTTACTCTGTGGGTACACACAGGCATAGACCTTATAGCGGACCGAGACCATATGGGGGTCTATTATTTAATAACCCATATGACTAGCCGTACGGATATCCAAAGGGAACGGTCCGTAACCGAAATATAACTTCCCAGTGGCTAGAACGAGAATTAGGATGCACCCTGTACTTTTGCAAAAGACTTGGATCTATCACCTAGGATACACTGGTAGTCCTAATCCCCTAACTTCGTGGACCGGGGACCCAGTGAGACGCCTAGCTCTCACAAAAAATACAAGAACGTCCATGAAGCTTGTACCACCTACCCTCTCCAAGCTAGACCATGGGTCTAGTAACATATACCGTCTTTCAGGTATACCTAGAGCCCGGAGAATCCGGTAACATACACCATCTTGCAGGTGTACCCAGAATCTCGAAGGTTTTATTTTTATGTTTTTATTTAACCTCTTCTTTACAACCATGTGTGAGCTATCGCACCACGAGGGGTCCGGTAACATATACCCTCTTTCAGGTATACCCAGAGCCTCATGAATCTCATGTTTATGAATGCATTTTGATTTCTTTATTATTTTCCTGTGCGAGTCATCGCACCACAGGGGATTCTCAAAATCCCGAACCTGACTTGGGGTCCACACACATAGTATTCATTTTTTTTTAGCCAGGGTGCCATAAGCACCATCAAGGTAGCATTTCTCAGAACATGGCTCGACTCGGAGCCCACATTTTTAAACATTTGTTCCTGAGTTATGGCATACGCGTTTGTACCCACAAATTTTGCCATCCTTGTGGCATATCGGCTCGATCCCTTATATATATATATATATATATATATATATATATATATATATATATATATATATATATATATATATATATATATATATATATATATATATTTGAAAGGCTCCTGCATGGTTTGGTGAAACCATAGGCACGCCCCAGCACCATGAGCCACTGACTCGAGGTAGCCTTGTAGTTACCACCATGAGGTACGCGACCCGGAACATGCAATTTCTTTGTCGCCACTGGTCGAGGAGGAGTTAGGCCAATTTGTCTGGTTTATCACTGTGAACACCCCAAATTTTTTCAAAAAATTTAAAAAATTCTCTTTTTACCTCTGGGCCCGTTCTGTGAATAAACTGGGTCAATTCCTGATCAATTTTCATTCATTTCTCGGATTCACTGGAATCCAGATTCAATTCTTACTTCTGACCCAATTTCTTATTCAAATCGGATATCCAGATCCAATTCTGAGCCTAAATCTCTTATTGTTCAAAAGTCAAAAAAATCAATTCTTTGAATTTTATCAGATGTTTTATCTGGATCCAATCTCAATTCGAGATCCAAGATCCATATTTTCTCAAAATCTTGGATCCAAATCCATTTCGGAGGTCACTTTCTGAAATAAATCATGTATTTTATAAAAAACTCTATTTCAAAAAAAAAACTTACAATTTCAAAACAAATATTTTATAAAAATCCTTTAAATACCCCGTTTGGATCCCATTTTCTAAGAAAACCTCATGTTTCTCCTATACTTTTAAAGGTTTTATGTCAAAAACCTAAAAATGAATTCCAGAAAGAGGTTCTACGCACCCTTTTTGAAAACTTTTTGAAAAGACCATCTTTTGAAATTTCATGAAAATCAAGGGGCCTATTTCAAAAAATCCCTAACGGCCATCTGTTATAAATAAACAGCCCAGGCCTCCCAAACCTTCATCGCTTCTTCACCCCTCCACTTGCGTTCTTCTCCTTTTCTCCCTCTGCTTCATTCCTTCTTCTCTGCTTCTTCTTCTTTCTTTGGTTTCCTTCCCCATCGACGATTGAAGGAAGTCGACTCTGCTCCAGGAATCCCAAGCAATCTGGTAAGAATTACTCCTCTCCATTTTACTTCTTTTGATTTATTTTCCTTTTCGGTTTTTTGGTTTTTCCCCTGCCCCACTAAAGCACCACCGGTGGCGTTGAGTTGCCTGTGCAACGTCAACCCACCCATGTGCAATAGCAATAGAATGACTCGATTCTGACATTTTTTTTTATTTTATTTTTGTTTTCCCTTCTTTTGGTTATTGAATTTCAGTGGTGTTTTGATGCTCTCGTTGTCATACAGTAGATTGAATTTCAGTGGTGTTTTGATGCTCTCGTTGTCATACAGTAGATCGTGACTCTAATTCATGTCTCCGCCTATTATGATTTCTTTTACGTATTGCTATTTCTCTTTCATACTGGGTTTCTAGTCTTCTTTTCAGCAGTCGGTTTGTATTTTGATCGTCCATCGCTGGTCGGATCCCTGTTTATTTTGATTATCTGTTGAGTGTTGGGTTAACGAACGATTGATCTGGATGGTCATAATGGTCTCGATCCAGCTATGAATAATCTATCTTCACTTTGATCTTTTGGCAGTTTACAAGTTTTCATTAATTCCTTTTAATGAGTTCACTTTATTTAGATTCCTTGTTCTGTCGTGAATAGCTCGTTTTAGTTGTTTTCTTTTTATCTTTGATAGTCTATTTCAACATCTGCTCCCCTTTACAATTTATTTCTGATTTTCTTGCTTCAAATACCCGTTTACGCTATTATGTGTTAGATCCAGTAGCTCTCACTTACATCTAGCTTGTAGTGTTTTGTTTAATCCAGTATTTCATTTACTTTTGATTTGATCCAGCAACTCTCTGTTGATCTCATTCTCATCGATTTTCTGTTTCAATAGTATTTAATAGCATTTTGTTCACCTTGTTTTCGTTCATCTTAATTGCAAAGCATCACATCTTCATTGCCTAATAGAAGCATCAGTCATTAGGCATTGACATCTAGTATGGGTTGAGTTTACTTGAAAATCAATTCATGACAGGCTAATAAAAGAAATTGATGTGGTAATTTTCAAAATTTGATGCAATGTCCTTACACTTGCGCATACCAAATTTTGTAAATTTGATGAATCCGTTGTCAATCTGATATTAATCGTATGTCCACAGGTACGAGGGTCCTTGCTTACTCGATTCTACATCGCCAAGCATGATTCAATTGCAATAACATTTTCTATATATGACGATAATTTTTGTACATTTGTTCATTGTCCTTATTTCATCTAATGTACAATGTGTTTATTGCCTCACATCCACCATTTCTTAAAGTTCGAGCAATACCCATGATCTCTTCGGGTTCCTTTTACGAATTAAGCTTGGTTTGTGATCTGGGCTTGCATTTTCTGTTCGGTGGCTTGAGTACTTTACATTATTTGAAATATTAGATGGTTTGCAAGTTGGGTTTCTGAGGTTTGCCTATAAGAAAATCGAGATTGATGAAGGCGTTGCCATTTTTTTTGGAAGGAAGTAGTGTGGACAATATTCTTCTGTCTACTGTATGTTTTGTTTTTTTTCATTTGTCGATTTATACTTTATCAATTCATTGGTATGACACATCAACGACAACCGACGATTCATCCAAAAAGGGTATGCTCTGATTTATGCATTTCTTTGGGCAAAGGTGATGCATAGTGTCTCCCAGAGGCATCAACTTTTCATAACAAGGCAGATTTGTATTAGCAATAAAGCAGCATTGAATGTTGTAATCCACAATAACGGATTCACTATTTTTCTTCCCTACTCTTTATTAGTTCTCCTCTGAGAGTTTCCAAGGATGCCCATTGTTATCATCGCAAAATTTTTACTTTTGCGAGTCAAACTGACCTTTGAAAAAGATTTTGAAAATAACTCGCCTCTGTTTTAAAATGCGGGATAATTCCGAAGAATGGGACTCGTCTGTCGGTATGAGGTTCAACCGTTCCTAGCGCCTTTACCAGGGGTAATCGAACCAAGGATCAAAAATGTGCTTAGCTTTGCTCAACTTGTCTAAATCGTGTTCTATTTCCTAAATGCACAAAGAATCAGGCATGCGTTATGAATTTTCTTGAAAATGCAGGTTTGAAAACATGATGTTTGCTTCTGAGATTTGAAATTCTTGGAAAATATGTCACTTGAAAAATCATGGATCATGGTGAGAGAATATTTCTGGAGAAAATGAAAATCGATTTTTGAAGAATCCAAGTGTTTTGTGAAAATGGATTTCTGAAGAATTTGGAATAACTTTGGAAAACTTGATTTTTCTGAATTGGAACTTGGAAATTGAATATATAACTTGGAAAATCAGGATTTTGAACTTGGAAAGTGCTTGAAATATCATTGGAAAATCAATGTTTTGAGAAAATCAATTTTTGAATAAGACTTAGAAATTTTGAGAAAATCCGTTTCTCTGAATTGGAATTGGGATTTGCATATCAATGAAATGGATGAATATGGATTTGAAAGACTTGATTTTGAGAAATTGAGAAAATCCTTTTGTATTTTTGAGAAATGCAGTGCATTTTGAAGTTAGCCTAAGAGTGTAGGTTGAATGTGGCTAATACGAAGATCACAAATCTGGGTCTCATTCGTATTCTGACTATGACCATAAATACGAATTCCACCAAGTTTGTCAACTCCATAAGAGCTTGTGCATGTGTCATTCGTGTAAACCATGGTGAATTTGTAATATGTGCATGAATAATGCATTCATCAGATATTAAAATTTGCAGAATTAAACTATATGCAATGCATCCTATTTTATGCAAGAATTGAAATTCTTATTCCAAATTTAATTACAATTTACATCACTAATTGAATTTAAATACAGGAAAATAAAGTCTTTAATATCTCTGCAAAACTAGAAAACTTGTTAGTGAAGAAATGTCAGCTTTTCTAGGTTTATCTAGTAATATCTAGAAATTACAGGATTTTGCTAGATATAAGCCTTTTTCCATGATTCCCTGATATAAATAAAATATGACATAAAACTAAATAAATATGAGATTTGAAAATTCGAAATTGGGGTCAAAATGACCAAAATACCCCTGATAGCAAGACTATGGCCTTGAAACCAGGGTTTTCAGAAAGATATTTTGTAAAATACAACTTTTGAAATTTAAATGAGGATAAATTAAACCAAATATGATATGACATGATTAAAAAACATGGAAATTAGGGTTTAGAATTTCGAAATTGAGGTCAAATGACCAAAATGCCCCTGATAGCAAGACTATGGCCTTGAAATCAGGGTTTTTTTAAATAGATTTTAGTAAAAACTTGGGATTTATGATTGAAATAAACATAAAATCAAACATGAAACATTCTAATATGATTCTAAACATGAACAAACCCTAAAAACATGAACTTATACACAAAAATCAAAAAATATCACAAGTATCATGATTTTGGCACTGTTTCGGAATCCTGCAGGTACCCTGTTTTGCAATTCGATCCATTCAAGCATCAAATGGATTACAAAATTTATAAAAATAGACACCTGCACTTTTTATAACCCTAAAATCAGATTGGAATCATAAAAATATATTTTTGACATTATTCCAATTCCAAAATTGCATTAAAACCCTAAATAAGCTATTTTCACCCATGTTCACAGACCAGTTCCAATGTTAGACCTGAATCAGGGGTCAATTCACCATAAAAATTTCTAAAGTTTTACAGAGGTATACTAGACAAAAACAGATATTTTCCTTTTTACAGATCGGAAAGATCATCTCCGGTTAAGGAGAAACCCTTCCGACAATCTGGACTAAAATTTAATGAATATAAAAGTACATAGAGCAGGTACTTTCGGTTGAAAATAAAGCAATAAATAGCAAAATTAATCAAAAAATTCTGAGATTTCAGAAGTAAACAGTAGATAAAAAAATAATGAACCTCCTTTTTTACAGATCATGAATCAAATCTACGGTTTGAGATCTATGAGTAGTACAAGTCAGATTAGGGTTTTGGTAAACCCTAACGAGTTTTAAATTTTAAATCTGATTCTTTGGCAAAAGCAAAATACCAAACAGAGGCAAAAAATTATCAAAATTTCACAGTAAATAGCTCACATCAACATGAAGCTACTTCACTTTACGAATCTTGAATCGGATATCGGATGAGAGAAATAACACATCTGCAAGTTAGGCTTGAAATTAAACAATGATTTTAATTAACAGAAATTTCGATTTGAATTTGTATTTTATTAACAGAGTTCCCGAATCCCAAAATATCTGAATTTTTTACAGTAGTTCACTAACATATCCTTGTATCACATATAAAAAAATCATAAATTTACAGTGAGTACTTCAATACGAACTAACATGCTCTTTACTAATCTAAGCTTAAAACACACAGAAATTTAATAAAACTCAATAAAACATGCTTTAATCAATGAAAACAATAAAAAAAAATACTTAAACAGTAAAACAAAATTAATTTCTATGCTAGAATACATGTAATAAACATGAATAAGTAAAAAAATAAATAAAACACAGGGAATCCATGGCTGGAATTGCTTTTACCCTTGAAACCATGGATTTAATCCATTTAATCGGATAAATCTCATGTTTTCTTGGTTAAGAATATAAAAAATAATGCAATAATCAATTATAATGGATTAAAATCATGAAAAACCGCATAGAACAGGGTTAGATCATCTTCTTGAATTGAACTTGAGGTTCTTGAGGTTGAATCCATGGTTAAATCCATGAAAGGGGAGTTTCCATGGTGAAATCTATTGAAAAATTATAAAAAACTAATAAAAAATAATAAAATAATATTAAATAACTCACATTGGGGCTGAAGCTGCAATGGAGGAAGGCGGAAGTTATGGAGAGGAGAGAGAAGCCAAGAAAATTTGAGAGAGAAAAGAGCTCCCTTTGACCCTCTTTAGGTCCCCTATTTATAGATTTTTTTTTTTGGATTTGTTTAGGAAGAGTTTTGATTTTTTGGACTCTTTTTAATTGTTTTTCATAAACCACACGGGGAGGACGATTTTTTTGGAGAATTCTAACCTAAATGGACTTTAATTAATCCCTAATTAACACCTAATTAAACCCTAGAAAGTCCAAATGTGGCACCACCTAGTATGGACCCACATTTGGTTTTTAAAACTTGAATTTAAAACCTTTAAAAACCAATGGTTTAAAACTTAAATAAAATGGATTTTTAAAATTGATTTTGACTTACCTAAACCCCTAACCTAACTAGGACAATGACTAACCCTAGTCTAACCTTGACTTCTTTAAATGTGGCGCCACCCCGAGTGGGCCTCACTTGAATTTTCAAAAACGATTTTAAAACCTGAAATTGAGAGGTTTTTCAAAAAAGATTCAAAAGTAGACTTTGAGATTGAAAGTTTTGAAATAGTACAGAGTCTTGACTGAGTCAGAACTCCTCTGGATATGGCGCCAACTGGGTGGGTCCCACATCAAAGTTTTGAAAATTTGAAATAAAGACTGAAAATGGTTTTGAAAAGGGGTTAAAATCAATAAATAAAATTTAAAGGCTTGAAAATAGAGTCCTAAGCGAACTAGGACTCTGAGCTAGAGTCCTGAAACTTTAAGACTCTGAGATTTTGGGATTTTAAAAGCCAAATAAAGAAGTTTTTGAAAGATTTTATCAAAACTGGTAAAAACAAGTTAAAAAATGCAGTCAGGGTTAGAGTCCTAACTCAACTGAAACTCTGAAATAGAGTCCTGAATTAATTGGACTCTGCAAAATGACCTAATTTTTTAAAACAAATGAAAATAAATGAAAATGAAAGTAAAAACGAACTTTAAAACAGACTCCTGACTGGATTAGGACTCCGGGACAGAGTCCTGGTCGAACTAAAACTCTAGATTGTTTTTGGTATTTTTCTGAAAAACAGATGAAAGAACTTGTGAAAGCAGCGAAAATAATAACAAATATTGAAATAAACTAGAGTTCTGATTCAACTGAGACTCTGGGGACAGAGTCCTAATTGAACTATGACTCTCAGATTTTTGGATTTTCTGAGGAAACAAATGAGAGAATTTTGAAAAACAGTTAAAAACAAAATGAAATTGAAGTTTTGGTTCAGAGTCCTGATTTGATTAGAACTCTAAGAAAGAGTCCTAATTCGATCAGAACTCTAAGAATTTTGGTTTTCTGATAAGCAAATGATAACATTTGGGCAAAGTTTTTGAAAACCAGTGAAAATGAAGTATGAAAACCAATTTTGGATAGAATCCTGATTCGATCCGGACTCTGGGGTAGAGTCCTGATTTGATCAGAACTCTGGGATAAAACCTCAGAATTTTGAAATTCTTTGATAAAAGTGTAACAATTTTGATAGATGGAAAGATTTTTGAAAGATTCTTTCAAAATTGAAATCAGGATCAAAGTCCTGATCCAACTAGGACTCTCTGAACAGAGTCTTGTTTTGACTAAAACTCTGAGTTTCTTACTCATTTTGAAAGATTTTGAAAGATTTGATTGAAAATAGATAAAATAGCTGTAAAAGATTAGAGTCCTAATCTGATTAAAACTCTGAAGAAGAGTCTTGATCTGACTAGACTCTTGAAGAAGAGTCCTGATCCAACTAAGACTCTGAAATTTTGGCCAAAACAGAAGATTTTAAAAGGTTTTCTCCAAAACAGGTAGTAAAAAGTAGAGTTCTGATCCGTCTGGGACTCTAAAAAAAGAGTCCTGATCCAACTAGAACTCTAAGATTTTTGACAAGTAAAGGAATCCAGAAGCAACACCACCTAAATGGGTCTCATTTGAGAATTGAAATCGGTTGAAAATTGAGTTTAAAACAAATCCAGATTATTTTCTAAGAAAACATTTCAAAATATAAGGTCTTGGGGGTTGGCAAATGACAGAATACTGATTAAAAACCCAGGTTTTAAAATTGATTTTGAAAGAAAAGTTTTAAAACCCGAATCTGGATTAAATATTTTGAAAACAGGAGTGTTGGATCTTGAAAATGAGATGTAATGACATGCAATGTCATGCAATGCAATGAAATGGTATGCCGAATGCATGCAATGACACATGAAATACATAAACACTGACTGGGGGTGAAATTTTGGGGTGTTTACAGATGCCCCTCTTTGCTACTAATCCAGTTGTAAGCCGAGCTTAATGGCAAAGAAAAACACACCAAATTTGGACTATAAAAAAATGCCCCAGTTAGGAGAATCTGACTGGGTGTGAAAGAATTAATTCAGATGATGATGGTAGATATGGAATGGAGAACAAAGAAGAAGATTCACCTCATCGAAATGAGGCTCAGGCTTAGCCTTTAACCTGGATGGGGCGGGAAATGAAATACCTCATCAGAATGAGGCTCAGGTTTAACCCCTTGACCTGATCAGGAAATGAAATACCTCATCAAATGAGGCTCAGGTTTATACCCTTAACCTGATTGGGCGAAAAATAGAATACCTCATAAAATGAGGCCCAAGTTTATACCCTTAACCTGATTGGGCGGAAAATGAAATACCTTATCAAATGAGGCCCAGGTTTATACCCTTAACCTGATCGGAAATAGAAATGGTAAGTTGGATGACAAATAAGACGACTTTCTTGAAGAGGAATAAGACAACTCTTTCGACAACGCGAAAGATGAATAAGGCGATTCAAAAGAGCAGGGCGATTCTTTCGACAACGCGAAAGATGAATAAGGCGATGGAAGGCAATTCTTTTGACAACGCGAAAGATAAATAAGGCTATCTTTTTGAAGAAAAGGCTAATCTTTTAACAACGCGGAAGATGAATAAGGTGATCCAAAGGAATAAGGCGATTCTTTCGACAATGCGAAAGATGAATAAGGCGATCCAAAGGAATAGGGTGATTCTTTCGACAACACGAAAGATGAATAAGGTGATCCAAAGGAACAGGGCGATTCTTTCGACAACGTGAAAGATGAATAAGGTGATCCATAGAAACAAGGTGATTCTTTCGACAACGCGAAAGATGAATAAGGTGATCCAAAGGAACAAGGCGATTCTTTCGACAACGTGAAAGATGAATAAGGTGATCCATAGGAACAAGGTGATTCTTTTGACAACGCGAAAGATGAATAAGGTGATCCAAAGGAACAAGGCGATTCTTTCGACAACGCGAAAGATGAATAAGGTGATCCAAAGGAACAAGGCGATTCTTTTGACAACGCAAAAGATGAAAAAGGTGATCCAAAGGAACAAGGCGATTCTTTCGACAACGCGAAAGATGAATAAGGTTATCCTTTTGGAGAGAAGGCTAATCTTTTAACAACGCGAAAGACGACAAAGGCTATCCTTTTGGAGAGAAGGTTAATCTTTCAACAACGCGAAAGATGACAAAGGCTATCCTTTTGGAGAGAAGGCTAATCTTTCAACAACGCGAAAGATGATAAAGGTTACTCTCTCAAGGAGGCAAAAGGTGATGCCAGAATGTGTCAAGATGGGCATTGAGCTTTTCACTTCATGTCAAGATAGTAAGAAAATATTGCCAAAATGTTAAAAATTGTTTGTTGATTCAAAATACTAAACAATGATGTATATCGGTACGAAAATATTTTCTCTTTTCAACCCAAAGTATTACCTCCAATTGGGCTAACTCCGTAGAATCAAAATTCAAATTCAAATTGCTTACAATTGGCTTTCTTTCAAGGAAGCTATCAATTTCCTTGATAGGTACGGAAAAGAAAGTATTTTTGATATTGCGAGAGCTATTGGTGAAAGAATATTGATAAAAGAATTTCATAAAATTAAAGAAGATTCTTGATAGATTCGGCAGCCTGATATCCTGGGATTCTTTTCTCATGATGATCTTTTTGCACTCTCTTTTTGACAGAAAAGGAGCTTTCTTGGGTATTCGGGGATTACATCATCCTTCATTCTGGAGATGTCCTGACTTTTCTCTCTTTCTCTTTTTTTTTGGAAGGGTACGTCACAAACTCCTTCATCTCAGAGATGTTTCGATCCTTCTTTTCTCTCAGAGATTATATTGACGATTATTGGCTCTTTGGTTGAAAATCTCTTGATGATATCAGAAATTAAATATCTTTTAGGGTTTTTCAGAAGGCTCATCGCATCTGCCTTCATCTCGACAGTGCTTTGGACTTTCCCTGGAAGGATCCGTCACAAACTCCGTCATCTTGGAGATGATTCAAATCTTCTTTGGCCCTGGGGGTCGACTCGCCTTCATCTTGACGACAATTGAGAGATCCTTTTTGCAGATATTTAATTGCAGCTTAGGTGATTGAGGAGATATGGAGATTGAGTGGATTTTTCTGTATCACCCAGGATATTTCGACTGCTTTATTTTCCAAGAATGATCTTTAAAAGTGTGTCATTGACTGCGGTCAATATCAATAACTTATGGCTTTGCAACAACATTGAATTTTCTTTGTTGGCCATATCGCAGATTTATTCTTCATCCTTTTGGTTGGCCAATAGAAAGATTTTGAATTCTGAATCCTTCTTTGCAAAAGCTTTGTCCTTTTGGAAGTAATACTGAAGGTAATTTTGAGGTAATTCTTTTATGCAATAAAGGTTTTGAAATCAATAAATATTTAATGACAAATTGGCAAAATATTCTTGGAATCTTTGGTGAAAAAAATTGCTTGATATCCGAGTTGACACATCAGTGGGATTCTGGATGAAGGTCCAACACGAACCTAAACTCTAAAGGTAAATCCAATACGAAATTGGAATTCTAAAAGTAAGTCGTAGCACAATGCTGGATTTTGAAGGTAAGTCCAACTCAAAAGTTGGTTTTGAAAGAACAACCGAGTCGAAACTCATATCCTATAAGAAAAACTGGAAAGTTCAAGACGTCACCCGAGTCTTCAAAAGAGAACTAGAAAGTTTGGTTTTGAAGGAAAGAAAATTTTGAGTCGAAACTCAAATCTTCGAAGGAAAAACTAGACCCATTTGGATTTAAAGGAAAGGAAATTCGAGTCGGAACTCGAACCTTAAAGGAAAACTTTATCCAATTTAGATTTAAGGAAAAGAAATTCGAGTTGGAACCTGAATCCTAAAGGAAAAACTTGGAAAGTTCAGAAGGAAAGGAAATTCGAGTCGGAACTCGAACCCTAAAGGAAAAACTTAGACCAATTTGGTTTTAAGGAAAAGAAATTCGAGTCGAAACTCGAATCCTAATGGAAAACTATATCAATTTGGAAGAAAAAGAAATTTGAGTCGGAACTTGAATCCTGAAGGAAAACTAGATCAATTAGAAGGAAAGGAAATTCGAGTCGAAACTCGGATTTTCTAGACCAATTTGCAGGATAGTTTGAGTAGAAGTTCAAACTTTTAAACTAGGTAAATTGGATTTGGAAGAAGATTCAAGTCAGAACTCGGATCTTCTAGACCAATTCTAGAATCTGGAGGAAAGAAAAATGGACAAATTGGATTTAGAAGAAAATTTGAGTCGGGACTCAGATTTTCTAGACCAATTCTGAATTGGATTTGGAAGAAGATTCGAATCGAAACTCGAATCTTCTAGACCAATTCAAGACATTTGAAGGAAAGAAAACTAGATGAATTGGATTTGAAAGAAAATTCGAGTCGAAACTCAGATTTTCTAGACCAATTCTGAATTGGATTTGGAAGAAGATTCGAATCGGAACTCGAATCTTTTAGACCAATTCAGAAGGGAAAGAAATTTGAGTTGTAACTCGAATCACGGAGGAAAGAAAATTCGAATCGGAACTTGAATCCCGCGAGAAGACTAGACCAGTATGAATTAGGTTTGAAAACATTAACCAGTAAAATCGGATTTAAAAAGTTTGACCAATAAAAATTGGATTTTGAAAGTCCGACCAATAACAATTGGATTTTGAAAGATGTACCATTGTGAATATCGGATTTTGGAAATAAACCAGTACAAGTACTGGATTTTGAAAATGGATCAGTACGAATACTGTTTTTGGAAGCATTACCAGCACGAACACTGGCTTTTGAAGAATTACCAGCACAAACACTGGATTTCAAAATTTTACCAACACGAACACTGATTTTTGAAAATTTACCAGCACGAACATTGGATTTTGAAAATCTTACCCAACTGATTCTGATGAGAGATTTTCAGTCTTCATTCTCATGATGACTTGGACAACTGTTGGAGTCTCAGGATTTATCCCTTATCCTGAATGAGTAGTTAGACTAATGTAAACTAAATGCAAATGAATACAGATACATGCAAATGAATGCAAATGGATGCATATGCATGAAAAATGAGAGATTTGTTTGATCCTGCCTGCATACAGGATGTTTTAAAGATAATTTTCAAAGTAATGCCCCAGTGTAACAGGGGAAGCAAGTTTTGGATAGAAGAAAGATAATTGTCGTTCGAAGAACGCGCCCTGAAGGTAATAAAGCAATCGACTTTTGATCGATTCACGAGGGACTTTGAAAAGGGCCATTCCACATGAAAGAATATTTTATGGAGAAGGAGAACAAGAGATGGCATCAAGCTTATGAGGAAAATTGATACTTTTATTGATGTAGTGAAGGAAAATGACAAATCAGGGAAAGGTAAATGGGATTTCATCATCCCCTCAAAGTAATGAAAGCAAAATGAGAAATGAGAAATGCTAGCATTGTCAGCTTCTTGAGTGATTGAGGAAAAAGCTTAATCAGGATGGTTGCTCCTTCTTTTCATCTTCAACAAGGAGATTCTTGTCAATGCAGTCTTGAACGATGTTCTTGAAGACGAAGCAATGGTCAGTATCATGCCCTACTTCCCGATGGAATTTGCAAAACTGGTCCATGAATCTTCCCATGATTGTGGGAGGATCTGTAGCTCTTGGAAGCTTTACCAATTCCTTGGTCAACATATATTCAAGGATTTCATCGAGAGGTTGCTCAAGAGGAGTAAACTGGCGATCGCTACCCCAACCATCTCGCTTTATCTTTTCTTTCTGTTGATCCAACTTTTTATTTTGCCTTGAAGACTTTTCTTTTTGGCCTGTATGGTTGCTCTTGCTATTTTTGCAGACACTGTGGCCGACGTTAGAAGAGAAGGTGAAATTGATTTTCTTTTTCGATTCTTGTTGATTGCTATTCTTGGTGAAGATGAAACCCTCGTAAGATCCATTTTTCATACTCAACTCGAGCCATTCAGCTCGTTCTGTCAATTCTATAAAGGTCTTGGATGGAGAGGTGGAAATCAGTCCCCTTAGGGGTTGCAAGAAGTTACTCAAGATCAAAGATACTGCATGTCCCTCTGATATCGGATCACGCATCTTGTTACAAGCGGATCTCCACCTATGAATAAAATCTCTGGCTTTCTCATTTTCCTTCTGCTTTAGACTGCAGAGATGACTCAGAGTCGAGAGGGCCTCAACATTGAATAAAAAGCGTTCAATAAACAAATTGACCACTTTGTCAAACTCTTTCAGCTCTATAGGATTAATATGCTCTGAATACCATTTTGCTGCAATACCCTCCAGACTGCGAGGAAAACAAAGAAATAAGGCTCGGTTATTCCTCCTGAACTTGGAACATTCTGCAAAGAAAAGGGCGAGGTGTGCCTTTGGGTCACCCGAACCATCAAATTTGATAAATTTCTTGGGGAGATTGTCAAGATCATCATCCCCATCCAGTCCGTCATGAAAATCTTCACTTGTGAAGACCCTTTTGCCCTTGTCACGGGCCTGCAGATCCTTGACCATCTTCATCACATCTCGGAGTTGTGGTTGAGTAGGGTCATTGACAGACTGATTCCCAGATTTATAAGCTGACCCCTGCCTTTGAGTAGACTTTCTAACAGCTTGGTGAGTTTCATATTCCTCATCAGTATCTTCTGTTGATTCTGCCTCATCAGATATTTCTTCGTGACGATTCTGCTTCCTAGTGATCTTCACATTCTTTTCACTGTTCGGCCTTTGACCTTTTTCTTATTGTGGGCTCTTCTTGAGCTAGCTCCTGTTTCTTCAGTCATTAACTTACTCAACATTCTCTGGAACAATGAATACATTTGTGGGTCGATGTCATCATTAGCTTGCTGCTTTCCATTTCCGGCAGATTGTGAAGAGGCCATTTCTTGTACTGAAACTGACGGAGAACTGGTAATCTGGACTGGCGTGGTTTTCTTTCCGAATCTCGTCTGAACCATGTAAGGATGCAGGTGTTCTCTGCAGGGCAAAACTGAGGATTAGCTGCTGAAAATGGTTTTGAATAGGAAATATTTGCTAAATATCTGGTAGACAATTTGAAGGATATCCCATTACTAGAGACTGAGTCGTCGCTGGGGTCACGACAATTGCGCTGCTATTTATTGCAAAATAAACAACTAAAAATGTGCCTTGTTACCTATGCGAGGTCGTCAAACCAAGATAGGATGAAAATTAAAGGAATTTTATTGAAGGAAAAAGACATGATCTTATTGATAATATACTTGACAAAGGGGAGGGGGACAGACAATTTTCCACCACTCCTGATAATCATTGGACACTCGAGGACCAGGAAAAATAGTAAGAGTAATAAAAGAATCCCAGCCATGTCTGGCAGAATGGTATGCTCTGGACCACTGATCTGATGTGAGATTGAACTCTGGCAAGATCCCTGATAGTAGATGAATTTCTATGCGCCTCTGTCTCTGAGAGAACTGCCTGACACAGTGCTCTGGATGGTAGTATGCGCAGAAGAATGGGCCAAGTAGCCTGAACCGCTTGCCGTATGCATAAATATATCTGGGAGGTGATTCCTGACAATCAAAGTAGTCCCATATGACTTCTTCTTCTTGAAGGTTATCGATCAAGAACCGATATCGCGCAACTAGCAGAAGCTTTTCACCATTGTATCTGAATGAGCTGGCTCAGGCTGGCACATGCCGGAGGAACCAAGATTGCAATGCATAGGTGCACCTTTCGACTAGAATTGATCCTCCGAGTGTGAAACGGGTTAACCCTCGGTACAGAAAAGCGAGTGCGGCCATGGCTATAGAGAGGCGGCTGGTCTGTCGACTTCCCCACCTTCGCAAAAGTTGAACTATCCTGATATCCATGTAATTCCGTCCATCTGGAAAGAGAGCTAATCCCACAGTACATAAGACCATCGCATGTTGGATTCTCTCTCGAGCTGTTCGAGATAAGGAACTGACTTCCACAAATGCCCCATACTGTCTGTAGATTTCGGGCAGGTCCACATATTCATTTTCATTCTCCTCGATCAATGGCCAAGACTTGCGTCCTGTCATGCGAGCTAAAGCGTCTCGGGTATCCAGACCCTTGACATTGATCAAAAATTGTTTCTCAATGGATCTCCAGGTTGACCAACTGGTTCAGGTAATCCCATAATCTCTGAGAATTCATCCATCAACAAAGTCATTTCCCCCCCCCCCCATGGGAACCAGAAGGTACTAGTGCTCGGATTTCACCGTTCTGCCAGTGCATGGATCAAATTGTCGTTAACTGTCTGTTTTCCCACTGCGGATGCCAGTTCCAATCCAAAATCGTCCAAATGGTCCAGAAACATACGAGAAAAGTTCTTAAGCCATGAATAATACCACCGAAGAAAGAAGGATCCAGTGTTGAGGACTCGATGTTCAGGAAGACCTTGTCGCACCTCGTAGGAGATGTGACCCTCAGGGAAGACTGAATCGAGTTGACTGGATGTCATCAGACTGGAAAACATGGAGAATTGGAATAAGACTTGGGAAAATACAGGAATTTTGAAAAGAATGCAGGCAGGATAAAAATGAAGCAGGAAATTCGAGATCCAGAAGAACGAAAGGATGGAAAATCACCTGGAGTTTTGAGGAAAATAAAGGAGAATTTGAAAAGTTGTCCAGGGTTTGAATAAAACAGGAATTTCAGACAGTATATGAAAACAGATGGAAAAATTGGAGATTTTTTAAAATCGTCCAGTATTTTATCAAACTTATGGAAAAATGTAATAAAAGAAACTGACATTCAATCACATCTTGTACAAACAAGTATTCACATACAACAATTCCCTAAAAGCTGACTCTAGATGCACAAGTTTTGAAATATCTTTAGGACCTTAATCCTAACTCTAAGGTTCAGATCATCTGTGTTCAATCATGCTATGCCTATATACTCAAGCCGAGGCTCGATGTACGTGGCATAAAATCAATTTTTGCGTTTCTAGGTTCAAGTTTTCCAATATCCTTGAGCGTCTGCCGATATACGTTGGATTATGGCCCTTGGTTGGTGGCAGGGGGGTTTTCACCCAAATAGGTGGCTCAGTTGTGAGGCTTTGTCCCGAACTATGGTTCTAGAAGAAAGCCCAGCAACGTGAAGACCGGGTAAAGATAGGTGGGGTGGTTTTTGAAAACATGATCATATGCAAGAAAATCAGAAGGCTCTAAAACCTAAAGAGATGGAGATTTTAAAAATTTTGAAGAAGCAAACATTGTTTTCATACAAATCCTAGATTGAGGAGGGTTGTATTAGACCTAAGTCTATGTGAGCATGAATAATTCTCCTCAATCAGTCCTACCAAACCATACCTAGTCTACATGCAATCCATGTCAGCTGGGTTCAAGTCTAGGCTCCTAGGTTCACATGATATCATGAAATAAAAGTTGACATTCCATGGAACACGATTTTGACAATTTGAACTAAGTTAAGCACATAATTGATTCTTTCAAAATTGAAATCAAGATAAGAGTCTTGATCCAACTAGGACTCTCTGAACAGAGTCCTGTTTTGACTAAAACTCTGAGTTTCTTACTCATTTTGAAAGATTTTTGAAAGATTTGATTGAAAATAGATAAAATAGCTGTAAAAGATTAGAGTCCTAATCCGATTAAAACTTTGAAGAAGAGTCCTGATCCGACTAGACTCTTGAAGAAGAGTCCTGATTCAACTAAGACTCTGAAATTTTGGCCAAAACAAAAGATTTTAAAAGGTTTTTTCCAAAACAGGTAGTAAAAAGTAGAGTTCTGATCTGACTGGGACTCTAAAAAAAAAGAGTCCTGATCCAACTAGGACTCTAAGATTTTTGACAAGTAAAGGAATCCAGAAGCGACACCTCCTAAATGGGTCTCATCTGAGAATTGAAATCAGTTGAAAATTGAGTTTAAAACAAATCCAAATTGTTTTCTGAGAAAACATTTCAAAATATAAGGTCCTGGGGGTTGGCAAATGACAGAATGCTGATTAAAAACCCAGGTTTTAAAATTGATTTTGAAAGAAAAGTTTTAAAACCCAAATCTAGATTAAATATTTTGAAAACAGGAGTGCTGGATCTTGAAAATGAGATGTAATGACATGCAATGCCATGCAATGCAATGAAATGGTATGCCGAATGCATGCAATGATATGCAATGATATGCAATGACACATGAAATACATAAACACTGACTAAGGGTGAAAATTTGGGGTGTTTACACCCATCCTTCTGGAGGGTATAGATGGAGAATCAGAATGATGCTTCCTATCCTAAAGTCCAAGTTAAGTTGTGCCTGGACTCAGATTCATTTCACGTCAATGTTGTTAATGGATTGCTTTCTACACAGCTTACTACTATGAAAGAAAAGAGCATGACTATACTGACAGGCCATATCATCGAACATAATGCGCCAAGCGATGTCTTAGATGAGGTGTTAGAAGGCACTTCTGAGGATGAGGGCAAAGAAGTTGACAAGCCTCCTGAAAGGTCTAGGAGATAGAAATAATTGTTCATTTCTCAAGGTCAGTAAAAGGTAAAAATAGGAAATGATTGTCGTAGACACAATTTAGCACTATGAAGGGCTTTGTTTTCCCATTTGCAGGTTGTCAGCAAAAAGGGTTAGAATCATTTGACATTACTGTCCAACAGTGCAAAAAAAAAAAATCATCAAGGCGTTGCACAGGATGATATATCCACTACTGTAGTTTGCACTTTCTTAGCATCACTACATTGGTACATTTGCATTCATTCACGTATTCCACACTCCCTATTCCACTCATTCCCTGCAACATATCCACTACACTGTGCACCTATATACTTCATTTTCGGCACCCTCTTCACTTACCATTCACACACTGCTGCACTCTGCACTTATGCACCAGCCACACCTTGCATTCACACCTGTGGCATTTACTCACTGTACTTTAACCTGGTATATCACCTGTGATATTCGTACTCCCTGTACCAGTCCAACATCCCATCACCTGCAAATGGTACTATTTACACCACAGTCAACCATCACCACCTCCTCATTAGCATTGCACTGTATATCGGCATCTTCAAATCACCTATATATCACTCAGTGTTTTAGGCATTCATCTGTATGTAGGTATGATCTGTGTGAATCACTGTAATAGCTTCTTAGGCACATTCCTACACCATCATCCTATTAGCCTAACACCTCATTCACTATATCTTCTCATTGCACCTGTATTTTCTTATACCCACTACCCTCTTTCTTTGCGTCATCCTTAGTAGCATTTTCAGGTTAGTATTTTTTTTTACTACAGTCCACTGTTATCTCAGTACCTGTGTAATGACTGCTATTCCAATTCTTTTCAGCATTTACATTTTTCTAAACTTGAGGCTGCCAGTGGGAAAAGTTCATAAAAATCCAACACCGAGGTTTTAAGAAAGTGGTGATTTGCTGACAGATTTTTTTTCTGAGATTCTACCCTTTTAGTCACTTTGAAATTAAAGCCTACCCTGCAAGTTGTGATGGTTATCATCTAGGTCTTGATCTATCAATCAGATATATTTCCCAGGTTTATGACTGATTTGTTCCAATTCTTAAGTAAGCAGTCTTCATCATAGGTCTGACCTTTACCTACTCATCTTTAAGAGGAAACCCGATCTATGTTCCAATGTTGTACCAAGACTCAAATGTATGTCCCTTCAATTTTATTCACCTACATTGTTCAGTTAGATATTGGTACATCATGTAGCATAGGCATTCCTTTTCACTTAGGCATTACATATTGCATATACATATTACATATGTATATTTGATTCATGGATGGATTTTCTGGAATATCTATGTATATATATAACTTCATATATACTTTCCCCTGTACATCCTCATACACATATGCATTCTCTTATACATCTCAAATACTGTGGATGCATTCTCACATACATTTAGGAATATACATAAACCCACCTGCAACAATACTTCACTTATCACTATCCATTTCCCACATTTAAGTGCATCATCATTCATCACAACACATCACTGTTGCACCTGTTGCATTGGCGCATCACTTCATAGCATTTGCATATCAACAACCCCTTTTGCAGCAACACCTGTTACAGGCTCTTCGAACCCTTGCTTGTGTCCATCAGGCGTGCCTCCCCTTTCTGTTACATCAATATACTGATCAGGAGTGAAAAGTTTTATCTGGTTTACTGTAGAGTCTAGACCTGAGTTTCTGTTGGATTCTTTAAAGAATTCTTTGTAGCATCTATTGTTGCCTTTACTGCATTACCCACTTGTGCACTCGAGTTACTAGTACTACTTCATTCCACCTTTTCACTTTCCTGCATCATGGTTATGCCCTTTAGCACAACAGTAATCCAGTGGTTTGTTGTCTCTTTGCAACTCAATAGTCCTATGGGTTGTTGTGGTTTCATAACACAACAATGCTTCATAGCACAACAATGATATGCCCTGCTATAATTTATCGTGATTTGCAGTGTCTTCATGACATAGCAACTTTGTGCCCTTCACTTCCCTCACTAGCCTAACACCTCATTCCAGTGTATATTTTTGTCATTTGCATTGCATTTTCATTAAATATAAAACATGTGCACGATCATCTCATTAGTTGCATTTTAGGTTTATTGTGACATTTTGCAAACTTCTATATACATCTTTTACCTTATTCTAATTTTGTTTTGCAGGAAAGATGTAATATGTCAAATTCCTTCTTAGATTAGAACCCTATCATTTTAAATTCAATATCAATGATGTAATAACTAGACATTAATGAAAATCTTTATTTTTCAGCATTAGAATAGAATGCATGTGCATGTAAATATCATGGATTATATGTTTCATACCATTTTCTTTTCATTTCAAAAATTCACAAATGGGAACACGAATGGCACGTGCACCATTTTGATAAAAGGTGATTAAATCCTAAGTTGACGATTTGCATCGATGGCCATAGTCAAGGTGTGAACAAAACTTGTGATTTTTATCTTTTATGGAATAACATTGGATCCACACTGGATCTCTTCTAAAAAATCATCATATTTTTCTAAATATTTTTTCTCCTTTATCAGCGTTTAACTTGAAATTAATTCAAAATATATATCAATGGCCATAGTCAGGATATATTGAGAGTTAATTTCATTTCAAACTCTATAAAGGCACAAAAATGTGTTTTATTCTTCATTTGAATTTAAATATAGATTATCTTATAATACATTTTACGACCATAGTCAGATATGTATTATATTTTCAATCTTATTTCAATTCACTTAAAGAATGAAATATGCTTTTCAATATTCAATTTTCAAATTCTTTAATTTATTTCATCATTTAAGATAGAATCACATCATATTTTCAAATTATTTCAAATTTTCTTCAAAAAATCAAGTGATTTTGAGACAAATTTTCAAATATCTTCTTCATTTTTCAAATCAATCTTCAATTCTTATTCATAAATTCAAAATTCATCTTTCTATTTCTCAAATCCTATCTTATTTCAAAATTCAAACTTCAATTTCAAAGTCCAATTTCGACTTTGAAATTTCAAATTCATTTCCATATTCAAAATTCAATTTCCAATTCAAATCAAATTTCAAAGTTTGATTCAACTTTGAAATTCCAAATTCATTTTCAGAATTCAATTTCAAATTCAATTTAATCTTTCAGATCAAATTTCAAAGTTCAATCCTAACTTCGGAATTTCCAGATCCATCTTCTAATTTTGTATTGGATTCCAGATTTAAAATCTGAATTCCATCTAGGATCCCAGATTTCAAATCCAATTCTATCTAGGATTCCAGATTTCAAACCCAATTCCATCTTGGATTCATATTTTCAAATCCGATCTCATTTTCCAAATTGATTTCCAATTCCAAACTCAATTCCATTTTTTAATCTCATCCGGATTTTAATTCTCAAATTTTCTATCTTCAAAAACCATTTCCAAGTCTAAAATTCAATTGTCAAATCAAAAACTCCTATTTCAGGTTATGAATTCAAAACCAAAATCGATTCTTGAAAATCGATTCAAATTCAAAGTTCATTTTAAAAACTTTGAAAACCCATTCTTACTTCAAATTTTACCTCAGTTCCAAATTCTCCTTTTCTCTTCATTTCTTCAAAGATTAAAATTTATTTTAGAAATCTCTGATCATTCCAAAGACTTAGAACTTCAAGCCTTTTCTTCCAAATCTATTTCAAAATCTAACTTCTCCAATTCAATCTTCAACTTTCAAAAACCATTTCTTCATAGTATTTTCAAATTTATTTCAAAATCACTCGGAAAAACCCAAATTTTTTGAATTATTCTTCTCAAAAGCATACATCTTTGCATTTGCATTGCACAAGCATGATTCTTTGTGCATTTTTAGACTTAGAATAAATTCTTAAACAATATTTAGGCAAAACAAAAGGCATAAATTTGATCCTTGGTTCGATTACCTCTGGTAAAGGCGCCAGGAACGGTCGAACCTCGTACCGATGAGCGAATCCCGTCTCTACCTTTTTCTCGCAAATATTTCAAAATGGAGGCGAGTAATTTCTAAACATTTTCAAAATTAAGGAGAATTGAGACCTTCGCAAAAGAATTCTTCTCTGTTCTTTTCTTTTCTCTTCTCTCTTCTTTTCTGTCTTCTATTTCCCCGTTAAAAAAGGAAATAAAGGTTGGAAAGAAAAAGAGAAGGAAAAAAGGGAACACAAGAGGAAAAATTTTGCGATGGTCACAATCACCCTCACCGGTATGAGGCTACAACTACCTGTTTGAGAAAGAGTGAGACGTTGTGGGCTGCAATATACCTAACCACATTCTGGATGCCTACTGACCACAGGGTCAATACAGTTTGCAGCCATGGAATGAGCCAAACCAGGCTGGAGTCAAGATGACCCCAGCCCAAAACCTGGTATGGGCTCTGCTGACTATGGCACACCCATACCGGTTGAAAATCAAGCATCAGTATTCAGCCCAACACGTCACAACAGGCTGATGTTCCAGTCCTACGTTGGCATTGCCAATGTCATCACTAATGCTGAAATGCTATTAGTTTAGCCTACCATCCCCACTCGATGGTAGGAACCACCACACCACCAACCTGACACTGACGGTGCCTGCTTCCCCGATCTTTCCACAGGATTTGTAGATTAGTAGCTTGCGTGCTAATGCAAGGGAACCCAACATTCATCGATGGTCAGCTGTCAAGAGTGGCAAGGCAGACCCGTTAAGTCTCGGTGCTAACCACAGAACCAACGTGGTTCAGCCCGGCCTGACAGAGAGCTTCAGCCCATCTGAACCCTGCGAAGACATTCCTCAGGCTACCTAATATGAATAAAAAAATATATAAAACATAGTCTTAGCCAATCCACCCACTTTTGTTTCAGAACTGACATCCCCTTTTTTTTTTAATCTGATAAGGTCCAAATACATTAGTCGATCAGGAAAAAAAAATATACCCCAGCGTCTTTGTTGGGTGGTTTTACAATGTAAATCCATCAATAAACCGAGTTGTCTTTAAGCCTGATCAAGTGTTTTTTTTTTTGCAGACGTGACCGCTAAAAATCACTTGCAATTATACTGAATTCATGACTGCTGCATTGTTCAAGTAGTCCCCTACTTGTGACGTTAGGATGCAGTAACCTTCATATTTCTCTAAATGAGATTGACGGTTGTACAATATAAAAAAAAAATTGACAGATCGTATGGTGTGTGTGGGTGGCGTGTGTCCAGACCTATACTTTCAGCAATAACCCAATACACCTAAAAGCTCAAGCTTCAAATGATCCTAACTAAATTTAGTAGTATTCATGTATGAGGGAAAATGCATCATACTTTGTTACATGGCATTTAACACGTACATATGAAACAAAACATCCCTTACCTCTTTGAAGTTCTGAGATGGCAACAACCGCACTGTTTCCTTCGTTGAAATGGCACACCACGTCGGCAATGGAGGTCCACCCGTCCAGCACTATGGTCGACCACCACCGTGAAAGGGAGAAAAGAAGAAACGTTGAGAGAGAGAGAGAGTATGAAACGTTCCCCTCCTCTTCTTTAATTCCTTCCCTCCCCACTTAGGGGAGTTTTGGTTTTCAAAACCTAACTTCCAGCCCACCTTTTTAGTGGGTGTTTGAAACTTCCAAAACTGCCCCTCCCTCTCATTAGCAAAATTATCTCAACTTCAAATTTTCTCTCTTTTAGTGGTACCCTCACCCATTTGGTGGGATTTTTCCTTGTTTCATGAAAAAGGAAGCTAAAACCAACTCCCACACGTTTTTGGTGGGAGGAGGTTAAGAGGTAGAGGTTTTTTTTTTTATAAAGTCAACATCATCCTCTTTTTGTGCAAAAAGGAAAAATCCATGCACAGGGGGTTTTGAACCAAGGTCTTCCACCAAAAGGGCAACGAACCCCATCATTTGCGCTTTCTCTATTTTCGTTGCAAAGTGTATGAATTAAATTATATTTAACCCCTTTTTGTTTCGTTCCGGATTTCATGAAGAAAAGCAATGCTTTTCAATTCTACGTGGGCACTCCGTGGGTTTTTGAACTTGGGTTATGGCTCTACACAACTGTGCGTCCGACCACTACACCATACCATCACTTGGTGTTTACTTTTACAAGAAAATTCTTTTTATGTCATAGTGGGATGCTTTTCCTTGTTGATGGATTTCTCCCATTTTCACGTGGATTTTTCTCCCGTTTGTTCTAAACTTGCACTCTCATACCTTAAATGTGCTTCGGATCTCACACTATCATCTTGAAACCATCGGGTTTCCCATTGGGCACCGTGAGCCAGGTTGGATCATCAGATCTTGCTAAGATCCGAATCCAAATACCACTTTTGAGGGTTTATTACCGGTTTCGTTCTAGAAACCTCAAGTCATCAAAATTGTATTGCATAGCATAAAATCTTACTATTTCACATAAATGCTTCTCTTTTATTCATTTAGAATTCCATAAATTTCACGGGTTTTACATTTAGAGTTTCAGTCGGACTAGGACTCTATTTTATAGTTTCAGTCAGATTACTACGCTACCTTTCATTTCTATTTTTACCTGTTTTCAAGAAAATCTTTCAAAATCTCTCAAAAGAAACCAAAATTTTAGAGTTTCAGTCAGACTAGGACTCTATCCCAGAGTTTCAGTCGGATTAGGGCTCTACCTTTCATTTCTATTTTTACCTGTTTTCATGAAAACCTTTTAAAATTTTTCGAAAGAAATCCAAATTTTAGAGTTTTAGTCAGATCAGGACTCTGTTCCAGAGTTTCAATTGGATTAGGACTTTAACTCTGACTTCATTTCTGAGAAAATCTTTCAAAAACTTCTTCATTTATCTTTCAAAAAAAATAAATTTTAAAGTTTTGGGACTTTATCACAGCGTTTTAGTCGGTTTAGGACTCTAGTCAAGAGTTTCAGTTGGTTTAGGACTCTAATTTTCTCGATTTTATTCTTTGCTTTTATTTTCATCTGTTTTAAAAACCCTTTTTAATCATCATTTTAAACCTTTTAAAAACCCAAATGTGGGGCCCACACACCTAGCGCCCCATTTGAAGGATTTTCAATTCATTTAGGACTCTAGTCGAGTTAAAACTCTGGTTTTTATCCTCTATTTTAAATCTCCTTTGAAAATATCATTTTTAACTCTTTTATTTTCGAGTTTCAAAATCATTTTCTGAAAAACCAAATGGGGCCCATAGTAGGTGGTGCCACATCTGAGGATGTTTAGGTTAGTTTAGGTTTAGTTAGTATTCTAATTAAATTAGAACTTTGAAAAAGTTAAAACTGATTTTTAAATTTCATTTTCACCTTAGTATTTTAAAGCTTGTTTTTAACTTGTAATTAATGCTTTAAAAACTAAATGTGGGCCCGCATAGGTGGTGCCACATTTGAGATTTTTCTTAACCCATTTGGAGTCTTAGTTAGGCTTAATTAAGGTTAATTAGGTAGAGTCTTTTAGGGTTAGAATTCCACCAAAATCCCCCCCCCCCCATTGAATCTATCTTAATTAATTAAGGAGTGTTTCAAAAGAATCCAACTCTTTAATTAAGAGTTGGAAATTTCTATAAAAGGGGCTATAGGGGGTCAACCCCCTCATTATCTCCTCTTCTGCTTCTTGCTACCTCTCTCTCCTCTAGCAACCTCTCTCGCTTCCAGCAGCACCTCCATTGGAGCAGCCCCCAAGGTAAGATTTCTTTCATTTTAGCCATTGCCGCCCCCCTTGATATTAGATTTTAGCTTTTTTTTTTATTCAAGAACCATCAAGACGATGCAAAAATATGATCTAATGCTGCGTGATGATGATTTTTACATTTTTAATCCGTTGAAATAGCTTAGGTTATCATTTTCTATGTTAATGCTAAAGAAAATATGAGATTTGATCCATCTATGGATCAAATCCCTCTTCTCAAAGGCCAAATCAAGTTTCCAACCGTGTTTTTCCTGAGTTTTTTTTTTATATTTCACCATGCTCATGTATGTTTCAGTCGTTCAAGCATCAAATCATAATTCATTATATTATTTACAAGTTTTTTTTATGATTTTTCATGCCTAGATTAAGGTTATTCATGTATTTTAACGGTAATATGTGTATCTTGATTCTGGCCATGCAAGAACGATGTTATTTCATGTGCATTTTTCTGTCAATAAAAACTAATTTTTTTTAAGGTTGAATCATATATGTGTCTATGACTTTCAGTAAAAAAAAACGGATTATTTTGGGTTCTTTAACCTTGTTTAAAAATTCAAAAACCGAACTCTGATTTCTGCACCGTGAAAACGCTATGTGGAATCAGGGACGGTTTGTCAAGGTGATATCTCCCTCATCAGAGATTTGATCGATGATCCATAAAAATCAGTGTGTTCTTTAGGATTTTTAGCATATTCTGTGAAATTTTTAGATTTTTCTACGATCGTTTGATGTTTTTAATTTATCAGAAATCAGAATTTATTTCTCAGATACCGTTATACATTGTTTAAGCCTTGGGTCAACTTGCACTAATCGTATCTCCCTCGTCGGAGATCGTATCGATGATCTATAAAAATGAGTGTCTTCAACATGATGTCTACTATCTTCTATAAAGTGTTCATAAATTTTGATTCTGATTTGCTATATTTCCTTGCACCCAAAGCCAGATTTGTCTGTTTCACATCATTATGTATAAGCCCAAAATAAAGTACAACTTGACAGAATTGTTTCTCCCTAACCGTAGATTATTTTTCTGATATGTAAAAGGGAACATTTTTGTTTATTCATCTAACTTCTCCCTGTAAAATTTCATCAACTTTCATTATTGTTTGATACCTGATTTGGGTCTGACCCTGTGATAGGTACGTGTCCGCAGGCAAAATCATATATTTTTATGTGTTTATTTAATTTTTATGTCAAAATAATTTCAAAAATTATATTTTTAAATTTTGTTTTAATTTTAGTGTTTGTAAAAGTATCTATAGCAATTTTTATGAATTTTGGAATTTATTTGATGCATTATTTAGTTAAATCATGAAAACGGGATGCTCACGGAGTCCTGATTCAACTGAAACACGGGCAAAATTTGATTTTTTTTTTATATTTCATACTTTATATGAAAAGCTTCATATTTTTAGGGTTTGATCATATTCATAGTCATATTAGGGTGTCATCCACCAGATATTGCATTATTTTGAATTCGTTTGATCAATGGATTAAGCGTTTTATAAAAATATTTTCTGAAAAAACCTGATTTCAACCCTATTTTGTAATAAAGGTCAATTTTAAGGGTATTTTGGTCATTTTCTCAAAATTTTAAATTTTGAAGTTAATTATTTTTATTATTTATTCAATTTTGCATCATCCTTTATTATGTTTATTTCAGGGAAGCCTATCTGGATAAATCTCTCAAATTTAGATATTCTTGGATAAATCCCAAAAAATTGACATATTTCCACTAAAAGGTTTGCTAGTTTTGAAGGGATATTCAAGATTGTATTTCCTTTAATTTTTTTTTCAATTCAACTGTAAATATTGGAATAAGAATTTACTTTTTCTGCTTAGATTAGGGTTGCATTGCATATAGTTTATTTTTCAATAATGTTAATGTGTGATAAATGATGATTCATGCATATTAAAATCTATAATGGTCTACACGAATGACACATGCACTCGCTTCTAAGAAGTTAATAAACTCGATTGAGTTCGTATTTGTTGCCATAGTGAGAATACGAACAATATCCAGATTTATCTTCTTTTAAGCTACAAACAACGTACACTCTTAGGGTATTTTCAGAAATCATTATATATTCTCAGAAGTTTTCTAAGTATTTCTCTCTTTTAGAATCAAATGAGATATATTCAATGCATATTCGTGGACATAGTCAGAAATATGTGCTGAATTTATTTCATATGAATTCTATAAGGCACCAAGTTTTTTTTATCAATGGTTCCTCAAAATTCTTTAGAAAATATTTTGACAAACTACATTCATGCATCATCTAGGTTAGATTGCATCATGAATAGTTTTTCATAGGGTTACATGCCCATCCTTTTGATCAATTTAAGAGTTCGAAGCTCAGAAAAATCGATTTTCTCAAAAATCTCCAAAGTTTCTTCAGAATTTGATTTTCTCAAAAAGATATTCTTTTCTTCAGAAATTGATTTTCCTTTCTTCAAAAATACTTCTTAGATGTGGCTCACGATTTTCAAGGTGTCTCTTTTCTAAGTATTCTTTAAATCTTCGAAGCATACATCATGTTTTCAGTCAAAATTTTCAAAGTTCATAGCACATGTCTGATTCTTTGTGTATTTAGGAATAGAACATCGATTTAGACAAAGTTGAGCAAAGCAAAGCATATGATTGATCCTTGGTTCGATTACCCCTGGTTATGGCACCAGGAACGGTTGAACCTCGTACCGACATGCGAGTCTCATTCTACGAAATTTTCCCGCATTTTAAAATGGAGGCGAGTTATTTTCAAAACTTTTTCAAAGGTTTGTTTGACTTGCAAAAGTAAAATTATGCGATGATAACAGGTTTGACGACCGTGATGAGACCTATCTTCGCCCGATCAATCTAGTGCTTTTCTCTATTCGACTTGTCAAAATCGTGTTCTACAATGTCAGCTTTATATCTTATGAACTTAGGAGCCTAGAATCAAACCCAGCTGACTTGGATTGCATATAGACTTAGGCATGGTTTGGTAGGACCAATTGAGGAGGCAGTATTCATGCTCGCATAGACCTAGGTCAAATACAATCCTCCTCAATCTAGGATCTAATTGAAAACAATGTTTGCTTCTTATAAATTTTTTAAAAATCTACTTCTTTAGGTCATTAGAGCCTTCTGTTTTCTTGTATGTTGATCATATTTCAAAAACAATCACACCTACTTTTACTTGGCCACCACGTTGCTGAGCTTGCTTCCAGAACCATAGTTCAGGATAAAGCCTCACAACTGGGCCACCTATTTGGGTTGATCCCCCATTGCCACGTACCGAGGGCCATAGTCCAAAGTATATCTGCAGGCTCTCAAGGATGTTAAAAAACATAAGCCAAGAACTGGAGAAATTCTTTTATGCCACATACATCAAGCTTCGGCTTATGTATATCAGCATAGCATGATTGGACACAGATGATCTGAGCTTTAGAGTTAGGATTAAGGTCCTACAGCTATTTCAAAATTTTATGTATTTAGAGTCAGCGTTTTAGGGAATGTTGTATGCGCATACTTGATTGTACAGGATGTGATTGAATACACTTTGGCTATTTTCCTTTATTTTTTTATTTTTTCATAATTTTTTCTGAAAACCTTGGACGATTTTCAAAACTCTTATTTTCTATTTTCTCATATTTTTTTATTTCTACAAAGATGCTATAAAACTCTAGATGATTTTTCAGAAAACTCTTCTATTTTTCCTCAAAACTCTAGGCGATTTTCATCCTTCTGTTCATCTGGATCTCGAGTTCCAGCCTTATTTTGATCCTGCCTGCAAAATTTTTTTTCAAAAAAAATGTGTGCATTTCTCAAGACTTATCTTGATTTTCTCTTTATTTTTCAGTTTGTCCTGATGGCATCCAGTCAGCTTGATTCAGTCTTTTCTGAGGGCTATATCTCTTACGAAGTGTGGCAATGTCTCCTTGAACACCGGACCTTTTTTTCTCCGATGGTACTATTCCTTGCTGAAAAACTTCTCCCGTATGTTCCCAGACCATCTAAGCGACTGCGGATTGGAACTGGCATCATAAGTAGGAGAGTAGATCATCAACGACAATTTGATTCAAGCGTTACAAAGCTGTGGAATTCATGCACTTGTACCTTATAGTTCCCATGGGGAGAGATGACTCTATTACTGGATGAATTTTCAGAGATTATAGGTCTACTTGAGTCAGCTGGTCAGCCAAAGGATCCATTAGAGTAGCAGTTTCTGATCAATGTCAAGGGACTCAACCCTCGAGATGCTTTAGCTCTTATGACTGGACGCAGATCCTGGCTGCTAATAGAAGTCTATGATACTCAATGTGTCGACTTGTTTGAGCTATACCGGCAGTATGGAACGTTTGAAGAAGTCGATTCCTTATCCTAAGCAACGCGAGAAAAGATTCAACATATAATGGTCTTATGCACAATAGGACTAGCCTTCTTCTAGGATGGACAAAACTACATTGATATCAGAATAATACAACTTTTGTGAAGATGGGGAAGTTGGTAGACTAACCGTCTCTCGATCGCCATGACAACACTTGCCTTCTTATACCGTGGATTGACCTGCTTCATGTTCAAAGATTTGATCTTAGTAGAAGGGTGCATCTATGCATTGCAGTCTTGGTTCTTCCAGCACGTGCCAACTTGAGCAATTTCATTCAGATATAACGGTAAGGAGCCACTATCTACTTCTCAGTACAGATTCTTGATCGAAAACCTTCATGAAGAAGAAATCGTATGGTATTACTTCGACCATCGAGAGTCACCCCCTCGATACACTTATGCGCATGGTAAACAACTCAAGTTACTTAGACCATTCTTTTCTATCTATTACCAGCTAGAGCGATGCGTCCGGTAGTTCTCACAAAGGCAGAAGTGAATTGATGCTCGATTATTATCAAGCATTGTGCTAGAGTTCGATCTAAAGTCTGCTCAGTGGTCTGGAACATATCATTCCGCTAAATATAGTTGGGATTTTTTTGTTGTCCTTACTGTTTTTCCTGGTCCTCAAGTGTCCTTTGATTATCTTGAGTGTTGGCAGATTGTTTGTCCACCCCCTATTTGTCAAGTCTTATCAATAAAAAAACATTTCCTTTTAATAACTTTTCATCTTATCATGGTTTGACGACCTCGCCTAGGTAACAAGGCTTATCTTAGTGGCTTACTTCTTTCATCAAGGTAACAACACAATTGTCGCAATTCCAGCGATGACCCAATCCCTGGTAATGGGATATTCTTCAAATTCTTGACCTGATCTTCACCAGATATTTTCCCTCTATTTTTATCCTAAATCGTTCTTCAAATCTAATCGTCTGTCTTATCCTGTAGAGAGCATTCATGATTCCATATGGTTCAAACAAGGTCCGGCAAGAAAATCACACCCGTCCAGCATATCAGCTACTCTTTCGCGTTTGAATAAGAAATGACCTCTCTGCGATCTGTCAGGGACCAAAGTCAACAAGCCAACGATGACATTGATCCTCATATGTACTCGTTGTTCCAAAAGATTATGAATAAGACGATGACTGAGCAGACAGGGGCCGGTTCAGGTAAGGTTTCTGCTAAAAAGAAGGTCAAGGGTCGTACTGTGAAAAAATATTTAAAAATCTCGAAGAAATGGGTTTAGTACGAGGACACCTCTGACGAATCTGAATTAGTGAATGACACCGATGAAGAGTGTAAGGCTCAGCAGAAATTTTAGAAGTCGATTCAAAGGCAAGGGTCGGCCAACAAGCTAAAAGACTAATCTGTGGATGACCCAGTTCAGGCACAGCTGAAGGAAATGGCCAAGATGGTAAAAGATCTGCAGGTTCATGATAAGGGCAAGAAGGTCTTCACGAGTGAGGACTTTTATGATGGTTTGGAAGGAGATGACAGTCTCGAAGACCTTCCCAATAAATTTATCAAGTTCGATGGGATTGGCAATCCCAAGATCCATCTTGCAATGTTCTTCGTCGAGTGCACTAAGTTTCGAAGAAACAATAGCACTCTCTTTCGATGTTTTCTGTACATTTTTGAGGGTATAACTATCAAATGGTACTCAAAGCACATCAACCCCATTGATTTAAGGGAGTTCGACAAGGTGGTCAATCTATTTATTAAATATTTTTTGTTCAACACCGAAGCACTGCCAACATTAAATCATCTGTGCAGTCTGAAGCAAAAAGACAATGAGAAAGCCAAAAACTTCATTTGCAGGTGGAGAATCACCTGCAGCAAAATGAGAACCCCCATTTCAGATGAGAACGCACTCCAGATTATCCTAAACAACTTCTCACAACCTCTCAGAAGTCTTATTTTCACCTCACCCTCAAAGTCTTTCATTGAGCTCGCTAAACGAGCCGAATGGCTCGAGATGGGAATGAAGAACGAGGTCTATGAGGGCAATACCATTGCAAAAAGCAGTCAAGATGCCAAGAAGAAGACTCACTTCACTCTTTCTGCCAATTCCTCCAACAGTAACAAAGACAAAAAGAATAATTGTGATAACAATTCAGAGAGATTCAAAGGCCAAAAAGGAAAGTTCTTCAACAATGATAAGTCTCTCCAATCTAGTCCACAAAATAAAGAGAAAGATCAACAAAAACCAAAGTGCAAGGACTGGAGTACTAATCGAAAGTTCACTCCTCTGGACCAGACACTCAAGAATATCAGCGAGAGATATGATTGTAAAACCCACGGTTTTAAAAAATAATAAAAATAAATAAAAAATAAATAAAATAGTATCGGACCCGACCCGGGCCCATTCTTGATAGGGTTTTAAAACCTGACACAGGAGAAAGGGTTTTGAGAAAACCCTTTCCCCTGTGCGCCGCAACCACCCGCGCCTTCGACCCGATAAGGGAAGCCAATCGGGGTTTCCCCGATTTTTCGCCCCCTCGAGCTCTTTAAGAGCACTGCAGGAGGGCAAGGGGAGGCACGCCGCCCTTCGAGTTTCCTCCTCCTCGCTCTCTTCATGCCAGCCATTCCTTCGTTCCCTGCGCACGCCGTCGACATCGATCACCGCCGCCGCGACAACCACTACCGACCGACGACACCAGCGATACTCTTCCTAGGTACGTCATTTTCTCCCTTCACCTCCCTCTCTGTCACCTCGTCGGAAGGCACGACAGGAGTCTGATGGCCCCTGTCGTGCCCTCCCTCTTCACCCTGTTCTTGATGGTTCGTCGGGAGGCCGACAGGCGGTGCACGGCCTCTGCCGTGCCCTCCCACTTCCTCGGTGCCCATCGGAGGCCCGACAAGTGGTCTACGGGGCCCCTGTCGTCCCCTTTTCTCTCTGGGGGGTCGCCGGAGTGCTGGTAGGGGACCAATGGCCCCTGCGACACCCCCCTCTCCTCTGCAGGTGATCGGGCAACTGACAGGAGGTCGGTCGTCCCCCTGTCACCCCTCCTCTGTGGCCTCCGAAAGGGTCGGCAGGAGGTTGGTGGCTCCTGTCGCCCCGGTCTCTCTCTCTCTGGCAGGGGTTAGTCCCCCTGCCGCCTCTCGATCTCCAGTAAGCAGGGGCAGTGCCTCTGCCTCTTCCTGGATCTCGGCAGGCAAGGGCTAGTCCCCTGCTGCCCTCGTGTTTCTGTAAACACCCCAAATTTTCACTCACCTCCTTGACATCTCCATTAATCATCACATTTCAGTTCTCTGAGATCACTGAAGGGCAAAATGGTCATTTTTTTAGATTGGACCTTACAGAAACTCCAAAAATTCATTCCCAAGTCTCAAAATTTTTCTATTTAGGCTCAGAAATATCTTCAAGCTGCAATTTTTCAAAATCCTATTCTTGACAAGAAACTAGAATTTCCAATTCTTGATTCAGAGTGGCATTTCATGAGACATGTCTTTGCATATCATCGCATGAGCATTTCATATCATTTCACTGCACAGCATGTCATTTCGAGATCCAGAACTCTCGATTTTCAAAATTATCAAATCCAGATTCGGATTTTAACTCTTTCAAAATTGATTTCAAATCCTTGGGTTTTTCAAAATTGTCAGTTTCCCTCGTCTTAACCCCCAGGACTCCAAACTACAAAAGTTTTCTCAGGAAACCAATCTGGATATTTTGATATTGATTTTAAAATTTTGTCAGTTGGAAAGAAGGGGACACAATTCTAAATTTAGAAGACTTTATTTCAAACTTTTGCAAAAGGGCTCTGAATTTCTTTATAAAATCTCTGCACTTTTTTTATGTTGCCCTGAAGGACCATTTTTTTCTTCTAAATCTTTGAAATCAAACCAATTTTTTACTTCATATTTTCTAAACTAGCCCACAATTATAAAAATCCCAAAAAGAATTTATTGCACTTTTACTTCAAAATGACGTGGGACCCACCCTGAAGCGGCGTCACACTCAAATTCTCAAGTATTTCTCTTATTTTCAAACAACGCCCATCCGGAGGTGGCATCAATTTATAAAACCCTCTTTTTATTTTTTATTTATTTATTTTAATAAAATAATCAGTGGGCCCACACATAGGTGGCACCTCACTAAAGCTCCTTGCCAAGAAAAACATTTTTTTTTCAAAAGGTTTTCAAATCCGGTTGAGGTGGCACCACCTTAAAAAAAAGGGAAAACAAAATTCGTACTTTGGACTATGGCCCTTGGACAGGGAAGGATCAACCCAAATAGGTGGCCCAGTTGTGAGGCTTTGTCCCGAACTATAGTTCTGGAAGAAAGCCCAGCAACGTGGTGGCCAGGTAAAAGTAGGTGGGGTTGTTTTTGAAATATGATCAACATGCAAGAAAACAGAAGGCTCTAATAACCTAAAGAAGTAGATTTTTGAAAAAATTATGAGAAGCAAACATTGTTTTCAATCAAATCCTAGATTGAGGAGGATTGTATTAGACCTAGGTCTAAGTGAGCATGAATAGTGCCTCCTCAATCAGTCCTATCAAACCATGCCTATGTCTACATGTTTCCATGTCAGTTGGGTTTGATTCTAGGCTCCTAGGTTCACAAGATATAAAGTTCACATTATAGAACACGATTTTGACAAGTTAAATAGAACAAAGAACTAGATTGATCAAGCAAAGACAGGTCTCATCTTGGTCACCAAACCTGCTATTATTGCAAAATTTTACTTTTACAAGTCAGACTAACCTTTGAAAAAGATTTTGAAAATAACATGCCTCCATTTTAAAATACAGGATAATTTTGAGGAATGGGACTCGCCTGTTGGTACGAGGTTCAACCATTCCAGGCACCATAACCAGGGGTAATTGAACCAAGGATCAACCATGTGTTTTGCTTTGCTTTACTCAACTTGTCTAAATCGATGTTCTATTCTTAAATACACAATAAATCAGGCATGTGCTATGACTTAGAAAGATTTTGACTTAAAAAACATGATGTATGCTTGAAATACTTTGAAATATTTAGAAAAGGGAACACCTTAAAAATCGTGAACGATGTTGAGAGAACCTTTTTGAAGAAATCTTGATGTGTTGTGAAAATCAATTTCTGAGGAAAATTTAGCAACTTTGAGAAAATTGATTTCTCTAAGACGAATTTGTGAAGTAAATCAGAAGAAGGGGCGTGTGACCCTATGAGATATTTTCATGATGCAATCTAACCTAGATGAATGAATAAATGAAATTTGAGAAAGTATTTTCTGAAGAATTTAAGAAAATCATTTGAAAAAAGAATTTATATGCCTTATAGAATTTTGATGAAATAAATTCTTTACATATCCCTGACTATGGCCACAAATATGTATTGAATAATATCTCATTTGGTTCTAAAAGAAGAAAATACTTGAAAAACTTTGAAATATGCAATGATTTTTTAAGATGCCTAAGAGTGTAGGTCATTTGTGGCTTAGAAAAAGATGATAAATCTGGATTTTGTTCGTATTCTGACTATGACCACAAATATGAAACCCACCGAGTTTATCAACTCCTTAGAAGCGTGGGTGCGTGCCATTCGTGTAGACCATGGTGAGTTTAAATATGCATGAATCATCATCCATCATACATTGGCATTTATATGAAAAATAAATAAATAAACTATATGTAATACAACCTTGTTTTAAGCAGGAAAAGTAAATTCTTATTCTAAATTTATATTTAATTTACATCACTAATTGAATTGAAATAAAAGAAAATGAAAATAAATACAATCTTGAATATCCTTGCAAAACTAGAAAACTTGTTAGTGGAAATATGTCAGCTTTTCTGGATTTATCCAATAATATCTGGAAATTACTAGATTTATCCAAATATAAGCCTTTTTCCATGTTTTCTTGAGATAAATATAATAAAATATGATATAAAATTAAATAAATAATAAAAACAAATAACTTTAAAATTTGGAATTTTGAGAAAAATGACAAAAATACCCCTAAAAACAAAACTATGGTCTTAAAATCAGGGTTTTCAGAAAAGATTTTTGTAAAACTTTGGATTTAAGGATTATTTAGATTCAAATAAACACCAAATTGGGTGTGAAGCACCCTAGCATGATTATAAACATGATAAAACATTAAAAACATGAATTTTTTTATAAAAAAATTGAAATATCATAAAAATAGTGATTTTTGCTGGTGTTTTACTCGAACCGGGACTCCGCGGGCACCCTATTTTCATGATTTAATCAAATAATATATCAAATGAATTCAAAAATCTGTAAAAATCGACATGGATAGTTATGATAACCCTAAAATTAAACTTCATTCAAAAAAATATGCTTTTGACATTATTTTAATATGAAAATTAAATAAAACCCTAAAATACGTGATTTTGACTATAGGCATGTACCAGTCATAGTGTCAGACTCGAATCGGGTATCAAATCACCATGGAAATTTATAAACTTTTACAAAAAGATATTAGACAAATAAACAGAACTTTTTCATTTTACATATTGGAAAAATCATCTTCGGTTAGGGAGATATCATTCTAGCAATATACGTTTGATTCCAGTGAATAAATAATAAGTTGAAATAAATACATCCAGTTTTGGGTGCAAGGAAATATATCAGACTGTGTTCAAAAATTATGAAATTTTAGCAGATGATAGTAGATACACAGATGAAAACACTCCTTTTTACGGATTATTGATCGTATCTTTAGTGAGGGAGATACGATCGATACAAGTCGATCTAGGGTTTAGATAATGCATAACAGGCTCTATGAAACCGATTCTGATTTCTGTCAGAAGAAAAATAGCAAACAAATATATAAAACTATGAAAGTTTTACAGAAATACTAGACATGATAACGAAGATACTGAAACTTACGGATCTTCGACGAGGGAGATATCACCTTGGCAAGTCATTCTCGAATCCATATAGCGTTTTTGTGGGTCAAAAATCAGGGTTCGGTTTTCTGTTTTTTTGACAGGGTTTCAGAACCCAAAATAATCCATTTTTTTTATAAAAAAATTCTGACATGTTCACGGTTTAACCCTGAAAAATTTATACTTTTTTTATAGAAAATCAAGTATGAAATAATGTCGTTCCTGCATGCCCGGTATTGAAATTCATGGATTATCGATAAAGCATTAAAAATCCTAATCTAAGCATGAAAAATAATAATAAAACTTGCAAATAACATCACGAATTTGGATTTGATGTTTTAATGGATAGAATAAACATGAATATGATAAAAAAATAAAAAAAGTCAGGGAATACATGGTTAGAATTTGATTTAGCCTTTAAAAATAGGAATTTGACCCATTGAATGGGCGAATCTCTTCTTTTATTTGGCTTAAACATAAAACATGATAGTTCAAATGATTTCAACGGTTTGAAATCATGAAATATGCCCTCACACAGCATTAGATTTCTTTCTTGAATCAATTCCATGATTCTTGAATGAAAACTAAGTTTGAAATCCATATGCAAGGGGCGGCAAGGGTGAAAATATAAAAAAAAAACAAGTAATGAAAGTAATAAAAAGCATGAACTTACCTTGGAGGTTGCTGCACCAATGGAGGAAGGAAGGTTGTTGGAGGAGAGCAAAGAAGCAAGAAAATAATAGGGGAGAGAGAGCATGGGTTGACCCCCTATGCCCCCCTTTTTATAATATTTTTCAAAAGCTATTAATTAAGGATAATTAATGCCTTTTGACTTTTTCAAAATTTTATCTAATGAGGCTAACTAAAGGGGGTGATTTTTGATAAACTCCTAAACTAGGTGGGATACTAACCTAATTAGATTAACTGACTCCTAACTAAACCTTAAAACTCCATCAAATGTGGCGCCATCCATGGGACCCACATTTGGTTTCTTTAAAACTTTTAATTTAAAGGTTTAAATGAGTTTAAAAATGCTAAGGTGAAAATGGACTTTTAAAAAACCAAATTTGACTCTTTTAGACAACTAACCTAATTGGAACACTAACCAACCCTAGGCTAACCCTAACTCTTTCAAATGTGGCACCACCCAGAGTGGGTTCCACTTGATTCTTCAAAAGGATTTTAAAATTTGAAAATATAGGTTTTCAAAAAGAGGTTTGAAATGAATTTGGCTTTGAAATTGAAAGTTTTGAATCCATCAGAGTTTTGAATGGATCAGGACTCTTCCAGATGTGGCGCCAACTGTGTGGGCCCCACATCAGGGTTTTGAAAATTGAAATAAAGACTAAAAAGGGTTTTAAAACAAGGTTGAAAACATCAAATGACAATCGAAGGTTTTAAAAATAGAGTCCTAAATGAACTAAAACTCTAGATTGAGAGTCCTAAACCAACTAAGACTCTGAAATTTAGGTTTATGATTGTCAAACAAAGAAGTTTTTTGAAGGATTTTCTCAAAACTAATGAAAATAAGTCAGAAAATGCAGTCAAGGTTAGATTCATAATTCAATCGAAACTCTGAAGTAGAGTCCTGAATCAACTGGGACTCTGCAAATGGACTAATTTTTTGAAAGTTGAATGAAAAGATTTTCAAAACAAGTGGAATTGAAAGTGAAAATAAGATTCATAATAGAATCTTAACCCGATTAGGACTTTGGAACATAGACCTGAAATTTTGAAACTCTTTATTTTTTGGGGTTTTGAAATAAAATAAAGAGGTTTTGAAAGATTTGTTCTTAAACTTGTGAAGATTAGCAAAATACGAGACCAGGGTTAGAGTCCTGATCAACTGGGACTCTATTATAGAGTCTTAGAATTTTAAATCTCTATGATAAAATTATAGCAATTTTGAAATTTAGTTTCTGAAAAGATAAATAAAGAGATTTTTGAAAAATTCTCTCAAAATTGAAGTCAGGGTCAGAGTCCTAATTCAACTAGGACTCTTGAATAGAGTCCTAGTTTGACTAAAACTCTAAGATTTTGACTTTTTTGAAAGATTTTACAAGGTTTCCTCAAAAATAGGTGAAAACAATAATGAAAGATAGAGTCCTAATCCGACTGAAACTCTGAAGTAGAGTCCCAGTCCAACTAAAACTCTAGAATTTTGACCAAAATAAAAGATTTTGACAAATTTTGTTGAAAATAAGTAAAAATAGAGATGAAAGACAGAGTCCTAGTCTGACTGAAACTCTGGGATAGAGTCCTAGTTCGACTGAAACTCTAAGATTTTGGCTCTTTTGAAAGTCAGATGATAAGATTTTCGAAAACAAGTGAAAAACAACAATAAAGGATGAAATCAGGATAGAATCGTAATCCAACTGAAACTCTGGGATAGAGACCTAGTCCAACTGAAACTCTAAAATTTTGGCCAAAATGAAAGATTTTGAAAAGTTTTCTCAAAAATAGACAAAAATAGAAGTAAGAGGTAGAGTCCTGATTCGACAGAAACTCTGAAAAAAAATCTTAATCCAACTGGGACTCTAAGATTTTGGCAAAAATAAAAGGAATGGACAAGGGGTAGGATTACTTCTAGTTTAAAACAGAAATGGGATTTTAGAAAAGGCTTAAAAAGGTGAAAAGACAGAGTCCCGATTCAATTAGGACTCTGAAATTTTGAGAAATCTAGATGAAAGAAGTAATCTGAAAGCGACACCACCTAGATGGGTCTCATCCGAGAATTAAGACCAGTTAAAATTGAGTTTAAAATGAATCCATATCATTTTCTAAGAAAAATATTTTGAAAAATAAGATCCTGGGGGTTAACAAATGGCAAAATATCGATTTAAAACCTCAGGTTTTGAAATTGATTTCGAAAGAAAGGTTTTAAAATCCAAATCTGGATTGAAAGGTTTTGAAAGACTAGAGTGATGGATCTCAAAAATGAGATACAATGCAATAAAATTACATGCAATTACATACAATGATACGAGATGATATGAAATGAGATGCAAAAGGCAAACCCTGGATGAGGGATTTGAAGTTTCGGACCCTTGGTGGAAACAAAGAGTTGAACATTTCTGTTCGGAGATAAAGATTGATGATTAAAATTGAGCCATAATGGAGATTATCTTTTGGAATATTTGAATTTGGGGTAAAATTCAGGCTCTGAATAGCCCTGGCTCAGATATCGACCAACTGGTTCCCTGAAGGATTTAGAGAGTGGGTTCCAGTGGTAAGATGAAAGGGTTTATGAGCGAAGGTGAAAATTTTGGGGTGTTTACACACGGCAGGCTGGCCTCAGGTCAGATGGTGGACGAGAGAGAGAGATAAAGATCAAGGAATTAACAGCGATCGATGGTACCCTAAAATCACAAAAAGGGAGAATCTCGGCTTTCGATAGGAACCGACCCACAACAAGAAAGTGAGAGTGAGAGAGCGTCGGCTAGGCAGTCGTCCAATCAAGGTCTTGGCAATGATGGCGTCGCTGGTGGCGTCGACTGTGGGGGGGGGGGGGGGGTCGCAGCAGTGGCGGCCTCTGGTCGTCACCTGAATGGGGAAGAGAAAAGGAGAAGGGAAGGGAAAGAAGGTGATGAGTTGCGAATAGTGAAAGGAAAAGAAACAAAAAAAAGAAACGGGGATTTAGGGTTTTTTTACCGCGTGAAGGGTAGTGGGTCTGGATCGAACCCGGTTCGGTCCCAACCCTAAAGACCCAAACAAAAATATGTGTGTGTATATATATATATATATAATAGAGAAATAAAACCTAGACCTATTTAACGAATAAGAATATATTTTTAGACAAAAGTTTTGGTTCTAAAACAATAATTTATTCAATTAAAATATTTCCCTTAGTTAGTTTTATGATTAAAATACCCTTTTTATGAAATTATTATGAGAACCATCAAAATGTATTATGTTACATTCAAAACACCTCAACAACTTTTAAATGGGTTTGTGATTCATTAAAATGATTAAATTTGATACTTTAATGATATTTTATTTACCATAATGATTTAAAATGACCATTTTACCCTTCTTTATCAGAAACATAAAATTAAACATATAAAACATACAAAATTGACAATAAAAGATAAAAACACATTTTTATCTCAAATTAAATTAATGCTTTTATTTATTTTCTCTTAAAACTTTACCGATTTTACAGATGTGCTTACCGAAATATCTCGTTGCCGATTATATCCCGAATGCTAAAAAGTCATCGATGAAGTGCCACAAAAAATAGTTACTCAAAAAAAGCCAAAAAAATTGTCAAAGAAAACATGATGGGGCAAAAGGGGTTGGGGACCACAAACAAAGCCCTAAAATAAGAAAAAAAACCTAAAAAATGAACCATCACTTTTTAAATATCGAAGTGTCACATTTAATGCTAGTACAAACATTCATAATAAAATGGAGATATTCACATTTAAGTCTTTCGAAAAAATATGAATCTCATATCCAATGTACGAATATTTAAAAAGTTTGCAAATGAGGCACAAGATCCATATATACAAATATTTGTGAATGTAAGCACACGTTTGTGTATCTCCTCAAGAAATATTTACATAACAGAGGTTCATAAGTTATATTTGCAAAATTTATACTGTAATTGCAAAGTTTGTCTTATATTTGGGGACCTCCTCGAGGAGTATTTACTTAAAGGAGGTTCACATGTTATATTCATAAAGGTCGTATTATATTTGTAGACTTTGTGAAAGACTTTTTGAGGTAGTAGGATTCACATCCCTTATGGAGATATTTTGTGTTGCAATCCCTCTTGTTTTGTTGCCAACTCTGATGCCTTCTTTTGGGTTGCCTCAATTTTTTTCTTCTTCCTCATTTTCTTATATTAATTGATCATATTCTTCCTATACTTTGCTGCATCAACTTGAAAAAATGGTTATTACCAAATAACTAATTAGCTAATATCACAAAAATAATTCAAAACAAGACAAACATGTACCTACATAAAATTGAAGTTCATATTTCTACCCAAGTATAGCATGTACATCATGACAAATATACCATAATCTTTGTTGTAACAGTCATATAAAAAGTCAACAATATGTACAAGTATGTATTGAGTTTGGACAATCAATACAAATATATCATAATCTTTGTTGTAACAATCATATGAAAGGTTAACTTTTATGAGTACATATTGAATTTAGACACATGTGCAAAGTAATTACTCATTTTATTGTTGCGGAATACCATTTATAGGACAATCCATCCAATCTGAGTAAGTGTTGTAGTTAAAACACCCTGCAAAAAATTTAACCTATAACCCAACATTAATCATACCTAATATGAGAGAAAAATAAAGACAGTATTGAATAAGTAATAAGTTCATACTAGATTTTTGATATTGGTATCTACATTATATACGGATCCCATGGAATTATAGATCCTGAACTTCTTTTATTTCATGGTCATCTTCTACAAAACCTAGTGTTCATTGTCCCAATTGAGAGAAATTAAGATTTGCAACATATATCGAGTTCAAGACATAAGTATTTGATCTATACGCAAACATAAATATAAGTATGCATTATTGTTCAATAGATACCTTGTCGCATTCCTGAAAAGGATACAACATGTTTTGATTCTTCAAGAAAGTATGAGCCCCTTCTTTCATGTTAGGACATTCGACCATTTGTTGTGAATAATGTTAAGCAGTTAGTTACTCTTAGTCGATAAAAAACAAGAGGACTATCAGTTTGGAGAGTTATCAAAAAATAAGAGGCAAGGTAAATGGTGTTTGTTTGTTTGTTTCTTGTTGTCATGTCCTGATTATGATTTTAAATGTCTTTCTATGAATATATACAGATGTTACACAATCATCATATGTGATACATTCATGTTATATTCAAATCAGTCTACGTACAAACATAATAAAAAAACAAACAAACACATAAACCTAACACTTACATTAAAAGTCATGCTCGGGCTTATCTACAGACAGACTCTTTCCATATGGCTGGTTGTCATCAACCTTTTTTTTTTCTTTTTGTTGTCATGTTTCTCTTTAAGTATCATATCATGAAAGGCTTAAAAAACACATAAGATATTAGAGCAGTTAATTAAAAAACTCTCGATAAATACATAGAAGGAAACCATTCTTAACAAATACATATACACATACAAACACACACTCATTTCGCAACAATAGGAATTTCAACATACTTTTATGTGTGCTTTTGCCTGTTGTGGCTAACCTCACTACATATATTGCACTTGTATGACACATTCTTTGTTGTTGTTATCTGTCTCTTTACCTTAGGTCGCACTGATTTACGCATCACCTTTGATTGATAGACTGAAATAAGAGTAAACAGAGTGTTGTCTAGGACACTATCTGTCATAGAAAGGAAATAAAATATATGATTCAACTTTGAAGTACTCATCACAGTAATCCTCTGGTAGCTTTACCTCATACAAAATGCATGCAACCACATGTTCATATGGAATCTCAGTCACTTGCCACTCTTCATAAGGGCATGTATCTTCTCAAGATCAATACTGTAATTATAAGATTGATCATGGGTCTTGTATAAATGTCAATGGCAATGTATAACAACCACACATAGTTGTGTCTTTCTCTTTCGTGCCTCTATATTTTTTTATCATAGATACAACGCCTGACATTTTCTGCTTGATATTCTTTCTTTTCTCAAATAGTGTCATCAACATGAGACAAAGCCTCTATAAGAGGCACTAGGGGATTGTTACGTATAAGAAGAATTCAGGAACTGAAGTACTCTACTATACTAAATGTCAAACACCTATACCTTTTTCTTGGAAAGTGAGATATAGCCCAAAACTCTGGTTTCACGTAGGTGGTAATCATATATGTTTGTATCTTTCTCCTAGTTTTTTTAAGAAAATATGTGCATTGTGGTTTCATGGTTGATCGAGTTGCCCTCCACCAAAGTGCACTGAGTAATGAACCAAATTTCTTAGAAAAGTTTTATGTTAAGTTTTTATATAATATTCAACATGTCATTTAGAAAAGATATGGGGGACTGCATACAATAACCCATGGGGCCTATCTGAGATAATAGTTAATTTTGTTCTCTCTAAACTTGTCGAAGTGTATGAATTTGTGCTTTAAATGCTAAAAAACCCTCAGACACTAAAAAATTATGCCTATGAATCCTTCGACTCTTTATCTAGAACTACAAACGCTGCTAGAAACATCTCACTATAAGGATCAATATTATTAGCCGACAATAATATACTCATGTATTTTTCTTTTATGAATGTACTATCTATTATAAGAATTGGAGGGCACCCTTTTAGAAATCCATCGATGTATAGACAAAAGAATAACAATATATACTTAAATTAATTTTTTTCATCGATCTTAATGAACCCTATCATTCTTTAGTTTCTCTTCATCAAATGATCCAAATAGATAGGAAGCTTGTTGAAAGAGTTTATATAAACCACATAGCTCTTCTTTTGTGTGTTCACATCCATGCCATACTTGTTTATAACTAATCTCCACACATTTTTCATGATTAATGTCATTGATGATTTCTATTAGAGTCATCTTTGGGTTATCATGCATGTGTTTGTGAATAACACTTGCAATCCATATTGTAGACTATTTTTTTACTCAAAGGTTGCCCGATGATCTATCATATATACGCTCTTTCATACTTCTTCAATTGAAAGAACGTTGCTTCGTGCACATTTGTGGAATGGATCTTCTAGGAAAAATCGTTCATAGTTTGCGAGTTCTTTCTCGTGCATACAATAATTACTCTATTATTGTTTCTCCTCATGAATTTTGATTTATAGTTATTTTTTATTACATGATCTTTTAATAACTTACAATAGCACTTTAGATCATTAAACATTTGCCCAACAATAATGACTCCATCATTTGAGCTCGTTGTTCGACATTAAAGAGTCTTGATCATTAAGTTTTTCGTTACACAACTCGTTAATCAACTTAGATGCCTATGCTTAGATGATTTTCAATTGTTGTTTATTGTATGAAAATCCATTGAATGATAACATATTCAACCACATCCTATTAGTATAAAATAGAAAACAATTCTATTGTCCAATAAATGTTCATATAGTTTGTACAACATATCAATGATTCGACTTTTTAATTATCATTTGTGCATTATTTTTATGTGTCATTAATTATCACATGTCATCAGTGTATTCGTCTTCTTCTATTTTTTATGAGTTATAATTATCTGACATGGTATAGTCATCATCTCATTTTTCATTGTCAATGTGATCGCTTCTATGATTAATTGATTATTTATATGCACAAACTAAATCAAGTCACTATATTATTTAGCACTTCATTTGCTTTCATGCATGCAACATTCTTGCATTTTCAAATTATATGATTAACCATAGAAATAACACCTTCATCATCACACCTATATTTCAAGCATAAATTACAAAGTCTAACTTATACCTAGTCATGTCATCTACATTCTTTGCAGTGATCCTATAATTATGTACAACATCAATTATTTGTCAAGGTTCTTCATTGTCTGCACGTCAAACATCTATATCCCTAATTGGTTCGGTTTGCATGCCCTCCGCGTGCATATTAAGAACAAAAATATTGCCTATTGTTTGGGATAGTTAAGAACAAAAATATTGTCTACTATTTGGGATAGTTAAATGTTCATCAAATGAATGTGCTCAATAGACAGTGTCTGAGATAGGTGCACATTCTCTACAAGATTACCATCATTCTCATCAGCAACTGCTCCTTGTTTAACTTTGTGAGCCTTCAAGTAAACATCACTATTAAATAATATCAATTCTACATCATCATTATTCAAAACATCAATTCATATTTGTTGATTTTCTATATTTGAATAATAACTACACCGGAGGTTCAATAACTCTTCCTCATGTATAATTTTTTGAGAAATCAAAGCCATAAATTATTTAAAGCTATTGTTTTTTAAGACCATTATAGACCTCTAATTAGAATAATCAGACTTACGATAGTATACTTTGTTGAGAAACTAGGTTTTGATGACACATAATATGATATACTGTCATATAGGCTTTAATATGATATGATAATATGCCTTCATGAATAATGTTATATTATGACTGGATATGATTTGTCATGTATTTAACGAGTATTTGATGCAAGGTTATTTCACCCAAAAAGGATGGAGACCTCCTGCTCAAGTACAACCTTTGGTACAATCATACTCTCTGAAGAAAAAGCTTGATGGGCCATTCATTCTTAAAGATCATCCAAGGAGATCGGCTACTTCAAGATAAAGATTTTTTTCTTCTTTAGAGTCATATCTAACAGAACCTTCAGAAGGATGCATAGTGCATATTTCATATTGCATGCTTTATCATACAAAGCCATCTATTTACAAAAGCTATGTTTCATAAAAGCATACGATATTTCAAAAAGCACCTTTTTGAAAACTAATCATTGTACTTTCGTACAAACTTTTATTTTGACAAGATATAATAGCTCATGATTTCAAAAGCATTAATTGTACCTTCTAACATGCATTTATGAATAAGACAACTTGAAAAGAAATAAAAACTAATGATTTCAAGTATGAAAGAAAAAGACAAAATGAATTTAAGTCATAATATAAAATCATCTACCTTGAATTGACAATGTAAGAAAACTAATATCATTATATTATGTTTGGAAAAGACTTTAGTTACTTTATAAAACTCAAGAATGTTGACTTATTTAAAGTCATCATTCTTTCTGTAAACATTAAATACCACCTCAAAAGCATTTAAGAAATAACTATTTATTTAATCCCTACTCAAGAATGTCGACTTACTTAAAGTCATCGTTTTTTCTGTAGAGATTAAATAACACCTCATAAAGCATTTTGAGAAATGACCATTTACAAATAATGTACTCAACAAAGCATTTATTATACTTACATACATTTAAGTAAAGAAGTGACGATTTCTAATAAAAATACTAATATACTACAAATCATTAAATTGAATAAAGACAAAACTGCATAATGATTTGCAATCCAACGTTCAATGTACTACAAATCATTTATTATAAGAATAGACCTTTTACAAAATATATCACACCTTTAATACTACAACAAATAGTGTACCCCAAATGCTACACTTATAGAAAGAAGACTTTTTCAAAAATATAATACAGTACACATATTTTTTTACACAAAGTTGTTTTTGAAATGACTTGACATCTCACATTCCAAAAGGACAATCATTTCAAAAAGGCAACGACTATTTTCTGGAGGCCATATAAACACAAACAAAATAGTTTTTCACAACAAGACATGTGAGCTTATAACGAGAAAAATTCTTATTCGATATTTGAAAAAGAGAGCCTAGAAAAAAAAAGAGAAAAAGTCAAGAATAGCTCTTTGACAAAGAGTATTATTTGAGTGAAAAGAACATAACATTCTGAGAATCCTTCATTCGTGCATTCATATCATTTTGAAGGTTCTATAGGAAGTATTGTAACTTTCTGTTATTCACTGTATCCCTTCTCTGTTGAGAGAAATAGACCTCTGTGAAAGAGGGTGTTTTCCTTCTCTGGTGAGAGAAGTAGACCTCTGGGAAAGAGGGTGTTTTCCTTCTCTGTTGAGAGAAGACCTCTGTGAAAGAGGGTGTGTTTCTTCTCTGTTGAGAGAAGAAGACCTCTGAGGAAGAGGGTGTTGTACTATTTATCCGATAACTCGGATGTTATAGTGAAAGGCTCAAGTGTTTTGCTTGGGGACTGGATGTAGGTCAGTGACATGACCGAACCAGTATAAATCTTGTGTTTTGTGTGTTGTGCCTTATTGCATTAATATCCTTTTAATTTATCGATATATTTCATATTTCACTATTCACCCCCACCCCTCTAGTGGAATTTCATTTGATATCAGAGCAGGTTTGCTGGTTTCGACATAACAAGTCTTCCAGCACTTATGTCCTCAACCTCTTATGCTTGTGATATTGAAGGTCAACACGCATCTCGTCCTCCTTTCTTCAACGGCTCCAACTATGGATACTGGAAATGCAGAATGGCTATATTTCTAAAGTTCATAGATTTTGCAGTATGGAAAATTGTTGAACATCCATACACATCTCCATCCTCAGACTATAGTTTATGGTCTGATGAAGAAAAGAAGATGGCCAATCTAAATGCAAAGGTTATGAATGCTTTGTATTGTGCCATTGATCAAAATAAATTCAACAGAATATCTATTTGTGAATCTGCTCATGATATTTGGCATTCTCTAGAGGTTATTCATGAAGGAACCAACAAAGTGAAAGAAGCTAAAATCTCATCTCTAGTTCGAAAATATGAGTTGTTCAAAATGAACAACGATGAACCCATCACAGAGATGTTTACAAGATTAACCAACATCACCAACAACCTGAAATCTCTGAGAGAAACTTATTCTCAGACAGATAAGGTGAAGAAAATCTTGAGATCTCTCACAACTGATTGGGAGAAAAAGACAACAACAATTGAAGAAGCTCAAGATTTATCCAAGCTTACTCTGGATGACTTAATAGGCAATCTTATGGCCTATGAAGTCCATATGAAGGAAAGAAGGGAAGAGAAACAACCTACAAAGAAAACTCTAGCCTTCTGAGCCCTTTCTGAGAATGAGGACTCAGAAAAAGAATCTGAAATTGCGCTACTCACTAGAAAATTCCAGCGCTTCATAAGAAAGAACTGGCTTCCAAATAAGCACAAGGAAAGAAAAGACTCTAAGGAAGACACCATGTACTATCAATGTAATAAGCCAGGTCACATGAGACGTGAGTGTCCTCTTCTAAAAAGAAAATCCAAAACCGAAGAACCAAAGAAAAGGTTCTTCAAGAAAAAGGCTTTGCATGCTCAATGGGATGATTCAAAACCATCCACAAGTGATGATGAAGCTGAAACCGCCAACATGTGCTTCATGGCAGAAAGCTCTATAAGTGAATCTCTCAATTTTTCTTTCGAAGAACTTCAAAATGCTTTTCAAGAACTTTTTGAAAAATCAAGAAAAACGATTCTCAAAAATAAAAATTTGAAATCTGAAAATCTAGAGCTTGTGCAGAAAAATGAAAAACTCAGTATTGAAATTTCTGAGTTGAAAAAGAAAAATTTTATGATTACTTCTGAAATCTCTTCTACTAGCACCAAGACTAAAAAATCTTCAAGTAGAAATTTCAGAATTAAAAAGTAAAACTGAAAACCTTATGAAAACGGTTTTCAAGTTTACCAACGGAAAAGAGAACCTGGATAAACTCCTATTCTCTCAAAAATTCTCTTTTTACAAAAATGGTATTGGTTACTCTCACATGAATAAACCTTCTTGTTTAAATAAAAAGACTGTTTTTGTCAAAGGTTCTGTTGAACCTAAGCAGGAGTATTACAACTTTCATGCTATGTACTCCTCTAAAGTTATAGACAAACCCAAATCAAAATAGATATGGGTTCGGAAGTCTAACAAAAAGGGACCCAATTGGGTACCACAAAGAATTTTTACTTGATGTTTTGCAGACTCCAAAGAAGAACAGATGGATACTAGACAGTGGATGTTCAAAACACATAACAGGACATCCAGATCTTTTTACTGTTCTCCATCATAAAGAAGGAGGAACCGTCACCTTTGGAGATAACAACAAAGGTCTGATAATTGGTATTGGCAATATTGGTAATATCAATAAACCTCTTATCAAAGATATTCTCCTTGTTAAAGTCTTAAAACATAACCTCTTAAGTATAAGTCAAATGTGTGACACAGGTTATAATGTTAGCTTTAAACATGATGTATGCCTTATAGCAGACACCAACGAAAATATCATCTTAAAAGGAATAAGAAAAAATAATATTTATGAATTATACCTAGAGAATATTATTGAACACTGCCTTATAGCTAATAATGACACTCAAAATTTATGGCACATGAGAATGGGTCATGTCAACTCAAAATACATGTCTAAATTAGCTAAAAACAATTTAGTACGTGGGTTACCTAAAATATCATTTAAAAAGGACTATTTTTGTGATGCATGTCAACTAGGAAAATTGTCAAAATCATCCTTCAAATCAAAAATTATTGTTTCAAGTAAAAGACCTTTAGAGCTTCTCCACCTGGATCTTTTTGGTCCTTCTAGAGTAGCTAGTCTTAATCATAATAAATATGCTTTTGTCATTGTAGATGATTACTCAAGATTTACTTGGGTAATATTTTTGAAAAATAAAAGTGATACGTTTTGTGAATTTGAAATTTTATGTAAAAAGTTACAAAATAAAAAATCTTCTTCTATTATCAAAATTCGTAGTGACCATGGAGGAGAATTTGATAATGATCTTTTTGTAAATTTTTGTAACTTGCATGGTATATCACATAATTTTGCCCTTCCTAGAGCTGCACTTCAAAATGGTGCAGTAGAAAGAAAGAATAGAACCCTTCAGAAATCTGTTAGAACTATGCTCCAACATAATAACCTTGCTAAATATTTTTGGGCAGAAGCTGTTAATACTGCATGCTATATATCAAATAGAGTTCTTATCATGCCCTTATTAAATAGAACTCCTTATGAATTATTCTATGACAAAACTTCAAGGATAGACTACTTTAAAGTCTTTGGGTGTAAATGCTTTATCCTTAACACAAAAGATAGCCTTGATAAATTTGATGCTAAATCTGTTGAAGGCATATTCTTAGGATATTCAAGTCATAGTAAAGCAAACAGAGTTTTTAATAAGAGTTCAAATACTATTGAAGAATCTATGCATGTCAGTTTTTGTGAATCTATTGATCAATCTGTTCATAAGCAGACTAACGATGATGATGTTGAAAGTACAGATTTATTCTTAGATAACACAGCTAAACCCAATGAAGATAATCTTCAAAGAACTTTTGCTGAAATCAGAGATCATCCTCAAAAGCATATTTTGAGAGACCTGACCAAGGGGGTTCAAACTAGAGCTCAGCTGGAACGGATTGCAAACATGGCATTCATTTCTCAACTTGAACCAAAGAAGATTGATGAATCCATCATCGATGAGTTCTGGATGCTAGCCATGACTGAAGAACTGAATCAATTCCAAAGAAATGATGTTTGGGATCTTGTACCAAGACCAAAAGATCATCAGATCATTGGGACAAGATGGATCTTCAGAAACAAGCTAGATGAAACAGGTAATGTTATAAGAAACAAGACAAGGCTAGTAGCTCAAGGATACAACCAGGAGGAAGGTATTGATTTTGATTAAACATTTGTTCCTGTTGCTAGACTTGAATCTATTAGAATGTTTTTAGCATATGCAAGCTATATGGATTTCAAACTATATCAAATGGATGTTAAAAGTGTTTTTCTAAATGGTTTTATAAATGAAGAAGTTTATGTAAAACAACCTCCAGGTTTTGAAAATGAACAATTTTCTGATCATGTTTTCAAACTAAAACGTGCTTTATATGGATTAAAACAAGCACCTCGTGCTTGGTATGACAGACTTAAAACCTTTTTATTAAAAATTGGATTTTCTGTAGGCAAAGCAGATTCTACTCTATTTGTAAAAATAGTGAATGATCATACTCTAATCGTTCAAATTTATGTGGACGATATCATCTTTGGATCTACTAACAGCAGTCTTTGTGAAGAATTTTCTAAGTCCATGCAGAAAGAATTCGAAATGAGTATGATGGGAGAACTCACCTACTTTCTTGGACTGCATATTAAGCAAACCAAGGATGGAGTCTTCATCAATTAGTCTAAGTATGCTCATGAACTTCTGAAAAGGTTCAACATGAACTCAATTGCTTCAAAGAATACTCCTATGAGCACAACTATTGTATTGGACAGAGATGAAGATGGTAAGACTGTGGATACAAAGTTATACAGAGGTATGATAGAATTACTACTGTATTTAACTGCTAGCCGTCCATATATCATGTTCAGTGTTTGCTTGTGTGCTAGATTTTAGTCAAATTCAAAAGAATCACATCTTAAAGTTGTAAAAAGAATAATGAGATATCTAAAAGACAGTTGATTTTGGGTTATTTTATTCAAAATCATCTACATTTGATTTAATCTCATACAGTGATGCTGACTTCGCTGAAAGTAAATCTGACAGAAAAAACACAAGTGAAACATGTCATATGCTAGGGCACTCACTAGTTTCATGGTTCAGTAAGAAACAAAACTGTGTATCATTATCAACTACTAAAGCTAAATACATAGCTACAAGCCTAGCATGTACACAGGTCATTTGGATGAAACAAACCTTAAAAGATTTTGGTTTAAAATTTGAAAATACAACTATTTTCTGTGACAATACCAGTGCTATAAACTTATCTAAAAATCCTATTTTACATTCTCGAACTAAGCACATTCAAATTAGACACCACTTTTTAAGAGAACAAGTCCTAAACAACATAATCAAACTAGAATTTATTCCCACTAATAAACAATTAGCAGACATTTTCACTAAACCATTAAAAACTGAAGACTTTATAAGAATTAGGAGAGAATTAGGAATATGTAAATTAAGTGATTTATAAAATGTAGAAGGATTAGTCTACTCGAGTTCACCTTTACAAAATATTAAAATATAATCTTTACTTGACAAAATTCATCTTAACCAAAGATTAACAAGTAAGAATGATAAAAACACTTTATGTGAAATCTTGTTTTCTTTTACAAATTATTTTTGTCATAATCGAGTGTTTGCATTTCTTACTATTTTTTATTTTGTCATCGTTCCATTCACCACCTTTTTCAAAGTTGAAAAAGAGTCTTTCATATTTCACGTACATCATAAAGTTTTTCTTTTAAATTAATGCTTTATGTCATCTTTTATATATCATATCTCAAAGTACAATCTACTTTTTGTCCTATCATCTTTCACACTTTTCTATAAAAATATATATATATAATCCATAAAAAGACTCCTTCTCGACAAACTTGTCTTTCATTTTCTTTTTTAATTATTAAATGTTCTTTTCATTAGTACTATTAGTACCATCTTTCTCTCTCTCTCTCATACGAAATGTGCCTCCATTCTTTTCAATTTGTGACTTTGACTCCTTTACAAGTTTAGAAAAACTTAATTTTATTCTTCAAAAACTATGAACTCCCTCCAATCGAGTTTCTTTAAAAATATGTTTATCAAATAAACATTAATTCATGTCAATCATAACTTTACTTTATGTCATTTATCTCATATCAATCATGAATTTTTTTTATTTTATTTTTTGTCCTTTCCTATCCTACTCGAAAATCCATATATGTCATCACTTTTTTCTTTATGTCTACTCTTACTCCTTCCACGCATATCCATAAAAACTACTTCTTATATAAACAATCATTACCTTTCACTCATGAATTTCTTTTGGCTTCTTCTAAATTCATCTCTCACGAATATAGAATTTATTCTCATAAAGTAAAAATATTGTTTAAAGTTGTTTGTTCTATTAGGCCATTATTCATCTCACATGATAACACTCTTACACTCCTTCCTTTCACGAATTTTTTATCTCATCACATCTTCACATAAAAACCTTTAAAATCCATGGATCATAATTCACATTGTGAAACACACCTCTTTGACTCTATTCTTCTATCATATTTTTATCACACTTCACAATTCGATGGACTTTCCTCTATCAAAAATCTCCTTATATAGAAACTTTTTTTAACTATGTTCTTGTCATATACTCTCATCAACACTATCTTCCAAAGAATGATTTGATCTATCATTCACAAGAGTCTTAAGTTACAACTCACGAATTCTCTTTTTAACTAAAATCTAAATTTCATTCACTTCAAGTGTCACTCATTTCTTCTCATAATAATTTTCTTCTCTCTATTTAATGAAATGATTCTTTTCTCACCAATTCGTTCGAATACTTCTAAGTTCTTATTTCCATCAAAACTTCTTACTCTCTCAAGATTACTTGAAATGGCATTCTCTTCAACATCCTTCGATGTCAACATGATTGAAGCAGCTGAATTGAGATATCCATATCTCATTCACCACTTTCACTCTATCAACTCTGCCAATTCAAACCGGTAAACTAGTTCACCTTGAAGCATTCCTTTCATTTGACCTACAAACCTCCCTTTCGGATTTTGTTCATATTTTAGCATCTTCCCAATCTATGACCCTTTATCCTCAACTTATCAAAATTTTCTATACAAATCTTTCAGTCGACCATGATCATTCAACTATCAATTCCATGGTTCATGGAAAAATCATTTCTTTCAGCATTCCTCAATTAGGTTGCATTCTCAATATTACTTCTTATGGCATTGAACTCCCCAACATAGTTCCTATAGATCGGACTGTGTTTAACACCACAACAAAGTCGCGGATTAGCAATGACCACATTCCATCGCTAACAGGTTTAGCGACGACTAGGCGACGGTATGCTTATATCGCGAATTTTTCGACGCTAACTGGCGATGAAATAAATTCGTCGCCAGATCCGTCGCTAATTGCGACGGAATAACGAGCGATATATTCCATCGCCAATCTGCCGGTACTAAACGGCGACCACGGCTTGGCGACGGATTTACGTCTGTCGCTAAGCCGTCGCTAGATTTATATGCATAGCGACGGATGGTTCTGTCGCTAATCCGTCGCAAACACGAAAAAAAATAAAAAAATTTATTTGAAAATTAAATACCGAGAACGGTACAATTTATATTTCCTGTAGAATTTATATTTCCTGTAAATAAAAAACAAACCACACAAAAAAAATCATATAAAAGGAATCTACAACAATTAATCGTTTCGCCTTAAAATTAACAAGTTCAATTAACTATAATTCAATAATTACATTTAAGAAACAAAAAAGAATAGAACTTCAACACAGTTCTCTAATCATCACCAAGATTTTGTGTGTCCTCTTCTTCATTGCCTTTATCTGTCCCTTCAGCTCCGCTACGCTGATTATCGCTAGCAGCCTACACAAGAAAAGAACAATCAGTATTGATAAACAAAATATAATGAAATAAATTACACACTATATGTGATTCTATCATGTGCTCATATGTGTTCTAAGGCAATAAAAAAACTTTATATGTGATTCTATCATGCTCATATGTGCTCTAAGGCAGGCAAAAAACTATATATGTGATTCGATCATGCTCATATGTGTGCTAAGGCAGTCAAAAAATTGAATATGTGATTATAGCATGCTCACATGTGTTGTAAGGCAGACAGAAAAACTCTATATGTGATTCTATCATGCTCATATATGCTCTAAGGCAGGCAAAACAAAAAACTTTATATGTGAATATATCATGAATGATATATGTTCTAAGGCAGTAAAAAAATTCTATATATGATTTTGGCATGCTCATATGTGTTCTCAGGCAGTCAAAAAACTGAATATGTGATTATAACATGCTCATATGTGTTCTCAGGCAGTCAAAAAACTAAATATGTGATTATAGCATGCTCATATGTGTTCTAAGGCAGTCAAAAAAACTTTACATATGATTCTATCATGCTCATATGTACTCTAAGGCAGACAAAAAACTTTATATGTGATTATAGCATGCTCATATGTGCTCTAAGGCAGGCAAAAAACTCTATATGTGATTCTATCATGCTCATATGTGCTTTAAGGCAATCAAAAAAACTTTATACGTGATTCTATCATGCTCATATGTGCTCTAAGGCAAGCAAAAAACTTTATATGTGATTATAGCATGCTCATATGTGCTCTAAGGCAGGCAAAAAACTATATATGTGATTCTATCATGCTCATATGTGCTTTAAAGCAGGCAAAAAGTTATATATGTGATTTGATTATGCTCATATGTGTTCTAAGGCAGACAGACAAAAAACTGAATATGTAATTATACCTGAGAGGGACCTACAATCGAAGATCCCCTGTTCAGCACAAGATTGTTGATCTCATCTCGAAGAAAGGGGGCGACAGTGTCATGGAAGTAGTCATTCATTGTGTCCTTAATGATCTGGCGTACATCATCACCGGAAAGAATATGCTGCTGCTTGGAGCTTATGTCAGCGGAAGAAGTCTGTGAGCCGTAACTGGAAGAAGCAATAACTGGTGAAGTGTTCAGATTACTCCCAAACCCGAACACGCGACCTTTTTTGGGTTCACCTGCTGCAGGATCAAATGATGGATGCTGAGTAGCGTCATTGCCATATCGCTCTACCATCTGATGCTCATATGCCTCCTACAAAATAATGTTTAAAGTATGCATTAATAATTAATGATAACATTATGATAACTTGCCTATTGCAATGATTATTAATAGAATAAATACATACCCTTGTCGTTCTCGCCTTTTCTGATACGAAGATTCCCGTGGTCTTCCGTTTATGTGTTTCAACAAACACATCCTTACATGGTACAATGCCTCCTTTTTTTGCTTCCTACGAAGTTAAAGGATAAAAGATTTAGTTCACAAGTTTGCAACAATACTTATAAAATTAATATGATATATTGATGAGTTACCATTTTCTTCAGGTGGCTCCCAAATGTCTTAGATCCACTTGTGTGTAGATGGGCTTCGGGCATTTTCGCTCGATTTTGTGCAGCCTTCGCAGAGCGATTTTGAAATGCATCTCCCGCGCACTTATCGCACATTTCATCCCAATAATCTCGCCTGATAGTAATAGGGCCATGGACCTTCCACTGTAGTGGATCATCTATTACGCCAGATGTTTTTTTTGCTGCAGTCTTCATATTATGCAGCATGTCTGCAAATCGATTGGCAGCCACCTTCTGCCACACCTTTCTTGCATCATTTTCTTTCATCGTAGTTGCGAAGCGATTCGAAACCTACAAATATTTTCAGAAAGTTAGTAGACATTACTTAAATAAATTAAATATGAAACACATTAACTATGAGAAACAACTGTATACCATGAATGAGGACCACAATCTGTCTAACACCTCCTTTGGGTACTCTTTCCATTGAGCCACCAGTCCTGGTAGATGTTGAAAAAATGAATTCTTAATCTCCCGTACTACTTCTTTTGGCTCAAACCTCGTATTGCGCATGAATTGGTACACAAGAAATATAAATATAAAATATTTATAAGATATGCAATAATTGAAAACGAAATACTTACGGTCGATTATCGATATACACTATTCGAATGAGTCTTCTTGTGCCAGACTTAGAAGACCCTACTTCCTGTGTTGGCTCATGACTTGTGTGATCAACTGGTGTAGGTGGGTCGTGTACAGGCGAAACATCATCTATAAAAAAATACATTAGACTTTCTCAGAATACGCATTTGAACTAATCAAGCATCCAATTAGTTAAATGATATACATATCACAGGAGCCCATGAAGATGAAGGCTGGGCCTGGCTACTACTAGATGAGCGACCATTGTAACCTCCACGAACCATATTCTAACAAATAACATGTCATACAATACTTTCAAATAATTCACATCAAGTATTACAATACATTCAAGTCATTCGCATCAAGTATTACAATAATTCAAATCATTTGCATCAAGTATTGCAATACATTTAAATGATTCACATCAAGTATTACAATACATTCAAATCATTCATATCAGGTACTGCAATGCATTCAAGTCATTCACATCAAGCATGGCAATGCATTCAAATCATTTGCATCAAGTATTACAATGCATTCAAATAATTCAAATCATTCACATCAAGTATTGCAATAATTCAAATCATTTGTTGCATAAATTACAATACATTCACATCAAGTATTGCAATGCATTTGAATCATTCGTATCAAGTATTACAATACATTCAAATAATTCAAATCATTCACATCAAGTATTACAATGCATTCAAATAATTCGTATCAAGTATTATAATACATTCAAATAAAATTTTTAATCATTCACATCAAGTATTGCAATACAACTCATTCATTCGCATCAAGTATTACAATACATTCAAATAATTCAAATCATTCACATCAAGTATTGCAATGCATTTAAATAGAGGTTTGTATTACAAGATTTTGCTCACTAGCTTGAGAATTCTTCCTCGTCACTTGTTTGACTTTCTTCTTCTTCTTCTTCTTCTTCTTCTTCTTCTTCTTCTTCTTCTTCTTCTTTTTCTTCTTCTTCATTGTTTGCCCATCCACTTGGTACATCATTTGGATCACATTCCTCTATGAATGTTTCATCGGCCAATGGAGATATGACATGCATATCATGCGCAACATCGTGACCATAAGCGAAGTCATAGACATCATTTGATTGATAGTAATCATTGTCTTCAGCTAACTCATCTTCATGTAACTGATCATACTCAGGGTATAGTTTGGACTTCACCTTGCAAACTGCCCACCATTCATTTCTATCTGACTTTTTTATACTCGGATATGAAGTATAATAAACTTGTTGAGCTTGCGAGGCTAATATGAATGGTTCATATGTTCCAAATCTGGATTTATGATTCACCTCCACAATGCCTGAAGCTTTGTCGAGTCTTGTTGCAGTTGGATCAAACCAATGACACTTGAATAAAGTTACCCTCTTATTTATGCCTAAGTAAGTCAACTTCATTATTTCCTCTATAACACTATAGTAATCATGTTCATTTTCACTGTAGCTGCTACCCTTGACACACACGCCACTATTCATCGTTGATTTGTTTATACCGTAATCTTTTGTATGGAATCGATAACCATTTACGATGTACCCGTTGTAGCATTGCACAACTTTGGTCGGACCATTTTCTAAATCACATATTCCTTGATCTTTAACATCACCATGGCGGACCTACGCACAGACATAAACAATGATTGTGATCACGATCAATTAAGTAACTTAGTGTTGTTTATAAGTACAAAATTTATGTTAGCTTCTTTACTAATTGTTTCAACCACTCCACAAACTTAGTTTCACGTTCCTTTTGTACTTCTGCATCAGTGAGATGTGAAACTTCTCTTTGCAACTCCAGATCAAATCGTCTGCAAACCACAAATACTTATATTACCGAGCCATGTATCCACATATAAAACATAAAAGGATTTATAATTGTGTTGCGTCTACATATACTTACTCGATGTATATGTAGATACATTGTTAACCCTCTGCCGCGGTCGACCCCCTGCTGGAAAGGCAGGGGTTAAACCCCCTGTTGTTCCGGCAAGGGGTTAACCCCCTGCGCTATTTTCGTAAACTTCATTAATTATAGAGACGGATGTTTGTCGCCCGTTAATCTGTCGCTAACTAGCGACGAAAAGATTCCATCGCTAACGTCCGTCGCTAACAACGTATTTTCTTGTAGTGTAAGAAGATTCTCCTCTCCACTCGTTCAACCCATTTTCCGTGGCATACAAGCAACTTGAAGCCCCATGCTCTGTTATTGTCACAGATCCTCTCATCCAACGTATTCCCTAAATCGCCATCCAAGGGATTCATTGCTAATGAAATCTCTCTTCTTCTCTATGCAATTTTTTGTGCCTTTCCCATAAACTGGTCCAGTATCATCTTTAACAACATGATTAACTTTCGTTCTTTTCGCTATCTTCCTTTCGGGTATTTCATCTCCCTTATTCTTCAATACTTTCAAGTGCCCCTCCGAACCGATGTCGTCTACTACTCCATCCATACTTTTGATGACTCCTCCCTCCCTGGGGAAGGATCAACTCAACACTTATCTGATGACGAAGGCCATGAAGAAGCAGATCCAGCAGTAACTTCTCAACTGGACATCTTTTCAGCAATTGTCGATGTCCAGAACACCCAGAATCTCCTTCTGAAGAGTCAAGCCTCTTTGCATCAAGCCTTCGAATCTTTGAAGATCGCCCAAGATGCTTTGCTTCGGAAGTTTCATCCCACATCCGACTCTAAATGAACATTTTCTATTCATTGGTCTGTAATAACTTTTTTATATACTCTAATCCCCTCCTTTTTGTCCATGACAAAGGGGGAGAAAAACCTATCTCCTATGATGGAGAAAAATACTCTTGCTTTATTTTTTTTTAAACTTAAAACTTTTATGTTTTATGCATTTTTATAATATCATTATTATTATTATGCATATGACTAGTTGACAGGGGGAGCATATTTTGTCATCATCAAAAAGGGGAAGAATGTTGAGAAACTAGGTTTTGATGACACATAATATGATATACTATCATATAGGCTTTAATATGATATGATAATATGCCTTCATGAATAATGTTATATTATGACTCGATATGATTTGTCATGTATTTAACGAGTATTTGATGCAAGGTTATTTCACCCAAAAAGGATGGAGACCTCCTGCTCAAGTACAACCTTTGGTACAATCATACTCTCTGAAGAAAAAGCTTGATGGGCCATTCATTCTTAAAGATCATCCAAGGAGATCGGCTACATCAAGATGAAGATTTTTTTCTTCTTTAGAGTCATATGTAACAGAACATTCAGAAGGATGCATAGTGCATATTTCATATTGCATGCTTTATCATACAAAGCCATCTATTTACAAAATCTATGTTTCATAAAAGCATACGATATTTCAAAAAGCACCTTTTTGAAAACTAATCATTGTACTTTCGTACAAACTTTTATTTTGACAAGATATAATAGCTCATGATTTCAAAAGCATTAATTGTACCTTCTAACATGCATTTATGAATAAGACAACTTGAAAATAAATAAAAACTAATGATTTCAAGTATGAAAGAAAAAGACAAAATGAATTTAAGTCATAATACAAAATCGTCTACCTTGAATTGACATTGTAAGAAAACTAATATTATTATATTATGTTTGAAAAAGACTTTAGTTACTTTTTAAAACTCAAGAATGTCGACTTATTTAAAGTCATCATTCTTTCTGTAAACATTAAATATCACTTCAAAAGCATTTAAGAAATAACTATTTATTTAATCTCCACTCAAGAATGTCGATTTCTTAAAGTCATCATTCTTTCTGTAGACATTAAATAACACCTCATAAAGCATTTTGAGAAATGACCATTTACAAATAGTGTACTCAACAAAGCATTTATTGTACTTACATACATTTAAGTAAAGAAGTGACGATTTCTAATAAAAATACTAATATACTATAAATCATTAAATTGAATAAAGACAAAACTGCATAATGATTTACAATCCAACGTTCAATGTACTACAAATCATTTATTATAAGAATAGACCTTTTATAAAATATATCACACCTAAAATACTATAACGAATAGTGTACCCCAAATGCTACACTTATAGAAAGAAGACTTTTTCGAAAATACAATACAGTACACATATCTTTTTACACAAAGTTGTTTTTGAAATGACTTGACATCTCACATCCCAAAAGGACAATCATTTCAAAAAGGAAATGACTATTTTTTGGAGGCCATATAAACACAAACAAAATAGTTTTTCACAACAAGACATGTGAGCTTACAACGAGAAAAATTCCTATTCGATATTTGAAAAAGAGAGCCTAGAAAAAGAAAGAGAAAAAGTCAAGAATAGCTCTTTGACAAAGAGTATTATTTGAGTGAAAAGAACAAAACATTCTGAGAATCCTTCATTCGTGCATTCATATCATTCTGAAGGTTTTATAGGAAGTATTGTAACTTTCTGTTATTCACTGTATCCCTTCTCTGTTGAGAGAAGTAGACCTCTGTGAAAGAGGGTGTTTTCCTTCTTTTTTGAGAGAAGTAGACCTCTAGGAAAGAGGGTGTTTTCCTTCTCTGTTGAGAGAAGAAGACCTCTGTGAAAGAGGGTGTGTTCCTTCTCTGTTGAGAGAAGAAGACCTCTGAGGAAGAGGGTGTTGTACTATTTATCCGGTAATTCGGATGTTATAGTGAAAGGCTCAAGTGTTTTGCTTGGGGACTGGATGTAGGTCAGTGACGTGACTGAACCAGTATAAATCTTGTGTTTTGTGTGTTGTGCCTTATTGCATTAATATCCTTTTAATTTATCGATATATTTCATATTTCACTATTCACCCCCCCCCCTCTAGTGGAATTTCATACTTTAGCCCTTTCAGACATCATCATTAACTATTTATATCAACTACACAATATATCATTTATTTAATAAAAATAGTATGTGACAAAAAGGTCATTCATATATCCTTCATACATTCAATTAATAATAAAAATCCTAACCCATAATAAATGCTTGTGCACAGTCAACCCTTCTCCTATCACACTGATTAAATGCTTATGTACAATCAACCCTAAACTCATTACCCCAAGAGAAAACCATCAAATATTAAATCAAAGATAAAAAACAAACATAAGTTATATACAACACCAACAAATATATATAATCATCTATAACACCAATAAATATATATCTATAAAAAGCCCAAAAATAGTAAACTTTAAATGGAAAATCCAATGCTAAATATTAAATAAAATACATGCAAACATACATAAATGTATGATCAATTTAAAATGCAATGCATAGCATGCTTAAAAGTCAAAAATATTTAAAAAGAGAGTGCCAAAAAAATGTGCTTACTGAAAAAAAGAATGACAAAATAACATAAGCAGGCAAAATATGAATCAATTTTTAAAACTGTATATTTATTTATTCATTTAAATGCCAAAATAGCTTATTCATGCCAATGTTTAGTTAAAACTACGGAGGTTTCATAAAAGTCACGGACATTCACAACATGTTTACGAATGTCACACACATTTGTGGAGCTCCTCGAATAGTATTTTCAGGTTATCTTCGTGAAGTTTGTGTTGTATTTGTGAATGTTGTACTGTATTTGCAGGTGTTGGCATAATCTTTTTTATTGAAGAGTAGTGAACTTCCTACAACATAGCTATATATCGCATGAACTTTATCAAGTTTGTATGTAAGAAGAGCAACAATGTCATAAAAAGTTAAGAATCTGTGATTTTGGATATGCGAAGGATTTTGTCAAATTGCTAGATATTTCGAGAAACACATCATTTTGCAATGACATCATGATCATTTTTCATTTTGGGGGGTAGGCTAAGGTTTTCCGCATCACCAACCGCATATTGGCAAGCCTTCGATTGTAAAACCTTTGAGGTCTCCATTGCCTACCGAAGAGTACAACTAGATTCCACTTTGTGGCAAGGGACACTCCCTATGGGTTTCGAGCTTGTAGTGTCATGTCAACTTGGTGACATCTACAAGAAGCCCATGCGTGGAGCCCTTGTGGGATTTTGACAAGAAAACTTCTAATAAAAGTCTAGCCACAAAAATGCAGGCTCTCTTGGCTCTTATAAAGTTTTAAGCACTTCAATTGGGCATAAACAAACATAACAATTCAGATTAATTTTTCATTTTCTACTGCTATTTTTTACAAAAAATGATAGTACTGCCCTTGTAAAATGGTGTATTCTCCATAATGCCTCACAATTTTCCACAATCCTCCCCATATCCATAATTATGATTCTCAAAATTTTTACCCTTTGCCAACCTCCTTCACACACACACACACACACACACACACACACATATATATATATATATATATTTGCAAACCCCTTTTGAGGTTCGCACAAATATGTGGTAAACCTCCCAACGTTTGAACAAATATATTGCTAACTTAGATATTAGCACAAATATGTTGCTGATCTCTTCTATGATTTGTAACATACCACACAAATATATTCGAAGGTTCACAATATATTTGTGTGAATGTCAAAAAGTTGTGTAATCATCAAGAGGTTTGCAAAATATTTGTGCAATTATCAAGAGGTTCGCATGCGAACGTCAAGAGGTTCATAATATATTTGTGCAAATGTAAGGTGGTTAACCACATATTTGTGCAAACCTCACTAGGAGGTTTGCAACATATTTGTAAGAACATCAGTAGGAGGTTCGCAAATATATATATATATATATATATATATATATATATATATATATATATATATATATATATGGGAATGTCAGTAAGAGGTTGTCATGCGACCGTAAGAAGAGACAAATACATGTGAATGTTAGTAAGGGTAAAAATGTCTTTAAAAATGAAAACTAGAATTTTGGATTTTGGCAAATTGTGAGGCATTTCAAAGAACCCACCATTTTGCAAGGTCAATACAGTCGATTTTTGTATTTTAATTCCCACAAATAATGATACTTTACATCAGAATTGCCATCATATAAATGTAGATGGCAATGTACATGCGGACTAAAATGAAATTCTTGAGCATCTTTTATTGCAAAAGGATTTCTCCTATTCATAGATGCAACTTACAGCACAATCATTCTCACAGCTTATTGGTCTTTTTTCTTCATTTTAATCTCAAGAACCATCATATACAAGTAAGCAGATTCCAAATAAGGTAACAGGTCCGCCCATCAGCAGATAAATAAAAACACCAATAACAAAACAAGTTAACGTACAAGGTTCCAAAAAGATGATAAGCAACAATGTATATGCAGATCTGAATAACCGCAGGATATATCTCCCCAAGAGAAAGCCCGTTTATTTGTTGTCATCACCACCATACTGAGTAGAATTCCCATTCCAAAATGCATTTCTGTCACGGAATGGAGCGTCTTCATCCTCATGTCCCAATGTATGAACATTACCTCTCAAATGTGAGGTTGCCTTCTTCCCCTTGTTGCCAATCGTTTCACCTGAGGAAGGCATACCAGCGCTGAACGAGGAGCTCTGGAAAGATCTTCCTGAAGTTAGTGGTGCATTTCGGAGAGCAGGATCAGGTCCTATGAACAAGAAAAATAATGTGATTAAGAAGATGGTACTTTACAAAATGAAAATGAACTTAAAGTACAAATAGAAATAACATCTTTAAGCACGGGACAGCTTGAAGGTTTCTCCTTTCAAACTGCTGCAATGATTACATACCAGGAAATCAAAGAGCAGTCTTCCAATATTAGAGAAACTATAAAAAATGGTATGGTCTAGAACAATGGAATTGACAGCATGGTTGATCATTCAACAAATTCTATGTTTGCCCTAGGAGGATTGGCATAGTGAGGTGGGGCCTTAGCTGCTTGACGGGCGGCCAAGGTTCAATTCCCATGGGTGTCCCTCCCTTGTGCAAGTTGATGCCCAGCATAGGCCCAGGGGCAGGCATCGTGCGTATTATGCCACCAGCATGACAACCATAGGTATGGCAGGTTGAGCCTGTGCAATCAGGTCTTCATGCCAGGTGTGGTTTCTTTGGGTTACTAATGAAAAAAAAAATTATGTTTGCACCTAGTATCACTATCCCACTAACTACCACCAAGTGTACCTCCAGTGAACTTACATAACATCTTTGGCCACCATCATGTGCAAACACAAGGACCACTTATAGTTACCATGTCAACCATAATCCCCACCACTGCTTTCACCTCCCACAAGCTCCCTTGCACTACTCACAGAATAACTCGAAAAAGGAAAAAGAAAAGAAAAGAACATTTGGAAAAAACAAAATGACTTACGATATTGTGGCTGTTCCTGATCTGGGTTGGCAGAACCATTGAAATACGAAAAGGGATTGAAGTATGACAATATCTTCCAGGCAAATCCAAATTGCCCTCCACTGTTATTAACTGGTTCAGAAGGGTTTGCAGTGCTGGTGGCAGAAACTGATTCTCTTTGATGAGTCATGTTGGAATTGTGACGTGGAACAACTATTAGTGCTTCTCTGCCAACTAATCCTAATTCCGATAATTCTTTGCTCATATCTGCACCAAGCAAGAAAAATGTCTAATAGAAAGGAAAAAAAGAAAAGGTCCATGTTTCATACAAGAGTACTGGATTAATGGTTGCATGATCATGGACACATACTGAAAATTCTGGTGAAGTGCAAGACTGATAATGACATTTAAAGCAGTGTATCACATTCATAGCCTTATGACATGGACTTCAAAAAAATATTTTGAATGTAAAGGAGGATATAATGCTTTAAAGTAATGTATCAATATTCATAGCCAGATGACATGGTCTTCAAAAAAACATTGTGAAAGTAAAGGATAAATTGTTCAGAATTGTAGTGGTGAAACTGATCAAACATTATAAACTTTCATAGAGCTACAATATTAGACAGTCCACCAGCCCGTAGCAGTCAAACCATCTTAACACGCCATCAAGTCAAACAGACCCATGCAAGAATGAAAATAAGATGACATTAAAGAACTATTGCAAAAAATAATTGGTCACCCAGCATAGCAACTCTCAGTAATGGGATGATACAAGCTTTCGAACTAGTAGCTTGGAACCTGACCACATTATTTCCTGTCACCTACTGCCTAGTTGTAGTCTTGGTCATCATTTCATTCGAGGCTCCATGCTTTAGATTGGGCTGGGCAGAATTGGAGCTTGACTTGAACCTCACCACGTTATTTCCTGTCACCTACTGCCTAGTTGTAGTCCTGGTCATCATTTCATTCAAGGGCCCATGCTTTAGCTTGGGCTGGGCAGAATTGGAGCTCGACTTGTGAGTGTGCTATTGGGAACCTTCTTAGGAGGAGCTCAATCTTGGGGCTGACCTTGATTTTTTCTCCCTTTGTATTCACTCTGATTCAACCTCAAAATATTCACATGTCCTTTCCCATTTTAACTAGCAGAGGATGAAGGAAATCTTGACAGTATTAATCATAAAATCCAATTAACTTCACTTGGATAAGAAATAGAAGTAAAAACCTCCCCATCTTTCTATGATATGCTTTTACAAGATTGATTTATACATCATGATCAATTTCTAGAATTTCTGGTCCATTCAGCCCACTTTGCAGAGGAATGAGACAACTATAACTTAGTTGAGACTGAAGTAGTCCATTTTGTTCATGTAGTCAGGAGCACACAAGGAGAGCACATACTGAACAAATTTATATTTTACGATATTAGAGTTAGCTTTCTTCCATAGCTGAAAGGAAAATATTGCAGTAATAAGAAAGCAACATTCATCAAAGATTTAAGAATTCTGAAAAGCAGTCTTTTATCCAAATAAAAAAAACTAAGCAAATAAACAGTGACTGCTCATCAAATGTCGCTATGGAAAGAACCGTGAAAGAAAGCCACCGGATTTATGATCACAAAAGGCCTTTTTTAAGCAATCTACTACTTGAGGTCTTCATCTCTCTGCTTGTGCTGAAGTATGGCAGAGTCCAACGTTGCAAACACCATACTGCTCTGTGCCACCAAAATATGCACCGTGTTGTCTTAATCCACAATCCGCCTGAACAACCATCCAAGCTAGGTGTAACTGAGAGGGATAAAAGGCATCTAACAGATCTACTCCTCTATTCTGCAAATTTTCAAGCTTGAACCCCTACAGTAATGAGACAAACAATGAAAATGATGCTCAATCGCAATGGTGCTCTGCATGGGAAGCAATTTGCTAACTCAGTGATATTCTTTTTTGAAGGTACATATTATTTTCATTTAGGAGTCAGTCTACTTTCTGGCATGGGCCAGTGGCCAGGCAAACTTTTTGGCCCATGGAAAAGGCCTAAACATCCTATATTTCTCAAAAGAGGACCAAGAAAAACTATTAATGTATTTGTCAAAATTGGACTCCCCAGCACCCAATTGATACAGCTGGCTGTAATCTACCAACCTAACCTCCATGTACATTCCCCAAAATAGGCTGAAAGAACCAATTAATTCTCAAGATTTATATACCACTAGTTCCTTCTCTGTTCTTGGCATGAAAAATCCAGTCTCTCAATTCATCTGCTGATGGTCCTAACTCTTGGTGTTCATAGCAGCTAAAAGTTTTTCAAAATGAATAACCCCTCAAACAGCAGTTGAGCAGGGCTCCATCCATAATCCAATTAGATCGACTACACCCTAAACAGAAAGTTGTTGGCAAGATGTAGGTCATGTTTGCTTTGCCGACCACAATTCCAAATCACATTTGATTTTGAATGGTATGAACCAGAACCACAATGGGTCCCTTGTGATTCTATTTCTGGTGGAAATTGAGAAGACTCTTATTTGAGAGTCGTTTTCTCATGCTCCATTCTCTCAAGTTTGTTTTAAGGTGAGAGAATGGAGCCAATGATAATCATTCTCTCATTTGGGAGAGAGATTGATTCTCACCAGGGTTAGACAAATGTCCCTATAGATTCTGTATTCTACCAACCCTTCCATAAACTGGTCACATTATAGATAAGCCTCTACTTTAAAATATATAGGGATTGTAAAGCCTATTTGCATTTAGCAATTCACAAACACAAATTTTTACTAAGGCCAATCTTCAGAACCACTATGAGAGGAGATCAAGATTGAAAGTGGAAATTCTATAGGAATGCCAGCGTCACCATGTTCCATGGTCAATGAACCATGGCATTGATAGCACTTACTAAACTGTATTGGCATTCCATTGATATATTCATTGGTAAAAGGACCAAATGGAGACAACCTTGGCCACCCTCCCTAAGAGGAATACTTTGTACAGAAAATCTCGTGTAGGGACAGAATCGTGATATTGCCCTAATGGCTAAGAATGTGTTGTTTCAGTTTCAGTGGTTTCATACACCTTGTGGACACTTCTTCATGTGATGAGTATGGTGAAGTACAGTTACAAATGAAAAACCAGTAGCCTTTAATTGATTTGGATATTTTGAGTTAGGATCAAAAAGCTTCAGCCAATATGTTACAGGTCCAAAACAAGAGAATGGCCTCAACAACTCTTGGTACAAAGCAATGCAGTCTGCATCCTAGTGAATTAGCAGGTTGGCCCCACTAGATGCAGCTACAAGAAATAAAAAAGTTGAGGACTCACTCATCTGCATCAAGGACCAAGCCCAGGGCCGAGTCCCATATTTCCCATTGTTTGGCAAGCATGCAGGTTTCATTGTATCATTAAATTTAACAAAATTTGAAACATATCAACGTAAGAAACAACATTATGTTTTTGTAAGCAATATATCTAGGAAATCTATTATTCGTTCTAAGAGGTATTATGCTTTGGTGAGTGATTATATGACCATCTGTTGGAAGCTTGAATAGAGCAATTTGTTCACACAAGAAGAGTAATCATCTGCCAATGTATAAGTGAGTAATTTGAACAGCACATATGAAGGAAAGCAAGGACCTGAAATTTGATGGCTTCCAAAAGCTACCAATATGCATAAAAGTTTATAAAAACCAAGTTCAAAAGCATACCTTGTTCACTGAATAGTTTTCGAGGATAAGGAGTCCCAAGAGAATAAGGGCCACTATCATCTGTTCGGTTTTTATCAACATAATCCTTGACCATTCTCAAGGTATCTTTGGTTGAGAAGGTCCCTCTAATGCTGGCACCATTTGGCAATCGAATATTCAGATGAATTTCACTTAACACTTTAGAGGTTCTGATCAATTTTTCACCTTCAGAATCTTGAACAATGGAGCTGGTTGGATCACTTTCAGCAACATGAGGCACTGTCTCTGAAGAAAACCCTGAATTATGACCAAGAGTTGCCATTGATACAGACTCCTTTATTCCATCAGTGAGGAAGACATCAGAAATTACTCTCTCCTGAAGTGCTGGAGAACTGGGTCCAACATTAAAGGACCGAGTATCACATTCTGAGCATTCTATATCTTTCGCAGGGCTGGGTAAAAGGTTAGCATTTAAACTGATCAAACCCAGGCCATCAGTACCACAATGTGGCTGATCATTATGGGGCAATTCTGAGGGAGGTGCTCCACTAAATTTGCCATTGCTCTGACCAAAAATAAAAAATAACAGACAATGCTCATAACTAATATGTTAATATATTTAAAGTTGATAGATCAGTAATTTACGAGACAGTACCTCAGTTCCAGATGTGCAATCTCCACTTCCAGATGTCGACTCTGAGAATTGCATGGCCTCCACTCCATCAATTACTCTACTGTCTGAAGATGATATATTAACTGCCTCTGGGCTTTCATTTCTGAGTACAGAGGCATCCACACTACTACAACCGGAGTCCATGGGCCTATTTGATACCAATGCTGCCGTCAAGACTGTTGCAGCTGTTTCCTGTAATCCACCCAGACAAATGCTTTAAAAGCATGTACATTCAAAAAGGAAGCAGAAGGCAAATTGAGATATCTTCAAATGCATGAAAAAACTGTAATATACTAGCATATTATAGCCTGTATTACAACTACCTGAAAATGCAGGTCCTGCCTTGCCTTCTGGATTCCAGTTAACAGCTCTTCAACAGTGGCATAACCTTCTACACAATATGAAAAGGAAGAGTTATTAAAAACAAAGCATATATCCATGTACAACTAAACCATGAAAACTGTTCTAAGTGGAAGTCAGTAAGTACCATTCTGCCAAAGTAACACTCCATTATAGCCAACAGCTGATATACATGGTACAGAATTTGTGGGATCTATTAATGTTTGCATCAAGGATTACATAACTAATAGAACTGCTACTTACTATTAACATCAACTAAATGGAGATGAACTTGCAACTAGCATACAGCAAAACAAGAAACTTGTAGGTTTTAGAGATTGCAGAACTATATCTGGACTCAACAAAAAGAACAGGATGCCAAACTTGGGCATAAACTCAATAGCTCAGAAAAGAAATTCAGCCATGCTTAATCCCGTGCCTCAATAAAAAAATCCAAGGAGGGCTGGCAAACGAGATGAGTCACTTGACAAATATATTTTACATTTATTTTATGTTGAAGACTGCATATGGGTGTTTGGCTTGCAAGCAATGAGTTTAAAGTTCAAATCCTATTGCTTACAACTTTGAAACAACAACAACTACGCCTTCATCCCAAAACAATTGGGGTCGGCGATATGAACCAAAAAAGAAAATCATTCTGGGTCTTCCACATGAATCCTTCTCCTCCAATCATTTCTATCCAATGCCATGTCCTCGGTGAGGTTCAAAGCATTCAACTTTTTTGTAAATGAGCCAGTTTGACTTGGTCAGTAGGTTTAGAGTCCAACAATCATGAAATATGCATTTTTCTTGTAAACGAGACAGTTCGACCTTGGCCCATTTAACTTGGGCTTGCCATAACCTCAAGCTCGGCTGGGCTGTTAAAATACACATGTAATCAATATATTTATATATATATATATATATATATATATAAATATATATATATAAGTATATTCACCCATACCCGATAAGGGGTATTTCTGTAAAATCGCCCAATAGGGGCAGTATAGTCTTTTTCCTTTATTTTTTACTTTTTCTTTTCTTTTTCCTTTTTCTCTTTTTCTTATTTTTTCTTTTTCTTTTTTGTGCATTAAATGCACTTTCATTGGGCCCCCAACGGTCACAATTGTGACCGTTGGGAGCCCAACGACACCTTGTTGGGTCTCCCAATGGTGCCTTTCCCTCTCTCTTCTCTAAACCCTCTCTCACTCCTCTCTTGCCTATAAATAAGTGGGGTCTCCCCCTTTGTAAGGTGGTGGCTTCTTCAAGCCCTTTAGTGCATTTATAAGATTTTATGCTTTCTAGCCATTATTGGCTTTTGTGTATGTCCTCTTTTGGACTTGTTCTTTGATTTCTATATGTGAATGTCCATTGTAGGACATACATTTCTTTTCCGCATATTTCATTACATGGTATCAGAGCCTTGGTTGTGCTCTTGATTCATATTGCTAGTTGTCTTGTTCTATCTCTCTTTGCTTGTCCTCCATTGTTGATTATATAATGGAAGGAGAACAAAAGATTGATCTCTCCTTCAAGCTCAATGGTACTAACTACATGATGTGGGCCGCCGCCATGGAGAACAACCTCAAAGGTAAAAATCTTTGGGGATACGTTATGGGCACCATTAGGGAACCTCAACTTCAACTTACAAAAATAGATGGTGATCAAGAAAAAACTCTAAAAGGAAATGCTCACATGAAGGCTATTGAAGATCACTAATCCAAGGTAGAAGATTGGGAAAGTAAGCATGCAAAAATTCTTGCATGGTTCATGAACAACGTGGAGCTAAAGATTTGCGCCAACATTGCTAAATTCCGCCTAGCAAATGAAGCATGGTTCTTTATGAAAGGTATGTATATCCAAAAAGACCTTGCTCGTCAATTCTTTATCCAAGAGAAAATCCGTACCATTAAGCAAGGTGAAATGAGTGTAAGAGATTACTATAGCACTCTTGGCCCTTTGTGGGATGAGCTATCCCTTCTTGAACCCAAATGGGTATCAAGTGAAGATGTGGAAATGCGAAGAGAACAAATAGAGAAAGAACACTTTTTTCAATTTTTACATGGGCTTAGGCCCGAATATGAACAAGTGAGGTCCTCCCTCCTTCATAGATCCAAACCACTTCCTTTGGAAGATGCCATAGCCGAAATATGCCAAGAAGAAACACGTATTGGCATGATTAAAGGAGGAGATGAAGTTCTTGCCGTGTCTAAACCCGGCAATCATATGAAAGCCTACAAGCCTCCACACTTTGGGAGGCAAAATAACTATAATGGCAATCATAGGAAAGCCATTTGCCATCATTGTCAAGAACCGGGTCATATAAGACCTAATTGTCCAAAGATAAATGAACCTCCAAAAGGTAAAGTTGCTATTATTGAAGAAATCCTGGTACGCCATTGCCTCAACTTCGGGATCCGCCATTGCCTCTTCTTCTCCTCCAGGTACGCCTTCTTGGATTCTTGACTCTGGAGCATCTTTTCATATGACCCCAAATGAAAATGGACTATCCAATGTATGTAGCAACTCCAAAAATTCTTTTGTTTCCACCGCCGATGGTACCTCTTTACAAGTTAAAAGTTTTGGAACCTTAGATTTTTCAAAAGATTTTTTTGTGCCAAATGTAAGAGTAGTACCTCAACTTAATTTAAATCTTTTATCTGTCTCTCAAATATGTGATCATGGATGTGAAATCTCCTTCTCAACCAAAGATTGCTCTATACAGGATCTCCAGTCCGGGAAGCGGATTGGGCAAGGCCATAGGAGGGGAGATCTCTACTACATGACCAATTTGAAACTTCCTACTAACTCATTTTGTAATCATGTCCAGGATAAAAATATAGAAACTTGGCATCAAAGACTTGGACATCCAAGCTTCTCAAAAATGTACTCCTTTCCTTTTGAAAAGAAATTTTGTAATGAGAAACATTTTGTTTGTAAGAGTTGTATTTTTGGAAAAATGAAATCCACCCCCTTTCCAAAGAGAACATTTGTGTCAAAAAGACCTTTTGAACTAGTTCATTCGGATGTTTGGGGTCCTTCTCCGGTCATATCAAAAGGAGGATACTCATATTATGTTACTTTCATTGATGATTTCACTCAATATGTGTGGATCTATTTTCTTAATCTAAAATCCGAAGTTTTTAACTTCTTTAAAAAATTTCATATGATTGTCAAAAATCAATTTTCAACTAATATCTCCATTCTTCGATCCGATTCCGGTGGAGAATATCTATCAAATGAATTTCAAGAATATTTGGAAACCAATGGAATTTGTCATCAAAGGTCATGTCCTAGGACTCCCCAACAAAACGGTCTAGCCGAAAGAAAGCATAGACACATCTTGGAAACCACTAGGACTCTTCTCATTTCCAAAGAAATTCCAAAATGCTATTGGGCCGAAGCCGCCTTAACCTCCACTTATTTGATAAATAGAATGATATCCTCATCTCTACAAAATATATCTCCATATGAAAAACTTTTTGAAAAAACACCCGATTTTAATAGATTAAGAATTTTTGGGTGTAAGTGTTTTGTCCTTACACATAAAAGAGATAAGTTATCCCCCAAAGCTATCGAATGTGTGTTCTTAGGATACGGAGAAAATCAAAAGGGTTTTAGGTGCTTCGATCCCAAAAGCAACAAACTATATGTATCCAAAGATGTTACCTTTTTAGAAAATGAGAACGGTTTTGAAAAAAATAAAGACATTGATGAAAGCGAATATGCTTTCTTATTTGATCTTCTCTCTCAAGAAGATGTAACTCCCTACGTAGAGGAGGTTTCTAATGATTTAGAGGATATTCCTCTTAGTAATGTTGAAAATGGAAGTAATGATGTTGAAAATAGGTCAATTCAAACCTATGCTAGGCGAGGTCAAGAAACTCCCATTAGTGCGTTAGAAAAATATTCTCAAAGTTCCAACATAGAGGAAACCTCTTTAAGGAGATCTAGCCGGATCTCCAATCCACCAAATAGGTTTGTTTCCTATGAGTCCCTAACACCTAAATATAGGGCATGCCTAATTGCATTACACTCTTATCATGAACCATCACACTATAATGAAGCCAAAAACATTCCTTAATGGGTTGAAGTCATGAAACTAGAACTTAGTGCCCTTGAAAAGGCTAAAACTTGGGAAATAACTTCATTACCCACTAGAAAGAAGTCTATTGGATGTAGATGGGTCTTCAAAATTAAAACTAAAAGTGATGGGTCATTAGAACGTTATAAAGCTAGGTTGGTAGCCAAAGGGTATGCTCAAGAGTACGGAATAGACTATGAAGAAACCTTCGCTCCCGTAGCTAGAATGACTAGTGTTAGGACTCTTATTGCGGTTGCATCCGTTAAAAAATGGCCTATCTATCAATTGGATGTTAAGAATGCATTTCTTAATGGCGAATTAAGTGAAGAGGTCTATATGGATCCTCCACCAGGAGTATCTATTGGTGAAAACAAAATTCTTAAACTAAACAAGGCACTATATGGGCTAAAACAAGCTCCGAAAGCTTGGCATGACAGATTTAGCAGTGTAATGACTGGTTTGAATTTTCGTTCATGTTATACTGACACTGCGTTGTTTGTGAAAAGTGCAGGATCTTCAGTAGTGATTTTACTACTATATGTTGATGATATGATCATCACTGGAAGTGATGGACAAGGAATCCATGATATTAAGAAAGTTTTAAAAGAAAATTTTGATATGTCTGACCTTGGTTTCTTAAGATATTTTTTAGGTATTGAAGTAGCCTACTCTCCCCGAGGGTATATTCTCTCTCAGATGAAACTTGTTGCTGACATTTGTTCTAAATCTGGAATTTCCGATGATAAGAAGGCAGACACCCCTGAGGTCATCAATGCAAAGTTAAGGTTAGAAGATGGAACACTTCTCGAGAATCCTACTCTCTATCGTCAACTTGTTGGGGCTCTGACATACTTATCCATCACTCGGCCAGACATAGCTCATGCAGTTCACTCAGTCAGTCAGTTTCAACATGCACCTACATCTGTGCACATGAGTGCAGTCTTAAGAATAGTCAGATACATTAAAAACACCATAACTAAGGGAGTTTTTATTTCCTCTTCATCATCTCTTGATTTAATTGCTTATACTGATGCTGATTGGGGAGGAAATCCTAATGATAGAGTCTCAACTACAGGTTTTTGTGTTTTCTTAGGTGACTCTATGATCTCTTGGAGATGCAAGAAGCAGCAAAAGGTGTCATTATCCTCAACTGAAGCGGAATATCGTGCAATGGCCACTACAACCATGGAGCTTGTGTGGCTTAGAAGTCTCCTCAAGGATATGGGCATAATCATCTCTAATCCTTCGAAGATGTGTTGTGATAACAAAAACGTCATTTACATTGCAAGCAATCACACCTTCCATGAACGAACTAAACACATAGAGATGGACTGTCACTATGTTCGAGATGAATACTTAAAAGGAACCATCGCACTGCCCTACGTTACATCCGAGTACCAGTTGGCGGATTTCTTCACTAAAGCTCTTGCTGCTCCTCGTTTTATGTTTCTTCTCAACAAGCTTTCGGTTGTATCCCCGTAAAGCTTGAGGGGGGTGTTAAAATACACATGTAATCAATATATTTATATATATATATATATAAGTATATTCACCCATACCCGATAAGGGGTATTTCTGTAAAATCGCCCAATAGGGGCAGTATAGTTTTTTTTCCTTTATTTTTTACTTTTTCTTTTCTTTTTCCTTTTTCTCTTTTTCTTATTTTTTCTTTTTCTTTTTTGTGCATTAAATGCACTTTCATTGGGGGCCCCAACAAAGAGTCGTTGGGCCCCCAACGGTCACAATTGTGACCGTTGGGAGCCCAACGACACCTTGTTGGGTCTCCCAATGGTGCCTTTCCCTCTCTCTTCTCTAAACCCTCTCTCACTCCTCTCTTGCCTATAAATAAGTGGGGTCTCCCCCTTTGTAAGGTGGTGGCTTCTTCAAGCCCTTTAGTGCATTTATAAGATTTTATGCTTTCTAGCCATTATTGGCTTTTGTGTATGTCCTCTTTTGGACTTGTTCTTTGATTTCTATGTGTGAATGTCCATTGTAGGACATACATTTCTTTTCCGCATATTTCATTACATGGGCACCCAGTTAAATATATATATATATATATATATATATCATGTTGCTTGGTTTGTAATAGATTATGCCCTCTAGAGGGCATTTTGGTCTTTTTGTATGGTTGTAAGAGGTCTTGCCCATTAGGGGCAGATTTGATTTTTTTTTTTTGTGTGTAGGGGCTTTATGGTCTTTTGACCATATAGCCATTGGGGCTCCCCAATGGCTATATTTCTAGCTGCTGGAAGCTCCCATCGGCTAGAATGGGCTCTCTTTAGCACTTGTGTTTGGTCTATAAAAGGGACCTCTTGTTTACATTTCATGTATGCTTTTCTTAAGCATTCTCTCAAGTGAATAAAGATTATATTTTTTATTTTTGTGCTCCTTTGAGTGATATTTGTGGTGTGTGCCCATTAGTGGCTTTGTACTTATGCTTGCATTAAGGCTTCATTACATGGTAGCAGAGCTCCTTGGTGATTACACCCTCGAGCCTTATTGATAGTAGTGCTCATGGAGATCGTGTTGGTGGTGATCGTGTTTGTTGGCATTCTTTCACATCGCTTCTTCTCTTATCTCATCTCTTTGTCAAGGCCGAAAAAGACTCAAAGATTGAGCTTTCTTTTAAGTTTAACGGATCAAACTATATGATGTGGGCAGCCGCAATGGAGAACCACCACAAAGGAAGAAAACTTTGGGGTTATGTATGTGACACAGTTCTCAAGTCACAACTCAAGCTCACCAAAAAATGAGATCAAGAGAAGGCTCTTAGTGGAAAAGAAAGAGAAAGAGCTATTCAAAAATATAAAATAAAGATAAAAAACTGAGAAAGTGAGCATGCCAAGATATTGACATGGTTTAAGAGCAATGTTGAGCTAAAAATTTGTATCAACCTTGTCAAGTTCAAAACGCCAATGAGGCTTGGATTTTTATGAAAAACATATACATTCAAAAAGATTTTGCTAGGCAATATTTTTTGCAAGAAAAAATAAGATCCACTAAGCAAGGAGACATGAGTGTACGTGATTATTATAGTATTTTATCCCCATTGTGGGATGAGCTTGCACTACATGAACCTCAATGGGAAGGAGCAGTCACTTACTTGAGGCAACGATAAATCAAGGAGTATTTCTTTCAATTCCTTCATGGTCTTTGCCTAGAAAGAGCATGTTCAAGCTTCTTTACCTCATAGAACTTCTCATGCTCTAAATGAAGCATTAGCCGAGTTATGTCATGAAGAGACTCGTCTATCAATGACAAAGGAGGGAGATGAGGTACATGTGGTTTCGAGACCGGGGAACAATCTAAGAACATATAAGCCTTCTCATTTTGGGAGGCCAAACAATGGAGGTACAAAGAAAATCATGTCACTTTTGTAATGAGTCAAGACATATCAAACCCAATTGTCCTAAACACAAAAAAAAGTGGCCACCAATGGAGGAAAACCAACCAAATCAAGTGAAGATTCAAAGAAATAAGATCTTAAAGACTTATTCATTGTGCAATTGGCAAAAACTCCCGAACAAATTTTAAAATCCAATACCACTACACCATCCACGTCCGGAACCACAGTCTCATCCTCAACTCCTCCTGATATATCTTTATGGATACTTGATTCAAGTGCTTCTTTTCCCATGACACTTAACACATACCTACTATCTGATTAATGCACCAACTCTCATACGGTCATACCTTTTTTGTTTTAACTACCGATGGAACATCTTTGAAAATAAAGGGAATTGAAAATTTTAAAAAGATTTTGAACTCTAAAGAATTTTTTGTTCCTAAAGTTAGAGTGATTCCAAAATTAAATTTAAATTTATTTTTTGTTTCTCAAATTTTCGACTATGATTATAGAGTTTTTTTTTCACCTACAGATTGCTCTGTACAGAATCTTGAGTCAGGGAAGCTGACTGGGCAAGGCCAAAGGAGAGGAGACCTCTACTATATGGATTTTTTGTCTCGCATATCTAAATATTTTTGTAATCACGTTCAAAACAAGGATATAGCTACTTGGCACAAAAGACTTGGTCATCTTAGTGTCTCAAAATTGTACATTTTTCCTTTTTTGGAGACATTTTGTAATGGAAAAGAGTTTATTTGTAATAATTGCATTCTTGGTAAAATGTGTACTCCTTTTCCAAATAGTAACTTTGTTTCTAAAAGACCTTTCAAGTTGGTGCATTCAGATGTATGGGGACTGGCGCTCAAAAAGGAGGATATTATTATGTTATTTTTGTTGGTGACTACGCTAGATATGCATGGATCTACTTCCTTAGGTTTAAATATAATGTTTTCTCTTTTTTTAAATATTTTCACATGCTTGTCAAAAATCAATTACAAACCAATATCCTATTCTTCGATCGGATTCGGGTGGAGACTATATGTTAAATGAATTTCAAAATTATTTGAAATAAAATAGGATTATACACTAAAGGTTTTGTCCAAAAACTCCACAACAAAATGGCCATGTGGAAAGAAGGCATAAGCATATAATTGAAACAACTAGAACTTAAATCATTTAAAAAGATGTTCCAAAAAAAATTTGGGTTGAAGCCGCGCTTAGCGCTATTGAGAATGAAATGTACGGGTATGGTTCTAGACCTATAATGTCTTTCTTGTTTTATATTTGCAAGTTGATATTATTGGATCTGGGCCGACAGACCCGATCCAATTTATATTGCTTATATAACACTGAAGTAGGGCACGATAGTTTTTGTGTGCATCGTGATATCCACTACCGCCTCCCCTCCTTCCAATCCTTCTTTCTCTTCTGCAGTGTACGAGGTTCAGGCTGAAGGTACATGATTTCTCACATGGTATCAGAGCAGGGTGAGGTCCTCTAAATTCCAGGTTAGGATTCCCTTCTTCCCTTCCTCTATTCTAAATCTGATCTCGTTAGATCAGATTTCATCCTCTTTTGTAAAAAAAAATGATCTCTCAATATTGGGTTGAATCTCTTTTCTTCCTTAAAACCTTTACTTAAATTTCTTTCTTCCTCAAGATTCTGCTTTCTTCTTCCTCAATATTAAATTTGAACTTGTCGAACAATCTGTTCACGTCAGACCAGATCTGTTTCCTTGAAAATCCAAAAAAAAAACGTTATCAATAAGATCGGATTTGTGTTTCTCCTCTCTGTTTCTCTTCTCCTCTTCTCCTCTCTGACGCTAGTGCTTTCGTTTCAAGCTAGACCAAATTGAATTTGGTTGTGACAGACTGATTCTCTTTCTTCAACAGGATTAAATCGAAATCTGATCGTATAAGATCATATTTGTGTTTCTCTCTAATTTCCCTTGTCTTCAAGTTCATTTTTATTCTTCAAAATCTTTGTTGGATTATTTCTTTTTGTTCAGACCATTGAATCAGATCTGAATAAGATTTCAACGCCTCAAAGTGAAATCTGACCTAATCGAGTTCTTTGTTTAAAGGTGATTTTTTTTTTCTCATCTTCATGTTTGTTCCTTCTAAACCCTATTCAAAGTTCCGTTTCAAAAAAAAAATCACGTCATTGTCTTCTATTACTAATTTCTCCGGACTGTTTACAGCAATATAATTTTTGCAGCAAAAAAGAGTTTTATATTGCTGAAATCAGACTGTTGGTCAGTGTATTTTTTTGTTATCATTCCACATGGATTATCCTTCCCTTCCTTCCAGCTTCCTTGGACAACTCATATCTGAGAAATTGAACTCAAACTACTTGACCTGGAAGCGGCAAATTTTGCCTTTTATTAAGAGCTTGGACCTCTCTGGATATCTTGATGGAACAATTCATGTGCCACCAGAATTTGTCCTGCAGGAAGAGCGAGATGATAAAGGGGAGGTTTCCAGCAAATTAGTTAGAAATTCAGAGTTTGCAACATGAAAAAGAAAAAATCAGGCGGTTGTGGCCTACATTACTTCTACTCTTTCCCAAGAGGTATTAGTGGCTATTCCAGATGAATGTTCACCCAAAGAGTTGTGGCAAATATTAGCTCAGACCTATTCTCAGATTTCAGAAGCTAGGATTTTGCATTTAAAGAGAGAATTTCAGCTCTTAAAGAAAGAGGGTTTATCGGTTACAGCGTACATGAACAAAGTCAAGAGCATCACAGATCAACTAGCCATGGTGGGTTGCGTAATTCCTGACAAAGAAAAGGTTCAACTAGCATTGAATGGTTTGGGATCTGACTACCACATGCTAGTCACCTCTCTTCTTTGTCTCCCTTTATTAGTCAGTTTTGAAGATCTACGGGCTAAGCTTCTGCAATATGAAGTCACCATTAGAGGTGAGGAAGCGGCTCTGAACTTCAACAATCATGAGGTTCTTCTCAAAGGAGTAGCATCAGGGCGAGGACGTGTGGGTTTTAGAGGTGGACGTGGATATGGAAGAGGCAACCACGGAGGTCGTGGGCTACTTCCCACACCCAACATGTCACTCAATTCATATCCAGGGAATCAATACTCCAGAAATATACCGACATGTTTTCAGTGAAATAAAAGAGGGTACATTAAAGTGAATTGTTGGCATAATCCGCAAAACAAAGGCAAATTTAATGGTGTCGGGCCTTCTAATAGAGGACAAGCAGGGGACGGTCTTAAAGGTGATAAAAAGGAAAATGTGAAGAATCTCTTGATTTCTGCTCTTTCAGAATTAAGCTTTAAACAAACTGAGCAAGGGACTTGGTATATTAACTCAGGGGCTGCTACACATGTGACAGGTGATGTTGGTAAGATTTTGAAACCCATACCTTGTCATGGTAAATTTAGTATTAAAACTGGAGATAGTACTCTTCATCCTATCTCTCATGTTAGAAATATTTCACTTCCACTCCTCGGTTCCTCGTTACCTTTATTAGATGCTTACCATTCTCCTAGCATCGTTAAAAATATTGTTTCTGTTTCTAAACTTGTCGATGATACTAATTCTTTTGTCGAATTTACTCCTTTTGTATGTGTCAAGGACCTTCTCACGAAGAAGACGCTCGTTGAAGGAGTACGACAGGGAAACATGTATGTCTTCAAGGAGTCTCCTCCAGTTCGTGGTGCATCAATAAATTCTCAGCATGTTCATCCAGTGTCATTCAAAAATTATTTCAGTTTATCTCAATGTAATAAGCCAGAGATTTGGCATCGTCGTCTTGGTCATTGTAATCATTCATTTATTGAGAAACTTGCGTTCAGAGGATTTTTTCCGCAGTCTAATATGAATGTTGAAGTTGATCTTCATCTTTGTTCTAGTTGTCAATTATGTAAGAGTTATATTCTTCCATTTCATTCAATAAATCAAAGAGTTTTTGTGCCTTTTGAAATTGTTTATTCTGATGTTTGGGGACCTGCACGCAAATTTCTTTATCGGGCAGTCGTTACTATGTTACTTTCATTGACAGTTACTCTAGATACACTTGGATTTATTTTATGAAACATAAATCTGAAGTTTTCAAGTTTTTCTCCTCGTTCTGTACCTTAGTTGGCAATCAATTTTCAACTAAAATTCAAAATTTTCATTATGACGGTAGAGGAGAGTACCTATCAAAAGAATTTACTGAATTTCTCTAAGATAATGGGATAGGTCATCGAATATCGTGTCCACACACACCACAACAAAATGGTGTGGCGAAAAGCAAACACAGGCATATTATAGAAAGTGCGTTGAGTATATTACATGACACTCGTATTCCTTTAAATTTATGGACGGAAGCCTTTCATTCAGTTGTCTATGTCATAAATCGACCGCCGATGAAATTGCTAGCGGATCAGTCTCCTTTACACTCTTTGGGGTTCATCCTGACTACAATGAATTGCGCGTGTTTGGCTGCATATGCTATGTTCACATTGACAATTCTCAACGTCATAAGTTTCATAACAAGGCATGCAGGTGTAGGTTTATTGGATATGCTTATCAGTATAGAGGATTTCAGTGTTATGATCCCATCACCAGCCGCATCAAAGTTTCACGAAATGTCGTGTTTGACGAGACTATTATTGATGATTCAGAAAGCGCAAAGGGACACAGTAAGGATGCTAAAAGTTATCAGCCATGGCTTGTTACCGAGGTGCTTGATCAAATGACCACACATGACGTACCCTCATGTCATACACCATCCGCAGAACGAGATAGTACAAATGTACGCCAAGAAGAGGAAAGGTCGGCAAACACACAAGATACTAATATGCCTGTAGTTTCAGATGTTACCAAGTTTCAAGGGATTACCTATGTGCGGCGAAACAAAGACAATGTTCAGCAGCGACCCATTATGCAACCCAAGAGGCTTGAGAGGATTCGTCATCCTATTGAAAGATGGGTAAGTTATGATAACTTCTCTACAGACTTACAGCGGTTCATTTCCCATATTGAAAAGCATGATGAACCAATCAGTTTCTCACAAGCATCTATGTCAATCAAATGGGTTGAGGCCATGAATGAAGAAATGCAAGCTTTACATGAGTGTGGGACTTGGGAGATTGTTCCCAGACCATCGAAGAAGAATGTTGTAGGATCTAGATGGGTCTATAAAATCAAGTATAAACCCGATGGATCCATTGAACGCTATAAGGTGAGGCTTGTAGCGAAAGGGTTCACTCAAGAATATGGGCAAGATGACGATGAAACCTTTAGTCCTGTGATTAAGATGGGAACTATTCGATTAGTTTTGTACGTATCAGTTCAGTATGGATGGACTCTAAGCCAACTTGATGTCAAAAATGTTTTTTTGCATGGCAGTCACAAAGAAGAGGTGTATATGGAGCAACCCGCTGGTTATACAGAACATAACCCCGATACATATGTGTGCAAGCTACGAAGAGTCATCTATGGGTTAAAAGAGGCCTCCCGCTCATGGTTTGATAGTTTCTCTGTTGAAGTTCAGAGACATGGATTCATTCGATCTCATCTTGATCGTCAGGTACGCACCTTGATTCTTATATATGTGGACGATATCATTATTACTAGGAACTCTGATAAACATATAGAAGCTACCAAGATTTTACTGAGTCACCAGTTTAAAATGAAAGATTTGGGGGTTTTACATTATTTCTGGGGGGTTGAGGTAGATCAATAAGATGAAAACCTCTCATTAACTCAACACAAATATACTTTAGACCTATTGGATAAGGCCGACATGAAGGATTGTAAACCCCTATCCACTCCTAGTGTCCTCAATCATAAACTTGGTTCTCAAGACGGGGAAGCATATGAAGATTCCAAACAATAACGGAGCCTTATGGGTATGCTTCAATATCTCACCTTCACTAGACCAGACATTGTATATGCAGTGAATCAAGTCTCTCAATTCATGCATGACCCACGAACGGAGCATATGAATGTTGTCAAGAGAATTCTTCGATACTTAAAAGGAACTCTTGGAGATGGTCTAGTTTATCATCAATCCAAGTCCAAAGGAGAACAACATCAACTGAATGTATACACAGATGCAGATTAGGCTGGAGATCCAGATCACAGGCGGTCGGTTTCTGGCTATTGTGTCTTTCTTGATGGGAACTTGATAGCGTGGAGTAGTAAGAAACAACGTGTAGTTGCACGATCCAATGCAGAAGTTGAGTATCGATCTATGGCAGCCGCTACAGCAAAGGCCACATGACTGAGGCATCTTTTGACTGAAGTCGGAGAATCTATTCTACCCACCACTCTCTTCTGTGATAATCAGAGTGCCATACATATTGCGTTTAATCCCATTCACCATAGTCACACAAAGCATATAGAGATCGATCAACACTTCATTCGACAAAAAATAGAAGATAGAGAAGTTGATCCTGCTTATGTTCCTACAGCTGATCAAGTGGCAGATTTATTCACTAAGGGTCTTACCAGTATGCGCTTTTGGTTCTTGAAGAGCAAGTTGTCCATGGTGCAAGACCATGCACAACTTGAAGGGGAGTATTGAGAATAAAATGTATGGGTCTGGTTCTAGACCCATAATGTCTTTCTTGTTTTATATTTGCAGGTTGGTATTATTGGATCTGGGCCGATAGACCCGATCCAATTTATATTGTTTATATAACACTAAAGTAGGGCACGATAGTTTTAGTGTGCATCGTGATATCCACTGTCGTCTCCCCTCCTTCCAATCCTTCTCTCTCTTCTGCAGTGTACGAGGTTCAGGCTGAAGGTATGTGATTTCTCACAACCGCTATATATCTAATCAATAGAATGCCTTTCTCTTTTCTAAAAAAATGTCACTTTTTGAAAAATTATTCAAAATATCTCTAGATTTTAAAAGATTAAGAGTTTTTGGATGCAAGTGTTTTGTTCTCTTTCAAGAAAATGACAAATTTTAACTAAAAGCCAGTGAGTGCATTTATTGGTTATGGAGAAAATAGAAATGGATATAGATGTTATGCTTTTAAAAATGATAAATTATATATCTCTAAATGTTATATTTTTTGAAGATCAAAATGGGTTTGATAAAAGTAAACCTGAGGAAGTCGACTACTCTTTCCTATTTGATTTATTACCTAGGAAGGGTATCGAAGCATCTAGTATAAATAATTGTGATAATGTTGAATGTTTTAATAAGGAAATCTCTATTGATATGAAGGGGGATAATCCCCTTAATAAAACCTCTAATGAGATTTGTGTTTATACTCCACGTGAAAGTGAGGATCAACAATATGCTTTTGAAAAATACTCACAAGGTCAATCATTAGAACCTATATTAGAAAACTTACCTAGAAAGACCCTCTAAATAAATTGTGTTATATGAATCATTTTCCCCAAAATATAAGGCTTGCTTAAAGACTATTCATGCTTATCATGAACCTTCTAATTACAATGAGGCTACACAACGCTCCCAATGGATAGATGCAATGAACTTGGAATTAGATGCTCTTCGTAGAACCAACACTTGGGAAATTGTAGCCTATAGGGAAAAGGGTCATAGGTTGTAGATGGGTAAGTCAAGACCAAGGGTGATGATTTCTTAGAAAGGTATAAAGCTAGATTGGTTGCTAAAGGATATTCACATGGGATTAATTATGAAAAAACTTTTGCTGTTGTTGCTAGGATAACTAGTATCAGAACCTTAATTGCCTTAGCATCTATCAAATAGTGGCATATTTAGCAGTTAGATATCAAGAATGCATTTCTTAATGGTGACCTTTGTGAAGAGGTTTATATGGATCCTCCGCTCGGGTTTAACATTGAAAAGAGTAAAGTTTTCAAACTTAGAAAGGTTTTTTATGGTCTTAAACATGTCGCAAAGGCCTCTTATGATTGGTTTAGTAAACTTATTATTGACAGTGGATCTGTTTCATGTTATATTGACACTGCTATTTTTTTTAGAAATGCAAGAATCGGTATAATTGTCTTATTATTGTATGTTGATGATATGATTATTGTTGGAAGTGATAAAAGGGGTAAAGATGAAATTAAAAATATTCCTAAAAAAAATTGATATGTCTAATCTTGGTTTTATGAGGTATTTTTTAGGGATCAAGGTTGCCTATTTCACAAGAGGATATGCGCTTTCTCTGATAAAACTGACATCAGAAGTAATTGCTAAATCAGGTCTAACGAATAAAAAGGTATTGGATACTCTAAAAAGTGTTCAATGCAAAGATGAGGGCTAATGATAGCACTCCATTAGAAGATCCTACTCCGTGTTGTCAATTAATTGGATATCTTACATATTTATCTATAATTCGACCTAATATAGCATATACAATTCACAATGCAAGTCAGTTTCAGCATGCCCTTACTTTAGTCCATATGGCAGCAGTTACGAGGATTATCAGATATTTAAAGGGTAATCTAACTAAGGTTTTTTTTATCCTCTTCTTCTTCCCTTAATCTAATTGCATATAATGATTCAAACTAGAGAGGCAATCTTAACGATCGTATTTCTACTACAGGTTATTATGTGTTTTTTGGTGACTCGTTTATGTCATGGAGGTGTAAGAAGTAACAAAAGTTGTCACTCTCATCCATTGAAGTCGAGTACACGACAACGACAACTACCACCACTGAGATTGTTTGGCTATGAAGTCTGCTCAAAGATATAGGTATCACCATCTCCACTCCATCGAAGATGTATTGCGACAACAAAATTGTTATTTATATTGCTAGCAATCACGCATTTCATGAATGAACAAATCACATAGAGATGGATTGCCAATATGTTCGAGAGGAGTTTCTTAAGGGCACTATTGGCATTCCTTATGTCACATCGGAATACCAACTTGCAGACTTCTTCACCAAGGCCTTGTCGTCACCTCAATTTTCTTTTCTCTTTAGCAAACTTTCGGTTATCTCACCGTCAGTTTGAGGGAGGTGTTATATATATAATGAAACTAGAGTGTGCACAAGGAAATGGCACTTAATGGCTACAAGATACAAAGTGTGCACAAATACAAAGTCACACAAGGCAAATACAAAGAGCCACAAAGGCATATACAAAACAATCACAAAAGAGAGCTCACAAGTAAAAAATAAACAAGAATGTATTCATAAAATGCTTAAGTTTATCATACCCAAAGAGGGGGGCAAAGGCCCCTTTAAATAGGCAACATATGAAGGGCTTGGGAGGCTCATAAAGCTGTTGAGAAGCTCCCAACGGACCTATGGTCATTTGACCAAAAAGCCCTAAGTCCAAAAGTAAAGAAAAAAGAAAGAAGAAAAATAAAAATAAAAAAGGACAAATCTGCCTCTAATGGCTAGAACCTATTACACATGTAAAATGACCAAAATGCACATATAGGGCATGAGCTATTACATTTGTACATACATGATATATACATATACACTCCCCCTAAAACTTACATTGTGATCACCAAAATTTTGCTAAAGAAACACATGAAGCAAGGTAAAAGAAGTGCTCTAGTGAAGAAATCTGAAAGCTGACATTCTAAAGTCACATACGGCAACTCAATTGTCCCTATAACGCCCCGAAATTTCTCAACTTGAAGAGTAAAGTTTCTCTGAAAGAATTCTCTTAAAACTTGAACTCTGCCTTTTTGAAAGCCTTTCAAAAGTATCTTTCTATTTTAAGAATCAAGTTTGTCAAATCCCAGGCACGTTAGCTCGACAAACCAAAAGTGACAACAACGGAAGATAGTAGAAAGTTGAAAAGAGTGCTAAATCCTTAATTTCAAAATGTTAGTGTACAATGAAAAACAGGAGGCCCAACCCCTATTAAAGCAAAAACCCAAAACTTAAAACCCTGCAACGGCGGCCAGAAATCTGAAAGGAAGAGTACAGCCTCGAGCCACGTCGCATGCACCATTGACTGTCTGCTGCCGCTACTCGTCACCTGCCCATAAAACGGGTCAGTCTTGTAAAAAACTAATAGGAGTGTAAAAGAATAAGAACAACTAACAGCTAAAGCAGCTAAGCATACTACAAGATCAACAGTGAGAAGACACAATATGATGCACAAGAAACTCACATGTATGCTAGCACGTGATACCACAAGTACGCAAAAACAACAGTTGAAGGACGAGCATGTTTAATTTAGTTATCATTTGTTAACCGGCCATGCAGGTACGTACATGGCACACGAGCCGAAACAGCCAAGACCAATCCGAGGGTTTATTATGTTATGTATTTTAAGATACCTCAGTTGATTGACTGAATCCTAACCTAAGGGGGCGTCCGGTGGTCGAGAAAGCAAGCCCCCAAAGGCCCAGTAGGGATGCATCCAACTTTTGCAGAAGTGTTAGGCTATTTATTGCAGCCCCTTTCCCCTAACCTCCGATGACTGGGGAAGCCAAGTCTTTTGCCCGTATATAGCCATTAATGGTCTGTCCATCGGAGTTGGTACCCTTCGTCCTCCCTCTTGGCAAAGCTAAGTCAAATCGAGTGCGACGGGGGTTTCTTAACCGCTTCCTCATTCTTCATGCTCTGATCCATTAGACCCAAACGAGCATCTTGCCTGTGAAGGCGCCTGAGACCATTTATGTGTGTTTTTAAGCTAGTGCACTTGCAAGATTGAGGTCTTATCTACCTCGTGGTACTCATTGCACCGTGCCAATCATATTAGCGCTGCAATTGTACCAAAACCCAATCATTTAGGGAAAATGAGTATCTCATTTTGTAACTCACTGCGGAGTTTGAACGTTGATACTTGCGCTCTTATCTTTGGCTAAGTTGTCAATCCTGCCAACAACAGCAGTGGTTGAGACTACTACAACAAAAAGAAGTGACATTTGCTATATATATATAAAAGAAATAGCTAAGGCAATAACGAATGAAATCAACAGTGACCAGGATCGCGAAACCGCATCCTGGATGTAAAGGCGTACATAAAAACATGTGTCAAGGCGCAAAGCGCGAGGCTAAGACAGAAAGTACAATAGATAAGGATCAGGATCGCGAAACCGCATCCTGAAAGTAAAAGCGCACATAAAAACATCTGACAAGGCGCAAAGCACAAGGCTAAGAAAGAATAGACAGAAAGTACAATAGACAAGGACCAAGATCGCGAAACCGCGTTCTGGAAGTAAATGAACAAGCATGCGTGAATAATTGCCACAGCGCAAAGCGCGGGGCGGAAGGAAATTAAAAGACTGGAAAGGAAAGAGCGAAAGCAAAGGACTAGGAACGCGAAACCGCGTCCCAGAAGTAAAAGGCAAGAAAGGAAAGTACGAAAAGGAAAGCCTTGGCACATATAGCGCGACGGCAATGAAAAGTAAAATGCAGAAAGGGAAAAGGACAAGGATCGTAAAATCACGTCCTGAAAGTAAAGACGTACATATTTATATATATATATATAATGTCTTAATTTCTTTGTTAAGTCCTTTGCTTTTCAGTAGTTCATTGTTCCAGTCCTTTTTGTGCAAACCCCTACCTAGAAGGGGTGCGAGGGTTTGTACGCTTGCGAGCGTAAGTGAGCACTGTCTCGGGTCGCATAGCACGAGAAGACTCTGTGGTGCAACCTGCAAAACCATTTTGTCAATACGTCGCACGGTATAAAGATAACCTCATTAGGTCGCCGAGGGCGCCCAAGTCAAAACGAGAACAAACTGAATAAAGCAGGGGCTTGCCCCTTGCCGAAAAGCAAACAAGGCAGGGGGGCTTCCCCCTGCCGAGAGCAGACAGGGCAGGGGCCCTGTCCCCTGCTAAACACAAACCAGGCAGGGGGGGCTGCCCCCTGCCGAAAGCAGACAGGGCAGGGCCCTGCCTTGCCCCCTGCTGAAGACCAACAGGGCAGGGGGCCTCCCCCCTGCCGAAACCGATCGAGGCAGGGGGGGCTTGCCCACTGCCGGAAAAACCTCAAGGCAGGGGGGGTCATGCCCCCCTTGCCGGAGACCCAGCAAGGCAGGGAGTACACCCCCTGCCGAAAATCAAACAAGGCAGGGGGGCCATCCCCTGCCGAAAATCAAACAAGGCAAGGGGGCTACCCCCTACCTGAAACAAAATGAGGCAAGGGGGCACCCCTTGCCAAAGAAGAAGCAAGACAGGAGGTGCCACCCCCTTGCCGAAAACAAGGCAGGGGGGGCACCCCCTGCCAGAAAACAAGCGAGGCAAGGGGGTGCCACCCCTTACCGGAGAAAACAACAAGACAGGGGGGGGGCACCCCCCTGCCGAAGAACACAACAAGGCAGGGGGGGCACCCCCCTACCGGAAAACACAAGGCAGGCGGGGGGGGCACCCCCCTGCCGGAGAACACAACAAGGCAAGGGGGGCACCCCCCAAACGGAAAACACAACAAGGCAGGGGGGGGCACCCCCCTGCCGGAAACACAAGACAGGCGGGGGGGCACCCCCCTGCCGAAAAACAAAATGAGGCAGGGGCCCCGCCCTCTACCGACAAAACAACAGGGTAGGGGACCATTCGACCCCCTGCCGAAAAACCACGAAGGGCAATGGGGGCTTCGTCCCCCCTGTCGTAGAAAGAAAAAGGGGCAGGGGCCCTTCCCCCTTGCCAGAAAACAAACAGGGCAAGGGGACACCGTCCCCCTGCCGCCAAACAGAGGGAAAGGGGGGCCTGCCCCCTTCCCTTGCCCGAAAACCCCAAGGCAGGGGGGCACGCCCCCTGCCGGAGCAGGCAAAGGGGGGGTTTGTTCCCCTCTGCCGGAAGACTGGAAGACGAGGGAGAGGGAGACTTATACCTGGAAGTCGCCGGCAGTCGGGGACGTTGGGGACGGACAGAGGCGAACGACACCGGACAAAGGCGAACAACGAGAAGGAGAGGGAGCCAGAGGTGAGGAGAGAGAGAGAGGGGCGAGGGGCTTTTTGCCCCTCGCACAGCCTCGCCTGAGCCTTTTAAAGGCTCAGGTGAAGGTTCTGGAGACCGGGTCCGAGTCGAACCCGATCCGACCTGGACCCGACCTCTCTCGGATCCGCCCAGATCCGGATCGTGTCCAGCACACAGAGTCTGGTGTGTTGGACACGCGACGCGTCTGACACGACACGCGATTTTTTTTTCTTCACGGTTTTTACAGTCCCTCTCAGATATTCTTCTCGTACATAATGACAATCTTTTTCTATGTGCTTTGTTCGCTCATGTAAGATGTTTTTGTTGACAATGTAGATGGTGTTTTTGTTGTCGTAACACATCTTTGAAGGTTTAAAGATGACAACACCCATGTCTCTAAGAAGGCTTCTTAACCATACAAGCTTGAGAGTTGTCATACTCATGGCACGTTACTCAGCTTCGGTTGAAGATAATGAGACTTGTTGTTGCTTTTTGCATCTCTAAGATATTAAAGAATCCCCTAAAAATACACAAAAACCAATTTTTGAGATTCTATCATTAAGGTTTTCTCTTCAATTTGCATATATATATATAAGCCATTAATTATAAAGAAGAAGATGAGGATAGGAAAAGCCCTTGGTTATGAAATTTTTAATATATCTGATGATCCCTAAGATTGCACTTATATGAACAGTGGTTGGTGTGTGTTAAAATTGGCTTGTTGAGTGCTGCATGAGCTATATCTGGGCTTAAGATGGGCAAGTAGGTGAGAGATCCGAATTGACAACTTTTTGAGTATTTACTTTCTTGTCATAAAAAATAATTGATTTAGCAACAATATCAGCAACAAGCTTCATTTGAGATAAAATGTACCCTCTAGGTGAGTTGCCACCTCTATAACTAGAAAATATCTCAAATAATTCATGTGAGACATATCAATTTTTTTTAAGAATAGTTTTGATTTCATCAACTCCCCTTTTGTCACTCCCAGTAATTATCATATCACCTACGTACAACAAGAGAATAGCAATGTCAGTACATGTATTCTTGATAAAAAGAGTAGTGTCAGTACTACAAGATCAATAACTCAAACTTATCATAATTGTAATAAATTTATCATCCTAGGCTTTAGGGGCTTTTTTAAGCCCATATAGTGTTTTTATGAATTTGAGAGTTTTACCTTTTTCAACATCAAAACTCAACAGAGGATCCATATATACTTCTTCATTAAGTTCACTGTTAACCGTTAAAAAATGCATTTTTAACAACTAATTGATAAATAGGTCATTGTTGAACAAAAGCAACAACTATTAAGGTTCTCACACTAGTCATTATTACATGTGCAAAGGTCTCTTCATAATTGATTCAATACTCTTATGAATACCCCTTAGCAATTGTTACAACACGAATTTCAAAAAATGATGCAGATCCGAGCTCCAGGATCCCACATGACTTTCTTATAATGAAATTAGCAGAAAATAAATACAAGCCAACTAAGGGCATACAAACACACAATACAATGTGCACAACCACAAATCCACTTAAGAATAACACAATAAGCCCATTAGGGCTTGCAACACAATGTAAAAAATATAGATTTTATTGATAAAATGCTTAATGAGAAGCATAAAATAAATGGGGACAATGTATCCCTATTTATACACAATACAAGAGAGAGGGAGCCTTGGGAGCTCTCATAGAGACGTTGGGAGCTCCCAACGGCTATATTTATAGCCGTTGGGTGCAGCCCCAATGTCTCTATGGGTAATCCCCATAGAGCCCGTTATAGCTATTAAAAAATACATTTATTTAAAAAAGTAAAAAACTATCTAACCTATTTCTATTGAAAAGTTGCATATGAGGACAAATGACAGAATACTTCTAATTTATACGTGTATATATATATATATATGCTTTCAACTCAAGGACGCAGTTTTGTGTATTCTTGTCCATTTAAAATTTATGTCATTTACTTTGTCGTCGCGTTGTTACGTTCACAGGCTACTGCTTACGCAATTTACTAAGCCGATGTATGATTTCATACATCGTGCACTGCTTATGCAATTTATTTAGCCGATATACGATTTCGTACATCATGCATCGCTTATGCAGTTTATTAGCTCGATGTGTAGTTTCGCACATCGAGTCTGGCTTTATGTATGGTTTTGTACATCGTGCATTGTTTACGCAATTTATTTAACCGATGTACGGTTTCGTACATCATGCATGGCTGACGTAGTTTATTTAGCTTAATGTGTGGTTTCATATATCGAGTTTGACTTTATGTCATTTACATTGTTGTTGCGCTGTAATGTGTACAGACTTATGCTTTGATATATATATAACTTGGTAAGGTAAGCAATTTTGCATACTCCTGCCTACTTTGCCTCACACTTGCATTTAAAGACACAGATTTGTGCATACTCGCCAAGTCTTTAAAGAAAAAGGGGATTTCACATGCGAAATTCTAAAGCTCATAATATTCGTTGTTTCGAAAAGCAAAAACAAATATTTGGCATTTGCATATTCGCAATCAAGTCTTTCCATCAACCCTGGGTAACGAAAGAGCTTGGACTGCATAGCCCTAAGTGGTACGTACGGTTCTTTGTATTGATATCTGAAATGACTCGGATATCCCTGGCCTAAAGCACGAGAATTTGAGATTTCTAAAGAATGTTGGAGTTTCTTTCTGAGAAACTGATACCCCTCTCATCGTAACGGTACTATCAGGCATGCACAGCATATTACTACTACGATGATTGGATGAGAGGTTTATGGTAACCTCGTAGCGTGCAAAATGCACAATGATGAAAAGAAAATCATATAAATGGTGATACTTGCCTTCTTAGGCAAGATGCTCGAGTGGTTTAAAAGACCAGAGCATGTAAAGTTCTCAGTAAAATAGAGCCTGACTTATCCATTCGTCTCTTTGGTTCCATCAAGAGAAGATGGGATGGTATAAAAACTCTGATGGACAGGTTATTAACAACTACGCTCTTCGAATAGCAATTGACTCGGTGTCCCCGATCATCGAAGTTAGGGGACGAAGCTACCAAAAATTATCTTAGGTGGTAGATCCTATGGACTTCTGCAAAAGTTGGATGCATCCCTTGCCACGAATGCCTCTGGAAAATTCTCTCTTAGTCACTAACCGTCTCCTTAGGAACAGACTCAGCTAGTAGTCCGGGGTATCAAAAAACATAGAATAACAAATCCTCGGGCAGTCTCAATTGTTTTTACGTTTATCAAAACATACCCTCAGAACAATTAATATCGAAACAAGGTTATCATGCTCATTTTGCTTATTCTGAACTACACATCACGAAAGAAGCAACGTATATGTTAGTTTTGTTCTAAATTTTGATATTTATGCACCTACCAGATTTTTATAAGTTTGACACGTTTTATGGGTACAGGTGATGATTAGGTGAGAACGGCAGGCGATGGCACAATGATGCCATGATATCAAGATTTCACTCTTTCCCTGATGTTTTGCTCCAGAGGACATTTTGTAATTTTGCATAAGGGTTTCCCTTGAAAATTCCTCTTTTGTATAAACTCTAAATTATTAAAAACCTTGTTTTGAATCTATATGGTTTCAATGATTATACGGAGATACAAATCTGTTGTGTAAAGGAATGTTCACCTGTAATGCGCCCAAGGTCCATTGACTTGTTATTTCAAACACCATTTTTTGCAGAACTGCTATTTTAAACTCTAAAAAATGAATGATTACAAAGCTTTCAAGATTTTCCTAAAAAGTTACAAGTCCAAGATTTTAGGAGCATTACACTAAGAGTTCTTTATGAAGTCACAATTACTTTAGGATTGGACTTCAGGCCTCCACTCTATTTTCCTAAAAAGTTACAAGTCCAAGATTTTAGGAGCATTACACTAGGAGTTCTTTATGAAGTCACAGTTACTTTAGGATTGGACTTCAGGCCTCCACTCTATAAATAGAGGGTTAAGGTTCCCCTTTTATGCATAAAAATATATTGAAGTTTTTCAAGCTCTCTTTCTCTCCCTCTCTAGACGTCTCTCTTTTCCCTTCTTCATCTCTCTCTCCTCCCTCACGTTTCTCCCTCTCTGTGATTCACATGAGGTCAAGCCTCCATAGGAGGGTCCTTTATCCTTTCCAAGAGCTCAATCCCTTCTTGTACCCTTTTAGCGGAGCACCACCTTACCTATGGAAGCTAACATTAAAGCCCTGTTAATCGTGGTTCTGCTCATCAGTCATCCTCCTAGCTTTGTCCCAAGTATTTATACACTCCCTGAAACCCTATCATACCTTAAAACCAGTTCATAACCTTCCCATAAGTCGTCTAGAACAAAATTGCACTCGAAGGAGCAGTGCAGTCTCATTCTGCGAGCTGTTTTACCTTTTCTAATCTCCTGAAGATATTTGAAGGTATAAACCCCTTTAGGACCTCCCTAGACCTGCTACACAATCCCTGGACTGATCCCAGTCTTAGCTAAGACTCGACCCACATCTGGGACCCAAAATACCAAAATTGCACCCTGTTAATTCAACAGAACGTCTAGTTTCTACCGTTTGAGCATCCCAACCACCCAACGACCTATTTTAGTGACCCCTGACCTCCAATAGCCTATCCTATAGGTGTCCAACAAGCCCTTGTCTGAATCGAAACTCTTTCCCGATTAGCCTCTCAAGTCATTTTTAGCCTATCTGATTTCCCTGATTCCTTAGGTATTTTCTCAGAACCAGTGTTGTATGTACCGTATCGTACGATATTGTACGATATGTATCATAAATTTGGGGGGAAACGATTATGTATCGTACTTGTATCGAGTGTATCGTATATGCATCCTGTATCGTACGATACGATACATATCTTTTTTTTTAATCATATTTCAAAAACTTGGTTATTTTGTTTTTGTTTATATAATATGAAAATATGAGTCTTGTGGCATTGTTCTTATGAGATATGCATGCAATATTATCTATGATTCTATATTAGTTGATATTTGATGATGTCTTATGTAGCTCATAGAGACATAAATGTGATTTTATTGTTGTATTTTGTGCAATTCATCATTGTTTCATGTGTTGTGATTTTTTTAGAATTTTTCTTATTTTTTTCTGATTTTTGTTGATTTTTTATTTTTTGAAATTTTTTTATTAAAAATTTACAATACTCTATTATTTTGGGTCCGACCAATATGGGTAACGATACGAGACTTACAACCATGCCCAGAACCACCTAAACCCTACACCATGGTTACCCTTAGGCCTCTACCCCACCGTGTCCAGTGGGGGTCAGTACCCCCCTACACGTCCATCCCAGCCTCAAAAGTCTAAGAACCGCAGGGACGATCCTCTCGCTTCCGTCAGACTCATACTAGAGTACATGTCTGTTGCCAGCCCAGGGCTCCCTTCTGGTCTAAGCTCCAAACTGATTCAACTGGATCTTGGAGAGGGTGTAACAACAACTAACCTAGCTTTGTACTTTTATAAAGTTTCATCACTCTTAGTTTGCACTTTAAACACCCATCTACATCGTATGAGTTTCTTTCCAAATGGTAGACTAACTATTTCCCAAGTGTTGGCTTTACAAAGAGCATCGAGTTCTATGTTCTTGGCTTCAATCCAATGAGGATAGTTTTTAGTTCCATTGTAATGTGATGGCTCATAATAAAAATGGAGTGATATCAAACAAGCTCTATAATTGGGAGAGAACTAGTACGATACAAACCTATTTGGAGGTATGGAAGCGCGGTTAGACCTTCTAAGGTTTGGTTCCTCTATAGGTAGGCCTTGAGAGCATTTTTCAAGTGCACATAGTTGATCTTTTCACCCATGCCGAGTATAAGCAGGCATATCATTCGTCGAACCCCCAATGGAATCATGTATGTTATGAGATGAATATAACAAATTATCATGTACCTCATTATGTCCACCATTAATCTCATTATCTAAAGAATTATCACACTGTGTCATGTTTATCATCAACATGATCTTTTTCACAATTATTTGATCATGTGAATCATATTATTCCTTAGGCAAAAAGATCAAATAGGAAAGATTAGTCTACTTCCTCTTTAATATTTGTTTTATCAAAGCCATTCTCATTTTCTAAGAAAGTCACATCCCCATAAACATATAATTTATTATTTTTGAAATCAAAGCACCTATATCCTTTTTTATTTTCTCTGTAACCAATAAAAACACACCCAATAGCTTTTGGAGATAATTTATCATTCTTATGGGTAGGAACAAAACATTTGCAACCAAAGATCCTTAACCTCTTGAAATCCAGTGTCATATTAAATAATTTTTCAAAGAAATATTAAGAATGAAGGCGTTCTATTTAACAAATATGTTAAAGTCAAAACGACTTCAGCACAAAAATTTTTAGGAACATCCTTTGAAATAAGAAAAGTTATAGTGGTTTCTCTAATGTTTATATTTTCTTTCTGCTAGACCATTTTGTTGTGGAGTTCTAAGACATGACCTTTTATGACAAATTTCATTTTGTTTTAAATAATCTTGAAAATCTTTTAACATATATTCTCCACCTAAATTGGATCTAAGGATAGAAATGTTACTTTGAAATTGGTTTGTAACAAACATGTAAAATTCTTTAAAGAATGGGAATACTTCAGATTTAAAACTAAGTAGATTCACACACATCTAGTAAAGTTATCAACAAACACAATATAATACGAGCAGTCACCTTTAGACATGACTTGAGATGGGCCTAAGCATCTGAAAGAATTAATTCAAAGGGTCTTTTGGATACGAATGTTCTATTTGGAAAATGAATAAACTTCATTTTTCTAAGAATGCAATCTCTACAAGTAATATCTTTTTCATTCCAAAAATTTTCCACAAAAGGAAAAAGATACATCTTTGATAAGCTTGGATGTCCAAGTCTTTTGTATCAACTTACAATATCTTTATCTTAGACATAATAACAAAAAGATTCAGAGGGAAGAGACAAAAAATCCATGAAGTAGAGATCTCCACTCCTATGTTTTGGCCCAATCAACTTCTCTTACTAGAGATCCTGCACTGAGCAACCCTTAGATGAGAAGGAGATTTCGCATTCATGATCAAAAATTTGTGAAATGAAAAATAAGTTTAAATTTAATTTAAGAACTCTAACTCTTGGAACAAAAAAATTGAGTTTTTAAGATCTTTTTCTAAAGTACCAACACTTAGGACTTTTAGAGAAGTTCCATCGGCGGTGGAAACGCAAGACAAGAAGTTCCATTGAGGCTTAAGATGTGCTACTCATATCATAGAGGGGATAAGACACTAAAGTAATCTCGGGCACTCATGTCACCGTGCTTAGTTAATCTAATCTTATCTTGTAAGAAATATTGTCTTGCAATATCCTTTTGGGTAAACATACCTTTCAAGAAGGACCATGCCTCATTTGCCTTTTTGAATTTGGCAATATTCGCACATATTTTAATTTTTAAATTACTCATGAACCAAGCTAAAATCTTTGCATGGTTATTGTTCCAATCTTCCATCTTTACTTGGTATTCATGTATTGCTTTGACTCTATCATCTCCTTCAAAAGTCGTCTTTTGGTCAACTTTTATCTTTGTGAGTTTAAGTTGAGGCTCAGGATGCCACTAACATAACCCCAAAAGCCTTTTTCCCTTGAGGTGGTTCTCCATCGCAGTGGACCACATCAAGTAATTGATCCCATTGAGCTTTAAGGAGAGTTCGATTTTGAAATCGTGCTATATGATGATGAAGAGAGAGAATAGAAGATGGTGTTAGGAAGAATGAAAAGGGTCATAAACACACCAACCAAGATCACCGCAAGCAACAAGGTTCAAGGGTCAAGAATCCAACGGCTCTTATACCATGTAATGAAACTAGAGTGTGCACAAGGAAATGCCAATTAAGGGCTACAAGAGTAGTAAGTGTGCATAAATACAAAGCCACATAAGGCAAATATAAAAGCCACTAATGGGAAAATACAAGGATCTGCAAAGGCATACACAAAACACTAAAAATAAATAAGAATTTATTCATAAAATGCTTAAGATTAGCATACACAAAGAGGGGGGCTTAGGAGGCAAAGGCCCCTTTAAATAGGCAACACATGAGGGGCTTGGGAGGCTCATAGATCCATTGGGAAGCTCCCAACGGCACTATTGTCATTTGACCAAAAAGCCCCAAGTCCAAAAATAAAGAAATAAGAAAATAAGAAAAATAAAAATAAAAAAAGTACAAATCTGCCCCTAATGGGCAGTACCTACTATGTATATGTAAAATGACAAAAATGCCCCTAGAGGGCATGACCTATTACATTTGTACACACACATATATATCATATTTCTTGGTTTGTAATAGGTTATGCCCTCTAGGGTCATTTTGGTCTTTTGTATGGTTGTAATAGGTCCTGCTCATTAGGGGCAGATTTGGTATTTTTTATTTTTTTTCTTCTTTTTCTCTTTTATTTTTGGTGTAGGGGCTTTATGGTCTTTTGACCATATAGCCATTGGAAGCTCCTCAACGGTTATATTTCTAGCCATTGGGAGCTCTCAACGGCTAGAATGGGCTCTCTTTAGCCCTTGTGTTTGGTCTATAAAAGGGACCTCTTGTCCCCATTTCATGTATGTTTTTCTTAAGCATTCTCTCCAGTGAATAAAGATTATATTTTTTTTTTTGTGCTCCTTTGAGTGATATTTGTGAAGTGTGCCCATTAGTGGCTTTGTACTTGTGCTTGCATTAAGGCTTCATTACACTCCCCACAAGAGCAAGCCGAGCTTGAACACCCTCCATTCAGTTCGTTCGGCTCGTTTACCAGACCTATATCCAAGTCCTAAAGTATTTGGGCACCTTCTTTTATGGCTATTGGCAAGTTTAAGATAACACAGAATGCAGAAAGACAACAATGGATGGTAGAATTTCAGTTATAATAGCAATCTAAGGATGAGAATAAGTGGTCAAAGATTAGGTTTACAAGGAAACAAAAAAATTTGTCTCTGGTCCATAACCTTTTTTTCTCCTTGTGAAGTAGTGTGTGTGAATGCATGTGCATGTGCGCATATCTGCACGAACAACTTCACAGCAGATAAGCAGCTAACTTAAAAGGATACAACAAGCAGAAAAATGAATTGAGTTGATGCTTCCTTGCACAAGATGCAGAAAAATACAATGCTTTAATACTGATTCTGCCACCTGCAAGACAGTGTATGGTTTCCATTAGAACAGCATGTAGAAAAAATTGCTTACCAGTTTAAACAGACTCCATTAAATACAACAATAATAAGAAATCAAACTCACACTTCTATCTGCCAATGTGGACTTCTCTAAACGCATTGATTCTTCATCGGTGCCTGAAAATGGTGAAGACGGGACATAATTAAACTAACAGTTCATACATTGACTGTTAAAGCAGTTGCAGAGTATAAAGAAGAAAAACACGAGTTATATAAAGGAGAAAAGAACAAGTTAAGCATCTGGACTGAACTACACAAGAAAACATTATAGGGGAAAAAATAAAAAAGGAGAGACTAGACAGTTGGTACCATGGGCAATTCTTTCAAGTTCAACAAAAAATTAAGCAGCAGTTTCTCCACACATAAACCAACTAATGGAAATATCATCTTCAAGACCATAAACATAGCATCAAACTTCATGAAAAGAACATCAAAGAGGAACCTGTAAGAGGACTGCATATTCTTGCAATCTATGAACCAGAGAAACTGTGGGGGGGGGGGGGGGGGGGGAGAGAGAGCACATCTTCAAGACCATAAACAAAGCACCAAACTTCATGAAAAGAACATCAAAGAGGAACTTGTAAGAGGACTGCATCTTTTCGGAACCTATGAACCAGAGAAACTGTCAAGAGAGAGGGAGAGAGTAATAGAATACCTGCAGAAATCAAAGACGAGAGAGGGAGAGAGAGAAAGAGAGAGCTCTGATATTGTTGTTGAGAATCGGCAGCCTATTTCATTCACACGTCTGCGCTAATACATCATTAGTTTAATAGGGTTACAATAATTCACACGTGGACAAAAATGCCCTTGTATTAGTAACTCATTACATTAAAATACAAAGCCTGAGAATGGATATGGATCTTTTATTAAATGGATCCATATCCAACCCATATTCTAATACCCTCCCTCAAGTTGTGCATGGGAGTGAACCATGTGCAACTTGTTCTTCAGATACCAGAAACGTTGACTTGTAAGACCTTTGGTAAACATATCAGCAATTTGGTCTTCTGAAGGCACATAAACTGGTTCAATCTCTTTGTCTGCTATCTTTTGTCTGATGAAATGTTGATCAATCTCAATATGTTTAGTTCGACTGTGATGAATGGGATTGAATGCAATTTGTATAGCACTTTTATTATCACACATAAGTGTCGAATTTGAAATATCCTCCCTCATTTCTGTAAGTAGATGCCTAATCCAGGTCACTTCTGCAGTGGTGGCTGCCATAGATCTATACTCTGCCTCTGTGCTAGACCTTGCCACAGCTTTCTGTTTTCTGCTACTCCATGAGACAAGATTTCTTCCAATGAAAACACAGTATCCTGAAACAGACCTCCTCTCATCTGGATCCCCTGTCCAGTCTGCATCTGTATAGGACAGTATGTTATGTTTTGGGGACTTCCATGAAGATTGAATATACGTAAGTCCATCGCCTACTGTTCCTTTTAGATAGCGAAGGATGCGTTTGACAGCATCCATGTGACCAGTCTTTGGTTCATGCATGAACTGAGATACTTGATTAACAGAATATACAATGTCTGGTCTAGTAAAGGTAAGATATTGCAACCTATGTCACACGGACTCGACTAGGGAGGTGCCGCACCCGAGTCGACACGCCCCGACATGGGTGCGGCTTCGGACTCGGCCCGGACTCGGTCAACGCCGAGTCGGACTCGGTCAACGAGTCAAGGCCGAGTCCGTCCACATTTTGGACTCGGTCAACTTTGACCGAGTCCAAAAATGTCCATTTTTAAGACAAAAAAAACAATTTTTATATATCTTTTTTTTTAATATATAACCAGACTGTGCAATGCAGTTGCACAGTCACAGACTGTGCAACTGCAACTGCACAGTCACTGCACACAGTCTGTGTGACTGTGCACAGTCTGCACAGTCACAGACTGCATTGCACAGACTGTGTGCACAGTCTGTGTGACTGTTTCACAACTTATGTAAAAATATGTATAAAACACGATAAAAGGTAACCCAACCATTTGAGGTAGCTAAATAAATGCTTTTCCAGTTTAAAAAAATACTAGTTTCACAAGTATTAGAAAAGCTAGCTTAAGAACTACCATAAAGAAATGGGAGTGCCAAATTGAAACTTTCGAAAAAATTAAGGTCATAGTTTTGGCTACTTAATTTACTGCAGCCTTGAAGTTTACTATTACAAGTCAATTTAAATTATATTTGTACAATGATAATATCCTTTTATCTTATATAGTTTTGGCTACTTAATTTTAATTGTTTACTAGAATTATTGTTATATATATATATAGCCGAGTCCCCGTGTCCAAAAATTTTGAAATTGCGCCGCACCCGTGTCGCACCCGCACCCATGTGACATAGATTGCAACATACCCACTAAACTGCGATACTTGACTGCATCAGGATATAACTCACCATCACAAATACTGAGCTTTTGGTTGACAACACTGGGTGTAGGTAGAGGTTTACAATCTGTCATTCCTGCTTTAGCCAGAAGATCAAGAGTGTATTTGTGTTGAGTTAATGACATTTTGTTATCTTGTCTGTCCACCTCTACACCAAGAAAGTATCTCAGTTCCCCAAGGTCTTTCATTTTGAACTGCATACTCAATAAAACTTTAATTCGTTGAATGTAGTCTGGAGCATTACCAGTGATCACAATGTCATCAACATATATGAGTAAGAAAACCAGGGTGGTATCATTTCTGTATATGAACAGAGAATGATCTAGTTGGGAACGAAAGAAACCATGTTTCTGAATTTCTAAGGAGAAGCTTTCGAACCATGACCTGGAAGCTTGCTTCAAACCATACAAGGCTCTGGTTAACTTGCATACATACTCTTTTGGGTCTCCCTCTGTATAACCTTGAGGTTGCTCTATGTAGACCTCTTCCTTTAAATTTCCATGAAGAAATGCATTTTTAACATCAAGTTGACTAAGGGTCCAGCCATGTTCAATGGCCAAGCCAAGTATGATGCGAATAGTTCCCATTTTCACCACTGGGTTGAATGTCTCATCGTAATCCTGACCATATTCTTGAGTGAAACCCTTGGCTACGAGACGTGCCTTGTAGCGTTCAATGCTACCATCCGGTTTATATTTAATTTTATATACCCATTTAGAACCAACAACATTCTTATCTGGAGGACGCCCAACTATCTTCCATGTTTGACACTCATGAAGTGCCTCGATCTCCTCATTCATCGCTTCAATCCATTTGTTGGATTGGACAGCTTGATGAAAACCAAGTGGTTCATCATGTTTTTCAATCTTGGATAGAAAATTTTGAAAGTCCATAGAAAAGTTGTCATAACTGACCCATTTTTCAATAGGATGTCTTATCCTACCTGATCTTCTTGGTGCTTTTTTGTTATCAGGCAAAGCAACGTGTTCTTCAGCAGGTACAATTGTTTGCTCTTTGGGTCTCCTAGTATACACATTACCTTTGTATCTTAGACATGTTTGTGATGCATCATCTGAAACTGTCTCACCATGTATGTCTTCAGGGATCAAAATAGTATCTTCGGCAGTATGTGAAATAAGTTCAGCACTAAGCCATGGATCATACCAATTACCAGCTGCGTCACCGTGTTCTAGATTGTGATTTGCTTTACTTTTCAGAAAACTATTTTCATCAAAAACAACATTTATGGAAATCCTAACCTTCTTATTGGCAGGGTCATAACACCTGTATCCCTTATGTTCATCTGCATAACCAACAAATTGACATATGGAGGCTTTGTCCTGAAATTTAGTTCTCATGGATTTATCAATGTGTACATAACATGTGCATCCAAAAACTCGTAACTCATCATAATCAGGATGTGCACCAAAGAGAACGTAATAGGGAGACTGATTTTCAAGGATAGACATAGGAAGACGATTTATCACATGAGTGGCAGTGTGAAAAGCTTTTGTCCAAAGACTAATGGGCAAGTTATAATCATGCATCATACTCATTGCACTTTCCACAATATGTCTATGTTTACGTTCAGCAATTCCATTTTGTTGTGGAGTGTACGGACAAGAAACTCTATGATGTATCCCATTATCTTGGAGAAAATCTAAAAATTCTTTGGAGGAATACTCACCACCTCCATCACATTGGAGAATTTGAATGTTTTGGGAGAATTGAGTTTTAACATAGGCATGAAAATGACGGAAGATGGAAAAAACCTCTGATTTGTGTTTCATAAAGAATATCCAGGTAAAACGAGAGAAACTGTCAATAAAAGATACATAATATTTGCTTCCAGAAGAGGAAGGATTAGGGGCTGGGCCCCAAACATCAGAACATATTATTTCAAAAGGCATGGCGGCTCTTTTATTTATTTGATGAAAAGGAAGTACATGACTTTTGCAGACCTGACAACTGGGACACATTTTATCCTTCAATGAAGATGAAACATACTCTGAAAGAAAACCATTGGACACTAACTTTTCAATAAAAACTTGACTACAATGACCAAGACGAGAATGCCAGAGATCTGGCTTATTACATTTGGATATACTTAAGACGCTTTTGGAGACATGATCAGACTTGGGCTTCAGGACACTGGAGGTTGAATCTTCATTGAAGACATACATGTTTCCACGTCGCTCTCCTTTAGCGAACATCTCCTTCGTTTGAAGATCCTTGACAAAGACAGAAGTAGGAGTAAATTCCACAGATGAATTGGTAGAGTTAACAAGCTTAGAAACAGAGATAATATTTTTCTTTATATTTGGCGCATGAACAACATCAGATAAAGAAATAGATGACTCAGACAAAGGAATGAGGACATTGCCAATGTTTGAAATAGGGTGGTGAGTCCCATCTCCAGTTACAATATTAGATTTACCAAGATAAGGATTCAAGGTAGAGAACTTACTTGCATTGCCAGTGACATGAGTTGTTGCCCCAGAGTCAACATACTATATTTCATCATCACTATGTTTTAGATTCAAGTTGGCCATCGCAGATAAGAGAAGATCCTTGGCATCATCACTGACTCGAAATGTACCTGCAGTTCCTGATGTAGCATTTCTATTATTTTGTGTTATGTTCCGATTTTGTGGATTGAACCAGCAGTTGGCTTTGATGTGACCACGTTTGTTACATTGGTAGCATGTGGGAACATTCTTTGAAATACTGACATTAGGATTTGGTGTAGGTAGTAACCCACGTCCACCCTGGATTGGAGTTCCCTTGCTTCTGCCACGTCCTCCTCGTGAACGATCAGCTATTATCCCTGTGGCAAGAACTTCATGCGTAGATGATTTTCCTGTTGAAGCATCAGACATGCTTTTCAGAGTCATCTCGTACTGAAAGAGTTTAGCACGTAATTCTTCAAAACTGAGTAGCGTAGGTAGACACAATAAAGACGTTACAAGAACATGATATTCTGGTCCCAGAGCATTCAGTGTCTGCTGCACTTTTTCTTTATCTGACACTGGATATCCAACCATGGCTAACTGATCTGTGATGCTTTTGACTTGATTTAAGAATTCAATGATGCTCATTGCCCCCTTTTTTAGCATTTGAAATTCGCGTTTGAGAAACAACACTTTGGCCTCCGATATCTGAGAGTAGGTTTGAGCTAAAGCCTCCCACAAAACTTTGGATGTGCAATCATCAGGAATGGAAATCAGTACTTCTTGTGATAACGTGGAAGTGATGTATGCAACAAGTGCCTGATCGCGCTTCATCCAAGAAACAAAGGCAGGATTGCGAACAATATTCGGCAATCCTCCATCCTCTTTGGCTTCGGTTATGATGGATTCTGGGGGCATTGGAATGGAGCCATCCAAGTGACCTGAAAGGTCTTGACTTCGAATAAAAGGAGCAATTTGCCTTTTCCAAGTCAGATAGTTGTTTGTAGTTAGCTTTTCCGAAACTAGCTGCCCCAAGAAATTGGAAGAAAGACCCGAATTGGTTGAAGTATCCATTTGTAGGCTTGTTGACAACCTTTTTTTTTTTAGAGAAATAATACTAGTGACTGAAACTGAGCTGTTTTATTACAGTTGGCAGAAATCGGCACAATGTCACGACAAGGGAAATGAGAGCTCTAGGATATGGAAAGTTTGACAGAGAAGGAATGAGGATATCAAAAACAGATTCTTGGTTGGAAAACCAGGGAACTCGATTTTACTGAAATCAGAATACAAGATGTTAAATATGATGAATCAATCAGGAAACTAAAGAATAAATTTTCACAACTAGAGAATAAAAAGAAGAAATATTAGAGGCTGATGGTGTAAAACAAATGGAAAACTAAAAAAAAAAAAAACTTCGACCAATAGATTTTCACAGCTGAAGCTAGAAAGATAGGTAATCTTTTTCTGTCAAACTAGAAACTAGAAAGATAGGACTCGGCACAGGGAATAAAACAAATGGAAAACTATAAAAAAAAAAACTTTGACCAATAGATTTTCACAGCAGAAGCTAGAAAGATAGGTAATCTTTTTTTGTCAAACTAGAAACTAGAAAGATAGGACTGAAGAATAGAAAGGGAACTCGACCTGAAGAATCGTGCTTTTCACGCACAGGGAACTCGACTTGAAGAAGGTGATCTGCTGCAGAGGATGAAGGGGACTCGGCACAAAGAACTCAACCTGAAGAATCGTGCTTTTCACGCACAGGGAACTCGGCTGAAGGATCGTGCTTTTCACGTTACGCAGGATAAGATGAAGGATCTACTGTTGGGTGTGGCTGAAGAAGATGAAGGAGACTCGGCTGAATGATTTCAGCCTCTGAATGGGAAAGACTCGGCTAACTGGAAGGAGAGATGGAGCCGATGCTGAATGAGAAAGATTCGGCTGACAGAAGAAGCTGAAGAGATTCCTTATGCCCAGACCTGCCGCTGCTCTGATACCATAATAGAATACCTGCAGAAATCAAAGACGAGAGAGGGAGAGAGAGAGAGAGAGCTCTGATATTGTTGTTGAGAATCGGCAGCCTATTTCATTCACACGTCTGCGCTAATACATCATTAGTTTAATAGGGTTACAATAATTCACACGTGGACAAAAATGCCCTTGTATTAGTAACTCATTACATTAAAATACAAAGCCTGCGAATGGATATGGATCCTTTATTAAATGGATCCATATCCAACCCATATTCTAATAGAGAGTACATCTTCAAGACCATAAACAAGGACTGCATCTTTTCGGAACCTATGAACCAGAGAAACTGTCAAGAGAGAGAGAGTACATCTTCAAGACCATAAACAAAGTACGAAACTTCATGAAAAGAACATCAAAGAGGAACCTGTAGGAGGACTGCATCTTTTCAGAACCCATGAACCAGAGAAACTATAAAGAGAGAGAGAGAGAGACTGGATCAAAGCACGATATATTCAACAACGGTATCATGTTACCCAATCACTAGAAGTAGCAAAAAGTTCAATGGTGAAGACTACAACTGAGACTGGGTGACTATTGACTAGTTGTTTCCTATCAAGAGCTATTATGTGAAAATCAGCAAGCAGCATTGCAATTAATCCAATCTCCTATGATTTGATGAAGCACAAAAAGGTCGGCCCGTCAGTACACTGTGTTATGAACTAACTGCAAGAACTGTCCATAAGAAAACCTTTACATCATAGCCACAGAGACTGGGACCAAATTGCAGCATCCCCTAAAGCAAATGCACATCATAGCACGTTCTACTTGAGCTGAATCACATCCCAGTCAATATATTGACTGGCATAAAGCACAAGTAGCTTCCACATGTAAAACCATGTTTAAACCAGTGTCACAAATCTCATTTCAAGTCTTTTCCGGCAATGGAAAATCTCAGGAGATTTTAAAAGAACAAGTTTCTCTTGGTAAAATGTCGGTAAATTTTCAGTTTATACAGTATCTAAACATTAATGTTGGCAAAATAATTAGAACTTATTTGTTGTGCCTTCATAAAGGATTTTAATCCCACGCTGAAGGGACTAGGCGGAAGGCCTACTTATATTTGCTATAAAAGCAAAGAAACACCCCACAAGTGTAAAACCCTCGTTTTCCAAAAAAAAAAAATGGAGCCGGGTCGGACCCGGACCCGCTAGGGTTATCGGGGGCAAGGGTTTTCTTTAAACACTTCTTCCCCCCCCCTGCGCCGCACTCCCCCTTCCTGCCTCTCGTTAAACAGGGAAACCCTCGAAGGGGTTTCCCAATTTACACCCCTCGGGTGCTTTAAGAGCACGCAAGGGTGAGGGAGGAGCCCTCACCCCTACGCTCTTCCTCCACCTCTCGGCTCCGCCCTCCCTGCGTACGGCAGCACCGACGACGTCGCCAGCCCCCACTCTTCCAGGTATTTTTCTTCCTCCCTTCTTGTCTTCTTCTTCTCCCCTCCAGTCCGACCTCCAGCCGCCAACCGACGAAGCGTCGACCGACAGCCCCCGCGTCACTCCCTGTTGGCAGGGGAGGGGCTGAGCCCCTCCCTGCGCCCTCCCTTTCTATTGTTGGCAGGCAGGGGCTCGCCCCCTATCGCCTTTGGGATTCCGACAGGCAGGGGTGATGCCCCTACCGCCTCTCACTTTTCTGGCAGGCAGGGGCTCGCCCCCTATCGCCTCTCTTTTCTGGTTGACAGGTCGCCCATGCCTGATCCCCCCCTTTCGGTAGGACCAACGGGGGCTCCGCTTGTCTGCCCGAAGCAATTAGTGCACGTCACCTTGTGTTGGGACTTGGCAAGCTCGAATCCCAGTGATATAGTTGTATAGCTGATAGGGGTTTGCTTAACCTCAGCCTTCGAGTTAGTCGATCAGGTCTGGGCTCGCCAGGTTGCCGAGCCCACACATGTCGCCCCTACTTCCACTGCATGGGGTCAACCTTGACTCGGTCAAAACTTCTTGTATGTTAATTATCATCTTTATTTGGTTACAGTTGGCGCAACAGAGAACGCTCGCCCCCGCGTCGATTTTGAGGTACGGATCTCCTCTCTTGATTTCAAGTGAGATATTGAGTATGGAGGGGTTTCATGCATAGTTTTAAAGGAAACTCATGGGAAATGAGTAGATCTCTATGTCACATGGGTGCGGGTGCGGGTGCGGGTGCGGGTGCGACACGGGTGCGGCGCAATTCCAAAAAATTTGGACACGGGGACTCGGCTATATATATATATATATATATATATATATATATATATATATATATATATATATATATATATATATATATATATATATATATATATAACAATAAATTAACACATAAAGATTGTAAATTTTAAAGCAAAAATAAAAAAGCAATTCTTAACAACACAAACTTACCAAAATATAACACATAAAGAAGCTTGTGAGTGTGATAAACAACAAAACTTATCATAAATCTGCCTCATCGTCTGAATTAGAGGGAAGAACAGGATCGAGGTAGTCCATGTTGAGAGTATGTAAATTATGTTCTCCCTCCAAGTCAAAATCTTCTGGATTTACATCCCAATTCTTGGATGGTCCACAACTGCATCAAAAAATCACTATATTAGTATCTAACTTAAAACTTTGAATACAAATATTTAAATACAAACTTTGAATACAAAGAAAAAAAAGTACCTATACTCTTCTTTGGTGCGGCGAGAAATTAATCGTAGATTTGAGTGAACATATACCAAATCCTCTGCTCTTTTACTAGTGAGTTTGTTTCTTTTAATGTTGTGAATTTGAGCATATGTACTCCAATTTCTTTCACAACAAGATGATGTAGCAGGTTGGGATAACAACTTCATTGCAAGACGTTGCAGATTTGGTGTCTCTGATCCATATGTTGCCCACCAATTAAGGGGATCTTCCTCGTCCCTTGCCACAAGTGCTGCTAAAGAATCAAATCTCCCAGTAGAAAACTTGCCAAACTCACTATTTACAACCTTAAACATGTGAGGATCATTAAAAAGTCTTCCCAAATATATCATTCTATTTCTTGATATCTCAGGATCTTAATTTGGAGAAACACGACCAACACCTGCTGTCAACCATTTTTTTGCATAGTATTTTGGATTGAGAGAGTGTGCCATGCAATGCAAAGGTGTATTGCTTTTATCCCATCTTCTCACTAAAACTGAATGTACATGATTATAAAATTCTGAATCATCAAGTGCAATATCTTTCTTCTCATGTTTAAAAATGATACTTTGAACTTTTTCAATCATATTGTCTCACATTTAATAAATTATATGAAGCATGGGTACATCTCTGTCAACTTCTCTCAACATTTCCCAAATAGGCTCTGTAAATTCAACAAAATATGTAATTTTGTCCCACCAAAAATCATCACAGATGCATTTTTTGATAGCTTGAGCCTTGACATCATCTTCAGTACGATAAAAATTTCAATCTTGATCAGCCACCATCATCATCAATGCATTCTTGAGTTGCTTAATTCTTTTTATCATAATAATGAGAGAAGCAAAACGAGTTTCAGCAACTTTCAGTAACTTGAGATCAGAATGCCTATTAAATATAGAAAGGGCATGATGATGGTTTACAACAAAATTTCTAATATTTCGAACATCATGTTCTATTTCCTCAATCCATAAGCACATTTCATGTGCATGTGCATCATCTTTTGATGGATTGCATATACTCTTAAGTGCCAAATTTAAACTGTGTGTTGCACAAGGAGTCCAAAAAATATGTGAATATGTATCTTCACTTGCCAAAATTCATTCCTGCACGACTGCAAACTGGAGCATTGTCAGTAATGATTTGCACCACACTTTCTTCACCCACTTCTTTTATCACTTCGACAAATAATCTCTTTAAATATTCAGCATCTTTATACTCTCCAGATGCATCAACAGTCTTCAAAAAGATTGGCCCATTAAGTGAGTAAGCAATGAAGTTTATCAGTGGTCGCCTTTGTATATCAGTCCACCCATCAGAAACAATCGATACTTCATGTCGTTTCCATGCAAATTTTTGAGTCTCTAACAAGTCTTCAATTCTATTTTTTTCCTCTGTAAGAATGACTGTTCTTAGTTTTTCTGAACTAGGAGGCACATAACCACTCAAATTGCAATTAGCCAAAGATGTAATCATATCTTTCCAGTATGGACTTCTAGCTACATTAAAAGGAATTGAGCTTGAGTAAAAGAATCAACCAATCTTTTTATCAATTTCTGCTCTTGCCATGTTTTTGAATGATGCTTGTATTGTTTTATTGCTTTTCATCTTTCTTTTCTTTAAAAGCTCTTCTTGTATATCACTAGCAGTAGGAAAAGACAAATTAATTGAATCGCTTCTCATCTCTGCAATTTTCTTCTTTTCAGCTTCCTCTTGTTCTTTTTTTAATTGCTTTAACATGTCTTTGTCAACCCTAGAACATGCCCTAATTCCTTAACCACGAATATGCAAAATATATGCTTTCACACGCGTATAAGAACCTGTGAAAATAGTCTTACATAGATTACAATGAAACTGCACATTCCCACCACCACCACTACTAGCTTTTACCCCTTTTGTCACAAACCTCCAAAGTGGTTGAGAAACTTCTAATTCAGGGTTAGAACTTAAACCAAATGTATTGACACTACCGCTAGAACTCGACATTATATCTGAAAAGCGAAAACTGAAAAGAAAATAAGTAAATAAAATAAAGTTAATAAACACTTCAAAATAATAGTAATAGGAGCTACCCCTTATCTAACGCAAAAAAGGAGGGGCAAGGCAAGCCCCTGCTGAACCTTATCCGTGCCAGGGGCTTCGCCCTTGCCAAAAAGTCGAAGGCAGCAGGGGAAACGAGTTTGGCAGCCCCCCACCCATCCCCCCTCCCTGCACCCTCTGCTCGCATAAGAGGGGCTCGGCCCCTCCCTTTGCCTTCGATTCACAGAAGAGGGGCTCGGCCCCTCGTTTCCCTTCTTCCCCCACTCCTTCTTACCCCTGCCGAACAAAAGGAAAACGAGGAGAGGCTCGGCCCCTCCCCGTTTCCCCTGTTGTTCGGCGTGGCAAGGCTCGGCCTGTCAGTCGAGCCCCCTCCTTCCCCCACTCCTACTTCTTACCCCTGCAATAAAAAGGAAACGAGGAGGGGATGAGCCCCTCCTCTATGAATCGGAGGCACAGGGAGGGGCCGAGCCCCTCTTCTGCGAGCAGAGGGTGCAGGGAGGGGGGTCGAGCCCCTCTTCTGCGAGCAGAGGGTACGGGGGGAGGGGCCTGCCTGACATAAGTGAAACGAGGAGGGGCCAAGCCCCTCCTCTGTGAATAGGACGCACAGAGAGGGGCCGAGCCCCTCTTCTGCGAGCAAAGGGTGCAAGGGAGGCTGCGAGCAGAGGGAGGGTCGATCGACATACCTGTTGAGTGTTGACGAAGGGGGAGACGGTGGCTGCCTGTGCGTACCGTCGCCGAAGTCTGGATCGCCGGCGTGGTTGTAGGAGAAAGTTGCAGGGGCTGAAGGGGAGAGGCAAAATCGAGAGGGTAAGCCCCTCCCCCGGTCGATAAACCCCTTTTAGGGTTCGGCTGCAAAAGAAATTTGGATCTGGGTCGGGTCCGGACCCGACCCGACCCAGATCCAAAATGTAATTTAAAAGTCGAAATGGACATTTTTGGACTCGATCAAAGTTGACCGAGTCCAAAATGTGGACGGACTCGGCCTGGACTCGTTGACCGAGTCTGACTCAGCGTTGACCGAGTCCGCACCCGTGTCGGGGCGTGTCGACTCGGGTGCGGCACCTCCTTAGTCGAGTCCGTGTGACATAGTTAGATCTACAAGTCTACTCAAACATATATGAAAGAGGACATATGGATCCTCTTTCATAGATGTGGTTTTGACTTTTATTTGCTTTCTTGAAAACAAACTTCTCTATAGTTTCAAAACAGAATTTTTATTGATGTAGACACGCTCCTTTAGATGTTTTTTTTTATGATGCATATCGGTTTTCATGGGTAGTCCATGATGGGTGCTATTAGATGTATGGGAGTGTGCGATAGAATATTTAAGAGGCAGGCATTTTTCGTTGAAGCTTCGTATAATAGCGTATGAATCGGAATGTTTTCTTTAATGTATTAGCATGTTTAATTTCAAATGGTTAGATGAATTGTATGTCATGCTCATTTGGATGTTAACCCGCATACGGAAGTCTACATCTAATGAAAATTTGTACATGTTATTTATTTGACAGCATGCAACAATATAATTGAGTTCGACTTAGGGGCGGTTTTAATTTCAGTAACTATTCTAGTCCATCTCTGTAGTGATACTGTCAAAATCATTTTTCAGCATACTATATTCCTGTCTGGCCTGTCATGCCCTGACAGACCTGCACAGGCTCGGCCCATGCAGAGTAGTGCAGGGTTTTGAAAACCCCAGCCGACTGGGTGTTTATAAGATATTTTACCTTGGGCCGGGTCAGCCCAGCCATGTGTTGGCTGGGCATGATAAAAAAAAATATCCTTGGGTTGGCTGGCAGCCAGACGAGTAGGGCTCGACTGACTGCCAGGCCTTGGCAGCCTGTGATAGGCGGTGCACAGGCATGTGTCACCCTGCCTGGCTATGTTTTAGAAGAAAAAAATTCTGAGTCTTAATTGACTTGTAAAAATCAGTTTTAGTGGATTAATTAAACTGGGTTTGCCTGGGCTGGTTCCTGTTCAGCAGGACACAGACCCAGCCGACCTGGTTCGGCTGGGTGTTGAGTCCATAAAAAAAAATATGTTATATATATATATATATATACATATATATATATATATAATCTTTAAAACATGATTTTTTTCATTTGGTGACAGGCGGGTGGCCCGTTGCACCCAGCTGATTGGGATCAGCTGGATTGGGTTTTTTTGAAACACAGCCGACAGGTTCGGCTAGGTTCAGGTGCCTTCCAAAGCAAATATATATATATATATATATATATATAATACAAGAGGGGTTTAAAAGAGTTTTTTTTTTTTGGACTCAGTGTTGGCTTAAACCTGGAATTCTAAAGTTATAGGTATGTTAACTTTCAGTTTGCTTTAAGTGTAGGTATTTTAATTCTGATTACATGCTAAGGATGGAACCTGGTTTCATATGCTTGGACTGAATATGATGTGCTGTAGCAATATGTTATTGCAAGCAGTTTCAAGAGCAAGTGTACATATAATAAAAGTGTGTTCAGTTATGTGATCTAGTTTCCAGATTTTGTTAGGGTTTATCTTTATGCATGCCGACATTGGAACTTTTCACATGCCTACTTGGCTCACCCTGCTTGCTTTTGTTTTGAATGCAAATTGACTGTCACATGTATACACAACTTCAAAGGTGGAATGTTACAATATGTGCTTACATGGGAGTGTGTCTCATGCTTAATAAATGAAAGCATGTACATGGCATAGTGGGGCCCGAACCTCTAGCCGACGGGGTCAGCAAGGCAATATGCCTATTTCAAAAAAAAATGTGTATATTTAACACCTTATGTTTATTGAATCTGGAATTTGAAAGTAATAAGCATGATGATTCCCAGATTTACTATGTAGATGTATTACATGCTAAAAACGAAAGATTTCACATGCTTGAACTTACATGACATGCCTAAACATTATGCTATTGTGAAAGTTGTTCCAGTGCATGTGCATACATGAAATCGATGTGTGTTTAGCATGTACAATCCAGTATAAATGTTCACATGTACTTATGAATCATGAATGAATGCATGTCTGTTAAGTGATTACATGAAAGCAATTTGACATGGATGGTGAACGCATGCATATAAATGTGGTAGCCCATGCATATTGTTAAATTGGAATGAATGAATGTGTATTTGGAATCATGTTGGTATCATTGCATAAATTGCATATTGTTATGATTTTTGCATACGATGCATCGATGTTCGAAATGAATCATCATGGGTCTAGTGGGGTTCGAGCTTTAGTTTGCTCTTCCTTTATGTATTTTAAATGCATCACAAAAAGCACATTTATTTTTAGTGCACTATATTCCACTGTTCTTTGTGTTTTCACAGGCGGGAGTCCCATGATGGTTCTCGCAGGGGTAGATGCGAGCTTTTGCCTTTGCTTTTGCATGCTGAATTGCAAAACTCAATAATTGGCTTTTAATAAAAAGATAATGAATAAAAACAGTGTAATATACATTCTAGGATCTCCCATCGAAAGAATGAGAATCTTAGAGTTTTGGTTTTCGGGAACCTCGATGATACAAAAACTCTGTGTTTTTACTTTGACCCCTGAACCTGATATTGAGGTCATTTCTCCTTGCCACAATTTTAGGGAGAGTCTGTCACTTTACTTGGGAGTGGTGTGTTCGACACAGCTGTTGTTTTGGTATACCAAGGAAGTGGCACTTGTGGGTGTGGAGTGTTCCTATTGTCCTCGACATTAGATGTGAAGGTCTAATGTTCTGAAGGTGATTCAATCGAGGGCTAAGTTTGAAACTCAATAATAAAATACAACTTGTGTGTTAAGCTACCTTAGGAACCTAACTTGTCCTCAAGAAAATTATGTCTGTTTGGTGCATCCGCGGGCAACGGTAATTAAAAAGAGGAGCTTAAATTGTATGCATTTAATAGAGCATGCATGTGGAAAAGGAAAATCTTAAGGAAAGATAATAAAGTGTTCATGCATTGCACATAAATCATGCATAATCTTGTTATGCATTGGGACATGCATATTTTATTTGTTTCCTTATTTGTTACATGTTGGTGGATGCATGATGTTTAATTTCTAATGCATGTTAAATATCCTGCTTACTTACATTGTGATTCCCGTTATTGATTAATGTTCTTCATGCTTAATAAATACTCCCTGTTGCATGAATGCTTAACTGAATTATGTAATCGTCATAATTGCATTCCTCTGAATTATTGTATGAAATCATATCAGTGTTCTTTATACTCATTTATTTCATTAGTCATCTTTCTATGGTTTTTCGCAGTCGCAGGTGATCAGTGAAGCGACTGACTTCTGGGAAAGTCACGAGTGTCACACACTTGCTAGGCAGATCATAGATGGATATCGTAGCTCTACTTTTATTTCTTTTATTTGTTTTTTGTTTCATTTAGTTGATATTGCACTCTAAATATTTCCTTTATGCAATTGTCTCGAGACTTATCACTCATTAGTTCAATAAAGGTTTTGTTTGGTGTAGATGATAAGTGTAAAATCTGTTGTGGTTGGTTGTTTTATATTGGAAGTGGAACTGTAAAGGCCTCGGGTTTCGGGGATTGTTTTCTCACTTAAAAAAAAACAAGGGGTATGAGTTGGGGTCGTTACAACAAGAACACATTCTAAAAGGATAAAGCAAAAGACAAAGTAAGCATTGAACATGTCGCCCTTCAATGCAACGTGTTTTCAGTTTTTTTTCATGATAACTTAAAACTCTGATGCTACGATAAAAATATTGCATTTTACTCATTTATTTATCAGCTTATGAATAAATTGCAATGAAATCACAATGAATTCAAGTTTGAAACATGTCTTCAGTTCTTCCTCCAAAAGGTCCAACCAACTCTTTCTCATTACAAGATGCAAGTAAAAACAAGAAATAATACATGCTCCAACCATTGAGAAACTTCACATTAAAAAAACAAAAGTAAAAAAAACAGATCATGCATCAACAGAAACATTACAGAGCCCTTTGTTAAATCCCCTGCCACTCACATGGGTAGGCTTCCTAACTTAACTAACATTGTGTTTAACCTAGAGTTACCAGAAGCTTCTTAGATAGGTGGGAAGGCCGCTTCCCGCAAACTCGCTTTGGAAGCACGATACTCCTCGCTTCTGAAACTTTATGAGAATCTCGATTCACTCACGCTTCTCATATGCTTTCCACACTTCATCTTATTTTTTATATGTTCTCTCACTCTACTTTTCATGTTTTTTATGTGTTTCCTCTTACGCTTCTCACTCACTTCCATGTGTTTTCTCTAAATTGGCAGTCAACATTTTTAGATTTTGTTAAAAATTTAATTCTTATACTAAAAAAATCATGAAATTTAAGAAGTCACTTTTATTTTAGTTTTTATGTGTTCCATTTTGATTCTCATTCAATTTTTATATTGTTTTTTTTATTCATCGCTTCCCGCTTCCTATACATTTTAAAATGCATCGCTTCTCGCTTCGGCTTCCACTTCCTAGTCTGGCAACCTTGGTTTAACCATTTGCTATCACTTTTCCAGCTTGTTCTCAGTTTAATATAAGGGATTCTTCATTTACATGGATGCAATAAAAATTCCTTATCAATGAAATTTTAGGCAAGATAGCAACAATACCTAAACCACTGATATAAACTAATGATTAACTGTTCCATTCATGTTGTATGTTAGAGTTCATATGAAGAAAAATGAAGCTTACCTGAGACGTAAACAAGGAGGATTTTATTCCTCTGTTTTGCTTCAGTAATTGCTTCAGAAATGGATCCTTTGAATGCAAGTGTAGATGCACAGGACTCCATCTATCACAAGTATGCTACATGAAAAAGTAATACAGAAGCACTGACATAACTATAGAAATTAGAAAAGCATAAAATAGTCAAAACAAGAAAAATAAAAAACTCTGAATAGGATCCCAAATTGACGGGTTGGAATGAGCTCATCCATGCGGTTATGCACTCTTTGAATGGGAACCCAAAATTACTCTACAAAGTGTTAACAATTTGCAGAGCACGTAACTACTTTGACATAATCATCACTCTTCCATTGAAATTTAGATACAAAATTTAGCAAAACAACATTACTAGAAAGTACCTACAGCTAGGAAATGTTAAATGAAATGGCCCGCATGCAAGTTAATACAACGGTGATTAGAAAAGAGATACAACAATTGGATAGTATTGGGCAATCGTGCATTTAAATCATACATAAGAGGAACATTCTTTTATATCATAATATAGCTTATAAAAATGGTATAGTAAAATTTTTTCAGAAACTGGCAATAGAATTCAAAGCAGATATACATGGATATGATTGCCTGATTCAATTGGCACATGATACTTTTCTAATGACAAAAGTTTTAACATTAAGCCTGCCTTTTAGACGAATAACATGAAGTAAGAGTTTAGAATCTTTAGATCATGGTTTTAAAACCCACTGACTCGTCACTCGGCTCGTCCTTGAGTGACCCGTGAATCGGCCGCGGGTCAACTCAGTGACTCGGCTGACTCGGACATGTTAACTTTATATTTTATATAAAATATATAAATATATGTATAACTACATTTTAATCTATAATATACATAATATTTATATTACATTTCATATAATATATGTAATTATATATAAAATATATTATATATGTATATATATGTATGACTCGCCCACGACTCGGCTGACTCGGACAAGACTCAGCCGGGTCAACTCGGTGACTCGGACATGACTTGTACAAAACGAGTTTGTACTCGTTTTTGACCCAGTGACTGGGCAATCCAGACCGAGTCAACCGAGTCACTGGGTTGACCAGGCAAGTTTTTAAACTATGGTATAAATGACATAACACTATGAGAAAATAGATTCTAACATACAAATTACATTTTAAATTGTACAAGATTAGCATATATGGACACCAATATAATATACCATGCACCCTGCTATATTAGGGGGCTAACTGGGTCCAGTATATCCTAATCAGAACGATGTCCCAAACCGACCTGATTTTGATAGACCCATGGGTTTGGATTAGGTCTCAAATCTAGAATCATTTAAAAAAGTGTGGCGGTTCTAGGTATGGAAAATATAGACCTGAAACTGACTAGACCTTACCCGGATTTTATACCAGACCCTAGCGGTTCTATCACTCTATGTAATTTATACCTGAACCGTCCCGAACCCAAATCCGGTATACACCCAAAATCGTTTCATACCCGACCAAAACCCGAACCTAATGTATACCGATTATGAGAAATTTAAATATAATTATCATTAATAGAAATGCAATCATTAATAATCCAATATGTTCCATTTATGATAACTTTTCTAACTCCAAAAAGTTAAAAAACTAATAGAACTTATTTGAATTAAGACAAAATCACCCATTTATACTCGACCTAATTTATACCTAACCCAATTAACCCATACAAGTCTACAATCTTAATATCATCTAGACCCAACATGAACATAAATCAAATTAAGACCCGACTCATTTAAAACCAACCTATTTTTTATCTAAATCCATTAACCCAAATAGGTCCACCACAATTTTCAGCCATACCCAAACCTTAACCCGGACCTGAATCAAACAGGGTTGGGTTCGGGTCTATTTGTTAGACTTGATTAAAAAACTGATCTATTTAAGACTAAAACAGATTTGCACCTAAACCCTTTAACCCATAGGGGTTTTAAATTTTAGTCATACACAAACCTGAGCTCGGACCGAATCAACTGGGGTCAGGTTTGGATTTAATTTCTAGAACTGATTTAAAGAAAGTCTGACAAAACCCAACCCAAACCCGAACTGAACCCGACCATGTTACAACCCTAGGCTATATTCTAGCAAACAAACATACTTATGGTTCCAAAATTTTAAAGAGACACAAGATTTCCACAGTTGGCAAACTCGTGACTCGGGCTCAGATCAGACCCCTACTGGGTCACCGAGTCAGTGGCTTGACTCAGTGACTCGGACAAGTCAGGACTCTATATTTTATAGTGTAAGCACATGAATAAGACATAGAAATAACTAAACTTCAAGCTAATATGTCAATAGCTAAGTTACAAAAATATATAATTATACATGATTATTAACTTTTTTTCATTGAACAATATTAGATTCTTCATAACAAGTGACTTTATATAAGAATTGTGCATTAAAATAATAAAATACATGATAAAAAAATTTATTTAATGGGTTGGATCGACAGTCCTGAATTGTGACCCAGTTGGGGTCCAATCCAGGTCGACTTATATGATTTATCAGGAAAAATCACACCAATGAGAATGCCTCCAAGAAACTAGAAGTACAAGAAGCCTATGATCTATAATATTATATTTGTCACCAATCAAACTATGGTGACTTCGGTTATCTCAACCTTATTTTGTTATCAAGGTTGATTTCTCTAAAGCATTTGTCTTAATGTCTTGGTGGTTTCTCCTTGATACCATGTCAAGCATGGGCTTTGGATCACCATGGAGAAGGTGGGTTGAGGAGCTCATTTCTTCAGTCTTCATTGAGGTTCAAGTTAACGGGGTTATAGGACAACACTTCCCGCCCCATTGTGGGTTGTGGCAAAGCTGCCCACTGTCACCATTGCTCTTGGACATTGTTGGAAAGGGCATGACAGCCATTTTAAGAAATGACATGGCCATGAGTTTCATTCTCCTAGTTTATTTTCATGGTTTGGACTTCTCACTCCTTCAATATGATGATGACCTAATCATGTTTGGTCATGCTTCGGTAGAACAAATGGCTAAAATTGCGTTACTTCTCAAATCCTTTTCGGCAATTTCAAGTCTTCACATAAATGAACACAAATATAAAGTGTTCAACTTCAAAAACACCAGTACTAATGTGGTTCTTTGGGATTATTTTTGGTGTCATCATGGATTGTTCCCTACAACATATCTCGGCCTTCAGCTGCACATTTCTAAAATCAGGGCCCCCTATGGAGACCTGTGGTGGATAGAATTTGAGGAAGGCTACAGAGTTTGAGGCCTCGCTATCTTTCCCTGGTTGGTAGAGTTACAATGATCAACCTATTTTGATTTACTTCCTGTCCATTTACAGAATCCCCGCTACAGTTGAACACAAGATCAACAAAGGCATAAGCTCCCTTCATCTCATGAACTCTTCCCTACTCATGCACTGGTTGTGGTTATTATGCATTACAGACTCTAATATCGGTCTGGTGCACCTTCTATGTGCCAAATATGGCCCCTGGGACTACACTATTTCATGCCCCCCCCCCTCTCCCGGTTGGCGATTGATCTCTGCTACTTGGGCTGCTTGGTTCAAATTATGGGATGACTTTAGGGAGCGAATTTCGCAGGACAGTAATTCTTCAAGTGGGATTCATTGGAGTTGCTCAAGGGATGGTATTTTTTTCACCTCTTCCTGCTACATTTTGTTATTAGCACTAGGTATGCCTGTTCTCCCAGAAAAATGTATTTGGAATTTTGGAGACCTGGCCACACCCCCACATCAAAAGTGTTTGCATGGTTGCTATTATTTGACAGAGCGCAAACTTAGAATAACCTTAGTAATTAGGGTTTACAATTGCCAAGCCAATGCAACCTTTGTGGCGTTCATGAAGAGTCCGGGTTACATATGCCTTGGGAATTATGTCACACGGACTCGGCTCCAAGGTCGCCGCACCCGCGTCGACACGCACCGACACGGGTGCGGACACGGGTGCGGCTCGGACTCGGTCAACCCGACCCTGGGTGTGGTCAACGCACCCAGGGTCATTTTGGTCCATTTTTTGGAAAAAAAAAATTTGAAATTTTTTTTTTTTGAAATTTTCTGGGCTACAGCTGTAAGGAAAAAAACCCATCACAACTAAAAAACCTGTACACTTTCAAGTTTTAAGTACAGAATGGGCACAACTCAAGTTTTTGTGGTTTTTTCCTGTATGAAGAAAGTGAATTATTACAGTGTATGAAGAAAGTGCCCAAAAGTGAATTATTCCTGTATGAAGAAAGTGTACAGAATGCCTTCACAACTCATCACCTGTCCCCTAGTGGGCACAACTTTGACCAAGTCTTCTATATATATATATATATATATATATATATATATATATATATATATATATATATATATATATATATATTTTTTTTTTTTTTAATATATATATATATATAGCCGAGTCCCCGTGTCCAAAATTTTTGAAATTGCGCCGCACCCGTGTCGCACCCGCACCCGCACCCATGTGACATAGCTTGGGAATGTCCATTCTTCCAATCAATCCTTTCTTGCTGATGGAGGTCAGTTACAATTCAAGATCGACAAGAATCATGGGCCTATGACCTACTTGTTGGTCCTATTTTTACTGCATGATCCAAACATTGGGCCTTCGTTTGGAGATGTTGGATCACTTCAGCATGGTGGGCCACCTGGAAGGAGTGTAACTCCCAACTTCACAAGGATGAACCACATGATCATGCCACAATCTATAAGCAAAATTTAATTGATATTTTTTATATGGCTGGCATCAAATGGGGATTCAAAGCCTTTCATTGGTTACAGCGATTGTTCTCAAGTTTCCTTGAACTCCTTACTACCCCGATTGTCGACTTGTAAAACCTATAAATTTTGAAGAGAAAATAAATAAAAGAATTGTCTTCTTTCGAGTTAAAATTTGTGTTTTTATCTTTTATTGTAGATTTTGTGTGTTTGCACGCTCAATTTTATCTTTCTGACAAAGGGTAAAATGGTCATTTCAATCATTTATGTAAATAAAATACTATTAAAATATTCAATTTAATCATTTTAAGGAGTCACAAAACCATTTAGGTGTGTTTGAGGAGTTTCAAACTTAACAAGACACATTTTAATGACTTTTGGAATAATTTCTTAAAAAGGGTATTTTGGTCATAAAATTTATTTTGAAATATTTTAATTGAATAAATAATTATATTAGAGCCAATTTTTTGTCAAAACAAGGCGAATATTCGCTAAATAGACTAAGTTTAGTTTCTATGGATTCCTACTTTAATCTCCTTTAGATATACAAAAAAAATATATATATTCTCTTGTATTGTGCTTAAATTTGTTTTTGGGTCGGGCCGAACCAGACCCAAATCAGGTCCGATCCGAACCCGACCCCTTACCGAGTAAAAAAGGGAGAGGTCGGGCCATTAGGGCACCCGACCCCTCTTCTCGTTCTTACCTTCCCCTCTGTCCGAGCATCGATCGGAGGCCGCCACCACCCATTGTTGTCGGTCATTGTGTTGGCCACCTCAGATGTTGAGTTTCCCTGCGTATCCTCCACCGACGCCGGAATTTTTGGTAAGCCGCTACCCTTATCCGAATGTCCCTATTCTTTTTCTCTCCTCTGATTAGCAATACGTGCCCATTTACAGCTATTTTTGTTTCTGGGTTTCGATTTCCCGATCTAGATAGAATCTGAGCCACCGTAGGTGGCCGGATCCTCGCATCGCCGGGAAACAACCCCCAGCCATGGGGGACTTTACTGTTTAGTAGAATGCTATTTAGATTCTTATTGTTTCTTGTTGCCTGGCCCTAATCAGGGTTTTCTCGAATTTTTGCATGTTCTCCGCTTAGAAACCGAACCCCTAGCCGATCGGGATTATTTTTTTTTCATGTTGAACTGCATATATGTGTTAGTTTTGATTTCTTGTTCTTGTTTAGTTTCTTTAACCCACTTTTGATTTTATTTTTACCTTTATGTTTCGAGAAATGCCTCGTTTGCGTGCTGATTTCCAACATTGGGAATCGTGCAGGGCTGTTGTACATGACAGCAGGGGTATCCTTTGCATTGTTGGTTTCCATTTTGTTCCCTTGGTTTGGATTTGAGTCTAATGAGTGTATATATATACATTTCATTGGAATCGGATACCTCGATGTGTGTGCCATCACTGGGTTGATGCACGGGCAGTGTGCGACCATAGGGTGCTGTCCAAACTTACTTTGAACTTGTTAGTGTGTCGCTTCGAGGTTTTCGCCAATCGGGTTACCGATTTGTGTTTTGATTCTTATCGCTCGTGAGTGAAAGCGTATTTAGAATTTATCATTGTATGTACAGTTGTAGCGCTCTCTCCTTATGAGAGGGACGAGTAGAGCGTGTCGTGTAGCACTTGGACTGGACTTTCAGGATCTCGAATTTCGTTTCACTTTTCGTCGCATCGAAAAGATAGGATTCCTAAACTAAAATTTTAGAATGTTATTCATGTTGTATCATAGAATCTAAAAGTTAGTTAATATGCACACCGAGTTCGTAGCACAACCATATTACTAGCAAATGTTAGAAATGTATTGTATTGTCTATATATTTGTGCATTGCAGGTGCGTAGCTGAGCAAAATTGCGCGATGCTTAATGCTAAGCATCGCATACTGTTAAAAATGTCATGCAAAAGAAAAGGAAAAAGAAAAAAATGCAAATGCAAAAACATGCAAATCGGGTAACTACCTGTGGTAAGTAAGTGGTGCAAGCGCACCACAGGTTAATTACTTCCTTGAATGCAACACTCTCCTGCTCACATGCTCACTTAGTTGTGGATATCTAGGACTATTGACAATTGTAGTTCGGAGACCATGCTAGACATGGTTGTAGTTAGCGGGATACTGGAGCGTGTTTGTTCCAGGTACATGTTTGACATTGTTGTGAAATGAATGGTTGAATGTACATGTGAATTGAAAGCATCAAATGCTGGTATAGCATTATTTTTATTGAGCTTGTCATACATGTGAAATTTGTATCATGAAAAATTGCCTAAAATGAATGTATCATGCTTGTGATGATGATGATGACATTTTTCTGTAAATCCTGTTAATGTGTGCAAGTACGATGTTGTGTGTTTTGCGCATGAACGAATGAAATTATCTATGTATGCATAATAGCTCATGTGAGTGCATCTTGTGTTAAACATATTAAGATTAAATCATGCATGAAATCATGTTAGAATTGAATAATGCATGTGAGCATGTATAATGGAATTGAATCATGACATGATAGGGTCATGCATGAAAGTAAATACAAATTGTTATGAACATGCATGAGAGCATGTAAATTTGAATTATGCAAGTGGCATAGATTTTTATATCATGCATAAGAGTATGTAAATTTGAATTATACAAGTAGCATAGATTTTTATATCATGTAAATTTGAATTATGTAAATGGCATAGACTTTGATATCATGTAAGATAGCATGTATGTTTAAGTTATGCAAGTGGCATAGACTTTTGAATTCATGCATGAGGGCATTAGAGGGTTATCTTGTGAGAATATAATGCTTGGCTCTGACCTATGACTTAATAATAAAGATAACCCCGAACCATGGGTCCATTTGATGTGTCGGCAAGGCCAGGCTCTCTGAGATGACTGGATCTGTTCCGATCTCGTGTCCTCCCGGGAGAGAAAAGGGTGGTACAAGCTTAGTGGGATATGTTGTGTTTCGAGGGCCGAAGGCGCCTCTTGTCCCCGTCCCACGGAGGTTAAGGGACAGGTCTACCAGTGAGTCCTAGGTGGTAGTACTACAGTTCAGCAGAGTTAGGGATGCATGCCCGATTTTTTCGCCGACGATTTTGGTTTGGCGTAAGCCAAGACCTATGACTATGGGTCTGCTCTCCCAACCGCTGCACTATAGGGTTGAATCGCTCGGGAAAGAACCAGGTAAGTCATAAGAGGGTGATAAAAAAATACATAGAATAATGAATACTCCTATGGTTGTTTCTGGATGTCTATACCCTCTTTTGTACCAGATGAGTTTGAATAACAAGAAAAATAATTAATTAGATTTTTATGATAACTGCTTCTATATGAATAATCATATATTGTGAGCATGTAGAAACTTATAAGGTTTTGCATGATTATTACATATGAATTATTACAAGACATGTTTATGATTGGTGATGTGATTTTGACATGTTACAAGTCAAGGGCTTGGTTGATGCACGTGAGGTGCTTGTGTGTGCGAGGCACACGAGAAGGGTTAAGATAGGACATGTTCCATTATTATATTTGAATGCAAAGTGCATAAATATTCTGATAAATGTCATGTGAATATGTATTTGAAATAATGCATGCCTTAGTCATAAGTTGGACATGAGCATGTTTCTTTTTAGCATAAAGAAAGTGAATGATGGCATTTCATGATATATTGCACTTTTACTTCACTTTGGGATATGTTATAAACCATTAGTTTCATTCATTTATGCAAATGATTATCATGTACATGAATGAATATGAAATTGAATGCCATGAATTAAAATGAGAATGATTTTGAGTTTCCATGCATACAAGTGATGTGATTATGAATGTCATGTAATGAATGATGGTTTATGTAATTGAATATCATGTTCTTATTATAATGTGGCTTCCCTTGACTCTCATTTCTAAAATGATGGAAATTACACTTGATTACATCATTTCAACTTGAATTGCATTCTTCAAGTTTAGTTTCGGTTTCTACGGGCACGTAGTTAATGTCCTGCAATATTTACAGATAACCTCATAGAGGATTGAAGCGAAGCGCGGATTGCTGCATGGTTGAAGACTCCACCCTTACCTAATACGATTCCTTGATGGATCAGGCAAAAGTTTAAGTTGGTTAAAAACTTGTGTAAATTTTACTTTTTGTATGAATCCTTAGATTTAAAGAAGTATAATATTTTAGAATGAGAAAATTTTTAAATTCTTTCATTTCATTCCTATTATGGTTTAAAACTTTAAATATTTACATAACTCCTTATTTATCTTAAATCTTGATACATTTTGTCTTCCGCATTTCCTTTTTTCACATGTGAGAAGCCCTTAGAATAATAGTCTCAATCAAGTTGTGTCTATGAATGATTCCGTACTGGATCGGATACAGGAAGGCTAATATACACTTGCGCTTGCGCTCAGGTAGGCCGTCTAGTATTTGAAATGGTTGGAATGTGGTCATAGATAAACTTGTTGGCATATTACTTTTGGGAACCATGTAAATTGTTTATATAAATAAAAAGTTTTAAATTTTTTTCAAAATTTGGGGTTTGGGAAAGTTTTAAAAGGTTAGATTTTTGAAGGATGTTATAGTTGGTAACAAAGCATGGGTAAGAGTAACCTCAAATCGTGAGCAAGACCACGTTTGCAGGTATGATATCTGTTATGTAATTATTAATGAGATGCATTTGCATATTATGTTGTTATATATTTTGTGAAAACATGTGATGTTTGTTGAAAAACCTAGAAATATACTAGGACTCATTATTATGTTGTGTGTGGTTGCTTTTCTGTCCAGATGGCTTGGGCAGGGCGAGTTAACGACCTCATGGAAACTCTGGCAACAGGGGTTGGGGTGGTGCAGAGGCAGTCTACAACTATGGATGCCATGAGAGCCAATTTACAGAATTTGGCAGATCGTCGACAGGGCACAGAAGGAGAGGTCAGATATAAGAAGTTTATAGACATAGATCCTCTGGAGTTCAGAGGCAGAATAGACCCTATTGTAGCCGATAACTGAATTAGGAAGATAGAAAGGATCTTCCATGTTCTTCGTGTTCCTGAGGACCGAAAGGTAAATTTTGCCACCTATCGATTGAAGGAACAAGCCTTGCAGTGGTGGGAGACAGTCCACCAAATAAAGTTCGAGAGCGGACCCGTCACTTGAGTGCAGTTCACAGATGTATTTTTCAAGGCCTACTTCCCAAAGCACGAGAAGGCCAAGAAGATGCAAGAATTTCTGGAGCTCGTCCTTGCCAAATTACATCTCCAAATTTAGAGAGTTAGAGCATTTTTGCCCTCACATGTACGTCACTGACGAGGAGAGAGCACCAAAGTTTACAGGAGGTTTGAAGTCTGCACTTCAAACCAAGGTACTTATCAGAGGACCTGAGACTCTCGCTAAGTCCATTGAGGTGGCAATTGTGCTTGAGGAGGATTGGGTAGCCAATTCGAAGGTCTAGAACAAAGCAGTGGGGCAAAAATCTGAAGGTGGACAGTTTTATCAGAAGAGAAAATTTTGTGGTAAGCCGAGATTCACACCACCTGCAAAGAACCCATTTAAGAGAGCTAAAGGACAGCGTCAGCAGACTCAGAGGCAGCATGTTAGTGACGAGAGGTGTAGTAGGTGCTCTCGTATTCATGTGAGAGAGTCGTGTCCCGCAGCTTCAGCCACTTGTCATTATTGTGGCAAGGGTGGACATTTCATTCAAAATTGCTTTAAGAAGCAGAACGATGAGAAGAGAGCAGTTGGGCAGGTAACGAAAGGGAAGCAGCCTCAGTATCAGAGAGAGCAGCAGAATTCGTGTTTATGCAGTATCTAGGAGTGCCCAGCAGGACAGTGATTTGATCCAAAGTAGTATTTTGGTTGTGGGTCGAGCCGCTCTTGTATTATTCGATAGTGGAGCTACACAATACTTTATTGCCACTCGTTTTGCTAGTCAATTATAGTTGCCTATAGAACCTTTGAATCATGTGCTTGATGTTAGTAATCCTATAGGCGATAATTGTATATGTATTTATTATTTACCTCATTTGTCAGTTGAGTTGGGTGGGCAAAATCTGAATATTAATCTGATTGTGCTTGACATGACAGCATTTGATGTTATTCTGGGCATGGATTGGCCCTACGAGCACTATGTCGTTATCCGTTGTCGTGAAAGCAAAGTGGTCTTATGACGACCGAATTGTCCTAAGATTGCTTATCGTGTATTTAGACCTTCTTTGAAACATCGTGTTGTTTCATCTCTGAAGGATCAAAGGTATGTGAGCAAAGGAGATATTGCTTTTCTTGTGTGTTTGACTTCCAAGGAGCCTAAGGTCGCATCTTTGGAGGAGTTGGAGGTAGTGCGTGACTATTCCAGTCTCCAAGACTCTGTATCGTATGGCGCCAGCTGAGTTGGAGCTGAAAAAGCAACTCCAAGAACTTTTAGAGCGCAGATTTATTCGACCGAGTGTGTCACCTTAGGGAGCACTCGTTCTCTTCATAAGGAAGAAGGATGGATCTATGAGGCTATGCATCGATTATCGAACGCTTAACCAGGTCACTATTAAGAACAAATATCCATTACCCTATATCGAAGACGTCTTCGATCAATTGCAAAAGGCAAAGGTAAATATTACTTTATAACTATGTGTGTATGATTGTAGTGTTGCTTGTTTGTGTGATCGTGGTGGTAATATATGTGTTACTTGTGCTTTTGCGTAGGTCTTCTCAAAGATTGATTTGAGATCTGGGTATCATCAACTTCAAATTAAGGCAGAAGATATATTTAAGACTGTGTTACGCACTTGTTATGGGTATTATGAGTCTGTGGTAATGCGATTTGGACTCACAAATGCTCCTGTCGCGTTTATGGATATGATGAATCGTATTTTTCAACCATTCCTAGATTCTTTTATGATCGTGTTTATCGACGACATCTTGATCTATTCAGAGAATGAGATCTAGCATCAAAAGCATCTACGTGTTGTTTCAGGGATTCTTAGAGAGCATCAGCTCTATGCTAAGTTCTCCAAATACGAGTTTTGGCTCAGGCAAGTCTCCTTCCTTCGCCATGTGATTTCCGCAGATGGCGTAGCCGTGGACCCTGCCAAAGTTGAGGTAATGTTAGATTGGCAACAACCGCAGAATGTTCGAGATATTAGGAGTTTCCTTGGTCTGGCAGGTTACTACCGACGCTTTATTCAGGATTTCTCTCGTATTGTGTTGTCGATGACGAAACTTCTAAGGAAGGGAGTCAAGTTCGAGTGGTCAGATGAGTGCGAAGAGATCTTTCAAATGCTTAAGCAGAAGCTCACTTTAGCTCCAGTTTTGTCTTTGCCATCAGGCAGTGGTGGCTTTGTGATTTTCTCAGATGCATCTAGTACAGGTTTAGGTTGTGTTCTAATGCAGAATGATAAGGTGATAACTTATGTATCACGTCAGTTGAAGGTTCACGAACGCAATTACCCGGTGCACGACCTCGAGTTGGCCATTGTAGTCTTCGCGTTGAAGATATGGTGACATTATTTGTATGGCGAGCAGCTCGAAGTGTTCACGAATCACAAGAGCTTGAAATATTTGTTTTCACAGAAAAAGCTAAATATGCGGTAGCGTAGATGGTTGAAATTCATTAAGGATTACGACTTTTCTTTGTCTTATCATCGAGGTAAGGCAATTGTGGTAGTTGATGTGCTTAGCAGAAAGACTAATGGTGTTTTATTCAGTTGCCTTAGTGGTGGATGGAAGCTACTAGAGGATTTTATTGCGTGGAGGCCCTTTATTGTGGGTCAAGGCACGATTAAGCTTGCTAGCCTAGTCGTGCAACCAGATATCTTCGACAGGATCATCGCAGCGCAGTTGAAGGACCCTCAGTTTGAGAAAGTGAAGGCTCTTACCCTAGTAAGTGACACCTCTTTCCACCTTAGAGAGGATGGAGGTATCCGTATGAGAGACCGTATTTGGGTACCCAACAATCTTTATTTAAGGCGTAAGCTCCTTGACGAGGCTCACAAATCCCGATATACCATTCACCCTGGTACGACCAAGATGTTTAAGGACCTTCAGAAGAGGTATTGGTAGAACGGCATAAAGAAAGATGTTGCAGCTTATCTTTCGAAGTGTTTGACTTGCCAGCAAGTCAAGATCGAGCATCAGAGACCTGGTGGTCTATTGCAGCCTATAGAGATTCCGCAGTGAAAATGGGAAGAGATCACTATGGATTTTGTCGTGGGACTACCCAAGACTCGCCGTCAGCACGATGTCATTTGAGTAATCGTTGATAGATTGACTAAGTCAGCACATTTCTTGTATATTCGTGTGACTCAGACTCATGAGAGTCTTGTAGATCTATATATTAAGGAGGTAGTTCGTTTGCATGGCGTGCCTATATCGATCATATCCGATTGCGATACTTGTTTTACTTCACGTTTTTGGGGTCAGTTTCAGCAAGCTTTGGATACGAGGTTGAAGTTTAGCATGACGTTTCACCCTCAGACTGACCATCAGTCTGAGAGGACCATTCAGACCCTCGAAGATATGCTTCAATAAACAACTATGTTTCACAGTATGCACTCAAAAAATTGTGCAATAGGCTCTTATAATCACTATTTGGCTCACTGAAACCAATTTCCTGCTACACCAACTGACTACCAAACACCAAATTTCACTGTAAATTCAATATTCCCAACATTCTCCGATATATTAACGATTATAAAACAAAAGGGATCATTAATAGCCATATGAACCGAAGAAGTAACCTCAACTACAAGATACAGCGGTTACAGTTCAGCATCAATATAAAAAAGTCAGGATTTTGAACGATCTTTCTTTGGACAACAGCATATTATTCATGAACAAGAATCTATTAATCAAAACATGAAGACAAAGCAGAAGAGCACTAAAAACACCACAACTTATAGAACTTCAATCTGATTGTCTACGAATTAGGGTTTCACGGTGCGATGAGAAACAAAGGGCATGAAAATCCAAAAGACACCGAATCAGAAATCGAACCGATGTGAATCGATCTGAGGAGCGAATGGTTCTCACCTGAGAGTAGGGTTTCGAGAGGGAGGATTCGACACCACGGAGTCTCTGTCTCTCTCTCTCTCTCTCTCTCTCTCAATAAAGACAGAAAAACGAAGACGCATGTATGAAACGCCAAAGTTTTCAAATACCAGCCACACTTTCGACTTAAATTGCTAAACCCCCTATGATTTTCACTATTTCAATTGACCCCTAATTTTTCGCTACGTTTAACTAATGTGTGTATGTGTAATCGACTTAGCAAAGCAGGAAATTTTTAGTTTTTTGTTGGTTTTGCATCTAACATTGTAGATGTGATCTACATGTCTGGTCTGTTTTAGAGGAAACAGACTTTTGGATCATCGTCCGAACTTGTGTACAGGTTTTTTGTGCAATCCAAAAATCTGCCACCTACAAAGGCTACAATGTGTGATATTTTCTCAAGTCAAAAAAACATTTTTTTCATCCAAAAAACATGATTTAAGGGTCGTTTTCCACTAAATTGAGCATGTTGAACACATGTACAGGATAGATAGAGTCAAAACAGCTTGCATATCATGAGACTCCAACTAAAAGTACCTACAATCGATTGTGTTAAATATAAAGCCAATATTTAAATGTTATGTTATTATTAGAAAATTCTTGGGAAAATTCTGGCAGCATAAGCATACGTAAAAGTGCATAAACTTATTAAAAAACAAAAAAAAATGTCATTAAATTTTCTATTATATCAATAACATCATAAAATTGCAAAAAGAAATTTGCAACATTTTTAGAATAGGTAATTTTGAAAATATCATGCTTCCTCTGGAAAATATTGTTCTTTTAAATTTTACAATAAATAAACTTGATATTTTTTGTCACGGGCCTATTTCTTTTAATGGGCTAGCATGACGCGACGATCCTTCCTTACCGTCGCAAGCCTACTTGTCAATCGCGAAAGCTTGTAATCATAGTGCAAGAGAGTAAGAGAGAATAGACGGAGAAGAATTGCAATCACAAAAAGCAATTACAATGAGGGTAAACAAAAAAAAGTTCAACGCATTTAATCTATTCACAATTTTGCTCGACAGTTATTACAGTTCAAGCATACGGGCTGCCTCTTCAGGGTATTGATTCACCTAAACCGGACAGCTTACATCAGACTCAACAAAAGCAAAACGGACTCTAAGCGCAACTTTATAATGTAAGTCACAAGGGAACATTTTTAATATTGTTGATTATTACCCTTCTTTTCTGTCATTGTGTGCTAAATCTTGTAGTATTCTACAAAAAGCCGGCTAACATGTGAGTTGTTTACAAAAAGTTGTCCAACTTCTCGATTATTACACATCTAACTACTTGCTTTTTGTTTACTATATCTTATCTTATTTTACATATTATAAACGAAAAAAGATTATATTGTACAGGTAATTTGATATATTTTCATAAAAACCCTATAATTTTTTATATTTTTCTCATATCCAAAATTGCAAATATCATAATTTAAAAAGGCCTTTTTACCTTTCGCACATGCAAACTTTTCTTATATATGTGAACTTTCTCTCAAATATGTGAATTTTTTATGGTGTAATTTGTGTTCTCATATTTATAGTTCTCTGATCAAATGTCAAAAACTTGTATTTTTATAGTCTTTGAAAAGCTGAGACTATGGCATATAACTTTTATGTTTTGAGTCAGAACGGAAAACTCCTCGAAAACCTCTTTATGGTTTTCATCTTTGTGTTTCAAAACCGAAATATAAACAATTTCTGCACCTTTTAGAGTTACACATTTATTGTCTGTTCTACACTATTTTTTCGCCATCTACATCGAAAATCTAAAGAAAGAAAAAAAAAAGAGACAAATCAGGACATTAGCCTTCAACTAGTACAAAGGTCACTTTGATCTAATTAGCGATTGGGGATAAATGTCATTTAGAATATAGATTATTTCTCCTAAACATAAGCGATCATGAATAAGTCTACAAAATATAAGCAGATCTGCATAACACATGCAAACTTGAGAAATTTCATATAAAATATGTGCGGACTTCCTCAAATCCACATAAATTATATGCAGACTTGAGAAAATTTGCATAGGCATTCTTAAATCCGCATAAAATCTATAAAGACTCGAGAAAGTCTGCATAAAATATATGCAAACTTCCTCATTTTGTTTATGTTTTATAGGAAGTTCGCATATTATTTTATGTGAACTTCATGAAGTCCACAAAAAAAAAGTGTACAAACCTCATTTTAAGCGAGCATATGCGGGACCCAAGGATCGAAGCGATATATCATGCTAACTTTGTCAATTTTGCGCATGCGAAGGATAAAAAAGATATTGTAATGCTGGCTATTTGCGATTTTGAACATGAGGAAAATATAAAATTTGTGAGATTTTTAGTAAAATATGTCAAATTACCCATATAGTACGATCATTTTTCATAATATAAAAACAAAAGTGAGGGTAATAGGTGCCAAAATTTCGGTACTTCTTTAGCTTTTTTAAATTATCATCCTTTGTCATGTGTTCTAACAATGTTATTAAAAATTTGTTAACCAATTTTCTATATAGTTTTTCCCAAAAAAAATATCTTACTTCATGGCATATTAGAATTTTTTCAAAAACTTTTCAATTACCATATATAACCTTCTCTCTTTTTCTTAATTGTGTGTGTCTCTCTCAACACTATACCAATGAGAATCTCTTTATCTTAGCGCTTGGATGGGCATTTATGCATTTGGTCTTTTTGAGGCAAAATCTTGGTCAAATGCCAATGGTGGTCCCGTTTGGAATCTCTGCATTAGGATGGGCATTTATGCATTTGAGATGGGAAGTGAGGCCCTTTCTCCTTTGTATTTAAGGATGGATTTGGCAGCTACCACCTCCTATAAAAGTGGTAGCTAGCAAAGCAGCTGCCAGTTCCTTAAATGCATAAAGTCCATAAATGACCATCCCAGCTACAGGCCCTTAAAATATCTCTATAAATCACTCCTCTCTGCTTTTTATACACATAAAAAATATTAAATGCAAATGAGAAATCACATGTAAAAAGAAAGAATGCTGATCTCTCTCTCTCATATTAGTTTCCAATTTCAAGTTGATTCGGTTGTAGTAACTATAGCAGTTCACACTACCCGAAGGAGAAAGAACCACGGTAATTACCAATATTTTTATATTTTGTTACTAAATTTGACCCTTTAAATGATATTGAATAAGAAAATCACTGGTCTCAGTTAGGCAGGCTTAAACCATCACGATTCCATTCCATTTCTCACCCATTAATTTAGATAGAAACTAAAAGTTTTTTTTCATTTCATAGTCTTTTTCGTCTTCTTTTTTTTTCGGCTTCTTTTTCTTCCCTCTCCAACACTGGTTTTGGTAGAGGTTCCTTTTCTACTACCAAACTTACTCTGGTCGATAACACGACTTTGTGAGCCTTGGAGGAGCTCATCTTCTTGACCGTAAAGTGCAGCCATGCGAAAAAGTCAACTTGCAAGTTTCCCTGAATGCCATTATTTTTTCAACAATTTCTTAAACAGGATAGTATATCATTGCGGGTGTCAATGGTCTGGTTTACCTGAACCCGACCCGAACCAAACCTTATAGGATCCGGGTATGGTGATAAATAAGAAGACCTGGGTTCACAGGGGCGGAGCTAGGATTCATGTGAGGGGGAGGCAAACAGGGGTGTAGGAAAAAAAAATTATTTGTGCGATAGTCGGGGGTTTGGGGCAGCACCCCCGAAATTTTTTTTTTTGAGATAAAATAAAAAATGGCTACAATTATTAATAAAAATTTATTTCATATGGACAAATCAAACAATTTGCTGCAGTCAGGGCTGGGCTAGGACTGGACTGGGCTACAAAAATGGATAAAAATCTATTTCATATGGAATCAGGGCTGGGCTAGGACTGGGCTTTAAAAAAAAAAAACAAAAAAAATTAACTGTTTCAGGAGGCAGGACTGGGCTACAGCCCAGTCCTGCCCCCCCCTAGCTACGCCCTTGCGGGTTCAGACCCGAAGGTCTGATTAATACATGAATCTGGCTATAGTTTGTGAAATTTTATACCAGACTCGAAACCGACCCGAGTTCCAATTAAGACTCACAATTTTTCAATGTAAATATGATATAAATATTATTTTACCATTCATGTAGTTCTTATCGGGTCCGGATATGATTTATCTTATAGTGAACCTGATTAGACGTGAGTCCAGACCTGATACTATACCCTAAAATTGGGTTCAAGTCTGGTTCACCTGGGTCTGAACCAAACCCGACCAGTTGACACCCTAATTGCATGACATCACATACACATATTGGTTACAACCATGGGAATGATTGGCGTCATTGCGACATTCAAGTTCCACGGAGAGTCTGTCACCACTAACGTATACAGTTTGCATTCATGGCTAGGCATGATCAGAATTTGCCTATTTGGTTTGCAGGTATGTTGTCAGTATCCAAAATCGGACCTGTATCGTTTGGCCAACGATTTCGGGTGAATCAGCCTATACAGATTCTCAAGTGAATCGTTCTGAATAAGCCAATAAATATTACGCATCAATCATAACATGACACATGTTAAAGCCATTAAAATAATATTAAAATTTAATTTTAAGCTGTTTTTTACATTTATTAAAAAATAACTGATTCAAGTCAGTATCTATCGATTTTCTGGTAATACTATACTTATCAGCCTATTCAAGCCCATACACACCGATACTAACAACACTGGTTTAAACTTCTGCTCCTCATATTCATGTCGATGACATGCATGCTATTTCAATTCACAGATGTGCCACTGGGAAAAAGTCGTGCAACTGATTCCAGGATTCGACTGCAGAAGGTGGTTGGTTTCATGACCTTCTAGTATAATGGTGAATTAATTTTGACAATCACTACAAGGATGAGGGTCTGTAGCGGTGACTCAATAATGGTGACACAAAAAGTCGCCGTTGAATTGTCGCAACAACAATGACTTTATATATCGCCGTTATAGATATATCTATAATAATTATTTTATATATCATCATTAAAGATATGTTTCTAACCATGATTAATAAATATCGCTGTTATAGATTGTCTTTAATGGCAACATATGTGGCCGTTAAATCTTGCTGTGGAATCACTTTTGACGATAATATTCAATGACCATTAAATGTCATCGTTATTGATCAATAACGATAGACATTATGACATTATCGTTATAGGGTTTTACTCTATAATGGTGACCTTGTATGTGGCCATTATAGATGTGTCATAAACGATGACATGTGTGATTGTTAAATATACATACAAGGATTAGGGTCAGTAGCGGTGATGCTTTAATGGCGACATTTATGTCATTATTATAGATTACTCTATAACAGTGACATAATTTTTGCCGTTATTGAGTCTATAATTAGGGTCCGACGAACCCTTCTGATATTTTTCGCTCTCTCTCTCTGACCTCCCTCCTCCCTGCTCGAGTAACGCCACTAGACCCGACCTCTCTCCTCCTTGCTCAGCTGACGTCGCTGAACCCCGACCACTCTCTTGAATGTCTCTCCATATTCTTCCTCTTCCTTCTCTTCTCTTTCTTCTTCTTCTTTTTCTCCCCTCATTGTCACCTCTGTCGAACCCAGCCTGGGTTGGGTTCGGCTTTGTACTGAATCAGTTCACACTTTTCTTTTTCATTTGGGTCATGTTTCAGTTTCTTAGAGTTATTGGATGATGATTTTTGATATTTTATTAAGATGATATCTATTTGGCTACGGAAGAAAATTATTTTCTCTGTTAATGGTGCACCCTTTCTTCTATTTCACTTTATGTTCTTCATTTTATCTTTATTTGGTTTGAGGATAGTTTTCTTGAAATGATTGCTAATCAGTATATTCCTATTTGTATTGAAGGTTTATTCTCGAAACGATATGGTGTCAAAGGAAAAGAAACCATTTGAGAGGAAAGATCATCATCACCATCTTTGTAGTCTATGAGGAAAAGGACATTCTATTTCTATCTGTCTCTCTCTTTCCCTCCACTCTATGAATATAGTGTTGCTTGTTTGATTTGAGTGTGCATCGTCTTTTTAAGATGCCCATCCAAGTATATTATCCAAAGATGTCAAACATCGATTTAAACCAAATGACAAATTGCTACGCGGTCCACGCTCGTAAAGGAAAGATGTTATTTTCAATACATCCCTCAAACATTTAATCACTCGCAAGTGAATCTAAGAAACACATGTCAAAACAGCAGATTCAGGGAGCACTTACTACTATTCTTCTTCTCCTTGTCCTTGAGACTTTTAACCAATTTAACGACAAGAACAATTTAAAGCAATTCTGACAGGCCCTTCAACACAAGATTCAAAGCTATTTATGAGACAAAATATAACATTTATGAATTTTGTTTTAACTTTTTAATTCAAGAGAAATTCAAGTTAAATTCAAGTTAAAATCAGGTTAAATTTAGGTAAAATTCAACAATTTAAATTGAACTAGGACTCTAGTTAGGTCCGTTATGAGCCGTAGATCTCGTAGAAGATCAGATTTGGTGATTTTGGTTATGGGTTGGTTTAAAAAATATAATTTTTTAAAATTGACCAACCTCTATTTTTGGGTTTTTCAACTTCGATAAGGTTTAGAATTTGGTTGTTTAAAATTGATCGGATCGTATTTTGGATCTAACCCAATTAGGTTGGATATAATCTATGACATTTGGATCAAATTAGGAATGGATTGGATTTGATATAACTCAGGATATTTTAGATCTAATCTCATTAGATTATACCCATAAAGTCGGATGCACTGAACAACTAGAATTATTGTTTTGACAAAAATTCTAGTTGTTCAGTGGCTCGCGTATTAAATCAGTGTCGACCTTAACGTTTCTCGCTTCGAGGGCATAAAAATTGACTATCTACATGCCCAAATTGGTATTGATTTGAGCATTTTATCATCGACTGAAGTTCATGCCTAATTGTACATTGAAAATCAATAATTTTCAGCATCGATTAATTTTTTTTGTCGATCCATGCACGCACGATTAAATATAATATCACTACGATGATTTACATTTTTAGTACTATCGAATCGACTATTTAAAAGTCGAATTCAATTAGGACTTTGGGTCTGTAGGTCAACTGAAAGGTTACCATGTCAGTAGAGCCCAAATCAGGGCAAAAAGTCTCCACATTTCTTCACTAGCTTAATCAATTTCGAAATTTAATATGTTAAGACCTATACTTTTTTTTTTATTTTTAATAAAGAAGATTAATAGATATTAACCTTTAATATTAGAGATGAGACTCTTGCCTAAGCCCATCTATAAATAGAAGCCCTCATAAGAAGGATTAACATGGTTAGTTTTCTCCCTCCCTCTATTGAAGTACATATCTTTCTTCTTCTTCCCAACCTTTTAGATTGTTCAAACCTCCATTAGAGACCTGTAACTACTTTAGTGAAGGTTTAAATTAGCTCACAATGAGGTGAGTGTGGATGAAAAAGGGACGGTCTCATTGCAAAAAATATATTTTCAGTAGAAAATCTTTACTTTCATGATGTTCGATTTTGGGATGCATTAAAATATTCTCTTTTTTTATCCAGGGCTTGTATCTACATGTAATCTATCCTAGAACATCTATGGTTATTAGCTCTAAATGAAAAAGATTTTCAAAAACCCAAAACGATATTTTAGAATATTAGTTTTGAAAAAACGATTTGGAAAAGACTCGTTTCAAAACCCTAAAAAGAAAAATTCGTGTGAATAGATAGATCTATATTTTATTGGACAGTTCAACATATATAATGAATATATAAGGATGTTTTTTAGAGTTTTTCTATAGATCTTGATGCTGTAAATTTATCTTTTGCATATATCTTGGTTAAAAATACATGAAAATTGTTTTAAAGAAGGTTTTGCCAAAAAATATTTTAGGGTTTTGATGTTTCATGTTAAATAAAGTTAATATGATCATATATGGTAGATTAGTACACATGCAACATGATTAAACATCATGTTATTGCATAAATGAATCATGATTTCATGTTGTTTTAATGTTTCTTGTGATTCTTGTATAGATGAAATTATATTTGAAATATTCTATGAAGGTTTTGTGATTTTTGGAGTATGATTGTTAATGTTTGAGCAAGATTAACATAAATATGATTAAAGATGTATTGTATGATGTTATAAATATGTTTAGAGCATAAAAAATCATGATTATACGAATTTCACCATGATTATTGTTCTTGCCTAATAGATCATGCATGAGTTTGAATCTTGGCTATTCTGTCTTCATTTTTTGTTCCAACCAGTTTCAGACAAAAATCAATATCTCTATGAAAATGAGGTCAATAAATAAAAATAAAAATATTGAAGCGTTATACATATCTAGGCTTGAATTTAGAATCTTGTTTCATTCCATTTGGTTTTTTTTTTAGGCCAAAATGTCTATTACAACAGAGTACAGGTTTTCTACCCTATCAGTAGGACTGTTCCAACAAAAGATTTTGAAAGCTCTAAAACCTTAATCAAAACTGATCAAAATAAATTATAAAAAATCTAGGTGAAAGATAATATGTATAACAAGATTCTAAAAAAAAGATTTTGTCAATTTTTTTTTGTAAATCTTAAGAAATTCCTCAAACCGAAATAAATTTATGTAGTTGACAAGATCTGTCTGATATTTTTCCTAATTAGGGTTCAGTCCCAAAATTTTATTGATTTTATTATGATGAATTTTGCAGTTCTGTTTCTTAGCTTGTGTTCCTAAGATGTTGGGGCAATCTTAATAAAATATTGAGAGTTAAATTTTATTCTTGTGATTTGTGGTGGGTTTTCTAAAGTCAGGTTACCAAGAATCTGAATTGCATAATATGACATGTATTGATGCCTAGTTGTATTTTACATTATGAAACATGTTTATTGATGCTTAAATGAGATATTGGACTGATATGCATGTTAAATGAATAGATTTCAACATTGATTGAATTTGGCATGCATAAATATCAATGATTAACCTACCTTGACTGTGTAAATGCATAATGATTGCATTATTGTATTGATTTTTATGGTAGAGACTAAGCAAAAGCATGTATAGAGTGCCATGAATATTATTGCATATGAACCCTAAATGTGGTTGCATGTTTGCATTGGCACGATTAACAAGATTATTAATTAAGAAAATAAAAAAAATTGATTTTTTGGGGCTTATTGAGAGAGTAAAAATGACACTGATGGTTCTGTGGGATGTTGGCTTAGCACAAAAGGTTGTTTTTGTTCCACATCCATAGGACTAGTAACCGGCGAAACTACCATGATTTGTCTACAGTGTGGTAGGTAAGACTTATGAGAAAAATCTGATATATCGGGATTGCAGGTGTAAAGCCCGTGAAAAAAAAAAATCATGTCCGACTCGTGTGAGACACGTGCCAGGGGTCTGGGCAGCTTTGTTGGGCCCGGATCCGGGTCCGTACCGGACCCGAGCCCAACCCGGATACATCTTTTAAAAAGATGCATGCGTCTCGGGCGAGGGTTCAAAACCCTCGCCCCTTCTCTCTCTTCTGCTCTGTCTCCCTCTTGCTGTCGCCGGCGATCGGAGACGTCGGCGAGCAGCTCCGACCGATGATCCTCGCTACCGACCTCCCTGCTTGGCTAGCGGCTGCGCCAGGGACCTCGAGCACCGGCGACTCGCCATCGACCTCTTCCCCCTTCCTACTGTTTCTCCCTGCGGCTGCTGTCGACAGGCACTGTCTCCCCTTCAGTCGCCGGTGACTCGCAACCAGCATCCCAGCAACCAACCCCGTGCGTTGGCGACCTTCGAGCCTGGTCGGCCACCCTTTCTTCCTCTCTGCCTCCTCGTCGCCGGTGGTTGCAGCCGGCGACAACCTTTCAGCTTCGGCAACGCCACCACCCTCCGTCCGGGTGTCCTCAACCGACAGTGGCCCTCGACCCTCCAGCCTGACGACTCCCCCCTTTGCGGTTTTTGGAGGTAAACCCTCCCCTTTTCCTCCTTTGTGTAGGGTTGGTCGATGGGGGGCTAAGCCTCCTGTCGCCTCTTGTCGGCAGGGGGTTCCACCCCCTGCCTCTTTCTGTCTCGACAAGGGGCGCTGTCCCTCTGTCCTTGTGCCTGCCGGCAGGGGGCGAGGCTCCCCTGTCGTTGCTCTTGCTTTTCGGCAGGGGGCTTCGCCCCCTGCCTTATATTGTTGTCTTGGCAGGGGGCAGAGCCTCCCTGCTCGCCTGATTGTTTTTCGGTAGGGGGTGAGGTCCCCCTGCCTTTGTGTTGCTTCTCGGCAGGGGGCTTCACCCCCCTTGCCTTCTTTTGTTTGCCGACAGGGGGCTAGGCCCCCCGTGCTTTCTGTTGTTTCCCCTGCAGGGGGTGGAGCCCCATGCACCCTATGTTGTCCGAGCAGGGGGGGGGGCTCTCTTGCTCCTTCTCGGCAGGGGGTTCTGCCCCCTGCCTCTTGCGTTTTGCCAGCAGAGGGCGAGGCCCCCCTGCCTTTTGCATTATGCCAGCAGGGGGCGAAGCCCCCTTGCTTTTCTGTTTTCGAGCAGGGGCTTGCCCCCTGCATCTTTGTCTTTGTTCTCCGGCAAGGGGCTTTGCCCCCTTGCCTTGTTCTTGCTGCCGGCAGGGGGCTGCACCCCTATCTCGTGTTATGGCAGGGGGTGTTTCCCCCCTGCCTTGTTGCAACAGGTGTGGTGGGGAGCCTCTGCTCCCTCCTCTGCCTTTTTTCTTGTTCCTGCCTGACAGGGAGCTTCTGCTCTCTGCCTCTGCTGCTGTTGCCAAGCAGGGCTGAGGCCCCTGCTTCTGGCACCCTTGTCTGCAGGATGCAAAGCTCCTGCCTCTGCCTCCTGCAGGCAAGGAGGTCTTGCTGCCTTGTTGCTTGTTTATATTTCGGCATATACTAACGATCTGAGCTCTCCAGGTTGAACGGTAGATCTAGCTCGTCCTCTGTGGCTCGAGCTCTTGTTTGCCTACGCTGCATGCGTACGAGGACCGCAACCCCTTAAGGTAGGAGATTTTTGCGTGAAAGGACAATGAACTGACAAATGCTCAAATAAGAAAGATAACTAAAAGAGGATGATATATGTATATACGTATGTCTTTACCTTTAAGGACGCGGTTTAACGATCCTTGTCCTCTTTACTTTCCTGCACTTTCCTTTCTGTCGCCGCCGCGCTATATGTGCCTAGGCTTTTCATTCCCGTCTTTACATTTTATGTCTTTTAATTCAAGGACGCGGTTTCGCGATCCTTGTCCTCTTTACTTTCTCGCACTTTACTTTTCTGCTGCCCCGCGCTTTGCGCCCTGACATTTACTTGCTTATGTTTGCCTTGTTCTCCAGGATGCCTGGTCCTCCTTTACGTTCTTGCACCTTACTTCCTGCAATTACTTGTTGCCCCGTGCTTTATGCGCCATGGCCTTTGCTTCTCGCTTTACTCTTCGTGCTTTACTTTCTTGTACTGTCGTGCTTGCTCTTGCACTTGCCTTTTGCTTGTGTTCGTCCTTACCGTGCTATTGCCCTTCATGCATGTATTCTTATCTCTGTCGTATGCTTTCTCTCTTGCTTACGCTTATCGTTATCGAGGTGCAATCCCATGCCTCGTGAGTCGTCCTTTTCACTTGCGTAGTCAGTATAGGATCTCATACCTCATGAGTTGCTCGCGTAGTTGCCTGCTTATGCGTTAAGATGATCGAGGTATGATCTCATACCTCGCGTGGAGCTTTAGCGTTCTACCCTCGCGGTGCGGCTTCGCCCATTGTGTCTTGCCCCTCAATTTGCCTTTGTATTAGTTTGTACACGGGTTTGCCCCTTGTTAGCTTGCACTCCCTGAGTGCAGCTTCGAGTGTATAGTGTATATCGTTTCACTTGTCTTACAAGCCTCGACACACACTTATGCACTTCGGTCCTTCAAAGACATTGTCTTAGGTGCGAACGTATTTTTAAGAATGTATAGCTTTGTAAAGCAGTGATAGCAACTAGACCTCCCAAATCGATGTATTTGGGATAGACGTGTTACAACCTCAGTTCGCCTACTGGATACGACTTAGATAACCTTGTTTAGGATCCTGTGCACGAGTAGGGCGGGGATCCTAGCGAGGTACTTGTGCCATCACTTGATTGGTGTTACCTTACCTTTGATGCGAGACCTAGTTTCTAGGCTTTCTGGTTCAACCAAGATCGTAGCGCCTTCCCTCCTTCGTGAAGGTATTGTTGGATCTCTTACAAAGGATCCATGTTCCTTCTCTTGTAGTTGTACCCTTAGTCACGTACAATTTGTTTGGACTACGAGAGCAGAACGAGAGGTTTATAGTAACCTCTAAGTGTGTATTAACACATTAAGCTAATCCTGTTATGTTGATTTCGCCTAATAGGCCGATTGCTCGCAATTGTCTAAAGGACCCAAGCACGATCAGTTGGAACTGGAATGAGTTCACTGTGGGCTTCTGTAAAGCAGAAGTATTGGGATTTCCTGCAAGAGATCCATACCCCTCTCATCGTGGTTGTACTTTTGAACAGGTACGTTGCGTACTACGATGAGCAGGATGAGAGGTCTATGTCTGCCTCGAACATGCAATGGCATGTGTTTAAGATCACAAGAGTGATGTTTCTACCCTCACTGGGGATTGACCCCTTTCATCGTGATTATACATTTGAATAGGTATGATGCGTACTGCGGTGAGTAGGATGTGAATTGTGTGCTTGCCTTGAACGCGCAATGGTGCGTATAACTCACCTAAATAATAATCATGCGCCTTCACAGGCAAGATGCTCGATTGGGTTGAAAGACCAGAGCATGAGAATGGGACGACGGTTAAGAAACCCTCCGTCATGCTCATTCGGGACGGTTCATCAAGAGAGAGGATGGATGGTACAAAACTCCGATGGACAGTCATTAATGGCAATCTCGGGCAAAGATCCGACCTTCTCCAGTCATCGGAGGTTAGGAGAAATCCTTTGGGCCACTTATGCAGAAGTACGGATGTGCATCCATTGGGCCTTTGTTTGCCTTTGGGGATTTACTCTCTTGGTCACAAACCGTCCCCTTAGGAAGCGGACTCAGTGTGATCATCGCAAAATTTTTCCTCTCTTATTGGTTTCTCTCTCTTCCTTCTCTTTTCCCTTTTCTAACCTCTATTCTCCTCCTTTTTGAAGGAAGAAGAATAAAAGAAAGAAAGAGAGAAGAGAAAAGAAGAGAAAGAGAGAGAAGATGAACTCTTTTGCGCGGTTTTCACTTGACCTTTATTTGAAAACATTTAGAAAATTACTCGCCTCCGTTTTGAAAATTCGCGGGAAAAATGGAGAGACGGGATTCGCTCATCGGTACGAGGTTCGACCGTTCCTGGCGCCTTTACCAGGGGTAATCGAACCAAGGATCGAATCTATACCTTTTGCTTTGCCTAAATATAATCTAAGAATTTATTCTAACTCTAAATGCACAAAGAATCATGCTTGTGCAAATGCAAAAATGTATGCTCCTTTTGAAAATTGATTTGGAAATTTCCAAGTATTCTGAGATGAACTTGGGAGGGAAGTGAAGGAATGATTGAATCTAACTTAGAACTTGGGATAGATCAGAGAAGTTCTAAGTTTTTGAAGTAAATCAGAGTTTTGGAAGAATGAATCTTGACTTGGAGAAAGAATGATCTAAAGCTTTGAAATGAAAAGGAAATGAATTTTCAAAGTCAGAAATGGACTTTGAATTTAATCATGGGTTTAGGAGAAGAAGATGAAATTTTAAAGTGATATTGGCTTTGAATCTTAGAATGGGTCTGAGAAAATCAAATGGTATTTAATAATGGAAATGGATTTAAGAAATCCGGATTAGATCCGAAAATGGAATTGAAATCTAGAATTGGAATTGGATTCTGAATCCTAAAAAGAATGGGATCCAAGGTTTTAGAATCTAAGATGGATTTTTGGGTTCTGAATCCTGAAATGGAATGGATCTGAAATCTGAGATCCAATGTGGAGTTAGGTTCTGGATCCTAAGATAGATTGTGGATCTGAAGTCTGAGATCCAATGTAGAGTTGGGTTCTGGACCCTAAGATAGGTTGTGGATCTGAAGTCTGAGATCCAATGTAGAGTTGGGTTCTGGACCCTAAGATAGGTTGTGGATCTGAAGTCTGAGATCCAGTGTAGAGTTGGACTCTGGATCCTAAGATGGATTTGGATCTGAAGTCTGAGATCCAAGGTGAGATTGGATTCTGGATCCTAAGATGGTTTTGGATTTGAAGTCTTAGATTCAAAGTGAAATTGGAGTGTGGATCCTAAAGAGGAATTGGATCTGAAGTCTGAGATCCAATATAAGTATTTGAATCCTGGATCCTAAAATGGATGTGGATTTAAATTCAGAAGATGAATCAAGAACTTTTAAAATTGAACTTGAAATTTAGAATTTGAATATACAAAACGAATTTCAAAGTCAATTTAGACCTTGAATTTTTTTGAATTTGGAATTTGAAATGAAGATGGAAGGAATCTCAAAGTTAATTTGAACTTTGGATTTGATTTGGAATTTTTGAATATAAATGAATTTGGAATTTCAAAGTTAAATTGAACTTTGAAATCTGATTTGAATATAAAATGAGTTTGAAATCTCAAAGTTAGATTGAACTTTTGAGATTTGAAAATGAAATAGAATTTTGGAAATTGAAAGAATGAATTGGATTTGAGAAGAATTAAAGATAGATTGAGGAAGGTATTTACATTACTTGGAGTTTTTGAAAAAGACATTTTGAAAATATGATGCGAATCTATCCTGAATGATGAATGAATTTGAAGATTTTGAAATTGGATTTTTGAAAAAGCTATCTTATTCTTGAAATGAATTAAAATAAGATTGAAGATATAATACGTCCCTGACTATGGTCATTGAATGTATTATATAATAATCTATATTTAAATTCAGGTGAAGAATAAAACACATTTGGTGCTTTTATAGAATTTAAAATGAAATTAACTCTCAACATACCCTGACTATGGCCATTGGTATATATTTTGAGTCAATTTTAAGTTAAATTCTAATAAAAGGAGAAAATATTTAAGGAAAATATGATGAATTTTGAAAACGGATCCAGTGTGGGTCCAGTGTTATTTCGTAAAAGATAAAAATCCTAAGTTTTGTCCACACCCTGACTATGGTCATTGATATGGATCATCAACTTAGAATTAATTTACCTCTTACGAAATGGTGCACGTGCCATTCGTGTTTCACCAATGTGAGATTTTGAGAAATAAAGAAAAAATGCATGAAGAACAAGTAATTCATGATATTTACAATGCTCATTCATTCTATCTAAGAGCTAAAAATATAACATTTTCATTAATGTTTAGCTATTACAATATTGAATTGAGATCAAACTCCTAAAGAAAGAAAAATGATTTCTATCTAATTCCTGCAAAGTCCCAGGTTAGTATAAGCAATACGGATGGGGAATGTTATACTAGAGGCTGAACTACATGTATATGATTAAGGGACAAGATGGAATGTGTACATTTGAGATGCATGGATGGCATTCTAAGTTGATGGGAAAAATAAATGTGGTCCTACCTACCTATGCTATCATTGGAAATATACACATGTTAATCTTTGAGCCCAATGAAAACCTACATGAGGAGGTGCATGTAATGGTATAGGCTGAAACTAAATCAAAATTCATACAGTTTACAACAAATCAAACATCGATTATGAGCTGATGAAACAGAGCCTTTCCCCCCCCCCCAAAAAAAGGGGCTCAGTCAATATTGCAGCAGGATGCCAAAATAGCGATCCAAATGGGGCTGAATAATGCAAAGAGATATAGGCCGTGATAACCTGTGCACTGAGTATTGTTGCTAAAGGTGAGCATGCGGGTACTGTTTATGTGTTTGCAACAGGTGGCCGAAGAGGGGTTAGTGACAGGGTATTTACAGCAAAGCAAGTGATGAGATGATTGTGGTGTAAAATGGCGAAAATGCTTGTGCTAAGAATAATCGAATTGTGAAGATGACTGGAGATATATACAGTATCTACAGGAGGCTAAGTGTATTTTACAGGAAGTGTGAACATATGGATGTTATGGGTAAGATGCAGGGGACTATGTAATGGGCAACAACGGGGTGTTGTTGAGATGCCTAAGAGTGCTGGTAGAAAAGAAAAATGACGGGCATGATGCTATTAGTGCAATGTAATGAAAATACACACAGTAAGAAGACGTCGGATATCAATATACCCGAATATATGATATACTCATGAGTATCTCTAATGGCGGGTTATATGCTATAACTTAATGGAGTTACTGTCTCACAATCTATCCAACCAAAGTTTTTATGACGATGTAATCATCAAAATGAGGACCTTTCTCCCCTCCTTTTTGGATGCAAATATCTCAGCCTTTCCCAGGGCCGGTGGCATGATCAGAGACTGAAGGAAGACCCTGATGACTTAGTGTCAATATTGGTGACAATTTCAGAATGTCACTCTCCGGCGGGACTCTCGTGGATTGGATCCACATCCCAGAATTTCTTGATTTGGTTTTAATGTAACTATTATTTGAAGAGAAATTTTGTATTTCTATATCGAAGCATTCGGCTACTTGTGAATTGATTATACCCAACAGATGTCATAGAGTTAAGCCAACATAGCACTAATCTATACAGATCTGAAATTTTACAAGATGGTCTACACAGATTATAAGAACACAAATCCAGTTTCGTGAGATGACTGAGTTTTAAAAAAAAAAAATCACCATGGCCTTATGGCAATTTCTAAACAGAAATTAGGTCAGGAAGTCAACAACAAAGAGAAGAATGGACACTGGAAAGGAAATTTTCAAACCTGTTGTAGGCTGATATTGTTTGTGAGTCACTGATAACCTGTCATGAACAGACATGCACCCGATCAGAAATCAATTTGCAGTAGTATCAGCAAGATGAATTTCAATGATATTAATAAATAAGTCTTAATGCAGTGCAGGCAAGCTATGAGCTATAACCAAGAACCGAATGGACTGTTTTTGTAGGATCTGAAGCTGGACTATTGCCGCGGCCGAATGGGGACAATCATCATTCTTGACATTTTCGTCCATCCCTTACCTGAGCAGAACTGATACTTTCCTGGTTCAGAGGCTGTTGAGGTATCATTGATCTATCGGCAGCTGAACCAATCCCCACAAGTCGACGCAAGACAGCAAGAGATCCCATAAGACCATCAAGGGAATGCATCAGTCACTTCTAAAGCTTTTGTAGTATATCATATCCGATCTTGGGAGGCTGGTCCAGTACGGTGATAAAAAAAATGTCGACATCCATAGGAGTCACGGAATTGGTATATTGATGCTAGAGAGAATAAAGTGGAAGTGAAACTAAAAGAAACAGATGGATAATACTGTATGTATCAGTTTGAAATACGCATACCATGATACCCAGGGCATAATATAATGAAAAGAAAAGGGAAAAGTGAATATGCATCAATGGCAATGTAAGAGATACTCAAAACATCGAACATGAGTATTCGATTTTATCATTATAATAGCCTGATTAGGATCATTTACTCAGACATCTTCATGAAAAATAAATATCTCCATAGAACAGAGGCATTTACTTAACCCCTTTCATGGAATTCTGACAGAATATCCATTTGAATATCTTTAATGGAGACTCCATTTCAAGCATCAACAGCAGCTCTTACCCAAACATTCTTATGAAATCGAGACATGACTTAGGCATCTCTCATGGTAAAAAAAAATGTTCTAAACAATTTAAGAAAAGATACGGATGCAAGGGAATCTATTACTCGTAGAAGAACTTTACATTGAATCTGCAGAGCTGAAAGCATAAATAACCCAAAATTCACTAAACAGGGGAGGCAAAACATGATAAAAATAAACCATACGTAATGAATAAAGTTACAGGAATTCACAAAGAAGGCAAGCCGTAATGGTATTGAACGTTAGTGCGACCTGCAATCGTTAATGCCTGTTGCTGGAGATCGCAACAACAACCTTAGTGAGAATAACAACATTATCAAAAATATGAAAGCAAAGGAGGGGTCACAACAGATAAAAAAAATGATCCGACGCCGGGTCAGATAGGGTATTACTTGCAGAGGCCATCTTTTATTTTGAGACAATCGGTGCTAAAGTGGCTATATGATGGAGGAAATATAGTGAACAATAAATTTCATGCCATATAGCAGAAAAAGCATCAAAAGAAGACATAACCCAAGCGTTAAAACCAGAGATAAAGTTATGCAATATAGCCTGACAATGCAGTGAACATTTAAACAGAGGCAATGTTTGTTGTTGCAGTGGGTATCCACGAGTCTGCGATAGGCAGGTCAGCGATACCAGTCTGCCTTTCAGTGAGCAATGAAATGAAAGAAAGAAAAGAAAAGAAAAAAGAAAAAAAGAAAAAAAAGGAGAGGCGATGGAGGCTCACCGGATGGAGATTTGTTAGATGCCTGGTGTTGATCCTCCCAAAAGGTAAGCAATCGGGAGATCAGAACTGAATACAGGGGCCCGATTGGGGCTTTTCTTCTGAGAGCGTCAGGTGGTAGAGATGCTTCTTAGGCCAAACGAGAGACGCCTGAGTTCAGCGAGCGATGATTGATCAAAAGGGATGTGGAGAACACCTTAATCACTGATGCGAGGATGATGGATGAGAAGAACAACTCCAGCAGAAAGGCCAATGAAAATGGGTTGTAACGGATGCCAATGGGTTCCTCCTCTTTTTCACTCCCCTGGCTCTGTTTATATAGGGACGGAAGAAATATCGAGAGAGAGGGGAGGTTAGGGATCGACGGTCATCCCTGGAAGGTGATGATCGGAGGGTAGATGAAGGTGAACGCACCTGTTGGCGTGCGATGTTGTTGATGATGAACGAAGGGGATTGAAGGGGAAGGCCTGTGAGGCCGTTGGCCATCGACGGTGCTGGGGCCATCGCTATGGAGTTTGAAATGAGGGGAGTGCGGAGGATGGGAAGAAACTTCTGGAAGAGGGCAGAAAGACGCCGCCCCTGGACCTCCGACCCTTTCTCGCTAGGGGTTCTCAAAACCCCTAAAAAAAAACTTTTCCCCGAGCCCCTTTTGGGTTAAAAATATTTATGACAAAAAGGGGGGCTCTTTTCGGGATTTTTCAAGAAGGTGGTTTTTCTTTTCAAGTTTTCCTAAAAAGGTGGTTAAAAGGTGAGTTTTTCGAAAAAGTTTTTTTTTTCCAAAAACCACGTAGTTTTTCCTAATTTCTTTGATTTTTTTGCATGATTTTTCCAATTTTTTGTATTTTTAGAATAAAATCCTAAAGAAAACAAGGATTAAAACTATTTTTTTATATATTTTTTTTTCATTTTTTGTATTTTTGTAATAGAAAAACTAAGATTTAAAACACTAAATTTTTGTATTTTTCTAAGAAATATTTAAAAATGTTTTCTCAAGAATTTCGGGCCATCTTGGGGAAGATCTCTTCAGAAAAAGGGGTTTTGGACCCAGGTTTTGAGGAAATGTTCGAGTTTTTAAACCTCGAATCGAAAAAAACACAACTCGATGGATCCAAACGGATACCGGACGAAGTGTCTGAGCTTTGCAAAAGATTATTTTGGTAATTTTGAGAATTTAATTTAAAATTGGATAATGAAGCTCAGATTTGGATTTTGATAATGGATCCGGATCCGAAATTGAGTCAGATATGGAAAATGAATTTAATTTCAACCAAATTTTGAGAAACAAAAGGGGATTTAGATTTAAAACTGACTCAATTACCCAGAAAATGGGGACAAAGGGCAGAAAGGGGATATTTACAATATTTTGAAAAATTTGGGGTGTTGACACTCACTCAGTCATTCGGGGTATAATAAAATACATAGCATAATGGACCCCCGAATCGATCTCGGCTGTTTCTACGTTTTGCCTTGTGCGTACCCACAACGGCCTGCTCAGTAATGAGACAAGATATAACTTATACACATGATCATGAGATATGCATGTTGTGACGTGCATTGCTTGCTTGCTTGTTAGCTTGGTAGTTTGGTATGCTACTCGTTGAGCTAGGTACGCCTGTCGAGGCGTTACCCTTGTTGGTTAAACTGCTTACGCAGTTCCTTACTTAGTAATAACTAGCTTCTCATACTAGTTGATTGCTTATCCTGTGTAGCTTATGAATTGCTTGTGATGCAATAGCTTGTGCTTCACGATTAATGTAATCACTTGTCGATGGACTGAGCCATCCTATGGTACTTGTATATGTATTACGAGTGTTATGAATACTTGTCTTATGCAATTGCTTTGCTTGGCTGGTGGATAGAGTTAGTTACTCTTCACCTATTATATCTGTGAGATTGCTATAGTTGTTTGTTTAGCACTCTGATCCTTTCTGCTCTTGTGTGTAGCTGTTTGCTTTACTAGAGCTTTGCTTACTCCACAACACATTTGGTTAGATCTGCTAGTCTTGCTTGTTCCTGCTTGAGCTAGCATTTATCTTGCTTATTACAGCCTTTGCTCTTTCTTGTCCTTTGCACCCTTACTAGTCTGTTGTGAGACTGACCCATTTCATGGGCAGGTGGTGAACAGGTTGAGACAGCTTGCGATGACACGATGACGCGATGCATTCAAGGCAATGCCCTTTCCTGACGTTGCGCTCCTGGGAACTCTTTTGATAGATGTGGTATAAGGATTCTTTGAAAGCATCTCTTTTGATTATAACTCTGTATTTCTAAAACTGTATTACCAAAATGTGGTTCTTCTTTTCATTTCAATAAAATATATATTTGAATTGCAAATCAATTTGTAAAGGGTAATCTGCTTTTGGTTGTAATGTGCCCAAGGTCTAGGGACTTGCTGTTTTGAACCTGATCTTCCGCTGAACTTCTGTTTTAAACTCTGATAAATGATTGATTTCAAAGCTTTCAACCTTTTTCATAAAAGGTTTCAAGTCCACGATTTTGGGGCGTTACAGCAGGAGTTTGGAACTCTCCCTATAAAATTATATTCCCTCTACGATGTTTGGACAGTTGGGGCATCACGCAGGTTAAGTGAAAATACAAACCTGGGCCGTACTTCTATTTAAGAGAGTCTATGTTGTACCCAGAGGCAGCTATTAGTAAGTGAAAGAAGACTGTGAATTGCATATGTAAAACCCATAATTTTTTGATATTTTATAAGAAATAATAGTGAATTAGAGCTAAAATATTATTTATAATTAAGATAAAATTTAAATTATAATCCAAACATTTATTAAGATTCAAAATAAATTTTTAGTGGAGAATTTATTCTAAATAAGGGTTTTGATTTTTAATTGGATTTAGATTTTTTTATAAATATGTCTCAAATATTATAATTAGATTTGAGTTTGATTCGAATCTAAATCAAGACTTAATTAAATGTTAATCCAAGTTTAAAATATATAATAATTTTTATTTTTTGTTGAAATTGAATTTAGAATTTTAAAATAAATCAAGAAGGAATATTGGCAGATTCTTGAGGGTAATTTTAATAAAGAAAATAATATTAATAATAAGCTTTATGAGAAAGAAGTGTACAAATATAAAGTATCCTAAAATAAATTATAAGAAATATTCTATGAAAAATTAAAGTTAATTTGATTTGATTAGAGTGAAATTTGCATTCAGAATCAAATTTATGAAAAATATAGAATTTGAAAAAATATCTGATAAATTTCATCGAAATACGGTCGAATAGGATTTCAAACAAATTTATGATAATTTGATATATATGTAATATAAACTCAATAAATTTGAATTTAGTTTCATGAGTTTGAAATCTAATTTACAAAAAACTGAAATAAAATATTCAAAATGACAATGTGTCCTGCCGACCCTGGTAGAGATTGCTTTCAAAGTTTGTTTTTGAGAAAAAAATATTTTTAAAAAATAAATTAAACAGTCCAGATAATGATAATTTAAGTTGAGTATAGAGTATGTAGGTCCTAGACAAAAAATTTTAAGCGTATAAAATACACCCACACACCCCAAGGGTCTCATCGACTCTACTGAATTCCATTTTTTAGAAATTATTTCTGAAGAATATGAATTAGCCTTATAAAGAATACATGAAATAAATAATTGAAATACATGGAATTTCGAATTTCAACAAATGAAATTCATTTACATTTAAGCCTAATTTAAATTTCATTTAGAGTTATTTTATTAATTTCATATTTTTAATTGAATTTGAATTTAAGGTTAATTACTTTAGAATTTATTTAATGGAATGGAACTTGTAAATAAATTAAATTTTATAATTTTGTATGAGTTCATAGGTGGGCCATCCCATCCTATGTGGCACTCCACTTTAACTTTTTAAATAAGAAAAAATAAAACTTAGTCTTTTAAAACAAAGTTAAATTAAAAGTTTTTAAAATACAAGACAAGTCTTAAAGTCAAGACTTGCCTTTTCAAGGTTGGGTTATCTATGAGAGGGGCGTCCCCCACCCCCCAGAGAGTTCTAAGAAGGGGGAATGGCTGGACCAAAAACAAGAAAAAAGAAGGAAAGAAAAAAGGAAAAAAAAAGGAAAGGGGGCCAACCCCATGGGGGTTGACCAACCCATGTGGTCTCATACTATGTCTTATATATTGTGTATATACTATAGTGTGGAAATAAATATAAACCTAGCTAGATAAATATAATATATAAAAAAAGAAGAAGAAAAGAGCTAAGAAAAAAAAGGAATGTAGAAACCTTAGAAGAAAGGAAACTAACCCTAGATTAAGATCATGGGTTGGGATTTTCTCCAGCCCTTGACCCTTCCCCAAATCCAATAAAAATAGAGGAGGGGCTCATGCGCCCCCTATTTGCTTTTTTTTAGATTGCTCCCCTTTTCTTCTTGTTTTCCCTTGCTCCCTTGTGTTTCCCTCTTCTTCTCCTCTTCTTCCATATGTGTGCCCCTCCTTGGCCTAACAAGGAGCACAATTAAGTACGTGTGAGGAGTGGGAGGAGATCATGGCAAGGTCGTTGCACACGTTGGATGGCCCGTTCATGCTTGGAACTTGTTTTCGTGCACGTAGGAGCTAATTTTGCCAAAAAGGTAGGGGGTTCTGTACTCTACATGTAAATCAGAATTTGTAGGCATGAATTTCTTCGATTTTTCATAAGAACATACCCTAAATTGTGCCCCCCACACGTGGGTTTGGCTTAGGGTTGTCGAAATATAAGGAGGAAAGGGGTTTTCAAAAGCAAACCCCTCTAAAAATCGATTTCCCTAAAGCCCAACTTCTTAGAAATAAATTTTGTAAATCTTAAAAATTGCATTTATTACTTATTTATTTTCTTGCAAATTTTAATTAAAAATAATAGATAAGGTTCACATAAATGTTTTGTAAAAATTTGCATAATTTTTTATGTCCTTCATATAAAAATACATATTTCATGTTATGGGTTTTCTTAGAAATAAATTCTGTAATTTTTAGAAAAACCATGTTATATTTAATTATTTTTTATAAATTTAAGTTAAAAGTTTATAAAGATTATGCATATGAGTACTCTGTAATTGTAGCATGACAATCTGATTTCATTTCATAGAAAAATTATGTGTTTTACATGCTTAAATGTAAAATTTACCGAATCTGTTTATGAGGAAATAGGCTCCAGGGAGACGAGTTTGTTTTTTGACCCAACGACTGCGAAAACAAGGTTTGTCTATTGTTGTTTAGTCTAAAGTAGTGTAGTAAGGTTTTTATAATTTTTTTTATTTAATTCATATAAGAAAATTCAAAAATATGAATTCAGATGGCCTGTTTTGGCCCCACCCGAATGTATATACTCGTTAATTCATATTTTTGGCCTAACACCTGACCGGTAACTTACTTGTATCTTTCTTATCTGGAGGACTTTTAATGAGCTATTTATTGCATTGAAAAGTTAACAAAATTTAATAGGTACATTGAAATTTTGAGCTCTGTTAATAGAATGAGTACTATTCTGTGACAGTCAGAACAAAAAAATATATGGCTACACCAAAATGTTTATAACTCCCTCATACGGATGATTTTTTATGAAGGCTTACAGCATCAAAAAGTTGACAAAATTTTCTACAAACTATAAAAAATTTAACTTTGATCGTCGAGTAACAAATTTTCTATAGCCTCTATAACAGTCGAACATAGTTCGATTTTCACAATTTGGGACCTGACTAGCTATTCATTGTGAAACTTATGTGTTTGTATGCGTGCTGTTATGAATGAATGTTAATCTGTTATAGACTGTTAAAAATATGAGTTTACTACAGGGAATTAAAGTGTCCACTTGGGGGGACATGATATGACCAATGGGCTAAGGCACAAGCATGTCTTATGGTCTCTATTGAATAAGTGAGCCGAAGTGTACGTTATGCCAATTTATGCATATTTTATATAACGAATGCATACGGTCTTTTTTTGACTTAATATTGCCATGTACATGTTGTTAAAGACTCCAGTGTTGAATGCATTTAACTGCAAATAAAACTTTGAATTCCTTTAGTACGCGTGGGCTTCAAACTTGAACCGAATTAAGCCGATATAGTGTTATTGAACCAATGCTAAAACACATATTTTAATGAATTGAGCATGCAAAAATTTCTGCAGATGACTGCCATGTACAAGATATGAATTATGTGAATAAATGGATGCATCTACTGTTTAAAGAATATTCATTGCCTTGGTCATGCATTCACATATGTTTTGAAAAGAATATGGCATATGCAGTGATATCGAATTAAAAGTTTCAAAAGTGCATCCATAGGGCTTGAAGTGGCTGAATTCTTTGACTAAGACTGTTATATGAGTGTTGCATGTAAAACAAGTAATAAAAAGTCAAACATGTAACATTAAATGATTGATACTCACTAAGAAAAGGCGAGTGATACTAGTCTGGCTTCATGGGTATATCACAGAAGGTTGCACCTCCTCAACTACGAAGATAGAGAAACGTTGTACATTAGACTGCAGCGTGGAGGCACAAAATCTCATGAGTAAAGTCCAATGCATCAAGACGGTAATGTGGGAACTTCTCTCACTTTTTGCGTCCCTCACCATACACTAGCAAATGGTGCTCGACCAGGATAAAGCCACCCTTAATTGAAAGCACAGCCTGCGTCGTAGCCTTGACCCAGAACTTCTACCTATGTTTGTACCCATAGGGTTCTTAAAACTATAACTTAAATGATTATGCATTAGATAGGCATTGCATGCATCATATAAGAAAGAAAAGATAATTAAAGATAAGAATTAGTTCATGCATAAGATCGACTTTTGTAATGGTAAGTGCATGCATTCATAATTGTTCATGCATTTTTTATTATTTATGTTTGAATAAAGGGTTGATTGAAATTAGTTTCACAAATATATGCATACATGAGATATCAACAATTCGTGTTAAATTTTGTCGTATTTACTTTTGTTAAATGCATGAAAATTTATAGTAATTTATGTTTATTGGTTTCGATTTATATGTCCTGTATAGTTCTATCCTACTGAGATAAGTGTTGTCTGACCCTATAGATTTTGATATTTTTCAAAAAGTGAGTGAGCTCATATAGGATGGTGGGAGGTTGCAACGAGGACCAAACCATGCCTTTCCCAAACCTCCGAGTGTTTTGGATTAAGAGAAATTTTAGTTGTTCAAAGACTGATAATTTAATTTGTTAAATGGATATTTATATTTAATTTGGACATGTATGGACTTTTAATTCAAATTGTAAATGTTGATTTCAGATTTAAATGCTCGTATGGTTATGAATGTAAATGAGAAGTAACACGCCAAGTTTTTGCCTTGTTTGATTTTTTCGTTGCAATTTTATAAAAGTATTTTAAAAGCATTTAAAAAAAATTCCATGATTTTTGGGACCCAAAATTTTGCGTATTACAACATATAGATAGAACATGACATGCATCATTTAAGCAAGAAAACAATAATTAAAGATAAGAACTTACTCATGTATGAAGGACTCACAACACTGAAATGGTAGGTTCATGCATCTTGTATATGTTCATGTATTTTGTAAATGTTCATGCATGTGTATAAATTATTGTATTAATGCAAATCTTAGCATGAATGAATGTGCATTAAATTGACTTGCTAACTTGTTGTTAGCATGATTTTTATGTTATTGTCTGTTAAGATATGTGTTATATGATTGATATATGAAGCTATTTTTTAATGTATGTTGATATCGTGCATTTATTGCAAGTATGTTATTTTCTATCAGGCTTTCATGAGTTTGACCCATTTTATGGGGTTTCAGGTAAATTATGATGTGCAACTATGAAGCAGATGCAGAATGTTTGGTCAGCGTCAGAGCCAATCTTTTTCTTTCCCTGGAATAGTTTTAAAAAAATAATTATTGTTATCAAAATACTCTGATATGTATTTTAAATTATTGAAACTGAATTAAATTTTAATATTCACATTTTAATTTAGTTATGATTATTGACTATACTATTACCCACCCGAAATGTTTAACTAAAGAAAAAAGTTCTTTTCATTGTTTAAATTTTTTTTCCTAAAATTTTAGGGTTAAAATTTTGGGGTGTTACACAACATAGAATCATAATCTTCACTTACAGTGATCCAAGGAAAAACTTTATGGCATGTGCCTTCTCTTCATCATTTCTTGCAATTCCTTTCTTTTTGTTTTTTTATTATTATTCTGCGTTTGTCTATCAAAGAGTGGTTGTGTGTGAATTATTTATGGGTTTTTTTGTTTTTTTGAGGTGTGAATTTATTCAAATGTTTTGGCAACCAATTTTTTGTGTTTGAGTGGTGAATTAAGTGTTGGGGGCATTCTTTCTTTCACTGTAATCCAGTGTTTATGTAAGTTCACTGGATTCAACCAACCATGATTTTTCTTTCTTATTCTTCCCCTTCTTTCCTTTTCTCTCATTTGCTCTTGTGCACTTGCCAATTGCTTTCTAATTTGCACATGTTGATGCTCTATAATTAGGTACCCTACTTCACGTAGCAAAATACATATAGAGCAAATGAGCATGTTACCTAGTTATTTAGATATTTTTATGGAACACAAGTTAGAAATCTATTTTCAAAGTACAAGTGTTGGGAGGTAGGATTAGATTTGGGATTAGGATTGGAGTATAACAAACATTCAACTTCAGAATTTCTAAACTCGTAACCATCCCTACACTTCTTTGTTGTAGTTGGGTACTTATAATTGCAATTTCATTCTTTAAATCACTCGTACTATATTGTGCTCTTCATAACTCACATGATGTCTATGAATGATGTTTTCTGGTAATTCAATTTTCATATCTATGACACATGTGGAAATTTGAACCAAGATTGTCGTATGTTGTGGGACCAAAATGGCTCTTACACAACATTGTGTAAAAGAAATTGTATAGTAGCTACTTCTAGGTTCTTGCAAATCCAAAACAAGTATATAATGAGAGATGCAAAAACATTTCATAGACCTAATTACCTAAATGAGTAAATAAATTTGAACATATTAGCTAACTGGTACATATTAGTTACCTTTGTACTTGCAATTTGCATGCAAAGTTGGAGGCATGCAGTATAGGAAATGGGTAAAATCAAGAACAAGAATATTACACGAAGTTAAGAACACCTGGGACTTTTACTTCAATTTTAACTTAAAATTAACTTTAATTTCAAATCAACAAGAATTGTAAGACAAGTGCATTTAAAAAAAAAGGTTTTGGATAGATCCAACCTGGATCCGGGTCATAGACCCCCCTCGTGGTCTACTTAAACCTCCACAGGGGGGTGGTTTCTTTTTAGGAAATGAGAACCCCCCTCTCTCGACTCTTCCTTGAGCACCTGAAGCGTGACCCGGCCCTCTTATCTCTCTCTCCTCGTCTCCCTCTCTCTCTCATAGTGACTTCTTTCCACCCCTCTGATTTCTCCCTAAGCCACACTAGGCCCCCGGTGCGCTGACCAAGCCCCGACCTCCCATTGTTCTTCTGACGCTGCCCCCTCAGGTACACTATTGCTCCCTCTTCCCTCTTCTTCTCGATAGTGGCAACACTGCCGCCCTGCTAGAAGGAGTGACACCATGCATGAGTTGTTGCTCCCTCCTCTCTCTTCTTCTAGGAAGTGGCAACACTACCGCCCTGCCAAAAGCAGTGACACCACTCGGGTGCTGCTGCTCCATTTTTGGAGTTGGCGGCACCACTTGGGTCTCGCCTCTTCCACTTCTATGTTTTCTTGATGGAAGGAAGAGGAAGGCCAACCTCCCTCTTCTTTCTCTGTTGTTTTCGTCAGCCAGCAGAGGGTCGACACCCTCTGCTCTCCTCTCGCCCTCTATGTGTTTTTCGACAGAAGGGCAGCAGAAACCGTTGCCTCCTCTTCCCTCTCTTATTTTATGGCAGAAGGGCAACAAGCACAATCGTCACTCCCTCTCTCCTGTGTGCTATGTAGTGGTGCAGACCACCACTGTCTGCACCTTCTTCCTTCTATGTTCAGTCGGACAGTGGGTAGACACCCCTACCGCTCCCCCTCTTCTCGACATTTTAGCCTGACAACATGCCGACCAAGCCAGCCACCCTACTTCCTCCTCATCTATATTTTTTCGTTGGATAGCAGGCGAGAGGGTGTTGTGTGTTCTCCCCTGAAGATGCACAATTTTCTACAGTGCATGTTTGGGGGTCTGAATGAGCGCCACATATATAAGCATGTGGGGCTCGTATCCCCATATATGTCGGCATCACTTAGCATTAGAGTTTGGTGTGGTTGCAAAGACTTAAGTACCCTTTCCCGCCATTCTTGCCATGAAATGATGGTTCGAGAAAAGTAAAAAAATGTCCTCCATCTAGAAAAGGGAGTTCTGATCTTAACTCTTCAAAAAGTTCAAACATTCCATTTTCGCCCTAAGCAATAAACTCCTATGCTGCCAGTGGATCACCCTTTGACGATGCACCATCTGCTGTAACAGGAGCTCCCTTTGACGATGCACCCTTCACTGTCGTCTGCTGCCGTCAGAGCACCGTTTGTAAGATCCATGAATTTTTTGAGAAAAATATTCGAATTATAATGGAAATTTTAAATTTCATGTACGAGCTTTTGTGTCTATATGCGTATAAGAATGCGAACGTAAAAATATATGTATACGTATGTGTTAGCCTAAAACACACACACACACACACACACACACATATATATATATATACGTATATATATATATATATTCAATTAATATCACACACTTGAAATCTTCTAACAATTTATTTAATAAAAGAGTTTTCTTTTGCTTAAAATATCTTAATAATAATAGAAACTTAAGAAAAGGGATTTAAAAGCTTAATTTAATTCCATAAAACATAACTTAGAAATGATGCTTTTAAAGATTTAAAAGCCTAACTTTAAAATGAAAACTAATGAGGTTTTTGAAAAGATCCAAATTGGAATTTTTCAAAACCAAGTGGGGGTTTTTCAAAAAGTTCAAAAAGTAGGTTGTTTTTAGGCATTTGAAAGAAGTAGTTGTCATGGGGGCCCACATGAGCATGGGTCCAGCCCATGCTACTTCAAAAAAAAAAATGAATTCAAAAAGGTTATAAATGTGGTTTTTGAAAAGTCAAGAACAAGACCCCCTAAATCAAGGAGGATTTAAGGGGGAGTTGGTAGAGAGTGGGTGAGCAATTAATGGAGGCCTTTCAAGGTCTAACCTAGAGGGTCAACCTTAGAGGATTAGGGGGGGGGGGCATGAGATGGGAGGACCCTCCATCTCCCTCTCCAATTCTCAACCCTCCATTTCTACTTAACCCTATTTAAGAGTTTGAAAGGTGGAGGAGAGAGAAAAGCCCTTATCTCTTTCGCTTTTTCTCTCCTTTTCCTTCCTCCACCAATTTTCTTGAGTGTGAGAGTGAGTATGTGAGAGTGTGTGGCGAAGTTCCAGCTCAACCACAAGTAGCAAGAAGGTCACACCTCTTCCTACCTCCTGAAATTCCACTAGAGGGGGGGTGAATAGTGAAATACGATATAGATCGATAAAAAAAAATAATCAGGCAATAAGGCACAACACATAAAACACAGAATTTATACTGGTTCGGTCAGTACCCAGACCTACATCCAGTCCCCAAGCAAACCACTTGAGCTTTCCACTATAACATCCGAGTCACCGGATAAATAGTACAACACCCTCTTCCTCAGAGGTCTTCTTCTCTCAACAGAGAAGGGGCACACCCTCTTCCACAGAGGTCTTCTTCCCTCAACAGAGAAGGACAACACCCTCTTTCACAGAGGTCTTCTTCTCTCAACAGAGAAGGGCAACACCCTCTTTCACAGAGGTCTACTTCTTTCAATAAAGAAGGAAAACAGTGAATAACAGAGTTACAATACTTCCTATAGAACCTTCAGAATGATATGAATGCACGAATGAAGGATTCTCAGAATGTTCTGTTTGTCACTCAGAGGATGCTCTTTGTCAAAGAGCTGGACTTGACTTTTTCTCTTTTCTTTCTTTTCTTTTTCTCTTTCTTTTTCAAGGCTCTTTTTTTAAATATCGAATAGGAATTTTTCTCGTTGTAAGCTCACACGTCTATTCCATTCCATTGTTGAATAGTTCATTTGAGTGTGTTTATATAGCTTATGAAAAAGTAGTCGTTACATTTTGAAATCGTAGCCTTTTTGAAATGTGAAATGTAATGTCATTTCTAAAATATCTTTTAGAGAAATTCGAGAATGCCTTTTTCCATAAAAGTAAAATATAGGGTACACTAGTCGTTGTAATATTTTAGGTAATACATATTTTATGTAAAAAGTCTATTTCTTACAATAGTACATTGAACGTTGTGTTGTAGTTTTGTCTTTATTCTAATTAATGATTTGAGGTACATAAGTACTTCTTTACTTTAAATGAGTGTAAGTACAATGAGTGCTTTGAGATATTTATTTGTACATAGTCATGTCAAGTGTTTTCTTTATGTTGTGTTTTTCAAAGTCTTCAGAGAGAATGAGGACTAAAAGAAGGTCGACATTCTTTGAGAAGGATATTAACAAGGATTTGTTACAGGAGGTATTTAATGCTTTGTACAAAAGAGAATGATGACTTCAAGTAAGTCGACATTCTATGGTTTTGTAAAAAGGTAACTAGAGTCCTTTCAAAAACATATTATATTTGTTTTTCTTTTGTGTAGCCGATTTTATGTTTTTATATTCTTCTTATATTAAAAACATTTCTTTAAAGAAGGTAACTAGAGTCTTTTCAAAAACATATTATATTTGTTTTCTATGTAGTCGATTTTATGTTTTTGTCTTTTTCTTATATTAAAAACATTTCTTTAAAGAAGGTAACTAGAGTCTTTTCAAAAACATATTATATTTGTTTTTCCCTATGTAGCCGATTTTATGTTTTTGTCTTTTTCCTACATTTCTTTTTCATGTTGTCTTGTATATAGTGTAAGGTACAATTATTACATGACAAAATATCTTTTTCATAAAGGGTTGTAAGAAGGTACAATTATTGGTTTTCAAAAAGGAGCTTTTTGAAACTATCGTATACTTTTATGATATAGTTTTTATGAATGAGTATGTAATATGCAATATGCAAGTTCCTGAAGGTTCTGTTACATATGACTCTAAAGAAGAAAAAAGTCTTCATTTTGAGGTAGCCGATCTCTTCATTTGAACTTTAGGAATGCATGGCTCATCAAGCTTTTTCTTCAAGGAGTATGATTGCACCATAGTTGTACTTGAACCAGGAAGTCTCCATCCTTATTGGGTGAGATATCCTTGCATCAAATACTCGTTAGATTTATGGCAAAATATATTCAGTCATAATATAACATTTTTCAAGAGGACATATTATCATATCATATAAAATCAAATACGACAGTGTATTATATTATGTGACATCAAAACAGAGTTTCTCAACACCTCCTTCCCGAATCGAGCAAGGTGAGATTTTGATCCATATGGCATCCTTTTGAAGGTTTTCACATTCGGGTGAGCGTGAAGCTCGAGACCACCTTTCATCCATCGTATGCAAGGGGTTTATCGGTGGATTTAGCTAGTAAGATGATTGTTATGAACAAATGTTATGCACACTAGCATGCTCACACACACACTATGTGTTTTTGCATGTAATGGTTCGTGTTTGCTTTTCTAAGTTGTTAGAGACACCTCTGATAAACTGACTATATCTCCCAGGATACAGGTCAGATCAAAGTGTTCTTAGACCTTCTGAAAAGCATAGACGTAGTCTTTCAACTTTGCAGTTGAAGACTTTCCCTGGTTCGGTTCGAAGAGTCATAAAAAACCCTTTTCATTGGTGGACAACCATAATTTGGTTAGTAGTCCAGAACATCCCAGATGGTGTTTGGTATTTTCAAAATATTTCCCGGCTCCCTCCATGAAAACCTGATATTCTTATTTCTGTGAAAAGCTAACGCGTAGATCTACACCTTTCATGTTTATTGTCGTCGTTGAAACAATGTGTAAACATCCCAAGTTTGTCAGTCTTTCGGTTAGGGCCGACTTATAGTGTTCTTCAGCAAATCAACATCCGATTTGCGACTTTCATCAACAAGATTGCTATTTCAAATTGCAGTGTCCTTCGGCAAATCACCATTGTGATTTGAAGTCCCCTTCAGTAAATAGATATTGCGATTTATAGTGTCTTTTGGTAAATCGTTGTGCGATTTACAACTTTCTTCAATAAATCGCTATTCAGTGTCTTCAACAAATATCTATTGTGATTTATAGTGTCTTTCGGTAAATCGTTGTACGATTTACAACTTTTTTCAACAAATCGCTATTCAGTGTCTTCAGCAAATCTCTATTGCAATTTATGGTGTTATTCAGCAAATTGTTGTGCGATTTCCTTAAATCGCTACTTGAATCATGACCAACTTGTTAGGAGCATATCTCCCTAACCGGAGATCGCATTTCCAATCCGTAAAAAATGTTATCTTCGTAATTGAATCTAGTATATTCTTGCCAATTTTTAGCGATTTATATGGTTATTTTATGCCCCAATTTGATTAAAAGCCAGAACCCTATCTTTCTGCATTTTTTGAGTTGCACAGTTTTTAGTCTATCTTGTCAGAGTCATATCACCCCAACGGGAGATTATTTTTAAGATCTGTAAACAAGGTTCTTCTTCAATTTTTGTCTAGTTTTTCTATGTCAAATTTTATACCTCAACACTTGTATATAGTGTCATCGCAAATTCTCTATGCAAATGGATGCGCGATGCGAAATTTGCCTATGTATAACGTTACAAATGCGATACTTGAAATTTTTACGATCATGGCTCATGCACAAGATGTTCGACAACTGTCTTGTCATATATATATATAAAATCATGATCAATTTACATATTCTTGAATAGTGTATCGCATATGAATGCCGAATGATACACCCACACACATTTTCACGTATTACATAAATATGTGTAGTGCCATTACTGTTGCTTTCGATACTTGTGCAAAAAGAATAAAATTATGTGTAATATTGCTTCACACATACACATTGACATATTTTGACACTTGTACTCTTTAGTACGTACCTTGAGTGGTGCACCTTAGTCTCATGCTCGAGACATTGAGAAGTGCACTAGGTGCATATTACAATGTTGATATAATGAATGATTGAGACTTGAACACCATAAGGGTATTAGCATAGAACACCTGTTGAGGTTTTTCGACTCGGTTGGAGTCTTTTGGGCGATGGCTCCATGTTTGTGAGAGAGCTCACGTATTGTGATACCCTATAAATGAAAATAAAAATAGTGTTGTATCGCCTTCACCGGCGATGTGCTCGTTTGAGGCCTTGTGAGGCGAAGCACGTGAATGGGCAGGCCAAGTCCTCGTTTGCATACCCTGCAGGGACCACGAGGCATATACACCTCAGAAGGAGGTGTGAGTGTTAAACCAGCCTAAGAAAGATAAACCGCCACGCCCCATTCGTAAAATGGTTCACCCAGGGAGAGGGTGGATGGTACAACCCTGAGTGACACGTCATTACTATGACACTTTTGTTTGTAAGAGCTGTAGCGTCCTTTGACCTCCTGTCACTTAGAGTTAGGGAAGTCGAGGTTACCCTTTTTAGGGACCTCTACTACTGCAGTAGTACGGATTGCAATCCTTTGCCCCTGCAAAAGGTTTCTCCCAGTTGCGCACTACCCGCAGGTGGTTGCTCGGTCTGTAGCATCCCCGGTTACCATATTAGAAATTGAATAACAGACCCCGGGAGCATGGCTCACAGAATGCAAGGTTTCTTCACGTACCCAAAAGAGTAATCAGAAGAACATAATTACTAACTAAATAGACTTACTTTAGTTGTTTGCTTATTTATGATAATACTACTCTTGTTCTTGTTTTGCTCGTTGTACCTTAGTTGCACGCACAATAGTTTCTTTGCTTGTTTTCCTTGTTCTGTTCGTCGTAGCCTATTGTGCTTGTTACTTTTTTTGTTGCTTAAACTTGTAGCACGTGCACTTACCTGACACATGCACATATACTTGTTACTTGACCTATTTCCATGTTGTATGTTTTTTCCTTATAATGATATTGCATGAATGTTTTATGTCACCAACTCACAAGAGTATTGACCCCATTTTATGAGGATACATGAGATGAATAGGTTCAATGGCGATGCTATGGTGCACAGTTGGAGGCTTGGGACCCACATTTAGTCTACATATCCTGGCTTCTTGTTTTGTCCTTTGAGGGGAGTTTTCCTCTCATTTTGAGAGACTGTTTGAATTGATGTATAATGTCTCATTTCGTAATTTTGAAACCTTATGGCATTGTATATATATTTGGACTTGACTTATGGTATGTATCACTTATTGTGGCTCGCTCAGACATGCGGCCTTTGCATACCCTTTTTCTTTTTATACTTCCGCTGTTTGATTTAAATCCATATCTATCTAAAAAAATGTTTTGCTAAAAAACCAAAGGTTTTTCCAAGGTTGGGGTTTGCGGCATCACATAGATTGGTATCATAGCAGTGTTAAGTGTGGTCCAAGACTTCAGCGTGCATCATCCATCATACTATAAGTATATCTTACTTAGTGAATTTTGTTAATTATTATTGAATTATCCGTTGGAAGTTCGTACTCCGACTGATAATCAGTCTTTGCGTGTTTTGTATATTTTGAGCATCGAGGTATTAGTGGCAGGACAAAACTTGCCAGCTGACATAATCCTGCTAGACATGACGAAGTTTGATGTCATTCTAGGCATGGATTGGTTATTTGAATATCACGCTCAAGTCCTATGTAGAGAAGGCAATGTAGTTTTATACCCTCCTGATCGTTCGATTTTGGAGATCAGACTCTCTCGGCCTATTCGAGACAGTCGTTTGATTTCATCGTTCAAGGCTCAAAAGTACTTATGGAATGAGGGTACTGCGTTCTTGGTCAATATCACCCCAATTGAACCAGAGATAGTCCCTATCGAGAACTTAGACGTAGTTTGGGAGTTTCTTGATGTGTTTCTTGAGGAATTGCCCAGATTATCTATGAAACGTGAGATCGAGTTTTGTATCGAGTTGTTACCTGGAACAACTCCGATTTCAAAAGCATCGTATCGTATGGATCCAGAAGAACTTCAAGAACTGAAGTGTCAGTTGAAAGAGTTGATGGAGCAAGGATTCATCAGAAAAAGTGCATCTCCATGGGGTGCACCTATTTTGTTTATAAAGAAAAAAGATGGATCCCTGAGGTTGTGCATTAACTACAGGATGCTCAACCAAGCGACAATTAAGAATAAATATCCGTTACCGAGAATCGAAGATCTCTTTGATCAGTTGATAAGAGCGAAGATATTCTCAAAGATCGACCTCAGATCGGGTTATCATCAACTCCGAATCAGAGAGGAAGATGTTTTGAAGACATCATTTGAATTAGATACAGGTTGTATGAGTTCGTTGTGATGCCATTTGGGCTCATGAATGCACCGATAGCGTTTTTGGATTTGATGAATCAGATCTTTCATCCGTATGTAGATACCTTTGTGATCATATTCATTGATGACATCATGATCTACTCGGAGAGCCCTAAGCTGCATTGAGAGCATTTACATATCGTTTTGGGAGTACTTCAGGAGCATAAATTGTTCCCCAAGTTCTCCAAATGTGAGTTTTGGCTTAGGCGAGTCATGTTTTTGGGTCATATGATATCTAATGATGAAGTGTCAGTTGATCTAGAGAAAGTTAAAGCCGTGTTAGATTGGAAACAACCTCAGACTGTTACCAATATCCACAGTTTTCTTGTATTATCTGGTTAATACCGACGTTTCATTCAGGATTTCTCCAGAATTACACTACCGCTGATGAAGCTTTTGCGTAAAGGAGTCAAGTTTGAGTGGACTGACTCATGTGAAGAGAGCTTTTAGATCCTGAAGACGAAGCTGACTACCTCTTTGGTGTTAGCTTTACATTCTGGTAGAGGTGGTTTTGTGGTGTACACAGACGCCTCAGGAATAGGATTGAGATGCGTGTTAAAGCAGCATGGCTGAGTCATTGCGTATACATCAAGTCAGCTGAAGATTCATGAGAGGAATTATCTAACTCACAACATGGAGTTAGCAGCTGTGGTGTTCGCCTTAAAGTCTTGGCGACATTATTTGTATGGAGATACATTCGAGATCTTTTCCGACCATAAGAGTCTCGAGTATTTATTTTCCCAAAAGGAATTAAATATGAGACAACGACGATAGCTCAAGTTTATCAAAGATTACGAATTCATGTTATCTTACCACCCTGGTAAGGTGAACGTTATAGAAGATGCACTTAGTCGCAATTCGAGCAGTGTTATGGCTAGTCTTGTGTGGAGCCAAAAGTTGATTGAAGATTTCGTAGCTTGAAAACTATTTTCGATTGGAGGCGGAACTATCGGATTGTCTGGTTTGACCATTCGATCAGAATTTTTGCCTAAGATTATTGAGGCGCAGAAGCAATGCACACATTATAAGAAGTTTGTAAATAGAGCTCGCGAAGAGGGCTCAATTTTTTTTGTTGATGACGACGGTAGTATCCTTATGAAGCATCGATTTTGGGTGCTAGAAGACTTTGAGTTGAAGAAAGAGATTCTTGATGAGGCACATCTATCGAAGTACACAGTTCATCCTACTGGTACTAAGATGTTCAAAGATCTTCAGCGAAAGTATTGGTAGACGGGATGAAGCGAGAAGTAGCAGCATACGTATTCAAGTGTTTGACTTGTGAGTAAATAAAGATCAAACACCAGCGTCCCGGAGGTTCCATGCAGAGGATTGAGATTCCTCAATGGAAGTGGGAAGATATCACTATAGATTTTGTGATAGGTTTCCCGCGAACTCGACGAAAGTACGATGCGATTTGGGTAATTATGGACAGACTCACCAAGTCTACTCATTTCTTACCTATCCGGATCAGTCAGTCGCTTAAAAGCCTAGCTGACTTGTATATCCGTAAGATTGTATGGTTACATGGTGTACCAATGTCTATTATTTCGGATCGTGATCCTAGATTCACATCACGACTGTGGGGACAGTTGAAGACAGCTTTGGGAACAACGTTGAAGTTTAGCACTGCCTTTCACCCTCAGACTGATGGTCAGTCCGAAAGAACGATTCAGACATTAGAAGATATGTTGTGAGCTTGTATGCTCGATTGAAAGGGTGAATGGGATTCACACTTATATTTGGTCAAGTTTGCCTACAACAACAGTTATCACGCTATTATCAAAATGGCTCCGTACGAAGCCTTGTACGAGAGACCTTGTCGATCACCGTCATATTGGAATGATATCAGCGATAGATCGAGCAAATCACCGATTGTTATTCAGCACTACACTCAGCAAGTGTAGAAGATTCGAAAGCATTTGAAGGCAACTCAAGATAGACAAAAGAGTTATGTCGATAAGAGGTGACGAGAGCTTCATTTTGATGTTAATGACATGGTTTTCATGAAAGTATCACCGACAAAGAGCGTCTTTCGTTTCAGAAAGAAAGGAAAGTTGAGTCCTAGATACGCTGGACCGTTCAAGATTCTCGAGAGAATCGTAGGAGCAGCTTATCGGGTTGAGCTACCTCAGCAATATGCTTAGATTCATAACATTTTTCATGGGTCGATGTTGAGAAAGTACATTCTTGATCCATCACACATCATCCGATATGAAGACATAGAAGTGCAAGAAGATTTGATGATAGCCGAGAAGCCTATCGAGATCATTGATCGCCGAGATCAAGTTTTACATACTAAAACCATTCCGTTGGTCAAAGTATGATGGCAACACCATGGCATCGAAAAATGCACATGGGAACCTGAAGCGAGCATAAGGGAGAAATACCCTGATCTTTTTGTGGATTGATGTTTGAGATTTCGTGGATGAAATCTCTTTTAAAGAGGGTAGGATGTAAGATCCGTGAATTTTCTGAGAAAAATATTCGAATTATAATGGAAATTTCATATTTCATGTATGAGCCTTTGTGTCTATATGCGTATAAGAATACGAACGTAAAAATATATGTATACATATATATTAGCCTAAAATACACACACACACACACACACACACACACACACACACACATATATATATATATATATATATATATTCAATTAATATCACACACTTGAAATCTTCTAACAATTTATTTAATAAAAGAGCTTTGTTTTGTTTAAAATATTTTAATAATAATAGAAACTTAAGAAAAGAGATTTAAAAGCTTAAATTAATTCCATAAAACATAAGTTGGAAATGATGCTTTTAAAGATTTAAAAGCCTAACTTTAAAATGAAAACTAACGAGGTATTTGAAAAGAGCCAAATTAGAATTTTTCAAAACCAAGTGGAGTTTTCTCAAAAAGTAGGTTGTTTTTAGGCATTTGAAAGAAGTTGTTGGCATGGGGGCCCACATGAGCATGGGTCCAGCCCATGCTACTTAAAAAAAAAACGAATTCAAAAAAGGCTTTAAATGTGGTTTTTAAAAAGTCAAGAACAAGACCCCCTAAATCAAGGAGGATTTAAGGGGGAGTTGGTATAGAGCGGGTGTGCAATTAATGGAGGCCTTTCAAGGTCTAACCTAGGGGGTTCACCTTAGAGGATTAAGGGGGGTGTGTGTGTGTGTGAGATGGGAGGACCCTCCATCTTCCTCTCTAATTCTCAGCCCTCCATCTATACTTAATGCTATTTAAGAGTTTGAAAATAGGAGGAGAGAGAAAAGCTCTTCTCTCTTCCACTCTCTCTCCTTTTCCTAACTCCACAGGTTTTCTTGAGTGTGAGAGTGAGTGAGTGAGTGTGTGGTGAAGTTCCAGCCCAACCACAAGTACCAAGAAGGTCACACCTCCTCCTACCTCCTTCCCGAATCGAGCAAGGTGAGATTTCGATCCATATGGCATCCTTTTGAAGGTTTTCACATTCTGGTGAGCATGAAGCCTGAGACCACCTTGCATTCGTCGTATGCATGGGGTTTATTGGTGGATTTAGCTAGTAAGATGTTTGTTATGAACAAATGTTGTGCACACTAGCATGCTCACACACGCACTATGTGTTTTTGCATGTAATGGTTCTCGTTTGCTTTTCAGAATTTTGGAGTTGTCAGAGACACCTCTGATAAACCGATGGTATCTCCCTGGATACAAGTCGGATCAAAGTGTTCTTGAACATTCTGGAAAGCTTAGACATAGTCTTTCAACTTTGCAGTTGAAGACTTTCCCTGGTTCGGTCGCAGAATCATCAAAAACCCTTGTCATTGGCGGATAACCAGAATTTGGTCAGCAGTCCAAAACATCTTGGATGGTGTTCAATATTTTCAAAATATTTCTCGGCTCCCTCCATGAAAACCTTATATTCTTATTTCTGTGAAAAGCTAACGCGTAGCTCCACACCTTTTATGTTCAGTGTCGTGGCTGAAACAATATGTAAACATCCCAAGTTTGTCAGTCTTTTCGTTAGGGTCGATTTATAGTGTTCTTCAGCAAATCGTCATTCAATTTGCGCCTTTCATCAGCAAAATCACTATTTCAAATTGCAGTGTCTTTCGGCAAATCACCATTGCGATTTGTAGTCTCCTTCAGTAAATATATATTCTGATTTATAGTGTCTTTTGGTAAATCACTGTGCGATTTATAACTTTCTTCAATAAATCGCTATTCAGTGTCTTGAGCAAATCTCTATTACGATTTATGGTGTTATTCAGCAAATCGCTGTGCGATTTGCTTAAATCGCTACTTGAATTAGGACCAACTTGTCAGGGACATATCTCCCTAACCGAAGATCGCATTTCCAATCCGTAAAAAGTGGTATCTTCGTAATTGAATCTAGTATATTTCTACCATTTTTTAGTGATTTATATGGTCATTTTATACCCCAGTTTGATTAAGAGCCAGATCCCTATTCTTTTACATTATTTAAGTTGCACAGTTTTTAGTCCATCTTGTCAGAGTCATGTCTCCCCAATGGGAGATCATTTTTTAGATCTGTAAAAAGGGTTCTTCTCCAATTTTTGTCTAGTTTTTCTATGTTAAATTTTATACCTCAACACTTGTATATAGTGTCATTGCAAATTCTCTATGCAAATGGATGCATGATGCAGAATTTGCCTATGTATAACGTTACAAATGGCATACTTGAAATTTTTACGATCATGGCTCATGCACAAAATGTTCAACAACCGTCTTGTCACACACACACACACACACACACACACACACACACACACACACACACACACATATATATATATATATATATATATATATATATATATATATGCAATCATGATCAATTTATATATTCTTGAATAATGTATCGCATATGAATGCCGAATGATACACCCACTCACACATTTTCACTTATTACTTAAATATGCATAGTGCCATTACTGTTGCTTTCGATACTTGTGCAAAAAGAAGGAAATTATGTGTAATATTGCTTCACACATACACATTAGCATATTTTGACACTTGTACTGTTTAGTATGTACCTCGAGTGGTTCACCTTAGTCTTGTGCTCGAGACATTGAGAAGTACACTAGGTGCATATTACAATGTTGATATAATGAATGATTAAGACTTGAACACTATAAGGGTATTAGCACAGAACACCTGTTGAGGTTTTTCGACTCGGTTGGAGTCTTTTGGGTGATGGCCTCATGTTCGTGAGAGAGCTCACGTATTGTGATATCCTAGAAATGAAAATGAAAATAGTGTTGTATCGCCTTCACCGGCGATGTGCTCGTTTGAGGCCTAGTGAGGAGAAGCACGTGAATGGGCAAGCCAAGTCCTCACTTGTGTACCCTGTAGGGACCACGAGGCATATACACCTCAGAAGGAGGTGTGAGTGTTAAACCAACCTAAGAAAGATAAACCGCCGTGCCTCATTGATAAAATGATTCACCCAGGGAGAGGGTGGATGGTACAACCCTGAGTGACATATCGTTACTATGACACCTTTGTTTGTAGGAGTTGTAGCGTCCTTTGACCTCCAGTCACTTAGAGTTAGGGAGGTCAAGGTTACCCTTTTTAGGGACCTCTACTACTGCAGCAGTACGAATTGCAATCTTTTGCCCCTGCAAAAGGTTTCTCCTAGTTGCGCACTGCCTGCAGGTTGTTGCTCGGTCTGTAGCATCCCTGGTTACCATATTAAAAATTGAATAATAGACGCTGGGTGCATGGCTCATAGAATGCGATGTTTCTTCACGTACCCGAAGGAGTAATCAGAAGAACATAATTACTAACCAAACGAACATACTTTAGTTGTTTGCTTATTTATGATAGTACTGCTCTTGTTTTTATTTTTCTCGTTGTACCTTAGTTGCACGCACAATAGTTGCTTTGCTTGTTTTCCTTGTTCTGTTCATCCTAGCCTATTGCACTTGTTACTTTTCTTGTTGCTTAGACTTGTAGCACGTGCACTTAACTGACACATGCACATATACTTGTTACTTTACCTATTTTCATGTTGTATGCTTTTTCCTTAAAATGATATTGCATGGATATTTTATCTCACCAACTCGCAAGAGTATTGACCCCATTTTATGAGGATATAGGAGATGACTATGTTCAGTGGCGATGCGACGGTGCACGGTTGGAGGCTTGAGACCCACACTTAGTCTGCAGATCCTGGCTTCTTGTTTTGTGGTTTGAGGAGAGTTTTCCTCTCATTTTGAGAGACTGTTTGAATTGATGTATAATGTCTCATTTCATAATTTTGAAACCTTATGGCATTGTATATATATTTGGACTTGACTTGTGGTATGTATCACTTACTGTGGCTCGCTCAGACTTGCGGCCTTTGCATACCCCATTCCTTTTTATACTTCCACTGTTTGATTTAAATCCATATCTATCTAAAAAAATTATTTTGCTAAAAAGCCAAAGGTTTTTCCAAGGTCGGGGTTTGGGGCGTCACAAAGATTGGTATCAGAGCAGTGTTAAGTGTGGTCCAAGACTTCAGCGTGTATCGTCCATCACACTATAAATATATATTACTTAGTGATTTTTGTTAATTATTGTTGAATTACCCATTGGAAGTTCGTACTCCGACTGGTAATCAGTCTTTGTGTGTTTTATACATTTTGAGCATCGAGGTGTTAGTGGCAGAACCGAACTTGCCAGCTGACGTAATCCTGCTAGACATAACGAAGTTTGATGTCATTCTAGGCGTAGATTGGTTATTTGAATATCACGCTCAAGTCCTGTGCAGAGAAGGCAAGGTAGTTTTATACCGTCCTGATCGGTCGATTTTGGAGATCAGACTCTGTCGACCGATTTGAGACAGTCATTTGATTTCATCGTTCAAGGCTCAGAAGTACTTACGAAATGAGGGTACTGCGTTCTTAGTCAGTATCACCCCAGTTGAACCAGAGATAGTCCCTATCGAGAACTTATACGTAGTTCAAGAGTTTCTTGATGTGTTTCCTGAGGAACTGCCCGGATTATCTCTGAAATGTGAGATCGAGTTTTGTATCGAGTTGTTACTTGGAACGACTCTGATTTCAAAATAACCGTATCGTATGGATCCAATAGAATTTGAAGAACTGAAGCGTTGGTTGGAAGAGTTGATGGAGCAAGGATTCATCAGAAACAATGCATCTCCATGGGATGCACCTGTTTTGTTTGTAAAGAAAAAAGATGGATCCCTGAAGTTGTGCATTGACTACAGGATGCTCAATCAAGCGACAAATAAGAATAAATATCCGTTACCGAGAATCAAAGATCTCTTTGATCAGTTGCTGAGAGTGAAGATATTCTCAAAGATCGACCTTAGATCGGGTTATCATCAACTCTAGATCACAGAGGAAGATGTTTCAAAGACAACATTTGAACTAGATATGGGTTGTATGAATTCGTTATGATGCCATTTGGGCTCATGAATGCACCAGAAGCGTTTATGGATTTGATGAATCAGATCTTTCGTCCGTATGTAGATACCTTTGTGATCGTATTCATTGATGACATCTTGATCTACTCAGAGAGCCTTGAGTAGCACTGAGAGCATTTGCATATCGTTTTGAGAGTTCTTTGGGAGCACAAATTGTTCTTCAAGTTCTCTAAATGTGAGTTTTGGCTTAGGCGAGTCATGTTTTTGGGTCACGTGATATCTAGTGATGAAGTGTCAGTTGATCCAGAGAAAGTTGAAGTCGTGTTAGATTGGAAGCAGCCTCAGACTGTTACCGATATCCGCAGTTTTCTTGGATTAGCTGATTATTACCGACGTTTCATTCAAGATTTCTCCAGAATTACACTACCGCTGACGAAGCACTTGCGTAAAGGAGTCAAGTTTGAGTGGACTGACTCATGTGAAGAGAGCTTTTAGATCCTGAAGACGAATCTGACTACCTCTTTGGTGTTAGCTTTACCTTCTGGTAGAGGTGGTTTTGTGGTATACACAGACGCCTCAGAAACATGATTGGGATATGTGCTAATGCAGCGTGGTCGAGTCATTGCATATGCATCGAGTCAGTTGAAGATTCACGAGAGGAATTATCCAACTCACAACTCAGAGTTAGCAGCTATGGTGTTCGCCTTGAAGTCTTGACGACATTATTTGTATGGAGACACATTCGAGGTCTTTTCCGACCATAAGAGTCTCAAATATTTATTTTTCCTAAAGGAATTAAATATGAGACAACGACGATGACTCAAGTTTATCAAAGATTATGAATTCACATTGTCTTACCACCCTGATAAGGCAAACATTGTAGCAGATGCGCTTAGTCGCAATTCGAGCAGTGTTATGGCTAGTCTTGTGTGGAGCCAGAAGTTGATTGAAGATTTCGTAGCTTGGAAACCATTTTCGATTGGAGGCGGAATTATCAGATTGTCTGGTTTGACCATTCGATCAGAATTTTTGCCTAAGATTATTGAGGCGCAGAAGCAATGCGCACATTATAAGAAGTTCGTAGATAGAGCTCGCAAAGAGGGCTCAATTTTTTGTGTTGATGGCGATGGTAGTATCCTTATGAAACATCGACTTTGGGTGCTAGAAGACTCTGAGTTGAAGAAAGAGATTCTTGATGAGGCACATCTATCGAAGTACACAGTTCATCCTACTGGTACTAAGATGTTCAAAGATCTTCAGCGAAAGTATTGGTAGAACAGGATGAAGCGAGAAGTAGCAGCATACGTATCAAGGTGTTTGACTTGTCAGTAAATCAAGATCAAACACCAACGTCTCGGAGGTTCCATGCAGAGGATTGAGATTCTTCAATGGAAGTGGGAAGATATCACTATAGATTTTGTGATAGGTTTCCCGCGAACCCGATGAAGTACGATGCGATTTGGGCAATTGTGGACAGTCTCACCAAGTCTACTCATTTCTTACCTATCCAGATCAGTCAGTCGCTTGAAAGCCTGGCCGACTTGTATATCCGTGAGATCATATGGTTACATGGTGTACCAATGCCTATTATTTCGGATCGTGATCCCAGATTCACATTGTGACTGTGGGTACAGTTGCAGTCAGCTTTGAGAACAAGGTTGAAGTTTAGCATTGCCTTTCGCCCTCAGACTGATGGTCAGTCAGAAAGAATGATTCAGACATTAGAAGATATGTTGCGAGCTTGTATGCTTGATTGAAAGGGTGAATGGGATTCACACTTGTGTTTGGTCAAGTTTGCTTACAACAACAGTCATCATGCTATTATTGGGATGGCTCCGGACGAAGCCTTGTACGGAAGACCTTGCTGGAATCGTCGCGAAATTTTTCCCGTCTTCCCTTCCTTGCGGAAGAGAAAGAGGGAGAAACGCTTTCGCGATTCAAACTTGACCGGATTTTGGAAATTGTTTTGAAATACTCGCCTCCGTTTTGAAAATTGCGGGAAAATCCATGGGATGGGGCTCGGCCTGTCGGTACGAGGTTCGACCGTTCCTGCCGCCTTTAACAGGGGTAATCGAACCAAGGACCAAAATTGTGCTTGACTTAGTGAAATTATCGAAATTGTGTTCTATCCTAAATGCACAGAGAATTAAGGCATGTGCTATGAGATTTTAGAAAATGGAAGTTGGAAAAACATGATGTATGCTTGGAAAATGCTTTGGAGTTGGAAATAGTTCTAAGGCAAATGATGGAAATCAATTTCTCAAGAAAACTCAGATGGAAAAGAATTGAAATCTCGGAAAAGTTCATAAAGTTGTGGGAAAATCATGAATGGTTGAAAATCCCAGGAAAATAGAAGTGATTCTTGAGAAAAGGTGAACATTTGAAAAAGGGAAACACTTCTCAGAAAAACTCTGACTTTGAGGATTTTCTTAGGAAAATGATGGAAAATTTATAGGAAAATTCATTTGAGAAGAAAAACTGAACTTGGGAAATTGAAATTCTGAGAATCTTACCATTGAAATACTTGGAAATCGATTTTGATCTTTGAGGAAGATTGAAAAACTCTTTTTGAAAATCTTAAGGAAATAACATTTCCAAGGAAAAACGAGGGAAACTTTGATCTTGGAAATCCAACTTAGAAGTTTCTTGAGAGACTGGTTTCCATGGAAAACTGTGAAAACTTGACTTGGGAAAACCGATTTTGGAAAATATTCATAGTTTCATGAGAAATCGATTTCTTTGAGAATGAAGTTTTCTTAAGAAAATCATGGGAAAACCAAGGATTTCATGATGCAAATGATATGAGTGAATGAATGCATTTTGGAAGATTTTCTAAGAAATTTGTTGGAAAAATGTGTATTAAGTCAAAATAAATTCTTCACATATTCTGACTGTGGCCATGAATATGTTCAGAATTTAATTGATTTAATGCACAATGCTTTGAAAATTCAGAAATATGGTGTGCATTTTAAGATAGCCTAAGAGTGTAGGCTCAATGTGACTGGTAGAAAGATGATGAATATGGGTCTCGTCCATATTCCGACTAGGGCCATAAATTTGGATTCCATCGAGTTCATCAACTCCCTAAGAGTTGGTGCACGTGCCATTTGTGTACATCCATAGTGTTTTTGAAATAAAATGCATGAATCACATAAGCAGGATATTGCATAAATTCAAACTATATGATATGCATCCTAGTCTAAGCAGAAAATTAAATCTCTTATTCCAAAATTTACATTATTACATCACTAAATAAATGAAATAAAAGCAATTTGCAGACTTTAGCTCCTTCTTTTGAATGTTCCTGCCAAACTTGAAATAAGGTTAGCTCAAATATGTGGGTTTTTCCAAGATTTTCCAATAATATTATGAAATTATTGGATTTAATTGGATATAAACCCTATTCTCATGCTTCCTTGATATTTGAAATGATGTAAATGCATAAAATTCAGTAGAAAATGGTTTGAAATTCGAAATGGTGGTCAAAATGACCAAAATACCCCTAATTATAAAGTTATACCTTTAAAATCAGGGTTTTTTGAAGGAAAACTTGGTAAAATTGATATTTCGAAATTCAAATTTAATCAAATGATGATGAAATGCAGTATGAGGCATAATGACATGCTGCTAAACATATTAAGACTGTAAAATCAGAATTTGACATTTTGCAATTTATCCAAAATAACGAATTTCACTTGTTTTTCGCTTGGATCCGGGTCCCGCGGGACCCTGTTTTGATGATATGGCCAAACTGAACCTCAAATGGATTCCAAATTACACCAAATTCAGTATGAAGCATATTCCTACTCTGATAAACAGCCTAGAATGCTAAAATTCATGAAATGATATGATTTAAATGCTAAAATTTGAAGAAAATCCTAAAAAGGGTGGATTTTGCCTATGGACCCGAACCAAATGCAATGCTTAATATGATAATGCAAGATTTACACCATGAAAACTTTTGATATTTTGCAGACTGCTAAAGGACCCGAAATGAAACATTTTTGGTTTTTACAACCTCGGGATTTGAATCATGGTGAGTTCGGTAACAAGGATTTGGTTCTGACAGAGGTAAAAATCAGACTAATCTAATATAAAATGCTAAAAAAATAAAAAACAGCCATGAAAATTTCTGATATTTAACAGAGTGACTCAAGACACCTACATAAATAACTTTCATGTTCATGACTTCAGAATTTGACCAACATAAACATGAATAAAAATATAACTTTTTAATCCTAAATTGATAGAACAGACAAATGTAGCCAAACAGGAGACTGACAGAAAAAAATCCAAAACAGGTATCACAACTGTTCTAAAAATCACAAGCTTTCAGATGCAAATAGAGGACATCCCGAAAATGACATTCACTTTTTATAGATTCGGATTTGGAGCAACACCCAAAGAGAACCCATCGACCTAAGTTGATCCAAAGTCTCAGAGGCCCAAATCAGGCTCTGACACGTGTCCCGCACTCTCGGATTTTTTTCAGATATAAACAAACATCAGAAAATCTGATAAAATCTGGTTAAAAACTAGACATTCTCACGAGTTCAAAACATCTTTCGGATTGAAAATCGGATCTCCCATAAGGGAGATCTCGATTTTACAAGTCGGAAATGAGTTTTTAAAATGCATCCCGGGTAACAAAACCCGACTTTCCATTTTGCACGTTTACCACAGTAAACGAATTCAAATGCTTCCGAATTTTTTGCACATTTTTTGGGACATCTAAAGGCGCATTCAATGATTTTTTTTGGAATTTGTAATAAAAAATAAATGCATGAAATGACGTGTGGACTGACTGACAAAAACAGAGAACTACTGAAACTGAGCAAAATTGAAATAAATGCTAAATTAATCCTAATTAATTCATGAAATATGCTAAATTAACAAAAAAAAATGCAAATTAAATCTAGCTAAATGCATGAATGCTAAAAATCATCAAGGAAGCATAATCATGTATTTTTATATATGTCGTTTTATGAGAATAGCTCAATCCATCTCTCGGATGAGCTCTTTCTTCAAACGACTACTGAATCAAATCATGATATGAAATCAAGAGGAAAAGAGGTGCACCTTGCTTCGTTACGCAGCTTTGAAACTCTTGAAAGGGACTGCTACCAAGGGCTTTGTTTGTCCTTCGCTCCGGGCTTCAAATGATTCACCAAGATCGACCCACTGCACCTTCTCCACTGAGCCCAAGGGGGCGTGAATTCCAAAGTTCAAAATGGTGTTTTGAAGAAAGTCTAGGTTGAATTTCAAAGTCCAAAAGAAAGCTCCCTAAGCTGGGCATAGAGCCTTGTTTTTATAGAATTTTTGGAAAATTTTGAAATTCAAAGAGGCTTAATCTGAGCCCTCCATGAGGCGCCACTTGGATTTTTGAGAAAATAAAAAATGAGAATTTTGTGGGTGAGACACCTCAGCAGAGGAATTTGGAATTTTTCAAAAAGCTTACTTGATTTTCTCTGCAGGAGGCTCCCAAATGGTGCCACCTCAGAGGGTGCTACCTGGGGTTTGAAATTCAAAATTTGCCTTTTGTAGGGAGCCCTCAGATGGCGCCACCTCATGGGGCTATTTTTATTAAAAATATAAAATAAATAAAAGAAATAAAGCCAAGTGGGGCTCTAGATTGGCGCCACCTCAAAAGGTGTTCTGAGGTGTAAAGTTGGAAACAATAGGAGCATGCCATGTGGCACCACCTCTGGAGGCTCTTGACACATGTCAGAAGGATAGGAGTGGAAGAAGCAGATTGTGCCACCTAGAGGAATTCAAATTCTACTTTTCTGCAGGAAAGGAGAGGCTGACATGTGGCGCCACCTCAGGGTGGCTCCACACTGCCATGTGGCAGGAGAATAGAGATGGAAGAAGCAAAATGTGCCACCTCAGAGGGGTTTTTTTCTACATTTTCTGATGCAGGGAGGTCTGGACATGTGGCAGACAAGTGCCAGCTGTCTGGAGAAGCCTTCTCAATGGCGCCACCTCAGAGAGAGATTTGAATTTCAAATGGAGGTTGGCTCTGGAGGAATGGAGGATGGACATGTGGCAGTTCCTCAGAGTGGCTCCTACAATGCCATGTGGCAGGAGGGAAAAGCAAGGAACATGTGGCGTCCTCATAGACAAAGTAGAAAAAGGTAGAACTCCAGGATTTTTGCCACCTAGCTCTTGTCTGAAAATTTTTGAATGGTTGCTTTTTCTGAAGAAGGCCAAGGGTGACATGTGTCCTCTACTTTTTCTGAAGGAAGCAGGAAATGACACGTGGCATCTACTTTTTCTGAGAAGAGCAGAGAATGACACATGTCACCTGCTTTTTCTGAGAAGAGCAGAGAATGACATGTGTCATTTGCTTTTTCTGGGAAGAGCAGAGAATGACATGTGTCATTTGCTTTTTCTGAAAGAAACTAGAAATGACATGTATCACTTGCTTTTCTGAGAAAAGCAGAAGGTGACATGTGTCAGTCTGCTTTTTCTAGAGGAAGCTAGGAGTGACACGTGTCTCCTACTTTTCTGAGAAAAGTAGGAAGAGACATGTGTCAGTCTACTTTTCTGAAAGAGGGAGAGGTTGACACGTGTCCTCTGCAGGAGACACTCTTCAAATGACGCCACCTCAGAGGAGACAAGCTTTACTTTTTCTAGACAGGACAACACATGACACTTGGCCTCTCAGGGTGACCTTTGGAATGACACATGGCGCAGGGTGAAGATGGTGGATGCTGACACATGGCATAGAATGACATGTGGCGGCTTCTTAAGGTAGCCCCACACTGACACTTGGCAGATAAATGGGAGGAGAGAGAAAAGACAAGTGGCGCCAATCCAGGGGACAAGGCTCCTATATTTTTGGGTTTTTCAAAATTCAATTTTTTTTCAAAGGAAAAGCCTATGTGACACCACCTCAGTGTGGGTCCCACATTGCTTCTTTATTGACATAAGGACAAGACAGTAAAACCTCTTTTTTTTAGAATTTTTATAAAATCTGGACTAATTGGTAAAACAAAATTTTTGAAAAGAGTTAGCCCCTGTAGGGCGATTTTGTAAAAGGGAGATAGTTGAAATAGCTGACAAAAGGCAAAATCTGAGTTAAAATTTATTGAAAATTATCCAGATTGTTTTCCTGAGGAAATATTTTGAAATTCAGAGCCCTATGGGTAAAATGGGAAGAGTTGATAATTTTGAAGACCCAGGGTTTTGAAATCACTTTTGAAAAGAGTTGAAATTCAAATCTGGATTGAAAATTTTGAAATCGAGAGTTCTGGACCTCAAAATGACATGCTGTGCAGTGCAGTGATATGAAATGCTCATGCAATGATATGCAATGTCATGTCTTATGCAATAGAATCTTGAACCAAGACTTGGAGATGCCTGTCTCCTGTCAGGAATAAAATTTTGAACATCTGAGCTAAAAATAGAGAAATTTTGAGAGTTGCAGATGCAATTTAGACTTCTGTAAGGTCCGGGCTCAGAAAATGATCATTTTGCCCTCCGACGATTTCAAAGGCTGAATGATGATGTTTGGTGAAAATGTTGGAGAGGTGAATGAAAATTTGGGGTGTTTACACTTGCCGATCACCGTCATATTGGGATGATATCAGCGATAGATCCAGCGAATCACCGATTGTTCTTCAACACTACACTCAACAAGTGTAAAAGATTCGATAGCATTTGAAGGCAGCTCAAGATAGACAGAAGAGTTATGTCGATAAGAGGCGGCGAGAGCTTCATTTTGATGTTAATGACATGGTTTTCATGAAAGTATCACCGACAAAGAGCGTCTTTCCTTTCAGAAAGAAAAGAAAGTTGAGTTCTAGATATGCTGGATTGTTCAAGATTCTCGAGAGAATTAGAAGAGCAGCTTATCAGGTTGAGCTACCTCAACAATATGCTCAGATTCATAACGTTTTTCATGTGTCGATGTTGAGAAAGTACAATATTGATCCATCACACATCATTCGATACGAAGACGTAGAAGTGCAGATCGATGGAAAAATGGATGAAGTTGATCGATTCCCTTCAACTTAATCCAAAATATTGACCAGAGGAGAAAAACTCGCCGACCTCCTTTTGCTGGTAAAAGCAGATGGACACCCGATGGGAGGAATCAAGGTAATGGTCGATAATGGATGCTTCAGAGAAAAAAATTGATGATGCCGAAGGATGGTTGTTATGTGAATCGTTAAAGAGAAGATGGATGATCCTCGATCATGGGTGGAGGCCTCTTCTTAAAGAAGAGGTGGAAGGTTCGAGCGAAAAACCCGTTGAAGATGGAGGGTGAAGAAAAGGGGAGGTCGGTTTGAGATTGACGATGGTGAGGAGAGGAGAGAAGCGCGGGAGCAAACCGTTGGGATTTTTCCACTTTTCCAAAAAGAGGATTCCCCTTTTAAGAATTTTTTTGTAAAAATGTTTTAAAATTGAGGTTTTTAGTAAAAATAGTTTAAAAAGAGCTTAAAATCATTTATTTTTCTTGTAGTTTTTCCATTTTTTTTGGTTTTTGTGTTATTTTTTTTGTATTTTCGAGAGATATCTACAAAAGAGGGTTTTTCTGAGGAACTTGGGTTTGATTTCTTGAGAAAATGGGTTTGGACCCAGGTTTTGAGAAAATATTCGAGTTTTAATCCTCGAATCAAGATCTATAACACGATGTATCCAAACGAATACCGGTTGAAATGTCTGAGCTTTTCAAAAGTTATTTCGGTAATTTTGAGAATTTTAATTTAAAATTGGATGACAATGCTCAGATTTGGATCTTTTATCTGGGTCTGGATCCGGATCCGAAATTGAGTTAGATATATAAAATGGATTTAATTTCAATAAAACTTCGAGAAATAAACTAGTATTTAGATTTAAAACTGACTCAATTACTCAAAAAAATGGGGTCAGGGGCAAAAAGGGAATATTTACAATATTTTCAAAATTTTGGGGTGTTCACAGTGGTGAAGACAGATGAAGCTTCGAGGCCCCTGCGGCTCGTATATATAACGGGAAACTGTTAGAAAATTTTCAGATCGGGTTCGTAATCTTTTGAAAATTTTTCAGAAAATGGTTCCCTTCTAAGAGTTTTTTCTAAAATGATGGTTTAAGTAAAAAGAAACTTTCAAAAAGGGCTTCTAAAACCCATTTTTTTGTATTTTCTTTGTTTCTATTTTTTTTCTGTCTCAACTTCAAATCCCCCTTTCTCTTCATTCTTTTCAATTCAAAATTTATTTTCCCAACTCTGATTATTTCAAAAACTTAGAACTTCAAATATCTTTTCAGATCTATCTCAAAGCTCTAAGTTAGATTCAACTTTCAAAAATAATTTCTTCTTTCCACTATCACATTTACTTTAGAATCACTTGGAAAATCTCATATTTCCAAAAGTGTTTTCTCAAAAGCATACATTTGCGTTGCAGAAGCATGATTCTTTGTGCATTTTAGACTTAGAATAAATTCTTAGATGATATTTTAGCAAAGCAAAAGTCATAAATTCGATCCTTGGTTCGATTACCCCTGGTAAAGGCGCTAGAAACGGTCGAACCTCGTACCGATGAGCGAATCCCGTCTCTTCATTTTTTTTCCCACAATTTTCAAAACGGAGGCGAGTGATTTTTGAAACATTTTTCAAAATTTTGGTCAGATGAGACCTTGCAAAAGAGTTCCTCTCTCTTCTTCTTTTTTTTCTCTCTCTTTCTTTTCTATCTTTTATTCCTCTTTAAAAGGGAATAGAGGCTAGAAAGGCGAAGAGAAGGAAGAAAGGAACCGAGAGGGAATATTTTGCATGATCACAGAAGAGAAAAGGAAGAAGAGAGAGAAACAATTTTGCAATGTCTCATTTGACCAAAGAAACATTTTGAAAAATCACTCACCGCCGTTTTAAAATATTTGCATGAAAATAGAGAGACGGGATTCACCCGTCGGTACGAGGTTCAACCGTTCCTGGCGCCTTTACCAGGGGTAATCGAACCAAGGATTGAATTTATGCCTTTTGTTTTGCTAAAATATTATCTAAGAATTTATTTTAAGTCTGAATGCACAAAGAATCATGCTTGTGCAATGTGAATGCAAAAATGTATGCTTCTGAGAAAGTATTTTGGATTTTCCCAAGTGACTTTGAAATAAATTTGATGATTGAGTGAAGAAATGGTTTTTTTGAAAGTTGAATCTAACTTAGGACTTGAGATAGATCTGAAAAGATATTTGAAGTTCTAAGTTTCGAAATAATCAGGGTTGGGAAAATAGATTTTGAATTAAAAAGAATGAAGAGAAAGGGGAATTTGAAGCTGAGATAGACAAAATGAAGTTTAAAAGTCAAAAACGGAATTTGAATTTGAATTTTGAATCTGGATTTCGAATTGGAGATGAAATTTGAAATGGAATTGAATTCCAGATTTAAAGTTCAAAATCAGGATGGAATTTTAGATTTAAGAAATCCAAATGGAATTTGAAAATAGAATTATATTTAGAACTAGAGGTTTTTTTTAAAATCTGGAATAAAATTTAATCTGAAATCTGGAATCCTAGATGGATTTGAATCCAAAATCTGGAATCCTAAATGGAATTGGATCCAAAGTCTGGAATCCAAGATGGAATTTGAATCTGGAATCTGGAATCTGGAATCTTAAATGGAATTTGGATCCAAAGTATGAATCCAAAATAGAGTCGAATCCAAAATCTGGAATCCTAGATGGAATTTGGATTCGAAGTCTGAAATCCTAAATGGAATTTGGATCCAAAGTCTGGAATCCAAAATCGAGATTGGATTTTAAAAAATCCAAATGAGACCTTGAAGATGGATCTGGATTTAAACAATCCAGATTTGAATTTAAAAGTGGGTTTTAAACTTTAGGCAAAATCGGATTTTGAGACTCAGAATCAATCTCAAAACCTTGATTTTGAATTTGAGAATCAAGACTCAATCTTGGGATAGAACTTTGAAGATTTTGAAAAATAAAGAATAAACTTGATTTTAAACTTGAGTTTTTGAATCAGGAGATGAATTGGGAATTTCAAAGTTGAATTGAACTTTGAAATTGGATTTGAAATTGAATCTTAAAAATGAATTTGGAAATTTAAAGTTGAATTGCACTTTGAAATTTGATTTTGAAATGGGATTCTGAATTTTGAATAAAAGAAGAGAATTTGAAACTTCAAAGTCAAATTGGATTTTGAAATTGAATTTTGAATTTTGAATTTTGAATTTTGAATTTTGAATTTTGAATTTTGAATTTTGAATTTTGAATTTTGAATTTTGAATTTTGAATTTTGAATATAAGAAGAGAATTCGAAATTTCAAAGTGATATTGGACTTTGAAATTGAATTTTAAAGTGAGATAGAAAAATGAATTGAGAATTGAAGATTGATTTGAGAAGTGAAGAAGATATTTGAAGAATTCAAAAATCACTTAGATTTTTGAAATAATATGAAAACGAATTTTTGAAAATATGATATTAATCTATCCTAAATGATGAATGGAATAGAATTTGAAATTGAGTTTTGAAAGGAATATTTCATTCTTTAAGTGAATTAAAATAAGATTGAAGATATAATACATCCCTGACTATGGTCATTGAATGTATTATATAGTAATCATATTTAAATTCAAGTGAAGAATAAAACACATTTTTGGTGCCTTTATAAAGTTTAAAATGAAATTAACTCTCAATATATCCTGACTGTGGCCATTGATATATATCTTGAGTTTAATTTTAAATTAAACTCTAATAAAGGAAGAATATATTTTGAAAATATGATGATTTTGGAAATGATCTAGTGTGGATCCAGTGTTATTCCATAAAAGATGAAAATCCTAAGTTTTGTTCACACCTTGACTATGGCCATTGATGCAAATCGTCAACTTAGGATTTAATCACCTCTTATTAGAATGGTGCACGTGCCATTTGTGTTTCCATTTGTGAAATTTTGCAATAAAAGAGAAAAATGATATGAAAACAAGCACTTTTAGAAAATATATATGCTCATACATTCTAATCTAGTGCAAAGAATGTAGACTTCTCATTATGATCTAGCTATTACATTTCTGAAATTGAAATGGGAATTACAATTCCTATGCTAAGAATAACCTTTTTCATGCATTTCCTGCAAAAAGATGGAGTTAGTACAGGATAGAGGAGGATTGCAAATGTCACATTGATCTTAGAGGTGCAAGTGATGAGATGCTCATATACTTACCTTGTACTTAATAAAATAACATTTATGATCTAAGATATGGAAGGATGGTGTAACAGGCAATGTCATGCAGAAAGTATACGGACCTGATGGAACACAATGAGATCAATGCTGAATATGTGAGAGGTATTTGCTATAGGTGTTAATGTAGGTGAATCCATGAAGAACAACAAAATGTTGTAGTGGAGGTAATGACAAAGTAGAAGTATGCAGTGGGTGCAGGCTGTGCACTTGCAGATGGGGATTGTGGTAGTGCAAAACATGTATGTAAGTAGTGAAAATGTATTATGCTAGAGAAATGGTGATTGTAGGTGCTGAATGTATGAGGGTGATACTGTGAAACGATAACAGTAGGTATTGATGATGCATGAAATGCACATCATGTAAACAAGTTTTTCATGCATTTTGTATCAAGTTTAAGGTTTTAAACCCATGTTTAGATGTGTTTTGATAGTAAGGGGCTATGGTTCGAATTTTAGAAAAATCGGAGTTAAAATGAGAGAGTTATGGCTATTTCAGTGGTTGGGCACGGATTTCGAGGTGGATCGGGTCCATATCCGACCCAATTAGGTCAATTGGACCTTGGATCAACTCTTAGAAAGCCCAAAACCCAACCCACACGCCTATCCATATCCATTTCAAAAAGTTTTTCTGAAACCCCCCCAAAAAGTGGCGCCTAGCAATATTTTATTTTTTAACACTCTTTTTGAAAAATGTCAAAACTATAAATAGTTTTTTTTCAAGAACCCTAGGCGTCTTTGGCTGTCTTTGGACGCCCCCTACAGTGACTCTACAGCAGCAACTCCTTCCTCTCCATCTTCCCCAACTTTTTGGCCATTGAAGACCGGCCTATGCTTGGTTTCCAAGCATATCTCGATCCCCTTTGTGTTCTTTTCATTTCTTTCTTGTTCCTTGCTGTAGTATTCACCATTTTTCTGTATTTTTGCAGGTGTAGCAGAGGTGGAGACCATTAACCTTGGGCGGGAGTGCGCAACACACCACCAAGGTGAGCCGGCCCTACCTCCATCCGGCTTTCTACACCCTCCGATCGAGAATCGGCTCACATTCCATCGTCGGTGGATCTCCAACGTGTAGCAGCTGCAAAAGGTGCCGTTTTTGGTGAAGTACAGCATTCTCGAACTGTATAGGACGTCAATCTCCAGCCATGGTCCGCTCTTCTTCATCCCCCCGGTCGTCGGATCTTCCAAAAGGTTGAAAAGCATATTTATTGTCCAGGGTTATTGTCCAAGTGAGAAGATTCTCTAAGTGGCGAAAAGACGGAAATACCCTTGGCGTGGAGCAGAAGACTGATTGCTTGATTACTTTTCTTTTAGTGATTATTTGTAGTTGTATTAACTTTATAATTGTAGGTTGACATTTGTCATTAATAAATTAAATTTTATAGAAATATTGTGTTTAATTCCTGTTCCCTGAGGATTCGACCCGTACTTACCACTTTGTGGAAAGTCGGTTTTTAAATTTTTGGTTGACGATTTTCCAAAGTTTTATTGAAAATAATTGTTTTAAAAAGAGCATTCCAAAATATCAACCAAATTTTGGCGCCGTTGCTGGGAAACGGCGAATTAATTACTTTATTTCTTAGAGTTTGATTTATTAATTTGTTTTAGTTAGCTAATTAGTTGTTTTATTTTTAGTTAGTAGGATTAGTAAGTGAATATAGGATTAACATAGTTAGTAAATATAGGATTCACGTTCTGTTCTTTCTAGGATTCACTTGAAATTCATTCTGCAAGGAGCCATTAGACAGGTGGGTTTTAGAAAAACTTGGTTTGTGATTTCCTGTATTTATCTTTTCAGTACTTTAGAGTAGTTTAATTTGTTATTTCATTTACTTAGTTAGATCATTCTAACATAATTAGTTTAGCATATTTGTTTAGTAGTTGTTAGATCATTCTAACATAATTAGTTTAGCATATTTGTTTAGTAGTTGTTTATTTTGTGTTATTTTTATTTAGTACCTGTGTTAGTTAATTTTTTTTTTTAGATTTAGGTCATTTTGCTTTCATCTGGTCTTAGTACCAGTGTATGCAGGGTCAACGAGGTCTAGGAACCCCATTACACCCATTTGTTGACAACCCAGAGAGAATTTTACATTCTCATCGAAGTTCGGCAACAATGGCTGACATGGATCCTCCACCTCCACCCCTTGTTCTTTCACGCCCTCTGCGGGAATACTTCATTCCCACAGACTATGTTCAGGCATCCTGCATTCGGAGACCCGATGTAGGAGCGCCACATTATGAGATTAAGGCCAGCATTATTCAGATGCTTCCATCATTTTATGGCCTTAGTCATGAGGATCCCTACCGACATTTAGATGAATTCCTCGAAATCTGTTCTACTGTTAAGATACAGAATTTCGATGATGATGCTTTAAGGTTGACTCTATTTCCCTTTTCATTGAAGGACAAAGCCAAGTATTGGCTAAAGTTCTTAGATTCTGTAGAAATAGAGTCATGGGATCAATTGCAACATGAGTTTCTTCGGAAATATTTTCCCATTGGTCGTACGAACCAATATCGTAGAGCCATCACTAGCTTTTCAGAGCTAGATGGTGAGCGCTTTCATGAGACCTGGGAGAGAATGAAGGATCTCCTCAGGAAATGTCCCCATCATCAGGTGCCGAAATGGCAACTGGTGCAGAGCTTCTACGATGGATTGTCTGACAAGAATCGTCAGATGATCGACTCTTCATGTGGAGGGACATTCATGCTGAAGAGCGAGGATGAAGCATGGAGGCTATTTGATACATTGGCTGAGAATTCACTCCACCATGCTTCGAGCTCTCAATCTGATAGAGCCACACCCAGCATTCAGAAGAAAGCTAGTGTTCTTGAAGTTGGTCCATCTACTGCACTACAGTGCAAGGTAGACATGATTGCTCAGAAGTTGGACCAGCTTCTCTCAGGACCATCCACTACACAGCAGGTGTGTACTCTTTGTGCCAGTCTGGCACACGAGATCACTGAGTGCCTTTCGGCAGCTCAGTACCCTGAATTTGTTCAAGAACAAGTTCAGGCAGCTCAGGGTTACATCAGACCGCCAAATAACCCATTTTCATCGACATATAATCCGGGTTGGCGTAACCATCCCAATTTTTCATGGAAGAATCCACAGTCTTCCATGCAGATGCCTACATCCTCTCAGCCAGTTCAGCAGCCATCTTTTACTCAGTCATTTCAAAGACCGAACTATTCTCAGTCTTCTTCTTCTTCTGTCACTCCCCCGATTCAGCAGGAGTCTGCCCCGCAGACATCTTTTGAGGAGAGACTTCTCCAGGCATTCCAAGAGGTGAAAACCTCTAATCAAAACGCCTTCGAGAAGTGTAGCCAGATTTTGAGCTCGCATACGCAGTCCATTGCGAAGTTAGAGTCGCAAATGAGACAGTTAGCTGAGGCTATTAGTAGGAGACCCGAGGGTACATTGCCGAGTCAGGCTGTCATGAACCCGAAGGGTAAGGACCAGATGACTGGAGGCCTATTTCATACCGAGACACAGCAGCAGGCTAAATCAGTTATGGCCTTGAGGAGTGGACGTGAGTATCACGTCGAGAGTAGAGAGCGAGAGAGTAGAGAGAGGATAGAGGAGCCAAAGACCATTGTTTCACCTACGTCGGCTCAGCCATCATCCCCATCCCCATCATCCCCGTCATCATCATCATCTTCATCCTCGGAGAAGAAGAAGGATAGGAGTGAGCCTTCTCACAAAGAGGAGGAACCAACAGAGTATATTCCCCCACCACCCTATCCCAAAGCATTAGAGTCTCTTGGTTATAGAGGGAAGCAAGGTGCGAAGATCCAGGACATGCTTGACATCTTCAAGCATGTGCAGATCAACCTACCTTTGCTCGATGCTATTCAACAGGTGCCGGCATATGCCAAATTCCTGAAAGAACTATGTACGCAGAAGCGTAAATCTAGAGAGCGAGTTCCTAACAGGGTCCATCTGACTGAGCAGGTGAGTTCAGTACTTCAGCATCAGACACCACCAAAGCTCAAGGACCCTGGAGCCCCTATCATTGCGTGTACTATAGGGAACATCCGGATAGAACGCGCATTGCTCGATCTTGGAGCAAGCGTGAACATTCTGCCCGGATATTTCTTTGATTCTTTCGGGCTAGGAGAGATGAGATCGACTCCGATTACACTGCAGCTGGCAGATCGTTCCGTCAAGGTACCGAGAGGTGTCTTGGAGGACGTGCTAGTTAAGGTGGATGACTTTTATTTTTCAGTCGATTTCATTATTCTTGATATGGAAGGAGTGGATAGCCAGCACCAGACTCCGATTATTTTAGGTAGACCATTCTTGGCAACTGCCAATGCGTGTATCAATTGCAGAACCGGAGCCATGGATCTCTCATTCGGCAATAGGAAGGTAAAGCTGAATATTTTCAATGCCGCGATGGGACCAGCAGGAGACATGGACTGCTTTCAGGTAGACATTGCACATGAGTTAGTGGAGGAGCATCCCGAGTTGTACCTTACTGAGGATTCTTTAGATTTGTACCATATAGAGAAGAATAGCGGTGTAGATAGTGTAGATGTGTCTAGAGTGTCGTCAGAGAGACTACCTTGGGGAGCGGTCAGGAAGCCTCTTCTACCACTTGCTGAGACCCCCGCCAAGTCTTCGATCGAGTCACCTCCGAAACTTGAGCTGAAACCCTTACCGGATTCACTCAAGTATGCATACCTCGGAGATGATGAGACACTGCCTGTGATCATCTCGTCCTTGCTCACTGAGGAGCAGGAACAGAGATTGCTGACTATTCTTCGGGAGCACAAGGCAGCGATTGGCTGGGGAGTTGCTGATCTGAAGGGGATTGATCCTTCATTCTGCATGCATAAGATCCATTGTGATGAGGAAGTCAAGCCATTTAGGGATATGCAGAGAAGGCTAAATCCCAACATGAAGGAAGTGGTGAAGAAAGAGGTGGTGAAGTGGTTGGATGCCGGAATCATTTACCCTATTTCTGATAGCCAGTGGGTCAGTTCGATTCAAGTTGTGCCAAAGAAATCAGGACTCACTGTGGTTGAGAACGAGAAGGGTGAGAGAATTTCGATGAGGACCACTACAGGATGGCGAGTATGCATCGATTATAGGAAGCTGAATGTGGCAACTAAGAAAGATCATTTCCCATTGCCATTCATTGATCAAATCTTAGAGAGACTCGCAGGACAGAGCTACTACTGCTTTCTAGATGGATATTCAGGATACAATCAGGTAGCTGTTCATCCTGACGACCAAGAGAAGACCACGTTTACATGTCCTTATGGCACCTTCGCATTTAGACGTATGCCGTTTGGGCTCTGTAATGCCCCGACTACTTTTCAGAGGTGCATGATTGCTATCTTCTCGGACATGATTGATGATGTGATGGAAGTTTTTATGGATGACTTTTCAGTGTATGACTCTTCTTTTGAAGATTGCCTCCAAAAACTTGCTTGAGTACTAAGTAGGTGTGTGGAGACCAATCTCGTCCTGAGTTGGGAAAAGAGCCATTTTATGGTCCAGGAGGGGATTGTGCTAGGACACATTGTGTCCAAGCGTGGTATTGAGGTTGACAGAGCGAAGGTGGAATCCATTTCCCGTTTGACTCCACCCACCTCTGTGAGGCAGATTCGATCATTTTTAGGGCATGCGGGTTTTTACAGGCGGTTCATAAAAGATTTCAGCAAAATCTCTCGACCGCTTTGCACGTTATTGGAGAAAGATCAGCCCTTTGTTTTCGGTGAGGATTGTATGAAGGCCTTTGAGATTCTCAAAGAGGCCTTGATTACTGCACCTATTTTGAGACCTCCAGATTGGACTCTCCCATTTGAGATTATGTGCGATGCATCTGATTACGCTATGGGGGCTATTTTAGGACAACGCATTGATAGGAAACCCTATGTGATCTACTATGCGAGTAGAACTCTGTCTGATGCCCAGATGAATTATACTACGACAGAGAAGGAACTACTTGCGGTAGTTTTCGCATTGGACAAATTTAGGTCCTATTTACTCGGTTCGAAGGTGGTTGTCTATTCTGACCATTCTGCATTGAAATATTTGTTGAATAAGAAAGACACCAAACCGAGATTGATTCGTTGGGTCCTACTACTACAGGAGTTTGATCTCGAGATTCGAGATAAGAAGGGAAGCGAAAATGTAGTAGCAGACCATCTTTCCAGACTGATCGTGGAGGCCACGCAGGATCAGAGGCCGATCAGTGATTCTTTCCCCGACGAGCAGATCATGTCAGTCAGTACATCACAGTTACCCTGGTTTGCAGATATTGTGAACTATCTGGTTTCGAGACAGATACCTGAGCATTGGAACAAGAATGAGCGTGAGAGATTCCTATCTCAGGTGAGGCACTATTATTGGGATGAACCAGAGTTGTTCAAATACTGTGCAGACCAGATCATTAGGAGATGTGTTCCGGAGGAGGAATACGAGTCCATTCTGAATTTTTCCCATTCTTTAGCTTGTGGAGGGCATTTTAGTAGTAGGAAGACCGCTGCAAAAGTTTTGCAGTCAGGATTTTATTGGCCCACACTCCACAGGGATGCTCATGAGTTCTGTAGGCGATGCCTGCGATGTCAGCAGATTGGGAACATGTCCAAGAGGGACATGATGCCCTTGCTTCCGATTTTGATAGTCGAGATTTTTGATGTTTGGGGCATTGATTTTATGGGACCATTTCCGCCTTTCTTCGGAAATTTATACATTCTGGTGGCGGTTGATTATGTGTCCAAGTGGGTCGAGGCTGTGGCAACCAAGACCAACGATCACAGAGTAGTGCTTAAGTTCATTAAGCACAACATTTTCAGTCGTTTTGGGGTGCCACGTGCGATGATTAGTGATGGTGGCAAGCATTTTAGGAATGTTCAGATAGCTTCTCTGCTGAGAAGATATTCTGTCAATCATAGATTCACCACTCCATATCATCCGCAGACTAGTGGACAGGTTGAAGTGTCCAATAGGGAGATTAAGCGAATTTTAGAAAAGACAGTTCGTCCGAACCGCAAGGATTGGTCCCAGCGCTTAGATGATGCACTTTGGGCATATAGAACTGCATTTAAGACTCCCATTGGCATATCCCCGTATCGCCTTGTATTCGGGAAAGCATGCCATCTTCCTGTCGAGCTAGAGCATAGAGCGTATTGGGCTATCAAGAAATTGAATTTTGACCTCACCCAGGCTGGCAAAGAGAGAGCACTGCAGCTCTCAGAATTAGAGGAACTCAGGAATGATGCATATGAGAATGCCAAATTATACAAAGCTCGCACTAAAGCATTTCATGATAAGCATATTGTCAGAAAAGTGTTTGAGCCAGATCAGAAAGTGTGGCTATACAATTCTCGTTTACATTTATTCCCAGGGAAGTTAAGATCGAGATGGACAGGTCCTTACATCATGAAAGAAGTATTTCCCCATGGAGCAGTGACATTATTTGATCCTATGACTCAAGGTACATTCAAGGTAAATGGGCAAAGACTGAAGCCCTTCATTTCAGATGCCTTGCAGAAGGGTGAGTGTGAGATAGTGCATCTCACGAAGGCATGAGGATTCGACCAGAGGGATGTATCATATGTACATTAATTTATTTTTCATTGTAGTGTTTTTCTTTATTCAGTATTTCATTTCACATGTGCTAACTTGTGTTTTGATGTATGCAGGATGAATTTAACATTTAGTGTATCAATTACCAGGTACAGAGAAGAGCTTTTAAAGAATTCAAGGATCAGATGAAAATCAACTTCAGAAGCTCAGAACAAATCAGGTTGTATCTATCCTTTCTCCCATATTTTTGTTAGTGTCTCTTAGTGTGCATTTGCATTACATTTTGATTCATTTTGTATGCCACTAGGGACAGTGTCATTCAAGCATGGGGGGGGGGGGTTTAGATGCATGCACACAAAAATTTCAAATTTTTTTGTATGACTGGTAATCAAAGTAGGCATTTGAGAACAAAGTGTAGCATATATGATTGTTTTTGACATAATCTAACAGTTTATAAATTTTTAAGCCCCATAAAAATTTTATTTTCTAAACTGAGTCAAATAGAGTAGTTGTTTATGAGATAATTCAAAGAAAAGATAGTATTTGATTGTTAGAAAATTTTGAATCACTTTAGTATAAGTATGCACAGTATGTTTTGTGAAAGAATAAGCAATGGAAAGATATGTTTGAAAAATGAGTTTAAAAGAATAGAGCTACGTTTAGTTGTTGATGTCTTCGTGAATCCTAGTAGTAGAACTCAGACACGAGATGAAGTGTTTGAGTATCTTAACGAAAAGGATAACGAAGGAGATCATCTTCTTGTCTAAGTCGATATCTGTGGCCTTTGTAGTTCGAGTAAGTAGAATCTGAAGGGTGTTTTACACCTGGTGCCCCAAAGCCAGCTGGTTTGGGAGCCACCGGTTCGAAAGTTTGTTACATGGACTGCATAGAAAGCCTAAGAGATAGAGACATTGCACATGACGAGAGGAAGACTATACGTAAACTATTAGAATAGAAGGTTTAGTGACTCGAGCAATTAAGTCCGAGGGATACTCTGTATCTAGTGCCCTAAGGTCGGCCGACTTGGGAGTCACTGACCCAAAGCTCGCTACACGGGTCACGGAAACTGACTATTCAAAATAGTGCTCATATGAGAAGAATGCGCAAGAGATCAAAAGTTGAAAAAAAAAGAGTGAAAATAAAAGAAAAAGAATGTGCTGAATGAGAAAATTTTCATTGCTTAAGCATATATGTGTATTACTGTGCAGAAAATATACAAGTGAGAATAAATGAGTAGAACATGAGAATATTTGACCTTCAGAGAAAAATCATGAACTAACTACAATATTCGAAAAGTGAAGAAAAAGAATTTTTACTGTGGTGGCATGAGATTTTTAAACCTGTTTTGAGAATGTCAATTACATGAAATATTTATTACAACTGCATTCTTAAGAGCCTAATATTTTTGAAAAATCATCCTCGCACTTCATTGATGTTTGTGGGTAGCATCTCTGCAAACCCTCACGAGACCTTACTCATCCACTAGTGTAAGCTAGGGGTTTAAAGGGCTTGTTGCATACGCTAAATGCAACCGTGATTCCTACAAAAGTTAGTTAGTATTATGCATTCATGCTTAGCATTTCTTGTCTTCAGTGCATATCATGATTAGGGTTTGTTAAGGGACTAACAAAAGGTAGGTCTTCTTCTTCCTTCTCTTCTAGATAAAACCGATTTGTGTGTGGATTTTGTTTTGTTATTTTCTGTGTGTTTCTTAGTTTTCTTTTTGTTTCAACCTTAGAGTAGCATTCGTGCATAGACCAGCACGTTAGATTAGGTATGTGTTTGGTTGATTCATTGGAATCGAGTTTTTATTGATTTTTCATCCTTTTTATAAAAATCGGCTAGATCTTCATCTAGCCGATTCTTCAAATTTGTCATAAGTGTTCTTGGTGTTGTTTTACAGAAAATCCAATAAAGAAAGTGTTCATTTTAATTCATCTTAGTCGGTTTTGTGTGTGGGTGCATTTGATTTTAATTGAAAATAAAAAAATAAAAAAATTGGCTGGACTTATTCTAGCCGATTCTTGATTTTTACAAAAATATTTTTCTGTTTTGATATTTTTGTTTTGTCCAGCATGTGTATTGTGTTGTTTTGCTGAAAATCTCATTAGAAAATTTCATTTTTGTTCATTTTATTCATGGGTTATGCTTGTGCCTTGTTTGATTTTATTATTGAAAAAAGAAAAAAAAATCGGCTAGGATTGTTCTAGCCGATCTTTGTATTTTTGTTAAATGTGTGTGTTGATGTTAGTAAACCGTGTGTTTGTTGTGTGTTTTGGGTGTTAACAACATTATAAAGTTGTGTTACTTCATTTCATTCGTTTAGGATAATTCTCAATAATCGTTTTTAGCATTTTGTGTTTTTGGTGTTTTGAATCTATTGAACAACAAAAATTACAAGGGTCGAATTTTTATTTTTCTTTACGTTTTTAAATAAATTCCAGCATAGTGCTTTTCATGTTTGCATTTAGGGGAGTTAGGAGTTCTTTTCATCATATTTTAATTTAGGTCTATCAAAATAAGCTTCTTTAGTAAATCGTTTTTTTTGTTTAAGATTTTTTTTTATTCTTTTCATTTTTTAGTCTTCTTCTTCCCCAAGGAGGGGCGGCAGCCATTAGAGCTCCCCTTGAGCTCTTGGTCGAATTTTTTAGAAATTATTAATTGTCATTAATTGTGTTAGGAAGGTGCCTAGGTTCAATGTATTAGGGTTTAGTGTCTTAGCCGTTTTTAGGGGTTATTTAAGTTAAGTTTTGGGGATTAGGTTAGTATTTAATCCTAGGAAATCATTTTGATATTTAAGTTCTTTTATTTCCTAGGTAGAGTTAATGCTATTAGTTTAGAAAGTATCCCTTTTAGAGGTTGGCGATCAAAATTTGGTTGATATTTTGGAATGCTCTTTTTAAAACAATTATTTTCAATAAAACTTTGGAAAATCGTCAACCAAAAATTTAAAAACCGACTTTCCACAAAGTGGTAAGTACGGGTCGAATACTCAGGGAACAGGAATTAAACACAATATTTCTATAAAATTTAATTTATTAATGACAAATGTCAACCTACAATTATAAAGTTAATACAACTACAAATAATCACTAAAAGAAAAGTAATCAAGCAATCAGTCTTCTGCTCCACGCCAAGGGTATTTCTGTCTTTTCACCACTTAGAGAATCTTCTCACTTGGACAATAACCCTGGACAATAAATATGCTTTTCAACCTTTTGGAAGATCCGACGACCGGGGGGATGAAGAAGAGCGGACCATGGCTGGAGATGGACGTCCTATACAGTTCGAGAATGCTGTACTTCACCAAAAACGGCACCTTTTGCAGCTGCTACACGTTGGAGATCCACCGACGATGGAATGTGAGCCGATTCTCGATCGGAGGGTGTAGAAAGCCGGATGGAGGTAGGGCCGGCTCACCTTGGTGGTGTGTTGCGCACTCCCGCCCAAGGTTAATGGTCTCCACCTCTGCTACACCTGCAAAAATACAGAAAAATGGTGAATACTACAGCAAGGAACAAGAAAGAAATGAAAAGAACACAAAGGGGATCGAGATATGCTTGGAAACCAAGCATAGGCCGGTCTTCAATGGCCAAAAAGTTGGGGAAGATGGAGAGGAAGGAGCTGCTGCTGTAGAGTCACTGTAGGGGGCGTCCAAACACAGCCAAAGACGCCTAGGGTTCTTGAAAAAAAACTATTTATAGTTTTGACATTTTTCAAAAAGAGTGTTAAAAAATAAAATATTGCTAGGCGCCACTTTTTGGGGGGTTTTTAGAAAAACTTTTTGAAATGGATATGGATAGGCATGTGGGTTGGGTTTTGGGCTTTCTAAGAGTTGATCCAAGGTCCAATTGACCTAATTGGGTCGGATATGGATCCGATCCACCTCGAAATCCATGCCCAAACACTGAAATAGCCATAACTCTCTCATTTTAACTCCGATTTTTCTGAAATTCGAACCATAGCCCCTTACTATCAAAACACATCTAAACATGGGTTTAAAACCTTAAACTTGATACAAAATGCATGAAAAACTTGTTTACATGATGTGCATTTCATGCATCATCAGGTATAATGGTTCAACAAGGTGTTTATGAAATGAGGGAAGGCACCTAATCATAGTGAAAGTGAAAGCAGTGCGCAAACTACTTATGAAAGCTCAAGGTGACTAATGGAGGAGTGCTCATGCTAAACATGCAAATACAGCCTAGTGATGCATACATGGGTGAGAATGAAGGATAAGCTAGATTGAGACAGGTACTTTGAGTGAAATGCAGGAAGTGGGTGAGTGCAAGAGGTGATAGAAGTGGAGGGAAAACTTGTGCCTATGGAGGCAGTAGTGAAGGTTGGGTCAGTGAAGGCAGTGGCTGTGTATAAACTATTAGTAGGGTGTAGCAGGTGAATGGAACGAGACATCGAGTGAGGGTGTAGCTGGAGATTGACAGATGGTTAGGGTATTGCTGCAATCAAGAGAAAAAGATATTAAATGCAAGGTGGGCTTGAAGGGGGATAATGCTGCTGGTGGTAGGGTGATGCACAGGTGGACAATGCTATATGGAGTGAAGGATGCTTAGTGATGAATAGTGTAAATTGCAGAAAACATAAGTGTGTGCTAGGGAAAAGGGGTGCTGAAGGTGAAATAGTGTAACGCCCCAAAATTTGGACTTGTGATTTCGAAAACATTATCGAAAAACCTTTCAAAGATTTAAAGTTTTAACTTTTAAAAATGACAGCGGAAGACATTTAGAAAGGAGCACAAGCCAACAATCTTGGGTACGTTAGCTGAAAAACCGTCATTCACTTGAACAACAACTTAAAGAAATTGAGGAAATAAGGCAATAGATTAAAAATCTGCAGTTTATTACAAAATGAGCATTTTTTCAAAGTTCAATAATCTAAAGAAAACTCAAAACAAAAAAAGACTCAGAGCCAAGCCGCCAGCAGAAAGAAGGTAAATCTTGATCCATATTGCACCACGCCATTGGCCGCCTGTGAAGCCCTACTCCAAACCTGCCCATTGAATGGGTCAGTTTCATAACAAACCAATAGATGCACGAACAGATAAGTAAAATGAAAATAAAGCAGGACATTCATGAGATAAGCAGTTATGATATCAATACAATTGTAATCTATTCTAACAAGTATAATATATGCAAAGAGCTGTTAGTTGAAGCATTTCACGCAGTGTAAGTCTCAATCCTCTACAACTATTCAAGAAGATATTCTTTAAGTTCTGATATTAACTGGCCTGTGGGTACGCACAGACGCGAAACGTAGAAACAGCCGAGACCGATCCAGGGGTTTATTATGTCAGGTGTTTTCATTAACCTGGATGACTAACTGAGTCCGCTCCTAAGGGGACGGTCAGTGACCAAGAGAGTAAATCCCCAAAGGCATTCGTGGCCCATGGATGCATCCAACTTCTGCAGAAGTACCTGGGAGTTACCACCTAGGATAATTTATGGTATTCCCAATTCCCCTAACTCCGATGACTGGGGAAGTCGAGTCTTTTGCCCGTGGGGTGGTAGTTAATAACCTGTCCATCAGAGTTTTTGTACCATCCATCCTCTCCCTTGATGAACCGTGAAGGTCGAATGGGTACGACGGGGGTTTTTTAACCGCCGCCCCATCCTACATGCTCTGGTCTATTAGACCCACTCGAGCATCTTGCCTATGAAGGCGAATGGTCACCATTTATGTGATCTCAGCATTGTGCTAAATGCACGCATCGAGGTTGCTACAACCTCATCATCCAACCATCGTAACCCACATGGGACGTACTTGTCCAAAAGTACGATCGTACCTTCCTAGAGGTACAACTACGATAAGAGGGCAACATATAATGTTTTATGATTGTTTTGGTTCATACATGACATGTATTGCTCTTTGAGCAATTGGCCTGTGGAGGCCGACATTATCTCATCTATATCAATAAAGTGTTGAGTTCTCACTTCAAGGTACTCCATGACCTCTCGTCCAATTTATACCATACCTGCCTTAAGGTTCGGTTATAATAGTAATTGCAGTGGGTTTCTCTCCAGAAATGAGTCTATTCATTAAGTATGCAAATTTCAAAAGGATAAGCATGCAAGACTGACAATCATAAGTCAAGAAGTCCTACAGGTAAACAGGTATACCAATTAAACTACTTGATTCTCTCTAGAATGAGTCTACCCATAGAGTTTACTCTAAGCATGTAGTTTCAAAAGAATCAGAATGAGTAAAACACTAACTAGCAATTCATAAATTAAATACTTCTTCAGATAAGCAGGTATGTAAAATAACTATTCTATCTCAGGAGTCTTATTTTATTTTATTCATCCAAAATCCTCGTGCGACTTTCCCCTACCTCGGGATGTCGTGCAACTGCGTGTGTCTACGAGTGTAGATGATACGAGGCTCAGGCCGCGGAGCCAGAGCAGGGTTCGATACGAAGTCTGCAAAAGTGTAAGTATTTAGCGCTACTCTATTTATCATGCGGAGAAATAGAAAAAACAGGCCTGTTGATCGAAAAAGAGAGAGGCAGCACGGGTGTGCCCCTGCTGACCGAAATTAGAAAAGCGACAAGGGGTGAGCCCTTGCCTGCAGACAACTTCGGGGTGACAGGGGCTGTGCCCTCTGTCGAAAACACCGAGGCGGCTGGGGGGGGGTCAGCCCCTGCCGATCACAACGAAGCAGCAGGGGCTGAGCCTCTGTCGACAACAACAAAGTGGCAGGGGCTGAGCCCTTGCCGGCAACAACAAAGTGGCAGGGGCTGAGCCCTTGCAAGCAACAATAAAGTGGCAGGGGCTCTGAGCCCCTGCCAGCAACAATAAAGTGGCAGGGGCTGAGCCCCTGCAAGCAACATTAAAGTGGCAGAGGCTGAGCCCCGCAAGCAACATTAAAGTGGCAGGGGCTCTGAGACCTTGCCAACAACAATAAAGTGGCAGGGGCTGAGCCTCTGCCAGCAACAATAAAGTGGCAGGGGCTGAGCCCCTACGAGCAACAATTAAGTGGCAGGGGTTGAGCCCCTGCCAGCAACAATTAAGTGGCAGGGGTTGAGCCCCTGCCAGCAACAATAAAGTGGAAGGGGCTGAGCCCCTGACAACAACAATAAAGTGGCAGGGGCTGAGTCCCTGCCAGCAACAATAAAGTGGTAGGGGCTGAGCCCCTGCCAGCAACATCAAAGTGGCAGGGGCTGAGCTCCTGCCGGCAACATAAAAGTGGCAGGGTGTGAACACCCCAAATTTTTCAAAGGTTTTTTAAAATGACCCTTTTGCCCTTGGCCCTCATTCTCTGAGAAGATAAAAGCAATTTCAAAGCCAAAATTCGGTTGTTCTTCAGATTTTCTGAAATAAATTCCATATTAATGTATCCAACTTGATTCCGGATTCGAATCCAGTGTTTTAAATCCATATTTCCTCAAAATCTGGATCCAAACCCATTTCTGAAGAAATTTTCTCAAAATAGCTTTTAAATTCTCAGAAAAACTCCCTTTTCGTAAATATTTTACAAAAACACAAAAAATTAGTTTTGACCTTTGGTTTCTCGTAAAACTTTAGGATTTTATTCTAAAAATGCAAAAAAAATGGAAACATAACATAAAAAACCAAAAAAATTAGGAAAAGCTACGAGAAAAACGAAGGATTTTTAAGCTTTTTAAAGCCATTTTGCCGAAAACCTCATTTTTAAACCATTTTTCAAAAATTTCCTAAAAAGGGGACCTCCTTTATGAAAAAAGGAAGAATTCCAACAACCCCTTATCGCGCATTCCTTCTCTCATTCACCATCGTCCATCTCTAACAATCTTCTTCACTCTCCCACCATGGATCTTCAACGAACCCCATTCTGGAAGCCTCCATTGAGCCCTCCATCCTCTGATCGTTGGCCTCTCTCTCCCACCATTGATCTACAACAGAAGTTTGGTTTCTCGAGTTTTCTCCTTTCCTCTATAAAGGAAGGCCAGCCAGAAACAGGAGAGGGGCATTTCTTTACTGGCATCCATCATTTTCCTCTTGATCCATCATCACATTGCTTCCCGATCGCTTCTTCCCAGCCTACTTTTTCTCCATTTTGGTTCTGAAGGAGGTCCGATAGCAGAGCGCCATTCTTCACCTCTCATCCAGAACCCCTGCAGTAATAAGGTAAGAACCTCATCTCTCTTCTCTCTTTTGTTTTCAGATTTTCTCTAGATTTTTTTTCTCCTTTTCGTTTCTACCCCGTTTGAAGCACCATGGTAGCATTGGTTTGCCTATAGCAAACCAATCTGCCTTTCATGCAACAGCAATGGAACGATCACGTTCCAATACTTTTTATTTTATTTTTCTTTTTTTTCTTTTATATTTATTTTTCTGCCACATTTAGGCTGTGATTTTTGGGCTCAGGATGTCAGATTCAAGAATCTGATAGGGTTCATTCGAATCGCAGTCCAATTTTGCTGCTAAAATCCACCTTCATCTTGATTTTTTGTTGAATTTCCAATCTCCTATATGATCTTTGTTTTTTTTTTATGTTGATTTCCTACCCTGGTTGACCATGGTATTTAGATTTTCAGTTGTCGGATATTGTTTAAATTTGACATTCATCACAATGTGCTTTAACAACTTCTGTAATTTTCGTGTGTGTGTTTTGTGCTATCGTCCACATAATTTCAACTTAGATCCATCATCGTTTGTATTTGGAAATGGCCTCTAAAAGGATGTCTGATCTGATTCAATATCGGATTGGGTTCATCCTGCAGAAGGCTTCAATCGATCCCGTGATTTCCCTTGTCCTGGTGATTACAATCACCTCGCCGGTTGGATATCTGGAACCTTTAGGCTCTGCAACTAGACCGTCACCCCACCATCGCTACTCAAGCCTTTGGTGATCTCTCGAGAATCCCTATGTTTTCAGTATCTCGCCAATAGTAGTCTGCCATTTATAGAAATTCTGTTTCATCTTAGGTATGTACCCACCGTATCTGGTTTATTTTGGTGCCATTTGTATGATCTGAAGCCTATGTTAGTGAATCCCATATCCTGTCCATTTGCCACCTCCCAGTCAGTTTCATAATCCTCATTCGCCACTATCATTTAGATTCACCAAGCTTTCAGGTATATGCATACAACATCTACATTTGGGTCTATCATCTATGCTAGCAATGTTCGGGCCGATTAAACCATTTTGGATGTCAAAATCTACTACGTCAGAGTCTCCTCTTGTTTTCTGCATTGCGCATTTATGTAATAGTTTGACTCACAATGTCATCTCGATCTACACTTTCATTCAATTTTGTTTTTCCCTTTTTTTTTCTCAATCTTATCTGCTTCTTTGCCATTGTTTCTTTTTTTTTTTTTTTTCTGTCATTGTAATATGAAATTATCAAGTTCATCTTAGCAGTTGGCATTTACTAAGATCATGTTTAAGTATATCACAAATTGAAGTATTGATTCATCTCGGTAATTTACTTTCCATGCAATTACATTCTTGACCATTCATAACTTGAAGATGTTTTTTTTTTATTCCGACAATTTCCATCCCCTGGAATTTTATTTTTGCGATCTGCGATTTACAGGTGGTGACCATCTAAGCAATTTCTTAAGACAACACCTCTGTAATTTGCTGTTTTCTTTCATCCCTATTGAGTCTTCATCCCCAACTTCATGTCCTCATTTAAACTAGACAGGTATCTCATCACAGAGTTGTACAGAGATCATGGTAGGATCCATCTTAAAATGGGATGAGCTCTTTAGTCATTAAGGGCTTGATGTTTATTCATCGGTATTGAGATACCAGGGTCTAGCTCAGTCCAGATGACCAATTTTCTAGGGTGAAAGTCTTATTACCAATGGCTTTTGATGAGGTTCCTCATCTTTGGTCTTTAGCAAAAGCCCCTCTCTCTCTCTCTCTATCTCTCTCTCCCTCCAGGTGGCGGGTTGCTTGTCCCTGACTCTAGTTTGGGGACCCTTTGATTCGTTCGCATGCAAGGCAAGGCCCAGCTAGGTGTCAAGTTTTTGAATCAAAGGGGGCCCAAGAGTTTTGAACTAACGGCTCCTGCCAATGAAAGCCATGTTGTGTATTGAAAACCTCTTACTGTCATGAAATAGATGAGTGGTGTCTGGAGGGCCAGTGTATATGACCATCCTTACTGGTGAGTCTAGGGGTTTTGCTTCCTGGTTCTTCAGCAAAACCAATGACACATGACAGAAAATCTCAGTAGATGGTTTGTGCATGAAGTCCTATTAACAGGACCTAGATCTGTCAGTTGTGGAATTAAGGCTGTACTCAGTTTTGATCCTGAAAACATTGGGTTCAGATGGGGTAAGTCTTTAAGAAGGACAGGAATTGAAGACTGGATGTCAGAAAATCAGAGGGATGTATCCATCTCATTGCCTCGCATAATTCATCTTACCTTGATCGGGCTTTGCAGAGTTAGTTCAAGTTTATCTTTACCATCTCTTGCGTGCAGAGATATGCAAGGAGTCATACAACCACATGAAAGGGGTCGATAGACGACATTCAAAGAATTCAAGAACCACTGTCCTCACAAAGTTCAGATCCACCATCTTCGGATCACCCTTGATCTAATACAGGGAATGGTTCATGATTTCATTGGCGTAATTAGCTTGTATACCCACTGTGTTTCAGATTTGATCATGGCACATTATCTGGATCTTTCATGACTTGATAACTATCATATATGATTGTTGTCTCCATTTTTGTGGGTTTACACATCACTGCACATTTGTGGCTTACCTTAGCATTTGTTTGTAAACTATATGTTTTCTTTTACTATCTTCCTGTGCACTTCATTCTCACAACACTATCCTGAGTATACTTACCTGCTGTGCATACATGGGAAGCACACCATTTTGCAGCCACCTCCATAGTAAAACCCATTTCTCTGTAGCCATCCTTCCCTTTTCACCTGCACCTTCAACATCCTCAGCGATGGTATCTCCTTCACCCCGTAGCAGCATATTGTTGTTTTCATTTTACTGCATTACAAGCACTTCACATAATGCACGTTTCCCTACATTTTCCTGTATGCCCACAGTAATAACAATACATTGTGGGTCACTTCTTGCACTCACTTCGTAATATCTCCCTGCACCACACCTTACCACCTACTAAATCCCTGGGTATCCACAATACCGCAGCCCTATGGGCTGCTGTGATCGTCTGAACTCTCATGACACATCTCCAGCCTCACTAAACTATCACACATCATGATGTTTGGTATCATTCCTACATCTGTTCCATTTCCTCCCCTACCTGCAGCCCATTAACTCATCTCCCCTCTCATGCCATATGTATATATATATGTATATATATGTATATATACACCTATATATATAACATATACATGGTTATATATGTATGTATAAGCATATATGTCATATTTTCTATCTTTCCATCATTCATATCTTATGTATATGATTTTTTTTTTTAGATATTCATGTGATATATATCATTTCCCTTCCATTTTCATATTAATCAAGTGTTTTGCAGGAAATATATGGAAGATATCATCATTGGGAGTTGTAAATTCAACTTTATGAGTTGTAATAGTTAGATCTTAATGAGAATTTACATTTCCTGTTTTAGATTAGAATGTATGAGTATCGTAAATATCATGAATTGCTTGTTTTCATGCATTTTTGCCTTTATTTCTCAAATGCTCACAATGGTGAAACACGAATGGCACGTGCACCATTTCGTAAGAGGTAATTAATCCTAAGTTGATGATTTACATCAATGGCCATAGTCAGGATGTAAACAAGACTTAGTATTTTTATCTTTTATGAAATAACACTGGATCCACACTGGATCCCTCTTTTCAAAAATCATTATATTTTCTTTAAATATTTTTCTCTTTTATCAGAATTTAATCTAAAATTAATTCAATATATATACCAATGGCCATAGTCAAGGTATATTGAGAGTTAATTTCATTTTAAATTCTATAAAAGCACCAAAAATGTATTTTATTCTTCACTTGAATTTAAATGTGGTTATTATATAATATATTCAATGACCATAGTCAGGGATATATTATATCTTCAACCTCATTCTTAATTCATTTAAAGAATGGAATAGCTTTTCAAAATCCTATTTCAAAATTGTTCATACTCATTCATCATTTAGGGATAGAATTGCATCATATTTTCAAAATTCTTTTTCAAAAACCCAAGTGATTTTGAATATCTTTCTTCAAGTTTCTATTTTAAATTCCAAATTCTATCTCAATTTCAAAAGTCCAAATTGACTTTGGAATTTCAAAATCATTTTATATTCAAACTCCAAAATTCCAATCCAAATTCAAAATTCAATTTCAAAGTTCAATTTGAACTTTGAAGTTTCTGATTCATCTTCTGATTTAAAATCAAGTTCTCTTCAAATTTCAAAATCAAAGTTGAGATTGATTCTGAATCTCAAAATCCTAAGCTTTAAAATCAATCTGGGTTTTCAAAACCCAGATCCATCTTTAAAAAGTCCTATTTTGGACTTTTCAGAATCCAAATCCAAAGTTAGGCTCTAATCCCAACTTGGGTCCAGATTTCCAAGTATAAATCTCCACTTTTTGGATCTCAGACTTCAGATCCAATTCTATTTTAGGATCCAGAACCCACTTCCACTTTGGATCTCAGACTCCAGATCCAAAACCCATTCTAGGATCCAGAACCCAATTCTACTTTGGATCTCAGATTCAGATCCAAATCCATTTTAGGATCCAGAACCCAATTCTACTTTGGATCTCAGACTTCAGATCCAAAAACCATTCTAGGATCCAGAATCCAACTCCAGCTTGAATCTCAGATTCAGATCCAAATCCATTTTAGGATCCAGAACCCAATTTTACTTTGGATCTCAGACTTCAGATCCAATTCCATTTAGGATATAGTATCCAATTCCATCTCGGATCTCAAATTTCAGATTCAACTCCCATTTAGGATTCTAAACCCAGAATTCAATTTTAAATCTCAACTCTATCCAGACCTTGGATTCAAATTCCATCTTAAAATTCCGGATTTCAAGTTAACTTCTATTCCCAATTCCAATTCTTAAATCCAATTCCATTTCATCCCAAAATTCAAATCCAATTCCCATTTTCGGATTCTAAATCCAAAATTCAATTTTGATCTCAATTGAAAATCCAGACTTTGGATTCAAAATTCATCTTGAGTTCCAACTTTTAAATCAATCCCATTTCTCAATTCTATTTATATTTCCTAAATTTCCTTCTGATTTCAAAAATTCAAAATTCAATTCCATTTCATCTCTATCCTGATTCAAAGTCCATTTATGACTTTGAAGTTTTTCTTTCTTCCCATTTTATCTCAAATTCAAGATCCTTCCTTTCAAAAAGTCTAGATTACTTTTTCAAGCTCTGATTATTCCAAAAACTTAGAACTTTAAATCTGAAGTTCTGAGTTAAAAACCATTTCTTCACTCTATTATCAAATTCATCTCAGAAACACTTGGAAAATTTCAAAAACATCTTTCAAAAGAGAGCATACATCTTTGCATTGCACAAGCATGATTCTTTATGCATTTTGACTTAAAATAAATTCTTAGATAATTTCTTAGCAAAGCAAAAAGGCATAAATTTGACCCTTGGTTCGATTACCCCTGGTAAAGGCGCCAGGAACGGTCGAACCTCGTACCGACGAGCGGATCCCGTCTCCCAGTTTTCCCGCAAATATTTCAAAAATAGAGGCGAGTTATTTTCAAAATATTTTCAAAATTAAGGTCAAGTGAGACCCCGCAAAAGAATTCTTCTTCTCTCTATTCTTTTCTCTTCTCTTCTTTCTTCTTTTCTTTCTTCTATTTCCTCCCTTCAAAAAGGAGGAAATAGAGGTTGGAAAGGAAAAAGACAAGGAAGAGAGAGAATATTATGAGACAAAAAATTTTGCGATGATCACACAGAGGCTGAGCCCCTGCCAGCAACATCAAAGTGGCAAGGGCTGAGCCCCTGCCGACAATATAAAAGTGGCAGGGGCTGAGCCCCTGCTAGCAACGTCAAAGTGGCAGAGGCTGAGCCCTTGCCGACAATATAAAAGTGGCAGGGGCTAAGCCCCTGCCAGCAACGTCAAGTGGCAGGGGCTGAGCCCCTGCCGGCAACATCGAATCGGCAGGGGTTGAGCCCCTGCTGACAGACACAAGACGACAGGGGTCTAGCCCCTGCCGATGGTGATAAGGTGGCAGGGCCTCGGCCCCTGCCTGAAGAGCCAACGAATGGCAGGGGCCCCCTGCCTGACCGAGTCACGGCGATCCCAAAACAACGAAGGGCAAAAAAAAAGGTGCCGCAGGGGTGACTGGACCCCTGCCGGCTCTTCGACAGCCCCAATAGAAAGGGGGGAAAAAGTTGTCAGGGGCCTGAGGGCTCCCTGTCGACCCTCCGAAGGGCACAGGAGAGGCGGGAGGGCGCGGCAGAGCTGTGCGCCGCCTGCCGACCTCCCGACGAGGTGATAGAGAGGGGGGGGGGGGGGGTGAGGAAGAGAAGAGGGAGGAGAAAAGGGTGGAGATGGCGTACCTGGGAGGTGGTGGCTGGCGTCGGCGGCGTGCGCAGCAAGAGAGGAGACCGGCGCGATGGGGGAGCGAGGGCTGCGAGAGGGAGGCGTGACACCCCTCGCCCTCCAACGCTTCTCTTAAAGGCACAGGGGGGCAACGAATGGCAAAACCCTTGGTGGGTTTCCCTAATCCTCCCGCAAGTGAAGGGGAAGGAGGTGCAGCGCTCGGAAAGAGGGTTTAAAACAAAACCCTCTTCTCAAGTTGGGTTTTGTTTTTAAAACCCTAACGAGATTGGGCCCGGGTCGGGTCCGGACCCGACCCGGGTCCAATACATTGTTTTTTTGTAAAACGTGGGCTTTACATCCTACCCCTCTTAAAAGAATTTCGTCCGCGAAATAATTATTGCCTTAAAGAGTAAAAAATGCAGGTCAAGATATTTTTCCCTGATATCGTTCTTAGGTTCCCAAGTACATTCATCAATTCCATGATGTTGCCACCGAACCTTTACAAAGGAAATGGTCTTTCACCTTAGCACTTGGTCACGACGGTCGACGATCTCCACTGGTCTTTCTTCGAATATCAAGTCCCCTCTAATGTCCACATTATCATAATGAATGATGTGCGATGGATCGTGAACGTATTTCCTCAACATGGATACGTGAAAAACATTATGGATCTGGGCGTACTGAGGAGGTAACGCCACACGATAAGCTGCTTCTCCAATCCGCTCCAGGATTTCAAACGGTCCAACGTATCTAGGACTTAGCTTCCCCTTCTTCCCGAACCGAAATACGCTCTTCGTCAGAGATACCTTAACAAAAACCATCTCGCCAATATCGAAGGTAAGCTCTCGTCGGCGTCTATCTGCATAGCTTTTTTGCCAACTCTGAGCGATACAGAGTCGTTTCCAAATCATTTGCACTTGTTGAGTGTAGTGTTGCAAAACTATAGGTGCTTCCAATCTTCGTTCGCCAACCTCATCCCAGTAAACAGGTGATCGACATGGCCTCCCATACAAAACTTCGTATGGGGCCATCCCGATGCTAGAATGATAGCTGTTGTTATACGCGAATTCCGCCAAACTGATGTGGGAATCCCACTCTCCCTTCCAGTCCATCATACAGGCTCGAAGCATGTCTTCCAAGGTCTGAATCATACGTTCCGACTGCCCGTCAGTCTGACGGTGAAACACAGTACTAAACTTCAGCTTTGTGCCCAAAGCCAGCTGAAGTTGCCCCCAAAACCTTGAAGTGAATCTAGGATCACGATCGGAGATAATCGAGACTGGAACACCGTGCAATCTCACAATCTCTCTAACATAGAGATCAGCAAGACTATCCAACGATTGGTTGAGATAGATAGGTAGGAAGTGAGCAGACTTGGTGAGTCTATCGACGATCACCCAAATCACGTCATGCTTCCTTCGCGTCCTCGGTAGACCGACTATGAAGTCCATGGTGACATCTTCCCACTTCCATAGAGGAATCTCTATCTGCTGCATGACCCCACCGGGTCTTTGGTGCTTGATATTGATTTGCTGACACGTTAAACACTTCGAGACATACTCAGCCACGTCTCGCTTCATACCGTTCCACCAATAATAGCGTTGTAGGTCCTTGAACATCTTTGTGCTGCCAGGGTGAATGGTGTATCTAGACTTGTGGGCTTCCGCAAGAATTTCATCTCGAAGGATCGGGTCGTCAGGAACCCAAAGGCGCTCCTTCAACCATATACTTTCATCCTCCTTCAGACGAAAAGGTGTATCTGCCAGTATCGCTTGAGCCTTCAACTTCTCGTAGCGTGCATCTGTTTTCTGCCCATTGATAATCCTCGCTATTAGCTCAGGCTGAGCAACAAGGTGGGATAAACCGATTGAACCTTGAGTGATAGCGAAAGGTTCCCAAGAGGCTAGGTCTTCGACCAACCTCCAACCAGCAAATAAGGCATTAATCGAAACTTCCGGTGCTTTGCGGCTGAGGGCGTCAGCCACGACGTTCGCCTTTCTTGGGTGGTAGGAGAGGGTGAAGTCGTAATCCTTGAAAAATTCAAGCCAACGCCGTTGTCTCATGTTCAATTCTTTCTGCGAAAATAGATACTTAAGGCTCTTATGATCGGTGAATGCTTCAAACTGCTCCCCATACAAGTAATGTTGCCAAATCTTCAGTGCGAACACCACCGCAGCTAACTCTAAATCGTGAGTTGGGTAGTTCTTCTCGTGAATTTTAAGTTGTCGAGAGGCGTATGCGATCACTTTCCCATTCTGCATCAGCACAGCCCCTAGGCCTGACCCAGAGGCATCAGTATAAATCACGAATCCGCCTTTACCAGAGGGTAAGGTCAAAATAGGAGCACTGGTAAGTCGCTCCTTCAATAACTGAAAACTCACCTCGCACTTCTCGTCCCATAAGAATTTAGCCTCTTTCTTTAGCAACTTCGTCAGGGGTAACGCAATTTTTGAAAAATCCTGAATAAATCTTCTGTAGTAACCCGCTAGTTCTAGAAAACTTCTGATATCACGTGCGTTCTTTGGTTGCTACCAACTAAGTACCGTCTCAACCTTTGCAGGGTCCACGGACATTCCTTCCTTAGAAATAACGTCTCCCAGAAACATGACTTCCTCGAGCCAGAATTCACATTTAGAGAACTTGGCATACAAACGTTCCTTTTGCAAGGTCTCCAACACGATGGTTAGGTGTTCCCGATGTTGCTCTCGACTTTCTGAGTACACCAAGACGTCGTCGATGAACACGATCACGAAGGTGTCCAAAAATGGCTTGAACACCCTATTCATTAAGTCCATGAAAGCTGCTGGAGCATTGGTCAGTCTGAACGGCATGACTGTGAACTCGTAATGACCGTATCTCGTCCGAAAAGCCATCTTAGGAATATCATCATTCCTAATTCTGAGTTGATGGTATCCAGACCTAAGATCAATTTTCGAGAAAACCTTAGCTTTCTGTAATTGATCGAACAAGTCTTCGATACGCGGCAATGGGTACTTGTTTTTTATTGTGGCCTGGTTGAGCATTCGATAGTCGATGCACAGACGTAAGGTCCTGTCCTTCTTCTTCACAAAAAGCACAGGAGCTCCCCAAGGAGAAACGCTGGGGCGAATGAATCCTTGATCCAACAACTCTTGCAACTGCTTCTTCAGCTCCTCAAGCTCAGCTGGCGCCATTCTGTAGGGCACTTTGGAGATTGGCGTCGTACCTGGTAGCAATTCAATATTGAATTCTACCTCACGAGACGGTGGAAGTCCCGACAGCTCTTTAGGAAAAATGTCGGCATAATCACGAACAACATCTAGCTCACTGATGGGAATAGGCATTGGTCCTGATTGGATAACACTAACCAAAAAGGCAGTGCATCCCTTCCGCAAGAAGTTCTGTGCCTTAAGCGCCGAGATCATCCGGCTTGCTCGAACAGGTCTGGGAATTCTGAAATCTACTCTCGAAGAGCCTGGAGGTGATAAAACGATCTTGCCATCACGGCAAAATATCTTGGCATGATACTTGTGCAACCAATCCATGCCTAGGTAAGATAGCACAAGCAGGCAAGTGTCGCTCTGCCACAACTACGTCCAATTCAGGTATGTAAGTGGTGCAAACTGTGTTCTTTCCAACGGGGTTATACACGTCTAAAGCATTGTCAAGTGGTTTTACAGTTATATGCAATTGTTTTACGAATTTTTCTGAAACAAACGAGTGTGTAGCACCACAATCAAAGAGTGCAAAAGCTGCTTGATCAGCAACAAGAATGGTACCTTGAACGCGATCCCCTTTTGTCAATTGATCGACCGTGGCTGCATAAACTCGACCCAGCTCTCTGACACTGCTTGGTTGTGCTCGTTGTTGCTGCTGATGAGGTGGTCGAGGAGGCAGAGATGCGTTTTCGGTTCGCTTGAGGTCATCAGTTGCTTTCTTCCTGCAGTCGCGTATGAAATGGCCCATCTTGCCATAGTACAAGCATCCGCCAGTGTCCCGCGGACAAGATTGTCCTACGTGAGGCCTCTTGCACCTGGGGCAGTTATCTCCCAACGGCTGCCTGGGTGGTGGATGGCCCTGCTGTCGTTGGCGCTTTGCTGGAGGAAACTGCTTCTTCCCTCCCTCAGTCTTCACTGGTAATGGTGGTCGCTGCCCTGGGCTGCCGGAATAGGTCTTCTTCTGATCACCACCTGACGTGGGTGACTTTTTGGCTTGCACACTTTTTGAACGCTCCCAATCCTCGTTCAGTAGGGTGGCTGCTGCTACCGCCGCAGAAAAAGTCGCGGGCATGTTGGTGAGAACCCTATGCCTGAGTCCTTCCTTCAGTCCGCGAATGAACTTTCCAGCCCGCTCGTGATCATCCTCGAATAGGTGAGGACAGTAGTGCTCCAACCGTTTAAATTTGGCGACATATTCGTTCAAACTTAAGTTGCCTTGGCACAGCTCCAGAAATTCCACCTTCTTTTCCCTCACATGAGGAGGAAAGTAGTTTCCGAGAAAAGCCCTCCGGAAGGCCTCCCAAGGAATCACCTCCGCACCTGGGAACTGCACCTCCCGGGTAGTGTCCCACCACTCGCGAGTGTCGTCCTTCAATCGGAAGGACCCGAACATCGTCTTCTTATCGTCAGGGACGGACAACACTTGGAACACCCGTTCCACCTCTTTGACCCAACTCTCCGCCAAGTCAGGGTCAACCTTGCCAGAGACGGTAGGAAGGTCAAGCTTCAAAAAATTTTCATACGTGGCGGTTGGTGTATTCCCAACAAGAGAACCCGGATCCTGATGGGGGTGACCCTGGTTACGAATCGCCTCTGCCAAGGAGTTGAGGGTATCCATCATGAATCCCCTCTGCTCATGCAACTCATCGGCCATGTTGTTGCTTGAGTTTCCCGCCATCCTTAAAAAGCAACCAAGGTTAAGAGTCAAGAAATACTTTAAGAAGCACAAGAAGACCTAAGTATAGGAGCAAAGGCAAAAATATAGATCTTTATTACGAAAGTCATTTATTTAGAATCCAGCTGTGCTGGTACATAAGCAAAAGTTCTATTCCGTAATTATAAATGAGTTCAAAGACTCCAATAAAACTGGGTAGGTGCTACCTCCCCTTATGGACGACTAGAGTACTTCTTAAGATATTCCCTTCTTTTGCTTGTGCGCCTGAATCTGCGCTTAGGGGTGAAGAAAAGTGGCTCCCCGTAGGAGGTCTCCTGTCCGTAAAGGGGCGTCGCCGGAGTATATTCCGGTGAGCCAAGACTATAATCTGAAGAATCCATCGCAGGTGTGTATGTGGGTGATACACCGCCCACTGGGTCTGCTGGAGGTGGCGGTTGCTCGCCTGCAGTCAAAATTGCGATCTTGCCATCATGCTCGGCCTTGTGAAGGCAAGCATCCATGGAGTGCCCTGTTTCTCCGCAGAAACCACACTCCTCTGCTAATTCAGGGGGAACAAAATCTCTCGATGACTTCTGTGGTGTCTGATGGTGCACCCGAACATGCAAAGGCACGGATCCACCTTCTCGAGCGTACACCTCAGCCCACGTTGCTGCCAAGGGTATTTGGTAGGCGATCAGTAGTAAGAAGCCTTGATCATCCGTAAAAATGGGTAGAGGAGGGCGGTTAGCCCAGTAACCAGCCCCGAACATCCCATGTCCGCCCCTCTCCCTTACGGAACGACCACGCGTCCTGCACGTGCCCCTACCGTGACTACCACTAGAACCAGCAAATGGATCCATCTCTCGGACGGTACTACGAATAGAAGCAAGAATATAATTTAGTTTAAACATGCTATAAAATCTCAAAGACTTACTTACAGCGCGATGGGATGCTCAATAGTCAAGATTCACCTCTTTCTGATATCGCTCTGATACCAAGTTGTAACGCCCCAAAATTTCGACTTATGATTTCGAAAACATTATCAAAAAACCTTTCAAAGATTTAAAGTTTTAACTTTTAAAAATGACAGCGGAAGACATTTAAAAAGGAGCACAAGTCAACAATCCTGGGTACGTTAGCTGAAAAACCGTCATTCACATGAACAACAACTTAAAGGAATTGAGGAAATAAGGCAATAGATTAAAAATCTGCAGTTTATTACAAAATGAGCATTTTTCCAAAGTTCAATAATCTAAAGAAAACTAAAAAAAAAACAGACTCAGAGCCAAGCCGCCAGCAGAAAGAAGATAAATCTTGATCCATATTGCACCACGCCATCGATCGCCCGTGAAGCCCTACTCCTCACTTGCCCATGAAATGGGTCAGTTTCATAACAAACCAATAGATGCACGAACAGATAAGTAGAATGAAAATAAAGCAGGACATTCATGAGATAAGCAGTTATGATATCAATACAATTGTAATCTATTCTAACAAGTATGATATGTGCAAAGAGCTGTTAGTTGAAGCATTTCACGCAGTGTAAGTCTCAGTCCTCTACAACTATTCAAGAAGATATTCTTTAAGTTCTGATATTAACTGGCTTGTGGGTACACACAGACGCGAAACGTAGAAACAACCGAGACCGATCCGGGGGTTTATTATGTCAGGTGTTTTCATTAACCTGGATGGCTGACTGAGTCTGCTCCTAAGAGGACGGTCAGTGACCAAGAGAGTAAATCCCCAAAGGCATTCGTGGCCCATGGATGCATCCAACTTCTGCAGAAGTACCTGGGAGTTACCACCTAGGATAATTTATGGTATTCCCAATTCCCCTAACTCCGATGACTGGGGAAGTCGAGTCTTTTGCCCGTGGGGTGGTTGTTAATAACCTGTCCATCAGAGTTTTTGTACCATCCATCCTCTCCCTTGATGAACCGTGAAGGTCGAATGGGTACGACGGGGGTTTCTTAACCGCCGCCCCATCCTACATGCTCTGGTCTATTAGACCCACTCGAGCATCTTGCCTGTGAAGGCGAATGGTCACCATTTATGTGATCTCAGCATTGTGCTAAATGCACGCATCAAGGTTGCTACAACCTCATCATCCAACCATCGTAACCCACATGGGACGTACTTGTCCAAAAGTACGATCGTACCTTCCTAGAGGTACAACTACGATAAGAGGGCAACATATAATGTTTTATGATTGTTTTGGTTCATACATGACATGTATTGCTCTTTGAGCAATTGGCCTGTGGAGGCCGACATTATCTCATCTATATCAATAAAGTGTTGAGTTCTCACTTCAAGGTACTCCATGACCTCTCGTCCAATTTTTACCATACCTGCCTTAAGGTTCGGTTATAATAGTAATTGCAGTGGGTTTCTCTCCAGAAATGAGTCTATTCATTAAGTATGCAAATTTCAAAAGGATAAGCATGCAGGACAGACAATCATAAGTGAAGAAGTCCTACAGGTAAACAGGTATACCAATTAAACTACTTGATTCTCTCTAAAATGAGTCTACCCATAGAGTTTACTCTAAGCATGTAGTTTCAAAAGAATCAGAACAAGTAAAACACTAACTAGCAATTCATAAATTAAATACTTCTTAAGATAAGCAGGTATGTAAAATAACTATTCTATCTCAGGAGTCTTATTTTATTTTATTCATCCAAAATCCTCGTGCGACTTTCCCCTACCTCGCGATGTCGTGCAGCTGCGTGCGTCTACGAGTGTAGATGATACGAGGCTCAGGCCGCGGAGCCAGAGCGGGGTTCGATACGAAGTCTGCAAAAGTGTAAGTATTCAACGCTACTCTATTTATCATGCGGAGAAATAGAAATAATAGGCCTGTTGATCGAAAAAGAGAGAGGCAGCAGGGGTGTGCCCCTGTTGGCCAAAATCAGAAAAGCGACAAGGGGCAAGCCCTTGCCTGTAGACAACTTCGGGGTGACAGGGGCTGAGCCCTTTGTCGAAAACATCGAGGCGGCAGGGGAGGTCAGCCTCTGCCGATCACAACAAAGTGGCAGGGGCTGAGCCACTACCGACAACAACAAAGTGGCAGGGGTTGAGCCTTTGCTAAGTGGCAGGGGCTGAGCCCCTGCCAGCAACAATAAAGTGGCAGGGGCTGAGCCCCTACCAGCAACAATAAAGTGGCAGGGGTTGAGCCCCTACCAGCAACAATTAAGGGGCAGGGGCTAAGCCCCTGCCAGCAACATCAAAGTGGCAGGGGCTGAGCCCCTGTCGGCAACATAAAAGTGGCAGAGGCTCAACATCAAAGTGCAGGGGCTGAGCCCCTGCCGACAATATAAAAGTGACAGGAGCTGAGCCCCTGCCGGCAACATCGAATCGGAGGGGTTGAGCCCCTGCCGACAGACACGAGACGACAACGGTCTAGCCTCTGCCGATGGCGATAAGGTGGCAGGGCCTCGGCCTCTGCCTGAAGAGCCAATGAATGGCAAGGGCCTCAGCCCTTGCCTGACCAAGTCACGACGACCCCAAAACAACGAAGGGCAAAAAAAGAAGGTGCCACAACGGTGACTGGATCTCTACCGGCTCTTTGATAGCCCCAATAGAAAGGAAAAAAAAGGTGACAGGGGTCTGAGGGCTCCCTGTCGACCCTCCGAAGGGCACAGGAGAGGCGGGAGGGCGCGGCAAGGCTGTGCGCCGCCTGCCGACCTCCCGACGAGGTGACAGAGAGGGGGGGTGAGGAAGAGAAGAGGGAGGAGAAAAGGGTGGAGATGGCTTACCTGGGAGGTGGTGGCCGGCGTCGGCGGCGTGCGCAGCAAGAGAGGAGACCGGCGCGATGGGGGGGCGAGGGCTGCGAGAGGGAGGCGTGACACCCCTCGCCCTCCAACGCTTCTCTTAAAGGCACAGGGGGGCAACGAATGGGGAAACCCTTGGTGGGTTTCCCTAATCCGCCCGCAAGCGAAGGGGAAGGAGGTGCGGCGCTCGGGAAGAGGGTTTAAAACAAAACCCTCTTCTCAAGTCGGGTTTTGTTTTTAAAACCCTAACGAGATTGGGCCCGGGTCGGGTCCGGACCCGACCCAGGTCCGATACATTTTTTTTTTGTAAAACGTGGGCTTTACAAATAGTGAAAAGAATGAAATGCTATGAAATTTAAGTGAAGTGAAGTGATATAATGAAATGCTAGGAAGTTGAAATAGTGAGAAAGAAATGAAGTGTTGCGAACATGCAAGGAAATGGACTGGGATATACTATGATAAGCTGTAAAAATAACTAAACATGATATGCTATAAAAAGTCATAGGGCTTGCTATAAAAAAAAAAGGATTAACGATCTATTGTGCAGGTAGCTGGAGATTGACAGATGGTGATGACTCTAAGACATTGTTTGAAAGAAGATCAAAAACCTTAAATTTGAGGAAGTAATGCCACCAACATAAATATAAAGGTGATCTCAAAAATAGTCAATCCCTCATGTTCCTTTGGTCCCCAACAGTAGCCTCTCCCTTAACTAATTCACAATCAGCATATGACCTCCACCCCATGGAGCTTCAAGTGAAATTTTCTAACTGTTTCTTCTAGGAATCTTAACAGGGGCCCTTGACAATACATCAATGAAAATTAACGGGCTGTCTTGGATTGGGAACGATAACACGTCCACAACACTCCAGCCTCAGCGATGTTTCATGGTGATAAAATAAAAAATAACACAAAGAGAAAGAAATCCCATGGCTTTGATAAACCAGTGGGTCTTATAATGTATTCTCAATACCCTTTTGAGGAGACAAGCACAAACACTGGGTGAAGATGGGATTTCAAAGTTGCTTCAATAGTTGGGCAATACATAACTTTAGACTCCCAAAAGAATGAATTATAACAAACAGATTCAGAGAATAGATTCATCAAACTTTAATTCTAATTCTGAACACAATTTTCAATACACAGGAAAAATATACTGTCACGAACATATGTTGAATCAAGCGAATCTGACTAAAAAAAAAAGCTTACATAATTCAACCCAAGCGACAAATTCAAGAATAATCCTCTCATAAAACAGTCTTTAAAGAAATTGGACGTCATCAGAACACCCATTCAGATATGCAGTGGATCTTGAGAACATGACATTCAAAACAGAACACGTTCAAATTAAGAGGACAATCAAATGAACACATTCAAGGTTCCAATCAAAGCTTGAAAAAGGTCAAATTCAAGGGTTCAACAATTTTCAAACCGATAGTTAACGGATTTAAAACATGAAACAAGAGGAAATTAGATCTAAAATAGCCTCAAATTAGGTGAACATGCGCAGGTTGAACGTGATGAAGCTAAATTCAGAGCCTCAGATGGACTATAAACGAATGAATAGAACCAACACCACAGTCACCAAATTGAAAATGTAATCAGGTAAACCGAACACAGATAGTACAACAGTCAATCAGATCCAACAATGAACAAAAATAAGAAAGAGAGCAAAACAGAAGGAAATGCATACAAGGCAACACGATAAATGACAGAGATACAGTGGATAGGATGAATGCCTTAGATCAGTTGGTAGACTGATATAAAAATGGGGGTAGGAAGGTTAAAGGCTATCCCTTAAACAAATCTCATGGCAGTGAAACAAATACCTGGGAAGAGAAAGGCAACACGTCAAGGGATGAACACCCATCCTTCACTGTCACCCAAACTAACGATCCTATATAACTGAGAGTGATTCTCGACTGGAATGTTGATGCTCAATAGATATTGGATGCCATTCATCACGTTAACGTAAACGAAAATCCATAGATATTAGAAAAAGGAAAGGCACAGATGATGAGATACCGTAATAATGTAAAATTTTTAATATGATGGTTATCTAAACATGCAATTGAAGGCATTCTAAACAAAATATGATGATATGAACCAGAGATAATGAATCCAAATGGTCAGTCACGTAAAAAATACTTGAATGAAATGCCTAGATAGAGTATTAACATGATGGAAATGCAAGGATGCATCATGAAGGGTTATTGTGATGAACTACTAAACACCATCAAAACAGATATCCCGAGTATATAAAAATCAGTAGAAACAGATTGTAAATAAAAGTGTAGGAATACATGTATTCTGTTAATCTCGCACAATGTAAGTCAATTTTGCTATAAGCAAACTAACATTACATGGGTGCTTTAATGAGATGATTGAACAGGAAAAGAAGGCAGAAATGAAAAGAGAAGGAAGGGGAAACTCTTACCGTGGCCAATGCTTCAGGGTCGACTAGCTTCTTCAATCGACAAGAGGAAAAATACCAGAGAGAGAAGGGGGAAAGAAGGCGATGGTGTTGATTGATGGATGGAGAAGTGTTGTGAAGGAGAGGTAAGAGGCGATGCGAGAACGATCGATGATCGACCCTCCTCCCTGCGGTTTGCTTATATAGGAGATGGAGGAAGGATCTGGAAGAGGTGGATGTCATTAGGGATCAACGGTCGAAGATGAAGGCAGCCAATCAAAGGGTTGAGGGCAATGGGGGGAACTCTCCAGAAGGGGGAGGATCGGGCGAGGGAGAGAGAGAGAGAGAGAGAGAGAGAGAGAGAGCTCGTGAATGGGGAAGAACGAGAGTCCGTTAAAAATTTTCCTAATTTTCAAAAAGTGGGTCCTTCTAGAGGATTTTTCAAAAGGTGGTTCTCACTACAAAATAGTTTCTAAAGACTTAAAAAAAAAATCGTGTTTACTCCAACTTTTATATTTTTTTGGTGTTTTTGAAATAAAAACATAGAAAACTAAACGATTTTAGACCAATTTTGCAAAATTCAAAAAATATATTTATAAAAGAAAGGTTTTTTGAGAATTCAGGTTTGATCTTTAAAATCTTCTTCAAAAGAAATGAGTTTAAATCCATATTTTGAGGAAATATTCGAGTTCTTAACCTCGAATCAAAAAATATAGAGTCTCGAATTCAAATGGACACCGGATCGACCGTCTGAGCCTTTTAGAAATGATTTTTGATATTTTTGTAAATTTAATTTTGAAATATGGATAACGAGGCTCAGTTTTGGAATTTGGCAATGGATCCGGATCCAAAATCGAGTCAGATGGATAAAAAATGGAGCTTATTCCAGAAAATTCGAAGAATAACTGAAATTTATATTGAAATTGGCTTAATTTTCTCAGAAAATGGAGTCAGGGGCGAAAAGGAAATATTTACAATATTTTGAAAAAATTGGGGTGTTCACAGGACTGCCCATTCACGTGCTTCTTTTCACTAGGCCTCAAACGAGCACATCGTCGATGAAGGCGATACAACACCATTTTCATTTTCATTTTCATTTCTAGGGAATCACAATACGTGAGCTCTCTCACTAACATAGGGTCATCACACAAAAGACTCCAGCCGAGTCGAAAAACCTCAATAGGTGTTCTATGCTAATACCCTTATGGTGTTCAAGTCTCAATCATTCATTACATCAACATTGTAATATGCACCTAGTGCACTTCTCAATGTCTCGAGCACGAGACTAAGGTGTACCACTTGAATTGCGTACTAAACAGTACAAGTGTCAAAATATGCTAATGTGTACGTGCGAAGCAATATTACACATGATTTCATTCTTTTTGCACAAGTATCGAAAGCAGTAGTAATGGCACTACGCATATTTATGTAATACATGAAAATGTGCAAGTAGGTGTATCATTCGGCATTCATATGCGATACACTATTCAAGACTATGTAAATTGATCATGATTGCATATATATATATATATATATATATATATATATATATATATATATATATATATATATATATATATATGTACATGACAAGATAGTTGTCGAACATTTTGTGCATGGGCCATGATCGTAAAAATTTCAAGTATCGCATTCGTAACGTTATACACAGGCAAATTTCGCATCGCACATCCATTTGCATAGAGAATTTGCGATGACACTATATACAAGTGTTGAGGTATGAAATTTGACATAGAAAAACTAGACAAAAATTGGAGAAGAACCCTTTTTACAGAACGAAAAAATGATCTCCCGTTGGGGAGACATGACTCTGACGAGATGGACTAAAAACTGTGCAACTCACATAATGCAGAAGGATAGGGGTCTGGCTTTTAATCAAACTAGGGCATAAAATGACCATATAAATCGCTAAAAAAATGACAAAAATATACTAGATTCAATTATGAAGATACCACTTTTTAATAATTGGAAATGCGATCTTCGGTTAGGGAGATATGCTCCTGACAAGTTGGTCCTGATTCGAGTATCGATTTAAGCAAATCGCACAATGATTTGTTGAATAACACCATATGTAACGCCCCAAATTTCAAACTTGCAAACCTTTTTAGAAAAACAGGCAAGAGACTAGAAATATCTCTTTCCTTCAGAGTTTGTTTATGAAATCAGCGGAAGATTTTTCTTTGATAAATCATAAGGCAAGCTGACATTTTTGGGCACGTTAGCTAAAAGAACCAAAACTCACAAGATTCGGATATCCTAAGGGAAATCCGATACAAACCCAAGCGTCCAGAACGCGAGCTAAGAGCAGGAAGAAGAAGTCTTGAAGCCATCTTGCAAGCGCGCCATCGCCTGTAGTGTACCTAATCATCACCTGTACCCATAAAATGGGCTAGTTTCGCGAAAAACTAGTAGGTGTACAAGAGAGACTACAAGAACTGAATTAAGTACATTTAATTCAGTAGGTTACGCAGTTTAAAGCAGATATGCAGTTAAACAGGTAAGCAATGCAAGCAGGTGAATAGTGCAAACACGTAAGCAGTACAAGCGAATAAGGCGTGCGAGCGAGTAAGTAGTGCAAGCGAGTAAGCAGTGCAAATGCGTAAGTAGTGCAAACAGTAAGCAGTTCAAAGCAAGTAAGCAGTGCAACTGACCAACGCAGCATACAATCAATTTGATCGTAGGCTGTGAACTACTACGCAACAAGCTTGTCCTTGTTCCTAGAACGAGGTCTCTGCATCTAATCACCACCAGGACATAGCTTGTCACTCACTACTTCTAACCAACGCTTTGTCCTGAATGACCTTAATCTATCCTCATCTCTCAAAGTCTTACGCGGCTAACCATCACCAGTTATGACGCACTAAGGCGTCATACTTTCTCAGAAAAGCTCACCCTTCCGTAGAAGGTCCAAAACATAATCACTAACTCAAATTGCTAACGATCTGATTCTCACACCTGAGTCAAGCATGTAATCATGCTAAAACAGAAAGCCGAAACTATGAATTCATAGTTGGCTATCACAAACAATCTCAGAAGATCGTCATAGCTCACCATAACTTTTTATGGTAAGCAAAAACACAAGATCCACATCGGATCGTTCGGTCTGAGAGATATACGACTGGACAAGGAATTACCGCCCTAGAGGGTATACCTGATCTTGGACCCTACACTTCCTTACAGGAGTTCACCGTCTTTGCGGCTAACCGTTCGTGGACAATGTACATCCTCACAGAGATCTCCCACTCTAGTCGGGTCACCTGATCTGGGAAATGTATAACCTCACAGCAAAACCTTTGGGAGATCAGTCCCTAACAAATGCCATATCCAATGAAAATCATTGCGATACACGCATCCACACAAATGATCGCTCTCAGGGTCGATAGCCACTAATACAAACAACAAGATCAACGCCCGGATCACCTGGTCTGGGACATGTATAACCTCACAAGGAATTCCGCCCTAGATGGTATACCTGGTCTTGGACCATACACTTCCTCACAGGAGTTCACCGTCTTTGCGGCTACCTGTTCGTGAACAGTGTACATCCTCACAGAGAATCTACCACTCTAGCCGAGTACCTGGTCTTGATCATACACGCCCTGCAGATAATCCTTTGGAGATCAGGTGCTCGACAGACACATGTGAACACCCCAATTTTTTCAAAGTTTTGTAAAAATGACCCTTCTGCCCCTAACTCCATTTTCTGAGAAATCAAAGCAAATTCTTCAGACTTTCTGGATTAAAAACCATATTGATCCGTTCAAAATCGTTTTCAGGTTCAAATCCGGTGCTTTAAATCCATATTTCCTCAAAACCCGGATCCTAACTCATTTCTGAAGAAGTTTTCTCAAAATGGCTTTAAAATTCTCAGAAAAAATTCTCTTTTGTAAATATTTTTGCAAAAACACCAAAAAAATTAGTTTTAACCTTTGTTTTCTCACAAACTTTAGGATTTTATTCTAAAAATACAAAAAGAATGGAAAATAAAACAAAAACAAAAAAAAATGGAAAATTTCAAGAAAAATGAATGAGTTTAAACTTTTTAAAATCGATTTTGCTAAAAAAATCATTTTTAAACCATGTTTATGAAAAAATTTGTTAAGGGAGCCTCTTTTTGGAATAAACCAATTTTTTTTTTTACAAATAAACCCTAATCGCCCCCCCTCTCTTTCACTCTCGCCACTTTCCCTTCTCTCTTTCTCTCTCCTCCATTGCCAATCGCCCAAACGCTCGAGGCCGTCACCCTCCATCTCCAAACCCATCTTCCTCCTCCATCCATCTCTAACAACCTTCTTCTCGAACCTCCTCTTCCCCTATAAAGGAATCGTATAGAGGAACCCTAAAATCATCCGTTCTCACCCCTCCATTTGGCATTCTTCTCCTTGCTTCTTTTTTATTTTTTTCGATCGATTGAAGATAACCCAGTACGAAGCCAAGCAAGCCTGGTGCTCTCCTCTCATCAGCTGAAGGAATCAGATCACTCTTCACCCCCGCACCCCTTGTGAAGGAAACTCCGCCCACTCTTTCAGACTACCAGCATACCAGAAACTCTGCAGCTTCAGAGATCAAATGGAAACTTGAGATTTTCAGAGGATCCTGGAGGCTTGACAGTCTCGATCATGGTAAGAATACCAGCTCGAATTCCAACCATCTTACTAAAGGCAAAGTTCATTGGTTGCTGTGAATATCTATTTCAAAGGCTAGTATATGATACAATCACTAAAGCAAACACAGAAATGGGAGAGTAAAATAAAAATAAAAATGAGAAACCGAAGTCTTTGATGTATTTAACCTATTGCAGTTGGTATATTATTTTATTGCTCTTTTGTCTAGGGTCATTGATGACTCCCTTTATGGCCGTGGTGTTTTGACGTTACCTGTCAAGAAACTCCAGCTTGCGGTTGAAATATTATTATGCTGATCATTTACTAAAATCACGACTGCATTGGTTGCAGTTCTCTGCTATATTTGAAATTCTGTCAACTCCCTGTTACATAGCCCTTTTTCACACATTTACTCCTGCATTATCTTGACTTCACACATTGTGTATTATCTCATTTTGCTTTTCAATTTGTTCCCTTGTTCTTTCTGTTTGGTTCGTCTAACCTACATAATGATTGAACTGTCCGAGAGTCTGCAGAAAAGGAAGGTTTTCACTCAATGATTTTAACTAGTTCAAAGTTATGCTGACAAAGATCAAGAACTATTGTTGTTATGCATGCTGCAATTGCTATATCCTTCTTCATAGGACTGAACTGACATGAAGGCACCAACTCCAAAGGAATGCTGACATTTTAAAGAGCCAACTGGATTCAGGGCTGCATCTCAGATAATAGAGAGTCTTGTTCGTGAGTTTGACAAATTTGAATGCTTTCACAATCCCTTCATAGTCTTTTGCATCTACACCCCTGTACAACATTGTACCCATAGCAGGTTTGTACCATCTTCATTTATCATAACACTGCTCTGTCCCATTTCACCTTATATTGCAAATATAATGTCATTGTCCTCTTAACTACATCTCTGTACATCATTTTTTTGAATTCAGTATTTAATTGGTTGAGTATGTCAAACATCTTCATAATATAGGCCATTCATTTTCTTTAGCGTATTGTTATGCAAATATATGTCATATCACCCAAGTTTTCACAGTGAAGTTCTATATATATACACCATATATTACATTTTCTCATCATGTTGTCATGCAAACACATGGTATGTCATTTAAGACTCACACAACATGTTGCTGTATATTTTTTTTTATATATCACTTGAGATTTATATCCTGCCATTTGCATGTCATATACTTTGACACCTCACCCTGTATGGATATTCAGTATGGCTGAGCATTGACATTTCATTTCTCATGCATCTTTGCTCTAACTATGTATTTATATATCATTATGAAGGTACATTATCTATCTTGGCATAAGTATGTCACTTAGGACATGTATATATACTTCCAGTTGTTATGAAGGAGCATTTTTACAATATGGCCTAAGCATGTTATTCAAGCTATACATGTATAACTGCCAGTTGTTATGAGTGTGTCATTCAGGATATACCTGTGCATTCTTCATTTAACATGAACATAGTATTTAAGCATGTACATATGCATGTCATCACCCAACATTTCATAAGTCTCTTACACATTCACCCTTTCATTAACATACACATAGTTAGATCGGTCATGATATCTTCCATTTCTTTGTATATTTTGTATCTTCATGATAATTCAGTTTCGCAGAAAACACGAGTCTCTTTTACAAATTAGGAATTTTGATTTCCACCCAAATAAATTAATTAGGTGCTAAATTTCACATTTATAGCTTAGATTAGAATGTATAAGCATGTATATTCTCTTCTTTCATATTATTTTCTCTTTTATTCCAAAAATGCACAAATAGGAATACGAATGACACGTGCACCGTTTAGTAAGAGGTAATTGATACTAAGTTGATGATCCACATCAATGGCCATAGTCAGGGTGTGGACAAAACTTAGCATTTTTATCTTTTACAAAATAACATTGGATCCACACTGGATCCATTTTTCAAAAGTCATCATATTTTCCTAAAATATTTTCTTCTTTTATCAGAATTTAACTTAAAATGAACTCAAAATATATGCCAATGGCCATAGTCAGGGTATATTGAGGGTTAATTTCATTTTAAATTCTATAAAAGCACCAAAAATGCATTTCATTCTTCACTTGAATTTAAATGTAGTTATTACGTAATACATTCAATGACCATAGTCAGGAATGTATTATGTCTTCAACCTCATTTTTAATTCATTTAAAGAATGTGATAGCTTTTAAAAAATCCAATTTCAAATTCTTTAAATTCATTCATCATTTAGGATAAAATTGCATCATACTTTTCAAAAACTCATTTTAAAAATCCAAGTGATTGTGAATATCTCTTCTTCAAATTTCAATTCTACCTCAATTTTCAAATCCAAACTTTGAAATCAAATTCAAAGTTTAAATCCAGCTTGATTCATTCCAAAATCAAATTCAAAGTCTCATTTGACTTGGAAAATTCATCCTCAAATCAATTTTGAAATTCCAAAAACCAAAGTTAAAATCTCAACTTGGATCTAGATTTCCAAGTATGAATCCAATTCTACCTTGGATCTCAGACTTTAGATCCGAAATTTCCTTTAAAGATCCAGAATCCAATTTCACCTTGGATCTCAGATTACAGATTCAAATTTCCTTTAGGATCCAGAATCCAATTCTACCTTGGATCTCAGACTTTAGATCCGAAATTTTCTTTAAAGATCCAGAATTCAATTTCACATTAGATCTCAGATTCAGATCTAAATTCCAACTTTTAGGATCCAGAATCCAATTCTACATTGGATCTCAGATGGCAGATCCAAATCCATTCTGGGATCCAGAACCCAATTCACCTTGGATCTCAGATTACAGATCCAAATTCCATCCTAGGATCCAGAACCCAATCCTACATTGGATCTCAGACTTCAGATCCAAATTCATTCTAGGATCCAGAGTCCAACCCTATCTCGGATCTCAGATTTTAGATCCAAATACCATCTTGGATTCCAAATCTTGAATCCAATTCCATTCAAAATTCCAAATCCAAATTCCACTTTAATTCCAATTCTTAAAACCAATTCCATTTTCATTCCATATTTCAAATCAAGTTCCCATTTCAGATCCTAAATTTAAAATTCAAAGTCTATTCCGAATCCAGATCTTGGATTAGGATTTCACCTTGAAATTCCAACTTTTAAATCAATTCCATTTCTCAATTTTATTCAGATTTCCCAAATTTTATCTTTCCTTCTGATTCAATTCCATTTTCATTTTTATTCTGATTCAAAGTCCATTTATGACTTTGAAAATTCATTTCTTCTTCTTTTATCTCAAAACCTCAAAATCCTTTTGTTCAAAATCTAGATTTATTTTCCCAAGCTCTTGATTATTCTAAAAACTTAGAACTTTAATCTTAAGTTCTGAGTTAGAAATCATTTCTTCACTTTATCAGATTCATCTCAGAAACACTTGGGAATTCTTCAAAACATTTTCAAAAGAGCATACATCTTTGCATTTCGCACAAGTATGATTATTTGTGCAGTTAGACTTAGAATAATTTCTTAGATAAATTCTTAGCAAAACAAAAGGCATAAATTCGACCCTTGGTTCGATTACCCCTGGTAAAGGCGCCAGGAACGGTCGAACCTCGTACCGACGAGCGAATCCCGTCTCACAGTTTTCCCGCAAACATTTTAAAAACGGAAGCGAGTTATTTCAAATATTTTCTAAATTAAGGTCAAGTGAGACCTGCAAAAGAGTTCCTCTTCGCTTCTCTTCTCTCTTTTATTTTTCTCCCTTCAAAAAAGAGGAAAATAGAGGTTGGAAAGGAAAAGAGAAGGAAGAGAGAGAATATTACGAGAGGAAAAATTTTGCGATGATCACAGGTTTGGCGACCGTGATGGGACTCGTCTTCGTCCGGTCAAATTTAATGCCTTTTACTTTGCTTTGATATTATCTGAGTCTTTATTCTACATATGTCAGCTTCATTCCCATGCAAACCTTAGGAACCTAGACTCTATCCTAAGCTGACACCATTTGCATATAGGATTAAGTATGGTTTTGTAGGACCATATTGAGGAGATTATTCCATGCTCACATTAGACTTAGGTCTGAAATACAACTCTCCTCAATTCTAGGGATTGAATGCAAAACAATGTATGCAAGTGTATGCTTCTCTTCATTTTAATCTATCTCTTTAGGACTTGCATTAAAGCCTTCTGATTTTTTTGCATGTTGCACATATTTTTGAAAACCTCCTTACCTATATTGTCCCGGTCTTCATGTTGCTGGCCTGTCTCACTGAACCATAGTTCGGGAGAGAGCCTCACAACTAGACCACTTATTTGGGTTCGCTCCCCCTACCACGTACCTAAGGGCCATAGTCCGAAGTATATCGGTAGGTGCTCAAGGATGTTGGGAAGCCATTACCTTAGAACCAGAGGAATATTTCTATGCCACGTACTTCGAGCTTCGGCTTGAGTATATCGGCATATCTTGATTGGAATCAGATAATCTGAATCCTAGAGTTAGGATTAAGGTCCTACAAGCCATTTCAAAATATTGCATTTAGAGTCAACCTCTAGGGATTGCTGTTTGTGCATCCTTGTTTGTATATCTATGATTGTATGATATTTTATATTTCTTACATTTTTCAAAACCCCGGGTATATATTGTTCAAAATTTCCTCTTTATTTTAAAACCCAGGTGTATTTTCCTTTTTTCTCTTAATTTTCTCTAATTCTTTTTGATCCTGCCTGCAAATTCTTCAAAAAGTTTTGAAATCCTTTTCTATATTCTATTCCTTACCCTCATTTACAATAAAACATCTTTTGTCAGGAGATGTCCTTTTCAAAATCAATCTTTGTTCATATTTTACTTGTTTATCCTTTTTTAGAAAAACAATGCGGTTGTCGCAAATTTTGGTGACAACCTGATCCCTCGTAATGGGATATTTTCATTGTCAAATTGTGATTTCTTCCTTTAATAAAATTTCCTTCCTAGATCTTTTCTAAAAACCCTCCATTTATTCAGCAGTGAAAACGTCAATGTTCATCATGGTTCAAACAAGAGCGAGAAGAAGGGCAGCTCAGCGGCACAATGACATCGAAGTGGAAGAAATAAACTCTTCCAGGCTGTCCCGAAAACATAGTTCAGAGAAAGATGATGTTGACCCAGCAATGTATAAGATCTTTCAAAAGATGATGGCAAAGATGATGTCTGAGCAAGGAGGGGCAAGTTCAAAAAAGACATCTTCTAAGAGCAAGACCAAGAGAAAGCCAATAAATAAGCATGCCAGGATCAACAAGAAGAAGGTCCAGCAGGACAGCACCTCTGAGGGCACAGAATCAGCAGAAGAGGATTCCGAAGAAGAACAGTTTGTGTTCATCCCAAAACATCTGCGACAGCCCAAGAAAGTGGCAGAAGAACCTGACTCAGTCAACAAACCTAAAAATGGGGTCCCGACAGAAGATTCAGTTCAAGTATTGACTAAGATGGTCAAAGATTTGCAGATTCGAGATAAAGGAAAAAGGGTATATACCAGACAAGACTTCTACCTTGGTTTAGATGGAGACAACAGCTTGGAAGATCTCCCCCGAAAGTTTATTAAGTTCGACGGGTCCGGCAACCCAAAGGCCCATCTCGCAATGTTCTTCGCCGAATATGCCAGGTTCAATGAAGACAATCAGGCCCTCTTCTTATGCTTTCCTCGCAGTTTGGAGGGCATAGCAGCTAAGTGGTATGCGGAGCACATCAACCCTGTCGAGCTGCGAGATTTTGATAAAGCTGTCAACCTGTTTGTAGAGCGATTCATGTTCAATACTGAGGCGCCGCCAACCCTCAATCACTTATGCAATTTGAGGCAGGACGACAACGAAAAGGCCATAGATTTCATCCGTAGGTGGAGAGATACCTGCAACAAGATGAGAACCCTCGTCTCAGAGGAACATGCCCTTCAACTCATCCTCAATAACTTCTCTCAACCCCTGAAAAGCCTCATTTTCCCATACCCTTCCAAATCATTTATTGAGTTGACTGAGCGAGCTGAATGGCTCGAGATGGGAATAGATAACAGAGTCTATGACGGTACCACCTTGGCAAGGGGCAATCAAGATGCAAAGAAGAAAACCCATTTCACTCTTTCCGCTAGTCCCTCATCCGACAACAAGGGTAACAAGGATGATCATGTCAGCAATTCAGAAGGATTCAGAGGTCAAAAAGGAAGGTCTTCTAGCAACAATAAGCCTTCCCAACCTAATTCTCAGCAGCGGGAAAAGAATCAGGAAAAACCAAAGCGCAAGGACTGGGGTCCTGACCGCGAATTCACCCCTTTGGAGCAGACACTCGATGAGGTTCTGGAATATATGCTCACAAAGAATATGATTCGTCTGCCAAAAGCTGGCGATCCTTCAGTAGTCTTGGGCAACTTCAAAGAACAGTTCTGCAAGTATCATCGAGCAGTGGGGCACGATACAGAGCACTGCTTCGTTCTGAAAAATATCGTCCAGGACTGTATCGATAAGCACCTTCTGATAGAAGAGAAAACTGAAGAGCAACCCGCCATCCAGACATAGCCTTTTTCGGATCATTCAAAAAGCTGATGACACTAGAGTCTTTTTCTGATTGTCCCCCCTTTTTCTTTACCAAACCACCATGTAAGGGCAAGTCAGCCCGAGTCTTTGGTGACCTTTTGGTCAAAAATACCTGTAAATATTTCAGTCTTTGTTATCAATTTTGCTTATAAATGAAATGTCAATTTCCTTCCTATCTTTGAGGTTCAATTCTTATTTCTTTTCGCAATATTGGGGCATCTTTTATTGTTTAAAATTTTCATTTACACTCCAAAATATTCTTTTGCCATCAGATTCCTATTCTTTTAAAAAATGCAGGACAATCCTGACATCATTCATGAGAGAAATGATATTACCTATGAGGGTCTTTCAAAAATCATGAAAATTTTAGTTCAAAATTTTTTTGTTACAACCTTTTTCAAAGATCAACCCTTGTGTTGAGTATATTTTTTTTTCTACAAATTGATTTCAAATCATTGCATTTCAAAGATCAACCCTTGCGTTGATCATATTTTCTGAAAATTGATTTCGAATTATCACATTTCAAAGCCCTTGTGTTGATCATATTTTCCAAAAGAATTGACTTCAAATCATTACATTCAAAGATCAACCTTTGTGTTGATCATATTTTCTAAAAATTAGTTTTGAACCATTACATTCAAAGATCAACCCTTGTGTTGATCTCATTTTCCAAAATTTGATTTCATTACATTCAAACATCAACCCTTGTGTTGATGTCATTGATTTCATTACATTCAAAACATCAACCCTTGTGTTGATGTCATTTTCCAAAAATTGATTTCATTGCATTCAAAACATCAAACCTTGCGTTGATGTCATTTTCCAAAAAATTGATTTCATTGCATTCAAAACATCAACCCTTGTGTTGATGTCATTTTCCAAAAAATTGATTTCATTTGCATTCAAACATCAACCCTCGTGTTGATCATATTTTCTACAAGTTGATTTTTCAAATCATTGCTTCGAAAAATTAACCCTCATGATGATCTCTCGTGAATGATCCTCCTTCAAAGATTAGCTCTCGTGGTTAATCCTTCTTTCCAAAAAAATGATTTTCTCATCTTCTTCTCTCGTTTTAAAGATCCCACATGCAGGCAGGATCAAAATTCTTTTTCTCAACTTTTATCAACCTTTTGTTTATCCATCTTTATCAGTTTTATAAATTTTATTCATTTTTATTAATTATTCATCCATTTCATTAAATCTGCTTGATTCTTATTTCAGGTTAAGGGATAAACCTGATGCCTCTTTCCCATGAGGTATTTCTTTTTCCTTCTTTTTTTTTTTTCCCCTTTTAGGATAAGGGATAAACCTGAAACCTCATCCTACGAGGTCTTCATTTCTTCAAAACAAGGGATAGTCTTGAATGTCTTTCCTCTTCTTTTAGAGATTCATTAATCTCTGCCAAATCTTTTTCTTTATCAAATTTTCAAGCTTCGTTGATTCCTTTATCATACCTTTTATCAATTCTTGCTAAAATTTTATTTCTGCCCCATTCAAGATAAGGGTTTAATCTTGAAAACCAGGCCACACAACAGCTTAAACTATGATGGTCTATTTCAATCCACAAGTTGAATCCTTTCTTTAGGTCAAATTCCTATAGAATCAAAAGCTCGTAGGTTAAACCCCTGTCAAACCAATATGGCTCACAGGTTAAACCCCTGTCAAACCAATATGGCTTAGATTAGAATGTATAAGCATGTATATTCTCTTCTTTCATATTATTTTCTCTTTTATTCCAAAAATGCACAAATAGGAATACGAATGACACGTGCACCGTTTAGTAAGAGGTAATTGATACTAAGTTGATGATCCACATCAATGGCCATAGTCAGGGTGTGGACAAAACTTAGCATTTTTATCTTTTACAAAATAACACTGGATCCATTTTTCAAAAGTCATCATATTTTCCTAAAATATTTTATTCTTTTATCAGAATTTAACTTAAAATTAACTCAAAATATATGCCAATGGCCATAGTCAGGGTATATTGAGGGTTAATTTCATTTTAAATTCTATAAAAGCACCAAAAATGCATTTTATTCTTCACTTGAATTTAAATGTAGTTATTACGTAATACATTCAATGACCATAGTCAGGAATGTATTATGTCTTCAACCTCATTTTTAATTCATTTAAAGAATGGGATAGCTTTTCAAAAATCCAATTTCAAATTCTTTAAATTCATTCATCATTTAGGATAAAATTGCATCATACTTTTCAAAAACTCCTTTTAAAAATCCAAGTGATTGTGAATATCTCTTCTTCAAATTTCAATTCTACCTCAATTTTCAAATCCAAACTTTGAAATCAAATTCAAAGTTTAAATCCAGCTTGATTCATTCCAAAATCAAATTCAAAGTCTCATTTGACTTGGAAAATTCATCCTCAAATCAATTTTGAAATTCCAAAAACCAAAGTTAAAATCTCAACTTGGATCCAGATTTCCAAGTATGAATCCAATTCTACCTTGGATCTCAGACTTTAGATCCGAAATTTCCTTTAAAGATCCAGAATCCAATTTCACCTTGGATCTCAGATTACAGATCCAAATTTTCTTTAGGATCCAGAATCCAATTCTACCTTGGATCTCAGACTTTAGATCCAAAATTTCCTTTAAAGATCCAGAATTCAATTTCACATTAGATCTCAGATTCAGATCTAAATTCCAATTTTTAGGATCCAAAATCCAATTCTACATTGGATCTCAGATGGCAGATCCAAATCCATTCTGGGATCCAGAACCCAATTCACCTTGGATCTCAGATTACAGATCCAAATTCCATCCTAGGATCCAGAACCCAATCCTACATTAGATCTCAGACTTCAGATCCAAATTCATTCTAGGATCCAGAGTCCAACCCTATCTCGGATCTCAGATTTTAGATCCAAATACCATCTTGGATTCCAAATCTTGAATCCAATTCCATTCAAAATTTCAAATCCAAATTCCTCTTTAATTCCAATTCTTAAAACCAATTCTATTTTCATTCCAGATTTCAAATCAAGTTCCCATTTCAGATTCTAAACTCAAAATTCAAACTCTATTCCAAATCCAGATCTTGGATTCGTATTTCACCTTGAAATTCCAACTTTTAAATCAATTCCATTTCTCAATTTCATTCAGATTTCCCAAATTTTATCTTTCCTTCTGATTCAATTCCATTTTCATTTTTATTCTGATTCAAAGTCCATTTATGACTTTGAAAATGCATTTCTTCTTCTTTTATCTCAAAACCTCAAAATCCTTTTGTTCAAAATCCAGATTTATTTTCCCAAGCTCTTGATTATTCTAAAAACTTAGAACTTTAATCTTAAGTTCTGAGTTAGAAATCATTTCTTCACTTTATCAGATTCATCTCAGAAACACTTGGAAATTCTTCAAAACATTTTCAAAAGAGCATACATCTTTGCATTTCGCACAAGTATGATTATTTGTGCAGTTAGACTTAGAATAATTTCTTAGATAAATTCTTAGCAAAACAAAAGGCATAAATTCGACCCTTGGTTCGATTACCCCAGGTAAAGGCGCCAGGAACGGTCGAACCTCGTACCGACGAGTGGATCCCGTCTCCCAGTTTTCCCGCAAACATTTTAAAAAACGGAGGCGAGTTTTTTCAAATATTTTCTAAATTAAGGTCAAGTGAGACCCGCAAAAGAGTTTCTCTTCTCTTCTCCTCTTTCTTTTCTCTTCTCTCTTCTTTTCTCTCTTTTATTTTTCTCCCTTCAAAAAGGAGGAAAATAGAGGTTGGAAAGGAAAAGAGAAGGAAGAGAGAGAATATTACGAGAGGAAAAATTTTGCGATAATCACAACACCCCACTGAGTGATGCATGCATCAATAATCGACTGCTCTAAACCATTGACCGCCTCGCGGTCGGTAGCCACAATATGGCACAAGCTTGCATATCAGCAATGTGCATCGTATCACTTCACATAGAAGCATAATATCCTACGCATCGTGTTATTGCCACAATGAATATTGCAATCCTCAAATGGGCCTTCAAAGCATGTGTAAACGACACATGAGAACACGCAGATATGGCAATCCAGTTGAATCTATAGGCAAAGGGTAACTAACTTTACCCGTCAGCCAAACAAAACAACTGAATAAGACAAGCACTCATAACAATGCTCGTAAAACATATAATTACCATAAAATGGCTCAGTTCATCAACAAGTAATTAAATAAATCGTAAGGCATAAACCATTGCATCACAAGCCATTCATAAGCAATCATACGGCAGCAGTTATATCACAATATGTAAGCAGCTTATAAGACAAGCGACCACATCAATCCTAGTTGCCACCAGTTCGTAGATTACGAGCTGTATACAATCACATCAATCATAAGAGATGCAAGCCAACAAGTGCTACGCTACAATAAGCATCAAATAGTTCGACCAAGGGATAAAACAAGTCACATGCTAATATGTAGCAACTGACATAATGCTATTATTATAAGTATTTAACCAGTATGAGAAGCTCCTTATTACTGCGCAAAGAGCTGCGTAAGCAGTTTAACCAACTAGAGTAACGCCTTGACAGGCGTGCACAGCTCAACGAGTAGCATACTGAACTATCGAGCAAGCAAGCGAATTAGTAGTGCAAGCGAAGCAGTAGTGCAAGCAAATCAGTAGTGCAAGAGAAGCATTAGTGCAAGCGAAGCAGTAGTGCAAGAGAAGCTCACGACTCAACGACCAGTGTGAACAAACCTTATGTTTCGATAATTACGAACCTGCGGGTACGCGCAGGCAAAACGTAGAACCAACTGAGACTAGTTTGGGCGTCTGTTATTCTATGTATTTTCAATAACCCGAATAGCTAGTTGAGTTCGCTCCAAAGGGACGGCTTTAGCCGAGAGAGGATTCCCCAAAGAAGGCTGTGCCACAGACACATCCAACTTCTGCAGAAGTGTTGAGCTAACTAATGTAGCCCCTTTCACCTAACTCGAATGACTGGGGAGGCCGGATCGTTGCTCGTAGGGTGGTTGTTAACAACCTGTCCATTGGAGTTTGTACCGCTCTGTCCTCTCCCTTGACAGACACAAAGAAGCGAATAGGTACGTTAGGGGTTGCTTAACTAACGGCCCATTCTATACTGTGGTATTTAAACCACTCGAGCATCTTGCCTGTGAAGGCGAATGTGAGGCCATTTATGTGATTACAACGTTTTGCATTTAGCGTTGTTCGAGGTCGCATGACCGTCTCATCCGATCATCGCAGTACTAGACGTGTCGTGCACGACTACAAGTACTCTAGGATGAAGGGGGTATAGCTCGTCAATAGAAGCCTCAACAGGAGTGTTTCACAAAGATGTAAAGTTTATCAACTTTACTCTATCTTTTGAAACAACAATACCTTGTGCCAACATTATGCATGTGATTATCTCGAATCACATCCGCTATCGGGGTATCTACATGTCTCGCATGACTCGATACCGGCCTCGATAGACGAGATACAAGTTTCTCAACAAAACACCCGCTAAGAAGTTCGCTCGAACCCCCAATTCGGGATCACCCGAGATATGCCAAAAAGGCGAGCAGAACCAGCCAGTCACATCCTTCCGAATGCTTCGATTTGGAGCAGTCTTCAATGCTTTTGCGCAGCTCCCTAAAATCTCAAGTCGACTCTGCAGGACTGCGGACATGAAGAGCTAGGATCCTTGCGAGGTATCCCTCTCCTTAGACGAGGATGTGCCGCTCGCTCCCGACTGAACTCTTGTCGCAAGAGGGAGAGATAGATGTCTCTTGCATCCTCCACAAGGATGCCTCAAACGCGTATGCAATAAGCGAGAACCTGAGCGTCATCTGCAATAGCAAGGCAGTAACAACACATATGCAAAAGCAAGAGCCTAGCGCAAAGCGCAACGGCAAAGGAAAGACTGTAAGCAAGAGTGTAACGCAGAACCTTTGCGTGATGCGCAACGACAAAGTAAAGGACAAGGATCGCGAAACCGCGTCCTTGAGTTAAATGTGTACTCATATAAATATATATGATATATATATGCACATATATTTATTTAATTGTCCTTTTTAGTTAATTGAACTCAATTCAATTGTCCAAGTCTTCTGTGCAATCTTCCCCTACCTTCGAGAGTTGCAAGCTTGCTGTCGTCCGCGGATGTACGCGATTGGCGGCTCGGGTCGCGAAGCGCAAGCAGGATCCATCGTACGAGCTGCAAAAGTAACGATCTTAGCAAGCTAATACCAAAATAGAAAGTCAGAGGCACTATCGCCGTCCTAACGTACAGGAAAGCAGAGGCAGGGGCATCATGCACATGCGCACCTGCTATAAGCGCAAGAAGCAAAGGCAGAGCCACGAGCCCCTGCTGACATGTTGTCAGCAAACAAGGGGGAGGCAGGGGGTCACACCCTTGCCCGAAGAAGACAACGAGGGAGGCTTCGCTCTGCCAGCCAAGAGAGCAAGGAAGCGAGGCCCTTCCCTACAAGCCACTAAAGGGGAAGCAGGAGGCCGCACCTTGCCTTTCAACAACGAACGGAGGCCCGCCTGAAGCCAGGGAAAAGTGAGGCAAGGGGGCTTGCCCCGGCCTACCGAAAAATAGTGAAGGCACCCTGCCTAACGAGAAAAGAGGCACAGAGAGGGCTCAGCCCCCTCCTCTGCCGCAATAAGGAGCAAAGAGGGGGCCGAGCCCCTCCCCTGTCAAAACAAAGAGCAGGGAGGGGGCTCAGCCCCTCCCCTGTCAAAACACAAAGCAGGGAGGGGGCTTAGCCCCTCCCCTGCCATAAGGGGATATAGGGAGCAAAGAGGAGGGGCTCGACCCCTCCCTTGTCGTAACAGGAGGCAAGGAGGGGGCTCAGCCCCTCCCTTGCCTAAAAGGGAGCAGAGAGGGGAGCTCAGCCTCTCCCCTTCCGAAACAAAAGAACAGAGAGGAGGGGGCGAGGGGCTCAGCCCCTCCTCTGTCGTAGCAGGAGGCAGGGAGGAGGGGCTCGGCCCCTCCCCTGCCGTGACAGAGGGAACATAGAGGAGGGGGGGGGGGGGGGAGCCCCTCCTCTGCCGATATAGGGAGCAAGGAGGGGCTCAACCCCTCCCCTGCTAAGAGTGGGCACAGGGAGGGGGTTCGACCCCTCCCGTGACCCCACGGAGAGTAAGGAGTAGGGAGGGGGGCTCAACCCCTCCCTTCCTAATAGTAGCACAGGGAGGGGAGCTCGGCCCCTCCCTTACCAAACATAGCGCAAGGAGGGGCTCGGCCCCTCCCTCGCTAAAACGAGTCGCAGGGAGGGGGCTTTGCCCCTCCCCTGTGATTTAGGGCAGCAGGGAGGCGGCTCGAAACCCCTCCCTGCACAATGGAAGAAATGAGGAAGAACGAGAGGGAATCGAGGAAGAGACGAGAGCGCAAAAAAAGGGGGGGGGGGGGAACGAAGAAGAGAAGAAAAGGGAGAGCGTACCTGAAGGTCGCCGGCGGCAGCAACATCTGCATCGGAGGGGGGGTTGCAGGTGTGTAAACACCCCAAATTTTTACCCTCATCCAGTGCCATTACAGATCATTGCATGTCATTGCATGTATTCTGCATAGCATTGCATGTCATTGCATAGCATTGCATGTCATTGCATAGCATTGCATGTCATTGCATCTCATTTTCGAGATCCCGCACTCCTATTTCAAAACATTCAATCCAGATTTGAATTTTAAAGCTTTATTTCAAAATCAATTTCAAAACCTGGGTTTTTATTCAATACTCTGTCATTTTCCAACCCCAAGACTTTATATTTCGAAATATTTTCTCAGAAAACAATCTAAATTCATTTCAAATCCAAATTTTAATCGATTTCAATTCACAGATGAGACCCATTGAGGTGGTGTCGCTTCTGAATTCCTCTATTCATCAAATTTCTCAAATCTTTGAAAGTTTCAGTCCGATCAGGACTCTGTCTCAGAGTCCTAATCCGGTTAGGAGTCTGGTTTTTAAGTCTGTTTTACTTCCATTTTCAGTCTTTTTCGATTATTTTTAAAATTTAGGTCATTTTACATAGTCCAGTTAGTTCAGGATTCTATTTTAGAGTTCGGTTGAGTTAGGAGTCTAACCCTGACTGTGTTTTCTGACTTATTTCATCATTTCTTGATAAAATCTTTTGAAAATTCTTTCATTTGACTTTTAAAATCTAAAATCTCAGAGTCCTAAGAGTTCAGGACTCTAACCCGGAGTTCCAATTCGCTTGAGACCCTATTTTCAAAGATCTTGAATTTCAAATATCGATTTGAACCCCTTTTCAAAGCCATTTTCAGTGTTTATTTCAAAATTTCTAAAACTCGATGTGGGCCCACTCAGTTGGCACCATATCCAGAGGAATTCTAATTCAGTTAGAACCCTATGCCATTTCAAAAATCCTAATTTTAAGATTACTTTTGAAAATCCTTTTGAAAACTCCTTCAATTTCAAGTTTTAAAATCATCTTTTTGTAAAAACTCAAGTAGGGCCCACTCGGGGTGGTGCCATATTCGAGTCAGTCAGGGCTAGACTAGGGTAAGTTGATGTCTTGGTTAGTATTAGAGGTTTAGAAGAGTCAAAACCATTTTGAAAAACTCATTTTTAAAAGTTAGTTTTTAAAACTAGTGTTTTTAAAGGTGTTTTAAAAACCCAATGTGAGAAAATGCCAAGTGGCACCACATTTGGGGATTTTCTAGGTTTAGCTAGGGGCTAATTAGGACGTAATTAGGATAATCTAGGCTAGGGTTAGTTAGGTAAACTCACACCAAAATCGCCCCCCTTAGAGAGTCCAAGATTTTCAAAAGTGTTAAAATTTAAACCTAATTTTTTTATTATAAATAGATGCATAAGGGGGGTCGATTTTTCCCATCTCTCTCCTATTGGATTCTTGGAGATTCTCTCTCCTCTTCAGACCTTTCTCCATTGCAGCAACTTCAAGGTAATTATTTTCTTTAATTTTTAGCTTTTATTTAATATTTTTCATTGTTTTAAGCATGATTTAGCCATTGGCACCATCACCTTCATGGATTAAACCATGGATTCAACCTCAAGAACCATCAAGAATCAGCAACAACGATCCCAGAAGGTGATCTAACCCTGTTTTGGATGATTTACAGGGATTTTAATCCATTAGAATTGATTTTAATATGATTCTTTATATTATTAACCAATAAAATATATGATTTACCCTTTTAATGGGTTAAATCTATGTTTTAAAGGTGATATCAAATTCCAACCATTGATTCTTAGTTTTTATTTTATTTTCATGGTTTATTCATGTTTGTTTTACGTTCTACAACATAGAAATAATTTTTATTTGCTGTTTTATGGTTTATTTTATTGATTTACATTAGTTAATGCATGGTTTTCCAAGTTTCTTAAATTTCTGTGTGTTTTAGGTTTAGAACAGTAAAGATAATGTTATTTCGGATTGAATTACTCATTTTGTATTTTTGATTTTTTTATATGTGATGAATGCATGAGTTATTGAGTTACTGTAGAAAAATCAGAGGTTTTGGATCTCGGGAACCTTGTCAAAAAAATCAGACATCAAATCGGGTTTTTAAAGCTTTAAAATCGTGGTTAAAATCAAGAAGGTAACTTGCTGTGATGATATTTCTCTCATCTTATATCCGATTTTATATCTGTAAAATGCTATGGATTCACATTGAGTAGATCTGTCTTCTGTGAAATTTTCGGATTTTTTGATCACTGTTTAGTATTTTTCCCCTTTCCGAGAATCTGTTTTTAAATTTAAAACTCGTTAGGGTTTACCAAAACCCTAATCAGACTTGTGTTAGTCATAAATCCCAAATCACAGATTCGATTCTAGATCTGTAAAAAGTGAGTATTGTTATTTGTCTGTCTACTGTTCACCACTAAAATTTCAGAGATTTTTGTTTAGGATTGCTATTTATTCCTGTATTTTCAATCTGAAGTAGCCGTTTTAATCCCTGTTAAAAGTGATATATTTTAGCTCAGATTGCCGGAAGGGTTTCTCCCTAACCGGAGATGATTTTTCCAATTTGTAAATTGGGAAATCTCTGTTTTTCTTCTTAGTTAGTCTCTGTAAAATTTTATAAATTTCCATGAAGATTTGACCCATGGTTCAGGTCTTGGATTGAAACTGGTTGGTGAATTAGGTCAAAAATAGCATATTTTTAGGGTTTAATGCAATTTTAGGATTAATTTAATGTCAAAAAATTATTTTTATAATTCCAATTCGACATTAGGGTTATAACAAGTGCAGGTACCAATTTTTATGGATTTTGGAATCCATTTGATGGCTGAATTAAGCAAATTGCAAAACCGGGTTCCTGAAAGATCCAAAAACACTGCTAAAATCACAGTTTTTGTGATATTATTGGATTTTCGTGCATAAGCATATATTTTTAGGGTTTAATCATGTTCATAATCATATTAGGATGCTTTAGGTTTAATTTTGTGCTCATTTGATTTCATTTAGTGCATAAAACCTAAGTTTTTACCAAAATCTATTTCTAAAAACCCTGATTTCAAGGCCATAGTCTTGCTATCGGGGGCAATTTGGTCATTTGACCTAAATTTCGAAATCCCTAACCCTAATTTCATATTTTTAATCATGTCATAGCATATTTGGTTTGAGTTTATTCCATTCAAATTTCAAAACTTGCATTTTATCAAAATATCTTTCTAAAAACCCTAATTTCAAGGCCATAGTCTTGTTATTAGGGGTATTTTGGTCATTTTGACCCCAATTTTGAAATTTCATATTTTACCTTTATTATTTCTTCATATTTTATCATTTTGATTTAAGGAAATCATGGCAAAAAGGCTTATATCTAGCAAAATCCAACAATTTCCTGATATTGTTGGATAAATCTAGAAAAGCCAACATATATTCATTAACAAGTTTTCGAGTTTTGCAGGTACATTGAAGACTTTATTTTTCATGTATTTAAATTTCAATAGTGATGTAATTTGTAATTAAACTTTGGAATAAGAATTTACATTTCCTGCTTAGCTTAGATTGCATTGCATATAGTTTATTTTTATAATTTTAATGTGTGATGGATGATGATTCATGCATATTTTTACAAATTCACCATGGTCTACACGAATGGCACATGCACTAGCTTCTATGAAGTTTATAAACTTGGTGCAATTTGTATTTATGGCCATAGTCAGAATACGAATGATACTTAGATTTATGATCTTCACATTAGCCACATTCAGCCTACACTTTTAGGCTAACTTCAAAAATGCACTGCATTTCTCAAAATACAAAAAGTATTTCTCAATTCCTCAAAATCATATTCATTCATTTCATGCATTTGCCAATTCCAATTCGAATTTCAATTCAAAGAAGTTCATTTTCTCAAAATCTCCTAAGTCTTATAGCAAAATCGATTTTCCCAAAGACATTGAATTTCAAAGGATATTTCAAGTATTTCCCAAGTTTCAAATTCAAATTTTCTAAGTTAGAATTTCAATTTCAAAGTTTGAATTCAGAGAAACCAAGTATCTCAGAATCGATTTTCACCAAATGTCAAGGATTCCTCAAAATTGATTTTTATTTCCCTCAGAAGTATATTTCAAATCCCAATTCACGATTTTCCATGTGATACCTATTCTAAATATTTCAATCATTCAAAGCAAACATCATGTTTTCAAAATGTGCATTTTCTGAAAATTCATAGCACATGCCTGATTCTATGTGCATTTAGAAATTAGACTATGATTTAGACAAGTTGAATAGAGTAGAGCGTAAGATTGATCCTTGGTTCAATTACCCCTGTTAAAGGCGGCAGGAACGGTTGAACCTCGTACCGACAGGCGAGTCCCATTCTTCGGAATTATCCCGCATTTTAAAAACGGAGGCGAGTTATTTTCAAAAACTTTTTCAAAGGTCAGTTTGATTTGCAAAAGTTAAAAATTTTGCGATGATAACAGGTTTGGCGACCGTGATGGGACCTGTCTTCGCCTGATCAATCTAATGCTCTACTTAGTTCAGATTGTCAAAATCGATTTCCATGGAATGTCAGCTTTGCTTTATGATATCATGTGAACCTAGGAGCCTAGACTCGAACCCAGCTGACATGGAATGCATATAGACAAGGTATGGTTTGGTAGGACCATATTGAGGAGAATTATTCATGCTCACATAGATTTAGGTCTAATACAACACTCCTCAATTTAGGAATTGTATGAAAACAATGCTTGCTTCTTCAAATATTTCAAAAATCTATCTCTTTAGGACTTAGAGCCTTCTATTTGATTGCATGTGCTCATGTTTTTCAAAAACCACCCCCACCTATATTGTCCCGGTCTTCACGTTGTTGGGCTCTCTTCCAGAACCATAGTTCGGGACAGAGCCTCACAACTGGGCCACCTATTTGGGTGAAAACCCCCCTGCCACGTACCAAGGGCCATAGTCCAACGTATATCGGCAGGTGCTCAAGGATGTTGGAAAACTTGAACCTAGAACCGGAGGAATTGATTTTATGCCACGTACATCGAGCCTTGGCTTGAGTATATAGGCATAACTGGATTGGATACAGATGATCTGAGCCTTAGAGTTAGGATTAAGGTCCTACAGCCATTTCAAAATTTGTGCATCTAGAGTCAGCTTTTAGGGAATGCTGTATGCACATACTTGTTTATGCAGAATTTAATTGAATATGTTATTTCCTTTTTATTTTCCATATTTTCCCCAATTTTCTAAAATACTGGATGATTTTCTCAAAATTCCCCAATCTATGTCCATGTACTGTCCATGTTTTAAAACCTTGGACGATTTTTCAAATACTTCATTTTCCATTTTTCATCAAACCCTGGACGATTTTCCAAATTTCCCTTAATTTCCTTCAAAACTCCAGGTGATTTCCCATCTTTCCTGTCTTCTGGATCTCGAATTTCCTACTTTATTTTTTATCCTGCCTGCATTTTCCTCAAACTTCCTGTATTTTCCCAAGTCTTATTCCAATTTCCATGTCTTCCAGTCCGATGGCATCCAGTCAGCTTGATTCAGTCTTCCCTGAGGGTCACATCTCCTACGAGGTGCGACAAAGTCTTCCCGAACATCGAGTCCTCAGCACCAGATCCTTCTTTCCCCGGTGGTATTATTCATGGTTCAAGAACTTCTCTCGTATGTTTCCGGACCATCTGAACGAGTGTGGATTGGAACTGGCGTCCGCAGTGGGAAAACAGACAGTCAACGACAACTTGATTCATGCACTAGCAGAGCGGTGGAATCCGAGCACTTCTACCTTCTGGTTCCCGTGGGGCGAGATGACAGTACTGATGAATGAATTTTCAGAGATTATGGGATTGCCCGAGCCAGCCGGTCAGCCTGGAGATCCATTGGAGAAACAGTTTCTGATTAATGTTAAGGGTCTGGACCCTAAGGATGCCTTAGCTCGCATGACAGGACGCAAGTCTTGGCCATTGATAGAGGAGGATGAAAACGAATATGTGGATCTGCTCGAAATCTACAGACAGTATGGGACATTTGTGGAAGTCAGCTCGCTGTCCAGAACAGCTCGAGAGAGAATTCAGCACGCGATGGTTCTGTGCACGGTGGGATTAGCTTTCTTTCCCGATGGACGGAATTACATGGATATCAGAATAGTTCAGCTTATGAGGAGATGGGGAAGTCGACAGACCAGCCACCTCTCAATAGCCATGGCCGCACTCACTTTTCTATACCGAGGGTTGACTCGTTTCGCACTCGGAGAGTCGATCCTAGTCGAAGGGTGCACCTATGCCTTGCAGTCTTGGTTCCTCCGACATGTGCCAGTCCGAGCCAGTTCCTTCAGATACAATGGTGAAAAGCTTCTTCCAGTTGCGCGATACCGGTTCTTGATCGACAACCTTCAGGAGGAAGAGGTCGTATGGGACTACTTTGATTGCCAGGAATCACCTCCCAGATATACTTATGCATACGGCAAGCGATTCAGGCTACTTGGCCCATTTTTCTGCGCATACTATCATCCAGAGCGGTGTGTCAGGCAGTTCTCTCAGAGGCAGAAGCGCGTAGAGATTCGTCCACTAGCCGGAGTTCTGCCAGAATTCGATCTCGCATCAGATCAGTGGTCTGGAGCATACCATTCTGCCAGACATGGTTGGGATTCCTTTGTCAGTCTTACTATTTTTCCTGGTCCTCGTGTATCTTCTGATTATCCAGAGTGGTGGAAAATTGTCTGTCCCCCTCCCCTCTGTCAAGTGTATTATTGATAAAATCGTGTTTTTCCCCTCAATAAAATTCCTTTATTTTACATTTCACTTTGGTTTGACGACCTCGCCTAGGTAACAAGGCATATTTTCAGTTGTTTATCTTGCAAAGAATAGCAACACAATTGTCGTAATCCCAGCGACGACTCAATCCCTAGTAATGGGATATTATTTCAATTGTCTACCAAAATTCTCAACAAATATTTTCCTCCAAACCAAATTTCCTTCAGAAGCCTAATCATCAGTTCTGCCCTGCAGAGAGCATCAGCAATATCCAAGAGAAAATTTGTGATACCCGATGGTTCATACAAGATCCAGAAAGAAAACCACATCAGTTGAAGGCGTCGCGTACTCAGTAGCTTCAGAAGAAGAGATGGACTCACCTCGATCAATCCAGAGTCAGGGTCAGCAGGCGGATGATGGCATCGATCCCCAAATGTACGTCATGTTCAAAAAAATGATGACCAAGATGCTGGCAGAGCAAGCTGAGGCCAGTACTGAGCAAATTCAGACCAAACAGAAAGATAAGGGTCATGTCGTCAAGAATGTGAAGATCAGCAAAAAGCAGAGTCGTCACGAGGAAATATCTGATGAGTCAGAATCAGCTGACGATGCTGACAAAAAATGTGAAAATAAATATGAATTCAAAAGGTCGACTCAGGGTCAGGGGTCGGCTTACAAATCCAAAAACCAGTCTGTTGACGACCCTACCCAATCACAGCTAAAAGACATGATGAAAATGGTCAAAGATCTGCAGGCCCGCGACAAGGGCAAGAAAGTCTTCACCAGCGAAGACTTCTATGATGGTTTAGATGGGGACGACGATCTGGATAATCTCCCTAGAAAATTTATCAAGTTTGATGGTTCTGGCGACCCTAAGGCTCATCTCGCCATGTTTTTTGCTGAATGTTCACGATTCAAGCGTGACAATCGGGCACTCTTCCTTTGCTTCCCTCGCAGTCTGGAGGGAACGACAGCTAAATGGTACTCGGAGCGCATCAACCCATAGAGCTAAAAGAATTTGATAAGGTGGTAAACATGTTCATCGAGCGATTCCTCTTTAATGCCGAGGCACTCCCGACCCTCAGTCATCTCTGCGGCCTAAAACAAAGAGAAAATGAAAAAGCTAGAGACTTCATCCACCGCTGGAGGTCGGCTTGTAATAAAATGAGAGATCCTATATCAGAGGGGCACGCTTTGTCCCTAATTCTGAGTAACTTCTTACAACCGCTGAAAGGCCTCATCTCCACCGCACCGTCCAGAACCTTTATTGAATTAACAGAGCGAGCCGAGTGGCTCGAATTAAGTATGGAGAATGGCTTCTATGAAGGTTTCACTTTCACCAAGAACAGCGGCCAGAACGAGTCAAAGAAGAAGACTCACTTCACTAATTCTGTCAGTAATAATAAATGGAATCATCGCAAGGGGCAGAATAGAGACTTCTGTTATGGGGAAGGAGGTTCAAACAGGAATGATCAGAAAAGGAAGCCGATCCTGCAATTCAGCAAGCCGCTAGAGCAGGGACCAAAACCCCGAGAGAAAGTGAAGCATGAAGGATGGAGCTATGACAGGAAATTCACTACATTAGATCAATCACTCGAGACTGTGCTCGAGTACATGTTGACCAAGGAGATGGTCAAGTTGCCAAGGCTGGCCGATCCTCCCGTTCCTATGGGAAAATTCAAAGACCAATTCTGCAAGTTCCACAGAACAGTGGGGCACAATACTGAGAACTGCTTCGTTCTGAAGAATATTGTTCAGGACCTTATTGATAAAAATCTTCTGGTAGAAGGTGCGGAAGATGAAAATATAGATATTCTAAAAGAGTCATTTCCTCGTCATTCTACAGTAGTCATCACCAAACAGTCGTTTCAACCACAGGAGCATATCAGGCCGTGCTCTGAAAATGACATGCAAGCTCAGCATCAAGTCCTGGTATTGCAGCAGGATCGGTCCAAGGCCCAGAAGATGGACCTTATTTCAGCTTTCGGCAAATTGAAAGTACCTGACAAGCCCGCTGGGATATCTCCCAAGGTAGCCAGAAGTATGCCATGGCTCCCTAAGCATCTCATTAAGTCCACCACAAAGAAAAGCGAGACATCCACTCTAAAGCCTATTACAGCATTATCCAATGTCTCAATTTTGGACTTAACCCAAGCTTCCGCTAAACATCAGCAAGTATTAAATAATCTGTTGCAGAAAATCAAGGTGAAACCAAGCATAACTCCGGAAGACATGGCCCACATAGTCAATCAGGCCATGACTAATGCTCCAGTTACTTTCTCCGATGAGGATCTCCCTAAGCCTCATGTGTTCTATAACAACGCCTTGTATGTTGTGGTTCGAACCAGAGGGATGACATTTCCTCATGTGCTGATCGATGGAGGCAGCAGCCTCAATATATGTCCGGAAATGACCGCCAAAGCTTTGGGCATAAAAGAAGAAGAATACATTCCAGATCCAATCACCATTTATGGGTTCGACAATCATGGCCAAACAGCGAAAGGAAAAATATTCCTAGAGATCTTCATTGACTACTCGGTCCATTCAATTCTCTTTCATGTGGTCAATGTGCCGCCCACTTATAATCTACTTCTCGGGAGACCATGGATCCACAACACAAACGCAGTACCGTCTACTCTTCATCAGTGCATCAAGTGGTCAAAAGGTGGTATGATCATGACAGTCTTAGGCGAAGATCCGGAGCAGAGGCTAGCACAGCCCATGGTTCCCAGGCCCTCTTTCACTACTGATATCCCTAGCATTAGGGGTATTGAAGAGGTCAGCTTCGAAGAGGATTCAGGAATCATGCAGACGGCAGAGCGACCCGAGCATACAGTGGCTGCGACCCGATGGGGAGGTCCACAGTTCTTCAAGATTGGAGGACGAATTGATTACAGCACACTTAAGGATCATCCGCTATTCTCTCAATTTATGAAAGCTAAGAAGGGATTTGATTTATTAGTGAAGCACGGCTACCAGCCTTTTCGAGGCCTAGGCAAAAATGAAGATGGTCGTCTTGAACCAGTGATTCCTCAGCACTGCCCTAAAAGAACCGGATTGGGCTTTAATGGCCGAAGATCTCAGAAAGAAACTGTTTTCATTAAGGGAGCGCATTAGAAGAATTCCTTTGTCTTTCCTTTTCTATTCTTTTGTCGGGATGATATCCCATTTCATTTTCATCATTGTCATTTTGATTAATTCTATCTTTCAATAAAGTTGCCAGTTTCCTTTGTCTATCTTGGTGCCGTTTGTCTCTTTACTCCTCAATATTAAATCTTCACAAAATTGAAATTATTTTGCTCTTTTATCTTTCCAATTATTTTCAATAAAAGCAATTTATTTCATGATGAGCAATTTCCCTAAATCAATTTATCCTCCAATTTTCAGAATGTCTTCCCGATCTATCAAGAAGCTCGTCTTTAATCCAAAAGCTTGTTCGAAATCAGCAATAATTCATCAGGTCAGAATAAGAGCAGAATGTAGTCAAACTGCAAAACAGTCAGAAGAATCCGCAGAGTTCGATTCAGCTCTTCAGGAACTGCCAGAATTTGCATCGGTTCAGAAGCAAGATGAGCCATCATCCTTAGTTCAAGATCCGACTGAGGATATCAATATCGGATCAGAAGACGATCCTAGAATTCTCAAAATTGGCAGTGGTTTGAGCCCAGGAGAGAAAGAAAGGCTCACTAATTTCCTCAAGCAGCATGAAGAAGTATTCGCATGGACTTATGAGGATATGCCAGGTTTTGATCCGAAATTGGTGGAACATCGCCTCGTTCTGAAGCCTGAGGCGAAACCAGTCAAGCAAAAGTTGAGAAAAATGGATCCTCGAATCGAGCAACAGGTCAAGGAAGGACTTGAGGATCTGCTTAAAGCAGGATTCATTCGAGCAATTGATTACCCGGATTGGTTGGCGAATATCGTAGCAGTTCCTAAGAAGAATGGTAAAGTGCGAATCTGTATCGACTTCCGTGATCTCAATAAAGCCACTCCGAAGGATGACTATCCGCTCCCAAACATTGATCTCCTAGTCGATAGCACAGCCGGGCATGCTATGTTTTCCTTTATGGACGGATACTCCGGATATAATCAAATCAAGTTGGCCGCTCGTGACCAATACAAAACATCCTTTACCACGCCATGGGGCACTTTCTGTTACACGGTTATGCCTTTTGGGCTCAAGAATGCTGGAGCCACTTATCAGCGCGCTATGGCCGTTATATTCCATGATCAGATGCACAAAATCATGGATGCATATGTCGATGATATTCTGGTGAAATCCAAAGAAGAGGAAGATCACATCAAAGCTCTCAATCAAGTTTTCAAGCGACTCATTCTTTACAAGCTAAGACTCAATCCACAAAAATGTGTTTTTGGAGTCGAATCAGGCAAGTTGCTAGGCTTCTTGGTCAGCAATAAGGGGATAGAAATGGATCCCGCTAAGGCCAAAGCTATCATTGGCATGACGCCCCCGACTAATCTCAAAGAATTGTGTAGCCTTCAAGGACGCATGCAATCAATTTGGCGATTCATTTCTAATTTGGCCATGAGATGTGAGCCTTTCAATCATTTGCTCAGAAAAGGAGTGAGGTTCGAATGGGGACCAGAGTGTCAGCAGTCGTTCGAACGCATCAAGAAATATCTTCTCAATCCTTCTGTTTTAAAGCCGCCAGAATTAGGGAAACCCCTATTGCTATACATTTCAGTTAATCAAGTTGCTTGCGGCGGATTCCTGGCGCAATACGAAGAAGGCAGCTTGATAGAACATGCCATTTACTATGTGAGCAAGACTTTTATTGATTATGAGAAGAAATACTCTCAGATAGAGAAGACATGCCTAGCTCTGGTATGGATGTGTCAGAAATTGAGACATTATCTATTGGCGTCTGAAGTCAAGATTCTATCTAAATTAAATCCTCTCAAGTACGTTCTTGAACAACCATTTCTCAGCGGACGGATCGCCAAATGGCAAGTCCTATTAATGCAATACGACTTGGAATATGTCTCTCAGCAATCTATCAAAGGCCAAGCAATTGCAGACCAATTAGCAGATTTTCCTCTAGCAGAGGATGTTAAAGCTGAGGATGATTTCCCCGATGAGCGGCTCTGCAATATTCAACAATCCCCAATTTGGAATTTATTCTTCGACGGTTCCAAGAATATGGCAGGCATAGGAATCGGAATTCTGCTAATTACACCAGAGAAGGAGATGATTCCCTTTTCTCTTAAACTGGATTTTCAGTGCACTCATAATATGGCCGAGTATGAAGCTTTTATACAAGGTCTGAAAATTCTGCAGGACTTCAATGTCAAAAGAGTGCATGCTTATGGCGATTCTTTGTTAATCGTCAATCAAGTTCTGGCCGAATGGCAAGTGAAAGATCAGAAATTACTTCCTTACCAGAAGATTGTCTCAGCTCTTGCCAACAAATTCGAAGAATTCCAACTTTTTCATATCAAGAGAGATTTTAATCAAGTTGCAGACAATTTAGCTAATCTGGGATCCATCATGTCTTTCAGGAGTGGAGAATCTTGTCGCTCATTTGAAATTGGCAGACTTGATCAACCCGCTTTCGTCTCAGTAGAGCAGATAAACCAGGCTGAGCAGAAGAAGAAGCCTTGGTATCATGATATCAAAAATTTCATTAAAACTGGCGATTTTCCTCCAGAATTATCAAAGAGAGAGCAACGAGCAATTCAACGCATGTCTGCTCGATATTTTATTCTTGTCGACGTCCTTTATCGTCGTGGATTCAGTTCTGAGTATTCCAGATGTTTGGACGAAGAAGAAGCCGAAGAAGTTGTGCAAGAAGCACATGAAGGCATTTGCGGTAGTCATGTTGGCTATCAGACTCTCATCAAACAAATCATCCGAGCAGGGTATTATTGGAGAACTATGCAACAAGATTGCTATCGTTTTGTGAAGAAGTGCGTTCAATGTCAGATGCATGCGCCTTCCATTCATGCGCCAGCGACATACTTGCAATATGTCGTCTCGCCATGGCCATTTTCCATGTGGGCTTTCGATGTTGTAGGCCCCATCACTCCTTCAGCCTCCAATGGTCATAAATATTTTCTTGCCGCAACAGAATATTTTACTAAATGGGTAGAAGCAGTCACTCTACGCACAGTAGAAGGTCGACACGCGATTTCTTTCATCCATAAGAATATTCTTTGCCGTTTCGATATACCGCATGATATTGTGTCAGATAATGGCAGTCATTTCAAGAATGAGAGAATGAGGACATTCTGCTCAAAGTTCAAAATTCATCATCATTTTTCCGCTCCTTATTATCCTCAAGGGAATGGTCAGGCAGAGGCCACCAACAAGATTCTGATTCGAATCCTGGAGCGAACTTTAGAAACGGGCCGTGACTGGCATGAAAAGATTCATGATGCATTATGGGCATACAGAACCACCATTCGAACTCCAACGAATGCTACTCCGTCAGAACTTGTCTACGGAACTGAAGTAGTACTGCCTCTACATGTTCAGAAACCTGCTTTGAAATTTGCATCACTTCTAGAATTACCTCTTGATCAGTATCAGCAACAGCGACTGGTACAACTTGATTTGCTCGATGAAAGAAGGCTCAGAGCAGCAGAGCATGCTCAATCCTATCGCCATAGGATAGCCCGACAATATGCAAAATCTGTCATTGAGAGAAAATTTTGGGTCAATGATCTAGTGCTCAGATCAACAGCTTATCTCAGGCACCGCCCGGGTGGCAAATGGTCGCCAAATTGGGAAGGTCCTTATGTTGTCAAAGAGGCACTACCTCGCAATTCATATCGGCTCATCAATGCTGATGGAATAGAATTACCAGATCCCATCAATGCTCGACATTTGAAAAAATTATATACTTGAACAATTCCCTATTCTTTGTAATTCTTCCAAATTTTCTTCAATAATAATCAAAATTCTTTTTCCCAGTTACACTGGGGCATTTTAAAATTTTGTTTTTATCTACAAATATCTTGTATGCAGGCAGGATAAACAAATCTCTCATTTCACGCACTTATGCATTCATGTGCATCAATTTGCATTCATTTGCATGCAATCACATTAATAACGATCTGGTCAGTATTGAGATTTCAATTATCAATCCCATCATAATTCCTAACGATTCAAGATTGAAAGACAATCACCAGAACTGAACCAAAATCCAGTATCCAAACTAGTACATTTTTAAACCGGTATGCATACCGGTATCCTTTCAAAATCGAGCACTCGTGTTAGTGTTCCACTGAATGGTCATGTCAGTCGACCTCTTGAGTTCAGTCTTCGTGCTGATCACTCATCAAATTCCAAAATTCCCAATTTCTAATTTACAATTTCCAAATATCAATTTCCAAATTCCAAAATTCCAAAATTCTAATTTCCAATTTCCAATTTCCAATTTCCAATTTCCAATTTCCAATTTCCAATTTCCAATTTCCAATTTCCAATTTCCAATTTCCAATTTTTAAATTCCCAATTTTCAGATTTCCAATTTCCAATTTCCAATTTCCAATTTCCAATTTCAAATTTCAAATATCAAATTTCAAAATTCTAATTTCCAAAATTTGACCCTTTTGAGTCACCCAATACCCAATTTCAATTATTTTCTCTTGCGAGAGACCCTTTTTATAGGGAGAGTTCGAGGGAGCTCGCTCTTTTCGCATGCTATCCAATTCGTTCACTTAGCCCCTTTTAGGGAGAGTTTGAAGGGACTCGTGTCTTTGTGAACCGTTTGCAAAACAAAATTCCAAATTTCACACAAGGAACCCTTTTTATAGGGAGAGACTCGACGGAGACTTGCTTTCCTTGTGGCCCCCATAATTTCAGACTAGGCCATTTCATCATGAAGGACCCTCTTTTCAGGGAGAGTGTGATGAACTCGTTCCTTCATGACCAATTTACCAACCTCACCAATTTCGACCCCCTTTCCATAAGAGAAGCCTAATGTTAGGAAGTTTTGACGAAAGCTTAATTTCTCTTCGAAAGTTCGTTTTGCAAACACCTCCTCTTTAGGGAAGAGAGGAGTAATTCCCAATTCTAATTTCTGAATCTTCTCCTTTGGGGAAAGGAGAAGAGAATTTCTGTCATGGATGTGTTGCGTTGTGCTTCAAATGCTCGCTTTCACAAAGGATTTCAAGAAATTTTTTGCCAATTTGTCATTAAATATTTGTTGATTTCAAAAATCTTTATTGCACAAAATTATTACTTCAGAATACCTCCACTATTACTTCCAAAAGGGCAATGCTTTCACAAAAAAGGATTCAAAATTCAAAATCTTTTTATTGGCCAACCAAAAGGATGAAGAATAAATCCGCGATATGGCCAACAAAGAGAATTCAATGTTGTTGCAAAGCCATGAGTGATTGATATTGATCGCAGTCAATGGCACATTTTTAAAGACCATTCTTGAAAAATAAAGCAGTCGAAATATCCTGGGTGATACAGAAAAATCCACTCAATTTTCATATCTCCTCAATCACCTAAGCTGCAATTAAATATCTGCAAAAGGGATCTCTCAATTGTCGTCAAGATGAAGGCGAATTAAGCGAGTCGACCCCCGGGGCCAAAGAAGATTTGGATCATCTCCAAGATGACGGAGTTTGTGACGGATCCTTCCAGAGAAAGTTCAGATCACCGTCGAGATGAAGGCGAGTGTGATGAGCCTACTGACAAACCCTAAAAGATATTTGATTTTAGCTATCATCAAGAGATTCCCAACCAATGAGTCAATAACTATCAAGATAATCCCTGAGAGAAAAGAAGGATCGGAACATCTCTGAGATGAAGGAGTTTGTGACGTACCCTTCCCAAGAAAAAAAAAAGAGAGAAAAGTCAGGACATCTCCAAAATGAAGGATGATGCAATTCCCGAAAAATCCAAGAGAGCTCCAATCTGCTAAAAAGAGAGTGCAGAAAGATCATCATGAGAAAAGAATCCCAGGATATCAGACTTCCAAATCTATCAAGAATCTTCTTTAATTTTGTGAAATTCTTTTATCAATGTTCTTTCACCAATAGCCCTCGCAATATCAAGAATACTTTCTTTTCCGTCCATATCAAGGAAATTGATAGCTTCCTTGAAAGAAAGCCAATCGCAAGCAATTTGAATTCGAATCTTGATTCTACGGAGTTAAGCCCAGTCGGAGGTAATACTTCAGGTAGAAAAGAGGGAATACTTTCAAAACAAAGTGCATCATTTTCAATTATTTTGAATCAACAACAATTTTCAACATTTTGACAATATTTTCTAGCTATCCTGGCGTGAAGCGAGAGCTTGGGGTTCATCTTTGGCGCATCCTGACACCATCCCTTTTTAGGACTTGATAACGGGAGTTTTCAAGATTCCTTCTATTCTTCGGTATAATCTGAGCGCCTGGGTTCTCAGATTCGCACACTTCCCTATGTCCCCACTGTCCCACCATAGACAGTCCAATTTCGGCTTGAGGTTAAGCCACCAATTTCAGCAAAAGGCAATTTCAAAAGTTAATTAGTCTCAGCAATGAGGCGCCCAAAATCAATCCCTTTTCAAACTTTAGGGACCCCAATTTCCTTGCTTTTGCAAAACCCTTATCGGATTCATTGTGCGGAAATCCGAAGGTGCCATCACGGTCTCTTCTTTCGAGGATTCCGTTCATTTTCTGCCCAATCAGGTTAAGGGTATAAACCTGAGCCTCACTTTGATGAGGTATTTCATTTTCTGCCCGATCAGGTTAAGGGTATAAACCTGAGCCTCACTTTGATGAGGTATTTCATTTTCTGCCCGATCAGGTTAAGGGTATAAACCTGAGCCTCACTTTGATGAGGTATTTCATTTTCTGCCCGATCAGGTTAAGGGTATAAACCTGGGCCTCCTTTGATGAGGTATTTCATTTTCTGCCCGATCAGGATAAGGGTATAAACCTGAGTCTCACTTTGATGAGGTATTTTATTTTCTGCCCGATCAGGATAAGGGTATAAACCTGAGCCTCATTTGATGAGTTATTCCATTTTCCGCCCGATCAGGTTAAGGGTTAAACTTGAGCCTCATTTGATGAGGTATTCCATTTTCCGCCCGATCAGGTTAAGGGTTAAACTTGAGCTTCACTTTGATGAGGTATTTCATTTCCCAGTCAGGTTAAGGGTCAAACCTGAGCTTCGTTTCTACACGAGGTATTTTCTATCCCATCCAGGTTAAGGGCAAAACCTGAATCTCACTTCTTTTTGAAGTAAAATTTTCTCCTTATTCTTCATTTCAAATCTATTATCATCACTTGAACTAATTCTTTCATACCCAGTCAGATTCATCTAACTGGGGCATTTTTATAATCCAAATTTGGTGTGTTTTCTTTGCCACTAAGCTCGGCTTTCAACCGGCTTAGCAGCAAAGAGGGGCATCTGTAAACACCCCAAATTTTCACCCTCATCCAGTGTCATTACAGATCATTGCATGTCATTGCATGTATTCTGCATAGCATTGCATGTCATTGCATAGCATTGCATGTCATTGCATAGCATTGCATGTCATTGCATCTCATTTTCGAGATCCCGCACTCCTATTTCAAAACATTCAATCCAAATTTGAATTTTAAAGCTTTATTTCAAAATCAATTTCAAAACCTGGGTTTTTATTCAATACTCTGTCATTTTCCAACCCCAGGACTTTATATTTCGAAATATTTTCTCAAAAAACAATCTGGATTCATTTCAAATCCAAATTTTAATCGATTTCAATTCACAGATGAGACCCATTGAGGTGGTGTCGCTTCTGAATTCCTCTATTCATCAAATTTCTCAAATCTTTGAAATTTTCAGTCCGATCAGGACTCTGTCTCAGAGTCCTAATCCGGTCAGGAGTCTGGTTTTTAAGTCTGTTTTACTTCCATTTTCAGTCTTTTTCGATTATTTTTAAAATTTAGGTCATTTTACATAGTCCAGTTAGTTCAGGATTCTATTTTAGAGTTCGGTTGAGTTAGAAGTCTAACCCTGACTGTGTTTTCTGACTTATTTCATCATTTCTTGATAAAATCTTTTGAAAATGCTTTCATTTGGCTTTTAAAATCTAAAATCTCAGAGTCCTAAGAGTTCAGGACTCTAAGCCGGAGTTCCAGTTCGCTTGAGACCCTATTTTCAAAGATCTTGAATTTCAAATATCGATTTGAACCCCTTTTCAAAGCCATTTTCAGTGTTTATTTCAAAATTTCTAAAACTCGATGTGGGCCCACTCAGTTGGCACCATATCCAGAGGAATTCTAATTCAGTTAGAACCCTATGCCATTTCAAAAATCCTAATTTTAAGATTACTTTTGAAAATCCTTTTGAAAACTCCTTCAATTTCAAGTTTTAAAATCATCTTTTTGTAAAAACTCAAATAGGGCCCACTCGGGGTGGTGCCATATTTGAGTCAGTCAGGGCTAGACTAGGGTTAGTTGATGTCTTGGTTAGTGTTAGAGGTTTAGAAGAGTCAAAACCATTTTGAAAAACTCATTTTTAAAAGATAGTTTTTAAAACTAGTGTTTTTAAAGGTTTTTAAAGGTGTTTTAAAAACCCAATGTGAGAAAATGCCAAGTGGCACCACATTTGGGGATTTTCTAGGTTTAAATAGGGGCTAATTAGGACTTAATTAGGATAATCTAGGCTAGGGTTAGTTAGGTAAACTCACACCAAAATCGCCCCCCTTAGAGAGTCCAAGATTTTCAAAAGTGTTAAAATTTAAACCTAATTTTTTTATTATAAATAGATGCATAAGGGGGGTCGATTTTTCCCATCTCTCTCCTATTGGATTCTTGGAGATTCTCTCTCCTCTTCAGCCCTTTCTCCATTGCAGCAACTTCAAGGTAATTATTTTCTTTAATTTTTAGCTTTTATTTAATATTTTTCATTGTTTTAAGCATGATTTAGCCATTGGCACCATCACCTTCATGGATTAAACCATGGATTCAACCTCAAGAACCATCAAGAATCAGCAACAACGATTCCAGAAGGTGATCTAACCCTGTTTTGGATGATTTACAGGGATTTTAATCCATTAGAATTGATTTTAATATGATTCTTTATATTATTAACCAATAAAATATATGATTTACCCTTTTAATGGGTTAAATCTATGTTTTAAAGGTGATATCAAATTCCAGCCATTGATTCTCAGTTTTTATTTTATTTTCATGGTTTATTCATGTTTGTTTTACGTTCTACAACATAGAAATAATTTTTATTTGCTGTTTTATGGTTTATTTTATTGATTTACATTAGTTAATGCATGGTTTTCCAAGTTTCTTAAATTTCTGTGTGTTTTAGGTTTAGAACAGTAAAGATAATGTTATTTCGGATTAAATTACTCATTTTGTATTTTTGATTTTTTTATATGTGATGAATGCATGAGTTATTGAGTTACTGTAGAAAAATCAGAGGTTTTGGATCTCGGGAACCTTGTCAAAAAAATCAGACATCAAATCGGGTTTTTAAAGCTTTAAAATCGTGGTTAAAATCAAGAAGGTAACTTGCTGTGATGATATTTCTCTCATCTTATATCCGATTTTATATCTGTAAAATGCTATGGATTCACATTGAGTAGATCTGTCTTCTGTGAAATTTTCGGATTTTTTTATCACTGTTTAGTATTTTTCCCCTTTCCGAGAATCTGTTTTTAAATTTAAAACTCGTTAGGGTTTACCAAAACCCTAATCAGACTTGTGTTAGTCATAAATCCCAAATCACAGATCCGATTCTAGATCTGTAAAAAGTGAGTATTGTTATTTGTCTGTCTACTGTTCACCACTAAAATTTCAGAGATTTTTGTTTAGTATTGCTATTTATGCCTGTATTTTCAATCTGAAGTAGCCGTTTTAATCCCTGTTAAAAGTGATATATTTTAGCTCAGATTGCCGGAAGGGTTTCTCCCTAACCGGAGATGATTTTTCCGATCTGTAAATTGGGAAATCTCTGTTTTTCTTCTTAGTTAGTCTCTGTAAAATTTCATAAATTTCCATGAAGATTTGACCCATGGTTCAGGTCTTGGATTGAAACTGGTTGGTGAATTAGGTCAAAAATAGCATATTTTTAGGGTTTAATGCAATTTTAGGATTAATTTAATGTCAAAAAATTATTTTTATAATTCCAATTCGACATTAGGGTTATAACAAGTGCAGGTACCAATTTTTATGGATTTTGGAATCCATTTGATGGCTGAATTAAGCAAATTGCAAAACCGGGTTCCTGAAAGATCCAAAAACACTGCTAAAATCACAGTTTTTGTGATATTATTGGATTTTCGTGCATAAGCATATATTTTTAGGGTTTAATCATGTTCATAATCATATTAGGATGCTTTAGGTTTAATTTTGTGCTCATTTGATTTCATTTAGTGCATAAAACCTAAGTTTTTACCAAAATCTATTTCTAAAAACCCTGATTTCAAGGCCATAGTCTTGCTATCGGGGGCAATTTGGTCATTTGACCTAAATTTCGAAATCCCTAACCCTAATTTCATATTTTTAATCATGTCATAGCATATTTGGTTTGAGTTTATTCCATTCAAATTTCAAAACTTGCATTTTATCAAAATATCTTTCTAAAAACCCTAATTTCAAGGCCATAGTCTTGTTATTAGGGGTATTTTGGTCATTTTGACCCCAATTTTGAAATTTCATATTTTACCTTTATTATTTCTTCATATTTTATCATTTTGATTTAAGGAAATCATGGCAAAAAGGCTTATATCTAGCAAAATCCAACAATTTCCTGATATTGTTGGATAAATCTAGAAAAGCCAACATATATTCATTAACAAGTTTTCGAGTTTTGCAGGTACATTGAAGACTTTATTTTTCATGTATTTAAATTTCAATAGTGATGTAATTTGTAATTAAACTTTGGAATAAGAATTTACATTTCCTGCTTAGCTTAGATTGCATTGCATATAGTTTATTTTTATAATTTTAATGTGTGATGGATGATGATTCATGCATATTTTTACAAATTCACTATGGTCTACACGAATGGCACATGCACTAGCTTCTATGAAGTTTATAAACTTGGTGCAATTTGTATTTATGGCCATAGTCAGAATACGAATGATACTTAGATTTATGATCTTCACATTAGCCACATTCAGCCTACACTCTTAGGCTAACTTCAAAAATGCACTGCATTTCTCAAAATACAAAAAGTATTTCTCAATTCCTCAAAATCATATTCATTTATTTCATGCATTTGCCAATTCCAATTCGAATTTCAATTCAAAGAAGTTCATTTTCTCAAAATCTCCTAAGTCTTATAGCAAAATCGATTTTCCCAAAGACATTGAATTTCAAAGGATATTTCAAGTATTTCCCAAGTTTCAAATTCAAATTTTCTAAGTTAGAATTTCAATTTCAAAGTTTGAATTCAGAGAAACCAAGTATCTCAGAATCGATTTTCACCAAATGTCAAGGATACCTCAAAATCGTTTTTTATTTCCCTCAGAAGTATATTTCAAATCCCAATTCACGATTTTCCATGTGATACCTATTCTAAATATTTCAATCATTCAAAGCAAACATCATGTTTTCAAAATGTGCATTTTCTAAAAATTCATAGCACATGCCTGATTCTATGTGCATTTAGAAATTAGACTATGATTTAGACAAGTTGAATAGAGTAGAGCGTAAGATTGATCCTTGGTTCAATTACCCCTGTTAAAGGCGGCAGGAACGGTTGAACCTCGTACCGACAGGCGAGTCCCATTCTTCGGAATTATCCCGCATTTTAAAAACGGAGGCGAGTTATTTTCAAAAACTTTTTCAAAGGTCAGTTTGATTTGCAAAAGCTAAAAATTTTGCGATGATAACAAGGTGGCGGCAGCAGATGAGCGAGTCGGGGGAGAGAGAGACCGAGAAACGAGAGGGGGAAGAAGGTTTCGAGAACCTGCTCCCTCAGTCGCTGTGTGCTTTTAAAAGCATGCAGCCGATTGATTTGCCCGGGTCAGATCCGGGTTCGGATCCGGCCCGGATCCAATTTTTTTTCCAGTTTATTACACCATAAATCAGAATAGAGATTTACTGAAGACACTGAATAGCGATTTATTGAAGAAAGTTACAAATCGCACAACGATTTATCGAAAGACACTATAAATCACAATAGAGATTTGTTGAAGACACTGAATAGCAATTTATTGAAGAAAGTTGTAAATCGCACAACGATTTACCAAAAGACACTATAAATCACAATATCTATTTACTGAAGGAGACTACAAATCACAATGGTGATTTGCCGAAGGACACCGCAATTTGAAATAGTGATTTTGCTGATGAAAGGCGCAAATCGAATGACGATTTGCTGAAGAACACTATAAATCGGCTCTAACGGAAAGACTGACAAACTTGGGATGTTTACACACTGTTTCTGCCATGACATTGAACATGAAAGGTATGGAGCTACGCGTTAGCTTTTCACATAAATAAGAATATCAGGTTTTCATGGAGGGAGCCGGGAAATATTTTGAAAATACCAAACACCATCCGAGATGTTCTGGACTGCTGACCAAATTCTGGTTGTCCGCCAATGACAGGGGCTTTTGATGACTCTATGACCAAACCAGAGAAAGTCTTCAACTGCAAAGTTGAAAGACTATGTCTAAGCTTTCCAGAATGTTCAAGAACACTTTTATCCGACCTGTATTCAGGGAGATACCCTCGGTTTATCAGAGGTGTCTATGACAACTCAAAAATTCGGAAAAGCAAACGAGAACCATTACATGCAAAAACACAGTGTGTGTGTGAGCATGCTAGTGTGCACAACATTTGTTCATAAGAGACATCTTACTAGCTAAATCCGTTGATAAACTCCTTGCATACGACGGATGCAAGGTGGTCTCGGGCTTCATGCTCACCGGAATGTGAAAACCTTTAAAAGGATGCCATATGGATCAAAATCCCACCTTGCTCAATTCGGAAAGGAGGTAGGAGGAGGTGTGACCTTCTTGCTACTTGTGGTTGGGCTAGAACTTCACCATACACTCACTCACTCACTCTCACACTCAAGAAAATCGATGGAGGAAGGAAAAGGAGAGAGAGTGGAAGAGAGAAGAGCTTTTCTCTCTCCTCCCCCTTTCAAACTCTTAAATAGGGTTAAGTAGAGATGGAGGGCTGAGAATTAGAGAGGAAGATGGAAGGTCCTCCCATCTCACACCTCCACCTCCCCCTAATCCTCTGAGGTGAACCCTCTAGGTTAGACCTTGAAAGGCCTCCATTAATTGCTCACCCGCTCTATACCAACTCCCCCTTAAATTCTCGTTGATTTAGGGAGTCTTGTTCTTGACTTTTTAAAAACCACATTTAAAGCCTTTTTGAATTCGTTTTTTTTTTTTGAAGTAGCACTGGACCCATGCTCATGTGGGCCCCCATGTCAACAACATCTTCAATCTGGCTTTTTTCTTGACTTTTTTTTTATAGTCTTTCTGCGTTTGATTTTTAACAGCAGCGAATTGCATTTCATTCACCGTCGTTTACTGTATTTCATTTGCTTAAACTGCACTTTGCTCCACCACATCTTCAATCTGGCATCTCATCTGCATTAATTCAGGGATGGCACGTCCTTTGCATGCATTATATTCTCTGTTTATCACATCCGGCACCCATCTGCCCTATAAACCATCTTCCTTCATTGATTAAGAAGAATTCTAGAAATGTTCTTTCTTATAGTGGCCATCTCAGTAACCAAAACCCATCTTTCATTTTTAATGAAAAGGCCAGAATTCCAATTTTAGAATCTCCACAACTTTTGCAGTGTGGTGCCCATCAAGATTCGAGGTATGTTTCTGAGAAACACTGCTCATGGGTTGTTTTAGTATGTGATCTGAGGGCTTTGGGAGTGGGTTTTTCTGTTCATAGTCTTGTGTTAAATCTGGAATGTCAGCATAAACTTTTTTTTTATTTGAAATGTTATGACATCAGCCATGCTAGCAAACTCTCTAATGAAGTGCCTCGAAAAGATATAGTTTCATGGGATGGAATGATACCTATTTACGTTAAGAATGGAGAGAAGAGAAGGTGTTGGATTTGTTTGATGTGATGTTTTCACCTGGTTTGATCCCTAATAAATTCATACTTGCTACTATTATGCATGTTTGCATCACTGTTGGGGCATTCAAGAAGGGAATATGCTTTCATGGTCGGATGATGAAATATGGGTTCATCTCAAATATGGATTTAGGAAGTGTGCTGATTGGTTTCTACTCAAAGTGTGAAAGGTTCATGGAGGCCTGTGATGGAGGCTCTCCCCATTATCTTCTTGACAAGATATTGTTTATGACGTCCCTTGGGGAAAAGTGAAATTGTCATTACAGGGTGATGTATACCCAATTTCTTTTTGTTTTTATTTTGACAGGTGAAGACATCATATGTGTATGTATACCCCTCGTATAGTTTTCTCTTTACAAGCAGTAGAAGCACCTCTTATTGATGTGCTCCAGTTGGAGAATATCCACCAAAGTCTAAATAATGAGAAATGTAAAGGTTTTGTAAGACGTTTTGTACAAGGGACTCCCTTGACGATCTTGGCAGATGATGTGCTTGTTGATATGTCTGTCTTCCTATTTTTTTTCGGTTTTCACTGTGTTATATATGCTTGCCTTGGTGTTATATGTCTGTAATTCTGTCACAGCATATAGCCATTTCTATGTCCTGTCTTGGCTATACTCTGCACTTTGCACTTACCCTGTTGTAACCTATAGCATTAGGTCCACTACTATTTTGCTTACACATTTTCATTCTCACTTACCTCCTGTACACAGAATCACAATGCACTTACATCGTCATTGTTGCCATACTCACTTCCATCTGCATCTTCATTATCAGTACTCACTTTACATTCATTGCCATGCCATCTGCCATTTCAAATACAATACATTGCATCTTGTTCCTAGCATTTTCACAGCAAACATTCATTTCAACCACCAGCACCCCCCCGGATAACACTCCAGCCACTATGGCACAAATACTTACAGCGCCTTACACCATCCTGCTGCTACAGTAGGGTTTACAGCAATCTGCGTGTGTCCCTTTTCCACAATTCTCTGCACACCACCACTAGCCACCTTACAACATTCCATTGCCTCTGCAGTAGCCCCCTTTAATTTTTTTTTCTCTCTTTTTGCATGTGCTGTAGCCTTTTTGTTTATGTGTTGTAGTTTTTTTTTTATGTATGATGTAGCCTTTTACATATATGTGGTAACCCTTTTAGGTGCTATAGTCCTTTTTTTCACACATGATGTAGCTTTTACATATATATATATATATATGCCCACAGCAGTGCCAATGCACTGCTGTGATATTTCTCTTGATACCTACAGCAGTGCTTGGCACTGCTGTAGCTTTTAATGTACCTACAGCAGTGCCAATACACTGCTGTGGTTTTTTTTCCTTTGGACATCTACAACAAGGTCAAGCATTGTTGTAACCCCTTTTTTTTTGCACAGATATCACAATACCATTTACAATACCATCACAAACTCCATCCCATGTTCACTGCACATCTGCCTACAGTATTCACTACCAAGCACCACTTATTGTAGCATTACACTCCATCACACTTATACTTTCAACCTCAATTTTTTTGTACACTCTGCCTGCTATATCTGTTGCCTTCGTAGCAACAGTGCACCTTCACTTGCACCTAGCATTTCATTGTCACCCCTACACCTTCATCCTCCATTTACAAGCACTCCTTCACATCCGCTGTATACAACATGTGCACAGTATCATCACTACCTCCTCCATATTACAGTTGTGTCCTCACAACATGGCCACACCACTATGCAAAAACCTATACAGCCGGTCCACCATCATCTTCCATCATTTGCAGTCACATATCATTAGATATGTTCATGACATATCGATTGATATGCTTATAGCATATCATATATTTAGGCATGGTTGCATTCTTCATTTACTTACAGCATATCATGTGTTTAGGCATAGTTGCATTCTTCATTTACTTACAGCACATCATGTATTTAGGCATAGTTACACTCCCCACTTCAGTCACATCCACAACCCTCCATGGCCATACATCTGCAATGCCATCTTGCTGCGCTTCATTACATGTCATCACTGGTATGTTCATTGCATCATATCCATGAACCTCCTGCATTTTCATTGTTTCAACAACGATATCTCTGTTTGTAATTCAGTAAGGTAATTCAACTCATACAAATAGAGATTATACCCAAGCAAGGTATGTGCATCCCTTCATTTGATACATACATTTTTTAGAATATCCCTCCCCACTGACCTAAGCATGTCATGTATAAAAAGGCACATCTAAATTTTCCTTTATGAACATATCACTTGCAATATATGTATATATAGATATACATATATGTACATATATATATATATATATGTATATATGTATTTAAGCATTTCATTTAGCATATACACTCCTTATTTAACATGGTCGTTTTAACATAAATATAGCATCTTACAAATTTTGCATTTAGCTAACCAAGTGTTTTGCAGGGAATATGTGGAAAAAATCATTATTTGGAGTTGTAAATTCAATTTCATGTATTGTAATAGTTAGATCTTAATGAGAATTTACATTTCCTGTTTTAGATAGAATGAATGGGCATTGTAAATATCATAAATTGCTTATTTTCATGCTTTTTATCTTTATTTTCTTAAAATTTCACAATGGTGAAACACGAACGACACGTGCACCATTTCGTAAGAGGTAATTAATCATAAGTTGATGATTTACATCAATGGCCATAGTCAGGATGTAAACAAAACTTAGGGTTTTTATCTTTTATAAAATAACATTGGATCCACACTGGATCCTCTTCAAAAAATCATCATATTTTCAAATATTTCCTTCTTTTATTAGAGTTTAACTTAAAATTGGCTCAAAATATATACCAATGGCCATAGTCAGGGTATATTGAGAGTTAATTTCATTTTAAACTCTATAAAAGCACAAAATATGTTTTATTCTTCACCTGAATTTATATATAGATCATTATATAATACATTCAATGACCATAGTCAGGAGTGTATTATATCATTAATCTTATTTACATTCATTTAAAGAATGGAATAGCTTTTCAAAATCCAATTTTCAAAAATCTTTAAATTCATTCATCATTTAAGATAGAGCAGCATCATATTTTCAAAATTCTTTTCCAAAATCAAAGTGATCTCAAATATCTCTCTTCAAATCTCTATTTTAATTCATTCTTCTATCTTATTTCAAAGATTTAAATTTCAAATTTAAAGTCCAATTTGACTTTGAAATTTCAAAATTCAATCTTTATATTCAAAATTCCATTTCCAAATTCAAGTCCAATTTCAAAGTTCAATTTAAACTTTGATATTTCTGATCCATCTTTTGATTCAAAATTCGAAATTCGAAGTCCAATTTGAATTTGAAATTCATTTGTATATCCCAAAAATTCAAATTCTAAATCAAACTTCAAAGTTCGATTTAAATTTTAAGTCACCTTCTGTTTCAAAAATCAAGTTTAAATGTTACCATCTTCAAAATTCAAAACCAAAGTTTGAGATTGATTCTAAATCTCAAAACTTGATCCTTCTTTTTCAAAATCAGTCTGGGTTTTAAAAACCCAGATCCATCTTTTTTGGACCTTCGAAGTCCAAATCCAGAGTTAGAACCTGATTCCACTTTGGATCTCAGACTTCAGATCCAAATCCATTTTAGGATCCAAAACTCAATTCTACATTGGATCTCAAACTTCAGATCCACTTCATTCTAGGATCCAGAACCCATTTTCACTTTTGGATCTCAGACTTCAGATCCAAAATCCATCTTAGGGTCCAGAGTCCAACTCTATCTTGAATCTCAGATTTCAGATCCTAAACTCATTTTAAGATCCAAAATCCATTTTAGGATTCAGAATCTAATCCCATCTTGGATTCCAGATCTTGGATCCAATTCTATTCAGGATCCAAAATCCAATTCCATTCCCAATTCCAACTTTCAAGTCCAGTTCCATTTCATTTCCAGATTTCAAATCTAAATCCATTTTTACAGATCACATATGGATTTCTTAAATTCATTCCTATTTTGGATCTCTCAGATCCATCCTGATTTCAAAACTTCGAAATTTGAAATTCAATTCCATTTCAGATATTCATTTCCTTTCCTAAAATCCAATTTTTCAAAAGATTCAAAGTCCATTTCTAACTTTGAAAACTTCATTTTAGCTTCAAATCACTCTCTCCCATAAATCAAGATTTATTCTTCCAACTCTGAATTACATCAAAGACTTAGAACTTTTCTGATCTATCTCAAGTTCTAAAGTTGGATTTTATTATCCATAAAACCATTTCTTCACTCCATTATCAAGTCTATCTCAGAAAACTTGGAGATTTCCAAAACATTTTTCTCAAAAGAGCATACATTTTTGCATTGCATAAGCATGATTCTTTATGCATTTAGACTTAGGATAAATCCTTAGATAATATTTAGGCAAAGCAAAAGGCATAAATTCGATCCTTGGTTCGATTACCCCTGGTAAAGGCGCCAGGAACGGTCAAACCTCGTACCAACGAGCGAATCCCGTCTCTCCATTTTCCTGCAATATATTTCAAAAAGGAGGTGAGTAATTTTCTAAAAAATTTCAAATCAAGGTCAAGTGAGACCCCGCAAAAGAGTTTCTCTCTCTCTTCTCTTCTTTTCTTTTCTCTTCTCTCTTTCTTTCTGTCTTTTATTTTCTCCCTTCAAAAAGGAGGAAATAAAGGTTGGAAATAAGAGTATGAATGCACGTATGAAGATTCTCTCAGAATGTTCTCTCTTTTTTAAAATAGGCAAAATAATCTTTCAGGAGAACAAAATGTTCTTTTTCTCTTTTTCTTCACACACTTGATTCTTTTGTCAGAGAGCTTTTCTTGTCTTTTTCTCTTTCTTTTTCTAAGATCTTTTTCAGTGTGTCGTGTAAGAATATTTCTCTTTGAAAGCTCACATGTATATCTGTTGTGTTTGAAAATTTATTTTGTCTGTATATATAGATCTTCAAAAATAGTCGTTGCTTTTTTAAATGCTTTGAAATAATTGTCCTTTTATGATGTGAGATGTCAGGTCATCTCAAAAACAACATTGATGAGAAAAAGGTGTGTGTACTATATATTGCTTTTTCAAAGATCGTCATTCCATAAATTAAATAATTGTTAAGCAATAAATGTTTGGTGTATATAAATAATGATGGTTTCTTCAAGTCGCCATTTCTAAATTAAATATTTTGAGATACAATATACATTGATGTATTTAAAAATGAGATTTAATTTATAATGTGTCATTCCTCAAATAAGTGTTCTGTAGTACATTAAATGTTTAAGTATATTTATATTATAATATGTCACTTCATTGTTTAAATAATAAATGCTTTATGTAGTACTTATTTTGCAAAACATCTTTTCTTGAGTAAATACTTTAAAGTACCATAAATGCTTGGGTGAAGAAAGATGTCTTCAAATATAAGTCGTCACTTCTTGAGTGAGTGTTTTTTAAATACTTTAAATAAAATAAACACAAATGGTCATTTCTTAAATAAATGTTTTGTTCAACGATAAATGTTTGTGTTATAAAAGTAATGTTTATTTTCTCAAATCGTCATTTCTAAAATGAATTGTTTGAAGTACAATAAATGCTTGAGTAATACTTATATTACAAATAGTCATTTTTCAAATAAATGCTTATATATTATGAACCAATACATCTTTTCACAATTTGTCTTTTCTTACATAAATGTTTATGTATTATGAACCAAAATTTCTTACGTAAATGTTTGTGTATTATGAACCAATGCATTTTGTCTTTTTTTACACAAATGCTTTTGAAATCATGAGCTTTTATATCTTGTCAAATTGTCTTTTTCATAAATGCATGTAGAATATACAATTAATGCTTTTGAAATCATGAGCTATTATATCTTGTCAATTTGTTTTTTTCATAAATGCTTGTAGTAAGTACAATGATTTGTTTCAAAAAGGTATTTTTGAATAGCATTCTTTTTATGAAAGTTTGTCTTTTTTATATGAATAGCTTGTATGATTTTAAAGTATATAATCTAATATGAAATATGCATGCTTCTGAAGGTTCTATTACATATGACTCTAAAGAAGAAAAAAGACATCTTGAAGTAGCCGATCATCTTGGATAGTCTTTAATGCATCTCTTTGGCTCATCAAGCTTTTTCTTCAATCCATGAGTATGATTGCATCAGGATATTGTACTTGAATATAAAGCCTTTACTATCTTCAAGTAAAAGATCCTTGCATCAAATACACGTTAGATTTATAGCACATCATATCCAGTCATAATATAACATATTCAGTTTCATATATGAAAGTATATCATATCTCATGAAAGCATATCATTTTTATCATGTATCATATATATGCATCATGAAAGCATATCATATTTATCATGTATCATCAAAACATAGCTTCTCAACAGAATGAACTGTGTTCTAGGGTTTCAGAACTCAAATGAACTGGCTCGACTAAACTCCTAAACTGAATGATCGAGAAATGATGTCATTTTCAGAGAAATGGTGAGAAATGGTCACTAGAGTGAAGTGAGTTACAAGCAAGAACTGGGTTTGAGCTAGAACAAAGATTAGTAATACTGAGATAAACTAAAACTGAAGCTCAAACACTAGCTCAACTGACTGGAGTTAGCTTAATTTTAGCTAAAATGAACTCATGGACAATGTGAAATGGATTTGAACTGAAATTGGATCACTTAAACTCCTGATGAGCTCAAGCTAGACTCAGAGGAATATGATTGACTAGGAATTACTGACTCAGAGACAATTGGCTTGTATTTGAACTAGAAATGAGCTCATTTATGAGGAAATGAACACATTTTGGCAAGAATGATCAGAAATAAACATGACCTGCTCACTGTGAGCTCAGATGAGCTAGAAATGACTGATATTCTAACTGTTCTGAGCTTAAGAATGAGACTGGTCAACTCTAACTGATAGGGATCTAGGATGACCAAGGGGTAAAATGGTAATTTTCTTGGTGAAAGAGGGTAAAATGGCACCTAAACTGAGACAAACTTGGGGTTGGACTCCTATACTGACCTACCAGGGTTGGCATCTGCAAGAGGAGAATGGATGAATAAAATTTGGGGTGTTTACAAGATATGACTATATCTGGTTTAAAATCAAAATGGAGTTTTAAAAAGGTTTAAAAAGATGAAAAGACAAAGTCCTGATCCAACTAGGACTTTGAAATTTTTAAGAAATTTGATAAATGTAGGAATCCAGAAGCGACACCACCTAGATGGATCTCATCTGAGAATTGAAATTAATTAAAATTGAGTTTAAAACGAATCCAGATCATTTTCTAAGAAAAGCATTCTGAAATATAAGATCCAGGGGGTTGGCAAATGGCAAAATGTCGATTCAAAACCCAGGTTTTGAAATTGATTTCGAAAGAAAAGTTTTAAAACTTGGATTCAATATTTTAAAAACAAGAGTACTGGATCTCGATAGTGAGATGTAATGCCATGCAATGCAATGAAGTGATATGCCAAATGCATGCAGTGATATACAATGACACATGAAATGTAAACCCTGGATGAGGGACTTGAAATCTCGAACCCCTGGCAAAGACAAAGAATTTGGTGATTCTCACCTGAGGATAAGAACTGACAATTGAAATTGAGCCAAAATAAGGATTGAATCTTGATTGTAGGATGGAGTATTGAATTTTTTTGTAAAATTTGGGCTATGAATAACCCTAGCTCAGATATCGACCAGTTGGTTCCCTAAAGACTGTAGAGAGTGGGTCCCAGTGGTAGGAGGTAGGTGTTTGTGAATGAGGGTGAAAATTTGGGGTGTTTACGAATTCCCCTCTTTGCTACTAAGTCGGTTGAAAGCCGAGCTTAGTGGCAAAGAAAAACACACCAAATTTGGACTATAAAATGCCCCAATTAGAAGAATCTAACTGGGTATGAAAGAATTGGCTCTGGTGATTATGGTAGATATGAAATGGAGAATGAAGAAGAAAATTTGCCTCATCGAGACGAGGCTCAGGCTTAGCCCTTAACCTGGATGAGACGCAAAATGCCTCATGGAAGAACGAGGTTCAGTCTTAACCCTTAACCTGAAAGGGGACGATACCTCATGGAAGAACGAAATTCAGGCTTGACCCTTAACCTGAAAGGGGACGATACCTCATGGAAGAACGAGGTTTAGGCTTGACCCTTAACCTGAAAGGGGATGATAGCTCGTGGAAGAACGAGGTTGAGGCTTGACCCTTAACTTGAAGGGGATACAAAATGCCTCATGAAAGAATGAGGTTCAGGCTTAACCCTTAACCTAAAAGAAGATGATACCTCATGGAAGAACGAGGTTTGGGTTTGACCCTTAATCTGAAGGGGACGATACCTCATGGAAGAATGAGGTTCAGGTTTGACCCTTAACCTGAAGGGGAACGACAAAATTCTCGAAAAGAGAAACCATGATGAAACCTTCAGATTTTGCATAATAAATCCGAGAGGGGTTTGCAAAAGGAAGAAAATGGGGTTCTCTAAAGCTTGAAAAAGGATTGATCTTGTGCGTCTCATTGCTGAGATTGAATGACTTTTAAAATAAATGACCTTTTGCAGAAATAATTCAGGTTTAACCCTTATCCTGAATGAAAACTATCTATGGTGGGACAGTGGGGAACACAATGAAGTGTGTGGATCTGAGAGCCCAGGCGCTCAGATTAAAAACAGAAAGGAAGGATCTTGAAAACTCCCGTTATCAAGTCCTAAAAAGGGATAAAAACAATGCCAGGATTCATCAAAATGGACATCAAACTCTCACTTCATGTCGGGATAACTTAAAAATATTGCCAATAAGATAAAAATTATAGTTGATTCAAGATAATTGAAAATAAGCACATTTATATGAAAATATATTCCCTCTTCTACCTAGAGTATTACCTCCAACTGGTCTAACTCCGTAGAATCCAGAATCAAAATCAAATTATTGTCGTTAAGTTTCTTCAAGGAAGCTATCCATTTCCTTGATATGAAAAGAAAGGAAACTTGTTCTTAGTTTCATAAAAGCAATTTGTGAAAAGGATATTGATAAAAGAATTTCACATAAATAAAGATAGTTCTTGACAGTTTGGTAGTTTGATATATGGGGTTTTGTCCATGATGATCTTTGTTCACTCTTTTGAGATATAAAAATTGAGCTTTCCTTAGGGTTTGGCGAGAATTTCATCACACCAACCTTCAACTCGATGATGTTCTGATTTTTCCTAGATGGACACGTCACATGCTCCTTCAACTTGGAGATGATCTGAGTCTTCTTTAGTCCCTGGAATTATATTGATAACGTTGTCTCTTTAATTGAAATTTCTTGACAGTCTTTTAAACTCTTCTGAGACATGAAAAGTAAGCTCTCTTGGGATTTGGCGAGAATTTCATCACACCAGCCTTTAACTTAGAGATGTTCTGATTTTCCCTATAAGGACACGTCACATACTCCTTCAGCTCGAAGATGATCTGAGTCTTTTTTGGTCCCAAGAATTGAATTGATAATATGGTCTCATTGAAAATCCCTTTTATGATAACAATGATTAAATATCTTTTAGGGATTGGCGGGAGGTTTATCGCATTAGCCTTCAACTTGACAATGATTTAAACTTTCTCTGGAAAAACACGTTACATACTCCTTCAACTTGGAGATGATCTGAGTCTTCTTTGGTCCCGGGGATCTAACTCATCCATTAGTCTTCAACTTGATGATGATTGAGAGATCCCTTTTGCAGATAGTTGACTGTAGCTTGGTTAATTGAAGAGATATTAAAATTGAGATTGAGTGAATTCTTTTATATCACTCAAGATATTTTCACTGCCTTGTTACCAGAAGAATGGTCTTTAAAAATGTGCCATAGCTATGATCAATATCATTTCACTTATGGCTTTTTAACATCATTGAATTTTTCCATTGCCAGTCATATCAAGGATTTTTCTTCATCCTTTTGGTTGATCAACAAAAAAGTTTGAATTTTATTCTTTCTTCGCAAAAGCGTTGTTCTTTTGGAGAGAATACTAAAGGTAATATGAGGTAAAATTTTATGCAATAAAGATTTTGAGATCAATAATTGTTTTTTATGACAAATTGGAAAAATATTCTTGGAATCATTGGTGCAAAAAATTGTTTGTTGTCTAAATAACACATCCTTAGCTAGATTCTCCTCTCCTTTCCCCAAAGGAGAGACTCAAGCTTGACCCTTACCTGAACGGGTAATAAAAGATACTCCTCTCTTCCCTGAAGAGGAGGTGTTTGCAAAAAGAACTTTCTAAGAGAACTAAAGTTTTCATTAAAACTCCCTATCTCTAGGCTTCTCTTATGGAAATGTGGCCGCTGACAAAGGTCGGAAAGGATATCATAGAGGAACGAGTCCATCACACTCTCTCTGGAAAAAGGGTCCTTGATGACGGGATGACCTAACAAAAGACATTGGGGGGTCACAAGGATAACGAGCTTTTGTCAAAACTCTCCCTGGAAAAAGGGTTTCTTATGTGATAATAAAGATTGTTTTGCAAACTGTTCGTGAAGCATGAGTCCCTTCAAACTCTCCTTAAAAGGGGTTCAACGAACGAACAATAAAGACATGCGAAAGGAGCGAGCTCCCTCGAACTCTCCCTAGAAAAAGGGTCTCTCGCAAGAGAAATGATTGATAATTGATTTTAAGCTAATTGGCAGACAAGTTCGACACAAAGGTCGAATCTTGAAAGACCATGATTGACGGATGTGACCCAAAGGTCAGAAAAATGTGACTGACTTTGATAGAATTGATAACCCAAAGGTTTGCTTGGTATGAATTGATGACCTAGAAGTCTGGAAATGATTGACTGGAGTGACCCGAGGGTCTGATAAAAATTGTTTGGCTCGCAGATTTGAAGGTTGGCATTGAGCCTGAACTCTGGTGCAAGATTAGTGTTTGGATTGTGACCAGTATGAAAACTGGATTTTGAAGAAGCAACAACACGGACACTGGGTTTTGAAGACAAAGTACCAGCACGAGCACTGGGTTTTGAAAACAAAGTACCAACATGAGCATTGGGTTTTGAAAATAAAGTACCAACACTGAATTTTGAAAAAGGGGTACCAGCACGAACACTGGATTTTGAAAAAGTACCAGCACAAACATTAGAGTTTGTGAAAGGACATATGTAAAGTTGGGTTTGGAAGGAAAGTTTGAGTCAAAACTCGAGACTTCAAAAGAAGACTAGACAAATTGGATTTGAAAGAAGATTTCAGTCGAAACTTGCATCTTCTAGACCAATTCCTGAATTTAAGAGGAGGTTCGAGTAGAAATTCAATTTTTCAAAGGAAAGCTAGACGAATTGGTTTTGGAAGAAAGTTCAAGTCGGAACTCAGATTTTGTAGACCAATTCTTAATTTTAAAAGAAAGAGAATCAGATGAATAGGATTTGAAAGAAGATTCCAGTCGGAACTCAGATCTTCTAGACCAATTCTTGAATTCAAAAAGAAGTTTGAGTAGAAATTCAATTTTTCAAAGAAAAGCTAGACAAATTAGATTTGGAAGAAAGTTCAAGTCGAAACTCAGACTTTCTAGACTAATTTTGGAACTTAAAAGAAGGAAAATTAGATGAATTGGATTTGGAAGAAAATTCGAGTCGAAACTCAAATTTTTTAGACCAATTCTTGAATTTGAATGAATTAGATTTGGAAGAAAATTTGAGTCGAAACTCGGATCTTCTAGACCAATTCTGGAGAAAAAAAAAGAATTTTTGAGTCAAAACTCGAATCTTCAAAGAAAAACTAGACCAGTGTGAACTGTGTTCGAAAACATTGACCAGTAAAGATCGGGTTTAGAGAGTTCGACCAGTAAGAACTGGATTTAGGAAGTTCGACCAATAAAAACTAGATTTAGAAAGTTCGACCAGTAAAAACCGAATTTAGGAAGTTTGACCAGTGAAAACTGGATTTAGAGAGTTCGATCAGTAAAAACTGGATTCAAAGAGTTCGACCAGTGAAAACTGGATTTAGAGAGTTTGACTAGTAAGAACTGGATTCAGGAAGTTCGACTAGTAAAAACTGGATTAAGAGAGTTTGACTAGTAAAAATTGGATTCAAAGAGTTCGACTAGTGAAAAGCGGATTTAGGAAGTTCGGCCAGTAAAAACTGGATTCAGGAAGTTCGACCAGTAAAAACTGGATTCAGAGAGTTCGACCAGTAAAATCTGGATTCAGAGAGTTCGACCAGTGAAAACCAGATTTAGGAAGTTCGACCAGTAAAAACTGGATTCAAAAAGTTCGACCAGTGAAAATTGGATTTAGAGAGTTCGACCAGTAAAAATCAGATTTAGAGGGTTCGACCAGTGAAACTGGATTTAGAGGGTTCGACCAGTAAAAAACGGATTTAGGAAGTTCAACCAGTGAAAACTGGATTTAGAGAGTTCGACCAGTAAGAACTGGATTCAGAAAGTTTGACCAGTAAAGACTGGATTCAGAGAGTTCGACCAGTGAAAACTGGATTTAGAGAGTTCGACCAGTAAAAACCGGATTTAAGAAGTTCGACCAGAAAGAACTGGATTTATGAGGGTTCGACCAGTGAAACTGGATTTAGAAAAAGGCTTAACCCGAAGGTTGATTTTGGGAAGATTGGCGAAAATGGTTTCAACCCGAAGGTTGAATTGGGAAAAGACTGGTGTTTTAAAAAGTGCTTGTTGATTTATGATAAGAGATTTTCAATCTTCACTCTCACGATGATTTGGACAACTGTCGAGGTCTCAGGATTTATCCCTTATCCTGAATGGGTAAATACATTTGATGCAAATGAATGCAGGCAAATGCAAATGAATGCAGATGAATGCAAATAGATGCAAATGAATGTAAATAAATGCAAATGAATGGTGGAAGATTTTGTTTGATCCTGCCTGCATACAGGACATTTTGAAGTAAATTTTTTTTTTCAAAAATAAATGCCCCAGTGTAACTGGAGAGTAAGATATTGGATGAAAGGATAAATAATTGATATTCAAAGAAAGCTCTTTGAAGATAACAAGGGAAAGATTAATGATGCACTTTTTGATTGATTCGGGTGACACTCTGAAAGAGGTCACTCCTTATAAGAAGAAATTAAGCATTTTGCAAAGAAAAAATATAAAAAATGGTGCCAAGCTATGAGAAAATTGATAAATTTATATGGAAGAGAGAAATAACAGATCAATAAGAGAACTGGGACTACATTGCCCCTTCAAAATGACAGAAACAAAATGAAGGAAGTGATATAGCATTGGCATCATCTTTCTTCTTCGCATCTAAAGAGGATGTTGGCGAGATAGTTGGTTGACTCTCCTCCTCGTCAATAAGATTTTTGTCAATGCAATCCTACACGATGTTCTTGAAGACGAAGCAACATTCGATATCATGCCCTGTTGTTCGGTGAAACTTGCAAAATTGATCTTTCCATTTGCTCTTTGTGACAGAAGGATTAGCAATCTTTGGGAGTTTAACCGTTCCCTTGACCAGCATATATTCAAGAATCTTTTCAAGGGGCTGCTCTAGAGGAGTAAATTCATGATCGTAACCCCAACCATCACGTTTTACCTTCTATCGAATGCTTGTTTTTGGCTAGGAGCTGGAATGGAAAGGCTTGGTCAGGACGGTCGGTCGGTCCTCTTCTTTGTCCTCAATGAAGAGACTCTTGTCGATGTGATCTTGAATGATGTTCTTGAGAACGAAGCAATGTTCAGTGCCATGTCTCATTGCCCGATGAAATTTACAGAATTGATCTTTAAATCTTCCTATAACGACGGGAGGATCAACAATTTTTGGAAGTTTAATCTTCTCCTGGGTCAGCATATAGTTGAGAATTTCTTCACGCGGTTGATCAAGGGGAGTGAAATCACGAGTGAAACTCCAATTGTCATGCTTCGCTTTTTCTTGAGTGTGTGATTTCTGGCAAGAGTTCGATTGGAGAATCATGTTGTCTTGCTTGAAGGTATCTCTCTTTTTGCCTCTATTGCTGCTTTTGTCGGGCTTAGAACTTTTTGTGTTGTTGCTCTTGCTAGTGATGTTCTTGGAGAAGGAGACATGTCTTTTCTTTGATGGGAGCCTTTTCGAAACTATCTTCAGCTTTCTTGGACATCATCTTAATCATCATTTTCTTGAACAACTGATATGCAACGGGATCGATGTCATCCATGTCAGCCTGATTCTGTCCTCTGGTAGATCTTGGAGAATTCATCTCTTCCTGCTTGCTGCTGAAATCACTGATGCACTGATATGGTGGCATCTTCTTGCCTAATCTGATCTGAATCACTTGAAAATACTGATGCTCTCTGCAGAATAAAATGAGCAATTTAGATTTGAAGAGTAGTTTTAGGATAAAACAAATAGGGGAAAATATTTGATGAGAGTTAGGTTGACAATTTGAAGGATATCCCATTACCAGGGATTGGGTCATCACTGGAATCATGACAATTGCGTTGTTATTCTTGTAAAGGAAATAAACTACTAAAATATGCCTTGTTACCTAGGCAAGGTCATCAAATCATAAAAAAGATTATTTGCTGAAGAAGAATGATTTTATTAATAATAGACTTGACATAGAGGGGGCGAACAAACAATTTACCACCACTCACGATAATTAGAAGACACTCGAGGACCAGGAAAAACAGTAAGAGTGACAAAAGAATCCCAGTTGTTCTTAGCAGAATGGTATGTTCCAGACCACTGAGCAGACTTCAGATAGAATTCTGGCACGATGCCTGACAATAACTGAGCTTCAATGTGCTTCTGTCTCTGCAAGAACTGTCTGACACATGCTCTGGCTGATAGTAAACTGAGAAGAACGGTCCGAGTAACTTGAATCGCTTGTCATATGCATAAGTATATCGAGGGAGTAACTCCTAACAGTCGAAGTAATCCCACACGATTTCTTCTTCATGGAGGTTTTCGATCAAGAATCTGTACTAAGAAGTGGGTAATGGTTTCTTGCTGTTGTATCTGAATGAGCTGGCTTGAGTTGGTACGTGTCGAAGGAACCAAGACTATAATGTGTAAATGAACCCTTCTACTAAGATAGAGTCTTTAAGCACCAAACGGGTTAATCCACGGTATAAGAAGGCAAGCGCGACCATGACGATCAAGAGACGGTTGGTCTGTCGACTTCCCCATCTTTGCAAAATCTGTACTATTTTGATTTCAATGCAGTTTTGTCTGTCCTAGAAGAAGGCTAGTCCTACTGTACACAAGACCATCACGTGTTGAATCTTTTCTCGCGCTGCTCGGGATAAGGAGTCAACTTCTTCAAATGCTCCATATTGTTGGTATAGCTCAAACAGATCGACATATTGGCTCTCATATGCCTCTATTAGTGGCCAGGAACTGCGTCCAGACATACGGGCTAAAGCATCTCGGGGGTCCAATCCTTTGACATTGATAAAAAACTGTTGTTCTATCAGATCATCAGGCTGATCAGCTGGCTCAAGTAGACCCATGATGTCTGAGAATTCGTCCAGTAGTAGAGTCATCTCTCCTCACAGGAACCAAAAGGTACAGGTACGTGAATTCCACCACTCTGCTAATGCTTGAATCAAATTGTCGTTGATGATCTGTTCTCCCACTGATGATGCTAGTTCCAATCCGCAGTCACTCAGATGGTCCGGGAACATACAAAAGAAGTTCTTGAGCCAAGAATAGTACTACCGGGGAATGAAAGGTCTGGTGTTCAGAGTTCGATGATCAGAGAGACCTTGTTGCACCTCATAAGAGATATGACTCTTAGGAAAGACTGAATCAAGCTGACTGAATGCTATCAAGATAGGCTGAAAGATATAGAGAGGATATCAAGGCAAGACTTGAGGAACGTATATGATTTTTGAAGAAATTGCAGGCAGGATAAAAACAAGACTGAATATTTGAGATCCAGAGGAAATGATGAATGAAAATCACCTGAAGTTTTGAATAAAATAGAGGATTTGAAAAATCATCCAGGGTTTGAGAAGTTCTTTGTAGAAATAAAGAGAATATAAGTAGAAAATAAGGGTTTTTGAAAATTGTCCAGTATTTTTAGGAAAATTATGGAAAATATAAGAATAAAAGAAAATAACCAAAGTACATTCAATCACATCCTGTACAAACAAGTATGCACATACAACATTCCCTAAAGGCTGACTCTAGATGCACAAATTTTGAAATAGTTGTAGGACCCTAATCCTAACTCTAAGGCTCAGATCATTTGTGTCCAATCATGCTATGCCGATATACTCGAGTCGAGGCTCGATGTATGTGGCATAAAAGAATTTATCCGGTTTTAGGTTCATGTTTTCCAACATCCTTGAGCGCTTGCCGATATACTTTGGACTATGGCCCTTGGTACGTGGCAGGGGAGGATCAACCCAAATAGGTGGCCTAGTTGTGAGGCTTTGTCCCGATCTATGGTTCTGGAAGAAAGCCCAGCAACGTGAAGATCATGTAAAGATAGGTGGGGTTGCTTTTGAAAAATAACCAACATGAAAGAAAACAGAAAGCTCTAATGACCTAAAGAAGTAGAGTTTTTGAAACATTTATAAGAAGCAAACATTGTTTTCAATCAGATCCTAGATTGAGGAGGATTGTATTAGACCTAAGTCTATGTGAACATGAATAATGCCTCCTCAATCAGTCCTACCAAATCATGCCCAAGTCTACATGCTTTCCATGTCAGCTGGGTTTGATTCTAGCCTCCTAGGTTCACAAGATATAAAGTTGGCATTTGTAGAATATGATTTTGACAGGTTGAATAGAGTAAAGCACAAGATTGATCAGGCGAAGACAAATCCCATCACGGTTTCCAAACCTGTTATCATTGTAAAATTTTACTTTTGCAAGTCAAACTGACCTTTGAAGAAGATTTTGAAAATAACTCGCCTCCATTTTAAAAATGCAGGATAATTCCGAAGAATGGGACTCTGCAGGCACCCTATTTTTGCAATTTGATCAAACCAAGCCTCAAACGAATTTCAAAATTAATAAAAATTGACACATGCACTTATGATAACCCTAAAATTAAACTGAGATAAAAAAAACTATTTTTGACATTATCTTAATATAAAAATTGCATAAAACCCTAAAATATGTGATTTTACCTACAGGCACGTACCTATCACAGTGTCAGACCCAAATCAAGGATTAAATCACCATATACATTTATAAAAATTTACAGAGAGATACTAGACAGAAAAACAAAGATTTTTCTTTTCACAAATCAGAAAAAACATCTCTGGTTAGGGAGATATCATTCCGGTAATATATGATCAATTATAACAAATATAAAACATATTAAAATAGGTACTTTTGATTTCAGGTACAAGAAAATATAGCAAATCATATTAAAAAATTATAAAATTTTAGCAGTGAATAGCAGGCACGCAGAGAAAGATTTTTCTTTTTATAGATTGTCAATCAGATCTCCAGTTAGTGAGATACGATCGACACAAGTCGACTTACAGTTTAAACGAGATATAACAAGTTCTGAGAAACCGATTCTACCTTCTGACAAAGGAAAAATAGTAAACAGATGGATAAAAATATGGAAAAAATACAATAAATACTAGACATCAATATAAAACTACTGCAATTTACAAATCATAAATCGGATCTCGGATGACAGAAATATTGCATCTTCAAGTTATGCATGAATCTCAATAGAGATTTTATGGTTTGAAAAATAAGATTTGGTTTTCTAATTTTTTGTCAGAGTTCCCGAATCCAAAACTATTTGATTTTTTTACAGCGAGTAAGTGACAAATCCGTGAATCAATCCTAAAACAATCAGATTTTTCAATGAATATTTACCCATAAAATAATATAATTTTTATGGCTTTGGGATTGAAACACATGGATATTCAATAAAACACTAAAAACCATAATTTAAACATGAAAAATAATGAAAAAATATGTAAATAACACAACAAAATTGGATTTGAAGCTTGAATGATCAAAATAAACATTAATACAGTGAAATAAAATAAAAATATCAGGGAAAGCATGGTTAGAACTTGATTTAGCCTTCAAAAGAGGGATTCGACCCATTTAACGGGCGACTCTCATCTTTTATTTGGCAAAAGCATAAAAAATATTATTCTAAACTATTCTAATGAATTGAAAATGTAAAATACACCATGGATCAGTATTAGATCATGTTCTTGATTTTATTTTAAGGTTCTTGAAGGTGAACCATGCTTGAAATCCATAAACAAGGGGCGATAATGGTGAAATCCATGGTAAAAAGCAAAAAAAAAAAAACTTAAAAGAAAATATGGAATCTCACCTTTGAGGGCTGCAACTTCAATAGAGGAAGGAGAAAGTGCTGGGAGGAGAGAGAGACCATGGAAATTCAGAGAGAAAAGAGAGAGATAAAAACCTCCTTGACCCCTATAAAGAGCCCTTTTTATAGCTTTTTGAAAATCCATGTAATTAGGGCTTAATTAATACCTAACTTTGACTTTTTCAAACTCTATCTAAAATCACTAAGGGGGACCGATTTTTATGAGGATCCTAACCCTAAATGGACTCTAACTAACCCTAATTAAACTTCTAAATGTTTTAGGAAACTTCTCAAATATGGCACCACATTTGGTTTTTAAAACCCTAATTTTTAAAACTTTAAAAACCTAAGTTAAAATCTAAAGTGAAAATGGGGTTTTAAAATCAAGTTTTTGACTCTTTTAAACTCCTAACCTAACTAGGATACTGACTAACCTTAAGCTAGCCCCAACTTCTTCAAATGTGGCGCCACCCAGAGTGGGCCCTACTTGATTTTTCAAAAATGATTTTAAAATTTGAAAACACAGGTTTTCAAAAAGGGGTTTAAAATTAGAATGAGAATTGAAAGATTTTAAAACCAAATAGAGTTCTGACTGGATCAGGACTTTTCCAAATATGGCGCCAACTGGGTGGGCCCCACATCACAGTTTTAAAAAAGTTAAAATAAAGACTAAAAATAGTTTTAAAATGGAGTTAAAATCAACAGATGAAATTCAAAGGTTCTGAAAATAGAGTCCTAAGCGAACTGAAACTCTGGACTAGAGTCCTAAACCAACTAAAACTCTGAGATTTAGGTTTTTAAAAGCCAAATGAAGAAGTTTTTGAAGGATTTTCTCAAAACTAGTAAAAATAAGTTGGAAAATATAGTCGGGGTTAGAATCCTAACTCAACCGAAACTCTGAAATAGAGTCCTGAATCAACTACAATTTTGTAAAATAAAGTAATTTTTTAAAACAAGTAGAGAAAATGAGAATGGAGATAGAAAAATAATCAGGATGGAGTCCTGATCGGACTAAAACTCTAAATTTTTGGCATTTTCTGAAAAACATATGAAAGAATTTTCAAAAACCAGTGAAAATAGTAATGAGCAGTGAAATCAGAACAAAGTTTTGATCCAACTGGGACTCTGGGGACAGAGTCCTAATTTGACTAAAAGTCTTAAAATTTTAGATTTTTTTAGAAAACAAACGAGAGGATTTTAGAAAACAGGTGAAAATAAGGTAAAAATTGAAGTCTAGTTTAGAGTCCTGATCTGATTAGGACTCTGAGGAAGAGTCCTAATTCGACTAGAACTCTGAGAATTTTTGGTTTTCTAGAAAGCAAATGATGAGATTTTAAAAAGAACATTTGAAAACAAGTGTAAATGAAGTAAGAAAATGAACTCAGGCTAGAGTCCTGATTCGATTAGGACTCTGGGATAGAGTCCCAGAATTTTGAAACTCTGTGATAAAAGTGTAACAATTTTGGTTTTTGAAGAGATTTTTGAAAGATTATCTCAAAATTAAGGTCAGGTTCAGAGACCTGATCCAACTAAGACTCTTTGAATAGAGTCCTGGTTCAACTAAAGCTTTGAGTTTCTAACTTCTTTCGAAAGATTTGGTTGAAAACCAGTAAAAATCGCTATGAAAGATAGAGTCCTAGTTTGACTGAAACTCTGAAAAAGAGTCCTGATCCGGCTGGAACTTTAGAATTTTGTCCAAAACAAAAGATTTTGAAAGGTTTTCTCAAAAATACGTAAAAATAGCAATAAAACATAGAGTCCTTATTCAACTGGAACTCTGAAAAAGAGTCCTAATTCGACTGGGACTCTAAAATTTTGGCTAAAATGAAAAGAATGGGCAAGGGATATGACTATATCTGGTTTTAAATCAAAATGGAGTTTTAAAAAGGTTTAAAAAGATGAAAAGACATAGTCTTGATCCAACTAGAACTCTAAAATTTTTAAGAAATTTGATAAATGAAGGAATCTTGAAGCGACACCACCTAGATGGATCTTATCTGAGAATTGAAATCAATTAAAATTGAGTTTAAAACAAATCTTGATCATTTTCTAAGAAAAACATTCTGAAATATAAGATCCTTGGGGTTGGCAAATGACAAAATGTTGATTCAAAATCCAGGTTTTGAAATTGATTTCGAAAGAAAAGTTTTAAAACTCGAATTTGGATTCAATATTTTGAAAATAGGAGTGTTGGATCTCGATAGTGAGATGTAATGTCATGCAATGCAATAAAGTGATATGCCAAATGCATGCAGTGATATGCAATGACACATGAAATGTAAACCCTGGATGAGGGACTTGAAATCCCGGACTCCTGGCAGAGACAAAGAATTTGGAGATTCTCATCTGAGGATGAGAACAGACAATTGAAATTGAGCCAAAATAAGGATTGAATCTTAATTGTAGGATGGAGTATTGAAATTTTTTATAAAATTTGGGCTATGAATAACCTTGGCTCAGATACCGACAGTTGGTTTCCTAAAGACAACAAAGAGTGGGTCCCAGTGGCAGGAGGTAGGTGTTTGTGAATGAGGGTGAAAATTTGAGGTGTTTATAATAACCTTTTCGCTTAAGGGCACATGAAATGTAAATGCTTATATTGTCATAACTTGTGGAAATGTGTATTTGCTTACGTATTGTTAGTTATGAACCAATGACACTCGCACATAGTTTCACGAATTCAATTACAAATTGTATGTGACATGCGTAGATGCTATAATTTACTTATTTGTGTGTGTGTATGTGAGAAATGAACATTGAGCGAGACACACCAATACCAACATTCAAGTCACGCTAACTCATTGCCCAAAAGGCTTGCAAAGTTAGTTTCTCGCCAGTTGTTAAGCAAATCACCATGTGTCACATGCACTTCGCACACCATGACACTTATACAAATTGTTGCACAAAGAATATATGTGTCGTATAGCATACGTAGTGAGGTGTGAGCGTATTGAAAACTGGGCTTGCTGTGCTAGCCTTGTTGGCACTTTTGACGCTCCCTGCTGCAGTGTCACGACAGCAGGGAGGTGGACAGCAAGTGGCAGCTTGCTGCCCACCTAGTTCGCTCTCGTCGCAGCGGTTTTTGTGGCCATTGCTAGCTGATGTTGGTGTTTGCACCACTCTTAGACCATTGTGACCGCGCCTCATGAGTTTCTCCTTAGTTTGTTTCGCAAGCACTGTGTTCGATTATGTATGTATGAGTGCTAAAGTGATTTCTGCAAAGTCATTGCAAATTACACCACTTTCACATCATGACACATGTGTGCGAATTTCGTCGCGGTGTTGCATGTGAATGACATCACCATGAGATGTGCTTAGCGAATTACCCTTGCGTATATTGTCCCCAAATGTGATGCGTAAATTCATGCAATATGGCACATGTTCGATATGCTTCAATTGTCATAATTGCAAATATCAGAAAAGGGCGTGATTACTTGCGTATTGTTATGGTTGACCAATGTCACTTGACACTTGCACATAATTACATGTTGTGAATGAAAATGAGAAATATTGCCATTTACGTTTGATGGTTGTGCAAGAAAATTTAGAATATATTGTATGCTTGTGCGCTCGCACTTCGCACACCATGGCATGTATCATAGATTGTCATTTGCTTATATCGAGTGTCGTGTTGAGTATCGTGCTCTATCATAAGATGCACCTTGTCACTAGACCCCATTTAATGCTTACTTATTATCAAGTATCGTAGTTTGTCCTTGTATGATATTCATATTTGTCTAATGTATTACACATAAATAATCCATGAATGCATGTCGCACACTACGTACTTGATGTGTTCTGACAAATGTTTGGGATAGAACACCACGTTGGGGTATTGGCACATGTTTCAATTGATATTATTGAACTCCTTATGAGTTGCGTTGGGCAATTGTCCCATATTCGTGAGTGAGCTCAAGAGTCGTAATACCATTAAGACATAAAATGGTGTTATGTCACCTTCACTAGCGAAACACACCTCTTGACTTGTTGTGTTAGAGCACATGAATGGGCGGGCTAGATCTTTGTGCATTGTTCGTGTTGCCCTATGAGGAACACAAGGCCAGATGGGCCTAAGTACCTCAAAATGAGGGAATGTTGCTATAAGTCATTGTCGGGTCACACATTTCACGAATCGGTTTGCCTTGAAGAATGTAGATTGAAATTGGTTACCTATGTGAGTTCCCTTCGCGTACCCGAAGGAGTAAGCAAGAAAGAACATAAGTAGAAAACTATCACATACTGACTTGGACTTACCAGTTACACTTGTTCTTTATGTTAGGAATGTGTAGTTACTTGTGCTTTCCTTCTTAGTATATATCTTGTGATATATTTCTAGAAACACCTTACTTTAGTTAAATATTTCTAATTGTCTCATCATGATGCACATAGCTTGTATTACTACTTTTGCCAGTTCTCGTACTTGTCGCATGGTGCACATGTATGCTCACATGTATGCTCACATGTACATATACTTTGGTTGCATGTTTCTAGCAGTTCCATCATGTTAGACATAGTTTTGTTACGTGTTTTCAATTCCTGTTATAATTGCTATCATGTTCATGCTTTCCTGAAAATGGTATGTTGTGAATGATTTACCTTACCACCTCGCAGAGGCCTGACCCCATTTTATGGGGATACAGGTTGTGCGATGGGGCTCGATGTGCTGCGGGGCTTGGATCCCACACTTCTAGAACTTAACGATTTGGGCAATTGGCTTTGGGAAGTCTCTTATTTGGGAGACAATTCATAAAGTGTAATAATGTATATCTGTTGGTCTTATTTTTGTAAATGTATTAAAATGTGTTGTTTCTACTTGTTGATTCACCCTGTAACCCGCTCAAAATTTCCAACTATTTTTCTCTTATGTCTTTTCGCTTTGTGCAATGGTTTAAAAAAAAGTTTACTCTAAAAATCTAAGGATTTTCCAAGTTGGGGTTTTGGGGTGTTACAATTCACACTCGATTCCTGTGTTCCATAGCTCGCTTTCGAATTGATCTAAGTTTGTCATGAAACAGAACAATATAAGACACTACATTAAGTTTAATAAGAAATGCAAACATCCTCCCAACATTGATTATATATCAAAAGACTTGTAAAATTGAAGATATCATTCCGGTAAAACTGGTCTGAAGGATTGAAGGTTACAACGTTGGAAATTACGTCTGTAGGGTATTGTTGCATGTTGGAAAATATATAAATTAGATATTGATAAGTTTCACGTAATACAATTTACATGAAAAGCAATATAATATCTTACATACATGTTCATGCGAAGGGTTTGGTTGCTTTTGCTTAGAGGTTGATTGTTTCTTAGACCTTTTCTTACTAACCAATTCTAGTGCACCCTTTATCCTCCGATGACTGCGATCAGAGGCAAGTTTTCTTTTGATATCCTTCGCTTGGTGAATTTTTCTATCATAATCTACAACGTTCACTCCTGACTTGTTGAAGATGATGTTTACGCTTCGGTGAAACTTCTCATGAGTGTCAAGGGAAGCATGATTTTCACCTCCGTTGTTTGCTCCTATTTTCTTGGACTGATCTTCATTAGTTGCAACAGACTGGTGGTGAATTAACTGCACATTTTCAAGTATTTCTTTTGACGCTTTTCTCATACATAGATAGGCTTCTTCACTTTTCAATGTCAAATCTGCAACATGCATAAATGACCTATACAGTTGTTGATAACGGGAGGCTATGTGACACTTCTCATCAACACCAGATTGACTGACATTATTTGTATCAAGCAGTTCAATCTTTGCTTGTCTCCTTCATCTTCACATTAAATATAACTCAGGTATTGCTTGTATCTTCTCTTGATTAAGTGTCTTTAATGCATGACGACATAAAATACCTTTGAATTCATACATTTTGCACGTGCATTCAACTGTTTTGTTGTCAACATTGTATATGACATGTGCTTCTTGCCTTTTTTTATGCTCTTCACCCTCCTATAAAATATGATATTTGTACATATTTTTGGTTTGCACGTGTCCTTCTATGTTGTAATTCATGACATGTATAACCTTCTTCTTAATTCATTCAAATACAGTTAGTGTATACAGATCTGCAGGTCGCATTAATATTTTTATGCCCAAAGTTACAAGACGTGTATTGAAGCATTTCATATCTTGTTCAAGCTCATTCTTTCTAAGACCATCTACAAATAATTCATATTGTTTCATGAAGCGAAACATTGTTAACCATGAATACAGGGTTTTCTTCAGTGTGACATGCATAGATTCAACTCTTTGTGTGCTTATCAAACCTGCACAAAAGTATTGTCTTCCATATGTCAATGCCCACTTCTCTTTTTCTGCATATAAATTTTGTAACCACATACAATCTTCAAGGTCGTATATCTGAAGCATTTCCTCCCAATCAGACATAAAGGTGACCTCGTCTACGCTCTCAAGTACACACCTTGTAAACTTTTTATCAAACCTTGTCTTCTGATTAAATATGTGTCCTATGTTCTTTGATGCATTTTGAAAGATATGCCACAAACATAGGCAATGATGTGCATCTGGCCACACATGAGACACTGCAGCCGCAATTGCGTGATCACCATCTGTAAATACAGCTTCAGGTTGTTTTCCATTCATTTCTTGTGTAAATACTCTGAACAACCACTCAAAGCTTTCCTTGGTCTGGTCATACAAAAAAGCGTCGCCTAATATACAACTCTGTGAGTGATGGTTTACTCCGACAAACTGCGCAAATGGCCATTGTTCAGTATTAATATTTACTGTCATATAAAAAATAATCACATTATTGAAGCATTCATAATCTACTCTTAACTTTGAATCTGCCCAAACCATATTCACAATATATCCATCTTCATCCAGTTGCATTGCACTAAAGAAACCAGGGTCAATGTTTGATTTCTTCTGTAAGTAATCAACCAAAGAACATATTTCTCTATTCTTCATGTTATATGTCATATTTCTTTTCCAGTGGTTTCTTAGATCCATAGGTGTGAATGGCATATTCTCGCGACCACCATCTATGTGCGCAAATAAATTGTATGTCTTCCTTGGTGCAATATCGGTGCTATCAGCTATTTCAGCAATTGCAATATGAGCTTCAGTTACTTTACGATGTGACCTTAACATAGGAGTCATAAATGAAGTTGATAAATCATGGTTATGGTCACTGATTAAAGTACGAACTACATATTTCTCATTCAGAAGTCTTCTTAACATCATTCTCATTGGACATCCACATCTTGATTCTGGCATGCTCCTTGTTGGATTTTCACTTGACTTCTTCCAACCTTCCTTAGAACAAACATATGTCTTTCTCACCATGACACCTTGTGCATTTTTTGACCAAGAATACCTTCTAACACTGAAGCCAAATTTTAAGGCATAATCATTGTAACATTTATATGCAGCATCCTCATTATTAAACTGCATTTCTTCTATGGGAACAAAGTCAGGTGTACTATCATGTACATTCTCAGTGCCTGCACCTTTATCAAGTATATTGTCACGATCGTCTACCTCATTATCGAATTGCATTTCTTCTGCTGGAACATTCAAGTCAAGAGTGAATCCAATGCCTGCACCCTTGTTATCATGTGCATCATTAGTGCACATGTTCACTTCTTCAGGTGCGTCATTAGTACAGATGTTCACTTCTCCATATCTTTCAAATGATTGAGATAGATCATCTTCATTACAATCAGATGATAAGCTCACCACTGTTATAAGCAAGATATCAATTTGCATTAGCAAGCGCATACGTTTACTATGATTTATTCAAGATACATATAACAACGGATATTGATAAGGTTAAGCAAGTCAAAGAAATGATTGAATAAATCACAGTATAAAAGCAACAATGATTTGTTATTTGCTTATACTATACATCGAGTTGTTACTTACTATTCCAATAAAAAATACGATTTGTCGTATATGTGTGTTGACGATAGCGATTTAATTATATCTACAATACTGTGAAGTGATTTTAATAGAAATCTCTAAATGAGCAGCAATTTGAATACGAAAATCTTCACTGTAAGCACGTAACAATGTATTTCGGCACACACACATTTTAAAAGTCTTTCTACAAATATCTTACAAATCAATACTAGAAAACACATAATATCTTACAAATCGATATACATATCGCATAATATATTATAAATCGATACGGCAATTCAGGATAATAGCTTATAAATCGACACTACAAAATGTATAATATCTTACAAATTGATATACATATCGCAAAATATATTACAAATTGATACGGAAATCCAGCATAATAGCTTACAACTCGATATTAACAAATAAAACAATATCTCATAAATCGACAGTATGTTACTACAACCGTGATTTGCGATACATTGCATATACTGAGTGAATGGAGGATACCAGATGGGGTAGAGGCCCTTCCTCGCATCTGTAAACAAGCATTCTTGTCAATAGGTCCCAGCGTCTTACAAATATCGTTAAGTTTTCAACCATCAAAAGAACAAGATCCACCTGCAATAACAAAACAATGCTTTAATGGCACTCACGATGACATATGTTCTTCAATGATAGCATGATGACATGGAAAGGCACTCACGATGCCTTAATGGCACTTGTTGGAATGTTTGTGCGTCATTGCTTTCTTCCATAATGCCTAACGACAACGAAAAAGAAGAGAAGAGCATAAAAATAGATGGTCGACAAATGCCCCTATGACGTCCACCAATGATCGAACTAGTCGATCGTGAACCCAAAAATGTTTTGTAACACAAGGCAGGAACGAGAAGGCGGCAATATATTGTAATACAAGCTAAAAAACAAGGCGGGAACCTCGACTCGAGACGACATCAAAGGTTGCTACTCCGGTGGCAGCAAACGATGGCAAAGTTTGCATCATCAAAGGGAGCTTTTGTTACAGCAGATGGTGCAAAAGTTTACTGCTTAGGGCGAAAACAGAATGTTTGGACTTTGAAGAGTTAACATCATACTCAATTTTCTAGATGGAAGACATTTTTGTCCTTTTCTTGAACCATCGTTTCCTTTTTTTGAATGAAGGACATTTTTATCATTTTCTCGAACCGTCGTTTCCATGGCGAGATAGGAAAGGGTACTCAAGTCTTTGCAACCTCATCGGACTCCGATGCTAAGTGATGCCGACAGACACGGGAATACGAGCCTCCCGTGCTTATATATGTGGCGCTCATTCGAACCCCCGAACGTGCACTGTAGCAAACATTGTGTCTTCGGGGAAGAACACGCAACACCCTCCCTAAGCCGAAGCAGAGAGATTCTAACCTGGGCCTTCAGTTTAGCACAGGACCTGCTTACCACATGGGATCCCAGCTCGGTAGACAGACTTTCGACCAACTTCCTCAAGGTAAGTCAAATGCATTTGCTCCTCTAACTTGTGTGTGTGTGCATGTACCTACGTGCCAAAATAATTAAGGCTCAGTGTGGGAGCCGATCGCCGAAGGGCACTGAAAAAGATCTGGGCATTCTCCAGCACGAAAATCTGTTGAGCCATCAACAAAAAGTAAAGGAACTTGTGTTTTTGTCCGTTATGTTGTCTTTTTATAGGCAAGCATGACAAAAAATGTCAAAAGGTGTGTCTTTTCATTTGAAATGTAACGTCACACCATAATTTGAATATCAAAGTCAATGTTATAAGAGGCATCTTATGTAAAGAGACTGTCACATGACATGGAACGTACTAGCCTCTGAATAATCTAATTACTACATTACCATCAATGTGGTTATAAGATTTGGGGACAGCTATGCTATGACCCTTAATGGCCATACCACAAATGGATAAAATAAAAAAGATTTTTTAAATGGTTTTAGAAATTACAAATAATCTCAAATCAAATTTCAAAAAAATCCACAAAGATTCTAATTATTATATGCTAGAATTATATGTTGATGCAGAATGGGATAGGCGATCAACTTCAGGGCACTGTGCACTGATTAAAGGAAACTTGGTATCTTGAAAAAACAAGAAACAAACAGCGGTGGCTGATCTAGCGCAGAAGCATGACAGAGAGCTCTAGCATATGGCACATGCAAGGACCTGTGGTTGAGGTCACTAGTCATTGAGTTAAAGCTTATATTGCACTATTTTGTGACAATAAGGCAGCTATTTTGATTGTCATGGATCCTGCTCATCACAAAGTGTAAACACCCCAAATTTTCCACATCCATTCTCAAACAATCCTCCTCAGGCAGTGCCAACCCTATTAGGTTAGTGTAGGATTCAAACCCCGAGTCAGTTTCAGAAAATCACCATTTTACCAACTTTCATTAGGAAAATTATCATTTTACCCTAGGTCATCCCGGACCCTAGTCAGTTGGAGTCAACCAAGCTTGTTGGTCAGTTCAAAACAGTTAGAATATCAGTCATTTCAAGCTCATCTGAGCTCACAATGAACAAACCATTTTCATTCCTGACCATTCCTGCCAAAATGAGATCATTTCTTCAGAAATGAGCTCATTGCTCACTCAAATCTAAGCCAATTGTCTCTGAGTCAGTCATTCACAGTCAGTCATATTCCCTAGAGTCTAACTTGATCTCACTAGGAGTTCAAGCGCTCCAGTTTCAGTTCAAAACCATTTCTAAGTGTCCATGAACCCATTTTAGTCCATTTCAGCTCTTTCAGCTGAAATTGAGCTGAGTTCAGTCAATTGAGCTAGTGTTCAAGCATTGATTTTAGTTCATGTTAGTATTACTGACTTTTGTTCTAGCTCAAACCCAGCTCTGGTTTGTAATTCACTTCAATTCAATGACCATTCCGTACCATTTCTCTAAAAATGGCAGCCTTTCTTGAAAATTCAGTCAGAAAGGTCAGTTGAGTCAGTGCCTGGTCAGTTCATTTGAGTTCTGAAACTCTAAATCCCAGCTCAATCTAGCTCATATCAGTTCAATCCAGCTCGAACCCCAATTTTCAGTATCACTCTGACCCAGTAGAGTCCTGAAAATCATTTCTTGAGCTATTTTGCAAATTTTATCAATTTTAATGCTTTTTAAACTGATATAAGTGTCAATCGGGGTCTGACATCCAAAATTCTTTATTCAAGGTTAGCTTTTCGCATAGCATTTTATGTCATTTCTCACTATTTCATATCATTTCTCAGCATTTCATAACATTTCATTTCATTTTCGAAGTCCAGAACTCCAGTTTTATAAATTTCAATCCAGATCAAGTTTTAAAAGCTTTCAGAAATCAATTTCAAACCCTGGGTTTCCAAAATTGACATTTTTACCCTCGAGATTCTAAATTTGGAAATATTTTTTTGAGAAAAACAATCTGGATTTATTTCAAACTCAAATTTTCAAATTGTACACTGGATTTGCTTCGCAACGGGGTATTAAACTTCAAAATCCGAGATCGTTTCAAAAACTGCCAAAAATAGCTCGTTTCGTTTGAAAATATTTTCTCGAGAAAAATAATCTGGATTTCTTTCAAAATCAAATTTTCAAATTCTACACTGGATTTGCTTTGCAACGGGGTATTGAACTTCAAAATCCGAGCTCGTTTCAAAAACTGCCAAAAATAGCTCGTTTCGTTTGAAAATATTTTCTCGAGAAAAACAATCTGGATTTCTTTCAAAATCAAATTTTCAAATTCTACACTGGATTTGCTTCACAACGGGGTATTGAACTTCAAAATCCGAGCTCGTTTCAAAAACTGCCAAAAATAGCTCGTTTCGTTTGGAAATTTTCTGAAAAGACTATTTTACCCCTCTAATCGTCAAAATGAATTTCAAAAGTGAAATTTGGACCCGCTCTGAGATGGCCCATCCATTTGCATTTTCTTGTTTTAATTTATAAGAAAAGAAAAAAAAATTTATCTTTTTCTTTATTTTTTGTTTGTTTTATTTTATTTTTTTTTAATTCTTCTGGGACCCACAAGGGGGTCAACCACCCTAGCCCTCAATCCAGCCCACCTCCTTTCTTCTTTTTTCTCCATTTTCTCTTTTTTATTTTTTTGTTTTTTTTTTCTTCTTTCTTTCTTTTCTTTCTTTCTTCTTCCTTTTTTCTTTCTTTCTTTCCTCCTTTCTTTCTTCTCCAGCACTCACGTAAACCCAGCCTCTCTTCCTTTCCCTTTTCTTTCTTCCCTCTTTCCTTCCCCTTTCTTTCCTTTTCCTTCTTCCCCTCTTCTTTCCTTTTCCTTCCCTTCCTTCTTTCCCCTTTCTTCCTGACTCCCTTGCTACTTTCCCTCCACAGCCATACAGCCATTCACGTAAAAGGGGATTCCCCCCTCTCATTCCAAAGGAATTAAACCTAAAAAACTTAGGGAAGATGATTATTAAGTCCTAAGTCCAGCAAAAAAAAGAAAAATAAGATACGGCTGCCCCCAAGACCATCTAACGCATCTCTCTCTCCCTTGAACTCTCTCTTTTCCCTCCCCTTTGCTGCTGCAGCACACAGCATCTTCACCTTGCTTCAGCCGGCAGCCATCACACAAGTTCCAGCCGCCAGCCACCTCTCACTGCAGCAACACACAGCCGTCTCCAACGTCTTCTTCAACACCAACACAGCCAACATCCTCACCTTCCAGCAGCTGGTCTATTTTGCTTCAGCCTCTTTCAAAGTAGCATCATCATCTTCAAAGGGGCCACCTCTATCCGGACCTCCATCCAGCCTTGGTGATGCCACAGCCTCCTCTTCAATAGGTGCTACCTCTGCTCCAACTCTTCCCGCAGCATCAGTCAACTCCACAACCACTTGCTGCCGCAGCCTCCATTGCAAACATCTGCTTCTAGCCCATCCGTTGCAAGGAAGGGATCCAAGGTAAGGCCCTCGTTTCATTGGTGCTTGTTTGATTTTCCTCTTTCTTCGTACTGTTGTGAATGTTTTTCTTTTTTTCAAAACGTAATATAAAAATCAGTTTAAGACTGGGTTTTGAGTTTTCTATCTTTTATGTCAAGGCCATCTAGGTGAGGGGATCCATCCGATGGATGGATCGGGTCCCTCTCACTTGCAGCCAACATCAAGTGAATGTCATTCCCCCTGATTTTTTTTTTATTTTGCTCATAGTTTTAAATATATTTCATGTCTTTCTTCATGTTACATTTATTTCGTTTTATTTTTTTTGCTATGTAGTATGATTTCATTGATAGCACATAGTTTTGGTTTTAGGCACGTATTTCAATTGTTATTTTATGCATAATGTTTCACTAATAAATGGTGGTGTTTTTAGTGTAAATACATCTAAGTGTCTGTAATTCCCCTCCAAAAATCCAGATTATGTTGGGTTTCCGAACTCCTTTGAACAAATCAAACCCTAAATCGGGTTTTCTGTCTCTCTAAACTTCCAGTTTGTGCTTTAGTAGACAAGAACCTTCAAATTCACCCTTGTGGGGGATTCAAATCATCCTCCAAAAATCATAGTAGATTTATAATTGAATATACTAATGATCTGAAAATTTTGAGGTTTTTCAAGTTAGTTTTGACCTATGTAAAAAATCGGATTTCTCAGCTCCCTGGGAAAATCTCGATTTTCCTTCGTCACGGTATAGACACACCCTAATGCACCGAGTCCACCCAATCCGTAGCCTGTATGCAAAAACTTTCAACATGAAAGTTGTTCCTAACATAATTTCATGTCATTTCCCAAAATTTGAGAATTTTTTGATCTGTTTCATTATTTTTCCCGGATTTTCCCTTTCTGTCTAACACATTCCAATGTCCAGAAATCTCAGAGATTTAGGTCTCTGATAACAGTATGGCCTTTTCCAAACCATAACCCAAATCCCAATAGTGTCAAAATATCAAATATTCCTCTATTTGTCAGGGACATGTTTCCACAATTTCAGCCTTTTTCCCATCCGTCTGCCATTTTTCCCATGTTTTCTACCGAAACCTGTCTGTTTCCCCTAAATCCTAGAGTCGCCGGATTCCGATCCGACTTGTCGGAGTGGTACAGCTCCGACCATAGGTCAAAAACAGAAAGTGTAAAAGGAAAAAACCCTTGCCTTACTGTTCCCTGTCACCCCATAAAATTTGGGAAATTTTTATAGAAATTTGATATCCTAAATCCCCTTTAGAATCAATATTTTAGGCAAAAATCACAAAATTTAGGGTTTTTATTTGAATTTCCATATTTAAAAATACAAAAAAAATAGATTTTCGATCTCAATTATGTTTATAGGGTTATTTTAGGTGTCCATGCCAAATTTGGTTTAATTCTAAGTTCATTTGCTCCATGTGTTAGTTTATCTTTAAATTTAGAAGCGAAAATCAGGCGAAAATTAGGTTAAATTTGATATTTTATGATATTTTCATCATTTTAAGGTTTTTATCATGTACATGAGCATATAGAATTATATTAGGGTTAATTTCAATGTCATTTTCATTTCACAATTTTCATTTTTGCAAAATTTATTTCAGAAAACCCTGGTTTCAAGGCCATAGTCTTGTTATCGGGGGTATTTTGGTCATTTTGACCATAATTTCGAAATTTCAATTTCTAATTCCATAAATTTTCATGTATATCATCATATTTTATCATATTGTGTTTGATTTAATTCATTTGATTTTCAAATTTCCAAAATTTACAAATTTTTTTTCAGAAAACCCTGATTTCAAGGTCATCAGGGGTATTTCAGTCATTTTGACCTCAATTTCGAATTTTCAAGTTTATTTTCAAAATTTATTCATTATTTATCATGTTTATATCAAAGGAGGTATGAATTTGGGTTTATATCTGAATAATATCCGATAATTTCTCATATTTTCGGATAAATTCAGAAAAACCTACATTTTTGTGCTAACCTTGTTTTCTAGTTTTGCAGGAACATTCAAGAAGAAGACTTAGCTTTTATTTTTTTTATTTCAATTCAATGTAACCTCAAATGTAATAATTTGGAATAAGAGTTACTTTTCTGCTTAGAATAGGGTTGCATTGCATATAGTTTAATTTATGTAAATTTCGATATTTGATGTATGATTCATGTGCATTTATTTCAAATCCACTATGGTTTACACGAATGGCACGTGCACAAGCTCTTATGGAGTTTATAAACTCGGTGGGATTCGTATTTATGGCCATAGTCAGAATACAAAGAAAACCAAGATTTATGATCTTCGTATTAGCCACATTCAGCCTACACTCTTAGGCTAACTTCAAAATGCACTGCATTTCTCAAAGTTTTAAAAGGATTTCCCAATTCCTCAATTGAAATTCCCTTTTCAAATTCATATTCATTCATTCATATCATTCAAATTGCATTATTCTCAAATTCATTTTCCAATTTCAATTTCAGAAAATTCAGTTTTCTCAAGAATTTTCAAGTCTTTCTCAGGATCTGATTTTCTCAAAATCCTGAGTTTTCAAAAGAGATTTCAAAGCATTTCCCAAGTTCAAACCAAGATTTTCCAATGTTTTAAAATTCTCAAAATTCAAAGTCTCAAGTTTTCAAAAAGATCGATTTTTTCAGATTTCCCATTTTCCTGAGAACTCAGTTTCCTGATAATCCATTTTTCATTTCAAAAGTCATTTTCCAATGAATTTCTTAGATTTTCTCAGAATTCTCAAATCCATTTTCTTAGAAAAGCAATTCCAAATTTCAAAATCGATTTTCTAAAGTTCAAATTTTCCTGAGAAATCACTTTCCAATGCAAATTTCTGACTTCCAATGAAATTCAATGATTTTCTCAGGAATTCAATTTTCAAGTACTTTTCCAATCATTTTCCAAGCATATTTTCCAAAGCAAACATCATATTTTCTCAAACTTGCATTATTTTCAAAATTCCATAGCACAAGCCTGATTCTTTGTGTATTCTAAGAAAAACAGAGCATAATTTAGATATTTGAGTCAAGTTAAAGCACATAATTGGTCCTTGGTTCAATTACCCCTGGTAAAGGCGCCAGAAACGGTTGAACCTCGTACCAACAGGCGGATCCCATTCCACAGATTTTTTCCGCAAATTTTCAAAACAGAGGCGAGTAATTTTCAAAACCAATTTCAAAACTTGGTCGAGTTTGACTCACGAAATTCATCTCTTTCTCGTAAGGGAGGAGAATAATTTTGCGATGATAACACAAAGGGACTACACAGATAGAAATGGACAACGACTTCATCAGGAAAAAAATCGAAGCCAAGCAATTTGAGATTCATCATGTGGGCTCACAATTCCATCTAACAGATATCCTCATTAAAGCTGTAAAAAAATGAGACTTCGCAACATCAGTGGCAAGTTGGGAATGATAGATATCTTTTCCCAACTTGAGGGGAGTCCGGATAGGGTGCAATATGATTGCAAAAAAATTGTGCATTAAGCACCCAATCGCCCTCCATCAGGTCTTGGCCCCACACCTGACAAGCCCTGTCCTCGAGATGGAGGGTGATAAGGTGCTTAATGCACAAATATTTGTGCCATCTTTTCACACTTGAGGAGGAGTGTTGAAGGATAATTGGGATTGTATAGGTGAGTCTTATTTTTGTAGAGCTATAGACTTTTATGCCCTCAGTCCAACTTTTACCTTTTTTGTATATATATATATATATATATATATATATATATATATATATATATATATATATATATATAAGAACAGGAGAGAGAGGATATCGAAAGTGTCTCTCTTCTCCCTTTTCCCAAACTCTATGCCTATTCTCTCTTATTTCTTAATCTTCTTTACACCTCTTTTTTTCCCTGCTGTGCTGTAAATAACAGGGAATAGAAGTCATTGTGACGTGATTCAAATCTGATACATCAACTATCCTAATGGTAACAAAAGCCCTTTCCATAGGAACCTTTCTATTTCAATAGCTTCACTGTCACTAGTTCAGGTCAAGAGTAGGCAACGAGCTTAAAGGGACACATATGTTCACAAATTACAAAGGATACTTCATACAAAGCCTTCCCCTTACATTTAATTTTATTCTTTTTTTTTCCTCAAAGCAGCCCAAGGCTGCACATACATCCTCGTTTATTGTGAATATTCATCCATGCCCTTGAAATTCTTAAACTGTCCAAATTCTTCTTGAACGGAAGTAACTCAAGGTCCACACTCCATTGTTATAGGACAGCAGAGACCAGACATGCAACAAGCCTTGGTGCTTCAGTGAACCACTAGAAGTCTTCTAAAGGATTTTGTTTTATTACCTCAACCTGCGGTTGGTATCAACCTTAGGAGAGTTGTCAACTATTAGCAACTTCTCTGGATTGTACGGCCCCATCTCTGAGTGAGCAATATGGCTTTGCCACCTCATTCTGTCGGCGATATTTTTTGCTTTTGCAATTACATCAACATGGTCACGTATAACAACTGCTCCTTCAGGGCGTAAAATCCGATCCATTTCCAGAAGAATGTTGACAATGTCACACCTGTGAGCATAAGAAAGAATCAGAGAATTCATCAATATGGCAGAAAAAATCACGATAACCAAGACAGACATAATCATGTAATCGACGAGGGCAAGAATGTGAAAATAAATTGATCAAAGAATTTGTTATCAGTAGTATCATTGTAGAAATAAGGCCTAATAAGGAATCATTTTTTCTTTCTTTTCTAAATCATCCATATGTAACCGCAACCAGATCGAATTATGCTGGTGCCCAAACCTGGATTAGCACACTAAAGCAAGGAAAATCGAATTTGAATTGAAACGAATATAAATAAAAACATCAGTATGAAAACCAGAGCCACGTTATTGTTTACATCTAGGAACTCTACAACCATAGAAGAGAAATAGAAAAAGCAAATTGATGGAACAAGAAAACAATAGAAATGAGATTGCTCAGAATTTGAAAAAACAAAGATCATTGAGGCGAAAAGAGAATTTTGAAACAGGGGAACTTATTCCAAGTTGGACATATGAAAGAATTAAGATGTTCTACACAATGACGGACAAATAGCTTATCTCATGTGTAGTAATGAATAAAGTATTTATATATAAAATAAAATGTCAAAATATAGCATTAAAAAGAAAATGAAAATATGAGGGAAAATTAATTGAATACTTTTCTCACAACAATTAAATCACCAGGTTCAGAAGAAAACATTTAACCTATGACCATTCCTAAGAAATAACAATATAAATTTTGCTGTTATGACCATAAAACCTATGGTGTAACTAGGACTACACAACCCAAACCCAGCTTTGGGAGGCTATAATTTCAGTTGCCAACATAAAACATTGCAGCAATAATTGGAACAGCATAGGTAAACTCCATTTACTGCTTAAGAGATAGCACCAGATAATTCTGTGAGCCAGGCTATGCAAGGTCTGAAGTTAGATCAATTAAGGTTGGTGCAAGATAGAGGTAAACATTTAAAGGGTCTCATGGTCAAGAAGCAACAATCAACATGAGAGAGAGAAGGAGACCCAAATTTGGACTGAGTTATACAAAAATTCATCAATACTCCACATTTGTTTTGGATAATCAAGAACAAAGTTTTACAAGCATAAAGAAAAAAGTTGCAGAACTATTGTTTGCACTTTAAAGTTTAAACCAATTTAACCAAAATTTCAAATTTAGTTCTCTTCACAGACACGTCAGTTTTGGATTGAGAAAAATGTTTTTTGAAACAGATTTTGTTGGGAAATTAACTCAATGGGTTTGTCAACTAAGTTTGAACCAGGTATGCTTGGAGGCACGTGTCAGATGTGCTATCTTTCAAGTGACAGTTGCTCCACTTAAGATCAAATCTTTGGTGCAATGGGTATTCCTGCAACTTCGCTCCTTGGATACAACCCAGCTTTCACGTACTCGCAAAGGTCGGCCCACGCCGGGTGAGACCACCTTGAATTGTCTCTTGACTCCATTAGGTAGATCCTAGGCTCAACTTAGGCAAAGTTCAATAGACAAATGCAACTCTACATTATTTAAGCCATGTGAAATTCCCTCAACTCTTCAATCTAGGACTTAATTTTTGAAAGAAATGAAACCCGACTAATTTAGGTAACGTAGGAAAAAGAATAGGCAAACCTAGGTTCTAACCCAATAATTTTGGGACAAAACCCCAACAAATTTTGTTTAAGAATGGTGCTTGATTGGCACCAGAATTAATATGGTTACTGTCTCACAGCATTACTGGAACTAGTACAGGAAGTTGCTGTGTGTGTGTGTGTGTGCCTGCAGTAAGGCTCCAAACTGAAGATGATCAGTAGATAACTTCAACTCTGTCAAGTGGCTCATTGGTTCCAGCAACAAAAGAGAACATGAGCAACAGAGCAAATAATTGAAGTGATTACGGATCAAAATAACATAACATGAGCCAGATTCGTACTTGCCCATGTACATGCTGAAAACTCCATCTGCATGTATAAAGTCATACGTACGAGGGTAGGTTGAGAACTCTTCACACCTGCCATTGAGAATCAATTAGCATCAGTACATTTTTCTTATTTCTGCCTGAAAAGAAACCTTATTAAGACCTATGTCACATGGGTGCGGGTGCGACACGGGTGCGGCGCAATTTCAAAAATTTTGGACACGGGGACTCGGCTATATATATATATATATATATATATATATATATATATATATATATATATATATATATATATATATATATATATATATATATATATATATATAAAGACTCGGTCAAAGTTGTGCCCATTAGGGGACAGGTGATGAGTTGTGAAGCCTGATTCAGGGTTTTTTTCCTTACAGGAGGGGGGAAGGGGGTTCCCCCCGGCGCGGGTCCCGCTGCGCGGTCAGGGGTCCAGGGGGGCCGCCCCTGGCGGGGGGTTATAGCCCCCCCCCCCCCCTCCCCAAGATTTTTTTTTTTTTAATTTTGTAGCATAGATTTTTTTTTTTTTTAAATTCTAAAAAATGGACCAAAATGACCCTGGGTGTGTTGACCACACCCAGGGTCGGGTTGACCGAGTCCGAGCCGCACCCGTGTCGGTGCGTGTCGACGCGGGTGCGTCGACCTTGGAGCCGAGTCCGTGTGACATAGATTAAGACATGTTTTCGGAGAAAGAAAAACAAGGGTGTGTAGGAAATGGGGTTTTGATAATTGTAAATGGCTTGGCTTCAACCTATCTTTAAAAATCACTCTTTGCTCGACTACGGGCCGACCTCTCAACGACCTGACCTTTTGTAATGCAGTATTGTTCTAGAATAATGAATAATTTCTTTCACCCTAAAAACAAACAAAGGTGCCAAAAAGGTCATAAACTAACTACACAATTATAATTCTGATGATGCATTAGTAAAAATATCTAACCTACTGATTGATTGACTAACAAAAACTTTTGAACTTCTCCATAGATAGATGCACTGATCCATCACTTAATGTACACATGCATCACTTCAGTAGTGAAGAAATAGGTGTTGTTTACTATATCACATGGATATAGATGTGGGAACAGGACACAGTGTGGATATGCTTGGTACAATATGATCATTCTAAAAAATTAGGACACGGGGAGACAGCAGTACACACACATAGATGTATGTATATGTATATATGTGTATAAAGCAGCAATTCTAAATCTCTATAATTAGGAGCGTCAAATAATGAAACTAAGTTGAAATTGAAATGTAATGTAATTAATAACAAATTTTAAAAGAAAAATAACTCAACTGAATAAAAAATAAATAAATAAGATAATAAATGTAAATAGATAAAGTTCATGATACAATGTTGACTGTGTAAAAGTGGTTTGACCATCTCCATGAATGTCCTGGAGTGTCCACGAAGTGTCCGAGTGTTGTCATGTCAACACGAGATATGCATGCGAAGTGAAGAGTCCGTGTGACAGTAGGTTGTTTCCCTTCCTGGGCATAATCACTGCTATTTCAGCTTCTCCACCAAGCAACTAGAAAAACAGTGTGATGTCACTTGCATAGGAGTCATAACACCATGCAACACTGACTAGATTTGAATATGTTATCCTGACAAATGTCTAAACTACGTAGGATGAAATTAGAATATAAAAGATGCATGGGAGAACAGGGGAAGATTAAACTGTTAGCATTGTCACAATCGAACTGGCACAAGAGGTACCACCTCTCAGCAGGCCTTCATATTCAATGATGATCATGATAATTTGGGATATAGAAAAGCATGAAAGAGTAGAACTTATCAATCCTTTAGCCTTTTGAGTCTTTGACACTCATTTATACATGTCCTGGTAGGAGATATGCCACTTCTCTAGCAGTCCTTGATAGTCAATGGTGACCATGACAACTTTCCATAGTCGGGTCCTGTAATACCTGTATTAGGAATTTTGCTGACAAGAATACTAATTCTATTCATGGTTTCCATCAAAATTGAACCAACAAGTGACTTCACTGATGATTCCCCCTGAAATGAAATGAGCTCTATGTGACCCAATGACCTCTCTATTCAACAAACAAAATTGGCTAAAACATGGTGGGAAGTGGTAAAAATATAAACAACCACTGACTCCCAGCCAAACCAACTCATCGAGATATAAAACTATGATGGACACAAATCAATCAACACAAGTACACTTCATGGTAGGATTGAGATGTGCCGTCTGGACTGGTCGAACCTCACTATCTTTAACAAACAGATTTCAAGTTCAGATCTGAGCAAGGGATATCCCCACATTGGCTATCAAAAGAAAAAGGTATATTATCAGGTACAAGTACTCTCACTTATTCATTAGATTATGACAATTTCCTCATAAAAGAAGAACCTAATCATCAGACTCGATATGCTTATGTGATATGAGTTTGACCTTATTGACAGAGCAGTGTTGAAGCTAACAGGCATTTTCACCTATGCTGTTGTAAGATAAGATCTCGCAAGCATGTATGGCCAATGGCTCTTACAAAGTAGATGCCTACTAAGCTGGGTCATTCAATGCTTACCATCATGTCCCTATTTTGTACACAACCTGTTTCCAAGACCAATAAGAATCGATTTACAGTAACAAAATCAGGTGGAAACACAGCAGACTTGTTTGCTCTTTGTGATTGGTAGCTCATCATACATTAGCATATGACTCCTAATTACTAGCATAGCTTTTGCAACTTGTATTTAAATACAAAGAACATTTTTCCTAGCCTCCTTTGATCAAGCAAAACTTGCCATCATAGAGCATCATCATCAACAAGCCTTCACTTTATTTTATTTAAAGAATAGCATCTAAGTTCCTATATATTTATTTGATTTGATCTCTCGTCACCTCTCTCAAAGACTTCATGGGCTTTTGCCTTTTACTAGTACTAGATGGCCCCTGCAACAAGGTCTCTTAGGGCATGCACGAACCATCTCAAACAGCATTTATTACTTAACTTTCTCCTCTTTTGCAAGTCAAGACTACCACTAAGCCTATCTAACACCATTCTTGATTCTATCTTTCTGATTATGTCCAGTTTAGTATGTATATTCATGATGTGCTCTCCCTTGCTATTCCTTCCTACCTTGGTAGCTCTGAACCATATAATTCTGTCATATTACTGTAGGTTCGTAAAATCATAGTCATAGATATCGGCAATATTTTCAAAATATCGCGATATTATCACTGTAAATTCAGAAAATGATAATATTGGTAAAATATCGTGATATTTTGAAAATATCAAAATATCGCCAATTTGATAATATTGCGATATTATCCATTAGTTTTTCTATTTTTATTTATTTTTTACATTTTAAATATGTTTTTCTTCTTTCTTTTACATTTTTTACTTATTTCTTTTATTATTTATGTATTTTTTGTCTAAACATGGTATTTTCTCATTTATTTTTGTTATTTTGTAAACCCCAAGATTTTCCCAAGATTTATCATCAAACCTATAATATCGTGAGAAATGGCCTCACCGAGATATAGCTGATACTGATATTTGTGACTGCACTTGTATGAATGAAAACTCAAAATGTAATAGCCGTAGTTTTTTTTCTTTTATTTAATTGGAATTTTTATAGATGTAATGCGTAAATTATTTGATTTGGGCCTGAGATACCAGTTTCAGATCCAGGACCCATAAAGGGGTCTTTATATAACACCCCCCCTTGTCAGAAAGATAAAATTGAGCGTGTAAACACACAAAACTGACAATAAAAGATAAAAATACAAATTTTAACTCGAAAAGAGTTAATTCCCTTATTTATTTTCTTTTAAAAATTTACAGGTTTTACAGAAACTGAGTCTCTCTCGCTCTAAAAAAAAGGCATAGTTGCCACAACAAAATCAAAGGCGGGAAGCAGCGCAGGAATTGGAATTGAAAAATGTTCATTTAAAACCTTTAGAGGACTTGGGAAAAAGAAAGCGAGAAGTGAATGTTTTGTTTAAGAAGTGATATGTGAAATCATATAAAATACTAATAAATTGATGGAGGTAAGAGGAAAACTCTTAAGGAAGATCACAGTCAAATAACAAAATCCTGTTAAAAAATCTCTCTATCATTTACTTAAGAGAATAACATAGAAGTATACATTCAACAAAAGAATAAAATATTAAAAAAGACAACTTAAAAAACATACTTTGGACACTATATTGAAATAATAAAAGAATTTGTGCAGCAATTAATGCATATGTTGTCACATATATTACAAATCTAAGAAACTTCAACTAAGCCTAAACAACATAACTCAGCTACTATATGATACTTTTGAACAATAAAAAGATCTATATTTGTAAAATGATGTCTATTGCCAATCTAAAGTAAATTGTAATAGGAATCGGGATTCTCATGTCTGAGAATCAGTCCCATGTTTGAGAATCAGGTTTCTCAACTACTGCTTGCTGCATTCTAGGAATTGGAATTCCATCTTACTTTAAGTGCTCCCGGTAACTGTGCAAAAAGAATCTCAACAGTAAGAATGCTGGAAAAAAGTTGTATGCAGGGAAACAAAAAAGAAGCTTTAACAGTAGGGATGTTGGAAAAAATTAACTTAATCAGGGATAACAGGATGGCAGATGAAAGCTTTTATATTGCATCCCTAGTCATACTTTATTTAGATCAATTAACCATGATACAAATAATAATGAACATGAAGCAATAGACCTTAAACATAATATGGAACTCTAAATCAGCCAATCAAATAGATGTTCTTGAAACTTTCCTAGGAAAAGTAAAAAACTTGTAATTTGATTAATTCAAGAATCGAAAACAGGAGAATGAACAAGCAAAATACCAGTCCATATACGTTCCAATAAGGCCACGCTCATATATGATACCAAGCGTATTATTTTTGACATCTGAGGGAAGAACATTCATAACCCAAACTGGTTGATTGCTCAGTGCTGCAGCAAAGCCTCCTAACCCTGCATTCATGTCCATAATATTTCTGTATCTTCCTTGAGTTAATGAACTTAGGAAAATTCCATAATGTGAAACTCTATGCTTCCAGATCTGATTATCTCTGTTAAATATTTCAACTGTGATTCCTCCTACAGCCCTGCTCATTGTCCCTGGAGGCATGGCATTTAATCTTTTGGGCCATTTCTGTAGTGAGCCTCCTGCTACTTCTCTAAGATTGTTCACTCTTGGAAGGCGAGTAATACACACATCCATTTTTACGTACCTGTGAAGATCATGTAAGGTGAAAGGCAGTTCTTAGACAACCAGCTGTTAGCATGTTAACTAATTGTTCTCACACAGGCAGACAAATTCACATACACATGAATGCACAGACATGCATGCATACGCTTTCACAAGCATGCAACAACATGGTGGTGAGTGGCAGAGAGTTGTTTTTAAGAGAGTAACGCTGATTCTCAGTTCAGTCATCAATGTATAGAAGTATCGTTTGGGTGAGCTGCCTAGAAACCATTTGAACATAACAAGAGCCCAAAGTTACATAGGTTACTTTTGTTAACAGTGTGACATCACATGGTACTCATTCAGTACAGATCTGTAAACGCCTTCTCCCTCCAACTCATATAATGAACAAATGAATCACAGTACATCCACAGAAAGCAAGACCAGTATTTCCATTAAAAATCCATGCTTAAGTGTGAAATTCCTACGGACAGAAGGAGAAGTACACTTAATAATATGCCATAAATATAACATTGTAAACTTACATGGCTAGTGAAAGAGTTCTAGTTTTAATCAATGTGACTTGCTTGAGGTCAAAACTGAAAAGTAAAACTGTATAAATACTGTGTTGTTAAAATACACACACACACACACACACACACATATATATATATATATATATATATATATATATATATATATATATATATATATATATATAATTTACTTTTTTATCATTGTAATAGGTTTTCCAATGTAAGGGTATTTTTGTCTTTTTTACATGTCTGTAATTAGTACTGTGCATTAGGGGCAGTTCAGTCATTGTATATATTTTATGTTTTTTTTGTCCTTTTATTTTACATGTAAGGGAATAATGGACTTTGTCCAATATAGCTGTTGGGAATAGAGAGATATTTTTTTTACTTTTTGTGTTTGCCCATAGCGGCTATTGTTTGCACTTTTGTGCTTTTGTGATTATTTCTACTTAGTTCTAGTATTGTCCCTTAGTGGACTGGTACTTGTGCACACTTTGTTGTATTCTTGTATGCCTTTAGTGGGTTCTCTTTTGCACTTCCGCTTGTTTTATGACATGTATCAGAGCAAGGGATCCTTGGAGCGTATTGTTTGTGATTGATCAAGGGACCAAGTGCTTGTGGTGTTGAAGGACGTGTTTGTAATCTCCCACCTATTCTTCTCTTCCATTCTATCTCTCTTCTATCTTTCTATTCTCTTTCTCTATGGATCTTGATTCAAAGATTGAGCTTGCTTTCAAGCTTAATGGGAGCAACTACACGATGTGGTCCGCCTGAATGGAGAACCACCTCAAGGGGAAGAGGGTGTAAAAGTATCTTCAACAAGATACAATTATCAAGACTTCAATATTCTTGATAAAGAATGGCACACATGCACAAAAAGAACACTCACAACACTTGTGCATAAAAGCACAAAATCACAAACTTCTCACAAATGCACCAAAGGCATAAAAATAAATATTCAAACTTTATTAGGAGCATGGGCTTTGTCCCAAAGCCATGAAAAATACAAGGGGGGAAGCCCCTATTTATAAGCAAACAAATGAGCCACATAGGAGGCTCCCTAGAGAGTCGATGGGAGCCCCCAACGGTCACATATGTGACCGTTGGAGGCTCCCCAACGACTCTTTGGGGAGCCTCCCTATGTGGCACAAATTACAAAAACAAAAAAGAAAAAGGAAAAATAAAAAGAAAAAAAGTTACAAGCATATTCCAAAATGGAATATGCGTAAAACAAAAATTTACAGAATTACCCTTTCGGATGAACAAAAAAATATATAAATCTATTTATATATATAGATAGAGATACATATACATATATACATAGTACATATGTATATGTATCTCTCTCTATATATATGAATATATATATATATGAGATTACAAATATCGATACATAATTTAACACCCCCCCTCAAACTTAGGGCATGATGACCGAAAGTTTGCCAAGGAGAAAGTTTAATCGTGGTGCACATAAGGCTTGTTAAAATATAGTTTACGTATGGATCTGGATCCAGATCCATACGCATGTTAAATGAAACACATGCACAATACAGTTTCATTAATGGCATTCTTGTAATACCTCTGATATTAAAAGGCTCATTGTATATATGTTTCTTTTTTATAAAGCTTAGGGTTTGGAGGTCGAGCCTCTACGTGCCGCCCCAGCCAATTGTGCATCTCCTCCTCTCTCTCTCTACTTTCCTGTGTGAAAGCTGAACCACACATACACCCATACGAAATCTCATATGGTATCAGAGCTTGGGGTTGCGGAATCCTATCCGAGGCGTGTTTCAGTGAGATCTGAAGAAACAGGTTTTGGTTCATCTTTCCCCCTTTTTATTCTCCTCTCTGAACCCTTCTATGCAACTCGTCTTTCCCCCTTTTTATTCTCCTCTCTGAACCCTTCTATGCAACTCATTCTTTTCTGCTAGTTCTCGTTCATCATCTATCTATCTTCTTAACGTGATACCAATCCCATCTTCGTCTCGGTCCCAGAACTAAACAGGTTCGTCTGCTACTCATTTTTTTATTTTTTATTTATTCTCGTTCCTCAACGACGGTCAGCCGCATCAACGACTGTCAGTCATCGTTTCTTGATTCTCATTCATCCACTCTTAACGTTTGTCACTCTTTCCTCGACATCAACGACTGTAGCCACATTGCAGTCATCATTTCTAAGTGTTCTCCTCTCTGATTGCAGCCTGTTTGATTCATTTTTTATTATAGACATCATTTTTATTCATTTTTATTCATTTTTTATTGTAGTCTCCTCTTTGATTGCAAACAATCTCTTTGATTCCAGAAATTTTTCCTTTTCTTTATTGCTATTTTAGTGTTCCCTGTGCAATGCCTATAGGCAGATTATAACAGTTTACAATCTCGATTCTGAATCTGCAAAAAAAAAAAAGAATTATTTCAAGATATTGGTAGCACAGGTACATGCCTTGTTGAAGTTCTCCTGATTGATTAAGTGATCTCAAACCTGTTTGTTTCTTTCCATTCGTTTTGTTTGCTTATTCATTGTCCCATTGATATGGATTACTCATCGTCATCCGGTCCCTCTGCAAATTTCTTGAGTCAGCTCGTTACAGAAAAACTTACTCATTCTAATTTTTTCACCTGGAAGAGGCAAATCCTTCCTTTTATACGGAGTCAGGATCTCGATGAACATCTGGATGTTTTAGTTCCTATACCACCACGGCTTATTTTGCAGGAAACCAAGGATGAGAAGGGTGACACAATTACCATTTCTATTAAGAATCCAGAGTATACAGCTTGGAGGAAGCGGGATCAGTCTTTGCTTGCTTGTATTACGTCAACACTCTCTCAAGAAGTGTTGGTTACTCTTTCAGATGATTGCACTGCGGCGGATCTGTGGAGTAAGTTGTCTCAGACATACTCTCAGATATCAGAAGCCCGAGTTATGTACTTAAAAAATTAATTTCAAAGTTTGAAGAAAGGCTCCATGACAGTCATGGAATACATAGGCCGCTTGAAGAGTATTACTGACTAATTGGCGGTTATTGGAAGTGCTATTGCAGATAAAGATAAGGTTCAACAACTTCTCAATGGATTGGGTCCTGATTTTAACATGTTTAACACAGCTTTATCATGCCTTCCTCACTTGCCCACCTTTGACGACCTTCAAGCGAAACTTCTCCAGCATGAGATGATTATGAAACAAATGGCAGAAGGAAATGAATCAGCTCGTCCTCATTCAGTTTTGGCCATGAACACTTTTGTAAGTTTTGGACGAGGGAATGGAGGGCATCAAGGAGGCAGAGGCCGCGAACGTTTTGGGCAGGGAGGACGTGGTATCTTGCCTACACCTAATATTTCAGGAGCTTTTAATACAGGGAATCAGAGGAGAGTGCCCACTTGTTTCTTATGTAACAAAAGAGGACATGTGAAAGTTGATTGTTGGTTCAATCTATAGAATAGAGGAAAAATAAACAAAATTGAGAATAAATCAGCTACTGTGTGTAATGAAATAAGCGGAAGAAACCAAGAATGCTAAAGCATTCACTATGTCCCACACGGACAAATGCAACAAGCACAAGAGAGAAAATCCACTAAGGGATATACAAAGGGCCTTATAAAAAGGCTACACACATGAAAAATAATATCACTATTATTGAAGAGGAGCTCTCAATAGAGCAATACAACATACATGGGGGGTTCCCCCTATTTATAAGAAGAGGAGACCAAAGGGGCTCCCAATAGAGTCGTTGGGAGCCCCCAACGACTCCATTGTGGGGCCCCTTTTCGGTATCCAAAAAATACAAAAATAAAAATAAAAAGAAAAATAAAAAATAGTGAAATACGAGAAACAAAATAAGTACCCCTATGGGGTACTTTGTGAAATGACCATAATACCCCTATCGGGTATTATGGTATTATTACATATGTTTTAACACCCCCCCTCAAACTTTACGGGGGAATGACCGAAAGTTTGCCAAGGAGGAACAAGAAGCGAGGAGCAGGCAGGGCTTTGGTGAAGAAATCAGCAAGTTGATATTCTGAAGTGACATATGGCAGTGTTACTGTCCCACGAAGATATTCATCACGTACATAATGACAATCCATTTCAATATGTTTCGTCCTCTCATGGAAAGTGTGGTTGCTGGCAATGTAGATAGCACTTTTGTTGTCGCAACAAAGCTTCGAAGCCCCGGTAATTTCGACTCCCATATCTTGAAGAAGACTTCGAAGCCACACCAGCTCCATTGTAGTGGTTGCCATAGCCCTGTATTCTGCTTCAGTAGAAGACAATGAGACTTTCTGCTGTTTCTTGCACCTCCAAGCAATTAGCGAATCTCCTAGGAATACACAAAAGCCAGTAGTTGAGATTCGATCATTTGGGTTTCCTCCCCAGTCAGCATCAGTATAAGCTAGTAAATCTAAGGAAGAGATTGAGGATAGGAATAGCCCTTTAGTCAAAGTATTTTTAATATATCGAATGATCCGGAGCACAGCACTCATATGCACAGATGTAGGAGCATGCTGAAATTGGCTTGCAGAGTGCACAGCATGAGCAATATCGGGCCTGGTGATAGTCAGATAGGTGAGGGAGCCTATGAGTTGCCTGTAGGGCGTAGGATCGTCCAGCAGAACTCCATCCTCCAGTCGTAGTTTAGCATTGATAACCTCGGGAGTCTCCACCTTTTTATCATCTGAAATCCCAGATTTGGAGCATATGTCTGCAGCAAGCTTCATCTGTGACAGTATATACCCTCGAGGAGAGTATGCAACTTCTATGCCAAGAAAGTACCTAAGAAAACCCAGATCAGACATATCAAAATTATGTTTTAACATATTTTTAACTTTAAGAATACCGCTTTCATCATTGCCAGTGATGATCATATCATCAACATAAAGCAGAAGGATGATGATACTATTACCTGCATTTTTAACAAAAAGAGCAGTGTCAGTATAACATGAGCGAAATCCCAATTGTAACATGATAGCACTAAATCTATCATACCAAGCCTTAGGGGCTTGTTTAAGACCATATAAGGCTTTTAATAACCGAAGGGTTTGACCTTGGTTAACACTGATTCCCGGCGGAGGATCCATATATACTTCTTCATTCAACTGACCATTAAGAAAGGCATTTTTAACATCTAATTGGAATATAGGCCATTTCTTAGATGATGCTACCGCAATTAAAGTTCTAACGCTTGTCATGCGAGCCACGGGAGCAAAAGTCTCCTCATAATCGATGCCATATTCTTGTGAGTATCCCTTAGCAACTAATCTAGCTTTATAGCGCTCTAGGGAACCATCACTTTTTGTTTTGACTTTGTAGACCCATCGACATCCTATAGCTTTCTTATTTGGAGGAAGGTGAACTATTTCCCAAGTTTTAGCTTTATTTAAAGCATCTAGTTCAACTTTCATTGCTTCAACCCAATGAGGTATACTTTTTGCTTGATTATAATGGGAGGGTTCATAGTAAGAATGCAAGGCTATTAGACAAGCTCTATATTTAGGTGAAAGAGTTTCATATGAGACAAACCTATTAGGTGGAATTGATTCTCTAGAAGAACGCCTAAGGGAGGTTTCTTCTGGGGGTTCATTAAGCCGCAAGAATTTTTCTAAAGCACTAATAGGTTGGGCTTCCTCACGCCGAGTGTATACTTGGAGATTGTCACCATTAGTTGGTGAAACATCATCATCATGAGAATCATGAGTATTTTCTAAAATTTCCGGATGACTCAAAGAGTCATCATTTGAATCTTCTAAAAGATCATTGATAAACATATAATCAATTTCATTTGATTTTTCCAATATGTCAAATCCATTTTCATCTTCTAAAAAGGTTACATCTTTGGAGACAAATAACTTATTGTTTTTATGATCAAAGCATCTATAGCCTTTTTGATTTTCACCATATCCTAAAAATACACATTCTATTGCTTTAGGTGACAATTTATCTCTTTTATGTAAAAGAACAAAGCATTTACACCCAAAAATCCGAAGACGATTGTAGTCGGGTGTCATATTAAAAAGTTTTTCATAAGGAGAGATATTATTCAATTTTGAAGATGGCATCCTATTGATTAAATAGGTGGAGGTTAACACGGCTTCGGCCCAAAAATTTTTAGGAATATTTTTAGAAATGAGTAAGGATCTAGTGGTTTCCAAAATATGCCTATGTTTTCTTTCCGCTAGACCGTTTTGTTGAGGAGTTCTTGGGCAAGATTTTTGATGACAAATGCCATGTTGTTTTAGATATGCTTGAAAATCATTTGATAAGTATTCTCCACCCGAATCGGATCTAAGAATGGATATTTGACTTTGAAATTGATTTTGAATTTTTGCATGGAATTCTTTAAAGAAGTTAAAAACTTCCGATTTAAAGTTAAGAAAATAAATCCATACATATCTAGTATAATCATCAATAAAAGTAACATAATATGAATATCCACCTTTAGATAGAACCGGAGATGGCCCCCAAACATCGGAATGCACCAATTCAAAAGGTCTTGTTGTCACAAAGGATCTAATAGGAAAAGGAGTAGACTTCATTTTGCCAAAAATGCAATCTTTGCAATTGATATCTTTTTCTTTACAAAACTTGTGTCCAAAAGGAAAAAGATACATTTTAGAGTAACTTGGATGTCCAAGCCTTTTATGCCAAGTTTCAATATTTTTGTCTTGGACATAAGTACAAAATGAGGTATTTGGAAGCATTAAATTATCCATAAAATAAAGGTCTCCCTTCCTATGGCCTTGCCCAATCCGCTTCCCGGACCGGAGATCCTGCACAAAGCACCCTTGGGATGAGAAAGATATTTCACATCCATGGTCGGCTATTTGAGAAACGGAAAAGAGGTTAAGATTTAATTTTGGAACTATTCTAACTTTTGGAACAAGGAAATTTTGAACATTTTTAGAATCAAGAGTTCCAACACCATTTATTTTGAGAAAAGTTCCATCGGCCGTAGAGACACAAGACATTTTTGAATTGGTGTGCACATTGGTTAATGCATTTTCATGAGGGGTCATGTGAAAAGAAGCTCCGGAATCTAAAATCCAAGAGTACGTACCGGGAGGTGATGATGAGGCAATGGCGGCACCGGAGGTGGAAGAAGTGACCTTTAAGATTTGTTGAAGAGCCAAGGAGATTTGTCCAAGAGTGTCTTTGAGATCCCCGTTCTTGCCGTCATCTTCTTTGGTGGTGGATTCTTCAACGGAAGCCACATTTGGCTTGAATGCCCCATTTAGCTTTGGGCAAACGGGTTTAATATGTCCCGGCTCATAACAATGGTGACATATAATCATTTTTCTTCCACCACTCCCTTGCTTACCAAAATGAGGTGGTTTGTATGTTTTAACATGATTGCCGGGTTTAGATACGGCAAGAACTTCCTCTATGCTTTTTCCCATGCTATGCCTAGTCTCTTCTTGAGTAATCTCGGCAATAGCTTCTTCTAAGGGAGGAAACGTGGATCTATGGAGAAGTGAGGATCTCACTTGTTCAAATTCGGGACGAAGCCCAAATAAAAATTGAAACAATCTATCTTGTTCCATTTGTTTTTGTCTTAGAACCACATCCTCCATAGATACCCATTTAGGCTCTAAAAGAGCCAATTCATCCCACAAAGGATTTAGAGCACTATAGTAATCTTGTATGCTCATGTCGCCTTGTTTTGTGGTTCTTACTTTTTCTTGCAAGAAATAAGCTCTTGCAAGATCCTTTTGGGTAAACATACCCTTCATAAAAAACCAAGCTTCATTTGCCCGGCGGAATTTTGCAATATTTGCACATACCTTAAGTTCGACATTATTCATAAACCATGCAAGGATTTTTGCATGGTTGCTCTCCCAATCTTCCATTTGATGATTATAATCTTCAATGGCTTTGAGACGAGCATCGCCTTCAAGTGCTTTCTCTTGATCTCCTTCCATCTTTGTGAGCTTAAGTTGGGGTTCCGGAATGGTTCCCATTACATAACCCCAAAGCTTCTTGCCTTTGAGATTATTCTCCATTGCGGATGCCCACATCATGTAATTTTTTCCATTGAGTTTGAACGATAGATCGATCTTGACTTCCATTGCTACACAAGGAAGATGTGAGAAAGAAAGGAAGTAGAGAGAGACAAGATTTTACCTTTAGAAGATCTTATGGCTCTGATACCATGTAATGAAATAAGCGAAAGAAACCAAGAATGCTAAAGCATTCACTATGTCCCACACGGACAAATGCAACAAGCACAAGAGAGAAAATCCACTAAGGGATATACAAAGGGCCTTATAAAAAGGCTACACACATGAAAAATAATATCACTATTATTGAAGAGGAGCTCTCAATAGAGCAATACAACATACATGGGGGGTTCCCCCTATTTATAAGAAGAGGAGACCAAAGGGGCTCCCAATAGAGTCGTTGGGAGCCCCTAACGGTCACATATGTGACCGTTGGGGGCCCCAACGACTCCATTGTGGGGCCCCTTTTCGGTATCCAAAAAATACAAAAATAAAAATAAAAAGAAAAATAAAAAATAGTGAAATACGAGAAACAAAATAAGTACCCCTATGGGGTACTTTGTGAAATGACCATAATACCCCTATCGGGTATTATGGTATTATTACATATGTTTTAACACTGTGGACACGAAAGTGCCATTCACAGATATGCAACAACTTTTGTTATCAGCATTGTCACAGATGACGATCAAGCAAAATGAACAAGGTGAATGGTATGTTGATTCAGGTGCCGCCACACATGTTACGGGTAATGTGGGTAAGTTATCTCACTTACTGTCTTATTTTGAAAAAGGTAGTATAGTTACGGGAGATGAAACTTATCACTCCATTAGTCATACTGGCAGTGCACATATCCTTATGTTAAAGTCCTCACTTCACTTGTCCAATGTCCTTCTTGCTCCTAATATTAAAAAGAACATTGTTTCTGTAGCTAAACTTGTTGACGATATGAATTCTTCCGTCGAATTTACTCCCTCTTCTGTTTATGTTAAGGATCTACGAACGAAGGAGACGTTCGCTAAGGGGGAGCGACAAGGAAACATGTACGTCTTCAAGGAGATTCCTTTAGTGTCTTCGCCTTCAGTCCCAGTCCTCCAGTTGAAGTCGTCCAAGCATTCTTCAGTGTCTTCGCCTTCAGAGTCTTTGTTTTTCCCTTCATTGGAAGTTTTTAATTCATCTCATTGTAATAAGCCAGATATTTGGCATAGTCGTTTGGGACATTGTAGTCAGGGTTTCGTTGAAAATCTTGTATCTGATGGTCTCCTTCTAGAGTCTAGTTTATGTTCATTTTTTGATAATAATAATAAATGTTCTTCATGCGAACTCTGCAAAAGCCATGTTCTTCCTTTTCATATTATAAATAAAAGAGATTCAAAGCCATTTGAGATTATTTGTTCCGATGTTTGGGGACCTACACCTATTCCTTCTCTTTCTGGCAGTCGTTATTATGTTGTCTTTATTGATTCTTATTCCCGTTATACTTGGATATATTTCTTAAAACACAAGCATGAAGTTTTTCAAATATTTCGAGAATTCCATTCGATGGTCAAAACAAAGTTTGCTTGTGATATTGTGCATTTACAATGTGATGGTGGAGGAGAGTATTCATCGAACGAGTTTATTGCCTTTCTTCGGGATAAAGGAATAAGTCGACAGGTTTCTTGCCCTCATACTCCTCAACAAAATGGGGTTGCGGAGAGGAAACACAGGCATATTGTCGAGAGCGCGATGAGCATGTTACATGATAGCAATGTGCCCGTTAGTCTCTGGACAGAAGTTTCTCACACATTTGTTCATATCATAAATTGTTTTCCTATGGCACTTTTGGATCGGAAATCTCCCTATTATATTTTATTTGGGCAACATCCCTCTTACGATGAGCTGCGTGTTTTTGGTTGTGTATGTTATGTACATATTGATTCATCTCTGCGAAATAAGTTTCAGGATAAGGCTGTCAAGTGCAGATTTGTTGGGTATGTGGATGAATACAAAGGTTATTGATGCTATGACCCTACTACAAAACATATTAGGACCTCCAGAAATGTTGTTTTTGACGAACGAAATTTTCAGGTCAATGACTCTGCAGCGTTGCCATCTCGAGAATCAGAGGTATATGATCTATGGATGAGCGCAGATTTTTTTGCTAATACAGGAGAAACATGTCAGACAAATTGTCCTTCCTTCGGCTTGAGTAGGGAGTTGAATGACTCACAGATGCATGATGAATTATCTCCAGTTGAGCCACCCCTAGTAGAACGCTTCTCTGAACAGATATACACTAGACGGGACAAAAATACAGAGCCGAGGAATGTGGAAAACATCGCCAATGATCCGGCTCAAAGGTCGTCACACATTAAGCATCCTATTCAACGATGGGTGAGTTATGAGACCTTTTCCCTTGATTTCCAGTTGTTTATGTCTCATCTCACAAAACAGGATGAACCCACTTGTTTTAATCAAGCTCTTAATTCCCGTCATTGGACTGAAGCTATGAATGAAGAAATGGAAGCTCTTCATGAATGCCAGACTTGGGAAATAGTTCATCGGCCAGAAGGAAAGAATGTAGTTGGCTCAAAATGGGTTTATAAAACAAAGTATAAGCCTGAAGGAAGTATTGACAGATATAAGGCACAACTTGTTGCTCGAGGATTCACACAACAATATGGTGAAGACTACGATGAAACTTTTAGTCCGGTAGTCAAAATGGGTACTATTTGTGTCATCATATCCCTAGCAGTCGATCGAGGATGGAGCCTTAGCCAGATGGATGTTAAAAGTGCATTTTTGCATAGAACTTTAAAGGAAGAAGTGTATATGGAGCAACCTCCTGGTTATGCCGAGAAGGATCCTACTGCCTGGGTGTGCAAACTAAGGAAATCTCTGTATGGGTTGAAACAGGCGTCCCGTTCTTGGTTTGAAAGTTTCTCTATGCAAATTCAGAGTTATGGTTTTAGAAGATGCTCTCTGGATCACTCACTCTTTATTTACCAAAAGGCAGACATTGTTATACTTCTTATATATGTTGATGACATTGTGATCACTGGGAGCTCAGATAATCATGTGCAAGACGTGAAGCAGTTTTTAATGAAAACTTTCAAGATGAAAGATTTAGGGGAGTTGAGGTACTTTCTTGGTGTGAAAGTTGACAGACAACAAGACACATTGACACTCATGCAACAAAAATACACTCTTGACCTTCTGGAAAGAGCCGGGATGACGAATTGCAAACCAATCAGCACTCCTAGTGTATTACATCAAAGGCTGAGCTCTGAAGATGGTCATCTTCGTGTCAACCCTACAACGTATAGAAGTCTCGTGGAGATGTTACAGTACTTGACCTTTACCAGACCTAATATAGTTTATGCTATCAATCAGGTATCCCAGTTTATGCATGCTCCAACGGAGGGTCATATGGAAGTTGTGAAGCGCATTCTACGCTATTTAAAAGGAACTATAGGAGACATACTTGTTTATCGCAAGAACGATAATCTGCATAGAGGACATGAACTCATCACTTATACAGACGTAGATTGGGCAGGGGATCCAGATGAGAGACGATCTGTCTCTGGATATTGTGTATATATTGGACACAATTTAGTGTCCTGGAGCAGCAGAAAACAAAAGGCAGTGGCACGATCGAGTACAGAGGCTGAATACAGATCGATGGCTGCAGGCACGGCAGAAGCTACATGGATTAGACACTTATTGAGTGATCTTGGGGAGACAATTATTCGATCATTTCTTCTATGTGACAATCAAAGCGCAATAAACATTGCATGTAATCCTATCCAGCATAGCAGAACGAAGCACATTGAGATTGATCAACATTTTATACGGCAGAAAGTCGAGATGAAGGAGATAGAACTACGTCATGTTCGAACAAAAGATCAAGTGGCAGACCTATTTACCAAGGGGTTAACAGAACGCCAATTTTGGCTATTGAAGAGCAAGTTGTACATGCTCCAAAATCACGTACAACTTGAGGGAGGGTGTTAAAATATAGTTTGCGTACCATATGCATGTTAAATGAAACACATGCACAATACAGTTTCATTAATGACATTATTGTAATACCTCTGATATTAAAAGGCTCATTGTATATCTGTTTCTTTTTTATAAAGCTTAGGGTTTGGAGGTCGAGCCTGTGCGTGCCGCCCCAGCCAATTGTGTATCCCCTCCTCCTCTCTCTCTCTCTCTACTTTCCTGTGTGAAAGCTGAACCACACATACACCCATACGAAATCTCATAAGGCTTTGGTGAAAAAATCTGCCAATTGATATTCTAAAGTAACATAAGGTAGATCAATGACTCCCTTTAAATAGGCTTCACGAACATAATGACAGGCCATTTCAATGTGCTTAGTCCGCTCGTGGAAAGTATGATTTTTGGCAATGTAAATTGTACTCTTGTTATCACAGCATAGCTTAGTGGGCCCTTCAATAGTGATCCCCATGTCTTCAAGTAGCTGATGGATCCATACAATTTCCATGGTAGTAGTTGTCATGGCACGATATTCGGCTTCAGTTGACGATAAAGACACTTTTTGTTGTTTTTTACGTCTTCACGAAATCAGTGAGTCTCCTAAGAACACACAAAAACCAGTGGTGGAGTGACGGTTATTTGGGTCACATCCCCAATCAGAGTCAGTATAAGCAATTAATTTTAAATCAGAAGATGATATAAAAACACCCTTATTTAGAGTACCCTTTATGTATCTTACGACTCCCAAGATGGCACTTACGTGGACAAAAGTTGGTGCATGTTGAAACTGGCTTGTAGTATGGACTGCATGAGAGATATCTGGTCTGGTGATACTCAGATACATCAATGATCCATCAAGTTGTCTGTAGGGAGTAGGATCCGAAAGGGGGACACCATCATCAATCTTCATTTTAGCCCCTACTATAGCAGGAGTTTCACAAACCTTTTCATCTGTAATACCTGATTTGTCAATGATCTCAGAAGCAAGCTTAGTTTGAGACAAAAAATACCCTCTATAAGAGTATGCTACTTCAATACCCAAAAAATAAGTTAGAAAACCCAAATCAGACATTTCAAATTTATCTTTCAAAATTGATTTTATACTCTTAACCCCGTTAGAATCACTACCAGTGATGAGCATATCATCCACATATAACACAAGATTACAATCCTTGCATTGGATTTTCTAACAAACAAAGCAGAGTCAGTAAAACAGAATGAAAAACCATTTTCTATCATTACAGAATTGAACCTATCATACCAAGCCTTAGAGGCTTGTTTCAAACTATAAAGTGTTTTTCGAAGGCGAAGCACCTTTCCTTTAGGAGTCTCCATTCCAGGAGGAGCATCCATATATACTTCTTCGTTTAAATCTTCGTTTAGGAAGACACTCTTAACATCCATTTGATAGATGTTTCACTTGTTGATTGAGGCAACAATTATAAGACATCGGACAATGACCATTCGAGCCACCAGAGCAAAGATCTTTTCATAATCAATCTCATATTCTTGACTATACCCCTTTGCAACCAGACGGGCCTTATATCTCTCGAGGGACCCATCACTCTTAGTTTTAACCTTAAATACCCATTTACACCCTATTGCTTTCTTACCTTTAGGAAGGTCTTGAATTTATCATGTTTTGGCTCTTTTCAAAACTCCGAGTTCATTATCCATTGCGGCTATCCATTCAGGACATTTTTGTGCTTCCTCGAAGTTTCTAGGTTCTATGTAAGAATGAATGGCGCTTAGACAAACTCTATGTTTAGGTGAAAAATATTCATATAAGATGAACCTAGAAGGAGTTTTTATGTCTTTCGGTCCTACGAAGGTTCTCCTCACTTTGAGGAGCAGTTCTACTAGTATCATCATATCTTTTAAGAGCACTTTTGAAGGTGTTTCTATCTCTACGAGTATAGGTAATGGGATCTCTAGGAGGTTCCTCATTGATATGTTGATGAAATGGAGAGGATACAGGACGAGTTTCCCTAGTTTCATTATCACTTGAGTTATTCTGATTTGACTCATCATCACTAGTATCATCTTCTTCAGTTAAGAGATCAAATAGAAAAGAATAGTCTACATTCTCGTCATTAGATTCAATATTTTCGAAACCACTGAGATTTTCTAAAAAACTTACATTTCTGGAAACATATAGTTTATCATTTTTAATATCATAACATCGAAAACCCTTTTGAATTTCGGAATAACCAAGAAAGGTACAAGGAATGGCCTTTAGGGAGAGTTTGTCATTTTTATCGGTAAGGACAAAACATTTGCATCCAAAAACCCTTAACCTGCTATAATAAGGTTCTTTCTGATACAATCGTTCAAATGGAGAAATCTTGTTCAAATTTTTTGATGGGAGTCTATTTATTAGATAGACCGATGTAAAGGCTACCTTAGCCCAGAGTCCTTTTGGAATATTCTGCGAAATGAGCAAGGTTCTAGTGGTTTCAATGATATGCCTATGCTTTCGCTCAACCAACCCATTTTGTTATAGGGTTTTTGGACATGATTTTTTTATAGAGAATACCATAACTTTCAACTTTTGAATTCATTTGAAAGATATTCGTCACCGGAGTCGGTCCTAAGAATTTTTAAACTTTCATTGCATTGATTTAAGACCATCATATGAAATGTTTTAAAAATTGAAAAAACTTCATGTTTATGTTTAAGAAAATATATCCAACAAAATCTAGTGAAATCGTCCACAAAAATAACATAGTATGAGAATCCTCCTTTAGATATCACTGGAGCCGGACCCCATACATCGGAGTAAACAATTTCAAAAGATTTTGTTGTAAACATGGATCTTTGAGTAAATAGTAGACTTTTCATTTTCCCAAGAATTCATTCATTACATACAAAATTCTCATTACAAAGATGTTTAATAAAAGGCAAATAAGAGATTTTAACAATGTTGGGATGCCCCAGTCTCTTATACCATACATGAATATCTTTGTTTTGAGCAACATTATAAAACTGATTCTTGAGAATTTGGAGAAAATCAACATAGTAGAGGTCTCCTCTCCTAGAGCTTTCCCCAATCAACTCCTCGGACTGGCGATCCTTTATCCAACATTTATTAGAAGAAAATTTTATATCGCAACCATAGTCCGAAAGTTGAGAGACCAAAAGTAAATTTAAGTTTAATTTTGGTATAAAACGAATTTTTGGAACAAAAAAATCTTGTTTTTCAAAATTGCCTATTCCTTTAATTTCAAGAGGTGTTCCATCTGCTGTTGAGACAAAAGATGGAAGAGAATTTTTAGAAAAATCGGAAAGAGAACAAACACTTGGAGTCATGTGAAAAGATGCACCGAAATCTAGGAGCCAAGATGTCTTACCCGGAGGTGAAGAAGATGACATAGCAGCTCCGGAAATGCCTCCCTTGAGAAGAGGTTGTAGAGCATCCACAATTTTTTGAAGGGAAAGAGGCCCATTTGATGAAGATGGTCGTTCCTCTGGTTGAGATGTCATAGCCGCAGCAAGTATTTTCTTCAATTTGGGGCAAATGGGTTTGATATGCCCGGGTTCTTTACAAAAATGGCAAGTTAATTTGCTATAGTCTCTTTTGCCATATCAATCATTTCCTCCTTGACCTTGATTTTTGAAATGAGGAGGTTTGTAGGCCTTCATGTTATTCTCGGGTCTTGACATGGCATTTACCCCTTCACAATCATTTTGAGAAGAAGAGGTAGCAAGGATGCTAGGAATATTCTTACCAATCCCCGTACAAGTTTCCTCACCACTTAGCTTAGTGATTACATCTTCAATGGAGGGGGATGTGAAGGCGAATAAAAGAGAGGACCGAATTTGTTCAAATTCGGATCTAAGTCTATTAAAAAAATTGAAGAATCGATCTTCCTCTAGTTGTTTGTGTCTTAATTCGAATGCTTCTCCGCTCCATTTTGGTTTGAGCATAGCGAGCTCACCCCAAATAGAAGATAGTTCGGCAAAATATTCCCGAATGAACATATCGTTTTGTTGAAGGGTCAATGCCCTCTTTTGGAGGTAATACTTGTGTGATAAATCCCTTGAAGTATACATTTTTTCAAGGTACAACCAAGCTTCGGAGGCATTTTTGAACTTAATGATGTTGGCGTTGATCTTGGTTTCTACGAATGAAAAAATCCAAGACAAGATTTTGAAGTTCTTCATCTCCCACTCATCATGCCTTTTTGAATACTCTTCTAGGGCTTTTTGTCTATCTTCCTCTTCGAGAATCTTAATATCTCCTTTTTCAATGATGGTAAGTTTGGGTTCGGGTTTCGGTATTGAACCTTGAACGTAACCCCAAAGGCCCTTTCCTTTGATATGGGCTTCCATATTGTCGGCCCAAACATGATAGTTCAAACCACTAAGTTTAAAACCAAGGGAGAAATGGGAGTCTTTTTCGCCCATTAGAGAGAATAGAAGACGAGGAAAAACACGTACCTCAAAAGTTTTTCACTTCTTTCTTGACAAGAGAAGCTTCTAAAATATTGCTCGGGAAGGATGACTCATGGTTGCTATTTTGAAATGATCTTTTTAAAACAATTATTTTCAATAAAACTTTGGAAAATCGTCAACCAAAAGTATAAAAACCGACTTTCCACAAAGTGGTAAGTACGGGTCGAATCTTCAGGGAACAGGAATTAATCAAGATATTTCTGTAAAATTTAATTTATTAATTGCAAATATCAATCGACAATTACAAGGCTAATACAACTACAATTAATCACTAAAATGAAAATAGAAAAGCAACTAAGTCTTCTGATCCACGCCAAGGGTATTTCCGTCTTTTCACCAATTATTCACTCTTCGCACTTGGACAATAACCCTGGATAATGATTATGCTTTTCAACCTAAAAACAAAGGAAAATGCAGAGTTAGCAATTTATTCTATTAATGCAAGTTAAAAATGCAACTAAACCTAATTTTCAAGCAATTAACAAAATAATTCCTAATTACACTAAAGTAATTAATTAAAATATTAAACTAATTCAAAAATCAACTAATTTAATTCTAACAATACTATATGATGCAGATGCAGTACCTAATATGCAGAAAATACTAAAAACAGTCCTAAAATGCCGAAACTAAGGAAATTACGAAAATGCCCCTAACTAGTGTAAAATAGATTTCTGACAGGTTATCGGAAAACCACTGTTTGACAAGGCAAACAAGATCCGATTTTCCCGAAACTTGTTCTGTTCTGTAACAGACAGATTAAATAATCTGACAGTTTTTACAGAATGAAAAAACAATATATGGAACTCCAGATATAAGCGTTTCAAAACTGGGAAAAATCAGGATATTTAAAGTCCCGAAATTTAAAAACCAGAAAAAGCGGTTTTCACAAAATGCTTAGAAATCAGACCAAACCAACTCGGATCGAGCTGAAATTTGGTCTGCAGTTAGCTAACACGTTGATAAAGTGAATAAAACAAAAATTTGCTAAAAACTCAGAATTTTTGTACATAAAATAACGATAGTGCGATGGGGCAAAAATCAAGTTTTTCTTTGAGTGCACTATTCACTTTATAAATCTATTTAAACACTACAAAATGCAAATTAAACCTAATGCAATCTAAATGACACTGAATGACAGTGTATATGCTGCTATTGAATGCACTATTACTACATGAACTAAAGAATAATCATAAATTGCAAACTATGACTAACACTACTAAATTAATGATGCAATGCAACTAAGCTACTCAATGAAATGCACTTCCAATTAACTATGTTAAATACTAAATAACTACGAGTCAAATAAGCACAATGCACAACTCACACACACGAAACAAGTATAATTTACGCACACACACTTCTACACTATAACTAAATCAAATAAATAAACTAATTAGTCTAAAATCAAAATAAATAACACCTAAATGAAATTAATCCCCTAAAGAACAAAGGCTGCGGGTTTAGGATAGGGTTAGGGTTAGGTTTACTCGGTTGACTCAACTAGGCTCGGTCTTGACTTAACTAGGTTCGGGTTGACTTAGCTAAGGTCGGTTTGGTTTAGGTGGGCTCAGTTTGGGTTAGGCTAGGTTTTGACTTAGCTAAGGTCGGGTTGAGTTGACTCAATTAAGTTTGGTTTTGACTCGATTAGGTGAGGCTATGTTAAGTAAACTCGGTTGACCTAAGCTTAGGTTAGGTTTGACTAGGCTCGAGTTGGGTAAGGTAGGCTCGGTTGACTCACTAGGTTTAGACTAGGTCTTGACTTAGGTTAGGTCTTGGATCTAGGTTGGGTTTTGACTTAGCTACTTGGTCAACTAAGTTGACTAGGTTAGGTTAGACTGACTCAATGCTAATTAATAAATAAAAGAAAACGAAAATCAATAAAGGTATTTAATTTAAATCTAATACACGTCTAACTAAGAATTAATTAACTAATAAAGACTACCTACCTAATTATTGACTAAATTACTAACCTAACTTAACTACACGATTTTTTCAAAACCTAAACTAAGGCCACTATGACTAAATTAATTAGGCCCTAATCTAATTTAATTCACTAAGGAAGGTTAAATAAAAGGAAGGAAAGGTGCATTAATGACTTTTAGAAAATTGGAATATCAAAAACCGTCCAACCCCATTAGGAATGGCATTAAAATGCAACTTGGGAAGTGGAAACGTCCAGCCTAGAGAACCCCACGGATTTGGCTTTCCAAACAAGAATTAAAAGCACTTATTTCTTTCTTGAAACCATAGCCTCTCACTTTGGAAATTCAATTAATTTTCAAAATCACTTTCCAAAGTTCACTTCGTAACTCCCTTCTAATAAATAATCGGAATTTAATGCTTTCTTTCTTTACTCCACACGATTTTTGAAAAATCAATTCTTTCCAAGAAAAAGTTTCCAAACTTTAAGTCATTAATGGCCCTCCTTCTAAAAAAACGTCAAGACTAAAGGAAAGTTATTCTAGGCTAAGGAATTTAAACTTACCTAGGGTAATGAAAAGACCTAGATGGAAAAATACGAATTTCTAAGCTAAGTAAATGAGCTATATCTAATTCAAGACTTACCTACCTAATTGGAATCCTAAAAACGTCTAAGGCATTAAACACTTAATGCATTGAATGTAGACACCCTAATGACTCTACCTACTTACAATTAAGTCCTACCTAAAATAGCCTAGAGCTCAATTGGAGCTCTAATGGCTGCCGCCCCTCCTTGGGGAAGAAGAAGACTAAAAAAAAAACTAAACTCAAAATTTCTCAATTAAGATAACACAAGTATGAAATTGCATAAACGAAATTAAATTAAATCTATAACTAGAAATCTAAACTAAGGAAAACTACCAAAGTAATCTAAGATGCTAAGAATAAAGCTAACATAAAACAACAAATTATTAAACGACTAACCTAATGTACTAAACTAAAATTTTGAAAATACTAGCTCTATGTCTATGCAATATCTAACTAAACTCAGCATGAATCAACACTTTATGCTCTTAGAAACTAAACAACATAACAAACCGACCACTAGCTAGACAATTAACAACATAACACAAATCGACTTTTGATTTTTATATGAAGAAAACACCTAAAACTTGAGAACATCAAAAACAAGATTTAAGACGATCCTAAGATACTGAAATTAATTCACTCAACTTGACGAAACTGTGAACTGCGATACAACCAGGAAACCACATGAATTACACAAGGAAATCACATATACTTACACGACTTCACACATTCATTCACGATTTTAACAAAAACTTAGCATACGACACATAAGAAATCTAACTTCCTCTAAAACGAGAAGAAATGACCCTGGAAACACTTGAAGGAATTCAGATCATGCAGTCACAACACAGAAACTAATGACAGACCATATACGTATTAAAATCCAAGGATCGGCTAGACTTAATCTAGCCGATTTTTCTTCTTTTCAAGCAAAAACGACACACAAACAAACCTAACGACTAAGATGAATCAAAATGAAATTTGTTTATGAGATTTTCTAAAAAAAAAAACACATATAACACGCTGGAAACAAAAACCCAAATCGACTAGAAGAACTTCTAGCCGATTTACACGTTTTAGATGAAAACGATGGAAAAACCCGAATCGAACTCAAAAATAATGAAATAGAACCTAATCTATCGTGCTGGTCTGTGCACAAACTCTATACTAGGGCTGAAATAGGAAAAATGCAGGAAACACACAGAAATAATAAAAGAAAACCACACACACGAATTGGGTTTTAGCTAGAAGAAAAGGAAGAAGAAGACCTACCTCTTGGGTGATCCGACGACCGGGGGGATGAAGAAGAGCGGACCATGGCTTGATCTTAACGTCCCAAACTGTTCGAGAATGCTGGACTTCACCAAAAACAACACTTTTGCAGCTGCTACACGTTGGAGATCCACCGAAGATGGAGTATGCGCCGATTCTCGATCGGAGGGTGTAGAAAACCGAATGGAGGTAGGGCCGGCTCACCTTGTTGGTGTGTTTCGCACTCCCACACAAGGTTAGTAGTCTCCACCTCTGCTACACCTGCAAAAACACAGAAAAATGGTGAAAACACAGCAAGGAAAAAGGAAGAAACGGATAGAAATCACAAAAGATATCGAAATATGCTTGGAAACCAAGCATGAACCGGTCTTCAATGGCCAAAACGTGGAAGAATGGAGGGGAAGGAGGTGGTGGAGCTAGAGGCACTGCAGGGGGCGTCAATTCCAAGCCAAAGACGTCTAGGGCTTCTCTAAAAATTGCATTTATACTTTTGACAATTTTCAGAAAGAAGGTTAAAAAAATATATTTTGCTAGGCGCCACTTTCTGGGGGGTTTTCTGCAAAACTTTTTGAAATATGGATAGGCGTGTGGGTTGGGTTTTGGGCTTTCTAAGGGTTGATCCAAAGTCCAAATAACCTAATTGGGTCGGATATGGATCCGATCCACCTCGAAATCCGTGCCCAAACACTGAAATAGCCATAACTCTCTTATTTTAACTCCGATTTTTCTGAAATTCGAACCATAACCCCTTACTATCAAAATACATCTAAACATGGGTTTAAAACCTTAAACTTGTTACAAAATGCATGAAAAACTTATTAACATGATGTGCATTTCATGCATCATCAACTCACTTCAATCTTCAAAATCTTGAAGGCACGATTTTCGAGGCACTAAAAAATGAGGATACGCACAATCCTCTTTCTTCAACGAGGCTCTGATACCATATAAAACTATATTCAACAAGATACAATTATGAAGACTTTAATATTCTTGATAAAGAATGGCATACATGCACAAAAAGAACACTCACAACACTTGTGCATAAAAGCACAAACCTCTCACAAATGCACCAAAGGCATAAAAATAAATATTCAAACTTTATTAGGAGCATGGGCTTTGTCCCAAAGCCATGAAAAATACAAGGGGGGGAAGCCCCTATTTATAAGCAAACAAAAGAGCCACATAGGGGGCTCCCAAGAGAGTCGTTGGGAGCCCCCAACGGTCACATATGTGACCATTGGAGGCTCCCCAACGACTCTTTGGGGAGCCTCCCTATGTGGCACAAATTACAAAAACAAAAAAGAAAAAGGAAAAATAAAAAGGAAAAAAGTTACAAGCATATTCCAAAATGGAATATGCATAAAACAAGAATTTACAAAATTACCCTTTTCAGGTGAACAAGAAAATATATAAATATATTTATATACATAGATAGAGATACATATACATATATACATAGTACATATGTATACGTATCTCTCTCTATATATATGAATATATATATATATATGAGATTACAAATATCGATACATAATTTAACAGAGGGGATACATAATAGGCATCAATCTTGAACCCCAACTCGTGCACACTAAGCTTGAGGGAGATATCCAAAAGTCTCTTGAAGGAAATGAAAGAACGAAGGTTATCTAATGACTATCAAATGAAAGTTGAAGATTGAGAGAGCAATCATACCAAGATTCTTGCATAGTTCATGAACAACGTAGATATTAAGATTTGTGTCAATATTGCCATATTTAGAAGGCAAATGAGGCATGGCTATTTATGAAAGGCATGTATATCTAAAGGGATCTTGCAAGGCAAAATTAAAACTGCAAAACAAGGAGATACGAGTGTTAGGGATTTCTTTAGTACTTTGTCCCTTCTATGGGATGAGTTGGCACTTTTGGAACCTAAGTGGGTAGCTCCCGATGATGTAGAACTTAGGCGAAAGCAAGTGGAGAAAGAACATTGCTTTCAATTTTTCCATGAGTTGTGTCTCGAATACGAACAAGATAATCTATTCTATATAGGACTACTCTTGTTATGGGTATAGAATTTTTCACAAACTCGCGATGCACCAAACTGCCTAGTCTGGCCAGCCTAACGGCCAAAGGTTGTGCATCAACACTTTTCTATGTGTTGAATCATTTCATTGGCCCTACGCACTACCTCGTGCACAGTTGCCTAGAGGAAACTGATCAAACGCATCTCCAAATGTGTATTCTATCTGATACATGCCACTTACGTGCATAGCCATCCCATACCGACTAACAAGTGCAAGGATGCCTTTGCTTCGCATGTCATGGATCATATCACGACTTTATGGGCATGCCCAAGCATAACCTTGCCACAGAAGGGACAAAGCCTTGCGACCCCCAGTCCGAAGACCAGTTGATTATTGTATGCCATAGCGAAGAGCACTACCCAGACTCGTTAGCCGACTCCTAGGCATTCACTCGCCTAGTCCCGAGTTACCATACTCGATTGGAACCACCTAAGGTGATCCTTGGAGAAATTAGCCCTAACCCACACACACTCTTGTGCGTTTAAACACTACGCGTGGAAAACTCATCTAAGTCGAGAGGTCCTTAACCAAATCTCCAAAGGCAACATCCTATGATTTGTTGGCACTGCTTAACCAAACAACGTTTCACGTCTGTGTCATCACACACCATCGCACCAACGACGATACTGTTGCCTATCGATGCCATGCTACCACCGCACGTCACCGATCAAGCCAATACATACCAAACGTTCCTACACTTGATGTATTTTCCACTCAGTAAAGCTCCGCACTGCACATGCTCCATTCTAAAAGCTTGGTCTGAAACATTCTCCCCCACCCAAACCATTGTCGTCCTTGACAATGTCAATGCAGGTAAGAACACAACCTTTAGTTATGCCAATTTTCTTTTGTACTTATCTTTGGTCTTCTTTTCTTTACCTTACTCAACTTGTTCTGGTTTTTATCCACCATCGCCACAACCTTTAGTACCAAGTCTCATTCCTCAATGCACCTCAAATCACTTAGACAGTGATCTTCCGCTCTATCAACATCAAACACTCTTCCCTCGTGGGAACCCGGTGCAATCCCATACACAAGTGGGTTATCCTCGCCCGCATGACAAACTTGCCGTTTTCACGCTCATGGCTGGGGTGCCTTTCGACCCCAACAAGAGCAATTCCAAACCTTTCATGGTCCTCGCAGAAAAAGGCGACCACCAATGCATGCCGCATGGATATCAACTCCCTTAAAGCACTAACTTTCGGTTTTCCAATGATCCAACCTAGTCCTTAAATAGGGGATGCCTATTTGCGTACCACCCCAAAGCGGTCTTTCAAAGCATCTTCCTAGTTACTCGTAATAGAATACCTGCAGAAATCAAAGACGAGAGAGAGAGAGGGAGAGAGAGAGAGAGGGAGAGAGATTGTTGTTGAGAATCGACAACCTATTTCCTTCACACGTCTGCGCTAATACATCATTAGCTTAATAGGGTTACAATATTTCACACGTGGACAAAAATACCCTTGTATTAGTGACTCATTACATTAAAATACAAAGCCTGGGAATGGATATGGATCCTTTATTAAATGGATCCATATCCAGCCCATATTCTAATACCCTCCCTCAAGTTGTGCATGGGAGTGAACTATGTGCAACTTGTTCTTCAGATACCAGAAACGTTGACTTGTAAGACCTTTGGTAACATATCAGCAATTTGGTCTTCTGAAGGCACATAAACTGGTTCAATCTCTTTGTCTGTTATCTTTTGTCTGATGAAATGTTGATCAATCTCAATATGCTTAGTTCGACTGTGATGAATGGGATTGAATGCAATTTGTATAGCACTTTTATTATCACACATAAGTGTCGAATTTGAAATATCCTCCCCCATTTCTGTAAGTAGATGCCTAATCCAGGTCACTTCTGCAGTGGTGGCTGCCATAGATCTATACTCTGCCTCTATGCTAGACCTTGCCACAACTTTCTGTTTTCTGCTACTCCATGAGACAATATTTCTTCCAATAAAAACACAGTATCCTGAAACAGACCTCCTCTCATCTGGATCCCCTGCCCAGTCTGCATCTGTATAGGACAGTATGTTATGTTTTGGTGACTTCCATGAAGATTGAATATACGTAAGTCCATCGCCTATTGTTCCTTTTAGATAGCGAAGGATGCGTTTGACAACATTCATGTGACCAGTCTTTGGTTCATGCATGAACTGAGATACTTGATTAACAGAATATACAATGTCTGGTCTAGTAAAGGTAAGATATTGCAACATACCCACTAAACTGCGATACTTGACTGCATCAGGATATAACTCACCATCATAAATACTGAGCTTTTGGTTGACAACACTGAGTGTAGGTAGAGGTTTACAATCTGTCATTCCTGCTTTAGCCAGAAGATCAAGAGTGTATTTGTGTTGAGTTAATGACATTTTGTTATCTTGTCTGTCCACCTCTACACCAAGAAAGTATCTCAATTCCCCAAGGTCTTTCATTTTGAACTGCATACTCAATAAAACTTCAATTCGTTGAATATGGTCGGGAGCATTACCAGTGATCACAATGTCATCAACATATATGAGTAAGAAAACCAGGGTGGTATCATTCATGTATATGAACAGAGAATGATCTAATTGAGAACGAAAGAAACCATGTTTCTGAATTTCTAAGGAGAAGCTTTCGAACAATGACATGGAAGCTTGCTTCAAACCATACAAGGCTCTGGTTAACTTGCATACATACTCTTTTGGGTCTCCCACTGTATAACCTTGAGGTTGCTCCATTTAGACCTCTTCCTTTAAATTTCCATGAAGAAATGCATTTTTAACATCAAGTTGACTAAGGGTCCAGCCATGTTCAATTGCCAAGCCAAGTATGATGCGAATAGTTCCCATTTTCACCACTGGGCTGAATGTCTCATCGTAATCCTGACCATATTCTTGAGTGAAACCCTTGGCTACGAGACGTGCCTTGTACCGTTCAATGCTACCATCCGGTTTATATTTAATTTTATATACCCATTTGGAACCAACAACATTCTTATCTGGAGGACGGCCAACTATCTCCCATGTTTGACACTCATGAAGTGCCTCGATCTCCTCATTCATCGCTTCAATCCATTTGTTGGATTGGACAGCTTGATGAAAACCAAGTGGTTCATCATGTTTCTCAATCTTGGATAGAAAATTTTGAAAGTCCATAGAAAAGTTGTCATAACTAACCCATTTTTCTATAGGATGTCTTATCCTACCTGATCTTCTTGGTGCTTCTTTGTTATCAGGCAATGCAACGTGTTCTTCAGCAGGTACATTTGTTTGCTCTTTGGGTCTCCTGGTATACACATTACCTTTGTATCTCAGACATGCTGTTTGTGATGCATCATCTGAAACTGTCTCACCATGTGTGTCTTCAGGAATCAAAATAGTATCTTCTGCAGTATGTGAAATAAGTTCAGCACTAAGCCATGGATCATACCAATTACCAGCTGCGTCACCGTGTTCTCGATTGTGATTTGCTTTACTTTTCAGAAAACTATTTTCATCAAAAACAACATTTTCGGAAATCCTAACCTTCTTATTGGCAGGGTCATAACACCTGTAGCCCTTATGTTCATCTGCATAACCAACAAATTGACATATGGAGGCTTTGTCCTGAAATTTAGTTCTCATGGATTTATCAATGTGAACATAACATGTGCATCCAAAAACTCGTAACTCATCATAATCAGGATGCGCACCAAAGAGAACGTAATAGGGAGACTGATTTTCAAGGATAGACATAGGAAGACGATTTATCACATGAGTGGCAGTGTGAAAAGCTTTTGTCCAAAGACTAATGGGCAAGTTACAATCATGCATCATACTCATTGCACTTTCCACAATATGTCTATGTTTACGTTCAGCAATTCCATTTTTTTGTGGAGTGTACAGGCAAGAAACTCTACGATGTATCCCATTATCTTGGAGAAAATCTAAAAATTCTTTGGAGGAATACTCACCACCTCCATCACATTGGAGAATTTGAATGTTTTGGGATAATTGAGTTTTAACATAGGCATGAAAATGACAAAAGATGGAAAAAACCTCTGATTTGTGTTTCATAAAGAATATCCAGGTAAAATGAGAGAAACTGTCAATAAAAGATACATAATATTTGCTTTCAGAAGAGGAAGGATTGAGGGCTGGGCCCCAAACATCAGAACATATTATTTCAAAGGGCATGGAGGCTCTTTTATTTATTTGATGAAAAGGAAGTACATGACTTTTGCAGACCTGACAACTGGGACACATTTTATCCTTCAATGAAGATGAAACATACTCTGAAAGAAAACCATTGGACACTAACTTTTCAATAAAGACTTGACTACAATGACCAAGACGAGAATGCCAGAGATCTGGCTTATTACATTTGGATATACTTAAAACGCCTTTGGAGACATGATCAGACTTGGGCTTCAGGACACTGGAGGTTGAATCTTCATTGAAGACATACATGTTTCCACGTCGCTCTCCTTTAGCAAACATCTCCTTCGTTTGAAGATCCTTGACAAAGACAGAAGTAGGAGTAAATTCCACAGATGAATTGGTAGAGTCAACAAGCTTAGAAACAGAGATAATATTTTTCTTTATATTTGGCGCATGAACAACATCAGATAAAGAAATAGATGACTCAGACAAAAGAATGAGGACATTGCCAATGTTTGAAATAGGGTGGTGAGTCCCATCTCCAGTTACAATATTAAATTTACCAAGATAAGGAGTCAAGGTAGAGAACTTACCTGCATTGCCACTGACATGAGTTGTTGCCCCAGAGTCAACATACCATATTCCATCATCACTCTGTTTTAGATTCAAGTTGGCCATCGCAGATAAGAGAAGATCCTTGGCATCATCACTGACTCGAAATGTACATGCAGTTCCTGATGTAGCAGCATTTCTATTATTTTGTGTTCTGTTCCGATTTTGTGGATTGAACCAGCAGTTGACTTTGATGTGACCACGTTTGTTACACTGGTAGCATGTGGGAACATTCTTTGAAATACTGACATTAGGATTTGGTGTAGGTAGTAACCCACGTCCACCCTGGATTGGAGTTTCCCTGCTTCTGCCACGTCCTCCTCGTGAACGATCAGCTATTATCCCTGTGGCAAGAACTTCATGCGTAGATGATTGTCCTGCTGAAGCATCAGGCATGCTTTTCAGAGTCATCTCGTACTGAAAGAGTTTAGCACGTAATTCTTCAAAACTGAGTAGCGTAGGTAGACACAATAAAGACGTTACAAGAACATGATATTCTGGTCCCAGAGCATTCAGTGTCTGTTGCACTTTTTCTTTATCTGACACTGGATATCCAACCATGGCTAACTGATCTGTGATGCTTTTGACTTGATTTAAGAATTCAATGATGCTCATTGCCCCCTTTTTTAGCATTTGAAATTCGCGTTTGAGAAACAACAATTTGGCCTCCAATATCTGAGAGTAGGTTTGAGCTAAAGCCTCCCACAAAACTTTGGATGTGCAATCATCAGGAATGGAAATCAGTACTTCTTGTGATAACGTGAAAGTGATGTATGCGACAAGTGCCTGATCGCGCTTCATCCAAGAAACAAAGGTAGGATTGCGAACAATATTCGACAATCCTCCATCCTCTTTGGCTTCGGTTATGATGGATTCTGGGGGCATTGGAATGGAGCCATCCAAGTGACCTGAAAGGTCTTGACTTCGAATAAAATGAGCAATTTGCCTTTTCTAAGTCAGATAGTTGTTTGTAGTTAGCTTTTCCGAAACTAGCTGCCCCAAGAAATTGGAAGAAAGACCCGAATTAGCTGAAGTATCCATTTGTAGGCTTGTTGACAACCTTCTTTTTTTTTTGAGAAATAATACTAGTGACTGAAACTGAGCTGTTTTATTACAGTTGGCAGAAATCGGCACAATGTCACGACAAGGGAAATGGGAACTCTAGGGTATGGAAAGTTTGACATAAAAGGAATGAGGATATCAAAAACAGATTCCTGGTTGGAAAACCAGGGAACTCGATATCAAAGGCAGATTCCTGGTTGGAAAACCAGGGAACTCGATTTTACTGAAATCAGAATATAAGATGTTAAATATGATGAATCAATAGGAAACTAAAGAATAAATTTTCACAACTAAAGAACAAAAAGAAGAAATATTAGAGGATGATTATGTAAAACAAATGGAAAACTGAAAAACAAACTTCGACCAATAGATTTTCACAGTAGAAGCTAGAAAGATAGGTAATCTTTTTTCTGTCAAACTAGAAACTAGAAAGATAGGACTCGGCACAGGGAACTCGACCTGAAGAAGGTGATCTGCTGAAGAGGATGAAGGGGACTCGGCACAGGGAACTCGACCTGAAGAAGGTGATCTGCTGAAGTGGTGAAGGGGACTCGATCTGAAGGATCGTGCTTTTCACGTCACGCTGGATAAGATGAATGTCAGGACTCGGCTGAAGGATCGTGCTTTTCATGTTACGATAGATAAGATGAAGGATCTACTGTTGGGTGTGGCTGAAGAAGATGAAGGAGACTCGGCTGAATGATTTCAGCCTCTGAATGGGAAAGATTCGGCTAACTGGAAGGAGAGATGGAGCCGATGCTGAATGGAAAAGACTCGGTTGACTGAAGAAGTTGAAGGATCATGCCTTTTGGTTCAATTAAAGCTTGCACTGAAGAGATTCTTTATGCCCAGACCTGCCATGCTCTTATACCATAATAGAATACCTGCAGAAATCAAAGACGAGAGAGAGAGAGAGGGAGAGAGAGAGAGAGCTCTGATATTGTTGTTGAGAATCGGCAGCCTATTTCCTTCACACGTCTGCGCTAATACATCATTAGCTTAATAGGGTTACAATATTTCACACGTGGACAAAAATGCCCTTGTATTAGTGACTCATTACATTAAAATACAAAGCCTGGGAATGGATATGGATCCTTTATTAAATGGATCTATATCCAGCCCATATTCTAATAACTCGTCCACACAAGGGGTAACTCATGGTCCAACACTGAAACTCAAATCCAAAGCCAGCAAACACGTTCTCGTAAGAACCAAACCGACGATCCACGAATGACTTTTTCCGTAGACACAATCCATAGAGAAACTGCAAACTCAAGGGACTAAAACAGCGAGCATTCTGCTCACGATGGGCACTCCGCTAACCCACAATCTCGGGAGAGAACATAAAAGTTCAATTGAATCCCCCATCTCAAAGGTGCAAATCCATAAAGTTGAATTCAACGTGCATTCTCTACATGTATAAAGCAAACACCACGCTCCACCTGCGAGCTTGACGCACAATTGATAGGAATCTCTGACTTATCCACGTTCTCTTAGCCAACTGAACAACAACCTTACATTTCTACTTACTATCTACAAGATGACCCATACCACATTGCCAACAACTTGCTTCCACGCTCGATCAACTAAACTTCAGTTGCGTAAATTCGCATAAACATGACAAACCATCATTGCTCTCTTCAGTGTCAAACTCACTAAACAACAAGGTCTCTATAAATCTTTCTGTTGTGATGTTAATTTGTCACGGTCATAGAATTTTTCGTAAACTTGCGATGCGCCAAACTGCCCAGTCTGGCTAGCCTAACGACCAAAGGCCACACACCAACACTTTTCCATGTGCTTAATCATTTCATTGGCCCTGCGCACCATCTCATGCACAGCTGCCTAGCAGAAGCTGATCAAGCGCATCTCTAAATGTGTATTCTATCTGGTTCATGTTACGTGCATAGCCGTTCCATACCGACTAGCAAGTGCAGAGATGCCTTAGCCTCACATGCCATGGAGCGTATCGCGACTCCATAAACACGCCCAAGCATAACCTTACCACATAAGGGAAGAGGCCTTGTGACCCCCAGTACGAAGACTAGTTGATTATTGTAAGTCATAGTGAAGAGCACCACCCAGACTCGTTTGCCAGCTCCTAGGCATTCACTCGCTTAATCCCGAGTTACCATACTCAGTTGGAACCACCTAAAGTGATCCATGGGAGAATTAGCCCTAACCCATGTAAGAAAATATGCGGAAGCACGAGAACAAAAGCCACTTGAAGGCTTTACAAGATTGCAAACATATAAGTGCATATGCACAAGTCCTTTATGGGACAATACAAAGATCAATAAGAAATAAAAGACACTCAAGAATAAAAAAAAGTATACTCTTCTTATTGATAAAATGCTTCAAAAGAAGCTTAAAGAGACAAGGGGGAATACCCCCATATTTATACACAAAGAGAAGAGGTTGGGGACCCTTGAGAGCTCCCAAAGAGTCATTGGGAGATCCCAAAGGTCATATTTATTATTGGGAGCCCCCAACGACTCTATTGTCAAAATGACCATAGAGCCCCTAGGGCTCCCTTGATATTACAAAAAGAAAAAAAAGATTAAAAATTTTAAAAATAAAAAACAAAGAAAAATTTATTACATGAGTGAAATGACTAAAATACCCTTATGGGACATATACCTATAAAAGTGAATATATATATATATAATCTTAACACCCCCCTCAAACTTAAGGTGTAAACATCGAAAGTTTGTTTAGAAGAAAGAGAAAACGTGGGGCAGCAAGAGGCTTAGTAAAGAAGTCTGCATGTTGAAATTCTGAAGTGACAAAAGGCAACTCAATAGTTCCTCTCAGAAATTCATCATGAACATAATAATGACAGTCCATCTCGATGTGCTTGGTACGCTCATAAAAGGTGTGGTATGCTCGTTGGTATCACAACACATCTTTGAAGGGTTGGAGATGTCAACACTCATACCTCTGTGAAGATTTCGTAACCAAACAAGTTTCATAGTTGTAGTTGTCATAACTCTGTATTCGGCTTCAGTAGAAGATAGAGAGACCTTCTACGCATCTCCAGGCAATCAGAGAACCTCCTAAAAAGACATAAAAACCAGTAGTTGAGATTCTATCATTAGGATTTCCTCCTCAATCAGCATCGGTACAAGCAGGTAAATTTAATGAAGAGAATGAGGATAGAAATAGCCCTTTAGTTATGGTATTCTTGATATATCTGATGATTCTTAACACAACGCTCATGTATACAGTTGTAGGAGCATGCTAAAACTGACTAGCAGAGTGAACGATATGAGCGATATTTGGTCTGGTAATTGGCAGATAAGTTAGAGACCCAATTAGCTGTCTGTAAGGTGTGGGATCTTCGAGAAGAGTCCCATCTTCAAGTCTTAATTTAGCATTCACCACTTCAAGAGTCTCCATCTTCTTATTATATGAAATGTCAGATTTAGCACATATAGCTGCAACAAGTTTCATTTGAGACAGTATGTACCCTCTAAGAGAGTAGGTAACTTTAATTCCTAAAAAATATCTTAAGAATCCTAAGTCAGACATATCAAAATTATCTTTTAGCACACTTTTAACATTACTAACTCCATCTTTATCATTGCCTGTAATAATCATATCATCTACGTAGAGTAGAAGAATAACAACACTAGTACCTATATTTTTTATAAAGAGAGCAGTGTCAGTATAAGACAAACGAAAACCCAAATTAGTCATGACATTACTGAACCTATCATACCAGGCCTTGGGAGTCTGCTTAAGACCATAAAATGCTTTTAGAAGTTTAAGAGATTTTTCATTTTCAATGTCAAATCCCGATGGAGGATTCATATAGACTTCTTCATTCAGCTTTCCATTAAGAAATGCATTTTTAACATCTAATTGATATATAGGTCATTTTTTAGTTGACACAACGACTATTAGGGTCCTAACACTAGTCATTCTAGTTACGGGTGCAAAGGTTTCCTCATAGTCAATACCATACTCTTGTGAGTATCTTTTAGCTACTAATCTTGCCTTATATTTTTCTAAAGTTCCATCACTCTTGGTTTTAACTTTGAAAACCCATCAACACTCAATAGGTTTCTTGTTGGGAGGTAGCTTAACTACCTACCAAGTTTTTGCTTTTCTAAGAGCATCTAGTTTCTATGTCCATGGCTTCAATTAAATGAGAAATATTTTTAGCTTCATTATAGTGTGAAGGTTTATGGTGTGAATGTAAAGTTATTAAGCAAGTCTTATAATTAGGGGATAATGTTTCATACGATACAAACCTATTTGGTGGAATAGATTCTCTACTAGATCTTCTAAGAGATGTTTCTTCTAAAGATTCATTGTTTTGAGAAAAAATTTCAAAGGCACTAATAGAATCATTTTGTTTACGCCTGAATGTTTTTAGAATTGGTGATGTTCCAATATTAGACTTTTCATGATGCATATCATCTATAACTTTATAATGATTCAATAAATCATCATTAGGATGTATATCTTTTCTTGGGGAAAAATCATACAAAAACATATAATCAATTTCTGATGGACAGGTTTATGGTAACCTCAAAGCGTGCAAAATGCACATTGTTGAAATCACATAAATAGTGCTCATCGTCTTCACAGATAAGATGCTCGAACTGGTTTGAAAGACCAAAGCATGTAGAATGGGTCGTCAGTTAAAATATGACCTGACATATCCATTCGTCTCTTTGTTTTCGTCAAGGGAGATGATGGGATAGTACAAAAACTCTAATGGACAGGTTGTTAACAACCACCCTTCAGGCAAATGACTCGGTGTCCCCAATCATCAAAATTAGGGGACGGAACTACCAAAAATTATTCTAGGTAATAGATCTCATAGAACTTCTGCAAAAGTTGGATGCATCCTTTGCTACTAATGCCTTTGGGGAATCCTCTCTCGATCACCGACCGTCCCCTTAGGAACGGACTCAACTGGCTGTCCGGGGTATCAAAAATACATAGCATAACAAACCCCCGGACAATCTTAGTTGTTTTTACATTTCGCTCATGCGCGTACCCTCAGGACAGCTAATATCGAAACAAAGTTATTATGTTCATTTTACTTATTTTGACTTGAACAACGCAAAAGGAACGACGTATATATTAGTTTGAGTTCTGAATTTTGGTCATTATGCTCACTCTTTGGTGACATCTGATAATATAGGAACGATATATAATCAAGATTAATATGCTCATTTCTGCATATTCAAAATTGCATATCATGTATGCAATAAAGCATGTGTTAGTTTTGTCCTAAATTGTTATGCTTGCGTGTGCACCTACTAGTTTTTCATAAAACAGACCCGTCTTATGGGTACAGGTGATGATTAGGTCGGTACGACAAACGATGGCATGATGACGTGATGGTATTAAGATGAGATTTTTTCCCTTACGTTTCGCTCCCAAGGACATTTTTGTAATTTTGCATAAGGGTTTCCTTGAAAATTTCTCTTTTGTATAAACTTTAAATTATTTAAAATCTCGTTTTTAATCTATTTGGTTTTTAATGTACACAGTTTCAAATTCGTTGTGTAAAGGAAAGGTTTCGCAAGTAATGCGCCCAAGGTCTGATGACTTGTTATTTCAAAAATATCATTTTCTGCTGAATTACTATTTAAAACTCTAATAAAGGAATGATTACAAGGCTTTCAAAATTTTCCTAAAAAGTTACAAGTCCAGGATTTTGGGGGCGTTACAGAGAGGGCAGGAGGGTCGGCATCCTCCTGCCGACGTTAATCAAAGAGAAGGGAAGGGGGGAGAGCAGAAGACGGGAGAGTGCAGGGAGCGTACCTGGGCAGGGACGGCTGCTCTGGCGAAGGGGGCTTCGGTGAACCACCAGCGAGCGAGAGGGGTCGAGGAGGGAGAGAGAGCGGGAGACGGGAGAGTGTAGGGAGGGGGTTTCCTCTTTTTGTAAAGAGAAACACCCCCCCCCCCTGCGAGGGTTTAAATAGCCCATGCAATGCGTGGGCTGGGAACTGGATCCGATTGGATCCAACCTGGATCTGATATATATATATATATATATATATATATATATATATATATATATATATATATATATATATATATATATATTTAAAACTCAGGTCTTACATTTACCTTCTTCTCCCAAAGTTTCCATAAGGGAAATGATTTGTATCATATTTTTCCTGTGCAACATACGCTTAAAGACCATCATCATCCACATTTGAGAAAGACAACTCTTCTATGATGACTATAGAAACATGAGAAAGCCATTTCCTTTTCTACACACACTTGTAATATGGGCTCCACTGTGGATTTGAAAATCAGATTTCCAAGGAAGTAACTATTTGATAGGCTTGTCCAAAATAGATGAGTATTCTGTCCAAGAATTTAGCTTTAGGCTATGCCACATTCATTTACCTGGCATATAGTCCTTAGAAGACTGGACTAGGAATCAGCTAGGAAGTTAAAAGCTTGTCTGATCCACTGACTGCCCTGATAGCAGAAGCAATCAATTTCTCACTCGCCTTGATATTTCTCATCGTATAATGAAAGTAAATATGATTTTCAGATAAAAGGGAAAAAGGAAAGAGAGAGAGAGAGAGTTATTCTCCTTTAAAGTTGCTTAGTAAATGGTATTAGTTGGTTACGAAATAAACAGTAGCAATTTTCCTAAGAAAAAAAAGGAAAACATTAAAAATTCAGGGAACCAAACAAAACAAACTATAAGAAAATTACAAAAGAAAACTTACCATGCACTATCAGAATCAGTTTCTTGGCAAAAAGGAGAGTTCAAAATCTTTGACGTTTTGATGCAGTGTATATGGTTTGTGGGCTTTCTCCATACTGCTAACGGACCCGTCTCAGCAATCTTCTTCCAGCATAGGCGTTTAGCCAGAAGCTCCAAGTTTTCCTGGTCTTTTTTGAGTTTCTCAGCACTCATTTGCCAACCCTTATAGGATGTTTTCCAAGCAATGGGCGGCCCTGACAAAACCCAGAAGCCACCAGGGCGCAGAACCCGATCTACTTCCATCAGATAGAGACCGTCTAGACATTTTCAAATGTATTACAGTCAGGAAGGCAAAATAAGCATGTAAATAGAGATCTAATAAAAATTCTTTTTTTCCTTTTTGTGAAAAGGCTGCCAGAAACTTAGTAACAGTCTCTAGAGGATAAATTTGGTGATCTCATCACAATTGATCTTTTAAGTTCATAAAAGAGTCCAGATTGCCTTTCATGGAGACAATGGAGCTCATGTATGCATCATTGGAACAAGGGCACAAAATTTCCTCAGGAAAATCATATATCAACAGTGTCACTAAACCCAATTTTGTCTTGCAAAAAATCATTTATTAAACTATAGTTCGTTCAATTAATAAGAATGGGGAACTAAGAAATAGCAAACATTTCTAGTACTCTTCTTACCTGTTCAACTCAATAAATCTTTGGTTTGTGGATTAGACATTGGAAAAGTGAATGTTGGACTGTTGATGTTTTACAAAAGCAAGGATGTTGATCAACACAAGAAAAATCACATGAAGGATCTTAAGTAGTACTAAAGCTATCCTATGAAAGCTGGCAATAGCATCCTCCTGTTACCAAATTGTGATCAGATCAGCTAGATTTAGCAGTTGAAACAAACTAGTGACAAAAAATTTGTGTATAACTACCATAACCAGTCCAATCGACCAGACAACGTGAACAATGGGCCATGTCGAATGATCTTGATGGAAAAGGTAGTCTGTAGGTGCTAAGTACTCCAAGCATAGCTGGTAACCCACGTTCCAGTGCAAATTGTACTTGGGCATGATGTATATCTCTTGGTGCAACTGACATGGTCAGTATGTTCAGATCCAACAAAGCAGCACCAAAGCTAGCAACCTGCAGAAGACATACCAGCTACTCATTGGACTCATAATTCAGATTCCTAATGTTTATTAGAAGCATCAGTATGCTAACAGCTAGGACAGGCTTGTAGAAGTCTATCTTCTTTCATATGGGGATGCACTTGTATGATACATTAAACTTTTAATTAGTGTAAACACATATAGTATCAGAGGCAAGATGTCTCCCAGGTGCTGATAGTGAAACATTGTGACTTGCGCTTTTTATGATTATGTTGGTTATGTTTTGGCATCAATCTTACTGAAATCGTGCACATGAGTTAGTGAGTATGTGTTAAAGTGAGTTGAGCGAGCAAGTCAGCATGTTCTTGTCAGTAAGTATAGGTTTAGTTACAAAATGATTTGGTGTGTAAGAAAGAGAACTGAACTTATGGGTAAGTGACAGAAAACTCTTTATCTAATTGAAATGACAGATGCGTGTTGTGACAAGAAGAAATGTATCATTTGGAATGGACACCTAATCACCATTTTCTACTTGATGGTGCCACTCCATTACCAGAGACACTGCATTAATTAGATAATTGGTGTATATTAGTACTAAGGATCAAGGAGTTCTCTACCAGATAAAGATACAAGCAGAGCAAAACATCAGCTGACAAGCTTCACGTTGTGTGCATCGTAGAGCCTGTGAGGCACTGCATTTGGAAGCCTGCAATCCTCCAGCTAAGCTTTTCCTATGCCAGTTGATTATGATAATGTCTCTTAAAATGAGTAAAAGCCATTCAATTTTGAAATCATTTTAATTTACTCAATTTATCTCAACGGCCAGGTTGCAATATCTAGCCCCTAACAAAAATCGTCAATAACCAATAAATTGAAATAATTTAAATAAAATATTGACAAGAAAGAAATCCCAAGCAGCAATTGCCCACAATATATTATTCCACAAACCCAAGTGAAACAATGCAAATTATAAAAGAGTTTGTAAGGGTAAGTTAAGAGAATTTCAGGAAAATATATCATAGCAAAAAAGGAATGAAACTAAAAACAAAGAGAGAACGCAACTTAAGCAGCTACTTACCCCACAACCAACATCAAGAGCAGTCCTTACATTGCCACTCTTCAAGGGCACAACGCGTGAAATCAGCTTAACATACTCCTTGGCACCCGCCGGAAAAGACGTACCGCCACCGGGAAAGAAGAGTCTCTGGTGGACGATTCGGACCCAATTCTGCACTGCCTTGCTCACTGTCAAGGTCTTGTAAGGCACATTGTCAAACCAAGCCCATTCCCTGCTCTTAGGCCAAGGGAACGGATTCTTGTACCTCTTTGGCCTTGGAATCAAGCACCTCAGCAATTCACTCCTATTTGGACAATGCCTCTCTCTGTGAAAGAGCATGTGGTTGCTGAAGTCGTTCTCTCTATTGGGGTCTTGGCATGGGCAGTAGTCCATATACTTCATGTCACAGTACTGGAACAATTGGACCTCTAGAGAGAGGTTTGTAGAGAGAAGAAGTGAATGGTGGGTCTCAAATTCAAGAGTGCTGCTGTTAGAGAGAGAAAGTGGGTGGGTCGGGGTATGTGGAGAGGGGGGAGAGAGGTTGGCGAGTACGAGGTTGGTGCAGAGTTGAGATGTGGGTGCAGTGTGGAGGGCCGCTTTCAGAGCCAAGAAGGATGTCTTGGTGCTGCTGTAGAGGCCCAGAAGGTAGAAGAGAGAGATGATCACAGAGGAGAGAAGGAACCTCACCAGGTCTCTCCTGCTGCAGTTCAGAGTCGGCATTGCCGTCTCTCTCTCTCTCTCTCTCTCTCTCTCTCTCTCTCTCTCAAGTACGAATTGGAGTGTGTCGGTGTGAGTGGATTGCCGTGAAGAATGGAACTGGGGAAGGAAGTTCTGGGGAAAACATTATCATGAGTGAATTACAAAAGTAGATATATAGTTGGTAGTTATTACCATGTGTCATTTTACAAAAGTAGATAGATGGTTTTCCTTCAAAGCCGAGGATAGTTAATGGCTTGCATCTATGTAAGGCTGAGAAACAAGCTGAGCTACTCATAGTTCGGCTCATATTGGGCTCGTAAAGAGCTTGTTTGAGCTCCTAAAATTGGTTCACAAACTGACTGTGAACAATAGGTATTAAGTTCGGCTTAACTTGTATAAACTCCTTAGGTAGTAAGGAATATTTTTACATATATTTTAATGTATAATTTTGTAATCCTATTTCTTTCAGCTCTAAAGCAATGTATTTTTTATATAAACCAGCAAAATGTATTTTTTATATTTTGCCTGGTTTTTTCTCAATGTTGAATCGTTGGGCCACCGATTCAGCTGTATCCCCGATACCAATATCGGCCCAAAAATAAAAAAAAATTTATTATGTGTTAGTCATAACGTGACACATGTTAAAACTATAATAATTGTAAAATAATATTACAAAATATTTTTTGGTATTTTTTTTACATTTTATTATCAAATAACCGATTAAAGCCTGTAGTAAAACAGACTGGCTTATGAGAATCAAAATTTAGTTGATGTATGTTAGGAATGTCACTTGAAATCCAAGACTTATTGGATTTTTAAGTTCCAAGGTTCCTATAAGAACCACCAAGAATCTTGAATTAAAGATGTCAAGTGGTATCGAAAGTTGGTGCATGGTTTGATGCCAATAAGGTTGTTGTTACTACAGATTGGTGGTTCAAGGTCGGATCTGGTGTGGGGCACATGTCTCAACCGACCGGTACATAGAGCCCCAAAATGTCCTCCATAAATCATGAATCTCAGGCCCGAACATTGCCTTAATCTAAAGACATAATGATCTAAGGCAATCAAACACACCCCAAGAGTTCCAAGTTTTCTAATTTTATGCACTAATGGCAAAATAGCTAACCAAGGAAATTAAGAGTTTGCAATGGCATACACACTTTTATAGGGATGCAAATGGATCAGATCCAAAACATACATGAGAATTTGGATTCAGATCAGATATAGAACAGCCAAAATTGTAAAACCTCCATCGTGGACCCGACCCATTTGCAACCCTACAGTGTAGGCGTAATGGCACTCAAGCTAGCAAGTTTTTCAGGTGGATAGTGATAGGCTAAATTCAGGAATTAGCCAATCGCTTTGGGTAACTTGGTCTACGTCAGCCAAACTATTTTTGTTGGGTTTACTGCTTTACACCATTGTTGTAAGAATCGTTGCAAATCGGCAGATTCATACCCCTCGATTATAAAGAGGGCCAATTCGTTTTTAATAATATTAATTTTCTTAATATTTTTAAGAGGGTTAAATAAATTTTAAATATTTTACTGTTTTTATCTTTTGGTACAAAATTGACTGATTTCGATTGATTCGATTCAATTCCAAATTGGTTCGATTCTCTGAATCGTTTTCAAAATCGATTCAGACCTGAAACCAATTGTCACAGCATTGCTTTACACTACTTCATGGAGAGAAACCCATCTTTGGGATTTTTGCAGAATTGGCTTGAATTTTGTCAATTTTTGTGTAACTTCATGTTTGGCTTGATTCTTTAAAGAAACTTTTACTCTTAGATTTTTTTTTTCTCCCAAAGAAAATCCTGGTACCCATTTTGTGACATTGGTGGCAATCATCAATTGTTACAAGGACACCTCTAAAGATTCAAACTAGTCCTTTGGATTTCTTCTTGCCTAAATATACAAAAAAAAAAATGGGTTTTCTGGTGGAAAATAAGCATAAGGCTATGCAAAAAGATTTTCAAGTTATACAAATTCCCATCAATAGTAAGATTTTAGAAGTTCCAACAATTTCAGGATACCGGTAACAACACAGCCTGACTCTTTGTGAGGGACCCGAGTGAAGGGCATCTTTGTCCTTGCAAAATTGAACTGCGAGCACCCCTTGGGGCTCCGCTTGCTTGGTAGTAGCAGCTAGTTCACGTTACCTTGTGTCGGGACGTTGCAGGTTCAAAACCCAATGCTATAGTTGTATAACTGGTAAGTAAGGATGGCAGTGGACCGGGGGAAAGCGGGCCCCCGCCCCGCTTCACCCCATTTGGACCGGGGATGAAGGGTATGAAACGGGGATGGAGGCGGGAACGAAGGTTAAAATCCATCCCCGTCCCGGGGTGGAGGCGGGGATGGACGTGCACTTTTCCCCGCCCCGCCACATCCCCGTTTGAACCCGCCATGCCTCATCCCCGTTTGAACCGGGGATGGAGGACATGAAACGGGGATGAAGGCGGGGGTGGAGGATAAAATCCATCCCGGGGGATGGAGGCGAGGGTGGAGGATAAAATCTTGAGACCTTGTCTCCACCCCAGCCCCGCCCCACTGCCATCCCTACTGGTAAGGGTCTGCCTAACCCCAGCTTACCTTTCAAAAGAAATAATTGAACAGTATGGGCCATGCACAAAGGCAAATGTGCTGGCACAGGTATAATGACCTAAAGACCCTTGTGTTAAGTTTGATTTACCTTAAAAATTTTGCTGGTTAGTCCACTGACTAGCAAAAGGAGAAAATGTGGACCCCCATGACCTTTTAATATCATTAAAAATTTTCCCGTCCCAGCCACATAGCAACAAATACTATAACTTGACAGTCCGTACGTGTGCCGTTCCATACTTACGACTTGTTTAAAGAATTTCTCTCTTTTAACGAGGCAAATCCATCGCCCTCTCCCCCACCCCACCCCCAACAATAACTTCACAAAAATCCAAACTCTCGTGAGAAATACGGACAAAACTTTACAAAAATCAGAATCCGTGCTAAACCGCGTGTGAAATAGGTTTCTTGGGCTTCTTCATTTTATTTTTAAACTCTGACCGTACGGATGTGATTGAAGCATTTTATTTTAACACATAAGTGATTTTTTATAAAGTTTGAAAAATCTAACGGTCCAAAATCCTTATAAATTTTCAAGACTCCAAACAATAATTTTTTTCATCTAAAACATATGATCCAGGTGTGAATTCTAAGTAAATCAACCATGCCCAACACATTTAACATTTAGTACCGGAGAAACTGAAAAACCCATTTAGCATGAGATTTAGCACGGACCCATTACGCCTCAATTTTATATACCCTAAAATTTTTAAATGATTTTTAAATTTCTTTTTCCACACTTTCCTCTTTTTCAAAAGAAAAAAAATCTCGAAAAGGTTACAAAGACAAGCCCAACGTTTACGATATTACATTTTAACGCTCTTTTGTAGTTATATCTCAAATAGCTACTCCAAGTTGCCATCATCAGTCTAACCTTAGTTTAATGTGACTTTGAGTGAGAAAGTCTATTTTACCCCCTTCCCCACTGTTTCTATCTCAGCTTCTTTGTCACCAATTGAGGGAAGAGAGACATTGGGAAATTCTCATTGACAATTTCAAAGGCCCGACCTCCTTAAAAAGTCCATTGTTCGGCCTACATCAATGTTGTATTGTGATCCATATTATATAGAGCTCAAAGGTTGCATCCATTAGCATGGGTTATGTCTTTTGAAATTTTGTCAAAGTTAGTAAAACCAAGAGTTATATCTTTTGATAAGGGTACTAGGGCTCAAGAGTTGCAGGGTGCAACTCTTAGGGTGCTAATGTCTCTTGAATGATGGTTAGGTGTTTTTTCATATTGAAGAGGTGTATCCTTTCATATTCAAGAAGTGTTTTCTATGATGAGGAGAGGCACCTTTGCAATTATAAATAGATAGGTCCCATACTAATTGGAGAATTCAAATCACATTTATGAGAATTCATTTTTCAATCACATAAAAAGCTTAGTAAAAATTGAAAGATTCCCTTCTTTCTTAAAGTGTGTTGATAAAGGAAAAAAAGAAGAGACAAATCATCGTGTTATCATGGATAGAGGTATATTTTAATTCCAACAGTTGATATCAGAGTATTAGGTTCAAAAGAATGTATTTTTCATCATCAAAATTTAGTTGGTTTTCATTGTTTTTAATCCAACTTATGGGTTTATGCATGATGTTGGATTTGATATGGATCATCAAATCTATTTGTCTAAGGTCATGTTCATATTTGATACTTATTGTAACGCCCCTAAAAAATTAAACATTTTAAAACTTTTTCAAACCCCAAATTTTGAGAAAAATTTAAAATTTTTATTTATATAAACAATTCACATGGTTCTCGAAAGTAATATGTCAACAAGTTCATATATGGTCATATTTCAACCGTTCCAAATACTAGACGGCCCACCTGAGCGTAAGTGCGAATGTATATTAACCTCTCAATATCAGATTCAGTATGAAATCATTCATAAACACAACTTGATTGAGACTATTACTCTAAGAGCTTTTCACATGTGAAAAAAGAAATGCGGAAGACAAAATGTATCAAGATTTAAGATAATTGAGGAGTTACATAAAGATTTAAAGTTCTAAACCATATACAAGAACATAATAGGAATGAAATAACATAATTTAAAAATGTTTTCATTCCAAAATATTACACTTCTTTAAATGTAAGGATTTAGACAAAAAGTAAATTTACACAAGTTTTTAATCATCTTAAACTTTTACCTGATCCCTCCAAGAATCGTAGTAGGTAAAAGTGGAGCCTTCAGTCATGCAACAACCCGTGCTTCGCTTCAATCCTCTACGAGGTTATCTGTAAATATAGTAAGGGATCAACCACATGCTTATAGGAAACCAAAACTAAACTTGAAGAATGCAATTCAAGTTGAAATGATGCAGTCAAGTGTAATTTTCATCATTTAGAATTGAGAGTTAAGGGAATCCACATCATAATAAGAATATGATATTCAATCACATAAATCATCATTCATTTCATGGCATTCATAATTACATCACTTATATGCATGAAAACTCAAAATCATTCTCGTTTTAATTCATGATATTCAATTTCATAATCATTCATATACATAATGATCATTTGCATAAATGTATGAAACTAACAATTCCTAGCATATTCCAAAGTGAAGTAAAAATGCAATATATCATGCAATGCTATCATTCATTTTTTTTATGCTCAAAAGAAACATGCACATGTCCCACTTATGACTAAGTCATGCATTATTTCAATTATAAATTTCGCATGTCCTTATTTCAGAACATTTATGCACTTTGCATTCAAATATAATAATGTAACAGGTCTCATATCGACCTTCCTGTGTACCTCGCACACACAAGCACCTCACGTGCAATCAACTAAGCCCTTGGCTTGTATCAACAAGTCAAATCACATGACCAATCATCAACATGTCTTTTTCATTCACATGTAATAAATTCATATGCAATAATCATGTAAAACCTTAAAAGTCACTACATGTTCACAATATATGATTATGCATATAAAATCTGTTGTCTTAAAAATTTAATTAATTATTTTTCTTGCTTATTCAAACTCATCTAGTATAAAAGAGGGTATAGGCATCTAAAAACAATAATAGGAGTATTCATTATTCTATATATTTTTTATTGCTCTCCTATGACTTAACTGGTTCTTCCATAAGCGATTCAACCCTTCAGTGCACCGGTTGGGAGAACAGACCCATGGTCCCAGCTCTTGGCCTACGCTAAACCAAAATCGTGGGTGAAAAATCGGGCATGCATCCCTAACTCTATAGAGTTGTGGTCATATCACCTAGGACTCATTGGTAGACCTGTCACCTAACCTCTATGGAACGTGAATAAGAGGCGTCTTCAACCCTCAAAAATACATGTCCCACGAGGCTTATACCGCCCTTCCCTCTCTCGAAAAGACATAAGATCAGAATGGATCCAGCCATCTCAGAGAGTCCGGCCTTGCCGGTGCCTAAAATAGATTCATTGTTCAGGGTTATCTTTATTATTAAGTCATAGGTCAGAGCCAAACATTATATTCTCATAAGATAACTCTCTCATGCCCTCGTGCATGAATTCAAAAGTATATGCCACTTACATAACTTAAACTTACATGCCTTCATGCATGATATCAAATTCAATGCCACTTGCATAATTCAAATTTATATGCTCTCATGCATTATATCAAAATTTACGCCACTTACATAATTTAAATTTACATGCTCTAATGCATGATATTAAAGTCTATGTCACTTGCATAATTCAAATTTACATGCTCTCATGCATGTTCATAACAAATTTGTATTCACTTTCATGCATGACCCTATCATGTCATGATTCAACTATACATGCCTACATGCATGATTCAATTCTAACATAATTTCATGCATGATTTAATCTCATCATGCTTAATACAAGATGTACTCACATGAACTATTATGCATGCATAGATAATTTTACTATTTCATGCACAAAATATATCACATCATGCGTGCACACATTAACACGATATACAGAAAAATGTAATCATATTCACAAGCACGATACATTCATTTTAGACATATTTTTATGATACAAATTTCACATACATGACAAGCTCAATAAAAAAAATAATGTCATACAAGCATTTGATGCAGTCAATTCAAACACGATAATACAATCAATCATTCATTTCACATCAATGTCAAACATGTATCTCACTAACTACAATCATGACCAGCATGGTCTCCAAACTATAATTGTCAACAATCCTAAATATCCACAACTAAGTAAGTGTGTGAGCAAGAGTGTTGCATTCAAGAAAGTAATTAACTTGTGATGCACTTGCACCACTTACTTACCATGGGTATTTACCCGATTTGCATATTTTTGTATTTGCATTTTTCTTTCTTTTTTCTTTTTGCATGACATTTTTAGCCGCATGCGATGCTTAGCATCAAGCATCGCGCAATTTGCTCAGTTACACACCTGCAATACACATTTATATAGACAATACAATATAATTCTAATATTTTCTAGCAATGTGACTATGATACGAATTCATTGTTTATATTAACTAACTTTTCAATTCTATCATACAACATGAATACCATTCTAAAATTTTAATTTAGGAATCCTAGCTTTTTTATGCAACGAAAAGTAAAACGAAACTCGGAATCCTGAAAGTTCAGTGAAACTGCCACATGACACGATCTAATCGCCCCTCTCATAAAGAGAGAGCGCCATAACTGCACACACAACGACAACTTATCGAATTCCACTCTCGCGTATGCGCTACAAAATTTAAAACATGAATAAGTAACTTGATTTGTGAAAATCAATAAGTAATGCACTAGCAAGTCTAAACAAAATTGGACAACCATGTGGAGTAACCCAACAACTGCATGAAGTCCAAAGCATCGCTCCTCACAATGGCATAAAAATCGAGGCACTCAATTTTTAAGGGGATTTCATATTCCTTTGGGAATACGAACCGTGATGAGAAAACCAACACAATATGGTTGCTAAAATGAAAATATACATGCTGCAGTGCCATGGCAGCCCTGTATGATTCCCTATGCCAAGAATCAGAAGCGCAGGCTAGGCCGTGAAGCATAAAAAAAAATGGCTAACATATAAAGAAAAGGAAACTCATCAAATACAAATTTACTTTAACGCATACATGAAATTCGGCACATTATCAACATAAATAAATAAATAAAAATTTATAACCAATCCTGATCGGTTGGGCTCAGGTTCCTAAGGGAAACATGCAACCGTGATTTGGGAAAACCCTGGTTAGGGTCATTCGGTTGAGGCAAAAACACCCAATTACAGAGAATACATATACCCTCAACAAAAGAAAGAAAAAGAAAAAAAAATAAAGAACGAAGACTCAGTAATACTATAAAAAAAAATCAACAAATGGACATTGACCTATGCGATGTACATGAAGCACAAAAAAAATGAGGAGAACTTTTGATAATAGGAATCATACAAACTCATTAAAATGTCCAAACCAACTCGAACCAGTGAGGAGCATACCTCCACAATGCTGACGAGAAATTTCGGTGAAGGATGGGGGCTCAGTTGGGTCAGAATGTGGCAGGTGATCGACGTTGACCTCACCCAAACAAGTGAAGGAAGAAGCACCAAGGGGAATCCTGATGCCTGCTGAGGCAAACCGCGGTGGTGGATGGCCTCCGATCGACACTCGAACGGGGAGACAAATGAGTCTCGGCGATGGCGACGATGACACAAATGCTTCCAGTTGGTGCCCGAACGGCAGTTCACGACGATGGCACAAGGAAGATTAAGAAAAGAGGGGAGAAGGAGGAGAAAAAGAGAAGGGAAGGGGAAGAAGGGAGGAAGGGAAAGAAGAGAGGAAGGAGGGCGTCCGTCAGCGAGGGTCGACGACAACGTTGCTCCAGCGGGTCTACGAACGGGGAAGGGGAAAAGGAGAAAATTGGGTTGCGTGAGAGGGAGATGGTGAACAAAAATAGGAAAGGGGATTTTGTGTTAGGGCTTTATTGGGGGTGTCATCGGATCCGGTTCGGGTCCAATTTGGGCCCGACCCGAGGAAAAAAAAAAAAAAGAAACTAAAAGTAATCATTTGTAAAATAAAATGAAAGAATCTCTATGATGAAATGGGTAAATAAAAAAATATATAAAATAACACTAGAATTAAACTATTTGGTTGCTAAAAATCCCATTTTAGACAAAATTTTTGGTTTTAAAGATAATACTCTATTCACTTAAAATATTTTCCAAAATTTATTTTATGACTAAAATACCTTTTTTACGAAATCATTTTAAGAACCATTAAAATATGTCTTGTTAAGTTCGAAACCCCTATAAAAATGCCTAAGTGGTTTTGGGACTCATTAAAATGTTTAAATTGAATATTTTTATGATATTTTATTTACCAAAATTATTGAAATTATTATTTTACCCTTATTTGTCAGAAAGGTGTAATTAAGCGTATAAACAAACAAAATTGACAATAAAAGATAAAAACACAAAATTTAACTCAAAAGAAGGTAATTTCTTTATTTATTTTCTTTCAAAAATTTACAGGTTTTACATCCTACCCCCCTTAAAAGAAATTTCATCCTCAAAATTTTACTCGGATACAAATAACTGAGGGTATTTCTCTTGCATACCCGCTTCGGGTTCCCAAGTGCACTCCTCGGTACCATGATGCTGCCAAAAAACCTTGACAAAAGGAATGGTCCTGGTTTGTAGAACCTATTCCTTTCTGTCAACAATCCGAATTGGCCTCTTGACAATAGATAGATCCTCCTGAATATCCATATCCTCGTATTGAATGACATGAGAAGGGTCGTAAACATACTTGTAACGACCCCAACTCATCCTCTCTCAAATGCGGAATTTTTTTTTTGATGTGAAAATATTCCCAGAGACCTAGGATCTTTACAGTTCCACTCACCGTTGGATAACCACACACCACAATAGAGCTTACACTTATCTTCCACACCAAATCAAACCATTATTCATTTATTGAAATACTAATAGATATGTCTGGAGACATTTGCATAAATGAATTTTTCAGAGTGCAATAACGATTAAATGAACAAAAAGGAAAACAAAAGTAGAGCCATGATGTCCCTCTAAGATTTATCCAGCAAGTGCGTAACACCCGTGACTTGCCCAGACACCAGTCGCTTCACTGAGTTCCTGCTCCTGTGAAAAACCATAAAAAGGAGGGGTCAGAAATCCAAAGGATTCTGCGTACAGATCTCTCTAATGAAAATAAATGAGCATAAAGAACACAAGTACAATTTTATGCAATTCTTCTTGAGGAAAAGCCATTATTACATCTACGCACTCCAACTTAAGCATTCATGCAACATCTTTTAAGTATGCAAAAACTTTAATCAATAATAGGTATTCACTTTGGGTAAGCAAGGTATTCCACATATATTAAAGAGTAACCATCACTCATCCAGCAACATATATCAGGGAAGAGAAACAGACCATGTCTGATCTAATGCATAGCAAAATTATGCATGATATATGTGAAATGTATGAACACCTTATTTTCTTTCATTTAAGTTCATGTTTTCATATGCATGCCCTATTAAATGCATACAATTTAAGTTCCTCTTTTTAATTTCATCGCCCACGGATACACCAAACGGGTAAAATCCCCGAGGTCAAGTTAGGTTCCCAGGGTAGCTTAGCACACAATTTGTATTTTATTACTGGGTTCCAACTTAACCCTCGACCGAATCACCTTCGGAACATTAGACCTCCACATCTAATGTCGGGGACACAAGGAACACCCCACGCCCACAAGTGCCACTTCCTTGGTACCATAACCTCACAGCTGTGACTAACACACCACTCCCGGGTAAAGTGACAGATTTTCCCTAAAACCGTGGCCAGGAGAAGGAACCTCAATATCGGGTTCAGGAGACCAAATTTAAGCACATAGAGTTTTTGTATCCTCACAGTCTCTCCAAGACTGGACTTTTAAGATCTCCATTCTCCATATGGAAGATCCTAGAACATAAGTTACACTGTTCTTATTAAAGTCAATTATTTAAGTGTGCAACACCATATGCAAAGGTAAAGTGAAAACCCACATCCTCCTTTGCGGGAACCCTTACGGGACTCCTTCCTGTGAGGACAACGGGAACAATGCAGTAGTGTTCCCTACCAACTTGTGTGGTTTGAGTGATGCTATTAAACATATAAAAAAAACAACCAAGTCCACGGCTCTACAGGCCGTGATGATCCATTAGGCCATCAATGCATCACAACAAAAGCAAAAGTAGTGTTTTATTTATAACACTAGGCCAAAGTGTCAAAAGCATGCAACCATAAACCCAATTATAAGCATGTCATTTTTACATTCTCACTATGTGTACTACCTCCATCACATATAGGTATCCACCAATACATATCTCCTGCGAGTATGTGCACACGAATAAACCTCGCAATTTCGCATACTTATGTTAAATGAGACATCAATAGTCTAGTAGAAGCATGACTATACAGTTTACATGTATACTCATAACTTTGCTCATTTCCATCAAAATGTACATCTATTAAAACTCACACTCCTCCTGTCAAACTGAACAATATATCACTGAAGGAGGGAGGCAAGAATTATATATATTATTTTTTTTCTTTTTGTTTTAATAAACACATCCAGCCCAGCCGACCTTGTCGGCTAGGTCTGACAGCATATGCACAGGCCCGGTCTGGGCCTGTGTATGCTGTCAAGACCTAAACAGCATAGAGAAAATCCCCTTTATGAAATTCTGTATTTATTTTATTTATTATATATATATATATATATATATTTGCATCCGACAACCCCTATCATATGCCCACGCACACAACCCATCCAAGTAAGAAAACCACAGTCAATGACACTCTGTTTCCTACACCCCTGTGGCCACCAAGCTATTTACCAACCATTGGTCATTCAACAATTGATTTAACTACATGCCACAACCCATTTTCAATGAATGACATTTCTTTAATGTCTCACAACTCTTCTACAATAAGCAGTCAAACCCAGGCAGGTATTTCCTTATGTAGCAACTAGTTTGCCACAACTATCCCATTTTAAAAGAAAACCATAGGGTCTGATTTTATCTCAACCCTGAACACTAGATAGGTAAATCTTGCTTCCACATAATGGACCTCTCACATGCCCTTTTACAAGTAAAACAGAAGCATTCAGTGTTCCTACTTACAGGGATTTAACATAACATGTAGTATTTTAACTAGATTGGTGGAATGAAAATATACATGTTACATGGTCCAAATCTAGCAGATCAAAAAATAGATCGATTTAATCTTCCAGACCCAGCGAGCAAAATAAGAGTGAGCAATTTAATACCAAATCAGGTTTTCAGTTTGCACGCATAATAATCATAAGTCATTATTATCCATCTCCTCATCGACAGTCGTTGAAACAAAGCATATAACTACAACCTACTTGAAACAACCGAATATGCAAGACCAAAACACAGATCAAGTAATCCATATTATGCATACAAGTCAGCCAACTTAGATCATTACAGTATATATATAACTACGCAGGATGATAAAATAACACGCCCCTTTTTAGAATTGGCAGTAAAGAACTACGAATCACAATCTTATACTAAATGAACTGGTCTATTAAAAGAAAGCTGAATGTAGCCGAACCAACAAGGATTTTGGTGACTTTAGATTTCAGCAATCATACGTCGAATCATCAATCACACACTGTCCAGCACGCTCCAATGGAGTGGGGCAGAAGATAAGAGAATTGGGATTCAAAAAAACTCAATACATGTAAAAACCCCTCTTTACGATAACCCGTAACCCCACCAAACCAAGGTTTTGCACAACCTTAGACCACTCAACAACACAATCGACCCTACTCCATTGGGTTTAATAAACCGCCAAATCCCCCCTTTTTTTAGGGTTTCCATCCAAAGAAAAAGAGCACAAAATCGAAACGGGGTTCGATTGCTCATTCATTTCCACGAGAGGGGACTCGTACCTCTTACGGTGGTTTTCCGGTGGCCGGAGACGAACGTCGCAGAGGGGTGCAGACTGGTGATGCTCCTCCCAACTGTCGTGAAAGGAGATGCTCGAGGGGCCTTTGACACCTGCGGATGGTCGGAGATTTGCCGGTGATGAGGCTCCTTCCTCCGGCGTGCGTGCACCGAGAGAGAGAGAGAAAGAGAGAGAGAGAGAGAGAGAGAGAGAGAGAGAGAGAGAGAGAGAGAGAGAGAGAGAGAGAGAGATGAACGAATCGGAAGAAGAGACCTATTTGGGACCCCCTTTTGAAGAGGAAGGCCCGGCAAAATCGGAGCCCCCTTCTCTCCAGCGGCTGCGCTTCAAGCCTCCCTCCCTTTCCTTCCTGCGATTTCGGTTAGGGTTCTCTCTCAGAACCCTAACCCCCCTTTCTTCTTTCGTTTCAGATTTATCGGGCAACCCTTATCGGGTTACCCCTTTCTCTTATAAGCCCTGTTACACAGGGCTCGGCTCGGGTCCGGACTCGAGACCCGTAAGCCGACCCCAACGATATGGATCCACAAGTTGGATCCAAATGGATCCAACTGTGGATCCCCGGATTAACCTTATAATAAAATTTTTATTTTACTATTTTTCTTTCCTTGTGGTTGATATTATTGATACCTGATTGCCCCTTTATGGGTCCTAGATCTGAAATATGGATCTGGGCCCAATTAACATTTTTTTTTGAAATATTTTGTAATATAAACAAAATTTATTAGCAAAACTTTTCGGTTTTTACAATACTTCCTGAGCATGGACATGTAAAAACATCGTGAATCTGCAAGTATGGTGGTGGTAACTCCATGCGATAGGCTGTCTTGCCAATTCTTTCTAAGACTCTAAAATGACCAACATACCTGGACTGAGTTTACCCTTCTTGCCAAAATGAAAAACGCTCTTAGTAGGAGAGATCTTGACAAACACAAGGTCATCAACCTCAAAAATAAGCTCCCTACGTCGATGATCTGTGTAGCTTTTCTGATGACTCTGTGTTATGCATAAATGATCACGAATAATTCATACCTGATCTGTATAATGCTGAATTGCCATAAGCGACTCAACACCGCGATTGACGACATCATCCCAGTAAACAGGTGATCTACATGGCCTCTCATAGAGTGCCTCATATGGTGCCATGCCAATGGTCGCATGATAACTATTGTTATATGTGAACTCTGCGAGAATCACGTGACTACCCCAATTGCCTCTCTAATCTAAGGTGCATGCCTGAAGCATATCCTCGAGGGTCTGAATAGTCCACTCAGACTGACTATCTGTCTGAGAGTGAAATGTTGTGCTAAACTACAACCTCGTACCTAAAGCTTGCTGAAAGTGCCTCAAAAAATATGAGATAAAATGAGTATCATGATTAGATAGGATCGATATAGGCACGTCATGCAAATGAACTACCTCCTTAATATATAGATCTACAAGACTCTCAGGAGTCTGAGTCACACGAATAAGCAAGAAATGTGCTAACTTAGTCAATCTATCAACGATTACCGAAATGACATTGTGTTGACGATGAGTCTTGGGTAGTCGCACGATAAAATCCATAGTGATCTCTTCGCATTTCCACTACAGAATCTTAATAGGCTGCAATAGACCACCAGGTCTCTGATGCTCGTTCGTGACTTGTCAGCAAGTCAAATACTTCGAAACATAAACATCTTTCTTCATAGCATTCCACCAATACCTCTTCTGAAGGTCTTTAAACATCTTGGTCGAGCCAAGGTGAATGGTATATCGAGATTTGTGAGCCTCGTCAAGGAGCTCACACCTTAAATCAAGATCGTTGGGTACCCAAATATGGTCTCTCATACGGATACCTCCATCCTGAGCTTGTTGAGCGTCTTCAAAAATTTCAGCTGCACTATCGCTTTTTAATGAAGAAAGCGTGCATTTCTTTTAAGCTCAGTGAGCATCTTTTAAGAAATTTCAACATCATTTTCCCTCTTTGACGGAGAAATCGCTATGCTTTAACTCGAGGATAGATGCACAACGTTGTGCGTACTTCACATCCATCGAGGTTTATTGGAACCTTGGGCTATAGCCAAGCCATGTGCAAGTGACTTAGGTTTTTACAAAACAACTGCTTTGCACAAAAGCAAAGCCTTTCCAATAGGAGCTTTATTCATCAATCATAATTTTGATCGAGTAGCGGTAATGAAATCGCATTGGCGATTTAGAGTTGATCTCCATTTGAACACTCATTCATGTACACTATATGTAATATAAGCAGGAGCTTGTGCTTTATAATGCGGTGGCGTAAATGAGTGCATATTTAATATTTAGTGGGAAAACTACACTAAATAACTTGTAAAAAATAAATACATATATATTTGCAGAAAGCAGGAACCTTGGCATCATTCGACACAACAACAATCTTAAAAACATAATTTAAATTGCAGAAAGCAAGAGCCTTGGCATCGTTTGACGCAATGACAATCTTAAATGCATAATTTAAATTACAGAAAGTAGGAGTCTTGGCATCATTCGACCTGATGACAATCTTAAAAGTATAAGCAAATACATATATATGTTTGCAAAAAGCAGAAGCCTTGGCATCGTTTGATGCGATGGCAATTTCAAATACATATATACTACAATATGCAAGAGCTTTCATCATAAAATATCTAACGATAGTCATAAAGAGATGGGCATGAACACTGAAGTGTCCTAGAGAGCGTAAACCAAGGACTAGAGTCAGATACTACTTTAGAACGTATACGATATATATCACAACATAAATCAGCAAATACTTGAGAGAGAGTGATCGACGAATCAAACTTACTTTCCGATTGGTGAAGAATGGCTCCAGAACGCTCTATTTGCTTCGAACTAGGTTCAAACCTTTCTTTAAGAAGTCAAACTAGGTCAGATGAGTCTGACCTAGTTGAGAAAAATGAAGAGCAAGTCAAGCTGTTAAACCCAAGTAGTTTGGACAAAACTGGGTTTGGTCCATGTCAACTAGGTCGGGCACATTCAAACTTAGCCCAAGTAGGCTAAGTCTAAATCAAGTGAATCAAACCTGGGTTTACGACCAAAAGACACCCTGACTTTTGACTAGACCTAGCTGAGATCAAGCTAAGTCAAGTGAGTTTGGACCAGGTCAGGTAGGTTCAGACCAGGTGGTGTAAGTTTTATGAAATAGATTTTTTTTAAAAGATATTTTTGATGAAAACAGTTTATGCAAGCGAGACATTAAATATTAAAAACCGGCTCACACGAGTGGTGGAGTTCGGGTCAAATTCAGGGAATGGGAGAAACACTTTGTATTCCATAGAAAACTAATCTACTTTTTATTGCCTTGAAAATTAAAAGAATTAATTAATTAATTAACTAAGAGTGCGGCCCTCTGCGGAGGGCTTAAACAAATAATAAAAGAATAATTAAATGACCTTATTACAACCCAAAATGAATGAATGAATAAATCCTAAGCTAAAAATAAAAGAAGAAAGGTCTTCAATGCTTGAGCTTCTAGTCCCTTTGATGTCTTTGATTTATGGTCTTTCTTTCCTATTCATGAAGGGCTCTCTTGAGGGGCTCTCTGAAGGGCTTGAAGGGACCTTTTAAGGGGTCTTTTGGGGACCTCAGAGGGATCTTTGAGGGCTCGTTTGTGGGATCACCGCACAATCAATCGCTTCCATGCAAAACAAAAATTACAAAACAAAAACAAAACACAGAAAACTATACAAAAGTATAATGTTATTTTAATAAAAAATCACAAAAATAAGAATCTAACTACTAATAGCAAACTAACTACATGTAATAAATATGAACTAACACGTAACAAACTAAAGCACTAAATGACAAAATAGCAAAACTAACTAACTAATAATCAAGAAACTAATCAACTACTAATAAATTATGAAACTAATAATCAAACTAACTACTTAACACAATGAATCAATTTAACTAAATAAAAAACAAACTAAACAAATTATTCACTAATTAATAATAAAACAAGAAAAAAAATAACATGCAACAACTAACTAACACAAAATGACAAAGTATGCTAACCGTATAAGGGAATTGAAATTAACTAATTCAATTGAATATAAAAAAATGTGAATGCAAGAAATAAAGCAACTAACTAATAACTTGACTAACTTATATCTATTCTAACTAATCACGAATTAACTAGCTAAATAATCAAGAAGTAAGAAAAGAGCACTAACCGAATTCAATTCCAAAATATTAAATCTAACAAAATACTAACTAATTCAAAATGCTAACTTGCTGTACGAAATTCAAGCTAAACTAATAAATAACAAACTGAAAATAATACTAACTTAAATCTAATTATCAAGAACCAATTTCAAAACTAACGATTTTAACTATTCAAAAACTAATGAAAGTTAAAGATTACTAATAAATAACAAATGCAGCTAATTACTAACTAGTAAAGGAACATGTATATGATGTCCTAACAAATTAACAAATCTGGAATAATAATGAAAAAAAACTAACCTACAACTACTTAATGAGTTAATTAAATTGAACTAAGAATATAACTTAGCTATTTAAGAAATACCAAAACTATTATGCAAGATGAAATCAAGAAATACTCAAACTAACATGCATCAACTAAGAACTAACCTAATTAATACATTAAACTGGAATTAACTATAGAAATTATAAATAATCTAGGAATAGCAACATAAGAAATAATTAACTAAAAACAATAATTGACTACTATGGTAAATCGACTAACATGATTAAATCTAATCTAATCTTTACTTCAACTAATTCATATATAATGAAAGTAACTAATTAATTTTGATAAAAACAGAAATTGACGTGAATTTAAAATTAAGATCTAACTATAAAAAATACTATTATCCAACTCGGCATGCAAATCGAGAAAAATGGCTAAATTAAACTATTATATATATATATATATATATATATTTATATTTTCAGATAATAAAACTAAACCTAATCTAATCTATATGCAATAAATATGCAATGATGAAATAAACTATATGCAATGATATGATGTATACTATGCAACAACTAAAACTATGAAACTACGGAGAGACGAGGGAGAAGAAACGTACCTTCTGATCCATTTTCGACGAAGGGGTTAAGAAGATAAAAAGTGGTCTTACCTTTGAGCTACACTTGCCTCCGTCGAGTGGGGGTAAGAAGAACCGACACCAGAGAAATGTTAGAAGCAAGGCAAAAATGAGGGAGAAAGGAAGAGATCGAGGGAAAACCAATTGGGAACGAGGAGGAGGAAGAGAAGAGGGAGAAGATGCCTGCGTTTTCTCAAGAGGGAAAAATGTGGGCTGCCGCTAAAGAAATAATATTTATACTAAAACTTCTAAGTTATGCGATTTTTGTGAAAGTTTAGATAATTTTCAAAAATTCCAAAAAGGGTCTTCCTCTAAAAACGTGTTTTCCAAAAAAAGAGACTACTTCTAAACTGATTAAAATTAATTAATTAACTCTTAATCTAATTAGACTACAACTTAAATAGTCATAAACTAATTTAAACAATGAAAAATATAGGGAAGAGCTTGAAATATGTGTTTTTTCTATATTTTCAATTTAAAGCAGTTTCTCAAAAACACTAATAAGAATGAGTTTTTAATATGATTTTTCGATGGATCATTCATAGAATAATATAAATAAAATGCAAAACTTATGCATGATCACCAGGTCAGGCAGGCTCAGACCAGGTCAGGCAGGCTCAAACCAAGTCAGGTAGGCTCAAACCAAGTGGGCTAGGTAGGAGAGGTTTTAGAGAAATAAGGAGAGCAATGTTGAGAAACTAGGTTTTGATGACACATAATATGATATACTGTCATATAGGCTTTAATATGATATGATAATATGCCTTCATGAATAATGTTATATTATGACTGGATATGATTTGTCATGTATTTAACGAGTATTTGATGCAAGGTTATTTCACCAAAAAAAGATGGAGACCTTCTGCTCAAGTACAACCTTTGATACAATCATACTCTCTGAAGAAAAAGCTTGATGGGTCATTCATTCTTAAAGATCATCCAAGGAGATCAGCTACTTCAAGATGAAGATTTTTTCTTCTTTAGAGTCATATGTAACAGAACCTTCAGAAGGATGCATAATGCATATTTCATATTGCATGCTTTATCATACAAAGCCATCTATTTACAAAAGCTATGTTTCATAAAAGCAGCACCTTTTTGAAAACTAATCATTGTACTTTCTTACAAACTTTTATGAAAAAGGTATTTTGACAAGATATAATAGCTCATGATTTCAAAAGCATTAATTGTACCTTCTAACATGCATTTATGAATAAGACAACTTGAAAAGAAATAAAAACTAATGATTTCAAGTATGAAAGAAAAAGACAAAATGAATTTAAGTCATAATACAAAATCGTCTACCTTGAATTGATAATATAAGAAAACTAATATTATTATATTATGTTTGGAAAATACTTTAGTTACTTTATACAACTCAAGAATGTCGACTTACTTAAAGTCATCATTCTTTCTGTAAACATTAAATACCACCTCAAAAGCATTTAAGAAATGACTATTTATTTAATCCCCACTCAAGAATGTCGACTTACTTAAAGTCATCATTCTTTCTGTAGACATTAAATAACACCTCATAAAGCATTTTGAAAAATGACCATTTACAAATAAAGTACTCAACAAAGCATTTATTGTACTTATATACATTTAAGTAAAGAAGTGACGATTTATAATAAAAATACTAATATACTACAAATCATTAAATTGAATAAAAACAAAACTGCATGATGATTTACAATCCAACGTTCAATGTACTACAAATCATTTATTATAAGAATAGACCTTTTACAAAATATATCACACCTAAAAATACTACAACGAATAGTGTACCCCAAATACTACACTTATAGAAAGAAGACTTTTTCGAAAATACAATACAATACACATATCTTTTTACACAAAGTTTTTTTTAAATGACTTGACATCTCACATCCCAAAAGGACAATCATTTCAAAAAGGCAACGACTATTTTCTTGAAGCTATATATACACTAACAAAATAATATTTCAAACAAGACATGTGAGCTTACAACGAGAAAAATTCCTATTCGATATTTGAAAAAGAGAGCCTAGAAAAAGAAAGAGAAAAGAAAGAGAAAAAGTCAAGAATAGCTCTTTGACAAAGAGTATTATCTGAGTGAAAAGAACAGAACATTCTGAGAATTCTTCATTCGTGCATTCATATCATTCTGAAGGTTCTATAGGAAGTATTGTAACTTTCTAAGTAGACCTCTGTGAAAGAGGGTGTTTCCCTTCTCTGTTGAGAGAAGTAGACCTCTGTGAAAGAGGGTGTTTTCCTTCTCTGTTGAGAGAAGTAGACCTCTGAGAAAGAGGGTGTTTCCCTTCTCTGTTGAGAAAAGTAGACATCTATGAAAGAAGGTGTTTCCCTTCTCTGTTGAGATAAGTAGACCTCTAAGAAAGAGGGTGTTTCCCTTCTCTGTTGAGAAAAGTAGACCTCTGAGGAAGAGGGTGTCGTACTATTTATCTGGTAACTCGGATTTTATAGTGAAAGGCTCAAGTGTTTTGCTTGGGGACTGGATGTAGGTCAGTGACTTGACCGAACCAGTATAAATCTTGTGTTTTATGTGTTGTGCCTTATTGCATTTTATTTTATATTATCGATCTATTTCATAATTCACTATTCACCCCCCCTCTAGTGGAATTTCAAGCAAGAGAGAGGGAGAGATTTTTATAAGAAAAGATAGAGAGGATGCCTATTTATAGGCAAAGGAAACCCCTTTTTAAAGTTTCCTCCTTCCTATTTTGCCCTTGGCTTTTTGGATAAAGATTGGAGGTTCTTTTGGTGTGGGGCCCACATGAAAAATCCATGAGATATTTTGTGGGTCCCACAAGATATTTTTTGAGAAATATTTTTATGGGTCCTAGCAATATTTTTGTGGGTCCCATAAAATTTTTGGGGTTTTGGCGATTTTTTTCTAAAAATTTTTTAGTACGCCATGCTCTTCGTATTGATGTAACTAAAAAAGTGGGCTCGTACAAATCTTCTAATTTTACTCAGGGAGGAAGTTATGTCTCCCTGACTGTTTGAGCATATATTTGCAAAGTTACAAATATCTCAAGTATAACTGGTTCATTAAAATCGATTCGATTCACATTTTGGGTTCATATGCTATTTTCTCTTTAAAATGCCTTATAAATTTATTCAAAAATTTTGCTAAAAAATTATGGGTCTTACATCATTACCCCCTTAAAAGAATTTTTTCTTCGAAATTCTGTTAGGAGTACTACATGAATAACTCAAGATATTTTTTCTGTATATTAGATTTATAATGTTATCAACAAAAGACTAAGTAGGCATGACATTTTTCTTACTAGTATGTCAATCGCCTAGTTTGATATCACTTTCATTCCAATCATAACCTCATATCACGATCCATGATCAATGAGGGTATGCTTCTCATATGTGAGTTCAATTTATGCTACAACAATGGAAGCTTTGTTAAATCCATATTCTTTCAACCAGCTATCAATCATAGCAATTTTGTGTAACTGTTTCATACACACAGATTATCCTCATAAGGATTAACCATATTGGAACAAGTTTCTTGTCAGATTACCTGATCTTGAAAACATACTTCTCATAGGTTCACCTTCGTCATACTCGCCTGATATTGGGTCAGTATATCCTCACAGAATCATACGAGCCAAGCTACTAGTTTTGAAATATGTACACTCACGTAGAGATGTACATTCTCACATGCTCGCTCTAGCTAGACTATTAGATCATGAATATGTAAAATCTCACAGGACTCTCTTCCTGAGAATAGTTTCTCAATATTTTATGAATTTTATTAAATGACTTTTAACATTCTAATTACGCAAACTTAGTTACCCACTTATAGGGTCGATAACCACCAATTTGGGCACAAGTACATATAAAATTTGATTTGACAAGTCCAAGATTTCTTTAAGGAATAAATACATGTTGCTTTAGATGACTATTCACAAGGTCATGAGCCACTTATCTAGGCTCGAGCATTCCTTTAATTTTGTCTTCCGACTGTCTTTCTATCCAACACAACTCTACCTATCAAGGTATTCAGATTCCTTGATATAGTCGTTATCCGTGAGTTGTTCGGTTGACACCGCATAGACATGACCCACCACGGGTTTCTGCTCTGCCTTAAGCAGTGATAGTCATTGGGATGGAGGATGCTGTTGTATTTGTTGAAAGGCTCCTCTAGATCCCATATTTCTTCATTTAAGATCTAAGGCCTTTTTGCGAAATTCTCTTATATGATGGTCTGGTTTGCCGCAATATAGGCAACCCCCCATATCACGGGGACAAACTCCTCTGAGGTTGAGCTACACCTCGGGCAACAAAAAATAGACTGTTGGTAGGGCTGATTGGCTTCCACCATCTGCGATGTCCGCTCAGCCGGTGAAATGAAATTCTTTACTTGTAAATCCCTCTTATGGAAAGGTGGTCGTGATTCCTGGCCACCTGAAAATGTCCTCTTGTTATTCTCATTGCTTGCTATAGGTCTCTTTCCTATGACCTCTTTGGATTGCTCCTAATCCGCGTTAATCTTTGAAGTTGTCGCTATGGTGGCTTAGAATGTCTGAGGCATACTAGTGATGACACGAGACCGTAGCCCTTCTCGTAATTTATTTATGTATTTATCGGCCATCTCCTGGTCAATGTCGAATAACCGAGAGAAGTATCACTCAAAATTTTGAAATTTGGTGATATAGCCGATAAGACTCATACCACCTTGCTCGTGCAAGAAACTCGATCTTTTTCTCATTTCTGGAGTGCAACGATGTAAACACCCTAAAATTTTGAAGTTCATTCCGAACATTTCTTTTCATAGACGCCAAAACCCTGCAGGGCAATATCAAGTCTCACTCCTAGGATTATCCCAGTCTAGAGATCAGTCTACCCTCATTTCGTCAATAAAATTACCATTTACTCCTAAGTCATCCTTAGTCTTTCATCTGTCAGACTTAGCCAAGCTAAGCTTAAGTTCAGAAAAGTTATAATGTCGATCATTTCTAGCCTCCCTGAGCTCACGATGAGTTGTTAGTTCATTCGAGCTAAATTCAATCCATTTTAGGCGAAATAAGCATATTTTTAGCTCGAATTTTAGCCAGACTATCCATGAGTCAGCCAAATCCAGTAGATCCTATCCTCAGGAGTCTGACATAAGTACATCAAGAGTTTTAACGATCTAGTTCCAATTCAAAATCACTTTTACACACTCAGACCGTTATTTTAGCTCATTTGAGCTCAATTCAATCCAAATTGAGCTAGCCTCAGCTGGTTGAGCTACTGTTCTAGCCCCAAATTTAGTTCATCTGAGTATAACCGGCTTCAGATTCAGTTCATTCCAAACCACTCCAGTTCAAATCAGTTTAGACCAGTCTAGTACCGTGTTTATGCCCCTGCAGGGCTAAGACCAAAAAACAAAAAATTATCCGGGACACTGTTTGTGATCGTTGCAAAAAAATTTATTTTGTTCCTTTTTAGGGGAAGAAAGAGAAAAACTCTCGCAAGGTCTCACTTGACCTTTTGTAAAGATATTTTGAAATTACTCACCTCCGTTTTGAAATTTGCAAGAAAATAGAGAGATGAGATTCGATCGTCGGTATGAGGTTCAATCGTTCGTGACACCTTTACCAGGGGTAATCAAACCAAGGATCGAATTTGTGCCTTTGTATTACCTAAATTTATCTAAGAAATTATTCTAAGTCCAAAATGCACATAGAATCAGGCTTATGCTATGATTTTGAACTGGAAAATATGTATGTTTTTGGAAATGCTTCAAAGATTTTGATTTTTCCAAGTGATTTTTGAAAAGATTTGAAAATATCCTTTAAGGAATGACTTTGAAGTTCAGAAATCGATTTTGCCTTGAGAAATTAGAATTTTGAAATGAATTTGAGTTAAAAGTTTGAAATTAAAGGTTTTGAAATTGAATTCAAAGTCAAGAAATTTGAAATTTGAAATTTGAAATTTGAATTTTGAATTTTGAATTTTGAATTTTGAATTTTGAATTTTGAATTTTGAATTTTGAATTTTGAATTTTGAAATTTGAAATTTGAATTGATGGAAAATCGAATTTGGAGTTGATTTAAAATTGAATTCAGAATCAAACTTGGAATTTTGAAATTGCTTTTTAGAATTGAAATTGAAAATTAGAATTAGATTTGAAGTTGAAAATTAAAATTGAACTTTGAATTTAAAATTGAAGAATCGAAATCTGAAATTGAAAATGTAATTGAATTTGAAAATTAAGTTGGAAATTAGAAATTGAAATTAAAATTTTGAAAATGAAATTGGAATTTAGAATTGAAAATTCAAAATAAAATTTAATTTGAAATAAAATTCAAGAATTGAAATTTAAAAAATAAAATTTTTTGAAATTGACATTTGAATTTAAAAATGAAATTCGAATTTCAAAATTTGAAATTTGAATGAAATAGAAAATTGAAATTGAAATTGAAATTGAAATTGAAATTGAAATTGAAATTGAAATTAAAAATAGAATTCGAAATTTAGAATTGGAAATTTGAAGGAAAATAGAAAATAGAAAATTGAAATTGAAATTGAAATTGAAATTTGGGATTTGAAAAATAGAACATTGAAATTGAAATTGAATTCGAAAATGAAATTCAAGTTGAAATTTGAGATTCAAAAATAGAAAATTGAGAATTGATTTTAAAATTGAGATAAAGATCAAAATTTGGAATTTGAAATAGGAATTTGAAATTAATATTTGGAATTGAAAAGTGAAATTAAAATTAGAATTTTGAAAATGAAAAAGGCGAATGAGATTGAAATTTGAAAATGGATATTTGAAATAGAATTTAAAATTGAATGAAATTAAAAATGAAATTAAAAAATAAGTCAAAAAATTATTTTGAGTTTAGAAATTAAAATTGTTTTGAAAATTATTTCAAAAATCACTTGGAGATTTTAAAAATAACTTGAAATAATTTAAAATGATGCAATTTTATCTTAAATGATGAACGCATTAAAAGAATTTTTTTGAAATTGAATTTAAAAGCAAATTTTATTCTTTTAATATAATTAAAACAAGATTAAATTTTAATATATTCATGACTATGGCCACAAATATATGTTAATTTAATCTTTATTTAAATTCTAATAAAGAATGAAATTAATTTTATGCTTTTATAGAATTAAAACAAAATTAAATTTTTATATATTTATGACTATGACCGCGAATATATTTCGAATTAATCTTTATTTTAGATTCTAATAAAGAAAGAAGATTCATTTTTGTGAAATATGATGATTTTTGAAATTGACTTAAAAGTGTAAGTCAATTTTTATATCTTAATAAAGAATAATAATTCTAAGTATTATTCATATTCTGACTATAGTCATAAATACGAACTTTACTCAACATTATTTATCCTTTATTAAATGGTGCACCCATTCGTGTTTCCATAGTATTTTTAAGAAAACAAAAAAATACAACAAATTAAAATAAAGAAAATTAAACTAATATGTTCATTCATTCTAAACTAAGCATAAAATAAATTTCTCATTAATTTAATTATTAAAATCCTTAAATAAATTACATTAATCGAAAAGAAAGAAAATAAAAATCCTGCAAAATGAACAAACATGTTAGAAATAAATGTAGGCATTTATGAATTTTCTTCAATTATTGAAAAATTGAAGAAAAATCTACAACATATCCTTTTTATGCCCTAAAAAATAAAGAAAAAATCCATAAACATGTCAAAAATTTATGAAATTTTATATGTATAAACTAGACCTAAAATTAAAGAAAACCCTTTTTACAAATTTTAAAAATGAGTTTTTATTAAAGAGGACACATCAAAACAAGTTGAATTGAACTTCAAAAAAATGCTTAAAAAGGCAAATGATAGTGTTTCGACTTCTGATCAGAACTGGATATGAAAACTTCTTAGAAATCACTGAAAATTTATGAAGATAAACTAGACATGTAAAGAAGAAATCTCCAATCTATAGATCTAGAAAATGATCCAATCTGATCAAGTTGGTCAAAAATTGGATAAAGCCTATGAAAGAAAAATCAATAGATTTATGGTTTTTTATCCGAATAATAGATAAAAAGGTAATAAAAATGTATAAAAATTAATGTGAATAAACTAGACATTCTAAGAAAAAAAATTCTTTTTACAAATCTAAAAAATTATCTCCCATTAGGGAGATATGAATGCAACAAGTTGGTTTTAAGTCAGAAAAATTCCTGAGATTGCAAACAGACAAGGTTTCAGATTAAAATGCAAAAGAAATAGAAATACTCTGTAGAAATAAATAATAATTTACTTAGAAGAAGTAAACATGAAGATGAAGAGGATCCATTTTACAAATCTCAAAAATGATCTTTCATTAGGGAGATATGACTATAACAAAATAGGTTAAAAACCAAACCCTAGAAGTGACATAGTATAATAAGGTTATAGTTTTTGGTCAAAACCGGATATAAAAACACCATAGAAATTAATGAAAATTTACATAAAGAAATTGGACTCAATTATGGAGATTTTACTTTTTACATATTTGAAAAATCATCTTTGGTTAGGGAGAAATTACTTTGACAAGTTGGTTTAATTTCAGGAAAAATTCGGATGAGGCTAAATAGCAGGGTCCGAATCCCATTTTTTTTGAGGAATCAAACCAACTCAGATTGATCTGATTTTTGGTGTGGATCTAGAAAACACATTGATAAAGATGTGGTAAAAAATCAGATTAAAATAAAACCTAATTATATACAAAATGATGAGAGCAAAAACAAACAAGAATTGAAAATACCATCTCAACATAATTGAATGGGATAAAATCTCATAAGTGGTTTGATCCAATGATCAAACATGAAATATACCATTCTAGATCATAGATGATAATAAAAATAATGTAAAAATATAAATTAAAGCATCGAAGATGAAATTAAAAGCATTAGGGCATAAATCAAAATTGATTTGACCCACATAATGTAAAATTTGATCTATTGAAGATCAAATCCTAATTTTAAATGGCTAAAATGAAAATACACAATGTAAATAGCAATTTGAATGGATCAAAATATAGAAAATAGAAATTTACATGGAATTAAACTAAATCTACATTGCTATCACACGAATTTGAAAGAAAATACAAGAAAGAAGGGAAGAAAGGGGGGGGGGGGTTGAGAAATTGAAAAAAAAAAATAGAAAAAAAAAAAAATCAAAAGACAGGGAGAGAGAGGAATTACCTTAAGCTTCTTCTTTTTTGATCCAGCAACCACTCCAAGCTTGAGCCACAAATGCAAATGAGGAGAGTTTTCTTCTTTGAAAAACTCGTCAACCTCAAAGGGAAAAGGAAGGAGAGAGAGAGGAGAAAAGAAGGGAAAGAGAGATTTTTTTTTGTTCTCTCAATTTTTCAACTTTTCAACTTATGAGAAGAGAGACCCCCAAGGGGTCTATTTATAGTTTGAGAATGGGGATGGCTTTTGCAAAATGTTGTGGGACTAAAAAAATCTCAAGAAGGAGATGTCAAGCCCATGTGGGCATTTCTTTTTTTTTTCAAATGGGCATAAATGACATTTCATAAAGTCTTTGACACATGTCAACCATCTTGCACATGGGTGCCCCATGTGGCAAAAGGGGGCTCACATGGGGTTGGCGCCAACCCCATGTGGGTCTTTTCCCAACTTTATAAATGGGCAAAATAGCTCTTTGTGAAATCTTTTGACACATGGCACCATCTTGCAAGAGGGTGCCCATGTGTGTCTTTTTTTTTTGTTTTATAGATGAGCAAAGTAGGATTCATTTGAAAATTTTGACACATGGCATCACTTATGAGTGATGCTCATGTGGGTTTTTAAAAGCAAGTTTTTTGTTTTAAAAAATGATTTTTATTTTTTTGATTTTGAAAATATCAAGTGACGCCCCTCTTTGAAAACAACATTTTTGATTTTTGGATTTTGAAATTAAGATAAAAAGGCAAATAAAATATGAGCAATAAAAAGAGAATTTGGAAATAATTGTATTTCAAAAATCCAATCTTGATTTATAAAATCCAATTTTGGCAAAAACTGTATCTAGATTGATTTTTTGAGAATTTTTGTAAAAATATTGATTTTGGTTTCCAAAATTTCAAAGATTATCTTGAAATTAGGGATAAAAATTTGATTTTGATTTTAAATTTGAAATCCACAAATTGATCTTGAATAAAAATTGGACTTTGAAACTGGATCTGGATCCATTTTGATATTTCAAAATCCAAACTGAATTTTGAACTGGATCTAGGGCATTTTTTAAGAGATTTTTGAAATTCAAAGGTTTATTTTAGGATTTGGGGATAAAAATTGGATTTGATTTTGAATTTAAAATCCCCAAATTTATTTTGAATAAAAATTGAATTTTGATACTGGATCTGGACCTATTTTGACATTTCAAAATCCAAACTGAATTTTGAACTGGATCCAGGGCATTTTTTAAAAGATTTTTGCAAAATAGTGGATTTGAATTTGAAAATCCAAAGATTGATTTTGAAATTAGGATAAAAATTGAGTTTTGAAAAGGATCTGGATCCAAAGTTTTGAAAAAGATTGGATCTGGATCTCGATTTGAAGGAATTTTGGTTCAAAATGGGAATTGAACCCTGAATATGGATTTCTGAAGAATTAAAAATGGGAAACCCCAAATTCATAATAAAATTGGGATTTCGGTTCTGGATTTAGTTTAGAGAATGAAATTGGATCTAAATTTGAATCAGAATCCCATAAGTAAAATTGAATCTTGGTTGTGTTTTTGCAAACGATATTTTTAAAAGATAATTTTCAATAAAACACTTAGAAAATCGTCAACCAAAAGTAATAAACCGACTTTCCACAAGAGTGGCAAGTACGGGTCGAATCCATAGGGAACGAGAAATATTCAAGTAATTCTAAAAATTTCAATTTATTAATAAACAATTATGAATCTAAGTCAACAATTACAACTCTAATAGAAATTACAGAATAACTACTAAAATTAACTAGACAAGCAATTGAGTTCTTCTTTTGCTCGCCAAGGGCAATTCTGTCGTTTCACCAATTCTCAAATTTTCACTCTTGACAAGAATAACCTTGGAATCTTTAGTATGCTTTTCAACCTAAAACAAAGAAAATACAAAGTTAGTAAACAATTATAGCAAATTAATCTAAGAGTTAAAATAAACCTAATTCTAAAGAAATTAACCAACTTAAATCCTAATTAACACTAAAGATCAAATAAAATACCAAAATAATTCTAAAAACTAATTAATCTAGGTCTAACTACGTTAATGGATGCAGATGCACTAACTAAAATGCAGAAAATACTGAAAATTAACAGAAAATGAATAAAACAATGAAATGACTATCTTACCCCTAACCAGTGCAAAAATGACTTCTAACAGCTTTTCACAAACAGACTGTTTGATAGAGCAAACGGAGTCCAAAATTCCCGAAATTTCTTTTATTCTGTAACTAACAGATTCAAGAATCTGACAGTTTTTACAGATTTGAAAAATTCTTTCTGAAACTCCAGATATAAGCGTTTCAAAATCAGGGAAAATTTGGAAATCGTAGGACCTGAAATTGAAAAACCTGAAAAAGCTGTTTTTACAAAACGCTTAAAAACCAGACCAAATCAACTCGAAATGAACTGAATTTTGGACTGCAGATAGTGAACACGCCAATAAAGAGAATAGAACAAAAATTTTCAGAAAACGCAAAAATGTTGCACATAAAATGATGAGTGCAAGACAGGAAAAAAATCGGTTTTCAAAATCAGTGCACTATTCACTTTGGAAATCTACTTTTGACACTATGCCTACAAATTAAATGCAAACCCAATCCTAAATGCTTCTAAATGGCTGTTAAAAGATAGAGAATGGATTCACTTAATTTAACTACATGAACAAGTAAATAGAGTATGCAAATCAAGGTTAGATCTAATCTAAATAACACATCAAATATAAAATAACCTAACTAAAGATGCAATACTAACTACAATGTCTAAAAGATTAAACTAATTAAACCTAATACAATGACCTAAACAAAATACTGAAATAAAACATGCAATGAACAATTAAAAGCTAAATGAACATGCACTTATAAAGAATCGTTAACTTAATTTACTAACTAACCGAACTAGCTTGCAAAACTATCTAATGTTAATCGAAAACTAAAACCAACTAAGGAACTAGGAACTAATGGGGTACGGTTTAGAATTTGACTTGAGCTAGGTTCACGCCCCACTTTGACCTTCTAGGTTGACTAGGGTAGACAAACTAATAAGAATAGAAACCGAAAGCTTAAATATTACTTATTAAAAACCGAAAATGGGAAGGACTAATTAAGTTAAATTCAATACACGTCTAAATGGAATTAAATAAACCCTAATTAATACCTACCTAAGGACTCAATACCTAATTTAACATTTAAATCAATACTTACTAAAAAGATTAAGTCTAAATCTAATCTATGTTAATATAGAAGGTTAGAAAAGAGGGTAATAAATGACAAGCCATGAATTTTGGAAAACTTGGATTATCAAAAATTGTCCAGCACAAAAGGATATGATTTTCCTTAATTGCTTTCAAAACCGATTTGGGAAGTTTGAGAAAAAACGTCCAGCCCAAAGGTTGTTACTCTCCTTAATTGCATAACCAATCAAATTGGAAAGTAAATAATGTGAAACTGTCCAACCAAAAGAGTCCACACGTTTTTTACTTTCTATTTTTTTTTTTTAAATAACAATTAAACTCCTTTCTCAAAATCGTGGTCACCTCTTTTAGAAAGAAATTTTAAACTTCAATTTTATTTCCCAAAATTTTTGAACACTCAATCCTTACTACTTTGGCTGGATACCCAAAAGTCAAGACTTGCCTTAGATGCTTTCCACGAATTTGGAGGAATCCAAAGTTACCAAACTTGTTTGGACACTAAAATTACCTCCTTGCCCTCTTTCACAAAAAAAATGCCAACCATGCAAGAAAAGGTGTCTTCAACCTCTGCTACACCTGCAAAACACAGCAAACACAGTTAATACCAACAAGGATCCAAAGAAATGGAGAAGAGATATGAAAGAAAGATGAATAAATGCTTGAATCTCAAACAAAACCCAATCCTTCAATGGTGGTGGCGTGGAATGAGAGGGGAGAAGAGGGGCTAGAGTAAGATTCAGCTGAGGGGCATGAATTCCAAGGCAAAAACCTCTAGGGCTGAGTGAAAAATTGATTTTATACTTTTGGCATTTTTCAGAAAAAGGTTTAAAATGAAAAATATTGACATGCGCCACTTTTAGAGGGGGTTTTCTGAAAAATTCTTCTAAATGGATATGGATTCACATGTGGGTTGGATTTAAGCTTTTTAAACATTGATCCAAGGTCCAAAACAACCTAAATGGGTTGGATATGAGTCCGATCCACCTCAAAATCCGTGCCAGAACACTAAAATAGCCATAACTCTCTTTTCTGAGAAAATGTGCACATTTGTGAGAAAATATTCTCTTTTCTACCTAGAGTATTAACTCTAATTGGGCTAACTTCATAGATTTGAGAATCAAATTCAAATATGTTGTTGTTGAGTTTCTTCAAGGAGGCTATTCATTTCCTTGATATGAAAAGAGAGGAAATATCCTTAGCTTCATAAAAGCAAATGGATGAAAGGATATTGATAAAAGGATTTCACATAGATAAATATGATTCCTGGCAGTTTGATATCTGGGACTTACCCATGATGATCTTTTTGCACTCTTTTGAGACATAAAGATTGAGCTTTCTTGGGTTTTGGCGAGAATTTCATCACATCAACCTTCAACTTAGAGATGTTCTGATTTTCTCTAGAAGGGCATGTCACATTCTCCTTCAACTTGGAGATGATCAAAGTCTTTCTTTCCCCTGGGAACTAAATTGATGATATTGCCTCTTTGATTGAAAATCTCTTAATGATAGCATAGATTAAATATCTTTTAGGGTTTGTCGGGAGGTTCATCGCATCAGCCTACAACTTGGCGATGGTTTGAACTTTCCCTGGAAGAACATGTCATATGTTCCTTCAACTTGGAGATGTTCTGAGTCTTCTTTGGCCCCAAGGATCTAACTTATTCACCAGTCTTCAACTTGGTGATGATTGAGAGATCCCTTTTACAGACAATCAATTATTTTTGCATGATTTAAGAAAATTGAGTGGATTTTTTTTATCGTGTGGGATATTTTCACTGTCTTATTGCTAGAAGAATTGCCTTTAGAAATGTGTCATAAATATGATCAATATCCATTCATTTCTGGCTTTTCAACATCATTGAATTTTTCTTTACCGGCCATATCAAGGATTTTCTTCATCCTTTTGGTTGATCAACAGAAAAACTTTAAATTTTGTTCTTTCTTCACAAAAGCTTCACCCTTTTAGAGAGAATATTGAAGGTAGTTTGATGTAAATCTTTTGTGCAATAAAAATTTTGAACTCAATAAATATTTTTGATAACAAATTGGCAAAATATCCTAAAATCCTTTGTGAAATAATTGCTTGATATCGGATTGACACATCCGTGACTAGATTCTCCTCTCTTTTTCCCCAAAAGAGAGGCTTAGGCTTGACCCTTGACCTGAACAGGTAAATACTCCTCTCTTCTTTAAAGAGAAGGTGTTTGCAAAATGAAACTTTCGAAGAGAAACTAAGTTTTCATCAAAACTCTTTAATCTTAGGCTTCTCTTATGGAAAGTCGGCTAGTGGGTAAGGTCGATGAATATTACAGAGGAGAGAGTCCATCACAATCTCTCTGAAAAAGGGTCCTCTGCAATGGGGAGGCCAAAATGAGAAATTGGGGGCCATAAAAGAAAATGAGCTTCCGTCGAAACTCTCCCTGAAAAAGGGTTCTTTGTGTAAAATTGATTGTTGTTTTGCAAACAGTTCGCGAAGAAATGAGTCCCTTCAAACTCTCCCCCAAAAAAGGGTTCTTGCGAATAGAAAATGATTGCATGCGAAAGGAACGAGCTCCCTCAAACTCTCCCTAGAAAAAGAGTCCTTCGCAAGAGAAAATTGATTTGGTTTTTGAAATGTTTGGCCAATTGGAAGCGAGTTCGATAAGAGGGTCGAACCTTGAAACACTTGATTGGCAGAAATTGCAACTCGAAGGTTGAAAAATGATTGAGATTGATAAAATTGCAACCCGAAGGTTGAAAAATGATTGAATTGCAACCCGAAGGTTGAAAAATGATTGAAATGATTGAAATTGATAGAATTGCAACCCGAAGGTTGGAAAATGATTGGAATTGATAAATTTGGTTGACCTGAAAGTCTGAGCATGAATTTGAATTTAAAAGTTTGACCCGCTCGAAGGCTGGATTTTGAAGAAAGTTCAACTCAGAAGTTGGATTTTCGAAAGAAAGTCCGAGTCGAAACTTAGTTTTGAGAAAAAGTCTGAGTCAGAACTCGTTTTTGGAAAAAAATCCAAGTCAAAACACATTTTTGGAAGAAATTGTCTGAGTCAAAACTCATTTTTTTAAAAGAGATCATCCGAATCAGAACTCATTCTTGAGAAATCATCCGAGTCGGAACTCATTTTTTAGAAATCGTTTGAGTCAGAACTCATTTTTGAAAGAGATCGTTCGAGTCACAACTCATTTTTGAAAAAGGTTGCCTGAGTCAAAACTCATTTTTGTTGTCCGAGTCGAAACTCGTTTTTGAAATAGATCGTCCGAGTCAGAACTCATTTTTGAGAAATCGTCTGAGTCAGAACTCATTTTTGAGAAATCGTCTGAGTCAGAACTCATTTTTGAAGGAAAATTGGATCAGCTTGAAAGAATGTCTGGGTCGGAATTTGGATATTCAAAGGAAAATTAGATTTAACTTGAAAGAAAATCTGAGTTGAAACTCAGATCTTCAAAGGAGAATTTGATTAACTTGAAAGAAGGTTCGAGTCAGAACTCAGATCTTCAAAGGAGAAGTAGATTAACTTGGAAGAAGGTCTGAGTCAGAACTCAGATCTTCAAAGGAGAATTAGATTAGCTTGAAAAAAAGTCTGAGTCGAAACTCGGATCTTCAAAGGAGAATTAGTCCAACTCAGAAGCTGGATAACTTAAAAAAAATGACCAGCACGAGGACTGGGTTTAGAAAATGATTCGATTGAAAATTTTGAACATGACCAGTATGAACACTGTATTTTGAAAAGGGATTCGATCTGAGATCGAATCTTGGAAAAGATTGGTAAAAATTGCAAACTGAATTTGAAGATTGACAAATTTTTGAAGATTCCAGGAAGCTTAAGATGGAAATTCTTGACCCAAGATAGATTCAGACAGAGTTGCATTGTTTAGGATCACCCCTTACCCTGAATGGGAAATTGATGAACATTTGAAAAATGGATGAAGATTGATAAAATTGATAAAAATTGATAAAGATTAATGAAAATTGATAAAGATTGATGAAGATAGAGCTTGTTCGATCTTGCCTGCATGTAGGATATTGGAAGTGAAAACAAGTCTTTGTAACAAAAGATGCCGCAATACACCAAGGAAAGAAAATCTTGAGTGAATGAATAATTGATCATTGTTATTAAAGGAAGCTCCTTGAAGAATACAACAAAGATAAAATAGGCAATTTAGGTGTAAAATATGCAGAGCATTGATAGGATCTGGCAACTTCACCCCATCTGTATTGATCAGGCGATATGAATTGCGTGGTAGTGCTTCTTTGACCACATAGGGACCTTCTCAATTGGGCGACCATTTTCCATGTAGGCGATGCTTGAGATGAGTTGTTGATCTGAGTACCAGGTCATTAACTCGGAATCTTCTTTCGATAACAGACTTAGCATACTGTCGGGCTATCCTTTGATGATAAGATTGAGCATGTTCAACTGCTTTGAGTCTCCTTTCATCTAGTAGATCAAGTTGTACCAATCTCTGCTGCTGATATTGATCAAGTGGAAATTCTATAAGTGAAGCAAGTTTTTGAATGTGGAGAGGCAAAACTACCTCAGTCCCGTAAACAAGCTCTGAAGGAGTGACATTGGTTAGAGTCCGAATGGTAGTTCGGTATGCCCAAAGTGCATCATGAATTTTCTCATGCCAATCATGACCCGTTTCCACCATTCTTTCCAAAATGAGAATCAAGATCTTATTGGTGGCTTCTGCCTGACCATTCCCTTGAGGATAATAGGGGGCTAAAAAGTGATGATGGATCTTGAATTTTGAACAGAAAATCTTCATCCTCTCATTCTTGAAATGTATACCATTGTCTAAAACAATGTCATGTGGTATGCCAAATCGACAAAGAATGTTTTTGTGAATGAAAGAGACCACATGGCGGCCTTCTACTGTACGCAGTGTGACAACTTCGACCCATTTGGTAAAATATTCTATGGTGGCAAGAAAATATTTATGGCCGCTGAATGTATGAGTAATTGGACCCACTACATCGAAAGCCCACATAGAGAATGGCCAAGGAGATACAACTGATTGCAAATATACGACTGACGCATGAATGGAAGGTGCATGCATTTGGCATTTGATGCACTTCTTCACAAATCGATAGCAGTTCTGCTGCATGGTTTTCCAATAATACCCTGCCAGAATGATCTGTTTGACAAGATTTTGGTAACCAACATGGCCACCGCAAATACCTTCATGCGCTTCTTAAATAATTTTCATGGCTTCATCATTGTCTAAGCACCTGGCGCACTCAACACTGAATCCACAGTGGTAAAGAACATCGACAAGGATGAAATATCGAGCGGACATGCAATGGATTACTTGTCTCTCCCTTTTTGGCATTTCTGGTGGAAAGTCACCAGTTTCAATAAAATCCTTGATGTCTTGATACCAAGGTTTCTTCTTTTGCTCGACCTGATTTATCTAAATGACTGAAATGAAGGCAGGTTGATCAAGTCTGCCGACCTCAAAAGAATGACAAAATTCACCTCCTTTGAAAGACATGATGGAGCCCAGACTGGCCAAGCTGTCGACTATTTGGTTGTATTCCCTTTTGATATGATTGAGTTGAAATTCTTTAAAAATATCGATGAGGGTTGAAGCAATTTTTTGATAGAGAATTAACTTCTGATCTTTCACTTGCCACTCGACCTTGACCTGACTGACGATGAGCAATGGATAGCCAAAAGCTTGCACTTTTTTAATGTTGAAACTTTGCAGAATTCTTAGGCCTTGTATTAGAGCTTCATACTAAGCCATGTTGTGAGTACATTGAAAGCTGAGCTTGAGAGAATAAGGGATCATTTCTTTCTCAGGTGTAACCAGTAAGATTCCAATCTCTATGTTGGCCATGTTTTTAGAACCATCGAAAAATAAATTTCAAATGGGAGATTGTTGAATATTATAGATGCACTCATCAAGAAAATCATCTTCTGCTTTAATTTCTTCTGTTAGGGGAAAATCTGCCACCCATGGTGTGGTGAAGGAAGTTTTCGACTGATCACGAGTGACCAACTTGATTTGATTGTAACTTGAATATCCATCCATAAAAGAAAACATGGCATGACTTGTGGCGCTATCGATCAAAAGATCAATGTTAGGGAGTGGATAATCGTCCTTTGGGGTGGCCTTGTTGAGATCTCTGAAATTGATGCATATCTGAACTTTTCCATTCTTTTTGAAAACTGCAACGATATTTGCCAGCCAGTCAGCGTAATCAATGGCTCAGATGAATCCTGTTTTCGACAAATCTTCAAGTTCTTCTTTAACTTGTGGCACCACTTGAGGATCCATTTTCCTTAATTTTTGCTTGGCTGGCTTGAAATCTGGATTCAAAACAAAGAAATGTTCGACCAATTTGGGATCTAAGCCTAGCATATCTTCATAAGTCCAGGCAAAGACTTCTTGATGTTGCCTAAGAAAATTGATGAACATTTCCTTCTCCTCTGCATTCAGACTGGTGCCGATCTTGAGGATTCTTGGATAATCTTTAGAGCCAATATTAATATCTTATGTTGGATTTTGAACCAAAGGCGAGGATTCATCTTGCTTCTGAATATGGGTGAATTCTGGTAATTCTTGAATGGTTGGGTCAAATTCTGCGGGTTCTGCAGACTGTTCTGCCACTTTGCTGACCTCTTCATTTGCCTTTATCTGGTGAATTCTTGCTGGTTTTAAAACCACTGACGAAAGATTTGGAATGGCAATGAGCTTCCTTATCGCTTTAGGAGGCATTCTGAAAATATTGGAAGAAAAAAAAAATTTAGGAAAAAAAAATGCAAGAGAAGATGGCACAAAGATAAGGAGAAAATTGATATATTGACGATTGAATATTTACAAGAAGATGACCGACTAAGAAGAAGAAACTAGGACTGCAACGTCCTTTACAAGGAAGAAAAAATAAGAAAGTGAGAAAACATTGGCATTGTTGCTCTTAATTTGCCTTTTTGATGAAGACTGTCACTTTCTGAGATTCTTTGCCTGTGAATCCCAGTCCTGTTCTCTCTGAATGGCAGACAGGGATGACGAGTTCTAGCCTGCCATCCTCATTCTTGCCCAAGCCTTTGAAAGGCTGGTAACCATGTTTAATCAGGAGATCAAATCATTTCTTTGCTTTGGAAAATTAAGGAAACAAAGGATGATATTTGAAGGAGGTGCAATTCAGACGCCCTCCAAGCTTAAAGAAATGTGGTCCTTGTCATTGGACCATTGCTGCAACATTCACAATAGACTGGGCTTCTTCCAGCTTTAGAAATTCTAAGCTTTCACTGAGGATAACTTTATTTCTTTCCCTGATGCTAGGGATGTCTGCTGTAAAGGTAGGACGGGGAATTATGGGTTGCGACAACCTCTCTTCTGGATCTTTCCCCAAAACTATGGTGATCATGCCATCTTTTGACCACTTAATGCATTGGTGCAGTGTTGATGGAACGACATTCACATTGTGAATCCTTGTTCATCCCAGTAAGAGATTATATGTGGGTGGCAAATTAACGACATGAAATAACACATTGTGCACTTAATAGTTGATAAATTTTTTGAGGAAGATCTTCCCCTTTGCCGTCTGCCCGTGGTTGTCAAAACCATAAATTATGATAGGGTCTGGCAGGTATTCTTCTTCCTTCAAGCCCAAAGCTTTGAAGGTTATTTCTGGGCAAATGTTAAGGCTGCTGCCTCCATCGACAAGTACGTGGGGGACGGTCATTCCCCTGGTCCTCACTATGATGTACAAGGCATTATTGTGAAAGCAGTGAGGTTTTGGCAGATCTTTTCAGAAAATGTTATGGGCGTGTTGGTCATGACCTGGTTGACGATCTGAGCCATGTCTTGAGGAGTTGTGCCTGGTTTGACTTTGATCTTCTTTAGCAAATCGTCCAAGACTTGCTGGTGCTTGGAGGAGGCGTGTGCCAATGTGATCGTTGCAAATTTTTTTCCCTTTTCTTCCTTTTCCTTTTGAGGGGAAAAAGAAAGAGGCGAGAAACCCTTTGCAAGGTCTCACTTGACCTTTTTAAAAAAGATAGATGTTTTGAAATTACTTGCCTCTGTTTTGAAATTTTGTGGGAAAAATAAAGAGACAATATTCACTCGTCGGTATGAGATTCAACCATTCTTGACGCCTTTACCAGAGGTAATTGAACCAAGGATCAAATTCATGCCTTTGATTTTGCCTAAATTTGTCTAAGTGATTATTCTGAAATCTTAAATGTACATAGAATCATGCTTGTGCTGTGATGTATGCTTTTGAAAATATCTCAGAAATTTGAGTTTTCCAAGTGATTCTGAAATGGATTTGAAAATACTTTTTTAGAAATGTCTTTGAAGTTAAAAAAATTGATTTTTGAATTGAAAGGTTGAAATTTGAAAGCTTGAAATTGAAGATTTTGAAATTGGATTCAAAATTGAGAACTTTGAAATCTGAAATTGATTGAAAATCGAAGTTAAATTGATTTTGAATTGAGAATTTGAACTTAGAAATCAATTTTGAGACCTTGAAATCAGAATTGAAATTTTGAACTTGAACTTAGAATTAAAATTTTGGAATTTTGAAAGATTGACTTTTGAAAAAGATAAACTTGTAAATTGAAACTGAATTGGAAATTAAAAGTTGAAATGAGAATTTAGTTGAGACTTGAACCTCAACTTCTGAATTTTGAAAATGAAATTTGAAATTAGAGTAAAGAGTTTGAATTTTGAAAGTTTGAAATTAAAATGGAACTTGAAATCGATTTTTGATTTGAAATTGAGACCTTAAAGTAATTTTGAAATTTGATTTGATGTTTGAAATCAGAACTGAATTTAGAAATGGAGTTGGGAATTTGAAAAAGAATTTTGAACTTAATATCGGAAATTGAAATGGAATTCTAAGTTAAAAGTAAGAATTTAAAAATTAGAAGTTTTAAAAAATCGAATTTAGAGATTTGAAACAAGTTTTAAAACTGAATGAAATTGGAAATAAAAGAGATGAATCTCAATTTGTAAATGAAAGTTGAAAATTGACTTTGAATTTTAGAAATGAAAACAGTGTTTTTGAAAGTTCCTTTCGAAAATCACTTGGAATGTTGAGAATAACTGAAAAGAATTTTAAAAAAGATGGCAAATTATGATGCAACTCTATCTTAAATGATGAATGCATTAAAAGAATTTATTTAAAATTGAAATTTAAAAGTAAATTTTATTCTTTAATAGAATTAAAATAAGATTAAATTTTAATATATTCATGATTATGGTCATAAATATATTTTAATTTAATCTTTATTTAAATTCCAAGAAAGAATAAAATAGATTTTTTTATGCTTTTATAGAATTAAAGCAAGATTAAATTTCCATATATTCATGACTATGGCCACAAATATATCTTGATTTAATCTTTACTTTTAATTCTGATAAAAGAAGAAAATATACTTTGAAAATATAATGTTTTTTAGAAAGGTCCTAAAGTGTAGGTCAAATTTTATTCCATAAAAGATAAAAATCCTAAGTATTGTTCATATTTTGACTATAGCCATAAATGCAAATCATTTACTTAGAGTTATTTACCTCTTATTAAAATGGTGCACGTGCCATTCATGTTTTCCCATAGTGCTTTTTGAAGAATAAAATAAAATGAAATGCCACAAGCAATTATGAGAACTATATGCTCATATATTCTATTCTAAATAGAAAAGTAGAAATTCTCATTAATATGAAATTATTACAATCTTAAATTGAAATTGAATATTGAAATTCCTAATCTAGGAAAAGAAATCAGGATCTCTCATGCTTCTCTACAAACACAAGATATCACAAGGCAACAAAAATACAAAATATAGAAAGAAATTGAGAATGCTATGTCAAAACTAACATACATATGGTTATGCTTATGCTATAATGGAAATGCATATGCATATGTGAAGATGCAATGCCTAGGATAAATGAAGAAATGCATATACATAATGAAGAAATGCAAATGTATCTGCCTAAGTGCAATGCCTATGCTAATGAAGAAATGCATATGCATCTGTGTAATCATCGCAAAAATTTTCCTCTCTTGGTATTTTTCTTTCTTTCTCCTCTTTTTCTTTCTAGCCTCTATTTCTCCTTTTTGAAGAAAGAAATGAAAAGACAGAAAAGAAGAGAGAAGAGAAAAGAAAAGAAAGAAGAAAGAGGAACTCTTTTGCGAAGGTCTCACTTGACCTTAATTTTTGAAAAGATTTTAAAAAAGATTACTTGCCTCCGTTTTTGAAATATTTGTGGGAAAAATTGGGAGACGGGGCTCGCTCGTTAGTATAAGGTTTGACCATTCCTGGCGCCTTTACCAGGGGTAATCGAACCAAGGATCAAATTTATGCCTTTTTGCTTTGTCTTAATATTGTCTAAGAATTTATTCTAAGTCTAAAGATGCACAAGGAATCATGATTGTGTAAATGCAAAAGATGTATGCTCTTTTGAGAAGAATTTGGAAATTTTATCCAAGTGATTTTAAAATTATGAAGAAATATGATGGGAAAATGGTTTTTGAAAGTTAAAGATGCACTTGGAGGAGTTAGATTTTCTAACTTAAGATTTAGAATAGATCTTGAGTTTTGAAATAATCAAAGATTGAAATGAATCTGAATTTTGAAGAAGGGAGTTTTAGGAAATAAAAATTGAAAGTTGAATATGGACTTCAAAAATGTATCTAGAATTGAGAGTCAAGATGGAATTTGAAGATAGAGTGGAACTCTAGATTGAAAATTTGACATCAGAATGAAAGGTGGGAGAAATCTAGATGGGATTTGGAATTTAGAATTGGGTGTGAAACCTGGAATCCATAATAAAATCGGATCCAAAATTCAGAATCTGAGATGGAATTGGATCTAGAATCTAAGATGGGATTTTGAAAAAGTAGAATTGGATCTAAAAATCTAGAGTCCTAGATGGAGTTAGATCCGAAGTCTGGAATCCAAGATGGAGTTGAATCTGGAATCTAGAATCCTAAAGGGGATTGGATCCGAAGTCTGAAATCCGAGATGGAGTTGAATCCGGAATCTGAAATCCTAAATGGAATTGGATTTGAATTATGAAATTTTGAACATGTATTTGGATTTCAAGATCTAAATTGGATTTAGATTGGGATCTTTAAAATATCCAATGTTGAAAAAGTAGAAAATCAGATTTTGAGAAATCCAGAATTGAATTTGAGAATCCATATTGAATCTGAAATAGATTTGAGAAATTCCCATGGGATTTGAAGATAGGATTGGATTTCGGAAATCCAGATGAAACCTGGAATTGGATCTGAGAGATCTAAATTGACTTTTGAGATTGGAAAGGAAGGACAAAAAATGAAATTTGAATCAGGACATGAATCCGGAAACTGCAAAATTAAATTAAACTTTTGAATTTTGATCTGAAATGTTGAATTGAATTTGTATTTGATTTCTGAAGATGAATGTGGAATTTCAAAGTTTGAATCAAACTTTGAAATTCGATTTGAATAGGAAATTGAATTTTTGAAAAAAAATGAATTTTGAAATTTCAAAGTCAAATTGGATTTTGAAATTGAAATTTTAAAAAAATGAGACAGAATTGAAAAAAAGAATTTGAATTTATACATGAGAATTGATTTAAGAAATGAAGAAGGTATTTGAAAAATTATCTCAAAAATCACTTGAATTTAAAAAAAAAGAATTTTGAAAATATGATGTAATTCTATCTTAGATGATGAAACGAATTAAAGAATTTTGAAATTGAATTTGAAAAGCATATTTCATTCTTTAAGTGAATTTAAAATAAGATTAAAGATATAATACATCCCTGACTATGTTCATTGAATGTATTATATAATAATCATATTTAAATTCAAGTGAAGAATAAAACATTTTTTTGTGTTTTTATTGAGTTTAAAATGAAATTAACTCTCAATATATCCTGACTATGGCCATTGATATATATCTTGAGTTAATTTTAAGCTAAACTCTAATTAAGGAAGAAAATATTTGAAAACATGATGATTTTTGAAAAAGATCCAGTGTGGATCCAATATTATTCCATAAAAGATAAGAATCCTAAGCATTGCCCATATTTTGACTATGGCCATCAATGTGAGTCATTTGCTTAGAATTAATTACCTCTCATTAGAATGGTGCATGTGCCATTCGTGTTTCCCATTCGTGAAATTTTTGGAATAAAGAAGAAAAATGGTATGAAACAAGCAATTCTAGAAAATATGCATGCTCATACGTTCTATGCTACTGCAGGAAATTTAAAATTCTCATTATAACATAGCTATTACAACTTTGGATTGAGTCTGAAATAATGAAATCCTAATCTAAAGAGGAAACCAACGTTTTCTACATATTCCCTGCAAAAACCAAGTTAGTACAAGGCAAAATAAAAGAATATGAAAACATCTTGTTGAAGACTCACATATACATGACCATGTCTAGATTGATGAGAAAATTCTATATGAAGATACCTATGTAACTCATCATTTTGATGAGATAATGAATGTGGGGATAGATATACAGTGCATCCTGTCAGTGAGAAGATATAGGTTAGAATGTGTATACAAGGTACTAGATCTAACTGGGATGCATACAAGATGCAATACGCAATGGGCTGGATGCAAGTACCAAGTGATGCTGGAGGTAAAAGGTGATGGTGGAGAAGTGAATTTGCAGGTGGACATATACAAGTGAAAATGTATAGGAAGCATGGAAGTAGTGAAAATGTGGTGGCAGGGTGGTGAAAACGCAAGAAACTGTAGGTATTGGATGGTGACAGTAGTGGGATGAAACTACTGTAATTGTGGTGGCATTGTATTTACATGCAGGGGAAGGTACTGTATATTGATGCACAGGTTATAGTGTAATGCAATATTACTGTACATTTATGAAGGAAGTGGGCATAGAGTCACTATAGTGGTTGAGGCTACTGTGAGTGAAAGTGTAGTGTTATGCATAATAGTGCACAGGTGGGGTAGGTGAAGCAGTGACAACTGCAAGCAATGTGCATCGGTTGTGCACAGTGTACGACTGTGAGATGCAAAAGCAAGATATAGGGCTGAAGGATACACTATTGCTGTGAAGACAGTAGATAGAGTGCACTGGTGCTTTGACATATTGGGTAATGGAGATGCAATAGGTAAAGGGGCTATGGCAGATAGTGGAAGTGGAAGATTTCAGGAGGTTGATGAAACAACAGTAAGCATAATAGTATGAGTGAAGAGACATAACAGGTAAATAATGCAGCTGAATGTAAGTATATTAGGTGGTATATATGACAAACGATGAAGATGTTATGAGTAGCTGTGAACATAACAGGTGGAGTATATGTGTGTGTGAAAATGAAGTGAAGAAGGCATTGACGTCCAAGGCTGATTTAGCTGGCCCGGATAAGATGGCAACTGATGGGTCGAGCAATCTCAAGGAACCTTGCAGTGTCTTTTTTTTTTAAATGTATTCTTCAACTTTTCATCACATCTGATCTCCCTCTCGTTTGAAGGACCCAAACCTCCGTCGCTGAATGCTCCCACATAAGATCGCAGTGAATGTTGTCCAGGGAGACTGTGAATAGCCTAAATCAAGGCCACACAATCCAAGATTTCAAACATGAATGAGGCTGTCTAGGCTCAGGAATTTCAGTTGACAGTTGCTTCATTTGAGAAATGTTGATTTCTGATCATGTTTCATTAGCTCATCTACTTTTAAGTTTCCACCTTCATGAGATCCCAACAGTAAAACCAAAATGATGAATTCAAATGGAGGATTTCCTGCACATGAATTAAAATATCTAAAAATGTATACTATCATGACGAATTATATTAGAACAGAACATATGGAATTTCGGCAGGAACAGGGCACCGAATAAAGCAAATGGTGAGTAACTCTGAACACCATATACTATACACTTGTGGATAAAACCTAAGCTCTATGAACTAATAAAAGGAAAGGGGCAATCAGCTTACCTTGGCACGGTTAATCTGTGGATTCTTTTCAACAGCCATGAATCAAGCATTAGTGAAACAACTTCCATAGTATTAACCGATATGCTTAATCAACTGATGTGGATAAGATGGCTAGGGGAATCAGGGCAATAACTCATAATTTTTAACAAGCAAATCAAGTGTTCCTATGTGACTTCATGCAGTGAGTCCCAGTGGTGTTATTGGTGGTATCTTACTCTGTTTGACGTCAGCCACATCAGTTGATTGACTCCAGGAAATCGCCTTGAAGGTATGTGGATGATCAAGAATGAGGTACAGAAAAGTACTGGGAACCCAACCAATGGACATGGATGGCGATTTTCAGGATCAGTTCCATACAACACTATGATATACAAAAAAATATATAATACATGATGCAAGAGATATGCAGGTATATGGATGATTAAGAATGAGGTAAACGAAAGGAAAAGAAAGAAAAAAAAAGCAACAATAATAAAAGAAAATAAAATTAGAGAGATCACAAAGCATGTAGAAACTTTGGCCATCTACTTATTCACAAAACTTCCACATGGTAAAATTAGAGAAAACATAACTTGAGAGATAAAACTCAACTAGTGCATGAGCTGATAACAACCTCTATATGCTATAACTATGGTTTCAAACAATCCATGTCTAGAGTTGCAGATAGCCTTGCACTATGATTTGGTCCAAAATCAGGTAACCTGAGTAAAATTAACAATTGATCATGATTACCACATTTATGCTTCCTAAAAGGTGAAGACCAGATCCAATCAACAAAGAATTCTACCCCTAGGGCCAAGGGGATTATATCTACAGAATTAATGGAGTTCACTTCAAGATTTGACAATCATGAAGATCAAGATGGATAACGTGCCTCCAATCTTTTACTGCAGGAACCACATCCAGGGAAACCACTCCCAAACAAAGGAAAAACGTGGATCTCTGGTCGGAGTTGAAGAGAGTAGATTTCACGACACAGGAACCATGACTTTCATAAGGTCACTATAATGGGAGAAAGGCCCAAACATCCTAAGGCCAACCTTAGTGGACTGATTTAAGGAAAGTAAAACAGCTTGCCTCAATGCTTTCAAAAACAAAACAGGTGGGGTTGGGGTTTAGCAAACAGAAGTGACCCAAAATAAAGGGGTGAGACAATGAAAACATTGTAATTCCTATAGATTTGATAGGCACGGATGGATGATGTGAATGATAAGATAAAAAAAGGGGAAAATATAACAAAATTACTAAAGATACAATGATTCAACTCTTGATGAAGGGAGTATAAGACAGATGATGGCCATACTACACCAATTTTGGAATGTTGAAAGGCTGGCTAAATGCATCTAAGGATGCAACTAGATGCATGCAGGGAAAAAAAACTTTAGCAGGGAGTCACGAGAGGTATGATATAATGAAGCATAGCTATTATCGTTATATCCAGTGATGCTCAAGCACTTGGTGCTGATTTGAAACAGGTTCAAAAGGGACGAACGACGTGAAGCAGAAAATCAAATCTAAATAAAAAATTAAATGAAGATTGAAAATCAAACGGGAAAGGAATATTAAATATTGCGTACAACCTAACACAACAAGGCAAAACTGCAATCAAAATGAATGAATGAATCGAAATACAACTGGAAGAAGCAAGAAATCAAGTGTAAACTGGAACTTAAAATACACAATGAAAGGAAAAATCAGAATGAAACAGAAAAAAAATGTCCTGCGATACATGGGATGGTGATGAAAACGATTACATAGATAGAATAAAATATAACAACTAATTCATGAGAAAAATAAAGGAAAGCATAAGGGAAATACAAAAGATCAGAATAAATAAATGATGCTGAAAGAAATATAACCCGGAAAAGGGTGAAGTTCTGTTGCAAAAATGCAAGTCGACACTGCCATAGGCAGATCGACATTGCATACATTGCTTTAATAAACAGAAAATAAAAAAAAATCTAAAAAAAAGGGGATTGTGAATTTACAGAAGGGGAAACAGAGAGAGGGAATATTTACTCACGGTTTTAGTTGATCGGGTGATGCTTCCTCTAGAGATTGAAGATAAATCAGATTCTTTCAGTAGACCAAAAGAGAGGAAGAAACAGGGGAAAGAGGAAGGAGTTGCGTGAAGGAGGAGAGCACATGGAAGGGTGAAGACGGTTGATGAAGGCTTTCCCTTTGTGCCTCTTTTAAAGAGGGGGAAAAAGGTTCGAGAAGAAGGGCAGTTGAAGATGAGCGAGGGAGGAAGAGGATCGAGGAGATGCCCTCCATCGCCCCCCTCTCTGCGGTTCCTTGCAATGACAGGCCGTTGGGAAATTTAAAAAATTTCAATAACAGGGCTCCTTTTAAAAAAATTTCTTAAACGGGGGTTTTAGCAAAAGAGGGGTTTCAACAAATAGATAAAACTACTCTTTTTCTAATTTTTTGAAGAAAAATCCGAAAATATAAGGGAAGCGTGAGGGTTTTAGCAAGCGGGAACCCAAATGAAGTTTTTGAAGGGTTTTTGTAAAAATTATTATTTTAAAGTATTCAAGATTTTCTAAAATGAGGTTTTTGGAAAATATCGGGTTAGATTTGAAAATTGGGATTCTAGAATGGATTCGGGTCTGATTTGGATCGGAAATTGGCTCAGGAATGAAAATTGAGTTTGGATTCTAGCGAATCCGAGAAATAAATGGAATTTTGGTCAAAAATTGACCCAATTATTTCAGAAGACAAAGGTCAGGGATAAAGAAAGAATTTTTGGATTTTTTGGAAAATTTGGGGTGTTCATAGATGCCCCTCTTTGCTGCTAAGCCGGTTGTAAGCCGAGCTTAGTGGCAAAGAAGACACGCCAAATTTTCTTTAAAATGCCCCAGTTAGAAGGTCTGAACTAGGTGTGGAAGAATTTGTTTTTGAGCAACATTATTCTCAGATTTGGCTCCTTATCCTGAAAGGTTTTGGGGAGAAAATGAAATCCTCAAAAATGAAAATAATTTGGACAGAAGAAAATAAGGAAATCGTGATCGGACTTTGGGATGAATATCCCGAAATGGTAAAAAGAGAGGTTTTAAAGAAGTCTCATGGCCGAGACAAAAATAAGATTTTTTTTTTAAAAGACACAGATTTAACCCTTGACCTGGATGGGATGAAGATATTTTGAAAAACCACGATGGAACATTTTTGAAAAATACCTCGTGCGACGAGGTTCAGGTATAATCTTTATTTGAATGGATATACAAAGCATGGATTCCTTGATGGGGAAAACCATGATGGGACTGGGATAAACACCTCATCAGAATGAAGCAATTCTCTTTGAAAAATATGCACAACGCTAGGTTGCATCAAAATGGATATTGAGCATTTATTTCATTTTTGAATAACTAGAAAATTTTGCCAATAAGATAAAATTGTGGTTGATTCAAATGCTTGAAAGTGTGCACTATGTGCGAAAAATATTCTCTCTTTAACCTAGAGTATTTCCTCCAACGAGGTTAACTCCCCGATTTCTAGAGTCAGATTCAAATTTTAAAGTTGTTGAGTTTCTTCAAGGAAGTTATCCATTTCCTTGATATGAATAGAGAAGAGATACTTTTAATTTCATAGAAGCAAGTAGTGAAAAAACATTGATAAAATGATTTCACATAAGAAAAGACGATTTCTGACAATTTTGGCAGCTTGATATCCTGGGGCTTTTCCCATAATGATCTTTCTGGCACTCTTTTTGAAACATTGAGCTTTCTTGGGTTTTTGGCAGAAGTTCATTACATCGTCCTTCATTTTGGAGATGTCCTGACTTTTCTTTTTTTTTTCTTCGGGAAAGGGTACGTCACAAACTCCTTCATCTTGGAGATGCTCTAATCCTTCTTTTTCTCAGGAATTCTACGGGTGATATTAGCTCATTGGTTAAAAATCACTTGATGATAACAGCAACCAAATATCTTTTAGGGTTTGTCGGGAGGCTCAGCGCAGTCGCCTTTATCTTGACGGTGATCTGAACGTTCCCTGGAAGGATCCGTCACAAACTCCTTCATCTCGGAGATGATCCAAATCTTCTTTGACCCCGGGGGTCGAACTCGCATATTCGTCTTCATCTTGACGACAATTGAGAGATCCCCTTTGCGGATATTTGATTGTAGCTTAAATAAATGAGGAGATATGGATTGAGTGGATTCTTTTTATCGCTCAGGATATTTCCACTGCCTAATTGCCAAAAGTCGTCTTTAAGCATGCGCCATAGCTATGATCAATATCGATTCACTTCTAGCTTTTCAACATCATTGAATATTTCTTTCGCTAATCATACTAAGGATATTTTATACATCCTCTTGGTTGATCAATAGAGAAAAGATTTGAACTTTATCCTTTTTCGCAAAAAGCTTCACCCTTTTGAAAGGAATACTAGAGGTGATCTGAGATGATTCTTGTGTGCATTAAATTTTTTGGAATCAACACATTTTTAGCAGATTGGCAAAGTTTCCGAGAATCCTTTGTGAAATAATCACTCAATATAGATTTTGATAGGACCTCAAGCTTACATTTTGGAGAAATAATGTAAGGATTGGAAAATTCGACCAGTAAGAACTGAATTTGGCAGAACCAACTTAAAAATGAGGTTAGGTAAAGAATTTTGGTAAAGGACCTTGGTAAAAGAATTTGCTAAAGGACCAGTGTTAAACTGGAATTTTGAGGAGGATTTTGGTAAAGGAATTTTTGGTAAAAAGATTTTGGTAAAGGATTTTGGTAAAGGACCAGTGTTAAACTGGAGTTTGAAGGACCAATTTGTGAAAATTTGGAATTTTGAGGGACCAATGTAAATATTTGGAATTTTGAAGGACTAGGATAAAACTGAAATTTTGAAGGATCAATTTTGAGAAAATTGGAATTTTGAAGGATCAATGTACACATTGGAATTTTGAAGGACTGAAACTTGAAGAATCAATTTCGAGAAAATTGGAATTTTGAAGGACCAATGTACACATTGGAATTTTGAAGGACTGAAATTTGAAGAATCAATTTTGAGATTTGAAGGACCAATGTACACATTGGAATTTGAAGGACTGAAATTTGAAAAATCAATTTTGAGAAAATTGGAATTTTGAAGGACCAATGTACACATTAGAATTTTGAAGGAGCAGTGTAAAAACTGGAATTTGAAGGACCAATTTGTGAAAAATTGGGATCTTGAAGGAGCAATGTAAAACTAGAATTTTGAAGGACCAATTTGAGAAATTAGAATTTGGAAGGACCAATGAAAACTTTGAAATTTTGAAGGACCAGTGTAAAAACTGGAATTTGAAGGACCAATTTGTGAAAATTGGAATTTTTGAAGGACCAATGTAAACATTGGAATTTTGAAGGACCAGTGTAAAACTGGAATTTTAAAGGACCATTTTGAAAAAGTAAAATTTGGAAGGACCAATGTAAACATTAGAAATTTTGAAGGACCGATTGGAATTTGAAGGACCAATTTGAGAAATTGGAATTTGGAAGGACCAATTGGAATTTGAAAAACCAGTATAAAACTGGAATTTGAAGGACCAATTTGAGAAATTGGAATTTGGAAGGACCAAAGTAAACATTTGAATTTTGAAATTGGAATTTGAAGGACCAGTGTAAAACTGGAATTTTGAGGGACCAACTTGAGAAAATTGGAATTTTTTTTGAAGGACCAATATACACATTGGAATTTTGAAGGACCAGTGTAAAACTGAAATTTTGAAGGACCAATTTGAGAAAAAATGGAATTTTGAAGGCCTAATTGGATTTTGAAGGACTAGTGTAAAACTGTAATTTTGAAGGACCAATTTGAGAAAATTGGGATTTTTGAAGGACCAATGTAAACATTGAAATTTTGAAGGACCAGTGTAAAACTGGAATTTGAAGGACCAATTTGAAAAATTGGAATTTGGAAGGACCAATTGGAATTTGGAAGGACCAGTGTAAAAGCTGGAATTTGAAGGACCAATTTGAGAAAACTAGAATTTGGAAGGACCAATGTAAACATTGGAATTTTGAAGAACCAATTGGAATTTTTGAAGGACCAGTGTAAAACTGGAATTTTGAAGGACCAATTTGAAAAATTGGAATTTGGAAGACCAATGTAAACATTGGAATTTTGAAGGACCAATTGGAATTTGAAGGACCAGTGTAAAAACTGGAATTTGAAGGACCAATTTGAGAAAATTGGAATTTGGAAGGACCAATGTAAACATTGGAATTTTGAAGGACCAATTGGAATTTGCAGAACCAATTTGAGAAAATTGGAAATTTGGAAGGACCAATGTAAACATTGGAATTATGAAGGACCAATTGGAATTTGAAGAAACAGTGTAAAAACTAGAATTTGAAGGACCAATGTAAACATTGGATTTGATGAAGGACCAGTGTTTAACTGGATTTGACAAGACCAATGCGAGAATTGGATTTGGTGAAGGACCAGTGTTAGACTGGATTTGGAAGGACCAATGTGAGAATTGGATTTGATGAATGACCAGTGTTTAAACTGGATTTGGAAGGACCAATGTGAGAATTGGATTTGATGAAGGACCAATGTGCGAATTGGATTTGGTGAAGGACCAATGTTAGACTGGATTTAGAAGGACCAATATGAGAATTGGATTTGATGAAGGACCAGTGTTAAACTGGATTTGGAAGGACCAATGTGAGAATTGGATTTGATGAAGGACCAGTGTTAGACTAGGTTTAGAAGGACCAATGTGAGAATTAGATTTGATGAAGGATTTTGATGGAGGACCAGCGTTAGACTGGATTTGGAAGGACCAATGTGAGAATTGGATTTTATGAAGGACCAGTGTTAGACTGGATTTGAAAGGACCATTATAGAAGACTATGCTGCTTCTATGAATGGTTTCAGGATTATCCCTTATCCCGAACAGGAAATTCAGGTTTATCCCTTAACCTGAAGGGGAAAAGAAGGAATTTTGAAGAGAATAAACCTGAAGCTTGAAATTTGGAAGGGATTAGCCGGAAGGCTAGATTTTGGAAGAAGGTCCAACCCTGGCAGTTGGGTTTTTTGAAAAAAAGGAGAAGAATCCGAGTTGGAACTCAGATATAAAAAAGATGGATGGACCAACCCGAGGGGTGTGTGTTGAAAAAGAGAAGAGTCCGAGTCGGAACTCGGATATTTTAAAAAGATGGATGGACCAACCTGAGGGTTGGGTTTTGAAAAAGAGAAGAGTCTGAGTCGGAACTCGGATATTTAAAAAGATGGATAGACCAACCTGAGGGTTGGGTTTTTTGAAAAAGAGAGAAGGAAATCCGAGTCGAAACTCGGGTTTTTAAAAGAAATCTTTAATCAGAAGATTGAATTTTGAAAATTGCCAGTGCGAGGACCGGATCTTAGGATCGAGAATGACTAGTTCGAGGACTGAATTATTTGACTTGCAATGAAGAAGACCATCATAGTTAATTGCATGTGATCTGATTTTCAGGATTAACCCCTTATCCTGAATGGGGAAGAATAAAATTTGAGAAGAATTGATGAAAAGAGATAGAAATTAATGAAAGATTTGACAAAAATGAAGAGAAAAATCAGGGAAATTTATGAAAATTGTCTTGTAAAAGAATTCTCATATGTAGCATCGTTGCTCCTATGAGTGGTCTCAGGATTATCCTCTATCCTGAATGGGAGAAGAATAAAATTGATTAATTTAAAAAAAAAATGATAAAAGGTCGATAAAGAATCAAAAGAATTGATAAAAAATGATAAAGAATTAATAAAACTGATAAAATTGATAAAGAATAAGAATTAACAAAGAATTGACAAAGATTGAAATAGATCTGATAAAAAATGGTAAAATTTGGTGGAAAATTTGAGGATATTTGGAAAACGATGAAAGACTTCAGGATTATCCCTTATCCTGAAGGAAGAAGGACCTCGCAGGACAAGGTTCATGTTTATCCCTTAACCTGAGCGGGAAATTCAGGTTTATCCCTTAACCTGAGTGCAAAAAAGAATAAAGGAAATACCTCATTGAAAAGAGGTATCAGGTTTATCCCTTAACCTGAAAGGGTAGCTGAAAATAAGAATTTAACAAGAAGAATTAATAAAAAAATGGATGAAAAATCAATAAAATTGATAAAATTGATAAAGGTGAATAAAATTGATAAGACTGATAAAGATTAAAAAATTGATAAAAATTGATAAAAATTGAGTTTTGTTTGATCCTGCCTGCACGTGGGATCTTTAAAATGAGATGAGAGTATTTATGAGAAAGTCATTTTTGGAAGGAGGATCAACCAAGAGCTGATCTTTCGAAGAAGAATCAACACGAGGGTTGATTTTGAAGAGAGATCATCATGAGGGTTGATTCTTTGAAAACAGTGGTTAAAAACCGATTTTGAAAAGGAGGATCAACGCGCTGGTTGATTTTGAAAAAGATTGAACCAAAATTTTGAACCTTTGGTGATTATGACGAAGATTTTGCAGAAAATTTCACAATTTTGAAAAACTCTCATAGGTAATATCATTTCTCTCATAGATGATGTCGGGATTGTCCCTCATCCTGAAAAAAATAGGAATTTGATGACAAAGAGAATTTTTGAAGTGAAAAAGGTGTCCCAATATGGCGAAAGAAGTAAGAATTGAACACAAAGATATGAAGGAATTTGACATTCTCATTGATAAGCAAAAACTAAAAAGAAGACTCGAATATTTACAAGTATGTGATTAAAGGATCACAAAAGACTGGGGCTTACTTGCCCCTACAAGATGACTGCTAGAAGAGAGAAAAATAGAGAAACTTTGGTATCATTTAGTTCTTGGAGTGGTCCGGGAAAGGCTTGGTCAAGACAGCGGGCTGCTCCTCATCTTCGTCCTCTATCAAAAGATTTTTATCGATGCAGTCCTGAATGATGTTCTTGAGAACGAAGCAGTGTTCGGTATCATGCCCCATTGCTCGGTGGAACTTGCAGAATTTATCCTTCCATTTTCCCAGGGGGACCGGGGGATCAACAACTCTCAGAAGTTTAATCATATCTTTGCTCAACATATACTCCAAAACATGCTCGAGGGACTGTTCCAGAGCAGTGAATTGGCGGTCATAACCCCAACCTTCACGTTTTATCTTTTCCTTCTGCTTGGCCGGAACTGGCTTGTCATTTTGCTTGAAGGGTTCCTCTCGCTGACCTATCTGCTTGTTCTTGCTATCCTTGCTACTACTGCCGCCGGAGGTGGTCAAGAAGGTATAATTCACCTTTTTTTTGGGGTCTTGACTGCTCTTGATGAGAGTGATGCCCTCATACATCCCATTGTCCATCCCTATCTCGAGCCACTCAGCTCGTTCAATAAGTTCTATGAATGATTTTGATGGGTAGGTGGAAATAAGGCTTATGAGAGGCTGAGAAAAGTTGTTCAAGATGACTTGGAGTGCGTGCTCCTCTGAGATGGGGGTTCTCATTTTGTTGCATGTATCTCTCCACCTCCGAATAAAATCTACGGCCTTCTTTTTGTCCTCTTGTTTCAGATTGTACAAATGATTGAGGGTTGGCAGTGCTTCAGTATTGAACATGAACCGTTCCACAAACAGGTTAACGACTTTGTCAAAATCTCGCAGCTGAACGGGATTGATGTGTTCTGCGTACCATTTTGCTGTTGTGCCTTTGAGACTGCGCGAGAAGCACAAGAAAAGAGCACGGTTGTCTTCACTGAATCTGGCACACTCTACGAAGAACATTGCAAGATGAGCCTTTGGGTTGCCGGATCCATCAAATTTAATGAATTTTCTGGGGAGGTCTTCCAAGTTTCTGTCCCCATCTAGACCGAGGTAGAAGTCTTGCCTGGTATACACTTTCTTTCCCTTATCTCGAATCTGCAGATCTTTGACCATCTTAGTCAATACTTGAATTGAATCTTCTTTCGGGACCCCCTCTCTAGGCTTGTTCACGGACTCAGGCTCTTCCGCCACCTTCTTGGGTTGTCGCAGATGTTTTGGGATGAACACAAATTGTTCTTCTTCGGAATCCTCCTCCGCCGATTCTGTATCCTCAGAAGTGGTCCTGCTGAACTTTTTTCTTGTTGATCCTGACATGCTTTTTCACTGATTTTCTCTTGATCTTGTTCTTGGAGGATGTTTTCTTTGAACCTGCCCCAGCTTGTTCGGACATCATTTTTGCCATCATCTTTTGAAATATTTTTTACATTGCTGGATCGACATCATCCTCATCTGAATCATGTTTCCGGGATAATCTGGGAGAGTTCACTTCCTCCACCTCACTGTCATCGTGCTGCTAAGCTGCCCTCCTTCCTAGTCTTGTTTGAACCATGATGAAAAGCCTGATGTTTGCTGAAGAATAAAGGAAGGGTTCAGTTTTTGGAGAATTTTTGGGAAAAGAGAGATGATGAAAGAGATTTTAAAAGTTTCGAGAAGAGATCTCTTGATAAAAGAGATCTTGGATGAGAAAATAGAATTTTTGAAGGTATATTTGACGATGGATGACAAGACCTGAATATTTTGAAAAATTGCAGGCAGGATAAAAAAGAATTTAAGTAAATCAAAAGAAAAGAAGAAAATACGCATGGACCTTTTGAAAGATAGAGAAAAAAACTTAAAAGAATGTCTAGGGTTTAAGAAATTTATGAAAGAATAAAGAAATGAAAATATACAATCCTGGATTTGAGAAAATAAAAGAATTTTTGTGATATAAACATCCAGGGTTTTTGAAAAATAAGAATTTTCAACATAATATCCACAAAAGAATCAAATTATACAAGCAATGATGCACAAAATAGCACTCCCTAGAAGCTGACTCTAAATGCAATATTTGAAAAGGTTTGTAGGACCTTAATCTTAACTCTAAAGGTTCAGGTCATCTGATTCCAATCAAGATACGCCAATATACTCAAGCTGAAGCTCGAAGTACGTGACATAAGAATATTTCTCCGCTTCTAAGGTAATGACTTCCCAACATCCTTGAGCACCTACCGATATAACTCGGACTATGGCCCTTAGGTACGTGATAGGGTGGCGCTAACCCAAATAAGTGATCCAGTTGTGAGGCTCTCTCCCGAACTATGGTTCAGTGAGACAGCCCAGCAACGTGAAGACCAGGACAATATAGGTAGGGATGTTTTTCAAAAACATGTTTAACATGCAAGAAATCAGATGTCTTTAATGCAAGTCCTAAAGAGTTAGATTTAAAATGAAGAGAAGCATACACTTGCATACATTGTTTGCATTCAATCCCTAGAATTGAGGAGAGTTGTATTTCAGACCTAAGTCTAAGTGAACATGAATAGATCTCCTCAATATGGTCCTACCAAACCATACCTAAACCCTATATGCATTATGTCAACTTGAACAAAGTCTAGGCCTCTAAGGTTTGCATGAAAATGAAGATGACATTTGAAGAATAAAGATTTAGATAATATCAAAGCAAAGCAAAGGCATAGATTTAACCGGACGAAGACGAGTCCCATCACGGTCGCCAAAACTGTGATCATCGCAAAAAATTTTCTCTCTTGGTATTTCTCTTTCTTCCTCCTCTTTTCCTTTCTAGCCTCTATTTCTCCTTTTTGAAGAGAGAAATAAAAAGACAGAAAAAAAGAGAAAAGAGAAAAGAAAAGAAAAGAAAGAAGAGAGAGGAACTCTTTTGCGAAGGTCTCACTTGACCTTAATTTTTGAAAAGATTTAAAAAAAGATTACTCGCCTCCGTTTTTGAAATATTTGCGGGAAAAATTGGGAGACGGAGCTCGCTCGTCGGTACGAGGTTTGACCGTTCCTGGCGCCTTTACCAGAGGTAATCGAACCAAGGATCGAATTTATGCCTTTTTGCTTTGCCTTAATATTGTCTAAGAATTTATTCTAAGTCTAAAGATGCACAAGGAATCATGCTTGTGTAAATGCAAAAGATGTATGCTCTTTTGAGAAGAATTTGGAAATTTTATCCAAGTGATTTTGAAATTATGAAGAAATATGATGGGGAAATGGTTTTTGAAAGTTGAAGACGGACTTGGAGGAGTTAGATTTTCTAACTTAAGATTTAGAATAGATCTTGAGTTTTGAAATAATCCGGGTTTCCAAAATTGATATTTTTACCCCCGAGATTCTAAATTTGGAAATATTTTCTTGAGAAAAACAATCTGGATTTATTTCAAACTCAAATTTTCAAAATCTATGCTGGATTTGCTTCGCAACGGGGTATTGAACTTCAAATTCCGAGCTCATTTCAAAAACTGCCAAAAATAGCTCGTTTCAACCAGAAATTTTCTAAAAAGACCATTCTACCCCTATGATTCCAAAAAATGAATTTCAAATTTGGAAAGAGCGCCCACTCTGAGATGGCTTATCTACTTGCATTTTATTTAAAAATAAAATAAAATATAAATATTTCTTTTTATTTATTTTATCATTCTCTTTTTATTTGTTTTTTATTTTATTCTATTTTATTATGCATTTTTTAGAGGTGGGACCCACAAGAGGGGTCGACCAACCTCCTCTCCTTTCCTCTTCTTTCTTCACCTCTTTCCTTTTTTTTTTTTTTCTTCTTCTTTCTTCTTTTCTTTCTTTTTCTTCATTTTCTTTTTCTTTCTTTCTTTCCTTCTTTTTCTTCCTCTTTCTTTCTTCTTTCTCTTCTCCAGCCCATTCACTTAAGACTCTTCTCCTTCTTCTTCCCTCTTTCTTCTTCCTTCTTTCCTTTTCCTTCTTCCCCTTTTCTTTCTTTTTCCTTCCATTCCTTCTTTCCTTTTTTCCCCTCTAACTATTTCCCGTAGGGCCACACGTCTGAAGAGGTTCACGCCTAGCACTTCTTCCCTCTCACAAAAAAAAAACCACTTCATATTAAAACTTAGGACTTGATTTTTATCAAGCACTAAGTCAGGACACAAAGCATGGGATGCTCTCACTACCTCTCCCATTCCCTCACACGGCTGTGCATCTTTTCTCTCCCTTAGTCTCTCTTTCCCCTTCTCTTGTTCAACACCCTACCTCTTCTCTCCAACTTTTTTTTAGTTGTTGCAGCAGTCACCCCCACGGATTCGGCAGCATCCTTCAGCTCCAGCCATCTTCAAGCAGTTTTTTAGTAGCTGGCATGCCTTCTAGTGTTACTCAATCTTCTGGTTGCAAGCTCCATGGACATAGTTGCTATGCAGAAGTTAGTCTGGATTTTCCTTGCATGGAGGCTGAAAATATGTTGCAAGAAAACTCAAATTCCCAGATAAAGATTGGCAAGCATGATGTTGCAGACAAAATATCTTCAGGCATGATTGGAAAAGGTGAGCAGAAGCAGGGATCATCAGATCATGTATCGTTTTGTGAGAAAGCATTTATTTATCCAGCTGAAGCATTGCTGGTCCTAGTTCCACAGACAATGTTGGCTAGATCATCTTTGAGAAGATTTTGGTTTAGAGATTGGGCTGGTGCATCAATGCTTGAAACAGGCCCACTGTCGAATTTATTTAGTTGTTGTTTCTCCTCATGGAATGAGGGGCAGGCTTACCGGTTCTTGTGAAGCATGTGTATGGCAGCAAAGGTAAATCTCTTTGCACATGATGTCTTTTCTTCATTACCTTATGAATTTGGTGTAAATTCAGGTTCATGTGGCTGGAGAATCTTATGTAGAATGTTTATAATATTATTATTTTTTTTTTATTTTTTTTCCTTTGAATGATAAATGTTGTAAAGACAAAAGATCCATCTAAAAAAAATAGATTGGATCTTCCCTCTTCGCAGCAAAGCAAAAATGGTCCACGTATCTCCTGATTTTTTTTCCATGTTTTATTAGCCTCATCATATAGATTCCATGTCTTTTCATTCATTTAGATTTTTTTTTTTAGTTTTATAGTTATATTATTCATTTAGTTTAATGCTATTAATATCTAATACTTAGTTCATAGGTTTTTCACTTAGGCGCAAAATACTATTGTTATCTCATGTATGAATTCTAATTCATAAATCTTGAAATTTTTAGGTTAATTAGGTTTGCTTGTTACTAATCCCCTGCAAAAAACCTAGATCCATTTGAGGTATATAAACTCAGAAAACAAATCAAATCCCAAACTGGGATTTTACATTTTCAGAATTTTCAATTTCTGCTTTAGCAGACAAGAACCTCCGAAACCACCCTCGTGGGAGATGCGAATTGTCCTCCAAAAATCACAGTGGATTCATGATTGAATATACTAATGATCTGGAGATTTTGAAGTTTTTCAAATTAGTTTTGACCTTGTCAAAAATCGGATTTCCCAGACCCCTGAAAAAATCTTGATTTTCCTTTGTCAGGGTGTAGACAGACCCTAATGCATCGAGTCCGTAGCTCGTCTGTAGAAACTTTCAACATGAAAGTTGTTTCTAGCATATTTTTATGTCATTTCCCAAAATTGGGGGATTTTTAGAACTGTTTCAGTATTTTTCCCAAAATTTTTGTTTCTGTCTGACAGATTCCAATATCCAGAAATTTCAGAGATTCGGGTCTCTTATAATAGTGTGCCCTTTTCCAAACCGTAACCCGAATCCCAATGATGCAAAAATATCTAATTTTTCTATGTTTGTCAGAGACATTTTCTCACAATTTCAGCCTTTTCCCCATCTGTTTACTATTTTTCCCATATTTTCTACCAAAACCTGTCTGTTTCCCCCAAATCCTAGAGTCGCCGGATTCCGATCCGACTTGCCGGAGCTGTACAGCTCCGACCATAGGTCAAAACCAGAAGGTGTAAAAGGAACAAATCCTTGCCTTACTGTCCTATGTCACCCCATAAAATTTGGAAAATGTTTATGGAAATTTGATATCCTAAATCCCGCTTAGAATCAGCATTTTAGGCAAAATTTTGATTTTCTTAGGATTTTAGCTATTTTCCATATTAAGAAAATACAAAAAAATTAGATTTTAGAGCTTCATTCTGTTTCTAAGGTTAGTTTAGGTGTCCATGCCAAATTTGACTCAATTCCAAGTTCATTTGCTTCATATGTTAGTTTATCTTTAAATTCAGAAGTGAAAATCAGGCGAAAATCAAGTTTAATTTGATATTTTATGATATTTTCGTCATTTTAGGGTTTTATTCATGTAAATAAGCATGCCATATCATATTAAGGTTAATTTCAATCTCATTTGCATTTCATATTTTCCATTTTTGCAAAATTTATTTCAGAAAACCCTGGTTTCAAGGCCATAGTCTTGTTATCAGGGTTATTTTGGTCATTTTGACCATAATTTCGAAATTTCAATATCTAATTTCATAAATTTTCATGCATATCATCATATTTTATCATATTATGTTTGATTTATTTCATTTGATTTTCAAAATTCCAAAATAAAAAAAAATTCTTTCAAAAAACCCTGATTTCAAGGTCATCAGGGGCATTTTTGTCATTTTGACCCCAATTTCGAATTTTCAAGTTTATTTTCGAATTTTATTCATTATTTCTCATGTTTATATCAAGTGGGGTATGAATTTGGGTTTATATCTGAATAATATCCGATAATTTCCCATATTTTTGGATAAATTCAGAAAAACCTACATTTTTATGCTAACATTGTTTTCTAGTTTTGCAGGAATATTCAAGAAGAAGACTTAGTTTTATTTTTTTATTTCAATTCAATGTATCATCAAATGTAATAATTTGGAATAAGAGTTACTTTTCTGCTTAGAATAGGATTGCATTGCATATAGTTTAATTTCTGCAAATTTCAATATTTGATGTATGATTCATGTGCATTTATTTCAAATTCACTATGGTTGACACAAATGACACGTGCACAAGCTCTTATAGAGTTTATAAACTCGGTGAGATTCGTATTTATGGCCATAGTCAGAATACGAAGAAAGCCAAGATTTATGATCTTCATATTAGCCACATTCAGCCTACACTCTTAGGCTAACTTCAAAAATGCACTGCATTTCTCAAAGTTTCAAAAGAATTTCCTAATTCCTCAATTGAAATTCCTTTTCAAATTCACATTCATTCATTCATATCATTCAAATTGCATTATTTTCAAGTTCATTTTCCAATTTAAATTTCAGAAAAATCAATTTTCTCAAGGATTTACCAAGTCTTTCTCAGGATTTGATTTTCTCAGAATCCTAAGTTTTCAAATGACATTTCAAAGCATTTCCCAAGTTCAGATCAAGATTTTCCAATATTTTAAGATTCTCAAATTTCAAAATCCCAAGTTTTCAGAAATTGATTTTCTCAGAGTTCCCATTTTCCTGAGAATCTATTTTTCATTTCAAAAATCATTTTCCAATGAGCTTTCTTGATTTTCTCAGAATTCTCAAATCCATTTTCTCAAAAAAGCAATTCCAAATCTCAAAAATCGATTTTCCCAAGATTCAAGTTTTCAAGAGAATTCATTTTCCAATCCAATTTCTGATTTCCAATGAAATTCAATGATTTTCCCAAGAATTCCATTTTCAAGCACTTCTTCAATCATTTTCCAAGCATATTTCAATTTTCCAAACAAACATCATATTTTCTCAAACTTGCATTATTTTCAAAATCTAATAGCACAAGCCTAATTCTCTGTGCATTCTAGAAAAAATAGAGCATAATTTAGATATTTGAGTCAAGTTAAAGCACATAATCGATCCTTGGTTCAATTACCCCTGGTAAAGGCGCCAGGAACGGTTGAACTTCGTACCGACAGGCGGATCCCATTCCACGGAATTTTCCCGCAAATTTTCAAAACGGAGGCGAGTAATTTCAAAAACTATTTTCAAAACTTTGGTCGAGTTTGACTCGCGAAATTCGTTTCTCTCTCGCAAGAGGGGAAAATTTTTTGCGATGATAACAGGTTTGGCGACCGTGATGGGACCTGTCTTCGTCTGATCAATTGTGTGCTTAACTTAGTTCAATTATCAAAATCGTGTTCTATGGAATGTCAGCTTTTGCTTTCTGATATCATGTGAACCTAGGAGCCTAGACTTGAACCCAACTGACATGAACTGCATATAGACTAGGCATGGTTTGGTAGGACCGATTGATGAGAATTATTCATGCTCACTTAGATTTAGGTCTGAAATACAACACTCCTCAATCTAGGAATTGTATGAAAACAATGCTTGCTTCTTCAAAAAATTTCAAAATCTCTATCTCTTTAGGACTTAGAGCCCTTTGTTTGCTTGCATGTGCTCGTGTTTTAAAAACCACCCCACCTAGGTCTTCACATTGCTGAGATCTCTTCCAGAACCATAGTTCGAGACAGAGCCTCACAACTGGGCCACTTATTTGGGCTAATGCCCCCTGCCACGTACCAAGAGCCATAGTCCAACGTATATCGGCAGGTGCTCAAGGATGTTGGGAAAACACAAGCCTAGAACCGGAGATGAATTTTATGCCACGTACATCGGGCCTCGGCTCGAGTATATCGGCATAACATGATTGGACACAGATGATCTGAGCCTAGAGTCAAGATTAGGGTCCTAAAGCTCTTTCAAAATTGATGCATTTAGAGTCAGCTTCTTAGGGATTGCTGTATATGCATAATTGTTTGTGATTGAATGTATGATATTCATTTTCGTCTTGTTTTCTCATATTTTTCCCAATTTTTCCAAAATACCAGACAATTTTCCAAAATACCGCATTTTCCAACTTTTGTGAAATATCTCCCTTTTCTCAAAGACCCTGGATGATTTTTCCAAATTATCCACCTTTGCTTCAAAACTCCAGAAGTTTTTTCATTCTTTCATTCCTCTGGACTTCGAATTTCCAGCTTTTTATTTTATCCTGCCTGCAATTTTCAAAAATTCTTGTATTTTTCCAAAATCTAATTCCAATCTTCCTATCTTTCAGTCCAATGGCATCCAGTCAGCTCGATTCTGTTTTTTCTGAGAGTCACATCTCATACGAGGTGCGACAAAGTCTTCCTGAGCATCAATCTCTCAGCACTAGACCTTTCTTCCCCCGGTGGTACTACATTTGGGTAAAAAACTTCTCTCGTATGTTTCCGGACCACTTGAGCGATTGCAGGTTGGAACTGACATCTGCAGTGAGAAAGTTGACAGTCAACGACAATCTGATCCATGCACTGGCAGAGCGGTGGAATCCGTGCACCTGCACATTCTGGTTTCCGTGGGGCGAGATGATCCTGTTGATGGACGAGTTTTCAGAGATTATGGGACTGTCTGAGCCAGCCGGTCAGCCGGGAGATCCATTGGAGCAACAATTTTTTATCAATGTCAAGGGTCTGGACCCCAAAAATGCTTTAGCTTGCATGACATAGCGTAAGTCTTGGCCACTGATTGAGGAAAATGGAAATGAATATGTGAAACTGATCGAGATCTATCAACAGTATGGGGCATTTGCAGAAGTCAACTCATTATCCAGAACAACTCGAGATAGAATTCAGTATATGATGGTCGTATACACTGAAGGGCTCGCTTTCTTCCCAGATATACATATGTGTATGGCAAGCAGTTCAATCTACTTGGCCCATTTTCCCGTACCTACTACTATCCAGAGTGATGCATCAGGCAATTTTCTTGGAGACAGAAGCGCATAGAAGCTCGACTACTATCAGGGGTTATGCCAGAGTTTGACCTTGCATCAATGCAGTGGTCCGGAACATACCATTCTGCCAGATATGACTGAGATTCTTTCGTCACTCTCACTCTTTTCTCCAGTCCTCGTGTCTCTGCTGATCGTTAAGAGTGGTGACAGACTGTCTATATGCCCCCTCTTTCTCAAGGCTACTATTGATGCAATCAAATTTTTCCTTCAATAAAAAAATCCTTCAATTTTCATTCTATCATGGTTTGACGACCTCGCCTAGGTGATAAGGCATATTTGCAGTTGTTTGTTCTCCTTGTAAAGAATGACAATTCAATTGTCGTGACTCCAACGGTGACCCAATCCCTAGTATTGGGATGTTCTTTCAATTATCTACCAAATTCTCATCAAATATTTTTCTTATATTCATTTCTATCCTGAATCTTTATCATCAAAATTTAATCATCCATCTCATTTTGTAGAGAGCATCAGTATTTCCAAGTGGTTCATATCAGATCAAGCAAGAAGACACCACTGTGTCAGTGCATCAATGATTTTAGAAGCAGGCAAGAAGAAATGGATCCTCCAAGATCCGCCAGAAGACAGAGTCTGAATGATAGGGATGACATTGATCCTACTACATATCAGATGTTCAAGAAAATGATGATTAGGATGATGTCTGAGCAAGCTGAAGACAGTCTCAGAAAGGCTCCCATCAAGGAGAAGACATCTGTCTCCTTCTCTTAGAATATCACTGGTAAGAGTAACGAGCGATTTGGCGTGTGTCTGCCCGATATTTTATTCTCGCTGATGTCCTCTATCATCGTGGATTCAGTTCTGAATATTCCAGATGCCTAGATGAAGATGAAGCCAAAGAAGTCATGCGAGAGATACACAAAAAGGCATTTGTGGTGGTCACGTCGGCTACCAAACTCTTATCAAGCAAATCATTCGGGCAGGATATTATTGGAAGACTATGCAGCAAGATTGCTACCATTTTCTGAAGAAGTGTGTTCTATGCCATATACATGCACCTTTTATTCATATGCCAACAACATATTCGCAATCTGTCATCTCTCCGTGGCCATTTTCTATATGGGAGCTTTGATGTTGTGGGCCCCATCACTCCTACTTCAAACGGCTACAAATATTTTCTTGCCGCAACAGAATATTTCACTAAATGGGTCGAAACTATCACTTTGCATACAGTAGAAGGTCGACACATGGTCTCATTCATCCACAAGAATACCCTTTGTCGTTTTGGCATACCGCACGATATCGTGTCGGACAATGACAGTCATTTCAAGAATGAGAGAATGAGGACATTTTGCACAAAGTTCAGAATTCAGCATTGTTTCTTCGCACCCTATTATCCTCAAAGTAATGGTCAGGCAGAGGCCACCAATAAAATTCTGATTAGAATCCTGGAGCAAACTTTGGAAACAGGCCGTGACTGGCATGAGAAGATCCATGATGCATTGTGGGCGTATAGAACCACCATTCGAACTCCAACTAATGCTACTCCGTCAGAACTTGTCTACAGAATTGAAGTAGTACTACCTTTACATGTTCAGAAACATGCTCTGAAACTTGCATCACTTTTGGAGCTGCCACTTGATCAGTATCAGCAACAACGGCTAGTACAACTTGATTTGCTCGATGAAAGAAGACTCAGAGCAGCAGAGCACGCTCAATCATATCGCCAGAGGATAGCCAGGCAATATACAAAATTTGTCGTTGAAAGGAAATTCTGAGTCAATGATCTAGTGCTCAGATCCATAGCTTATCTCAAGCATCGCCCAGGTGGCAAATGGTCGCCGAGTTGGGAAGGGCCCTATGTTGTCGAGGAAGCATTACTTCATAATTCATCAATGCCGATGGTGTAGAATTATCAGACCCCATCAATGCTCAACATTTGAAAATTTTCTATACTTAAATCCTCTATTCCATCCTTTGTAATTCCTCAATATATTTTCTTCAATAATGGTCAAATTCTTCTTTCTCAGTTACATTGGGGCATTATTTTGAAAATTGTTTTCAAAACGTCCTGTATGCAGGCAGGATCACACAAATCTCTCATTTTGAATACATGTGCACCCATTTGCAACATTTGCATTCATTTTCATTTGCATGCATTCATTCGCATTCATCTGCATCAATTTGCATTTGCATCAAATTCATTTCCCCTTCAGGTTAAGGGATAAACCTGAGTCGCCCATTCAGGATAAGGGATAAATCCTGAGACCCCGACAATTGTCCAAGTCGTCGTGAGGGTGAAGACTGAAAATCTTCTATCAAAATCAATTAGTAATTCTTTAAAATCCAATATTCGTGCTGGTAATTTTTCAAAAAACCAGTGTTTGTGCTGGTAATTTTTCAAAAAATCAGTATTCGTGCTGGTAAAATTTCAAAAAACCAGTGTTCGTGCTGGTAATTTTTCAAAAATCCAGTGTTCGTGCTAGTAAAATTTCAAAAACCTAGTGTTCGTGCTGGTAATTCTTCAAAATCCTGTGTTTGTGCTGGTAAATTTTCAAAACCCAGTGTTCGTGCTGGTAATTTTTAAAAAAACTAGTATTCGTACTGGTAAAATTTCAAAACATAATGCTTGCACTGGTACATTATCAAAATCCGGTGTTCACACTGGTACACTTTAAAATTCAGTGTTCACATTGGCCTAGTTTTCCTTCAGGATTCGAGTTCCGACTCGAATTTTCTTTACTTATAATTGATCTAGTTTTCCTTTGGGATTCGAGTTCCGACTCGAATTTCCTTTCCTTTTAATTAGTCTAGTTTTCCTTTGGGATTCGAGTTCCGACTCGAATTTCCTTTCCTTCTAACCGATCTAGTTTTCCTTCGGGATTCGAGTTCCGACGCGAATTTCCTTTCCTTTTAATTGGTCTAGTTTTCCTTCGGGATTCGAGTTCCGACTCAAATTTCCTTTCCTTCTAACCGATCTAGTTTTTCTTCATGATTCGAGTTACGACTCAAATTTCATTTCCTTTTAATTGGTCTAGTTTTCCTTCGGGATTCGAGTTCCGACTCGAATTTCCTTTCCTTCTAACCGATCTAGTTTTCCTTCAGGATTCGAGTTCCGACTCAAATTTCCTTTCCTTTTAATTGGTCTAGTTTTCCTTCGGGATTTGAGTTTCGACTCGAATTTCCTTTCCTTCTAACCGATCTAGTTTTCCTTCGGGATTCAAGTTCTGACTCGAATTTCCTTTCCTTCTAACCGATCTAGTTTTTCTTCAGGATTCGAGTTCCGACTCGAATTTCCTTTCCTTTTAATTGATCTAGTTTTCCTTCGGGATTCGAGTTCTGACTCAAATTTCCTTTCCTTCTAACCGATCTAGTTTTCCTTCGAGATTCGAGTTTCGACTCGAATTTCCTTTCGTTCTAACCGATCTAGTTTTCCTTCGGGATTCGAGTTCCAACTCAAATTTCCTTTCCTTCTAACCGATCCAGTTTTCCTTCGGGATTCGAGTTCCAACTCGATTTTTTTCCCTTCCATAATGGATCTAGTTTTCCTTCGAAGATTCAGGTTCCGACCTGAGTTTTCTTTTCCTTCTGAATTGGTCTAGAAAATTAGAGTTTTGACTCAAATTTTCTTCCAAATCCAATTTAAATGTTTAGAATCAGTCTAGAAAATTAGAGTTTTGACTCGAATTTTCTCCCAAATACTATTTGTTTAGCTTTCCTTTAAATGTTTGAACCTACTCAAACTTTTCTGCAATTTAGTAATTGGTCTAGAAGATCCAAGTTCCGACTCAAATTTTCTTTAAAAACCCAATTCATTTAGTTTTTCCTTGAAGATTTGAATGCCGATTCAAATCTTCCCTCAAAACCCAGTTTACAACCTGGTCCATTCAAAGCTCACAAGTTGAATCCTTCTTAAACTGTGATCCTTAGGTTAAATCCCTATGGAATTGATAGTTCGTAGGTCGAACTCCTGCGGAACCGATGTGATCCTTAGGTTAAATCCCTATGGAATGGATAGTTTGTAGGTCGAACCCCCGCAGAACCGATGTAATTGGTGTGAGTTTTATGAAAACTCTTTTTAAAACAATATTTTTTTTAATGAAAATCCAGTGAAAGCCAGACACCAAAAATGTAAAAACCGGCTCACACAAGTGGTGGAGTCCGGGTCGATCTCAGGGAACGGAAAATACTTGTATTCAAACACACACTAAACTACTCTTTATTGCCAAAAGTAAAAGAATAAATTAAATAATTAAATAACTAAGGGAGTATGGCCCTACACAGAGGGCTTAAACAAAATAAATGGTTTTATTATAGACCAAATTAAATGAATAAATATAAGAAATAGAACCCTAATCTAAAAAGAAAGGTGAAGGCTTCAGGGCTTCGAGTCCTCTTGTCCCTTCTTGAGGTAATGCATGTTTTCTTGAACTTTTGCTTTTCTGAGGGCTCCCTGAAGGGTCTTTCCGAGGTATGAAAATAGCTTTATCGCAAGTTCCACCGCTTCTCTACAACATAAAAACACAAAAACACAAAAACAAAGCAGTACAACGAAGCTAAACAAGAAATTAATAACTAATAACTAAAAATATTCAGCAAAAACAAGATTTGCATTAACTAACTAAACTAAACATAAACTGGACTATGAACAAACTAATCTGACAACCTAACACTAAAGGACAAAATATCACAACCGATTTAACTAACTATAATTCATGAATTAATGTAACAAACTAATGCCTAATACAAGAAATCAAGAAACTCACTAATCAACTAGATGAAACTAATCAATACTATAGGTTGTACGGTGTTAACAAATAGTAAGACATGGAATAATACTACTAGCTACCTACTTAATTGATCTTAGGTGAAATAAGAAAAATCAGCTAATGTTAATGCATACCCAAAATAACTAGCGTCTAATGTAGTAAACTACTTAAAAAGAAAAAAAACTTAATAAGCTAAAACTAAAACAACCAAAAAGAAAGGCTGAAACCAATTAATCATGAGTTTTCATTTGACTCACAAACATTATGGCTGATAAACAAAACACACTGAACAAAAATCTATATTATAAACACGTCTTATTCATCTACCTAACTAGCATTAATACTATCCTAATTGATTAAGCTAACACTGCAGCCCAAAATGCAATGGAAAATCACCCACCTATGCAAAAGAATCTTAAATGACACATCAACCCAAAACCGACTATTCTATACCCACTAATTTGATAGTATATAAACTAAGGACATCTTAGACTACTTGCTGAACAAAAAAATTAAAGAAAACAAGACGTTGCTATGATGCTAAAGAACCAATGCTATACTCAACCAAAAAAAAAAAAAAATGCTAAACTGAATAACAAAAGACGCTGATTTGAATGAATAACACACGGAAAAAAATATAAAATGATGGATGTAACCAGCACAAAACCTACTGAATGGAATAACATGCAGAATAGAATAGAACGTTGAATGGAAATAAAATGGCTAATCTGTGAACACAATATTTTTTTTCTTTTCTTTTGTTTTCTGTATTTTTTTTTTGCTTTCAGATAATAAAGAAATATGTATTGTTGAACTAAGATGCGATATGCCAATGTGATTCTATGCAACTAGCTACGTTAAAGAGATGGGAATAAGGAGAAGGTCACTCACCGAGTGATTCTATGGATGGGTTGCGAAAAGACGGGTTAATCCTGGCTGTTGCTGCACCTTCCCAATGAAGAATGGAAGAACCGCTGCTGGAGAATACACAAAGAAGAACAAGAAAAGGAAAAGGGAGAGAGAGAGAGAGAGGCGTGAACTCCAACCAGGGAAAAAACGTCTCCCTTTTTGCTTTAGTATACTATTTATAATATAATATTAGGTTAAAGCAATTTTTTCAACACAAGTCCAACAATTTTCAATAATTTTCAAAAAGACCCACTTTAGTAAAACCTATTTTATTGTCTAAAAAGAAAACTTCCTAAACTAATTAAAAATTACAAATTAGCTAATACAAACCTAAGCTAACTAAACTACCATTAAGAAAATCTAAATCTAATAAAAATACTAAAATCGTAGAGAAAGCGTTGAAAACTCGATTTTCTGATAAAATTTGATTCAATGCGATTTCTCAGAATTAACAATAAAAATGGGTTTTTAGAGCGATTTTTAACACGGATCATGCATAAATAATGATTAATAAAATGCAAATATTATGCATGATCAGTAATCCCTATGGAATTGATATTTTGTAGGTCAAACTCCTGCGGAACCAATGTGATCCTTAGGTTAAATCCCTATGGAGTTGATAGTTCGTAGGTCAAACCTCTGGAGAACCGATGTAATCCCTAGGTTAAATCCCTATGGAATTGATAGTTCGTAGGTAGAACTTCTGCGGAACCGATGTGATCCTTAGGTTAAATCCCTATGGAATTGATAGTTTGTAGGTCGAACTCCTGCAGAACCAATGTAATCCTTAGGTTAAATCTCTATGGAATTGATAGTTTGTAGGTCGAACTCCTGTAGAACCAATGTAATCCTTAGGTTAAATCCCTATGGAATTGATAGTTTGCTGGTCGAACCCCTGCTGAACCAGATCTTTAGGTTGAACTCCTACTGATCCGCGATCTCTAGGTTGAACTCCTACGGATCCACAGTCCTTAGGTTGAACCCCTTAAGGACCCTTTCCTTCAGTCGATCTTTAGGTTGAACCCCTACTGATCCGCGATCTTTAGTTTGAACTCCTACGGATCTGCAATCCTTAGGTTGAACCCCTTTAGGACCCTTTCCTTCAGTCGATCTTTAAGTTGAACCCCTACTGATCCGTGATCTTTAGGTTGAACTCCTACGGATCCGCGGTCCTTAGGTTGAACCCCTTTAGGACCCTTTCCTTCAGTCGATCTTTAGGTTGAACTCCTACGGATCCGCAGTCCTTAGGTTGAACCCTTTTAGGACCCTTTCCTTCAGTCGATCTTTAGGTTGAACCCCTACTGATCCGCGATCTTTAGGTTGAACTCCTACGGATCCGCAGTCCTTAGGTTGAACCCCTTTAGGACCCTTTCCTTCAGTCGGTCTTTGGGTTGAACCCCTACTGACCCGTGATCTTTAGGTTGAACTCTTACTGATCCGCAGTCCTTAGGTCGAACTTCTTTTGGATTGGTATTTTTCAGAAATTTGATCTGGAGGTTGAAGTCCTCCTGATCCAATATTCTTTACAGTCCTTAGGTCAAACTTCTTTTGGATTGATATTTTTCAGATATGTGATTTGTAGGTTGAAGTCCTCCTGATCCACGTTCTTAGGCTGAGTCCCTATTGAACCCATGTCGTTCCCAGTGAACCAATATCGTTCTCAATTGAACCAGTGTCGTTCTTAGGCTGAATTCCTATTGAACCCATGTTGTTCTCAGTAAACTAATTTCCAATTTTGGTCTTCGGGTCAATCAATTTCAAAATTTCCAATTTCTAAATTCAAAATTCCAATTTCCATATTTCCAATATCCAAAATTCCAATTTCGACCTTTTTGGTCACTCAATACCAATTTCAGTCATTTCCTCTTACGAGAGACCCTTTTTACAAGGAGAGTTCAAGGGATCTCGTTCTTTTCACATGCTATCCTTTGTTCACTTAGCCCCTTTTTAGGGAGAGTTTGAAGGGACTTGTGTCTTTGTGAACCGTTTGCAAAACAAAATTCCAATTTCATACAAGGAACCCTTAGTTCAAGGAGAGCGTCGACGGAAGCTCGCTTTCCTCGTGACCACAATTCCATACTAGGCCATTTCATCATGAAGGACCCTCTTTTCAAGGAGAGTGTGATGAACTCGTTCCTCCATGACCAATTCACTGACCTCACCATTACCGGGCCCCTTTCCATAAGAGAAGCCTAATGTTAGGAAGTTTTGACGAAAGCTTTATTTCTCTTCGAAAGTTCATTTTGCAAACACCTCCTCTTCAGAGAAGAGAGGAGTAATTTCTATTTCCAATTTCTGAATCTTCTCCTTTGGGGAAAGGAGAAGAGTATTTTTGTCATGGATGCGTTGAGTCGTGTTTCAAATGCTCGCTTCCATAAAGGATTTCAAGAAAATTTTGCCAATTTTCATTAAATATTTGTTGATTTCAAAAATCTTTATTGCACAAAAATATTACCTCAAAATACCTTCAGTATTACTTCCAAAAGGACAAAGCTTTCATGAAGAAAGATTCAAAATTCAAAATCTTTCTATTGGCCAACCAAAAGAATGAAGAATAAATACTTGATATGGCCAACAAAATAAATTCAATGTTGTTGCAAAGCCATAAGTGATCAGTATTGATCGCAGTCAAAGACACATTTTTAAAGATCATTCTTGGAAAATAAAGCAATCGAAATATCCTGGGTGATACATGTTATCGTCGCGAAATGTTTCCCGTCTTCCCTTCCTTGCGGAAGAGAGAGGGAAATGCTTTCGCTATTCAAACTTGACCGGATTTTGGAAATTGTTTTGAAATACTCGCCTCCGTTTTGAAAATAGCGGGAAAATCCATGGGATGGGGCTCGACCTGTCGGTACGAGGTTCGACTGTTCCTGCTGCCTTTAACAGAGGTAATCGAACCAATGACCAAAATTGTGCTTGACTTAATGAAATTATCAAAATCGTGTTCTATCCTAAATGCACAGAGAATTCAGGCATTGTTCTCATCGCAAAATTTTTAACTTTTTGCAAATCAAACTGACCTTTTGAAAAAGATTTTTGAAAATAACTCGCCTCCGTTTTAAAATGCGGGAAAATTCTGCAGAATGGGACTCGCCTGTCGGTACGAGGTTCAACCGTTCCTGCCACCTTTAACAGGGGTAATTGAACCAAGGATCAATCTTATGCTCTACTCTATTCAACTTGTCTAAATCATATTCTAATTTCTAAATGCACATAGAATCAGGCATGTGCTATGAATTTTCAGAAAATGCATATTTGAAAACATGATGTTTGCTTTGAATGATTGAAATATTTAGAAAATGTAAATCTTGGAAATGATATCACATGAGAAATCGTGAAATGGGATTTGAAATATACTTCTGAGAGAAATAAAAATCGATTTTGAGAAATCCTTGACATTTGGTGAAAATCGATTCTGAGACTTGGTTTCTCTGAATTCAAACTTTGAAATTGAAATTCTAACTTAGAAAATTTGAATTTGGAACTTGGGAAATACTTGAAATATTCTTTGAAATTCAATGCTTTTGGGAAAATCGATTTTGCTATAAGACTTAGGAGATTTTGAGAAAATGAACTTCTTTGACTTAGAATTGGAATTGGAATTGGCAAATGCATGAAATGAATGAATATGGATTTGAGGATTTGAGAAATACTTTCTGTATTTTTGAGAAATGCAGTGCATTTTGAAGTTAGCCTAAGAGTGTAGGCTGAATGTGGCTAATACGAAGATTACAAATCTGGGTATCATTCGTATTCTGACTATGGACATAAATACAAATTCCACCAAGTTTATAAACTTCATAAAAGCTAGTGTATGTGCCATTCGTGTAGACCATAGTGAATTAATAAAATGTGCATGAATGATACATTCATCAGACATTTAATATTTGCAGAATTAAACTATATGCAATGCAATCCTAGTCTAAGCTGAAATTTAAATTCTTACTCCAAATTTAATTTAATTTACATCACTATTGAATTTAAATACATGAAAAAGAAAATCTTCAATGTACCTGCAAAACTAGAAAACTTTGTTAATGAAAATATGTTGGCTTTTCTAGATTTATCCAACAATATCAGGAAATTATTAGATTTTGGTAGATATAAGCCTTTTCCATGATTCCCTTAAATCAAAATTGATAAAATATGAAATAAAATTGAATAAATATGAAAATGAAATTTGAAATTTCGAAATTGGGGTCAAAATGACCAAAATACCCTTAATAACAAGACTATGGCCTTGAAATTAGGGTTTTCAGAAAGATATTTTGATAAAATGCAAGTTTTGAAGTTCAAATAAAAATATATCAAACCAAATATGCTATGACATGAAAAAATATGAAAAATTAGGGTTAGGAATTTCGAAATTTAGGTCAAATGACCAAATTGCCCCTGATAGCAAGACTATGGCCTTGAAATCAGGGTTTTTAGAAATAGATTTTGGTAAAAACTTAAGTTTTATGCACTAAATGAAATCAAATGAGCACAAAATTAAACCTAAAGCATCCTAATATGATTATGAACATGATTAAACCCTAAAAATATATGCTTATGCACGAAAATCCAACAATATCACAAAAACTGTGATTTTAGCAGTGTTTTTGGATCTTTCAGGAACCCGGTTTTGCAATTTGCTTAATTCAGCCATCAAATGGATTCCAAAATCCATAAAAATTGATACCTGCATTTGTTATAACCCTAATGTCGAATTGGAATTATAAAAATAATTTTTTTGACATTAAATTAATCCGAAAATTGCATTAAACCCTAAAATATGTTATTTTTGACCTAATTCACCAACCAGTCTCAATCCAAGTCCTGAACCAGGGGTCAAATCTCCATGGAAATTTATGAAATTTTACAGAGACTAACTAAGAAGAAAAGCAGAGATTTCTCAATTTACAGATCGGAAAAATCATCTCCGGTTAGGGAGAAACCCTTCCGGCAATCTGAGCTAAAATATATCACTCTTAACAGGGATTAAAACAGCTATTCCAGATTGAAAATATAGACATAAATAGCAATCCTAAACAAAAATCTCTGAAATTTTAGTGGTGACCAGTAGACAGAAAAATAACAATACTCACTTTTTACAGATCTAGAATCGGATCTGTGGTTTGAGATTTATGACTAACACAAGTCTGATTAGGGTTTTGGTAAACCCTAACGAGTTTTAAATTTAAAAATAGATTCTCTAAAAGAGGAAAAATAATAAACAGTAATCAAAAAATCTGAAAATTGCACAGCAGACAGATCTACTCAATGTGAATCCATAGCACTTTACAGATCTAAAATCGGATATAAGATGAGAGAAATATCATAACAGCAAGTTACCTTCTTGATTTTAACCACGATTTTAAAGCTTTAAAAACCCGGTTTGATGTTTGATTTTTTTGACCGGGTTCCCGAGGTCCAAAACCTCTGATTTTTCTACAGTAACTCTATAACTCATGCATGCATCACATATAAAAAAATCAAAAATAAACAATGAGAACTTCAACCCGAAATAACATTATCTTTACTGTTCTAAACCTAGAACACACAGAAATTTAAGAAACTTGAAAAACCATGCATTAACTAATGTAAATAAATAAAATAAACTATAAAACAGTAAATAAAACTTATTTCTATGCTATATAACGTAAAACAAACATGAATAAACCATGAAAATAAAATAAAAACAGGGAATCAATGGCTGGAATTTGATATCACCTTTAAAACATAGATTTAACCCATTAAAAAGGGTAAATCATATATTTTATTGGTTAATAATGTAAAGAATCATATTAAAATTAATTCTAATGGATTAAAATCTCTGTAAATCATCCAAAACAGGGTTAGATCACCTTCTTGGATCGTTTTTGCTGATTCTTGATGGTTCTTGAGGTTGAATCCATGGTTTAATCCATGAAGGTGATGGTGCCAATGGCTAAATCATGCTTAAAACAATGAAAAATATTAAATAAAAACTAAAAACTAAAAACTAAAGAAAATAATTACCTTGAGGTTGCTGCAATGGAGGAAGGGCTGGAGAGGAGAGAGAAGCTCCAAGAATCCAATAGGAGAGAGATGGGAAAATCGACCCCCCTTATGCATCTATTTATAATAAAAAATTAGGTTTAAAAATTGACAATTTTGAAAATTTTGGACTCTAAATGGGGGCGATTTTTGGGTGGAGTTACCTATATGCCCTTGACCTAAATTATCCTAATTAATCCCTAATTAACCCCTAACTAAACCTAAGAATCCCCCAAATGTGGCGCCACTTGGCGTTTTCTCATACTGGGTTTTTAAAGTTTTAACTAAAACCTTTAAAAACAACAATTTAAAAACCAAACTTTAAAAATGAGTTTTCAAAATAGATTTTGACTCTTCTAAACTTCTAAAACTAACCAAGACACTGACTAAGCCTAAGCTAACCCTGACTTTCTCAAATGTGGCGCCACCCCGAGTGGGCCCTACTTGATTTTTTTTTTCAAAAAGTGATTTTAAAACTTGAAATTGAAGGAGTTTTCAAAAGAATTTTCAAAAGCAATTTTAAAATTAGAATTTTTGAAATGGCATAGGTTTCTAACTGAATTAGAATTCCTCTGGATATGGTGCCAACTGAGTGGGCCCACATCGAGTTTTGGAAATTTTGAAATAAACACTGAAAATGGCTTTGAAAAAGGGGTTAAAATAGATATTTGAACTTCAAGATCTTTGAAAATAGGGTCTCAAGCGAACTGGAACTCCGATTTAGAGTCCTGAACTCTTAGGACTCTGAGATTTTAGATTTTAAAAGCCAAATGAAAGAATTTTCCAAAAGATTTTATCAAGAAACGATGAAATAAGTCAGAAAACACAGTCAGGGTTAGACTCCTAACTCGACCGAACTCTAAAATAGAATCTTGAACTAACTGGACTCTGTAAAATGACCTAAATTTCGAAAACAAACGGAAAAGATTGAAAATGGAAGTAAAACAGACTTCAAAATAGACTCCTGACCGGATCAGGACTCTGAGACAGAGTCCTGATCGGACTGAAACTTTCAAAATTTTGAGAAATTTGATGAATAGAGGAATTCAGAAGCGACACCACCTCAATGGGTCTCATCTGTGAATTGAAATCGATTAAAATTTGAATTTGAAATGAATCCAGATTGTTTCCTTGAGAAAATATTTCGAAATATAAAGTCCTGGGGTTGGAAAATGACAGAGTGTTGAATAAAAACCCAGGTTTTGAAATTGATTTTGAAATAAAAGCTTTTAAAATTCGAATCTAGATTGAATGTTTTGAAAACAGGAGTGCTGGATCTCGAGAATGAGATGTAATGGCATGCAATGCTATGCAATGCGATGAAATGATATGCCGAATGCATGCAATGATATGCAATGACACATGAAATGGACAAACCCTGGATGAGGGTGAAAATTTGGGGTGTTTACAGATGCCCCTCTTTGCTGCTAAGCCGGTTGAAAGCCGAGCTTAGTGGCAAAGAAAATATACCAAATTTGAACCATAAAAATGCCCCAGTTAGATAAATCTGACTGGGTATGAAGGAATTAATCCAAGTTATGATGGTAGATATGAAATGGAGAATAAGAAGAAAATTTTATTTCAAAATGAAGTGAGATTCAGGTTTTGCCCTTAACCTGGATGAGACAGAAAATACCTCGTGTAGAAACGAAGCTCAGGTTTAACCCTTAACCTGACCGGAAAATGAAAATGGAATACCTCATCAAAGGAGGCTCAGGTTTATACCCTTAACCTGATTGGGTGGAAAATGGAATACCTCATCAAAGGAGGCCCAGGTTTGTACCCTTATCCTGATCGGGCAGAAAAATGGAATACCTCATCAAAGGAGGCTCAGGTTTGTACCCTTAACCTGATCGGGCAGAAAATGGAATACCTCATCAAAGGAGGCTCAGGTTTATACCCTTAACCTGATTGGGCGGAAAATGTAATACCTCATCAAAGGAGGCTCAGGTTTATACCTTTATCCTGATCGGGCAGAAAATGGAATACCTCATCAAAGGAGGCTTAGGTTTATACCCTTATCCTGATCGGGCAGAAAATGAACGGAATCCTCGAAAGAAGAGACCGTGATGGAACCTTCGGATTTCCGCACAATGAATCCGATAGGGGTTTTGCAAAAGGAAGGAAATTGGGGTCCCTAAAGCTTGAAAAGGGTTTGATTTTGGGCGTCTCATTGCTGAGACTTAATAGTTTTTGAAATTGCCTTTTGCTGAAATAGGTGGCTTAACCTCAAGCCGAAATTGGACTGTCTATGGTGGGACAGTGGGGACACAGGGAAGTGTGCGAATCTGAGAGCCCAGGCGCTCAAATTATACCAAAGAAGGGAAGGAATCTTGAAAACTCCCGTAATCAAGTCCTAAAAAGGGATGGTGTCAGGATGCGCCAAAGATGAACCTCAAGCTCTCGCTTCATGCCAGGATAGCTAGAAAATATTGTCAAAATGTTGAAAATTGTTGTTGATTCAAAATAATTGAAAATGATGCACATTGTTTTGAAAGTATTCCCTCTTTTCTACCTGAAGTATTACCTCCGACTGGGCTTAACTCCGTAGAATCAAGATTCGAATTCAAATTGCTTGCGATTGACTTTCTTTCAAAGAAGCTATCAATTTCCTTGATATGGACGGGAAAGAAAGTATTCTTGATATTGCGAGAGCTATTGGTGAAAGAATATTGATAAAAGAATTTCACAAAGTTAAAGAAGATTCTTGATAGATTCGGCAGTCTGATATCCTGGGATTCTTTTCTCATGATGATCTTTCTGCACTCTTTTTGACAGAATTGGAGCTCTCTTGGATTTTTCGGGAATTACATCATCCTTCATTTTGGAGATGTCCTGACTTTTCTCTCTTTTGGGGAAGGGTACGTCACAAACTCCTTCATCTCAGAGATGTTCCGATCCTTCTTTTCTCTCAGGGATTATCTTGACGATTATTGGCTCATTGGTTGGAAATCTCTTGATGATAGCTAGAATCAAATATCTTTTAGGGTTTGTCGGTATGCTCATCACACTCGCCTTCATCTCGACGGTGATCTGAACTTTCCCTGGAAGGATCCGTCACAAACTCCGTCATCTTGGAGATGATCCAAATCTTCTTTGGCCCCGGGGGTCGACTCGCTTAATTCGCCTTCATCTTGACGACAATTGAGAGATCCCTTTTGCAGATATTTAATTGCAGCTTACGTGATTGAGGAGATATGAAAATTGAGTGGATTTTTCTGTATCACCCAGGATATTTCGACTGCTTTATTTTTCAAGAATGGTCTTTAAAAATGTGCCATTGACTGCGATCAATATCAATCACTCATGGCTTTGCAACAACATTGAATTCTCTTTGCTGGCCATATCGCAGATTTATTCTTCATCCTTTTGGTTGGCCAATAGAAAGATTTTGAATTTTGAATCCTTTTTCGTGAAAGCTTTGTTCTTTCGGAAGTAATACTGGAGGTATTCTGAAGTAATAATTTTGTGCAATAAAGATTTTTGAAATCAACAAATATTTAATGACGAATTGGCAAAATTTTCTTGAAATCCTTTTGTGAAAGCGAGCATTTGAAGCACAACGCAACACATCCATGACAGAAATTCTCTTCTCCTTTCCCCAAAGGAGAAGATTCAGAAATTAGAATTGGGAATTACTCCTCTCTTCCCTGAAGAGGAGGTGTTTGCAAAACGAACTTTCTAAGAGAAATTAAGCTTTCGTCAAAACTTCCTAACATTAGGCTTCTCTTATGGAAAGGGGGCCGGAATTGGTGAGGTTGGTAAATTGGTCATGAAGGAACAAGTTCATCACACTCTCCCTGAAAAGAGAGTCCTTCATGATGAAATGGCCTAGTCTGAAATTTGGGGGGCCACAAGGAAAGCAAGTCTCCGTCGAGTCTCTCCCTATAAAAAGGGTTTCTTGTGTGAAATTTGGAATTTTGTTTTGCAAACGGTTCACAAAGACACGAGTCCCTTCAAACTCTCCCTGAAAAGGGGCTAAGTGAACGAATTGGATAACATGCGAAAAGAGCGAGCTCCCTCGAACTCTCCCTAAAAAGGGTCTCTCGCAAGAGAAAATAATTGAAATTGGGTATTGGGTGACTCAAAAGGGTCAAATTTTGGAAATTGGAATTTTGAAATTTGATATTTGAAATTGGAAATTGGAAATTTGGAAATTGATAATTGGAAATTGGAAATTGGAAATTTGGAAATTGATAATTGGAAATTGAAAATTAGAAATTGGGAAATTGGAAATTTGGAAATTGATAATTGGAAATTGGAAATTGGAAATTGGAAATTGGAAATTGATAATTGGAAATTGGAAATTGGAAATTGGAAATTGATAATTGGAAATTGGAAATTGGAAATTGGAAATTGGAAATTGGAAATTGGAAATTGGAAATTGGAAATTGGAAATTGGAAATTGGAAATTGGAAATTGGAAATTGGAAATTTGAAAATTGATAATTGGAAATTGGAAATTTGGAAATCGATAGTTGGAAATTGGAATCTAGAATTTTGGAATTTGGAAATTGATAATTGGAATTTGATGAGTGATCAGCACGAAGACTGAACTCAAGAGGTCGACTGACATGACCATTTGGTGGAACACTAACACGAGTGCTCGATTTTGAAAGGATACCGGTATGCATACCGGTTTAAAAATGTACCAGTTTGGATACTGGATTTTGGTTCAGTTCTGGTGATTGTCTTTCAATCTTGAATCGTTAGAAATTGTGATGGGATTGATAATTGAAATCTCAATACTGACCAGATCGTTATTAATGCGATTGCATGCAAATGAATGCAAATTGATGCATATGAATGCATAAGTGCATGAAATGAGAGATTTGTTTATCCGGCCTGCATACAGAATATTTGTAGATAAAAACAAAATTTTAAAATGCCCCAGTGTAACTGGAAAAAAGAATTTTGATTATTATTGAAGAAAATTTGGAAGAATTACAAAGAATAGGGAATTGTTCAAGTATAGAATTTTTTCAAATGTCGAGCATTGATGGGATCTGGTAATTCTATCCCATCAGCATTGATGAGCCGATATGAATTGCGAGGTAGTGCCTCTTTGACAACATAAGGACCTTTCCAATTTGGCGACCATTTGCCACCTGGGCGATGCCTGAGATAAGCTGTTGATCTGAGCACTAGATCATTGACCCGAAATTTTCTCTCAATGACAGATTTTGCATATTGTCGGGCTATCCTCTGGCGATAGTATTGAGCATGCTCTGCTGCTCTGAGCCTTCTTTCATCGAGCAAATCAAGTTGTACGAGTCATTGTTGCTGATACTGATCAAGAGGTAATTCTAGAAGTGATGCAAATTTCAGAGCAGGTTTCTGAACATGTAGAGGCAGTACTACTTCAGTTCCGTAGACAAGTTCTGACGGAGTAGCATTCGTTGGAGTTCGAATGGTGGTTCTGTATGCCCATAATGCATCATGAATCTTTTCATGCCAGTCACGACCCGTTTCTAAAGTTCGCTCCAGGATTTGAATCAGAATCTTGTTGGTGGCCTCTGCCTGACCATTCCCTTGAGGATAATAAGGAGCGGAAAAATGATGATGAATTTTGAACTTTGAGCAGAATGTCCTCATTCTCTCATTCTTGAAATGACTGCCATTATCCGACACAATATCATGCGGTATACCGAAACGACAAAGGATATTCTTATGGATGAAAGAAACCACGTGTCGACCTTCTACTGTGCGTAGAGTGACTGCTTCTACCCATTTAGTAAAATATTCTGTTGCGGCCAGAAAATATTTATGACCATTGGAGGCTGAAGGAGTGATGGGGCCTACGACATCGAAAGCCCACATGGAAAATGGCCATGGCGAGATGACAGATTACAAGTATGTCGCTGGCGCATGAATGGAAGGCGCATGCATCTGACATTGAACACACTTCTTCACAAAACGATAGCAATCTTGTTGCATAGTTCTCCAATAATATCCTGCTCGGATGATTTGTTTGACGAGAGTCTGATAGCCAACATGACCCCCGCAAATGCCTTCATGTGCTTCTTGCACAACTTCTTTGGCTTCTTCTTTGTCCAAACATCTGGAATACTCAGAACTGAATCCACGACGATAAAGGACGTCGGCAAGAATAAAATATCGAGCAAACATGCATTGAATTGCTCGCTGCTCTCTCTTTGATAATTCTGGAGGAAATTCGCCAGTTTTAATGAAATTCTTGATATCATGATACCAGAGCTTCTTCTTTTGCTCAGCCTGGTTTATCTGCTCTACTGGGACGAAAGCGGGTTGATCAAGTCTGTCAATTTCAAATGAGCGACAAGATTCTCCACTCCTGAAAGACATGATGGATCCCAGATTAGCTAAACTGTCTGCAACTTGATTGAAATCTCTCTTGATATGAAAAAGTTGGAATTCTTCGAATTTGTTGGCAAGAGCTGAGACAATCTTCTGGTAAGGAAGTAATTTCTGATCTTTCACTTGCCACTCGGCCAGAACTTGATTGACGATTAACAAAGAATCACCATAAGCATGCACTCTTCTGACATTAAAATCCTGTAGAATTTTCAGACCTTGTATCAAAGCTTCATACTCGGCCATACTGTGAGTGCACTGAAAATCCAGTTTGAGAGAAAAGGGAATCATCTCTTTCTCTGGTGAGATTAGCAGAATTCTGATTCCTATGCCTGCCATATTCTTGGAACCGTCGAAGAATAAATTCCAAATTGGGGATTGTTAAATATTGCAGATCCGCTCATCGGGGAAATCATCCTCAGCTTTAACATCCTCTGCTAGAGGAAAATCTGTTAATTGGTCTGCAATTGCTTGGTCTTTGATAGATTGCTGAGAGACATATTCCAAGTCGTATTGCATTAATAGGACTTGCCATTTGGCGATTCGTCCGCTGAGAAATGGTTGTTCAAGAATATACTTGAGAGGATTTAATTTGGATAGAATCTTGACTTCAGACTCCAATAGGTAACGTCTCAATTTCTGACACATCCATACCAGAGCTAGGCATGTCTTCTCTATCTGAGAGTATTTCTTCTCATAATCAATAAAGGTCTTGCTCACATAGTAAATGACATGTTCTATCAAGCTGCCTTCTTCGTATTGCGCCAGGAATCCGCCGCAAGCAACTTGATTAACTGAAATGTATAGCAATAGGGGTTTCCCTAATTCTGGCAGCTTTAAAACAGGAGGATTGAGAAGATATTTCTTGATGCGTTCGAACGACTGCTGACACTCTGGTCCCCATTTGAACCTCACTCCTTTTCTGAGCAAATGATTGAAAGGCTCACATCTCATGGCCAAATTAGAAATGAATCGCCGAATTGATTGCATGCGTCCTTGAAGGCTACGCAATTCTTTGAGATTAGTCGGGGGCGACATGTCAATGATAGCTTTGGCCTTAGCGGGATCCATTTCTATCCCCTTCTTGCTGACCAAGAAGCCTAGCAACTTGCCTGATTCGACTCCAAAGACACATTTTTGTGGATTGAGTCTTAGCTTGTAAAGAATGAGTCGCTTGAAAACTTGATTGAGAGCTTCGATGTGATCTTCCTCTTCTTTGGATTTCACCAGAATATCATCGACATATGCATCCATAGTCTTATGCATCTGATCATGAAATATAACGGCCATAGCGCGCTGATAAGTGGCTCCAGCATTCTTGAGCCCAAAAGGCATGACTGTATAGCAGAAAGTGCCCCATGGCGTGGTAAAGGATGTTTTGGATTGGTCACGAGCGGCCAACTTGATTTGATTATATCCGGAGTATCCGTCCATAAAGGAGAACATAGCATGCCCGGCTGTGCTATCGACTAGGAGATCAATGTTTGGGAGCGGATAGTCATCCTTCGGAGTGGCTTTATTGAGATCACGGAAGTCGATACAGATTCACACTTTACCATTCTTCTTAGAAACTGCTACGATATTCGCCAACCAATCCGGGTAATCAATTGCTCGAATGAATCCTGCTTTAAGCAGATCCTCAAGTCCTTCCTTGACCTGTTGCTCGATTCGAGGATCCATTTTTCTCAACTTCTGCTTGACTGGTTTCGCCTCAGGCTTCAAAACGAGGCGATGTTCCACCAATTTCGGATCTAAACCTGGCATATCCTCATAAGTCCATGCGAATACTTTTTCATGCTGCTTGAGGAAATTAGTGAGCCTTTCTTTCTCTCCTGGGCTCAAACCACTACCAATTTTGAGAATTCTAGGATTGTCTTCTGATCCGATATTGATATCCTCAGTCGGATCTTGAACTAAGGATGATGGCTCATCTTGCTTCTGAACCGATGCAAATTCTGGCAGTTCCTGAAGAGCTGAATCGAACTCTGCGGATTCTTCTGACTGTTTTGCAGTTTGGCCACATTCTGCTCTTATTCTGACCTGATGAATTATTGCTGATTTCGAACAAGCTTTTGGATTAAAGACGAGCTTCTTGATAGATCGGGAAGACATTCTGAAAATTGGAGAATAAATTGATTTAGGGAAATTGCTCATCATGAAATAAATTGCTTTTATTGAAAATAATTGGAAAGATAAAAGAGCAAAATGATTTCAATTTTGTGAAGATTTAATATTGAGGAGTAAAGAGACAAATGGCACCAAGATAGACAAAGGAAACTGGAAACTTTATTGAAAGATCAAAATGACAATGATGAGAATGAAATGGGATATCATCCCGACAAAAGAATAGAAAAGGAAAGACAAATGAATTCTTCTAATGCGCTCCCTTAACGAAAACAGTCCCTTTCTGAGATCTTCGGCCATTAAAGCCCAATCCGGCTCTTTTAGGGCAGTGCTGAGGAATCACTGGTTCAAGACGACCATCTTCATTTTTGCCTAGGCCTCGAAAAGGCTAGTAGCCGTGCTTCACTAATAAATCAAATCCCTTCTTAGCTTTCATAAATTGAGTGAATAGCGGATGATCCTTAAGTGTGCTGTAATTAATTCGTCCTCCAATCTTGAAGAACTGTGGACCTCCCCATCGGGTCGCAGCCACTGTATGCTCGGGTTGCTCTGTCATCTGCATGATTCCTGAATCCTCTTCGAAGCTGACCTCTTCAATACCCCTAATGCTAGGGATATCAGTAGTGAAAGAGGGCCTGGGAACCATGGGCTGTGCTAGCCTCTGCTCCGGATCTTTGCCTAAGACTGTCGTGATCATACCACCTTTTGACCACTTGATGCACTGATGAAGAGTAGACGGTACTGCATTTGTGTTGTGGATCCATGGTCTCCCGAGAAGTAGATTATAAGTGGGCGGCACATTGACCACGTGAAAGAGAATTGAATGGACCGAGTAGTCAATGAAGATCTCTAGGAATATTTTTCCTTTCGCTGTTTGGCCATGATTGTCGAACCCATAAATGGTGATTGGATCTGGAATGTATTCTTCTTCTTTTATGCCCAAAGCTTTGGCGGTCATTTCCGGACATATATTGAGGCTGTTGCCTCCATCGATCAGCACATGAGGAACTGTCACCCCTCTGGTTCGAACCACAACATACAGGGCGTTGTTATGGAACACATGAGGCTTAGGGAGATCTTCATCGGAGAAAGTAACTGGAGCATTAGTCATGACCTGATTGACTATGTGGGCCATGTCTTCCGAAGTTATGCTTGGTTTCACCTTGATTTTCTGCAACAGATTATTTAATACTTGCTGATGTTTAGCGGAAGCTTGGGTTAAGTCCAAAATTGAGACATTGGATAATGCTGTAATAGGCGTTAGAGTGGATGTCTCGCTTTTCTTTGTGGTGGACTTAATGAGATGCTTAGGGAGCCATGGCATACTTCTGGCTACCTCGGGAGATATCCCAACGGGCTTGTCAGATACTTTCAATTTGCCGAAAGCTGAAATAAGGTCCATCTTCTGGGCCTTGGACCGAGCCTGCTGCAATACCAGGACTTGATGCTGAGTTTGCATGTCATTTTCAGAGCACGGCCTGATATGCTCCTGTGGTTGAAACGACTGTTCGGTGATGACTACTGTAGAATGACGAGGAAATGGCTCTTTTAGAATATCTATATTTTCATCTTCCGCACCTTCTACCAGAAGATTTTTATCAATAAGGTCCTGAACAATATTCTTCAGAACGAAGCAGTTTTCAGTATTGTGCCCCACTGTTCTGTGGAACTTGCAGAATTGGTCTTTGAATTTTCCCATAGGAACGGGAGGATCGGCCAGCCTTGGCAACTTGACCATCTCCTTGGTCAACATGTACTCGAGCACAGTCTCGAGTGATTGATCTAATGGAGTGAATTTCCTGTCATAGCTCCATCCTTCATGCTTCACTTTCTCTCGGGGTTTTGGTCCCTGCTCTAGCTGAAGCGGCTTGCTGAATTGCGGGATCGGCTTCCCTTTCTGATCATTCCTGTTTGAACCTCCCGCCACATAACAAAAGTCTCTATTCTGTCCCTTGCGATGATTCCATTTATTATTACTGACAGAATTAGTGAAGTGAGTCTTCTTCTTTGACTCGTTCTGGCCGTTGTTCTTGGTGAAAGTGAAACCTTCGTAGAAACCATTCTCCATACTCAATTCGAGCCATTCGGCTCGCTCTGTTAACTCTATAAAGGTTCTGGATGGTGCGGTGGAGATGAGGCCTTTTAGAGGCTGCGAGAAATTGCTTAGAATCAAGGACAAAGCATGCCCTTCTGATATGGGGTCTCTCATTTTATTACAAGCTGATCTCTAGCGGTGGATGAAGTCTCTAGCTTTTTCATTTTCTCTTTGTTTCAGGCCACAGAGATGACTGAGGGTCGGGAGCGCCTCGGCATTAAAAAGGAATCGCTCGATGAACATATTCACCACCTTATCAAATTCTTTCAGCTCTATGGGGTTGATGTGCTCCGAGTACCATTTAGCTGTCGTTCCCTCCAGACTGCGAGGGAAGCAAAGGAAAAGTGCCCAATTGTCACGCTTGAATCGTGAACATTCAGCGAAAAACATGGCGAGATGAGCCTTAGGGTCGCCAGAACCATCAAACTTGATAAATTTTCTGGGGAGATTATCCAGATTGTCGTCCCCATCTAAACCATCATAGAAGTCTTCGCTGGTGAAGACTTTCTTGCCCTTGTCGCGGGCCTGCAGATCTTTGACCATTTTCATCATATCTTTTAGCTGTGACTGAGTAGGGTCATTAACAGACTGATTTTTGGATTTGTAAGCCGACCCCTGACCCTGAGTCGACCTTTTGAATTCATATTTATTTTCACATTCCTTGTCCGCATCGTCAGCTGATTCTGACTCATCAGATATTTCCTCGTGACGACTCTGCTTTTTGCTGATCTTCACATTCTTGACGGCATGACCCTTATCTTTCTGTTTGGTCTGAATTTGCTCAGTACTGGCCTCAACTTGCTCTGCCAGCATCTTGGTCATCATTTTTTTGAACATGACGTACATTTGGGGATCGATGCCATCATCCGCCTGCTGACCCTGACTCTAGATTGATTGAGGTGAGTCCATCTCTTCTTCTGAAGCTACTGAATATGCGACGCCTTCAACTGACGCGGTTTTCTTTCTGGATCTTGTATGAACCATCGGGTATCACAAATGTTCTCTTGGATGTTGCTGGTGCTCTCTGCAGGGCAGAACTGATGGTTAGGCTTCTGAAGGAAATTTAGTTTGGAGGAAAATATTTGTTGAGAATTTTGGTAGACAATTAAAATAATGTCCCATTACTAGGGATTGAGTCGTCGCTGGGATTACGACAATTGTGTTGCTATTCTTTGCAAGATAAACAACTGAAAATATGCCTTATTACCTAGGCGAGGTCGTCAAACCAAAGTGAAATGTAAAATAAAGGAATTTTATTGAGGGAAAAAACATGATTTTATCAATAATACACTTGACAGAGGGGAGGGGGACAAACAATTTTCCACCACTCTACAAAATCAGAAGACACACGAGGACCAGGAAAAATAGTAAGACTGACAAAGGAATCCCAGCCATGTCTGGCAGAATGGTATGCTCCGGACCACTGATCTGATGCGAGATCGAATTCTGGCAGAACCCCGGCTAGTGGACGAATCTCTACGCGCTTCTGCCTCTGAGAGAACTGCCTGACACACCGCTCTGGATGATAGTATGCGCAGAAGAATGGGCCAAGTAGCCTGAATCGCTTGCCATATGCATAAGTATATCTGGGAGGTGATTCCTGACGATCAAAGTAGTCCCATACAACCTCTTCCTCCTGAAGGTTGTCGATCAAGAACCGGTATCGCGCAACTGGAAGAAGCTTCTCTCCATTGTATCTGAATGAACTGGATCAGACTGACACATGTCGGAGGAACCAAGACTGCAAGGCATAAGTGCACTCTTCGACTAGGATCGACTCTCTGAGTGCGAAATGAGTCAACCCTCGGTATAGAAAGGCGAGTGCGGCCATGGCTATGGAGAGGCATCTGGTCTGTCGACTTCCCCATCTCCTTAGAAGCTGAACTATTCTGATATCCATGTAATTCCGTCCATCGGGAAAGAAAGCTAATCCCACCGTGCACAGAACCATCACGTGCTGAATTCTTTCTCGAGTTGTCTGGACAACAAACTGACTTCCACAAATGTCCCATGCTGTCTGTAGATTTCGAGCAGGTCCACATATTCATTTCCATCTTCTTCAATTAGAGGCCAAGACTTGCGTCCCGTCATGCGAGCTAAGGCATCTTTTGGGTCCAGACCCTTGACATTAATCAAAAATTGTTTCTCCAATGGATCTCCGGGCTGACCGGCTGGCTCGGGCAATCCCATAATCTCTGAGAATTCATCCATCAGTACTGTCATCTCGCCCCACGGGAACCAGAAGGTAGAAGTGCTCGGATTCCACCGTTCTGCTAGTGAATGGATCAAGTTGCCGTTGACTGTCTGCTTTCCCACTGCGGATGCCAGTTCTAACCCACAATCGTCCAGATGGTCCGAAAACATACGAGAGAAGTTCTTGAACCATGAATAATACCACCGGGGAAAGAAGGATCCGGTGCTGAGGACTCGATGTTCGGGAAGACTTTGTCGCACCTCGTAGGAGATGTGACCCTCAGGGAAGACTGAATCAAGCTGATTGGATGCCATCAGACTGGAAAACATGAAAGATTGGAATAAGACTTGGGAAAATACAGGAAATTTGAGGAAAATGCAGGCAAGATAAAAATAAAGTAGGAAATTCGAGATCCAGAAGACAGGAAAGATGGGAAATCACCTGGAGTTTTGAAGGAAATTAAGGGAAATTTGGAAAATCGTCCAGGGTTTGATGAAAAATGGAAAATGAAGTATTTGAAAAATCGTCCAAGGTTTTAAAACATGGACAGTACATGGACATAGATTGGGGAATTTTGAGAAAATCGTCCAGTATTTTAGAAAATTGGGAAAATATGGAAAATAAAAGGAAATGACTATAACATATTCAATCACATTCTGCACAAACAAGTATGCACATACAACATTCCCTAAAAGCTGACTCTAGATGCACAAATTTTGAAATAGCTGTAGGACCTTAATCCTAACTCTAAGGTTCAGATCATCTGTATCCAATCCAGTTATGCCTATATACTCAAGCCAAGGCTCAATGTACGTGGCATAAAATCAATTTCTCTGGTTCTAGGTTCAAGTTTTCCAACATCCTTGAGCACCTGCCGATATACGTTGGACTATGGCCCTTGGTACGTGGCAGGGGGGTTTTCACCCAAATAGGTGGCCCAGTTGTGAGGCTCTGTCCCAAACTATGGTTCTGGAAGAGAGCCCAGCAACGTGAAGACCGGGACAATATAGGTGGGGTGGTTTTTGAAAAATATGAGCACATGCAAGAAAACAGAGGGCTCTAAGTCCTAAAGAGATAGAATTTTGAAATATTTGAAGAAGCAAACATTGTTTTCATACAATTCCTAAATTGAGGAGTGTTGTATTAGACCTAAGTCTATGTGAGCATGAATAATTCTCCTCAATATGGTCCTACCAAACCATACCTAGTCTATATGCATTCCATGTCAGCTGGGTTCAAGTCTAGGCTCCTAGGTTCACATGATATCATAAAGCAAAGCTGACATTCCATGGAAATCGATTTTGACAATTTGAATTAAGTAGAGCATTAGATTGATCAGGCAAAGACAGGTCCCATCACGGTCGCCAAACCTGTTCTCATCGCAAAATTTTTAACTTTTTGCAAATCAAACTGACCTTTTGAAAAAGATTTTTGAAAATAACTCGCCTCTGTTTTAAAATGCGGGAAAATTCTGTAGAATGGGACTCGCCTGTCGGTACGAGGTTCAACCGTTCCTGCCACCTTTAACAGGGGTAATTGAACCAAGGATCAATCTTATGCTCTACTCTATTCAACTTGTCTAAATCATATTCTAATTTCTAAATGCACATAGAATCAGGCATGTGCTATGAATTTTCAGAAAATGCATATTTGAAAACATGATGTTTGCTTTGAATGATTGAAATATTTAGAAAATGTAAATCTTGGAAATGATATCACATGAGAAATCGTGAAATGGGATTTGAAATATACTTCTGAGAGAAATAAAAATCGATTTTGAGAAATCCTTGACATTTGGTGAAAATCGATTCTGAGACTTGGTTTCTCTGAATTCAAACTTTGAAATTGAAATTCTAACTTAGAAAATTTGAATTTGGAACTTGGGAAATACTTGAAATATTCTTTGAAATTCAATGCTTTTGGGAAAATCGATTTTGCTATAAGACTTAGGAGATTTTGAGAAAATGAACTTCTTTGACTTAGAATTTGAATTGGAATTGGCAAATGCATGAAATGAATGAATATGGATTTGAGGATTTGAGAAATACTTTCTGTATTTTTGAGAAATGCAGTGCATTTTGAAGTTAGCCTAAGAGTGTAGGCTGAATGTGGCTAATACGAAGATTACAAATCTGGGTATCATTCGTATTCTGACTATGGCCATAAATACAAATTCCACCAAGTTTATAAACTTCATAAAAGCTAGTGTATGTGCCATTCGTGTAGACCATAGTGAATTAATAAAATGTGCATGAATGATACATTCATCAGACATTTAATATTTGCAGAATTAAACTATATGCAATGCAATCCTAGTCTAAGCTGAAATTTAAATTCTTACTCCAAATTTAATTTAATTTACATCACTATTGAGTTTAAATACATGAAAAAGAAAATCTTCAATGTACCTGCAAAACTAGAAAACTTTGTTAATGAAAATATGTTGGCTTTTCTAGATTTATCCAACAATATCAGGAAATTATTAGATTTTGGTAGATATAAGCCTTTTCCATGATTCCCTTAAATCAAAATTGATAAAATATGAAATAAAATTGAATAAATATGAAAATGAAATTTGAAATTTCGAAATTGGGGTCAAAATGACCAAAATACCCTTAATAACAAGACTATGGCCTTGAAATTAGGGTTTTCAGAAAGATATTTTGATAAAATGCAAGTTTTGAAGTTCAAATAAAAATATATCAAACCAAATATGCTATGACATGAAAAATATGAAAAATTAGGGTTAGGAATTTCGAAATTTAGGTCAAATGACCAAATTGCCCCTGATAGCAAGACTATGGCCTTGAAATCAGGGTTTTTAGAAATAGATTTTGGTAAAAACTTAAGTTTTATGCACTAAATGAAATCAAATGAGCACAAAATTAAACCTAAAGCATCCTAATATGATTATGAACATGATTAAACCCTAAAAATATATGCTTATGCACGAAAATCCAACAATATCACAAAAACTGTGATTTTAGCAGTGTTTTTGGATCTTTCAGGAACCCGGTTTTGCAATTTGCTTAATTCAGCCATCAAATGTATTCCAAAATCCATAAAAATTGATACCTGCATTTGTTATAACCCTAATGTCGAATTGGAATTATAAAAATAATTTTTTTGACATTAAATTAATCCGAAAATTGCATTAAACCCTAAAATATGTTATTTTTGACCTAATTCACCAACCAGTCTCAATCCAAGTCCTGAACCAGGGGTCAAATCTCCATGGAAATTTATGAAATTTTACAGAGACTAACTAAGAAGAAAAACAGAGATTTCTCAATTTACAGATCGGAAAAATCATCTCCGGTTAGGGAGAAACCCTTCCGGCAATCTGAGCTAAAATATATCACTCTTAACAGGGATTAAAACAGCTATTCCAGATTGAAAATATAGACATAAATAGCAATCCTAAACAAAAATCTCTGAAATTTTAGTGGTGACCAGTAGACAGAAAAATAACAACACTCACTTTTTACAGATCTAGAATCGGATCTGTGGTTTGAGATTTATGACTAACACAAGTCTGATTAGGGTTTTGGTAAACCCTAACGAGTTTTAAATTTAAAAATAGATTCTCTAAAAGAGGAAAAATAATAAACAGTAATCAAAAAATCTGAAAATTTCACAGCAGACAGATCTACTTAATGTAAATCCATAGCACTTTACAGATATAAAATCGGATATAAGATGAGAGAAATATCATAACAGCAAGTTACCTTCTTGATTTTAACCACGATTTTAAAGCTTTAAAAACCCGTTTTGATGTCTGATTTTTTTGACAGGGTTCCCGAGGTCAAAAACCTCTGATTTTTCTACAGTAACTTCATAACTCATTCATGCATCACATATAAAAAAATAAAAAATAAACAATGAGAACTTCAACCCGAAATAACATTATCTTTACTGTTCTAAACCTAGAACACACAGAAATTTAAGAAACTTGAAAAACCATGCATTAACTAATGTAAATAAATAAAATAAACCATAAAACAGTAAATAAAACTTATTTCTATGCTATAGAACGTAAAACAAACATGAATAAACCATGAAAATAAAATAAAAACAGGGAATCAATGGCTGGAATTTGATATCACCTTTAAAACATAGATTTAACCCATTAAAAAGGGTAAATCATATATTTTATTGGTTAATAATGTAAAGAATCATATTAAAATTAATTCTAATGGATTAAAATCTCTGTAAATCATCCAAAACAGGGTTAGATCACCTTCTTGGATCATTCTTGCTGATTCTTGATGGTTCTTGAGGTTGAATCCATGGTTTAATCCATGAAGGTGATGGTGGCAATGGCTAAATCATGCTTAAAACAATGAAAAATATTAAATAAAAACTTAAAACTAAAAACTAAAAACTAAAGAAAATAATTACCTTGAGGTTGCAGCAATGGAGGAAGGGCTGGAGAGGAGAGAGAAGCTCCAAGAATCCAATAGGAGAGAGATGGGAAAATCGACCCCCCTTATGCATCTATTTATAATAAAAAATTAGGTTTAAAAATTGACAATTTTGAAAATTTTGGACTCTAAAGGGGGGCGATTTTTGGGTGGAGTTACCTATATGCCCTTGGCCTAAATTATCCTAATTAATCCCTAATTAACCCCTAACTAAACCTAAGAATCCCCCAAATGTGGCGCCACTTGGCGTTTTCTCATACTGGGTTTTTAAAGTTTTAACTAAAACCTTTAAAAACAACAATTTAAAAACCAAACTTTAAAAATGAGTTTTCAAAATAGATTTTGACTCTTCTAAACTTCTAAAACTAACCAAGACACTGACTAAGCCTAAGCTAACCCTGACTTTCTCAAATGTGGAGCCACCCCGAGTGGGCCCTACTTGATTTTTTTTTCAAAAAGTGATTTTAAAACTTGAAATTGAAGGAGTTTTCAAAAGAATTTTCAAAAGCAATTTTAAAATTAGAATTTTTGAAATGGCATAGGGTACTAACTGAATTAGAATTCCTCTGGATATGGTGCCAACTGAGTGGGCCCACATCGAGTTTTGGAAATTTTGAAATAAACACTGAAAATGGCTTTGAAAAAGGGGTTAAAATAGATATTTGAACTTCAAGATCTTTGAAAATAGGGTCTCAAGCGAACTGGAACTCCGATTTAGAGTCCTGAACTCTTAGGACTCTGAGATTTTAGATTTTAAAAGCCAAATGAAAGAATTTTCCAAAAGATTTTATCAAGAAACGAGGAAATAAGTCAGAAAACACAGTCAGGGTTAGACTCCTAACTCGACCGAACTCTAAAATAGAATCCTGAACTAACTGGACTCTGTAAAATGACCTAAATTTCGAAAACAAACGGAAAAGATTGAAAATGGAAGTAAAACAGACTTCAAAATAGACTCCTGACCGGATCAGGACTCTGAGACAGAGTCCTGATCGGACTGAAACTTTCAAAATTTTGAGAAATTTGATGAATAGAGGAATTCAGAAGCGACACCACCTCAATGGGTCTCATCTGTGAATTGAAATCGATTAAAATTTGAATTTGAAATGAATCCAGATTGTTTCCTTGAGAAAATATTTCGAAATATAAAGTCCTGGGGTTGGAAAATGACAGAGTGTTGAATAAAAACCCAGGTTTTGAAATTGATTTTGAAATAAAAGCTTTTAAAATTCGAATCTGGATTGAATGTTTTGAAAACAGGAGTGCTGGATCTCGAGAATGAGATGTAATGGCATGCAATGCTATGCAATGCGATGAAATGATATGCCGAATGCATGCAATGATATGCAATGACACATGAAATGGACAAACCCTGGATGAGGGTGAAAATTTGGGGTGTTTACAGGCATGTGCTATGAGATTTTGGAAAATGTAAGTTAGAAAATATGATGTATGCTTAGAAAACATTTAGAGTTGAAAAACATTTCTCAAGAAAAAGATGGAAATCAATCTCTTAGGAAAACTCAGATGGAAAGGGGTTTTGAAATCATGAGAAAGTTCATAAAGATTTGGGAAAATCATGAATGAATGAAAATCCTGAGAAAATGGCAAGAATTCTTGAGAAAAGGGTGAACATTTGAAAAGGGAAACACTTCCCAGGAAAACTTGAACTTTGAGAATTTTCTTAGGAAAATGATGGAAAATTTATAAGAAAAACTCATTGGAGAAGAAAAACTGAACTTGGGAAATTGAAGTTCTGGGAATCTTACCTTTGAAATACTTGGAAATCAATTTTGATCTTTGAGAAAGGTGAGAGACTTCTTTTGAAAATCTTGAGAAAATAACCTTTTCCATGGAAAACTATGGAAAAACTTGTCTTTGGAAAACCAATTTTGAAAATTTCTCAGAGTTTCTTGAGAAATCGATTTCTTGAGAATGAAACTTTCTTAAGAAAATCACGAGAAAACCAATGATTTCATGATGCAAATGATATGAGTGAATGAATGCACTTTGAAAGATTTTCTAAGAAATTTGTTGGAAAAATGTGTATTCAGTCAAAATAAATCCTTCACATATTCTGACTGTGGCCATGAATATGTTCAGAGTTTAGTTGATTTAATGCACAATACTTTGCAAATATTGGAAATATGATGTGCATTTTAAGATAGCCTAAGAGTGTAGGCTCAATGTGACTAGTAGAAAGATGATGGATCTGGGTCTCGTCCATATTCCGACTAGGGCCGTAAATATGGATTCCACCGAGTTCATCAACTCCCTAAGAGTTGGTGCACGTGCCATTTGTGTACATCCATAGTGCTTTTGAAATAAAATGCATGAATCATAGAAACAGGATATTGCATAAATTCAAACTATATGATATGCATCATAGTCTAAGCAGGAAATTAAAATCTTATTCCAAAATTTACATTATTACATCACTAAATAAATAAAATAAATGGAAATCGCAGACTTCAGCTCCTTCTTTTGAATGTCTCTGCCAAACTTGAAATGGGGTTAGCTCAAATATGTGGGTTTTTCCAAGATTTTCCAATAATATTATGAAATTATTGGATTTAATTGGATATAAACCCTATTCTCATGCTTCATTGATATTTGAAATGATGAAAATGCAAGAAATTAAGTAGAAAATAGTTTGAAATTCGGAATTGGGGTCAAAATGACCAAAATACCCCTAATATTAAAGTTATATCTTTAAAATCAGGGTTTTTTTGAAGGAAAATTTGGTAAAATTGAGATTTCGAAATTCAAATTGAATCAAATGATGATGAAATGCAGTATGAGGCATTATGACATGCTGCTAAACACATTAGGACTGTAAAATCAGAATTTGGCATTTTGCAATTTATCCAAAATAATGAATTTCGCTTGTTTTTCGCTTAAAACCGGGTCCCGCGGAGCCCTGTTTTTGATGATATGGATAAATCAAGCCTCAAATGAATTCCAAATTACACCAAATTCGGTATGAAACATTTACCTACTCTGATAAACAGCCTAAAATGCTAAAAATCACGAAATGATATGATTTGAATGCTAAAATTTAAAGAAAGTCCTAAAAAGGGTAGATTTTGCCTATGGACCCGAACCAAATACAATGCTTAATATGATAATGCAAGATTTACACCATGAAAACTTCTGATATTTTGTATACTGCTAAAGGACCCGAAATGTAACATTTTTGGTTTTTACATCCTCGAGATTTGAGCCATGGTGAGTTCGATAACAAGGATTTAGTTCTGATGGAGGCAAAATCAACCTAATTTAATATAAAATGCTAAAAAAATAGAAAACAGCCATGGAAATTTCTGATATTTAACATAGTAACTCACGACACCTATATAAACAACTTTAATGTTCATGATTTTGGCATTTGATCAACATAAACACAGATAAAAATATAACTCTTTGTTCCTAAATCGACAGAACAGACAAATATGACCAAACAGGTGACTGACAAAACAATTCCAAAACAGATATCACAGCTGTTCTAAAAATCACAGAATTTCAGGTGCAACCAGAGGACATCTCGGACATAACATTAACTTTTTACAGATTTGGATTTGGAGCAACAACCAAAGAGAAACCATCGACATAAGTCGATCCAAAGTTTTAGAGGCCCAAATCAGGCTCTGACACGTGTCCTGCACTCTCGGATTTTTGTCAGACATAAAAAAAATCAGAAAAATCTAAGCAAATCAGGTTAAAAACTAGACATCCGCCTGCGTTCAGAACATTTTTCAGATTGAAAATCGGATCTTCCATGAGGGAGATCTAGATTTTACAAGTCGGAAATAAAAATTTAAAATGCATCCCGAGTAGTAAAACCCAACTCACCTTTTTGAACGTTTACTGCAGTAAACGAATTCAAATGCTTCCGAATTTTTGGCACATTTCTAGGGACACCTAAGGGCGCATTTCATGATTTTTTTGGATTTTTTAACAAAAATTACACGCATAAAATGACGTGTGGACTGACTGACATAAACAGAGAACTACTGAAACTGAACAGAATTAAAATAAATGCTAAATTAATCCTAATTAACTCATGAAACATGCTAAATTAACAAAATAAAATGCCAATTAAATCTAGCTAAATGCATGAATGTTAAAAATCATCAAGGAAGCATAATCATGTATTTTTATATTTGTCGTTTTATGAGAATAGCTCAATCCATTCCTCGGATGAGCTCTTTCTTCAAACGACACCCGAATCAAATCATGACATGAAATCAAGAGGAAAAGTGGTGCACCTTGCTTCGTTATGCAGCTTTGAAACTCTTGAAAGGGACGGCTACCAAGGGCTTTGTTCGTCCTTCGCTCCGGGCTTCGGATGATTCACCAAGATCGACCCACTGCACCTTCTTTACTGAGCCCAAAGGGGGCGTGAATTCCAAGTTTCAAAAATCGGGTTCTGAAGAAAGTCTAGGTCGAATTTCAAAGTGCAAAAGAAGTTCCTCTTAGGCTGGGCGTGGAGCCTTGTTTTTATAGAATTTTATGAAAAATTTGAATTTCAAACAGGCTCAATCTGAGCCCTCCATGTGGTGCCATCTCAGGGGGTGCTATTTTGATTTTTGAGAAAATAAAATAGAAAAATTTGTGGGTGAGACACCTCAGCAGAATTTGAAAATTTTCAAAATTTGGGTTTCTTGATTTTCTCTACAGGAAGCTCTCAGATTGCACCACCTCAGAGGGTGCTCTCTTGGAGTTTGAAATTCAAATTTGCCTTTTGTAGGGAGCCCTCAGGTGGCGCCACCTCATGGGGATATTTTTATTAAAAATATAAAATAAATAAAAGAAATGAAGCCAAGTGGGGCTCTGGATTGGCGCCACCTCAAAAGGTGTTCTGAGGTGTAAAGTTGGAAACAATAGGAGCATGCCATGTGGCATCACCTCTGGAGGCTCTTGACACATGTCAGAAGGATAGGAGTGGAAGAAGCAGACTATGCCACCTCAGAGGAATTCAAATTCTACTTTTCTGCAGGAAAGGAGAGGCTGACATGTGACAGTTCCTCAGAGTGGCTCCTACCATGCCATGTGGCAGGAGAACAAGACTGGAATAAGCAGAATGCGCCACCTCAGAGGGGGGGTTTTCCTACTTTTTCTGATGCAGGGAGGTTTGGACATGTGGCAGACAAGTGTCAGCTGTCTGGAGAAGCCTTCTCAAATGCTGCCACCTCAAAGAGAGATTTGAATTTCAAATGGAGGTTGGCTCTGGAGGATGAACACATGGCATTTCCTCAGAGTGGCTCCTACAATGCCATGTGGCAGGAGGGAGGAAAAGGAGGGCAAGGGACACATGGCACCATCTCAACAAATGAATTTAGGGAGAAGACTTCAGGATTTGTGCCACCTCAGCCTGGAGTTTGAATATTTGAATTGTTGCTTTTTCTGAAGGAGGCAGAAAATGACATGTGTCCTCTACTTTTTCTGAGAAGAGCAGAGAATGACATGTGTCAGTCTGCTTTTTCTGAGAAGAGCAGAGAATGACATGTGTCATTTGCTTTTTCTAAGAAGAACAGAGAATGACATGTGTCAGTCTGCTTTTTATAAGAAGAGCAGAGAATGAAATGTGTCATTTGCTTTTTCTAAGAAGAGCAGAGAATGACACGTGTCACCTGCTGCAGGAGAGAATACCTCAGATGGCGCCACCTCAGAAGAAGACAACTCTACTTTTTCTGGAGGAAGCTAGGAGTGACACGTGTCTCCTACTTTTCTGACAAAAGTAGGAAGAGACATGTGTCAGTCTACTTTTCTAAAAGAGGGAGAGGTTGACACGTGTCTCCTGCAGGAGACACTCTTCAAATGGCGCCACCTCAGAGGAGACAAGTTTTGCTTTTTCTGGACAGGACAACACATGACACTTGGCATCTCAGGGTGATCTATGGAATGACACATGGCGCAGGGTGAAGATGGTGGATGCTGACACATGGCATGGAATGAAGAGGGGGTCTAATGACATGTGGCGGCTTCTTAAGGTAGCCCCACACTGACACTTGGCAGATAGATGAGAGGAGAGAGAAAAGACAAGTGACACCAATCCAGGGGACGAGGCTCCTATATTTTTTGAGTTTTTCAAAATTCAGATTTTTCAAAAGAAAAGCCTATGTGACACCACCTCAGTGTGGGTCCCACATTGCTTCTTTATTGAAATAAGGACAAGACAACAACTTCTTTTTAGAATTTTCATAAAATCTGGGCTAATTGGTAAAACAGAAATTTTTGGAAAGAGTTGGCCCCTGTAGGGCGATTTTGTAAAAGGAATATAGTTAAAATAGCTGACAAAAGGCAAAATCTGAGTTGAAATTTATTAAAAATTATCCAGATTGTTTTCCTGAGGAAATATTTTAAAATTCAGAGCCCTGGGGGTAAAATGGGAAGAGTTGATAATTTTGAAGACCCAGGGTTTTGAAATCACTTTTGAAAAGAGTTGAAATTCAAATCTGGATTGAAAATTTTGAAATTGAGAGTTCTGGACCTCGAAATGACATGCTGTGCAGTGATATGAAATGCTCATGCAATGATATGCAATGCCATGTCTTATGCAATAGAATCTTGAACCAAGACTTGGAGATGCCTATCTCCTGTCAGGAATAAAATTTTGAACATCTGAGTTAAAATTTGAGAAATTTTGAGAGTTGCAGATGAAATTTAGACTTCTGTAAGGTCCGAGCTCAGAAAATGACCATTTTGCCCTTCGGTGATTTCAAAAGGTTGAATGATGATGCTTGGTGGAAATGCTGGAGAGGTGAATGAAAATTTGGGGTGTTTACAATGTTGAGAAACTCTGTTTTGATGTCACATAATATGATACACTGTCTCATTTGATTTTATATGATATGATAATATGTCCTCTTGAAAAATATTATATTATGACTGAATATGTTTTGCCATAAATCTAACGAGTATTTGATGCAAGGATATCTCACCCAATAAGGATGGAGACTTCCTGTTCAAGTACAACTATGGTGCAATCATACTCCTTGAAGAAAAAGCTTGATGAGCCATGCATTCCTAAAGTTCAAATGAAGAAATCGGCTACCTCAAGATGAAGACTTTTTTCTTCTTTAGAGTCATATGTAACATAACCTTCAGGAACTTGCATATTGCATATTACATACTCATGCATAAACACTATATCATAAAAGTATACGATAGTTTCAAAAAGGTCCTTTTTGAAAACCAATAATTGTACCTTCTTACAACCCTTTATGAAAAAGATATTTTGTCATGTAATAATTGTACCTTCTTACAACCCTTTATGAAAAAGATATTTTGTCATGTAATAATTGTACCTTACACTATATACAAGACAACATGAAAAAGAAATGTAAGAAAAAGACAAAAACATAAAATCGGCTACAAAAGAAAAACAAATAAAATATGTTTTTGAAAAGACTTTAGTTACCTTCTTTAAAGAAATGTTTTTTAATATAAGAAGAAGACAAAAACATAAATCGGCTATACAAAAGAAAAACAAATAAAATATGTTTTTGAAAAGACTTTAGTTACCTTCTTTAAAGAAATGTTTTTTTTTACAAGAAGAAGACAAAAAAACATAAATCGGCTACACAAAAGAAAAACAAATAAAATATGTTTTTGAAAGGACTCTAGTTACCTTTTTTATAACCATAGAATGTCGACTTACTTGAAGTCATCATTCTCTTTACAAAGCATTAAATACCTCCTGTAACAAATCCTTGTTAATGTCCTTCTCAAAGAATGTCGACCTTCTTTTGGTCCTCATTCTCTCTGGAGACTTTGAAAAACACAACATAAAGAAAACACTTGACATGACTATGTACAAATAAATATCTCAAAGCACTCATAGTACTTACACTCATTTAAAGCAAAGAAGTACTAATGTACCTCAAATCATTAATTAGAATAAAGACAAAACTACAACCCAACGTTCAATGTACTATTGTAAGAAATAGACTTTTTACATAAAATATGTATTACCTAAAATATTACAACGACTAGTGTACCCTCTATTTCACTTTTATGGAAAAAGGCATTCTCGAACTTCTCTAAAAAATATTTTTGAAATGACATAACATTTCACATTTCAAAAAGTTACAATTCCAAAATGTAACGACTACTTTTTAAAAAGCTATATAAACACACTCAAATAAACTATTCATACAGGGAATGGAATAGACGTGTGAGCTTACAAAGAGAAAAATTCCTATTCGATATTTGAAAAGAGAGCCTTGAAAAAGAAAGAGAAAAAGAAAAGAAAGAAAAGAGAAAAAGTCAAGTCCAGCTCTTTAACAAAGAGTATCCTCTGAGTGACAAACAGAACATTTTGAGAATCCTTCATTCGTGCATTCATATCATTCTGAAGGTTCTATAGGAAGTATTGTAATTCTGTTATTCACTGTATTCCTTCTTTGCTGAAAGAAGTAGACCTCTGTGAAAGAGGGTGTTGCCCTTCTCTGTTGAGAGAAGAAGACCTCTGTGAAAGAGGGTGTTGTCCTTCTCTGTTGAGAGAAGAATACCTCTGTGGAAGAGGGTGTGCCCCTTCTCTGTTGAGAGAAGAAGACCTCTGAGGAAGAGGGTGTTGTACTATTTATCCGATGACTCAGATGCTATAGTGGAAAGCTCAAGTGGTTTGCTTGGGGACTGGATGTAGGTCTGGATACTAACCGAACCAGTATAAATTCTGTGTTTTATGTGTTTTGCCTTATTGCTTAATTATTTTATTTTATCGATCTTTATCAAATTTCACTATTCACCCCCCCTCTAGTAGAATTTCATTTGGTATCAGAGCAGGTTTGTTGGTTTCGACGTAACAAGTCTTCCAGCACAAATGACATCTACTTCCTATGCTCGTGATATTGAAGGTCAACACGCATCTCGTCCACCTTTCTTCAATGGCTCCAACTATGGATACTGGAAGTGCAGAATGACTATATTTCTCAAATTCATAGATTTTGCTGTATGGAAAATTGTTGAGCATCCATACACATCTCCATCCGCAGACTATAGCTTATGGTCTGATGAAGAAAAGAAAATGACAAACCTAAATGCAAAGGCTATGAATGCCTTATATTGTGCCATTGATCAAAACAAATTCAATAGAATATCTATATGTGAATCTGTATATGATATTTGGCATTCTTTGGAAGTTATTCATGAAGGAACCAACAAAGTGAAAGAAGCCAAAATTTCATCTCTTGTTAGAAAATATGAATTGTTTAAAATGAACAAAGATGAACCCATCACAGAGATGTTTACCAGATTCACCAACATCACCAACGATCTGAAATCTCTGGGTGTAACATACTCCCAGACTGAAAAGGTGAAGAAAATCTTGAGATCTCTCACAACTGATTGGGAGAAAAAGACTACTGCTATTGAAGAAGCTCAAGATTTATCTAAGCTTACTTTGGACGACTTAATAGGCAATCTTATGGCCTATGAAGTCCACATGAAAGAAAGAAGGGAAGAAGAGCAACCAGTAAAGAAAACTCTAGCTTTCCCAGCCCTATCTGAGAATGAAGACTCAGATAAAGAATCAGAAATTGCGCTTCTTACCAGAAAATTTCAGCGCTTCATGAGAAGGAACCGGCTTCCAAACAGGCACAAGGAAAGAAAAGATCCTAAAGAAGATCCCATGTGCTTTCAGTGTAATAAGCCAGGCCACTTAAGACGTGACTGTCCCCTTCTCAAAAGAAAGTCCCAGACCGAGGAACCAAAGAAGAGGTTCTTCAAGAAAAAGGCTCTGCATGCTCAATGGGATGATACAGAACCATCCACTAGTGAAGAGTCAAGTGATGATGAAGCCGAAACTGCAAATATGTGCTTCATGGCAAACGAAAGTTCGGTAAGTGAAATCTCTGATTTTTTCTTTGAAGAACTTCTAGATGCTTTTCAAGAACTATTTGAAGAATCTAGAAAATTGAGCTTCAAAAATAAAGATTTAAAATCTGAAAATCTAAAGCTTTCCCAAGAGAATGAAAAACTCAGCAGTGAAAATTCTGAGTTGAAAAAGGAAAATCTTATGCTTATGTCTGAAATTTGTTCTACTAGCTCCAAAACTAAAAATCTGCAAGTAGAAATTTCAGAGCTGAAAAGTAAAACTGAGAACCTCATGAAAACGGTTTTCAGGTTTACTAAAGGTAAAGAGAACTTGGATAAACTCTTATCCTCTCAGAAGGTCTGTTTTTACAAGAATGGTATTGGCTACTCTCATTTCAAAAAGCCTTCTTGTATGAATCAAAAGACCACGTTTGTGAAAAGTTCATTTGAACCAAATAAGGAGTATTATAATGATAATCTTTTTAACTCCTCTAAAGATATAGACAAACCCAAATCCAAATGGATATGGGTTCCAAAGTCTAACAAAAAAGGACCCGATTGGGTACCAAAAAGGAGATTTACTTAATGTTTTGCAGGCTCCAAAGAAGAAGAACAGATGGATACTAGATAGTGGATGTTCAAAACACATGACAGGACATCCAGACCTTTTTGCTGTTCTTCATCATAAAGAAGGAGGAACCGTCACCTTTGGAGATAACAACAAAGGTTTGATAATTGGTATTGGAAATATTGGTAACATAGATAAACCTCTTATCAAAGACGTTCTCCTTGTTAAAGGCTTAAAACATAACCTACTAAGTATCAGTCAAATGTGTGACACAGGTTATAATGTTAGCTTTAATCATGATGCATGCCTCATAGCAGACACCAATGAAAACATCATCTTAAAAGGTATAAGAAAGAATAATATATATGAACTATACCTAGAAAACATCACAGAACATTGTCTTATAGCTAATAATGACTCTCAACATTTATGGCACTTGAGAATGGGTCATGTAAATTCTAAATACATGTCTAAATTAGCTAAAAATAAGTTAGTACGTGGGTTACCCAAAATTTCTTTTAAAAATGATTACTTTTGTGATGCATGTCAATTAGGAAAATTATCAAAATCATCTTTCAAATCAAAAAATATCATTTCAAGTAAAAGACCTTTAGAGCTTCTCCACCTGGATCTTTTTGGTCCTTCTAGAGTAGCTAGTCATAATCACAATAAATACATTTTTGTTATTATAGATGACTACTCAAGATTTACTTGGGTAATATTTTTGAAAAACAAAAGTGACACGTTTTGTCAATTTGAAATCTTATGTAAAAAAATTACAAAACGAAAAATCTTGTTCTATTGTTAAAATCTGTAGTGACCATGGAGGAGAATTTGAAAATGAACTTTTTGAAAATTTTTGTAACTTGCATGGTATTTCTCATAACTTTGCCTTTCCTAGAGTTGCACCTCAAAATGGTGTAGTAGAAAGAAAGAATAGAACCCTTCAGGAATCTGCCAGGACTATGCTCCAACACAATAATCTTGCTAAATCATTTTGGGCAGAAGCTGTTAATACTGCATGCTACATAACAAATAGAGTTCTCATTAGACCCTTATTAAATAAAACTCCCTATGAACTATTCTATGACAGAACTCCAAGAATAGACTATTTCAAAGTCTTTGGATGTAAATGCTTTATCCTAAACACAAAAGATAGCCTGGATAAGTTTGATGCTAAATCTGTTGAAGGCATATTCTTAGGATATTCGAGTCATAGTAAAGCATATAGAGTTTTCAAAAAGAGTCATAATACTATTGAAGAATCTATGCATGTTAGTTTTTGTGAATCTATTGATCAATCTGTTCATGAGCAAACTAATGATGATGATGTTGAAAGTACAAATTTATTTTTAGATAACACAGCTAAGTCTAATGAAGATGATCATCAAAGAACATTTGTCGATATCAAAGATCATCCTCAAAAGCAGATTTTGGGAGAACTAACAAAGGGGGTTCAAACTAGAGCTCAGCTAGAACGGATTGCAAACATGACATTCATTTCTCAACTTGAACCAAAGAAGATTGATGAAGCCATCATTGATGAGTTCTGGATGCTAGCCATGACTGAAGAACTGAATCAATTCCAAAGAAATGAAGTTTGGGATCTTGTACCTAGACTAAAGGATCATCTAATCATTGGGACAAGATGGATCTTCAGAAACAAGCTAGACAAAACAGGTAATGTTATAAGAAACAAGGCCAGACTAGTAGCTCAAGGATACAACCAGGAGGAAGGTATTGATTTTGATGAAACATTTGCTCCTGTTGCTAGACTTGAATCTATTAGAATGTTTTTAGCATATGCAAGCTATATGGATTTCAAATTATATCAAATGGATGTTAAAAGTGCTTTCTTAAATGGTTTTATAAATGAAGAAGTTTATGTAAAACAACATCCAGGATTTGAAAATGAACAATACCCAGATCATGTTTTTAAACTCAAACGTGCTTTATATGGTTTAAAACAAGCACCTCGTGCTTGGTATGATAGACTTAAAACCTTTCTTTTAAAAACTGTTTTTTCTGTTGGCAAAGCAGATTCTACATTATTTGTTAAAGTAGTGAATAATCATACCCTAATTGTTCAAATATATGTCGACGACATCATCTTTGGATCTTCTAACAACACTCTTTGTGAAGAATTTTCTAAGTCCATGCAGAAAGAATTTGAAATGAGCATGATGGGAGAACTCACCTACTTTCTTGGACTGCATATTAAGCAAACCAAGGATGAAGTTTTCATCAATCAATCTAAGTATGATCGTGAACTTCTGAAGAGGTTCAACATGAACTCAACTGCTTCAAAATCCACTCCTATGAGCACTACTACTGTGTTAGACAAAGATGAAGATGGTAAGTCTGTTGATACAAAGGTATACCGAGGTATGATAGGATCACTTCTTTATTTAACTGCTAGCCGTCCAGATATTATGTTCAGTGTTTGCTTGTGTGCTAGATTTCAGTCAAATCCAAAAGAATCACATCTTAAAGCTGTAAAAAGAATAATGAGATATTTAAAAGACACAGTTGATTTTGGATTATTCTATTCAAAATCCTCTACATTTGATCTAATCTCATACAGCGATGCTGACTTTGCTGGAAGTAAATCTGACAGAAAAAGCACAAGTGGAACATGTCATATGCTAGGGTACTCACTAGTATCATGGTTCAGTAAGAAACAAAACTGTGTATCCTTATCAACTACTGAAGCCGAATACATTGCTGCTAGCCTAGCCTGTACACAAGTCATCTGGATGAAACAAACTTTGAAAGATTTTGGTTTAAAATTCGAAAATACAACTATTTTATGTGATAACACAAGTGTTATAAACCTTTCCAAAAATCCTGTTTTACATTCTCGAACTAAACACATTCAAATTAGACATCACTTTCTAAGAGAACAAGTCTTAAATAATATAATTAAACTAGAATTTATACCCACAGATAAACAACTAGCAGACATCTTTACTAAACCTTTAAAAAATGAAGATTTTATAAGAATAAGAAGAGAACTAGGTATATGTAAATTGAATGATATATAAAACTAAAATATTGAGTTCACTCGAGTTCATAATATTTACTAAATTCATCTTAATAAGGATAATAAAAGAACTTTAAAAATTTAATAATCGTGTCTTCCTTTTACAATTTTTTATTTTTACAAAAGAATCATTTCTAAGGGTCTCGAATACCACAAATTGCCTTAAAAGTTGAAACTTCATGTCAAAGTACATTCTACCTCTTGTCACAACATCTTTCACATCACTTTCATAATTATTGTTTCTCATAACTTGACTTTCTCTTTACTATATAGTTACTTTAGTTACTTTTCTCTCTCTCACACATACGATTTGAATCTCCATTTATAACTTTGACTTCTTTACTATTTTCCTAAAGAAACTATGAACTCCTTCAATCGAATTCCTCCAAAAACCTTGTTCCTCAAACCAAAACTTCTATGAATAACATCACATTCTTTATGTCTTTCATTTTGTCACCTTTCAAGTACACATTAATAATCACACTTTGTCCTATCCTCCTCCACGCATACCCATGAGTACTACCTTCTTTAAATATAAGTAATTATGACACTCTTTCATATCACTCATCTCATAACATCCTTTCATCACCTTTTGTCCTCTTGTGAAAACCCCTCATACGAATAACAATCTTCTACACTTCAACCCATGCAATATATTTTAATAACACCCACTTGTTTCTTGTTTTAGTAGGCCATCATTTCTCACTCTCTCTCTCTCTTCACGAGTTTCTCTTTGTTTCTCTCAAAACAACTTTATGTTTAATCAAAATATCTTCTTCTTTCCATCATCATCACTCCTCTCTCTCACGATAGGCTAGCCGATCTTCAACAGAATAGTATATTCCTCATATTCAAATGATATATCTCTTTCTTTGTCCTATCAATATACTTCTCTAAAACTTGGGTAAAAAATTTGATTATTTATCCATCAATCTTTTTGTTGCTACATTTCACGTAAATTTTTACTATATCATCTACTATATCATAGCCTATGTACAATCAATTATTGTCTTTAGCAATCATGACCTTTTTCATATTGTATATCTTAAATCAAGATTCATTAAAAACTTGTCCTCAAGAAAAACTTCATCTTATGTCTTATTCCAAACACATTCTTCACGAATACTCTCCATAAAGTAGAAACATCTTATAAAAGGATGTTTGTTTTTATTAGGCCATTATTTCACCTCATCTCTCGAAAATCTTTAAAAACCATAGAAAAATTCACTCTTTTGACTTTATCACACATCAAGTCACTCCATACATGACACAAACTCACAATTCGATAAAAATCTCATATGATAATTCTTTCGTATATAAAAGAATAATTCAAAACCATGTCCTCCTTGACTTCTTCTCAAATATAATACACTATCCTCCAAACTTGATTTGATTTGTCATTCACAAGCCTCTTAACTTACTTCTCACGGATTTCCTTATTTGACTAAATTCTAAAAATCACTCACTTCCAATGTCATTCAAAACCTATCAAAATTATTTTCATTCTTCTATTTAATGGATTGGTTCATCCCATACCAATTCCACTCGTATCTATCAATTCTCCTACAAACTATTACCCACTTCAAACTCGCTCTCCTTAGTCCTTTTTTTCTTATAAACTCTTGCAATGGCCTCTTCCTCCTCCAACAATGTGATTACCGCAGCAGATCTAAGGTATCCAGACTTGTTTCACACTTACAACTTACTATGCTCTCGCCCCATTCATGAAGGTAAATTGGTTAACTTTGACGACTTCATGCTCTTTGACTTAGACACCTAACTCCCTAAACTCAAACCTCTACTAGGATCTTCATCCCCAGCTGCCTATTATCCCGAACTAGTTCGACTGTTTTATACCAACTTCTCTACTGATCATGAACAAACCACAATCACCAGCAAAGTCCGAGGAAAGCTGATGATTTTCGATGCTTCCGACCTAGGTAGAATTCTAAACCTACCTTCCACCGGTACCGACCTTAACACCATAGTACCAATCGAACGATCGGTACTTCAAAAAATACTTCTCTGCACCAACTGCTACCAACTTCCGTGGCACATGAGGAATCTCCAACCTCATGCTCAACTACTTGCCCAGATTCTTCTCCACAACATCTATCCCAAGCTTCCCCACCAGGGATTAGTTCCTCGAAAAATCTCTCTTCTTATCTACGCAATCTTTTCTTCTCTTTCGATAAACTGGTCATCCATTCTTTTCGACCTTTTTATTCGGTATCAAAAATTCGAGCCTCTTCTTTTTGGGTGTTTCATAACTCCCATTCTCAAATACTTCAAAGTACCCCTTCACAACGAAGTCATCCTCCGTCCCTCTCAAGTCCTCGATGGTACCACCTTCAATCTAAGGTCCCTGCACATGCCCGGCTCTGATGAAGCAGATCCAACATCCTCATTCAATTACTTTTCTGCTATGATGGATATCGAGCACTCTCAGGATCGTATCCTTCGTAATCAAGCCCTGTTGCAGCAGACTCGCAAGCGGAATCGTGCCGACCGAACACATTCACCTCCTCCACCTTCGAGATAAGCTCATTTTTTTTGGTCTGTAATAACTTTTAGTTACTTTTGGACTGTAATATTTGGTCTGTAATAACTCTCTTACTCTGATCCCTTCATTTTTGTCCATGAGAAAGGGGGAGAAAACCTGTCTCCATTATTGGAGAAATACTCTCTTTAAACATTTTTCAAATTTTTATCATATTATTATTTCTATGCATAATGTCTTTTTGACAGGTGGAGCATATTTTGTCATCATCAAAAAGGGGGAGAATGTTGAGAAACTTTGTTTTGATGTCACATAATATGATACACTGTCTCATTTGATTTTATATGATATGATAATATGTCCTCTTGAAAAATGTTATATTATGACTGAATATGTTTTGCCATAAATCTAAGATGCAAGGATATCTCACCCAATAAGGATGGAGACTTCCTGTTCAAGTACAACTATGGTGCAATCATACTCCTTGAAGAAAAAGCTTGATGAGCCATGCATTCCTAAAGTTCAAATGAAGAAATCGGCTACCTCAAGATGAAGACTTTTTTCTTCTTTAGAGTCATATGTAACATAACCTTCAGGAACTTGCATATTGCATATTACATACTCATGCATAAACACTATATCATAAAAGTATACGATAGTTTCAAAAAGGTCCTTTTTGAAAACCAATAATTGTACCTTCTTACAACCCTTTATGAAAAAGATATTTTGTCATGTAATAATTGTACCTTCTTACAACCCTTTATGAAAAAGATATTTTGTCATGTAATAATTGTACCTTACACTATATACAAGACAACATGAAAAAGAAATGTAAGAAAAAGACAAAAACATAAAATCGGCTACAAAAGAAAAACAAATAAAATATGTTTTTGAAAAGACTTTAGTTACCTTCTTTAAAGAAATGTTTTTTAATATAAGAAGAAGACAAAAACATAAATCGGCTATACAAAAGAAAAACAAATAAAATATGTTTTTGAAAAGACTTTAGTTACCTTCTTTAAAGAAATGTTTTTTTTTACAAGAAGAAGACAAAAAAACATAAATCGGCTACACAAAAGAAAAACAAATAAAATATGTTTTTGAAAGGACTCTAGTTACCTTTTTTATAACCATAGAATGTCGACTTACTTGAAGTCATCATTCTCTTTACAAAGCATTAAATACCTCCTGTAACAAATCCTTGTTAATGTCCTTCTCAAAGAATGTCGACCTTCTTTTGGTCCTCATTCTCTCTGGAGACTTTGAAAAACACAACATAAAGAAAACACTTGACATGACTATGTACAAATAAATATCTCAAAGCACTCATAGTACTTACACTCATTTAAAGCAAAGAAGTACTAATGTACCTCAAATCATTAATTAGAATAAAGACAAAACTACAACCCAACGTTCAATGTACTATTGTAAGAAATAGACTTTTTACATAAAATATGTATTACCTAAAATATTACAACGACTAGTGTACCCTCTATTTCACTTTTATGGAAAAAGGCATTCTCGAACTTCTCTAAAAAATATTTTTGAAATGACATAACATTTCACATTTCAAAAAGTTACAATTCCAAAATGTAACGACTACTTTTTAAAAAGCTATATAAACACACTCAAATAAACTATTCATACAGGGAATGGAATAGACGTGTGAGCTTACAAAGAGAAAAATTCCTATTCGATATTTGAAAAGAGAGCCTTGAAAAAGAAAGAGAAAAAGAAAAGAAAGAAAAGAAAGAAAAGAGAAAAAGTCAAGTCCAGCTCTTTAACAAAGAGTATCCTCTGAGTGACAAACAGAACATTCTGAGAATCCTTCATTCGTGCATTCATATCATTCTGAAGGTTCTATAGGAAGTATTGTAACTCTGTTATTCACTGTATTCCTTCTTTGCTGAAAGAAGTAGACCTCTGTGAAAGAGGGTGTTGCCCTTCTCTGTTGAGAGAAGAAGACCTCTGTGAAAGAGGGTGTTGTCCTTCTCTGTTGAGAGAAGAATACCTCTGTGGAAGAGGGTGTGCCCCTTCTCTGTTGAGAGAAGAAGACCTCTGAGGAAGAGGGTGTTGTACTATTTATCCGGTGACTCGGATGTTATAGTGGAAAGCTCAAGTGGTTTGCTTGGGGACTGAATGTAGGTCTGGATACTGACCGAACCAGTATAAATTCTGTGTTTTATGTGTTTTGCCTTATTGCTTAATTATTTTATTTTATCGATCTTTATCAAATTTCACTATTCACCCCCCCTCTAGTGGAATTTCATACAATACAGAAAAATTCGTTCAATTGCCATATCTCCGCAATCATTTAAGCTGCAATTAAATATCTGCAAAAGAGATCTCTCAATTGTCGTCAAGTTGAATACGAATTATGCGAGTTAGACCCCCGGGGTGAAAGAAAATTTGGATCATCTCCAAGATGAAGGAGTTTGTGACGGATCCTTTCAGGGAAAGTTCAGAGCACCGTCAAGATGAAGGCGACTGCGATGAGCCTCCCGACAAACCCTAAAGGATATTTAATTTCTGCTACCATCAAGAGATTTCTAACCAAAGAGCCAATAACTGTCAATATAATCCCTGAGAGAAAAGAAAGATCGGAGCATCTCCAAGATGAAAGAGTTTGTGACATACCCTTCCAAAAAAAGAGAGAGAGAAAAGTCAGGACATCACCAAAATGAAGGATGATGTAATCCCCCCCCCCCAAAAAACCCAAGAGAGCTCTAATTCTGCAAAAAAAAAGAGTGCAGAAAGATCATCATGAGAAAAGAATCCCAGGATATTAGACTGCCGAATCTGCCAAAGAATCCTCTTTAAATTTTATGAAATTCTATTATCAATATTCTTTCACCAATTGCTTTCACAATATCAAGAATACTCTCTTTTCTGCTCATATCAAGGAAATAGATAGCCTCCTTGAAAGAAAGTCAATTGCAAGAAATTTGAATTTGAATCTTGATTCTACGGAGTTAAGCCCAATCGGAGGTAATACTTCAGGTAGAAAAGAGGAAATATTTTTAAAACAATGTGCATCACTTTCAATTATTTTGAATCAACAATAATTTTTCAACAATTTGACAATATTTTCTAGCTATCCTGACGTGAAACGAGAGCTTGAGGTTCATCTTTGGTGCATCCTGACATCAGTTGTTATCCCTTTCAGGACTTGATAACGGGAGTTTTTAAGATTCCTTCCCTTCTTTGGTATAATCTGATCATCTGGGTTCTCAGATTCGCACACTTCCTTGTGTCCCCACTATCCCACCATAGACAATCCAATTTCGGCTTGAGGTTAAGCCACAAATCATTTTTTTGCAAAAGGTCATCAAGTTCAAAAGTTATTTAGTCTCAGCAATGAGGCATCCAAAATCAAACCCCTTTTCAAGCTTTAGGGACCCCAATTTCATCCTTTTGCAAAACCCCTATCGGATTCATTGTGCGGAAGTCCGAAGGTTCCAACATGGGTTCTTCTTTCGAGAATCCCATCATTTTCATTCCCGGTCAGGTTAAGGGTTAAACATGAGCCTCATTTGGATAAGGTATTTCATTTCTCGATCAGGTTAAGGGTTAAACCTGAGCCTCATTTTGATGAGGTATTTCATTCTCCGGTTAGATTAAGGGTCAAACCTGAGCTTCGTTTCTACACGAGGTATTTCCCGTCCCATCCAGGTTAAAGGCAAAACCTGAATCTCACTTCTTTTGAAGTAAATTCTTTCTTCTTCATTCTCCATTTCATATCTACCATTTTCATCAGGGCTAATTTCTTCATATCCAGCCAGATCCTTCTAACTGGGGCATTTTTATAGCCCAAATTTGGTGTGTTTTTCTTTGCCACTAAGCTCGTCTTCAAGCCGGCTGTGAACACCCCAAATTTTCAAAGTTTTATAAAAATGACCCTTTTGCCCCTGACTCTATTTTTTGAGAAAATCAAAGTGATTTTAAAGCTAAATTTCAGTCTTTCTTCAGATTTCTGGATTAAATTTCACATTGATATATTCAAATTCAGCTCCGGGTCTGAACTCAGTATTTTAAATCCAAATCTGAGCCCCGTTGTCCGATTTCCAAAATAAAATCACAAAAATACCAAAAAAATGATTTTGAAAGGCTCGGGCGGCTCATTCGACACTCTGTTGGATCCTCGGCCCTATATTTCTCAGTTTGAGGTTGTAAACCTTGAATATTTCTCAAAAATTCAGACATAAATCCACTTTCTAAAGAAATTTCCTCAAAAATAGCTTTTTATTCTAAAAAAAAAAAATTCCCTTTTGTAAATGTTTTACAAAAACACAAAAAAATAGTTTTAGATCTTTGTTTTTATTCTAAAAATACAAAAAAAATGAAAAACAACACAAAAACCTAAAAAAAAAATCGAGAAAAGCTACAAGAAAATGAGTGATTTTTGAACTTTTGAAATCTTTTAAGACAATTTTTCAAAAAACCTCATTCCTTAACCATTTTTCAGAAAATTCTTAAAAGGGGAACCACCTTTTTGAAATAGGGAAAAATTTTAACGAACTCTTCCCGCGCCTCTTTCCTTCTCTCTCCGTCGTTCGATCTGCAACAACAGGCTTTCCTCTCCACCTTCAATCTCCAACAAATCCCATCTCTCTCCATCCTCCATCTCCAACGAACCACCTTCGGGAGCCTTCCACGCCCTCCTTAAAAAAAGAACTTCGTCTTCTTTGAGAGGCATCCATTTTTTCCTTACGAATACCAATCAATCGCCGAATTTCTCTGCAAAAATCCATCCATTGTCTACTTTTTCTGGAGGATTCACTCTCTCATGTCGATTTTCATCCATCACTTCCCTCTCTGCTCCCCCTCTTCCAGAGTCCCTGCAAGCAAAGTAAAGCCACCAGACTTCTCTCTGGTTCCCCTTTGAAAGAGAATCGACCCCCCCTCCTTCCTCCGAAAACGCCTGCAAGCGAAGAATCAGATTACCCCTTTTCCTTCAGAATTCCAGCATTCCTGATATTAGCCGTGATGATTGCTTGAATGGAAGTGATCTTCACCAATCGCTGAAAGGAATCCCACAGTCGAGCTCCCCTTCTTTCGGAACTCCTGCAGTCGCAGGTAAGTAGATGTTTCATCTTCTTCTTGATTTTCGGTAAAACTCTTTTTCAGATCTCATCTCTTCCCCCCCCCCCTTTTTTTTTCTTTCTCTCTTTTCTCCTTCTCGATCTTCCATTTTTTTTTATATATAAACATTGTCTTTGGATTTCTTTCCTACTTTACTTCCGTTAACGCACACCACGTAAACCCGATTTGCATATAGCAAATCGGTTTATACAGTGCTATATCATAGGAACGATCATGTTCCTACATTTTAATATTTCTTTTTTCTTTTTTTTTTCTTTCTCTTCTTCTTCTCTCTTTTCTTATTTATGTCAAATTAATGTGCAGTTATCAACTTGAGTTGTGATGCTATTTATTCCCTTTTTGTTGTCACGATTTGTGTTGTCATCTTCATCGATGTTTGGCTTTCATCCCTATTCATTATTTTGATTCAACATCACGCGTTATCAGCTCTGTGTCTTATGATTTTTTTTTTTTTTGCATCATTGGACCTCATTTTTTTTAATTTTGATCCCTCTCCGGATCCCTGTCTTGTACTCCTGCAAAAGTGTTCAGCGATTTTCTTTTTATTAGCTGGAGAAGTGCTAGGCCAAGCGTCATCCATCCCCGGTACTGTGTTAGTTACGTTGGAATAAAATCCATTTTTATTTACTTTTTTTTGGTATTCAACCTTCCTTGTTTCGGCATCTTGTGTTTTCTTCTGCTCCATATTTGTTTCATTCCATAAGTTTATTACACTTATTAATATATGACATGCCCTGTTTAGTAGAGAACAACTGTTCTCTGGTTGACTTCGTTCATATCCTGTTTACATCCATGTAACTCCATAGTTTTCTCTGTAACTTTTAGGCCAAAATACAATAACTAGCTTTCTTTTTTTTTATATCTCCTGCCTTTTTCATTTGCCACTATGTAACATTCTTTCCTACATTTTATTTATTCATTTCTTCTTTCCTTCTTTTCTATGATAATCGTGATGATGGGTTCTTAGCATATGCTCTCTCATCACACGAATTGGGGATTTTTTTTAAAAAAAAAAAAAAACCTTTGCCAGGAATTCTAATTCCTTCATTACTGTCCCAGTGACGAATTTGCTGAGCACTGTACAAATCCTAACCTGATCCAAAGTTTCTGCTAATACAGTAAGAATATGGCATCGAATGATAATGGGTAAAGCCTAAAACTCTTCCAGATCCAACGATGATAAGGTGTCTATGATTCCTTCTGTGTTAAGCCATATTAATGCACATGTTGGTACATGAAGGCTCTTCATCCTGAAGTGAAAAATTCTGGTTTTATTAATACCAACTTAACGTTATTGAATTGCTTAAGGCCCTTTCTGAACCGTAACTCATAGACCAACATCATATTAGTTCTCAAACTTACTGTAGAAGTCACAGAGACATCAAGCAATTTCCTGTTTATTTAGTATGTGTATAACCTGATTTAGAGCATGAAAATCTGGGTTCAATCTTTTCTTTCTTTTAAAATCGCCTTCCTATAATCTTTCATTTGTAGAAAATCAAATTTGGTGGTAAAAACACATTCACTGTCATTTCTATAGCAGATGCCTTCTCTCATTTCTGTGATCTAACTCTGAAATTTGTATTGAGGTGCCATTTGTTATAATAGCAAAGAAACTTTTCCCGTGCATAGAAGTCTCTGCAGTTGGTACATTAAATACTTCATCGGTATTGGGAAACGATGAGGCAACTAGTGCCAGAACAATGGTAGGAAATGACACTATGGAGACTCTTTTAGGTACTTCTCAGATCCTGTCAACATGAGGAAAACAACAGCAAGATTGTTGAAAGCTTTGGTGAACAATGTGAACATGAGGCTGCGAAAGCCTGCAATTTTTTTTTTTTTTTACTTATCCTCTTCATTATACATTATCATTTGTATGCCTATTCCACGAACTTCACTTTCACTCACCTGCCATATGGCAGCATGTTCTCTGTGCATATTCTGTACATATCAATTACACCAGCTACACACTTTTCTTTTACACAACCTATTTCATGGCCATACCCCAAATAACATTCACTTACTATATTTACCTGTGCATGCACATATTCACTATTGCACCATTAACCACTGCCATCACAATGGCAAGATCCCATTACCCCACCACCACTGCATTAGTCATTTTCAATACAATACAACACCTTGTTGTATTCTCCCATTATTTCGCAGTAACAGCCAACCTTGCCACACTCTCCAGCACTTCCACAGCCTTCCGCCTCATCATATCAGTGTAGGGTATTATGCAGAATTTGTATTAAGGTTGATGAACCCTACATATTCATCATCCACAGATTTTAGTTAAATTGAATGACTGTTGTATTTCATTACATATGGTGTTAAGATGTTCTTGGTGTCCATACTGCATGTACATTTATGACACCCTTCTCACTGTGACACCTACAATATATTGGTTCACTATCATTCCATCTTACTGCTGAAATACTCACTGCTATCCAACCTCTGTTTTAAACACATTCCGACTACCAGCATACAATCTCCAGCCATATTTTGCTGATTCCCTGCATATGCACTATACCCCTGTATTGCTGTAATTACAGTGATATCACCATCTGTCAACTGTTGCGTGAACCCCATGATAATTCTAAGGATTTGGCAGTTTACCCTTCGTTATGCCCCCCATCTCATAGCTGATCATTTTCAGCAAAACTCCCCACTGGCTGCCAACAAGCCATCCAGCTACCCCCATCGATAGTATCCATGTTTCACCTGTAAATCTCCTGTTACTTCCATCGGCATCCCCTGATTTGTATTATCTTTCATTTTGGTTTCACTTGGTTTCCAATCTTTTCATACTATGGCACCTGATTATCAGCATTCATTATAAATATTTGCTTATTTTTATATTCTCCATCACTGTCAAAGGCATAATTGTTGTTCACAACCATCATCGGGGTTTGCTAAATCCCCCAGCTGCACCATAATTCGATTCACAGCAGCACTCATACACTCCATCTTGTTATCAATCAACCACCATCATCCCCTGCACTGCTGCAGTGTGTCGCCACTCACTGCTTCCACCAGCATATAATATTGTATTATATATAGCCCCCCCTTTTTGTTCATATATGTCTATAGATATGTTGGCAATACATATCAACTTCTGCTATATTCTTTACCTTTTGCGCCAACAGCACAATAGCATCCTATAAATATAGAGCACCTAATATCTTCATACCTTAGGCCTGCAGCATATCACCTGTGGTGATTGCTACCCAATGCACCCAAACACTTAACAGTGTTGGTAACCTCCTTTGCACAACATAAATTCCGTTCTTAGCACTCACTGCACCATTACTCTCTGCATTATCTCACCACCTTTAGACTTCCAGCTTAGATGGTTACCATTCACCTTAAATGTCATTATAGCCCATTTCCAGTTATCCCATTCTCCAAAATTTGACATGTCATAACGCATACAGGGGATATCATAATTATATGTGTTGGGTCTTGATTGGTAATGCAACCTTATATTATTTCTGGATAGTGGGTTCATGTGCATTGTAAACCTCCTCCTCATTTCTAGATGTCTTCCGTAAACATGATTCACACTTGTACTTTTCCTTCTCTTTTCATTATTAACCGAGTTGTTTTGTAGGAAATATGTGGATAAATTTATCATTTGAAGTTGTAAATTCGATTTTATATGTTGTAATAGCAAGATTGGAATAAAATTTTACATTTCCTGCTTTAGGTAGAATGAATGAGCATTGTAAACATCATAAATTGCTTGTTCTCATGCATTTTTGCCTTTATTTCTCAAATTCTCACAATGGTGAAACACGAATGGCACGTGCACCATTTCGTAAGAGGTAATTGATACTACGTTGATGATCCACATCAATGGCCATAGTCAGGGTGTGGACAAAACTTAGCATTTTTATCTTTTACAAAATAACACTCGATACACACTGGATCCATTTTCAAAATTCATCATATTTTCCTAAAATATTTTATTCTTTTATCAGAACTTAACTTAAAATTAACTCAAAATATATACCAATGGCCATAGTCAGGGTATATTGAGAGTTTATTTCATTTTAAATTCTATAAAAGCACAAAAGATGTATTTTATTCTTCACTTGAATTTAAATATAGTTATTACATAATACATTCAATGACCATAGTCAGGGATGTATTATGTCTTCAACCTCATTTTTTATTCATTTAAAGAATGGAATAGCTTTTCAAATTCCAAATTCAAAATTTTTAAATTCATTTCATCATTTAGGGAAGAATTGCATCATATTTTCAAAATTCTCTTTCAAAAACCCAAGTGATTGTAAATATCTCTTCTTCAAATTTCTCTTTCAAATTCCAGATCTATCTCAATTTCAAAGTCCAATTTTAGAATTTCAGAATCATTTCATATTCAAATTCCAAAATTCCAAATTCAGTTCAAAAATTCAATTTCAAAGTTCAATTTAACTTTGAAGTTATCTTCTGATTTCAAAATCAAGTTCATCCTCTTATTTTCAATCAAGGTTTGGATTTGAATCTCAAAACTTAAATTTAAATCTGGGTTTCTAAAACCTAGAGCCATCTTTAAAGGTCCTATTTGGACTTTTTATAATCCAAATCCAAAGTTAAATCCTAAATCTCAACTTGGATCCGGATTTCCAAGTACAATTCCCCTTTGGATCTCGAATTACAGATCTAAATCCCATTTAGGATCCAGATCCCCATTCTACTTTGGATCTCAAATTACAGATCCAAATTCCATTTAGGATCCAGAACCCAATGCTACTTTGGATCTCAGACTTCAGATCCAAAATCCCTCTTAGGATCCAGAGTCCAATTCCACTTTGGATCTCAGACTTCAGACCCAAATCCCATTTTAGGATCCAGAACCCAGTTCTACTTTGGATCTCAGATTACAGATCCAAATTCCACTTAGGATTCAAGATCCAATTCTACTTTGGATCTCAGACTTCAAATCCAAATCTATTCTAGGATCCAGAACCCAATTCTACTTTGGATCTCAAAATTTCAGATCCAAATTCCACTTAGGATCTAGATCCCCATTCTACTTTGGATCCCAGACTTCAGATCCAATTCCATTTTAGGATCCAAAAATCCAACTTCATCTTGGATTTCAAATTGAAGATCCGAAATCCATTTAGGATCCAGAATCCAACTTTACTTTGGATCTTAGACTTCAGATCCAAATTTCATCTTGGATTCCAAATCTTGAATCCAATTCCATTCAAAATTTCAGATCCAAATTTCATCTTGGATTCCAAATCTTGAATCCAATTCCATTCAAAATTTCAGATCCAAATTTCATCTTGATTCCAATTCTTAAAATCCAATTCCATTTTCATTTCAGATTTCAAATCCAATTTCTATTTTTAGGTTCTAAATCCAGAATTTGATTTTGAACTTTATTTAGGATTCAAACTTTGGGTTCAAATTCCATCTTGAATTCCAAATCAATCCCATTTCTCAATTCCTTTAGATTTCCCACATTTCCTTCTAATTTCAAAACTTCAAAGTTAGAATTCAATTCCATTCCAAATATTCATCCAAGTTCAAATTTCTAATTCAAAGTCCATTTATGACTTTGAAATTTCCTTTCTTCTCTTTTCTCGCAATTTCAAGATCATTTTCCAAATCCAGATTCATATTCTCAGGCTCTTGATTATTCTAAAAAAACTTAGAACTTTAATCTTAAGTTCTAAATCATTTCTTCACTTTATCAGATTCATCTCAGAAACATTTCGAAATTCTTCAAAATATTTTAAAAAAAAGCATACATCTTTGCATTTGCACAAGCATGATTCTTTGTGCTTCTAGACTTAGATAAATTCTTAGCAAAACAAAAGGCATAGATTCGACCCTTGGTTCGATTACCCCTGGTAAAGGCGCCAAGAATGGTCGAACCTCGTACCGACGAGCGAATCCCGTCTCCCAGTTTCCCCGCAAATATTTCAAAAACGGAGGCGAGTTATTTCGAACATTTTCAAAATTAAGGTCAAGTGAGACCCGCAAAATAATTCCTCTCTCTCCCTTTCTTTCTTTTTCTTTTTTTTATTTTTCTCCCTTCAAAAAGGAGGAAAATAGAGGTTAGAAAGGAACAGAAAAGGAAGAGAGAAAAATACGCAAGAGAGGAAAAATTTTGCGATGATCACAGTTTTGGCGACCGTGATGGGACCCGTCTCCATCTGGTCGAATTATGCCTTTTCTTTTGCTTTGACATTATCTAAGTCTTTATTCTTCAAAATGTCAGCTATATTTCCATGCGAACCCTTAGGGGCCTAGATTTTGTCCTAAGCTGACATTATTTGCATATAAGATCTAAGCATGGTTTGGTAGGACCATATTGAGGAGATTATTCCATGCTCACATTAGACTTAGGTCTGAAATACAACTCTCCTCAATTTTAGGGATTGAATGCAAAACAATGTATGTAAGTGTATGCTTCTCTTCATTTTAATCTATCTCTTTAGGACTTGCATTAGAGCCATCTGATTTCTTGCATGTTGAGCATATTTTGAAAACCTCCTTACCTACATTGTGCCGGTCTTCACGTTGCTGGGCTGTCTCACTGAACCATAGTTCGGGAGAGAGCCTCACAACTGGACCACTTATTTGGGTTCGCGCCCCCTACCACGTACCTAAGGGCCATAGTCCGAGGTATATCGGTGGGTGCTCATGGATGTTGGGAAGCCATTACCTTAGAACCGGAGAAATATTTCTATGCCACGTACTTCAAGTTTCGGCTTGGGTATATCGGCGTATCTTGATTGAAATCAGATGATCTGAACCCTAGAGTTAGGATTAAGGTCCTACAAGCCATTTCAAATATTGCATTTAGAGTCAGCCTTTAGGGAGTGCTGTGTGCATCCTTGTTTGTGCAGCTTTAGTTATATGATAATTCTCTTATTCTCTCATATATATATATATGTATCAAACCCTTTTCGAAAACCCTGGGTGTATTATTCAAAACTTACCCTTATTTTCAAAAACCCCAGGTGTATATTTCTATCTACCTATATTTCTTTTCTCTTTTAGATCAAATTTTCTTCAAAAATCCTGGAAAATTCCTTTAAAAATTTCATCAACCTTTTCAAAATTTCTAGGTTTGATTCTTCAAGAGTCTATCCGTAAGTCCTGCATTCTATCTAATTCTCCTTATTTCTTTTTTGCCCCAGTATCATTCCAATGGCGTCCGATTCTCTCGATGTTGTCTTTCCCCAAGATCATGTCTTCTATCAGATTCAGGATGGATCCCCGGATCTGTGGGTCATCCAGTCTCAACTTTTCTTTCCTCGGTGGTATTATTCTTGGTTCGCCACCTTCTCACGTATGTTCCCAGACCACTTGGATGACTGTGGGTTGGAGATGGCATCAGCGGTAGGCAAGCGAACCATCAACGGAGCTTTGATTCAAGCTATGGCAGAACGGAGGAATCTGCGTACATGCACATTCTGGTTTCCTTGGGGAGAGATGACTCTACTGATGGATGAGTTCAACGATATTATGGGATTGCCCGAACCAGCTGGTCAGCCAGATGATCCTGTCGAGCAGCAGTTTTTGATCAACATCAAAGGGGTGGATGTTCGAGAAACCTTAGCAAGAGCAACAGGGAGCAGATCCTGGCCTCTCACTGAGATTGGTGGGAATCAGTTCATCGACCTATTCGAACTATATCAAAAGTACGAAGCCTACAAAGAGGTCGGCACTCTGTCTCGAGCAGCGAAAGACAGAATTCAGCATGCCATGATCCTGTGCACAGTGGGGTTAGCTTTCTTCTAAGATGGTCAGAATTTCATAGATGTCAGAGTCGCCCAGCTCTTTCGAAGATGAGGAAGCAAGCAAACCCGTCAACTTTCAGTTTCCATGGCCGCATTAGCATTTCTTTACAGAGGATTGGCTCGATTTGCTCTTGGGGAGACCATTCTGGTAGAAGGATGCACTTATGCCCTGCAGTCGTGGTTCCTGCGACACGTTCCCTCGAAGGCTAGTTCTTTCAGATTCAACAGTAAGCAGCCGAAGACAACCATCAAATACCGAGCTCTGATTGAGAAACAACATCAGGAGGAGATTACTTGGGATTTCTTTGACAGAAGAGAGATTGTTCCTCGATACACCTACGCTCGCGACAAGCGCTACAAATTGATGGACCCTTTCTTTTGTGTTGATTATTAGCCGGAGCGATGTCTGAGGCAGTTTTCACAGCGGCAGGTTCGTGCCAACACCCGTTTCTCGACGGGCAACGTGCCAGAATTCAACCTGCAGTCGGATCAGTGGTCTGGGGCATATCATGTCGCTAAATATACCTGAGACTCCTTTATTTCTCTGTCTGTATTTCCTGGGCCGAATGTATCATCTGAATATCGAGAGTGGTGGCAAACTGTCCGCCCACCCTCTCTTTGTCTTTGAATGTTAATATCAATAAAAATTACTTTTTGGCCAAAGTTTTATTTCTTGTATTTTGTTTATAGCACAAATGGTCACAATTTTGGTGACGACCTCATCCTGGGTAAATGGGACATTCCTCCTACATTTTCTTCAAATATATTTTCTCATGGTTGACGACCTCGCCTAGGTAACAAGGCACATTTCTCTGTTATCATCAAATGGTAACACAATTATCACAAATCGTGTGATGACCCAATCCCGGGTAATGGGATAATCTCTTGAAATTGTCTACTGAAATCCTTCATTCTTTTTCTTCAAAAGTTATAATTTTCGAAAAATCTCCTCCATATTCTAACCATTCCCATTATTTCGCAGGAAAACTTTGGCATCTGAAAATGGTTCAGACAAGGGCTGGTAAGCAGGCTGCTCAAAGGCACAGTGACAGCGAGCCAGAAGAGATGAATTCTCCCCGATTATCCAAAAAGCACGACTCGGGGGATGAGAGCGATGTTGATCCGACCATGTACCGGGTTTTTCAAAAAATAATGACTAAGATGATGGCCGAGCAGGCTAAAGCAGTTCCCAAGAAGGCAACTTCCAAGACCAAGGCTAAGAAGAAGCCCATAAAAAAGCCAGTCAAAATCAGCAAGCAGAAAGTACAACGTGACAGTACTTCTGAAGATTTCGAGTCAGCAGAAGAGAACTCCGAGGAAGAAGAGCAGCTGATCTACATCCCAAAACATCTGCGGCAATCCAAAAAGCCAGTAGAATAACCAGTGTCAGTGAACAAGCCCAAGTATGGGGCCCCTGCAAAAGATTCAATCCAGACACTGACAAAAATAGTCAAAGACCTGCAAGTTCGGGATAAAGGGAAAAGGTCATACACTAGACAGGATTTTTACCTCGGCTTAGAAGGGGACATCAATCTGGAGAACCTCCCCAGAAAGTTCATTAAATTTGATGGATCCGGGGATCCTAAGGCTCACCTTGCCATGTTCTTTGCGGAATGCGCCCGATTCAGCGAAGACAACCGTGCTCTATTTCTCTGTTTTCCCCGCAGTCTGGAGGGGATAGCTGCCAAATGGTACGCCGAGCACGTCAATCCCATTGAACTAAGGGATTTTGACAAAGTTGTCAACATGTTCATTGAACGCTTTCTATTCAACACGGAAGCTCTACCCACCCTGAACCACCTGTGTAACCTGAAGCAGGAGCCCAATGAGAAGGCTAGGGACTTCATTCACAAATGGAGGAGCCTATGCAACAAAATGAGGAACCCTATTTCTGAGGAACATGCCCTCCAAGTCATCCTCAATAACTTCTCCCAACCCCTTAAAAGTCTTCTTTTCCCATATCCCTCCAAATCATTTATTGAACAAACAGAGCGAGCAGAATAGCTCGAGATGGGGGTGGAGAACGGGATGTATGAAGGTGTTGCTTTGGCCAAGAATGTCCAGGACCCAAAAAAGAAAGCACACTTCACTTACTCAGCCGAGGTTCCAGGGGATGATCAGGGCAGTAGCAACAAACAGGGCAGCGGCAGTGACACAAAGCCCGAGCAGAACAGAGGAAGGAAGGGGAAGTCCTTCAAAAGCAATGACAAGCCTCTCCCGACAGGTTCTCAACAAAAAGGGGACCTTCAAGAAAAACCCAAACATATAAACTGGAGCAGGGATCGGAAATTCACTCCCCTCGACCAGCCTCTAGACAAAATTCTAGAATACTTGCTGTCTCACGGGATGGTGAAACTTCCCAAGGTTGCAGATCCACCAGTCCTCATGGGAAGATTTAAGGAACAGTACTGCAAGTTCCACAGAGCGATGGGCCATGACACTGAATTTTGCTTCGTCCTGAAGCATCTGATCCAGGATTGCATTGATAAAAGCATCCTCATCGAGGATGAAGAAGAGAGCAAAATGGACATCCTGTCCGCCCCATTCCCTAAGCATTCAGCATCAACCATTTTCGAGCATTCTTTCCTTCCGCAGAATCACATACGTCCATGTTCCGGCGAAGAAATAAATTTGCAGCATCAGGTGATGGTTCTACGTCAGGATCAACTTGCATCTCAGAGAGGGGATATCCTCTCATTTCTGAACATAAGAAACATATCAGTTGAGAGTGGGAAAACCCAAGTTTTTCCAAAGAGATTTCTGAGAAAGTAAGCCTGCACAGAAGAAGCAGAAACCTCAGAAGCAGCAGAGGAGCAGACCAAAAGCCTTCAGAAGCCTATTACAATGCTCTTCAATATCTCCATTTTTGAGTTGACTCATGATTCTCCCCAGCACCGGGAAAAACTAGATGATCTATTGAGGAAGATCAAGGTGAAGTCGGGCACCACGCTCGAAGATATGGCGCAAATAGTGAATCAGGCGATGACAAATGCGCCTATTATCTTTTCAGATGAGGACCTACCAAAGCCTCACTCATTCCACAATAACGCACTGTATATTGTGTTCAGGACCAGGGGCATGACTGTCCCGCATGTACTTGTCGATGGGGACAGTAGTTTAAATATTTGCCCAGAAATGACAGCAAAAGCCTTGGGATTGAAGGAAGAAGAATACGTGCCTGATCCCATCACCATCTACGGCTTTGATAATCACGGGCAGACTGCCAAGGGCAAGATCTTCCTAGAAATCTTCATTAATTACTCAGTGCATACGGTGCTATTCCATGTCGTCAATGTGCCACCGACTTACAATCTTCTGTTGGGACGAACATGGATCCACAATGCCAATGTCGTTCCGTCAACCCTCCACCAGTGCATCAAGTGGTCCAAGGGCGGAATGATTACCACTGTCTTGGGCGAAGACCCTGAAGAAAGGCTGCCACAACCGATGATTCCTCGACCGACATTTACAACAGATATTCCTAGCATCCGGGAGGCAGAGGAAATCAATCTCAGTGATAGTCTAGAAATGTTAAAACTGAAAGATGTCATGGAAGAAGAGAACGTTGCAGCCACGGTCCAATGGCAGGGACCTTGTTTCTTCAAGTTAGGAGGACACATTAATTACACCTCCTTTAAAGATCATCCCTTATTTCCTCAGTTTTCTAAAGCAAGAAAGGGATTCGATCTGTTGATCAAACATGGATATCAGCCATTCCGAGGCATGGGGAAAAATGAAGACGGCATGATAGAGCCCATCATTCCAGTTCAGCATGCAGACAGCTCAGGGTTGGGGTTCACCGGCCAGGATTCCAACAAGGAGACCATTTTTGTCAGAGGAAGCCAATGAAGAGATGATGCCTCAGTTTTTCCTGCTTTTCTATTCTCATTTCTTTGTTTAAATCTTGTAGGGACAACACGGTCCCATCTTTTGTCAGAGTCTTGTAAATACTTTACTTCAATCAATGAAAGATCAAGCTTTTTCTTCATATTCGGGCATCTATCATTTCCTTCTTATACTTTGTCTATGTCATTGCTCTTTGCTTTATACAAAAATTTGTTTTGGCTTGTACGTTCCCCTAAAAACCTCTTTTTGGCATTTTCAGGACCATTAACTCCTGAATCAATGACAAAATTCGTTATCAATCCCAAGTATCTAAAATTGGCAAGGTTTCCTGAGATGAAAGACAGAGCAGAAGTCAGTCAGGCAGCAGAGCAGACCGAAGAGCCAGCCGAATTTGATTCCACTATTCAGGAATTGCCAGAATTTGCTCACATTCAGAAGCAGGATGAACCCTCATCTTTGGTTCAAGATCCAACCAAGAATATCAACATTGGGTCGGAAGATGATCCGAAAATTCTCAAAATCGGGTCGAGTCTAAGCGAAATTGAAAAAGCTAGACTCATCCAATTCCTCGAAAAGCATCATGAAGTATTTGCCTGGACTTATGAAGATATGTCAGGATTGGATACCAAGCTGGTTGAGCATCGACTCAAATTGAAGCCAGAAGCCAAACCAATCAAGCAGAAACTGAGGAAGTTAGACCCTCGAATTGAGCAACAAGTCAAGGAAGGACTTGAAGATTTATTGAAAGCAAGCTTCATTCGGGCCATTGATTATCCAGATTGGTTAGCAAATATCGTGGCAGTCCCTAAAAAGAACGAAAAAGTTTGGATTTGCATTGATTTCAGGGATCTCAATAAGGCCACCCCAAAAGATTATTATCCGCTTCCCAATATTGACCTGTTGATCGATAGCACAGCAGGTCATGCCATGTTTTCCTTCATGGACGGATATTCAGGTTATAATCAGATTAAGTTGGCCGTTCGCGATCAGTCAAAGACTTCATTTACTACCCCATTGGGAACCTTCTACTATACTGTGATGCCATTCGGACTCAAAAATGCCGGGGCAACCTATCAAAGGGCGATGGCCGTTATTTTCCATGATCAAATGCACAAGAATATGGATGCATATGTGGATGACATTTTGGTTAAATCTAAAGAAGAAGAGGATCACCTCGATGCTCTTAGTCAAGTTTTTGAAAGACTTATCCTCTACAAGTTAAGACTTAACCCTCAAAAATGTGTTTTTGGAGTGGAGTCCGGCAAGTTACTCGCCTTCATTATCAGCAAAAAAGGGATCGAGGTGGATCCGGCTAAAGCAAAAGCCATTATTGATATGCCGCCTCCAACTAATCTGAGAGAACTGCGAAGCCTTCAAGGGCGTATTCAGTCTATTCGCAGGTTCATCTCTAATCTGGCCATGAGATGCGAGCCTTTCAACCATTTGCTAAGAAAATGAGTTAAATTTGAATGGGGATCAGAATGTCAGCTCTCGTTTGAGCGCATCAAGCAGTATCTCCTTAATCCGCCAGTTTTGAAGCCGCCAAAGCTGAGAAAACCTCTCCTACTATACATTTCTGTCAATCAGAATGCCTGTGGTGGATTCCTCGCACAGTATGAAGAGGGCAGTCTGATAGAGCACGCCATCTACTACGTGAGCAAAACTTTCATTGATTATGAAAAGAAGTATTCTCAGATAGAGAAAACTTGTCTAGCTCTGGTCTGGATGTGCCAGAAATTGAGACATTACTTGTTGGCTTCTGAAATCAAGTTTCTATCAAAACTTAATCCTCTCAGATATATTTTAGAACAACCATTTCTCACTGGACGGATTGCGAAGTGGCAAGTCCTCCTAATGCAATATGACTTAGAGTATGTCTCTCAAAAGTCGATTAAAGGCCAAGCGATCGCAGATCAGTTGGCGGATTTCCCTTTGACAGAAGAAATCAAAGCAGAGGATGATTTTTCTGATGAGCACATCTGTAATATCCAACAGCCCCCAGTTTGGAATATGTTCTTTGATGGCTCTAAAAACATGTCTGGCATAGAGATTGGAGTCTTGCTAATCACTCCAGAAAAAGAAATGATCCCTTATTCTCTCAAACTTGGCTTCCAATGCACTCATAATATGGCCGAGTATGGAGCTTTAATACAAGGCCTCAAAATTCTGCAAAGTTTCAATGTCAAGAGAGTGCATGCCTTTGGCGATTCACTACTTGTTGTCAGTCAAGTTAACATTGAATGGCAAGTGAAAGATTCCAAATTGATTCTGTATCAGAAGATCGTCCTAGCTCTTGTGGACAGCTTCGAAGAATTCCAGCTCAGTCACATAAGAAGATAGCACAATCAGATAGCCGATGGTTTAGCCAGTCTGGGCTCCATTCTATCCTTCAAAGGTGGTGAGTCATGTCGTTTCTTCGAAATTGGCAGACTTGAGCAGCCTGCTTTCACTTCAGTTATGCAAGTAAACCAGGTCGATCAGAAGGAGAAACCTTGGTATCAAAATATCAAAAATTTCATTGAGTCTAGTGAATTTCCACCAGAGATGCCAAAAAGAGAGCAACGTGCGATTCAACGTATGTCTACCCGTTATTTCATTCTTGCCAATGTCCTCTACCGCCGTGGTTTCAGTTCTGAATATGCCAGATGTTTAGACAAAGAAGAAGCTATGAAAGTTATCCAAGAAGCACATGATGGAATCTGTGGTGGCCATGTCGGTTATCAAACTCTCGTCAAGCAGATCGTTCGAGCAGGGTTGTGATCATCGCAAAATTTTTCCTCTCTCGTTGGTTTCTCTCTCTTCCTTCTCTTTTCCTTTTCTAACCTTTATTCTCCTCCTTTTTGAAAGGAGAAGAATAAAAGAAAGAAAAGAAAGAGAGAAGAGGAACTATTTTGCGCGGTCTCACTTGACCTTGATTTGAAAAGAATTTAGAAATTTAAACTCGCCTCCGTTTTGAAAATTTGCGGGAAAAAATAGAGAGATAGGATTCGCTCGTCGGTACGAGGTTCGACCGTTCCTGGCGCCTTTACCAGGGGTAATCGAACCAAGGATCGAATCTATGCCTTTTGCTTTGCCTAAATGTAATCTAAGAATTTATCCTAAAAGATCTAAATGCACAAAGAATCATGCTTGTGCAATGCAATAATGTATGCTCTTTTTTGAAAGATATTTTGAAAATCTCCAAGTTATTCTGAGATGAATTTGATAAGGAAGTGAAGAAATGATTGAATCTAACTTAGAGCTTGAGATGGATCAGAGAAGTTCTAAGTTTTTGAAGTATAACAGAGCTGGGAGAATAAATGAGAAAGAATGACTTGAAGCTTTGAAAATGAAAGGAAATGAAGTTTTAAAGTTAGAGATAGACTTTGAATTTGAACTTGAATTTAGAAAATGAAATGAATACTTGAAATGGAATTGAATTTGGGTTTTGAAGTTTGAAATTCGAAATGGATCTGAGATAATCCGGATGGTATATTAAGAATAGAAATGGATTTAGATTAGATCCGACAATGGAATTGAAATCTAGAATTTGGAATTGGATTTTGGATCCTAAACGAAATGGGATCCGAGATTTGGAGTCCAAGATGGACTTGAGTTCTGGGTCCTAGAATGGGTTCGGATCTAAAGTCTAAGATCCAAAATGTAGAATTGGGTTCTGGATCCTAGAATGAATTCGGATCTGAAGTCTAAGATCCAAAGTAGAGTTGGACTCTGGGTCCTAAGATGGATTTGGATCTAGAGTCTGAGATCCAATGTAGAGTTGGACTCTGGATCCTAAGATGAATTTGGATCTGGAGTCTGAGATCCAATGTAGAGTTTGGACTCTGGATCCTAAGATGGATTTGGATCTGAAATCTGAGATCCAATGTGGAAGTTGAGTTCTGGATCCTAAAATAGATTTGGATCTGAAGTCTGAGATCCAAAAAGTATAATTTGTATTTTAGAAAACTGGACCCTAAGATGGATTTGGAATTGTTGAATTAAGAACTTCCAAGTTTTGAATCGAACTTGGAAAATGAAATTTAAAATTTGAATCTTGAATATACAAATGAATTTCAAAGTCAAATTAGACCTTGAATTTTTGAAGTTTGGATTTGAAATTTAGAAGATGAAGGGAATCTCAAAGTTAAATTGAACTTTGGATTTGATTTGGAGTATTTGAATGAATTTGGAATTTCAAAGTCAAATTGAACTTTGAAATCCGATTTGAATTTTGAATATAAAATGAATTTGAAATCTCAAAGTTAGATTGAACTTTGAGATTTTAAAAATGAAATAGAATTTTGAAAAAAAGCATGAATTGGATTTGATAAGAATTGAAGATAGATTTGAAGAAAGTATTTACATTACTTGGAGTTTTTGAAGAGGAAATTTCGGAAATATGATGCAATTCTATCCTAAATGATGAATGAATTTAAATTTTTAAAATTGGATTTTGAAAAGCTATTTCATTCTTTAAATGAATTTAAAATAAGATTGAAAATATAATACATCCTTGACTATGGTCATTGAATGTATTCTATAATAATCTATATTTAAATTCAAGAGAAGAATAAAATACATTTGGTGCTTTTATAGAATTTAAAATAAAATTAACTCTCAATATACCCTAACTATGGCCATTGGTATATATTTTGAGTCAATTTTAAGTTAAATTCTAATAAAAGGAGAAAATATTTAAAGAAATATGATGAAAAAATGGATCCAGTGTAGATCCAGTGTTATTTCGTAAAAGATAAAAATCTTAAGCTTTGTCCACACCCTGACTATGGCCATTGATATGGATCATCAACTTAGGATTAATTTACCTCTTACGAAATAGTGCACGTGTCATTCGTGTTTCACGAATGTGAGATTTTGAGAAATAAAGGAAAAAAATGCATGAAGAACAAGCAATTTGTGGTCTTATAATGCTCATTCATTCTACCTAAGACAGAAAATGTAAATTCTTATTCAAATCTAGCTATTACAACTTGAATCTGATTAAAAATTGAAAGAATCTCCAAGAAGATAGCTATTTTCATGTATTTCCTGCAAAACACTTGGTTAGCCAAATACAAGATATAGAGGAGGATGTGAGATGTTACAATTGAGCTAAAATGATTATGTCAAGTAAGAAGTATATATGCTAAGTGAAACATATATATATATATATATATATATATATTGTAAATGATATGCTCATAAGAAAAAAAATGCATATAAACATATCTAAGGATGGTATTTATATCAAGTTAATAATGTATATGATGTATTGAAGATACACATCCATGAGTTGTGTGGCAAACCCAAAGATATACAGGCTATATGTTATAAATATATATCTGGTGTGATGAATCCTCAACAAATGAGCTTCAAGTAGTAATATTTATGTTGGGTAGGCTGCAATAGGAGAAAAGGAAGTGAAACCCCATGTAAAGGGCCAATGTATCTGCTAATGTGCCAGTGATAGCATAACTGCCTAAATACAGTTACCATGTATATGCTTAACAGAACATCCATCGATGACCCCTGCTGTTGCTGAAGACTGCACTGGTGAAGAGATCCTTTAGAAAAGATAGCCTTAATATCACAGACCCACAGGAAATATCAACCAATCTTATGAAAAATTTTGGTTGCAGGTACACGCTGATCATCACATACAGAAGGTGCTTGCTGGGAATAAAAAAAAAAATTATGAAGGTGATAGTGCAAAGTGGATATATATGAAACTATTGTAATGCTTCAAAGGGGGCTAATATACTGATATGGTAATATAGATGCACGTACTTGCAGGTATTGATCCTAACAACCCCTAGAATGTTGTTGTGTGTAGTTAAATACATCACTGCAAAAGGTAAACACCAACATAATTTTGCCTACAAGAGCTGTGGAATTATGTATGCTTGGTCAATTGCAAATAAAATTTGCTCAATGAGCCAGTGATGAAATAATGAGTGCTGAAACAGATACGTACACTGTGCATGGAGCTTTGTGCTGGAAGTTCAGCTACTAAGTTGGTAGATGAGATGTGGCCGTGATGAATGTGATGCAGCGAGCAATGGTGAATAGTACACTTTACATGGGATCTAATTGTGTGCAACATGACAGTGGAGGTATGAAAGAGATATTTTATCTAAGTGAATATGACCAGGACATGGCAGATGTATATAATACAGTGTAAGTAGTTGAGTATATTACACTACTCGTCTAAGCACTTTGTACAAAAAAAAAACACACTTTAGAGAACTTTTTCTTGACGAAAATAACAATTATCTGGAATAGACCCATATGACAGATGATAAAAGAAGCTCTAAAGAGGTTGTTTCTTACCTTTTGGATCAAACAAGGTATTAACCAGTGACTCATGCATACAATACATCCAAACCTAATGAGGTTCATTCATGAATGGATCTTGGCTTTGCAGAATGGGACTATATTTTATATCAAAGAACTGTACACATACCTTTAAGGTCCTAGCAGAAACGCACCAGCTTCAACTCCAATTTGGCAATGCGGTATCTCATGATGCTTCCTTGCCTTAACGAATAACAATACTGATTTATCAGATCCCTTCAAATGGCTGGGCAGCTTTGGTTTTTGCCAGGTTTGCTTCCTCCTTGCCAGGAAGATTCCACTCAACATGAGAAGCTCTCTTCCAACTAATGCCACAATGGCTAGTTCCTCAATTCTGGCTCCGACAACATCCTTTAAGGGAAAGAACATATATTCATTGTTGTGCCAATATTTTAAACCGACTAATTTGGCTGAAGACGGGCCTGCATGACAAAATCCGAGAACAGATCTTTATATTAAGATGACCACCGGAATAATGATCAAAACCCTGGATGAGCTGAGCTTATGGATTTAACATTGATCACATTTATAACCAATGGATTTAACAAATGAAGTTAAGTTTGAGGTGGTCTGACATCAAGCCATCATGCGTGGATCAAACATACCGAAACCCAGTTAATGCCTCAGGTAAACCATGGATGGATACAAAATCAAAGGAATAGTCGGAGAGATCAGTACAATAGTCATTCAGATTCAAGTTCAAGTAAAAGAAAAAAGTAAAAAAAAATGAATGAAAGGGGTAGGCTCCACAACCTGTAGCGAATAGTAATATGCACAGAGAATGTACAGGGATTGTACATCTGCCAACCGAATTCAAATCCTAATTTGTACCCTGCATGTCGACCCCATATTCGAAGTAGGTCCTCCAACAGTCGAACTGGTGCAAAGGGGCAATGAGCCTATCTGACTTGATCATATCTGTAGGTAAAAATCAGTGTATAGTAAAAAAAAAAAAACACTTTATATAATAACAAGGGAGAAGATTTCTTGAAGTAGATAATTTTAAATCAAGTATCCAGCAATGATAGCAGCCATTCAACAATTTAGAAAGTAGAAATCTGACCTCTGTCCAAGCGCATTTAGCATAGATTTTGTTGGCAATAACTGCAATAAAAAAGTCACTAGCAAGTTCTATTTCCTGATAAAACATTCACGCGTGTGTGAAGGAACAGACAAGTCTACTGGAGGTCATGCTGCTTGCGATGGAGTGTGTCTCAAAAAGGTAAACTAGTCTTCGGTTCGCACAGCAAATCGATTTTGGAGGTGATGACAGATTTCAAACATCTACAGGAGTTTCTGCAAGATTAATCCCTTACTAAATCTGATTTTACCAAATCCTTCAGTCGCATGTTAAGATATACCATCTTTTGATATTTCCAAGATTTGCACCAGGAGCGGCTTCTATTCCTTCAATCCCTTAACAAGTTTTGACGGATTGTCGAGTCCACGGTAAGTCTAAATTTGAATCTGAGTTGATTCATAACTACATTGTTATAGCAGACAGACGAGCTACGAACATCTTTCCCAATTGTCCTGGAATTGCTTAAGCAAATACAAAATGTTATTTAACTAGGAAAATACGCAGAGATAACGTACTGAATGAGGATATATCTAAACTCTGTAGACCTGTCATGCAACAAATGCCACCAAACACATAAAAACGCAGGAGGTAGAATAAAATAGTAAATGAACCAGCTGGAACATGGATTCCTAGAGGGAAAGCTTGATGGGAAATGATTCAGCCAGCATCTCGGCAACTGAAATCTGGACTTCCCCTTTAGAGGGTGTAACACGGTAATCCATCTTGAATGACACGTTCCAATCTGAGCAATTGGGAACAAAATCTCGAGATTATCGAGAGCATGCATCTATGTTGCAACTTTTCCTGTCCTCAGTTATTTAGAATTGATCCTTCCATCAACAATGGCAGTATAAGTACAAGAAATAAATCGGATGCCAGAAATGATGGGAAAATCTCAACAACTGCGATGGATGATGGTTAGCGCTCACATAACATGCTTAGTGAGATGAGATGCATGACCCAATGTTGTATACAATGCAATTGATTATCAAAACAGCAAAAACAGAGCAGAAATTCAAAAATAAATGATCAAAACATAAACTCATTATAAAAAAAAAAAGCTGAAAATCGGGTGTGAAAGAGAAATAGTAATGAGAAAAGGAATTAGAATAAAACCATGAATCAGAATCTATAATGTAATAATGAGGGCATCGACATATATAGAACTACTGAAGACCGGCAGAGGGGAAAACTGAAATAAAGAAAGAAAAAAAAAATGTCGGAATCAAGTTATTCCGTTAATGTTGCATTGTGGTGGGATGATCTACTATAAGCAGATCATCCCTACCACGATTGCTTCAATGGGACTCTGCAAGAAGTTCAAAAGAGAAGGTATCGATAATAAAAAGGGGCTAAAAGGGAACACTCACCTTGTTGGCAGGGATTTATGAAGGAAGAAGGAGAAGAGTAGTGCTTCGGCCTGTTATTGTTGCCAACATTGGGAGCCTGGCTCAGCTGAAACGAAAGGGGCGGCTTCTTGAGCGATTCCCAATTTAATGGAATTTCGATTCAAGGAAAGAGCGAAACGCTTCCGATACATATACATCGCAGATTTGTTGAAATTCTAGGGCTTCATATCAGAGAATGAGGGGGGATGAAGAGGCGGTGAGGAGAAAGAAGGATTGCTGAGGAAAGGGGAAGAAGAAGAAGAAGAGGAAAGAGGAGTAATGAAGGGAAGAAGATTGGGGTTCAGAAGAGGTGCTGATGCGTGAACGTGGAGGGGTGAAAAGCGATCAGAAGGGGAAGAAGGAAGGAGGAGTTGCATGCCGTGGAGAGGTAGGAGACGGGGGCCTTAGGAAGAGAGTCTTCGTCCCCTTTTAAAGAGGGAAAGGAGAACTCTGGAAGGGAAGAGTCTGTTGAAGATGGACGGGAGGAGAGGGTGATGAAGGCGATGGCCGAATGGAGGTCCAAAGGTGAGAGGTCGAGAGAGAGGCGGCTGAGGGTTTCGAGAGTGAAAGAGAGAGGCGTGAGAGAGGCCCTGTCTTCCTCATTTGAAAACCCTAAAAAGAGAATTTTGCCACACCCCCCGTTACTTTCAAGATTTTGCCGATAGGGGCTTCCCAACAAACTTTTTAACAAAAGGGGGTTTTTCAAAAACTATTTTTTTTCTTTTTTTTTTGTGTTTCTTTTCCACTTGTATTTTCCAATTTTTGTAATTTTTGAAATAAAATCTTAAAGTTTTACGGAAAAACAAAGATTAAACACTAATTTTTTTGTATTTTTCTGAGAAATATTTACAAAAGTATTTTTTTGAGAATTTTCGACCATTTCGAGGAAACTTCTTCAGAAGAATGGGTTTGGACCCGAGTTTTGAGAAAATGTTCGAGTTTTGACACTCGAATCGAGAAATACAATGTGATGGATCCAAACGGATGTCGAATGGGCTATCCGAGCTATTTAAAGGCTATTTTTGGTATTTTCTATAATTTTAATTTAAAATTTGAACAATAAGACTCAGATTTGGATCTGGACAATGGATCCAGATCCGAAATCAATTTAAACATATGAAATGAATTTAATTTCAATAAAACTTGAGAAATAAACTGGAATTTATATTTAAAAATGACACATTTGCTAAAAAAAAATGAATTTAGGGGCAAGAAGGGAATATTTAAAAGATTTTGAAAAATTTGGGGTGTTCACAGATGCCCCTCTTTGCTACTAAGCCGGTTGAAAGCCGAGCTTAGTGGCAAAGAAAACACTCCAAATTTTAAAAAAAATGCCCCAGTCAGCAGATCTGAACTGGGTGTGGAAGAATTATGGCTTTTCAGGCTTAAAGCTTTGTCCTGAATGGCTTGGGGAGATGAAATCCTCAGAAATGATATAACTGAATGATGGAGATGAGGACATCGTGATGGGACTTTGGGTGAAGACCCCAAAATGATGAAAGATATGAATTTTGATCAAGTCTCATGGGTGAGACAAGGTCAGCTTTTTGAATGACTCAGGTTTAGCCCTTGACCTGGATGGGACGAATATATCTCAACATAACCTGAATGGGGAAGGGAATATATGATGCCCTTGATGGGACATTTTTGGCAAATGTCTCATGAGATGAAGCTTGAGTATGATCAAAGCATGGATTCTTTGATGTGAAGAACCATGATGGGACTTGGAAGGAAACACCTCGTCGAAACGAGAGAAACTCGTTGAAACAAAATTCAGGTTTAACCGAAACCTGAGAAGGAAGATACCTCGAAGGGCGAGGTTCAGGCTTAACCCTTAACCTGAAAGGGATGACCATACGGGATCCTCGAATTAAGAGACCATGATGGGACCTTCGGAGTTTGGACGAACAAATCCGAAAGGGGTTTTTTCGAAAGGAGAAAGGAAATGGGGTTCCCTAAAGCTTGAAAAAAAAGGGATGAACTTGGGCGTCTCATTGCTGAGACTGAATCCAACTTTTGAATTTAATGACCTCTCGCAGGAAGTACATGTTTTGACTCTTAACCTGAGTGGGAACAACCATACGGATTTCTCGAAACCGTGATGGGACAGGAGAGATACTTCAACTGAATGGGGTAACTCTTCCGGAAAGTAAGGAGATGTGAGACAAAATGAAGGATGAATAAGGTAACAGGAGGTGAATCTTTCGACGGGGTGAAAGATGAATAAGGCGAACTTTTTATCAAGAAGATGAATCTATTGACAAGGCAAAAAGATATAAGAGGACAAATCCTTTGGACAGGAGAAGGTGAGAGCGAGAATATGAAGATGACGATGAAGATGGCAATCCTTTTAGCTAGGAGAAGGTAAAATATGAAGATATAAAGATGGCAATAGTAAGAAAAAGGCGAAATGTGAAATAAGAAGAAGACAATCATTTTAACAAGAAGGCAAGATATGAAATATGAACGAGGCAATCCTTTTGACAAGGAGAATGTAAGATGTGAAATATGAAGAAGGCAATCCTTTTAACAAGGAGAATGTAAGATGTGAAATATGAAGAAGGTAATTCTTTTAACAAGGAGAATGTAAGATGTGAAATATGAAGAAGGCAATCCTTTTGGTAAGGAGAAGCAAAATGTAAGATATGAAGAAGGCAATCCTTTTAACAAGGAGAAGGCAAGTCTCTTGACAGAGCGAAAAACGAAGAAGGCAATCATTTAATCAAGGAGAAAGGCAAATCTTTTGACAACGCAAAAAGACAGGGAAGGCGATCCTTTTATCAAGGAGAAGGCAAGTCTCTCGACGAAGCGAAAGACGGAGAAGGCAATCCTTTTATCAAGGAGAAGGCGAGTCTCTCGATAAAGCGAAAGACGAGGAAGGCAATCCTTTTATCAAGGAGAAGGCAAGTCTCTCGACAAAGCGAAAGACGGGGAAGGCAATCCTTTTATCAAGGAGAAGGCAAGTCTCTCGACAAAGCGAAAGACGAAGAAGGCAATCCTTTTATCAAGGAGAAGGCAAGTCTCTCGACAAAGCGAAAGACGGGGAAGGCAATCCTTTTATCAAGGAGAAGGCAAGTCTCTTGACAAAGCGAAAGACGAGGAAGGCAATCCTTTTATCAAGGAGAAGGCAAGTCTCTCGACAAAGCGAAAGACGGGGAAGGCAATCCTTTTATCAAGGAGAAGGCAAGTCTCTCGACAAAGCGAAAGACGAGGAAGGCAATCCTTTTATCAAGGAGAAGGCAAGTCTCTCGACAAAGCGAAAGACGGGGAAGGCAATCCTTTTATCAAGGAGAAGGCAAGTCTCTCGACAAAGTGAAAGACGGAGAATGTAAACAACTCTAGGTTGTATCCAAATGGATGTTGAATATTTATTTCATAGAATGTCTAGAAAATTTTGCCAATAAGATAAATTTATAGTTGACTTCAACGCTTGAAAAATGTGCACATGTGTGCAAAGATATTCCCTTTTCTTACCTAGAGTATTTCCCCCAACGAGGTTAACTCCTCGGTTTTAAGAGTCAAATTCAAAATTTTAGCGTTGATGACTTTCTTCAAGGAAGCTATCTATTTTCCTGATATGAGAAGAGAAGAAATATTCTCAATTTCATAAAAGCAAGTAGTGAAAAGATATTGATAAAAGAATTTCGCATAAGAAAAGATGACTTCTGGCCATTTCGGCAGTTTGATATCTAGGTGTTTTTCCCATGATGATCTTTTTGCACTCTTTTTGAGTCATTGAACTTTTTCGGGCTTTTTACATCATCCTTCATTTGGATGTGTCCTAACTTTTCTCTCTTTTTCGGGGAAGGGTACGTCACAAAATTCCTTCATCTTGGAGATGTTCCGATCCTTCATTTTCTCAGGGATTATATATGATGGTGTTGGCTCAGAAGGTCTTTAGGTGATAGCAGAAATCAAATATCATTTAGGGTTTGTCGGTAGGTCCATCACACTCGCCTTCATCTCGACGGTGATCTGAACTTTCCCTGGAAGGATCCTTCACAAACTCCTTCATCTTGGTAGATGATCCAAATCTTTTTTGGCCCCAGGGGTCTACTCGCTTAATTCGCCTTCATCTTGACGACAATCGAGAGATCCCTTTTGCGGATATTTGATTACAGCTTTAAAATGGATAAGGAGATATGAATTGAGTGGATTCTTTTTTATCGCTCAGGATATTTCCACTGCCTAATTGCCAGAAAGTCATTTTAAAACATGCGTCGTAACTATGATCAATATCAATTCGCTTCCGGCTTTTCAACATCATTGAATATTTATTTCACTAATCATACCAATGATATTTCTTTCATCCTTTTGGTTGATCAACAGGAAAAAGATTTGAATTTTACCTCTTTTCACAAAAAGTTTCACCTTTTGGAAAAAAATACTAGAGGTAATCTGAGGTGATTCTTTTGTGCCTTTAAGAATATTGGAATCAACAAATATTTTTAGCAAATTGGCAAAGTTTTCCATGAATTCTTTGTGAAATAATCACTCAATATAGATTTTGATACGACCTTTAGTCGCAATTTATGATCTTGGATATTCTAACCGGTGAACTGAGACCTTTCATTTAACGACCAGCGAAGTAGCTGGAACCTTTCATTTAATGACCAGCGAAGTAGCTGGGACATTTCATTTAACGACCAGCGAAGTAGCTGGGACATTTCATTTAATGACCAAAAAAATCTGGGACCTTTCATTTAACGACCAACGAAGGAGTTGGAACATTTCATTTAGCGACCAGCGAAGTAGCTGGAACATTTCTTTTAGCGACCAGCGAAGTAGCTGGGACATTTCATTTAATCATTTGACGACCAGCGAAGTAGCTGGGACATTTCATTTAATCATTTAATGACCAGCGAAGTAGCTGGGACATTTCATTTAATCATTTAGTGACCAGCGAAGTAGCTGGGACATTTTATTTAATCATTTAACGACCAGCGAAGTAGCTGGGACATTTCATTTAATCATTTAATGACCAGCGAAGTAGCTGGGACATTTCATTTAATCATTTAGCGACCAGCGAAGTAGCTGGGACATTTTATTTAATCGACCTGATTTAAGATCGAGACTTTTGAAAGACAACCAGTACGAGGACTGAACTTGATCTTTAGATTTAAAAACTTTAGCAAAATAACCAATGCGAACACTAGGTTTTCCCACTGAGAGTCGGGAAGGAGATCGGCCTATTTAAGCTATTTAGAGATCGAGGCAAGAAGAATGGCCGGGGTTTCAGGATTATCCTTTATATAGACATTTGATGAGAATTTTAGAAAGGAAAGATTCAGGTTTACTCCTTGACCTGAAAGGGAAAAGAATATACATTTGATGAGAATTTAGGAAAAGAATGATTCAGGTTTATCCCTTAACCTGAAGGGGAAATAGAAGATTTTATGAAGAGATAACCTGAGACTTGAATTTAGAAGGGATATGACAAGATTTAGAATTTATGATCTATGATTTAGATGGACCAGGTATGTGATGGGGAATATAAAAAGAATAAGTTTTGAGAAGTCAAAAGAAAAAAAAATGTCGAACATTTGAGGAAATTGATTTATTTTTGTAAAAAGAATTCTCACAGGTAGCATGGTTGCCCCTATGAGTGATCTCAGGATTATCCCTTATCCTAAATGGGAAAAAGAATAGAACTTTAAAGAAAAATTGATATAAGTTTAGAAATCAATAAAGATCGATAAAACTTGTATTTGCAAAAAGAATTCTCGTAGGTAGCATTGTTGCCCCTACGAGAGGTCTCAGGATTATCCCTTATCCTGAATGGGAAAAAGAATAGAATTTAAGAAAATTTAATCAAGGGGAATTGATGTAAATCTAGAAAATCAACAAAGATTGACAAAACTTGTATTTACAAAAGAATCCTCATAGGTAGCGTTATTGCTCCTACGTGGGGTTTCAGGATTTTCCCTTATCCTGAATGGGAAAAAGAATTTAAGGAATTTTTAATGAAGAGAAATTGATATGAATTTTCAAAAAAAAATCAATGAATGTTGACGAAACTTGTATTTACACAAGAATCCTTATAGGTAGCGTTACTGCTCCTACGAGGGGTTTCAGGATTATCCCTTATCCTGAATGGGCAAATAGAATAGAATTTAAGAAAATTAAATGATATAAATCTAGAAAATCAATAAAGATTGGCAAAACTTGTATTTACGAAAGAATCCTCATAGGTAGCGTTATTGCTCCTACGAGGGGTCTCAGGATTTTCCCTTATCCTGAATGGGAAAAAGAATAGAATTTAAGAAAAATTGAATAAAGGAAAATTGATATAAATCTAGAAAATTTAACAAAGATTGACAAGACTTGTATTTACAAAAAGAATCCTCATAGGTAGCGTTATTGCTCCTACGAGGGGTTTCAGGATTTTCCCTTATCCTGAATGGGAACACCTCGGACAACGAGGGTCAGGTTTATCCCTTAACCTGAGCGGGAACACCTCGGACAACGAGGGTCAAGTTTATCCCTTAACCTGAAAGGGTACAAGAATTGATAAAATTTAATAAAATTGAGGAGAATTTTGATAAAACTTGATAAAATTGATATAAACCTGAGAAAAACATGAATAAAATGAATGAAATTGATATAAATATCAAATTTAACTGAAAATTTATAAGATTTTTAAGAGGAAAAGGATTTTTTTCTGATCCTGCCTGCATATGGGATCTTTGAAAGGAAAAAGGTTTATTTGAAAGATAGATAAAAAATCATTTTTGGAAAGAAAATCCACTGCAAGAAGAATGATCAGCGCGAGATCTGATCCTTTAAGAAAGGGAATCATCATGAGAGATCATCATGAGGTTTGATTTCGAAGATAGTGGTTTTAAAATCAATTTTGAAAGGGAAAATAAACATGAGGTGATGATTTTGAAGACAAATGGTTTTTAAAACCTAATTTGGAAAAGGGAAATCAACATATTAGTTTATTTAGATCAAAATATTTGAATCTTTTGAAGACTTTTTAGAAGAAATTTTATGATTTTGAAAATTCTCATAGGCAATATCATTTCTCTCATGATGGAGAAAAACAAATTTTTGAAAATAGACGACAAGGATCTAAAAAATTTTTGAAAACTAGCAGGCAGGATCAAAAAGATTTTGAAGAAATCAGAAAGAAAAAGGTAATACACCTGGGGTTTTAAAAGAGGAAATTTTGAATAATATATACCCAGGGTTTTGGAAAATATAAGGAAAGTATATACATGTATAATATCATTCAATCATAGATGTACAAGCAAAAAGATGTACAAACAACACTCCGTAAAGCTGACTCTATATGCAATATTTGAAATGGCTGATAGGACCTTAATCCTAACTCTAAGATTTATATCATCTGATTCCAATCAAGGTACGCCGATATACTCAAGCCGAAGCTCGAAGTACGTGGCATATAAAGATATCTCTTCGGTTCTAAGGTAAAGGCTTCCCAACATCCTTGAGCACCTACCGATATACCTCGGACTATGGCCCTTAGGTACGTGGTAGGGGGGCGCGAACCCAAATAAGTGGTCCAGTTGTGAGGCTCTCTCCCGAACTATGGTTCAGTGAGACAGCTCAGCAACGTGAAGACCGGGACAATGTAGGTAAGGAGGTTTTCAAAATATGCTCAACATGCAAGAAATCAGATGGCTCTAATGCAAGTCCTAAAGAGATAGATTTAAATGAGAAGAAGCATACACTTGCATACATTGTTTTGCATTCAATCCCTAAAAATTGAGGAGAGTTGTATTTAAAACCTAAGTCTAATGTGAACATGGAATAATCTCCTCAATATGGTCCTACCAAACCATACTTAGATCCTATATGCAATGATGTCAGCTTAGGACAGAGTCTAGGCTCCTAAGGTTTGCATGGAAATGTAGCTGACATATGTTAGAATAAAGACTTAGATTATATAAAAGCAAAGCAAAGGCACAAATTCGACCGGACGAAGACGGGTCCCATCACGGTCGCCAAAACTGTGATCATCGCAAAATTTTTCCTCTCTCGTTGGTTTCTCTCTCTTCCTTCTCTTTTCCTTTTCTAACCTCTATTCTCCTCCTTTTTGAAAGGAGAAGAATAAAAGAAAGAAAAGAAAGAGAGAAAAGAAAAGAGGAGAAAGAAAGAGAGAAGAGGAACTATTTTGCGCGGTCTCACTTGACCTTGATTTGAAAAGAATTTAGAAATTTAAACTCGCCTCCGTTTTGAAAATTTGCGGGAAAAAATGGATAGACGGGATTCGCTCGTCGGTACGAGGTTCGACCGTTCCTGGCGCCTTTACCAGGGGTAATCGAACCAAGGATCGAATCTATGCCTTTTGCTTTGCCTAAATGTAATCTAAGAATTTATCCTAAAAGATCTAAATGCACAAAGAATCATGCTTGTGCAATGCAATAATGTATGCTCTTTTTTGAAAGATATTTTGAAAATCTCCAAGTTATTCTGAGATGAATTTGATAAGGAAGTGAAGAAATGATTGAATCTAACTTAGAGCTTGAGATGGATCAGAGAAGTTCTAAGTTTTTGAAGTATAACAGAGCTGGGAGAATAAATGAGAAAGAATGACTTGAAGCTTTGAAAATGAAAGGAAATGAAGTTTTAAAGTTAGAGATAGACTTTGAATTTGAACTTGAATTTAGAAAATGAAATGAATACTTGAAATGGAATTGAATTTGGGTTTTGAAGTTTGAAATTCGAAATGGATCTGAGATAATCCGGATGGTATATTAAGAATAGAAATGGATTTAGATTAGATCCGACAATGGAATTGAAATCTAGAATTTGGAATTGGATTTTGGATCCTAAACGAAATGGGATCCGAGATTTGGAGTCCAAGATGGACTTGAGTTCTGGGTCCTAGAATGGGTTCGGATCTAAAGTCTAAGATCCAAAATGTAGAATTGGGTTCTGGATCCTAGAATAGATTCGGATCTGAAGTCTAAGATCCAAAGTAGAGTTGGACTCTGGGTCCTAAGATGGATTTGGATCTAGAGTCTGAGATCCAATGTAGAGTTGGACTCTGGATCCTAAGATGAATTTGGATCTGGAGTCTGAGATCCAATGTAGAGTTTGGACTCTGGATCCTAAGATGGATTTGGATCTGAAATCTGAGATCCAATGTGGAAGTTGAGTTCTGGATCCTAAAATAGATTTGGATCTGAAGTCTGAGATCCAAAAAGTAGAATTTGTATTTTAGAAAACTGGACCCTAAGATGGATTTGGAATTGTTGAATTAAGAACTTCCAAGTTTTGAATCGAACTTGGAAAATGAAATTTAAAATTTGAATCTTGAATATACAAATGAATTTCAAAGTCAAATTAGACCTTGAATTTTTGAAGTTTGGATTTGAAATTTAGAAGATGAAGGGAATCTCAAAGTTAAATTGAACTTTGGATTTGATTTGGAGTATTTGAATGAATTTGGAATTTCAAAGTCAAATTGAACTTTGAAATCCGATTTGAATTTTGAATATAAAATGAATTTGAAATCTCAAAGTTAGATTGAACTTTGAGATTTTAAAAATGAAATAGAATTTTGAAAAAAAGAATGAATTGGATTTGATAAGAATTGAAGATAGATTTGAAGAAAGTATTTACATTACTTGGAGTTTTTGAAGAGGAAATTTCGGAAATATGATGCAATTCTATCCTAAATGATGAATGAATTTAAATTTTTGAAATTGGATTTTGAAAAGCTATTTCATTCTTTAAATGAATTTAAAATAAGATTGAAGATATAATACATCCTTGACTATGGTCATTGAATGTATTCTAAAATAATCTATATTTAAATTCAAGAGAAGAATAAAATACATTTGGTTTAAAATAAAATTAACTCTCAATATACCCTGACTATGACCATTGGTATATATTTTGAGTCAATTTTAAGTTAAATTCTAATAAAAGGACAAAATATTGAAAGGAAAAATATGGAGAAAAAATGGATCCATTGTGGATCCGGTGTTATTTCGTAAAAGATAAAAATATTAAGCTTTGTCCACACCCTGACTATGGCCATTGATATGGATCATCAACTTAGGATTAATTTACCTCTTACGAAATAGTGCACGTGTCATTCGTGTTTCACGAATGTGAGATTTTGAGAAATAAAGGAAAAAAATGCATGAAGAACAAGCAATTTGTGATCTTATAATGCTCATTCATTCTACCTAAGACAGGAAATGTAAATTCTTATTCAAATCTAGCTATTACAACTTGAATCTGATTAAAAATTGAAAGAATCTCCAAGAAGATAGCTATTTTCATGTATTTCTTGCAAAACACTTGGTTAGCCAAATACAAGATATAGAGGAGGATGTGAGATGTTACAATTGAGCTAAAATGATTATGTCAAGTAAGAAGTATATATGCTAAGTGAAACATATATATATATATATATATATATATATATATATATATATATATATTGTAAATGATATGCTCATAAGAAAAAAAATGCATATAAACATATCTAAGGATGGTATTTATATCAAGTTAATAATGTATATGATGTATTGAAGATACACATCCATGAGTTGTGTGGCAAACCCAAAGATATACAGGCTATATGTTATAAATATATATCTGGTGTGATGAATCCTCAACAAATGAGCTTCAAGTAGTAATATTTATGTTGGGTAGGCTGCAATAGGAGAAAAGGAAGTGAAACCCCATGTAAAGGGCCAATGTATCTGCTAATGTGCCAGTGATAGCATAACTGCCTAAATACAGTTACCATGTATATGCTTAACAGAACATCCATCGATGACCCCTGCTGTTGCTGAAGACTGCACTGGTGAAGAGATCCTTTAGAAAAGATAGCCTTAATATCACAGACCCACAGGAAATATCAACCAATCTTATGAAAAATTTTGGTTGCAGGTACACGCTGATCATCACATACAGAAGGTGCTTGCTGGGAATAAAAAAAAAAATTATGAAGGTGATAGTGCAAAGTGGATATATATGAAACTATTGTAATGCTGCAAAGGGGGCTAATATACTGATATGGTAATATAGATGCACGTACTTGCAGGTATTGATCCTAACAACCCCTAGAATGTTGTTGTGTGTAGTTAAATACATCACTGCAAAAGGTAAACACCAACATAATTTTGCCTACAAGAGCTGTGGAATTATGTATGCTTGGTCAATTGCAAATAAAATTTGCTCAATGAGCCAGTGATGAAATAATGAGTGCTGAAACAGATACGTACACTGTGCATGGAGCTTTGTGCTGGAAGTTCAGCTACTAAGTTGGTAGATGAGATGTGGCCGTGATGAATGTGATGCAGCGAGCAATGGTGAATAGTACACTTTACATGGGATCTAATTGTGTGCAACATGACAGTGGAGGTATGAAAGAGATATTTTATCTAAGTGAATATGACCAGGACATGGCAGATGTATATAATACAGTGTAAGTAGTTGAGTATATTACACTACTCGTCTAAGCACTTTGTACAAAAAAAAAACACACTTTAGAGAACTTTTTCTTGACGAAAATAACAATTATCTGGAATACACCCATATGACAGATGATAAAAGAAGCTCTAAAGAGGTTGTTTCTTACCTTTTGGATCAAACAAGGTATTAACCAGTGACTCATGCATACGATACATCCAAACCTAATGAGGTTCATTCATGAATGGATCTTGGCTTTGCAGAATGGGACTATATTTTATATCAAAGAACTGTACACATACCTTTAAGGTCCTAGCAGAAACGCACCAGCTTCAACTCCAATTTGGCAATGCGGTATCTCATGATGCTTCCTTGCCTTAACGAATAACAATACTGATTTATCAGATCCCTTCAAATGGCTGGGCAGCTTTGGTTTTTGCCAGGTTTGCTTCCTCCTTGCCAGGAAGATTCCACTCAACATGAGAAGCTCTCTTCCAACTAATGCCACAATGGCTAGTTCCTCAATTCTGGCTCCGACAACATCCTTTAAGGGAAAGAACATATATTCATTGTTGTGCCAATATTTTAAACCGACTAATTTGGCTGAAGACGGGCCTGCATGACAAAATCCGAGAACAGATCTTTATATTAAGATGACCACCGGAATAATGATCAAAACCCTGGATGAGCTGAGCTTATGGATTTAACATTGATCACATTTATAACCAATGGATTTAACAAATGAAGTTAAGTTTGAGGTGGTCTGACATCAAGCCATCATGCGTGGATCAAACATACCGAAACCCAGTTAATGCCTCAGGTTAACCATGGATGGATACAAAATCAAAGGAATAGTCGGAGAGATCAGTACAATAGTCATTCAGATTCAAGTTCAAGTAAAAGAAAAAAGTAAAAAAAAATGAATGAAAGGGGTAGGCTCCACAACCTGTAGCGAATAGTAATATGCACAGAGAATGTATAGGGATTGTACATCTGCCAACCGAATTCAAATCCTAATTTGTACCCTGCATGTCGACCCCATATTCGAAGTAGGTCCTCCAACAGTCGAACTGGTGCAAAGGGGCAATGAGCCTATCTGACTTGATCATATCTGTAGGTAAAAATCAGTGTATAGTAAAAAAAAAAAACACTTTATATAATAACAAGGGAGAAGATTTCTTGAAGTAGATAATTTTAAATCAAGTATCCAGCAATGATAGCAGCCATTCAACAATTTAGAAAGTAGAAATCTGACCTCTGTCCAAGCGCATTTAGCATAGATTTTGTTGGCAATAACTGCAATAAAAAAGTCAGTAGCAAGTTCTATTTCCTGATAAAACATTCACGCGTGTGTGAAGGAACAGACAAGTCTACTGGAGGTCATGCTGCTTGCGATGGAGTGTGTCTCAAAAAGGTAAACTAGTCTTCGGTTCGCACAACAAATCGATTTTGGAGGTGATGACAGATTTCAAACATCTACAGGAGTTTCTGCAAGATTAATCCCTTACTAAATCTGATTTTACCAAATCCTTCAGTCGCATGTTAAGATATACCATCTTTTGATATTTCCAAGATTTGCACCAGGAGCGGCTTCTATTCCTTCAATCCCTTAACAAGTTTTGACGGATTGCCGAGTCCACGGTAAGTCTTAATTTGAATCTGAGTTGATTCATAACTACATTGTTATAGCAGACAGACGAGCTACGAACATCTTTCCCAATTGTCCTGGAATTGCTTAAGCAAATACAAAATGTTATTTAACTAGGAAAATACGCAGAGATAACGTACTGAATGAGGATATATCTAAACTCTGTAGACCTGTCATGCAACAAATGCCACCAAACACATAAAAACGCAGGAGGTAGAATAAAATAGTAAATGAACCAGCTGGAACATGGATTCCTAGAGGGAAAGCTTGATGGGAAATGATTCAGCCAGCATCTCGGCAACTGAAATCTGGACTTCCCCTTTAGAGGGTGTAACACGGTAATCCATCTTGAATGACACGTTCCAATCTGAGCAATTGGGAACAAAATCTCGAGATTATCGAGAGCATGCATCTATGTTGCGACTTTTCCTGTCCTCAGTTATTTAGAATCGATCCTTCCATCAACAATGGCAGTATAAGTACAAGAAATAAATCGGATGCCAGAAATGATGGGAAAATCTCAACAACTGCGATGGATGATGGTTAGCGCTCACATAACATGCTTAGTGAGATGAAATGCAGGACCCAATGTTGTATACAATGCAATTGATTATCAAAACAGCAAAAACAGAGCAAAAATTCACAAATAAATGATCAAAACATAAACTCATTATAAAAAAAAAAAGCTGAAAATCGGGTGTGAAAGAGAAATAGTAATGAGAAAAGGAATTAGAATAAAACCATGAATCAGAATCTATAATGTAATAATGAGGGCATCGACATATATAGAACTACTGAAGACCGGAAGAGGGGAAAACTGAAATAAAGAAAAAAAAAATGTCGGAATCAAGTTATTCCGTTAATGTTGCATTGTGGTGGGATGATCTACTATAAGCAGATCATCCCTACCACGATTGCTTCAATGGGACTCTGCAAGAAGTTCGAAAGAGAAGGTACCGATAATAAAAAGGGGCTAAAAGGGAACACTCACCTTGTTGGCAGGGATTTATGAAGGAAGAAGGAGAAGAGTAGTGCTTCGGCCTGTTATTGTTGCCAACATTGGGAGCCTGGCTCAGCTGAAACGAAAGGGGCGGCTTCTTGAGCGATTCCCAATTTAATGGAATTTCGGTTCAAGGAAAGAGCGAAACGCTTCTGATACATATACATCGCAGATTTGTTGAAATTCTAGGGCTTCATATCAGAGAATGAGGGGGGATGAAGAGGCGGTGAGGAGAAAGAAGGATTGCTGAGGAAAGGGGAAGAAGAAGAAGAAGAGGAAAGAGGAGTAATGAAGGGAAGAAGATTGGGGTTCAGAAGAGGTGCTGATGCGTGAACGTGGAGGGGTGAAAAGCGATCAGAAGGGGAAGAAGGAAGGAGGAGTTGCATGCCGTGGAGAGGTAGGAGACGGGGGCCTTAGGAAGAGAGTCTTCGTCCCCTTTTAAAGAGGGAAAGGAGAACTCTGGAAGGGAAGAGTCTGTTGGAGATGGACGGCAGGAGAGGGTGATGAAGGCGATGGCCGAATGGAGGTCCAAAGGTGAGAGGTCGAGAGAGAGGCGGCTGAGGGTTTCGAGAGTGAAAGAGAGAGGCGTGAGAGAGGCCCTGTCTTCCTCATTTGAAAACCCTAAAAAGAGAATTTTGCCACACCCCCCGTTACTTTCAAGATTTTGCCGATAGGGGCTTCCCAACAAACTTTTTAACAAAAGGGGGTTTTTCAAAACTATTTTTTTTTTCTTTTTCTTTTTTTGTGTTTTTTTTCCACTTGTATTTTCCAATTTTTGTAATTTTTGTAATTTTTGAAATAAAATCTTAAAGTTTTACGGAAAAACAAAGATTAAACACTATTTTTTTTGTATTTTTCTAAGAAATATTTACAAAAGTATTTTTTTGAGAATTTTCGACCATTTCGGAGAAACTTCTTCAGAAGAATGGGTTTGGACCCGAGTTTTGAGAAAATGTTCGAGTTTTGACACTCGAATCGAGAAATACAATGTGATGGATCCAAACGGATGTCGAATGGACTATCCGAGCTATTTAAAGGCTATTTTTGGTATTTTCTATAATTTTAATTTAAAATTTGAACAATGAGACTCGGATTTGGATCTGGACAATGGATCTAGATCCGAAATCAATTTAAACATATGAAATGAATTTAATTTCAATAAAACTTGAGAAATGAACTGGAATTTATATTTAAAAATGACACATTTGCTAAAAAAAAATGAATTTAGGGGCAAGAAGGGAATATTTAAAAGATTTTGAAAAATTTGGGGTGTTCACAAGGGTACTATTGGAATACCATGCAGCAGGACTGTCATAGATTTGTGAAGAAGTGTGTCAAGTGCCAGTTGCACGCGCCTTACATTCATGCTCCGGCCGCATATCTACAATCAGTTGTTTCTCCTTGGCCATTTTCTATGTGGGCTTTTGACGTCATCGACCCGATTACTCCTTCTGCTTCCAACGATCACAAATACTTTCTGGCTGCGACAGAGTATTTCACAAAATGGGTTGAAGTTGTTACTCTACGCACAGTAGAAGGCCGCCATGTGGTTTCTTTCATTCACAAGAACATTCTTTGCCGCTTTGGCATACCACATGATATTGTCTCAGACAATGGAACCCACTTCAAAAATGAGAGGATGAAGACATTTTGTTCTAAATTCAGAATTTCCCATCATTTCTCAGCTCCCTATTATCCCTAAGGGAACGGCCAAGCAGAGGCTACCAATAAAATCTTGATTCGTATTCTGGAAAGGACTGTGAAAACAGGTCGAGACTGGCATGAGAAAATCCATGACGCACTTTGGGCATATCGGACCACCATTCGGACTCCAACTAATGCCACTCCTTCAGAACTGGTTTATGGAACTGAAGTGGTATTGCCTCTCCATGTCCAAAAGCCCGCTCTCAAATTTGCTTCTCTTATAGAATTGCCACTTGATCAGTATCAGCAACAAAGATTGGTGCAGCTAGATTTACTAGATGAAAAGAGGCTCAAAGCAGCAGAGCACGCTCAAGCTTATCGACAAAGGATAGCTCGACACTATGCCAAGTCCGTCATTGAGAGAAAATTTCGAGTTAATGATTTGGTGCTCAGATCGACAGCTCATCTCAAGCACCGACCACGGGGCAAGTGGTCACCCAATTGGGAAGGCCCTTATGTGGTTAAGGAAGTATTACCTCACAATTCTTATCGTCTGATCAATGCAGACGGGGTTGAAATGCCAGATCCTATTAATGCTCTGCATTTGAAGAAATTTTATACTTAGAATTTTTATTTTAAAGCCTTTTTGTACTATTCAAAGAGTCATTTCAATAAAACAATGATCTTCTATCAATTCTTACACTCTTCTCCATGATACTGGGGCATTTTATTTTTATTCATAATCATCTTCCTCATCATATGCAGGCAGGATTAGACGAAAGCTCTTTTCCTCAGATTTTGCTAATTCTTAATTAATCTTGTGATCATTATTGTCTTTTCATTTGATTCACTTCTTGTTTGATCAAAATTTACATCAAGCTAATGCACATTTATGTCAAGTTTTAACCAATTTTTCAATCTTATTAAAATCTCATCTACTTTTATCTTTAAAGATATACCCTTTCAGGATAAGGGATAAACCTGATGCCTCCTTTCAATGAGGTATTCTTTTATTATTTCCCCCGTTCAGGATAAGGGGATAAATCCTGAATTATCTTCTAAAAACTCATTTTGAAAATCTAGCTCATCTTCAAAACTCAGTTCTCGCACTGGTTATTTCTCAAACTTTTCAATCATATATTAAGCTCATTTGGAAAATCCGGTTCTCACACCGGTAACCTTCTAAAATCAGTCTTCTGACCAAAGACTTTTCTCCTTCTAAATTCAAGTTCTGACTTAAAATTTATCAAAACTTCATGTATTTTTCAAAAGATCCAGCTTTTGCCGGTCATATATTTCTAAAAGACCCAACACTCGTCGGTCATGTATTTCCAAAGGATCCAGCATCTCGTTGGTCATGTATTTCCAAAAGATTCAGCGTCTCGCTGGTCTTGTATTTCCAAAGGAACCAACATCTCGTTGGTCATGTATTTCTCAAAAAGATCCAGCATCTCGCTGGTCATGTATTTCCAAAGGATCCAGCATCTCGTTGGTCCTGTATTCCAAAAGATCCAGCTCCCAGCTGGTCATGTATTCCACAAGATCAAACCCTTAGGGTGCGACCCCTCAATTCTATCATTTCCAAGATCTTCAATCTTTCAAATTCTATTTTCCTAACCTTTGGTTGCAATATCTTCAAAATCTCATCATTTTCTCAACCCTCGGGTTATAATCTCCCAAATTCAATCACTTTCAAAACATCGGATTAAATATTTCATTTTGAAATCCAGTATTTTTCACTGGTCGGGATTTGAAATCCAGTATTTTTCATTGGTCGGGATTTAAAATCCAGTTGTCATAACTGGTCGGGATTTGAAATCCAGTTTTCATAACTGGTCGGGATTTGAAATCCAGTTTTCATAACTGGTCGGGATTTGAAATCCAGTATTTTTCACTGGTCGGGATTTGAAATCCAGTTGTCATAACTGGTCGGGATTTGAAATCCAGTTTTCATAACTGGTCGGGATTTGAAATCCAGTATTTTTCACTGATCGGGATTTGAAATCCAGTTGTCATAACTGGTCGGGATTTGAAACCCAGTATTTTTCGCTGGTCGGGACTTGAAATCCAGTATTTTTCACTGGTCGGGATTTGAAATCCAGTATTTTTCACTGGTCGGGATTTAAAATCCAGTTGTCATAACTGGTCGGGATTTGAAATTCAATTTTCATAACTGGTCGGGATTTGAAATCCAGTATTTTTCACTGGTCGGGATTATCAAAATCCGGTTTCTCATAAACTGGTCGGGATTTCCAAAACCTAATGTATTTCATCAGTCCGGTTTTCTAAAGTCTGATTCTTACACCATTTCTTTTAATTACAACTCAAGGTCTCATCAAAATCTATATTGAGTGATTATTTCACAAAGAATTCATGAAAACTTTGCCAATTTGCTAAAAGCGTTTGTTGATTCTAAATATTCTTACTCCACAAAAAGAATTTTCTCAGATTACCTCCTGTATTTCCTTCCAAAAGGTGAAACTTTTTGCGAAAAAGAAGTAAAATTCAAATCTTTTCCTGTTGATCAATCAAAAGGATGTAAGAAATGTCCTCGATATGATCAATGAAAGAAATCTTCGATGATGTTGAAAAGCCAGAAGCAAATTGATATTGATCGTGGCTATGGCGCATGTTTAAAAATGACTTTCTGACAATCAGGCAGTGGAAATATCTCGAGCTATAGAAAGAATCCACTCAACCCATATCTTCTCATTCGTTCAAAGTTGTAATCAAATATCCGCAAAAGGAATCTCTCAATTGTCGTCAAGATGAAGGCGAATTAAGCGAGTAGACCCCCGGGGCCAAAGAAGATTTGAAACATCTCCAAGATGACGGAGTTTGTGACGGATCCTTCCAGAGAAAGTTCAGATCACCGTCGAGATAAAGGCGAGTGGGATGAACCTACCGACAAACCCTAAAAGATATTTGATTTCTGCTATCATCTAAAGACCTTTTTAGCCAATGTCATCAATAGAATCCCTGAGATAAAAAAAGGATCGGAACATCTCCAAGATGAAGGAGTTTGTGACGTACCCTTCCCCTGAAAAAAAAAGAGAGAAAAATCAAGACTCATCCAGATGAAGGATGATATAAAAGCCCGAGAAAGCCCAATGCCTCAAAAAGATTGCAAAAGATCATCGTGTGAAGACACCCCGATATCAAACTGCCAAAGTTGCTAGAAGTCATCTTTTCTCATGCAAAATTCTTTTATCAATATATTTTCATTACTTGCTTTTACGAAATTAAGAATATTCTTTCTATTCTCATATCAGGGAAATGGATAGCTTCCTTGAAGAAAATCATCAGCGCTAAATCTTTGAATTTGACTCTTAAAACCAAGGAGTTAACCTCATTGAAGGAAATACTTTAGGTAAAAGAGAGAATATCTTTGTACATACATGCACATTTTCAAACATTTGAATCAGCTATAATTTTATCTTAATGGCAAAGATTTTCTAGCTATTCCAAGAATGAAGTAAACATTCAATATCCATTTGATGCTACCTAGCATTGTTTATATCTTCTAGAAGAGTTGCCTCATTCAGTTGAAGTATCTCTTCCTGTCCCATCGCGGTTTCTTCAGTCAAGGATTCTGTATGGTGTTACCCTTTCAGGTTAAGGGTCAAACCTGAACCATTGGCGAAAGATCATTTGATTTCAAAAGCTATTTCAGTCTCAGCAATGAGACGCCCAATTTCTTCTCCCTTTTCAAAAGCTTTAGGGACCCTATATTTCCTCCTTTCGCAAAAACCCCTTTCGGATTTGTTCGTCCAATTTCCGAAGGTCCCATTATGGTTTCTCCATTTTTGAGAAACCTGTATGGTAGATTTCCCCCACTCAGAATAAGGGTTAAACCTGAACCATTTGCGAAAGATCATTTGATTTCAAAAGCTATTTCAGTCTCAGCAATGAGACGCCCAATTTCTTCCCATTTTCAAAGCTTTAGGGACCCTATATTTCCTCCTTTCGCAAAAACCCCTTTCGGATTTGTTCATCCAAATTTCGAAGGTCCCAGTATGGTCTTCTCCATTTTTGAGAAACCTGTATGGTAGATTTCCCCCACTCAGGATAAGGGTCAAACCTGAACCTTCTGCGAAAGATTCTTTGATTTCAAAAGCTATTTCAGTCTCAACAACGAGACACCCAATTTCTTCCCCTTTTCGAAGCTTTAGGGAACCCTATATTTCCTCCTTTCACAAAAATCCCTCTCGGATTTGTTCATCCAAGTCCCAAAGGTCCCATTATGGTTTCTCCATTTGAGAAATCCGTATGGTAGATTTCCTATCCAAGTTAAGTGTTAACCCGGAACCTCGCTTCGCGAGGTATCTTCCTTGCAGGTTTGGGTTAAACCTGAGTCTTGCTCCAATGGGATTCCTCGTTTTGACGAGATGTTCTCTTCCAGTCCCATCATGGCTTTTCCCATCAAGGAATCCATGCTTTGTATATCCATCCAGGATAGGATCCTACTTGAGCTTCATTTCACGAAGTATTTTTCCAAAAAATGTCCCATCAAGGTTCTCATGTATTCCTTTCCTCATCCGATTCATCTTAATATATCTTCGCCCCATCCAGGTTAAGGGCTAAACCTGAATCATTCAAAAAGAGTATCTTGTCTCATCCATGAGACCTGATCAAAATTCTCATTTCTCACCATTTCGGGATTTTCACCCAAAGTCCCATCACGATTTCCTCATTTCTATCATTTGATCACACCATCTTCGAGGATTTCGTCTCCCTAAAACCATTTAGGATAAAGTTTCAAAGCCTGAGAAGCCATGTTTCCCAAATAAATTCTTCCACACCCAGTTCAGATCTGCTGACTGGGGCATTTTCAAAATTTGGAGTGTTATCTTTTCCACTAAGCTCGGCTTTCAACCGGCTTAGTAGCAAAGAGGGGCATCTGTGAACACCCCAAAATTTTCAAAGTTTTGTAAAAATGACCCTTTTGCCCCTAACTCTATTTTTTGAGAAAATCAAAGTGATTTCAAAGCTAAATTCCAGTCTTTCTTCAGATTTCTGGATTAAATTCCACATTGATATATTCAAATTCAGCTTCGGGCCTGAACTCAGTATTTTAAATCCAAATCTGAGCCTCGTTGTCCGATTTCCAAAATAAAATCACAAAAATACCAAAAAAATGATTTTGAAAGGCTCGGGAGGCTCATCCGACACTCTGTTGGATCCTCGGCCCTATATTTCTCAGTTCGAGGTTGTAAACCTCGAATATTTCTCAAAAATTCAGACATAAATCCACTTTCTAAAGAAATTTCCTCAAAAATAGCTTTTTATTCTAAAAAAAAAATTACCTTTTGTAAATGTTTTACAAAAACACAAAAAAATTAGTTTTAGATCTTTGATTTTATTCTAAAAATACAAAAAAATTGAAAAACAACACAAAAACCTAAAAAAAAATTGAGAAAAGCTACAAGAAAACGAGTGATTTTCAAACTTTTAAAATCTTTTAAGACAATTTTTCCAAAAACCTCATTCCTTAACCATTTTTCAGAAAATTCTTAAAAGGGGAACCACCTTTTTGAAATAGGGAAAAATTTTAACGAACTCTTCCCGCGCCTCTTTCCTTCTCTCTCCGTCGTTCGATCTGCAACAACAGGCTTTCCTCTCCACCTTCAATCTCCAACAAATCCCATCTCTCTCCATCCTCCATCTCCAACGAACCACCTTCGGGAGCCTTCCACGCCCTCCTTAAAAAGAGAACTTCATCTTCTTTGAGAGGCATCCATTTTTTCCTTACGAATACCAATCAATCGCCGAATTTCTCTGCAAAAATCCATAAAAATCCATCCATTGTCTACTTTTTCTGGAGGATTCACTCTCTCGTGTCGATTTTCATCCATCACTTCCCTCTCTGCTCCCCCTCTTCCGGAGTCCCTGCAAGCAAAGTAAAGCCACCAGACTTCTCTCTCGTTCCCCTTTGAAAGAGAATCGATCCCCCCTCCTTCCTTCGAAAACGTCTGCAAGCGAAGAATCAGATTACCCCCTTTCCTTCAGAATTCCAGCATTCCTGATATTAGTCGTGATGATTGCTTGAATGGAAGTGATCTTCACCAATCGCTGAAAGGAATCCCACAGCCGAGCTCCCCTTCTTTCGGAACTCCTGCAGTCGCAGTTAAGTAGATGTTTCATCTTCTTCTTGATTTTCGGTAAAACTCTTTTTCAGATCTCATCTCTTTCCCCCCATTTTTCTTTTCTTTTTTTTTCTTTCTCTCTTTTCTCCTTCTCGATCTTCCATTTTTTTTATATATAAACATTGTCTTTGGATTTCTTTCCTACTTTACTTCCGTTAACGCACACCACGTAAACCCGATTTGCATATAGCAAATTGGTTTATACAGTGCTATATCATAGGAACGATCATGTTCCTACATTTTAATATTTTTTTTTTCTTTTTTTTTTCTTTCTCTTCTTCTTCTCTCTTTTCTTATTTATCTCAGATTAATGTGCAGTTATCAACTTGAGTTGTGATGCTATTTATTCCCTTTTTGTTGTCACGATTTTTGTTGTCACGATTTTTGTTGTCATCTTCATCGATGTTTGGCTTTCATCCCTATTCATTATTTTGATTCAACATCACGCGTTATCAGCTCTGTGTCTTATGATTTTTTTTTTTTTGCATCATTGGACCTCATTTTTTTTAATTTTGATCCCTCTCCGGATCCCTGTCTTGTACTCCTGCAAAAGTGTTCATCGATTTTCTTTTTATTAGCTGGAGAAGTGTTAGGCCAAGCGTCATCCATCCCCGGTACTGTGTTAGTTACGTTGGAATAAAATCCATTTTTATTTACTTTTTTTTGGTATTCAACCTTCCTTGTTTCGGCATCTTGTGTTGTCTTCTGCTCCATATTCGTTTCATTCCATAAGTTTATTACAGTTATTAATATATGACATGCCCTGTTTAGTAGAGAACAACTGTTCTCTGGTTGACTTCGTTCATATCCTGTTTACATCCATGTAACTCCATAGTTTTCTCTGTAACTTTTAGGCCAAAATACAATAACTAGCTTTCTTTTTTTTTTATAGATCTCCTGCCTTTTTCATTTGCCACTATGTAACATTCTTTCCTACATTTTATTGATTCATTTCTTCTTTCCTTCTTTTCTATGATAATCGTGATGATGGGTTCTTAGCATATACTCTCTCATCACACGAATTGGGGATTTTTTTTAAAAAAAAAAAACCTTTGCCAGGAATTCTAATTCCTTCATTACTGTCCCAGTGACGAATTTGCTGAGCACTGTACAAATCCTAACCTGATCCAAAGTTTCTGCTAATACAGTAAGAATATGGCATCGGATGATAATGGGTAAAGCCTAAAACTCTTCCAGATCCAACGATGACAAGGTGTCTATGATTCCTTCTATGTTAAGCCATATTAATGCACATGTTGCTACATGAAGGCTCTTCATCCTGAAGTGAAAAATTCTGGTTTTATTAATACCAACTTAACATTATTGAATTGCTTAAGGCCCTTTCTGAACCGTAACTCATAGACCAACATCATATTAGTTCTCAAACTTACTGTAGAAGTCACAGAGACATCAAGCAATTTCCTGTTTATTTAGTATGTGTATAACCTGATTTAGAGCATGAAAATCTGGGTTCAATCTTTTCTTTCTTTTAAAATCGCCTTCCTATAATCTTTCATTTGCAGAAAATCAAATTTGGTGGTAAAAACACATTTGTTGTCATTTCTATAGCAGATGCCTTCTCTCATTTCTGTGATCTAACTCTGAAATTTGTATTGAGGTGCCATTTGTTATAATAGCAAAGAAACTTTTCCCGTGCATAGAAGTCTCTGCAGTTGGTACATTAAATACTTCACCGGTATTGGGAAACGATGAGGCAACTAGTGCCAGAACAATGGCAGGAAATGACACTATGGAGACTCTTTTAGGTACTTCTCAGATCCCGTCAACATGAGGAAAACAACAGCAAGATTGTTGAAAGCTTTGGTGAACAATGTGAACATGAGGCTGCGAAAGCCTGCAAACTTTTTTTTTTTTTTACTTATCCTCTTCATTATACATTATCATTTGTATGCCTATTCCACGAACTTCACTTTCACTCACCTGCCATATGGCAGCATGTTCTCTGTGCATATTCTGTACATATCAATTACACCAGCTACACACTTTTCTTTTACACAGCCTATTTCATGGCCATACCCCAAATAACATTCACTTACTATATTTACCTGTGCATGCACATATTCACTGTTGCACCATTAACCACTGCCATCACAATGGCAAGATCCCATTACCCCACCACCACTGCATTAGTCATTTTCAATACAATACAACACCTTGTTGTATTCTCCCATTATTTCGCAGTAACAGCCAACCCTGCCACACTCTCCAGCACTTCCACAGCCTTCCGCCTCCTCATATCAGTGTAGGGTATTATGCAGAATTTGTATTAAGGTTGATAAACCCTACATATTCATCATCCACAGATTTTAGTTAAATTGAATGACTGTTGTATTTCATTACATATGGTGTTAACATGTTCTTGGTGTCCATACTGCATGTACATTTATGACACCCTTCTCACTGTGACACCTACAATATATTGGTTCACTATCATTCCATCTTACTGCTGAAATACTCACTGTTATCCAGCCTCTGTTTTTCACACATTCCGACTACCAACATACAATCTCCAGCCATATTTTGCCGATTCCCTGTATTGCTGTAATTACAGTGATATCACCATCTGTCAACTGTTGCGTGAACCCCATGATAATTCTAAGGATTTGGCAGTTTACCCTTCGTTATGCCCCCCATCTCATAGCTGATCATTTTCAGCAAAACTCCCCACTGGTTGCCAACAAGCCATCCAGCTACCCCTATCGATAGTATCCATGTTTCACCTGTAAATCTCCTGTTACTTCCATCGGCATCCCCTGATTTGTATTATCTTTCATTTTGGTTTCACTTGGTTTCCGATCTTTTCATACTATGGCACCTGATTATCAACATTCATTATAAATATTTGCTTATTTTTATATTCTCCATCACTGTCAAAGGCATAATTGTTGTTCACAACCATCATCGGGGTTTGCTAAATCCCCCAGCTGCACCATAATTCGATTCACAGCAGCACTCATACACTCCATCTTGTTATCAATCAACCACCATCATCCCCTGCACTGTTGCAGTGTGTCGCCACTCACTGCTTCCACCAGCATATAATATTGTATTATATATATCCCTCCCTTTTTGTTCATATATGTCTATAGATATGTTGGCAATACATATCAACTTCTGCTATATTCTTTACCTTTTGCGCCAACAACACAGTAGCATCCTATAAATACACAGCACCTAATATCTTCATACCTTAGGCCTGCAGCATATCACCTGTGGTGATTGCTACCCAATGCACCCAAGCACTTAACAGTGTTGGTAACCTCCTTTGCACAACATAAATTCTGTTCTTAGCACTCACTGCACCATTACTCTCTGCATTATCTCACCACCTTTAGACTTCCAGCTTAGATGGTTACCATTCACCTTAAATGTCATTATAGCCCATTTCCAGTTATCTCATTCTCCAAAATTCGACATGTCATAACGCATACAGGGGATATCATAATTATATGTGTTGGGTCTTGATTGGTAATGCAACCTTATATTATTTCTAGATAGTGGGTTCATGTGCATTGTAAACCTCCTCCTCATTTCTAGATGTCTTCCGTAAACATGATTCACACTTGTACTTTTCCTTCTCTTTTCATTATTAACCGAGTTGTTTTGTAGGAAATATGTGGATAAATTTATCATTTGAAGTTGTAAATTCGATTTTATATGTTGTAATAGCAAGATTGGAATAAAATTTTACATTTCCTGCTTTAGGTAGAATGAATGAGCATTGTAAACATCATAAATTGCTTGTTCTCATGCATTTTTGCCTTTATTTCTCAAATTCTCACAATGGTGAAACACGAATGGCACGTGCACCATTTCGTAAGAGGTAATTGATACTAAGTTGATGATCCACATCAATGGCCATAGTCAGGGTGTGGACAAAACTTAGCATTTTTATCTTTTACAAAATAACACTGGATACACACTGGATCCATTTTCAAAATTCATCATATTTTCCTAAAATATTTTATTCTTTTATCAGAACTTAACTTAAAATTAACTCAAAATATATACCAATGGTCATAGTCAGGGTATATTGAGAGTTAATTTCATTTTAAATTCTATAAAAGCACAAAAGATGTATTTTATTCTTCACTTGAATTTAAATGTAGTTATTACATAATACATTCAATGACCATAGTCAGGGATGTATTATGTCTTCAACCTCATTTTTTATTCATTTAAAGAATAGAATAACTTTTCAAATTCCAAATTCAAAATTTTTAAATTCATTTCATCATTTAGGGAAGAATTGCATCATATTTTCAAAATTCTCTTTCAAAAACCCAAGTGATTGTAAATATCTCTTCTTCAAATTTCTCTTTCAAATTCCAGATCTATCTCAATTTCAAAGTCCAAATTTGGAATTTCAGAATCATTTCATATTCAAATTCCAAAATTCCAAATTCAGTTCAAAAATTCAATTTCAAAGTTCAATTTAACTTTGAAGTTATCTTCTGATTTCAAAATCAAGTTCATCCTCTTATTTTCAATCAAGGTTTGGATTTGAATCTCAAAACTTAAATTTAAATCTGGGTTTCTAAAACCCAGAGCCATCTTTAAAGGTCATATTTGGACTTTTCATAATCCAAATCCAAAGTTAAATCCTAAATCTCAACTTGGATCCGGATTTCCAAGTACAATTCCCCTTTGGATCTCGAATTACAGATCTAAATCCCATTTAGGATCCAGATCCCCATTCTACTTTGCATCTCAAATTACAGATCCAAATTCCATTTAGGATCCAGAACCCAATGCTACTTTGGATCTCAGACTTCAGATCCAAAATCCCTCTTAGGATCCAGAGTCCAATTCCACTTTGGATCTCAGACTTCAGACCCAAATCCCATTTTAGGATCCAGAACCCAGTTCCACTTTGGATCTCAGATTACAGATCCAAATTCCACTTAGGATTCAAGATCCAATTCTACTTTGGATCTCAGACTTCAAATCCAAATCTATTCTAGGATCCAGAACCCAATTCTACTTTGGATCTCAAAATTTCAGATCCAAATTCCACTTAGGATCTAGATCCCCATTCTACTTTGGATCTCAGACTTCAAATCCAATTCCATTTTAGGATCCAAAAATCCAACTTTATCTTGGATCTCAAATTGAAGATCCGAAATCCATTTAGGATCCAGAATCCAACTTTACTTTGGATCTTAGACTTCAGATCCAAATTTCATCTTGGATTCCAAATCTTGAATCCAATTCCATTCAAAAATTCAGATCCAAATTTCATCTTGGATTCCAAATCTTGAATCCAATTCCATTCAAAATTTCAGATCCAAATTTCATCTTGATTCCAATTCTTAAAATCCAATTCCATTTTCATTTCAGATTTCAAATCCAATTTCTATTTTTAGGTTCTAAATCCAGAATTCGATTTTGAACTTTATTTAGGATTCAAACTTTGGGTTCAAATTCCATCTTGAATTCTAAATCAATCCTATTTCTCAATTCCTTTAGATTTCCCACATTTCCTTCTAATTTCAAAACTTCAAAGTTAGAATTCAATTCCATTCCAAATATTCATCCAAGTTCAAATTTCTAATTCAAAGTCCATTTCTGACTTTGAAATTTCCTTTCTTCTCTTTTCTCTCAATTTCAAGATCATTTTCCAAATCCAGATTCATATTCCCAAGCTCTTGATTATTCTAAAAACTTAGAACTTTAATCTTAAGTTCTAAATCATTTCTTCACTTTATCAGATTCATCTCAGAAACACTTGGAAATTCTTCAAAATATTTTCAAAAAAAGCATACATCTTTGCATTTGCACAAGCATGATTCTTTGTGCTTCTAGACTTAGATAAATTCTTAGCAAAACAAAAGGCATAGATTCGACCCTTGGTTCGATTACCCCTGGTAAAGGCGCCAGGAATGGTCGAACCTCGTACCGACGAGCGAATCCCGTCTATCAGTTTCCTCGCAAATATTTCAAAAACGGAGGCGAGTTATTTCGAACATTTTCAAAATTAAGGTCAAGTGAGACCCGCAAAATAATTCCTCTCTCTCCCTTTCTTTTTTTTTCTCTTCTCTCTTTCTTTTTCTTTCTTTTATTTTTCTCCCTTCAAAAAGGAGGAAAATAGAGGTTAGAAAGGAAAAGAGAAGGAAGAGAGAGAAATACGCAAGAGAGGAAAAATTTTGCGATGATCACACCGGCTTAGTATCAAAGAGGGGCATCTGTAAACAACCCAAATTTTCATCATCCATTCTCAAACAATCCTCCTCGTGTAGTACCAACCCTGTTAGGTCAGTGTAGAAGTCAAATCTCGAGTCAGTTTCAGAAAATCACCATTTTACCAAGTTTTATTAGGAAAATTACCATTTTACCCCTAGATCATCCCGGACCCCAGTCAGTCGGAGTCAACAAAGCTCGTTAGTCAGTTCAAAACATTTAGAATATCAGTCATTTCAAGCTCATTTGAGCTCACAGTGAGAAGACCATTTTCATTTCTGACCATTCCTGCCAAAATCGGATCATTTCTTCAAGAATGAGCTCATTTCTCACTCAAATCCAAGCCAATTGTCTCCGAGTCAGACATTCACAATCAGTAATGTTTCCATGAGTCTAGACTGAGCTCACCAGAAGTTCAAGCGCTCCAGTTTCAGTTCAAAACCATTTCCAAGTGTCCAGGAGCCCATTTTAGTCCATTTCAGCTCTTTCAACTGAAATTGAGCTGAGTTCAGTCAATTGAGCTAGTGTTTGAGCTTCAATTTTAGTTCATGTCAGTATTACTGACCTTTGTTCTAGCTCAAACTCAGCTCAAATTCATAATTCACTTCACTCCAGTGACCATTTTGTACCATTTCTCTAAAAATGACAGTATTTCTTAAAAATTTAGTCGAAGAGTCCAGTTGAGTCAGTATCTTGTCGGTCCAGTTGAGTTCTGAAACTCTAAAATCCAGCTCAATCCTACTCATTTCAGTTCATTTCAGCTCAAACTATGATTTTCAGTGTCACTCTAACCGAGTAGAGTCCAAAAAACCATTTCTTCAACCATTTTGCAAATTTTATCAGTTTTTATGCTTTTTAAACTGGTACAACTACCAATCGGGGTCTAACATCCAAAATTCTTCATTCAGGGTCTGCATTTCGCATAGCATTGCATGCCATTTCTCGTCATTTCATATCATTTCTAAGTATTTCATCACTTCATTTCATTTTTCGAAGTCCAGAACTCCAGTTTTATAAATTTCAATCCAGATTGAGTTTTAAAAGTTTTCATAAATCAATTTCAAACCCCGGCTTTCCAAAATTGACATTTTTACCCCCGAGATTCTAAATTTGGAAATATTTTCTCGAGAAAAACAATCTAGATTTATTTCAAACTCAAATTTTCAAAATCTATGCTGGATTTGCTTCGCAACGGGGTATTGAACTTCAAATTCCGAGCTCATTTCAAAAACTGCCAAAAATAGCTTATTTCGTCCAGAAATTTTCTAAAAAGACCATTCTACCGCTATGATTCCCAAAATGAATTTCAAATTTGGAAAGAGCGCCCACTCTGAGATGGCTTATCTACTTGCATTTTATTTAAAAGAAAAATAAAATAAAATATAAATATTTCTTTTTATTTCTTTTATCATAATCTTTTTATTTATTTTTTATTTTATTCTATTTTATTATGCATTTTTTTAGAGGTGGGACCCACTAGAGGGGTCAACCAGCCTCCTCTCCCTTCCTCTTCTTTCCTTTCTTTCTTCCCCTCTTTCCTTTTTTTCCTTTTCTTCTTCTTCCCTTTTCCTCTTCTTCTTTCTTCTTTTCTTTCTTTTTCTTCCTTTTCTTTTTCTTTCTTTCTTTCCTTCCTTTTCTTCCTCTTTCTTTCTTCTTTCTCTTCTCCAGCCCATTCACGTAAGACTCTTCTCCCTCCTTTCTCTTTTCCTTCTTCCCCTTTTCTTTCCTTTTCCTTCCATTCCTTCTTTCCCTTTTCTTCCTTTTTTTTCCCTCTTACTATTCCCCGAGGTTCACGCCTAGCACTTCTTCCCTCTCACAAAAAAAACCGCTTCCTATTAAAACTTAGGACTTGATTTTTATCAAGCCCTAAGTCATGACACAAAGCATGGGATGCTCTCACTACCTCTCCCATTCCCTCACACGGCTGTGCATCTTTTCTCTCCCTTAGTCTCTCTTTCCCCTTCTCTTATTCAACACCCTGCCTCTTCTCTCCAACTTTTTTTTAGTTGTTGCAGCAGTCACCCCCACGGATTCGGCAACATCCTTTAGCTCCAGCCATCTTCAAGCAGTGTTTTAGTAGCTGGCATGCCTTCCAGTGTTACTCAATCTTCTGGTTGCAAGCTCCATGGACATAGTTGCTATGCAGAAGTTAGTCTGGATTTTCCTTGCATGGAGGCTGAAAATATGTTGCAAGAAAACTCAAATTCCCAGATAAAGATTGGCAAGCATGATGTTGCAGACAAAATATCTTCAGGCATGATTGGAAAAGGTGAGCAGAAGCAGGGATCATCAGATCATGTATCGTTTCGTGAGAAAGCATTTATTTATCCAGCTGAAGCATTGCTGGTCCCAGTTCCACAGACAATGTTGGCTAGATCATCTTTGAGAAGATTTTGGTTCAGAGATTGGGCTGGTGCATCAATGCTTGAAACAAGCCCACTATCGAATTTATTTAGTTGTTGTTTCTCCTCATGGAATGAGGGGCAGGCTTACCGGTTGTTGTCCAGGTGATCTTGTGAAGCATGTGTATGGCAGCAAAGGTAAATCTCTTTGCACATGATGTCTTTTCTTCATTACCTTATGAATTTGGTGTAAATTCAGGTTCATGTGGCTGGAGAATCTTATGTAGAATGTTTATAATATTATTATTATTATTATTATTATTATTATTATTATTATTATTTTCCTTTGAATGATAAATGTTGTAAAGACAAAAGATCCATCTAAAAAAAAATAGATTGGATCTTCCTGTTACGACAATGAAGCCATACATGATACTTCAAGTACAAGGTTTTGATGATGAGCAAGTGGAATCAACTGCATTTCAGCTAAGGCTATGAAGAAATTGAAGAATTCAGTGAAGAATCCTTGAAGACTAGAGTGCAAATGTTTAATTCATTAAAAGTCTTAGATTCTTGTAAGAGCCTTACTTAGAGTGCATATTTAGGTTGCATTTCACCTTAAAAGTCTTTAGAAAAACTTTTCTAAAAGAAACTCTTTTGAAAATCTTTTTAGAAAACTCTTTTATTAAATTTTCATGTTTATTAGTCGACCAATAGACTTATCAGTCGACTAATCCTTTCGCGCCATATTTTCTAAAAAGTCATTCTTGTCAAATTAGTCGACTGAAGGTTTTATCAGTCGACTAGACAGAATGTCTGTTTTCTGAAAAATTAGCAACAATCGACTAATGATTTTTCAGTCGACTGAACAGAACATGTGTATTCTGAAAAAAATTTAGCAGCAGTCGACTAATGCTTTTTATCAGTCGACCGAACAGAATGTTTGTTTTTCAGAAGTTTTTAGCAGCAGTCGATTAAAAGGTTTTTCAGTCTACTGATGATATTATCAGTCGACTAACTTTTCTCCAGTCGACTAAGTTTCAAAAGTTCAGATTTTCAAACGGCTCAATTAACAGATCAGTCGACCGACGATAACTGTCAGTCTACTAATAACTAACTATTAGTCGACTAACTGATGTTTCAGTCGACTAATTTTGCCGTTTTCATGAAACTTCAAAAAGGTGTGTCTTTTCATTTTTCAAACGTTTTGATCGTTCAAAATGGACAGTTTTGACACCCTTTCATACTCTCTAACGTATAGAATCTTTTAACTATAAATATGAGTGCATTTTACACTCAAAAAACAACAATTCAATCGATTTGAATCTTGTTTTTCACTCCTATTTATTCAAGTATTTGTTTTCTCACTCACGTGATATTTTCACTTCAGTTTTTCACTCAAATCACTTTGAGAGATAGTGAATTCGTGAGTAGAGTGTTTCAACAACCTCAAAAGTCAATTGCATCTCATTTGCATTCAAAAGGAAGGCTCATAGGTTGTATTGTAAGTTCTTATTTCTTTTCTGTAAAAAGAAGGACTCCTTGGTGTAAAGGAGTTGTTTGCTTTCAGTTGGGTTGTTACTGAAAGTGGGACCGGTTATGGTCTGTGTGATCTTGTAGTTTACAAGGTTGATAGTGGAAAATCTCAAGCGGGTTTTGCTTGGGGACTGGATGTAGGTCGGGTTTGACCGAACCAGGATAAAATCTTGTGTTCTTTGTGTGTTTGCTTTGATATTTGCAAAATCATTCAATATTCCGCAGAAAAGTTTTAAAAGCACTATTCACCCCCCCTCTAGTGCTCGTTGCCTCGATCCTAGTGCACTTTCATTTGGTATCAGAGCACAAGTTTGTTATTACTTTGATTTGACCATCATCTAGCATGGCAACTACAACATCTCAGCACAAAGAAGGAAGCTCCTCTGTTCGTCCTCCTCTCTTCGATGGAACAAACTATGGATACTGGAAAGTAAGAATGACAATATTCCTACAATCCATGGATCTCGATATCTGGAGAGTTGTTTCAGAAAAGTACCAAACTCCATCAACTGATTTCAGCCGATGGATCGATGATGAAAAGAAGATTGCTTCACTGAATGCCAAAGCCATGAATGCATTATATTGTGGCGTTGACAAGGTAGAATTCAATCGCATCTCTCAATGCTCTACAGCAAATGAAATCTGGCATACTCTTCTCGTGACACACGAAGGTACGTCACAGGTAGAAGAATCTAATGAAAAAGTCGCCAACATGTGTTTTGTAGCACAAGAAGATTCGGTAAGTCAATCTGACTATGATGAGTTATTTGAAGCATTTAATGATTTATATGCTAAATTTAAGAGTCTTAGTTCTAAAAATAAAGAGTTAAAAACTAAAAATTTAACTCTTGACTCTCAAAATAAAGTGTTACTTCAAGAAATAGAAGATCTCAAGAAGGAAAATTCTTGCCAAGCACTTGAGATAAAAGAAATTGGAGTTTGAACCAATCTCTTACAAAAAGAAATATCTAGTCTTCAAGAAAAGTCAAATGATCTTCTTTCTATAGTGACCAAATTCACAAATGGTCAAGAGAATCTAGAAAAACTTCTTGGTTCTCAAAGATGCTCGGTTAATAAAACCGGATTGGGATATAGCTTCTTTGATACTCAAAATAGACCAAACTATGTGGTGAAAAATCAAAGACATTATTCTCAACCTTTTGTTTATAAAACTAAACTTTCTAGTTCTAATAGAAATGCATCTAGAAATGATTATTCTAGAAATGTTTATTCTAAATCCTTTTATAGAAAGAATATTTATTATCAAAGGAAACCAAAATCCAAATGGATATGGGTTCCTAAGACTAACTCTCATGGACCCGAAAATAGAAAGGGGTCAAATGCTCTGTTTTCTGATTTTGTTGTAGGTACACAACATAAGGAGCAAATGGATATTGGACAGCGGCTGTTCCAAACATATGACTGGAAGGCCGGAGTTATTTTCCACCCTCCAAAATAAAGATGGAGGAACCGTCACCTTTGGTGACAATAACAAGGGAAAAGTGATAGGTATTGGTAATATTGGTAATCCAAAATTTCCCTTGATAGAAAATGTTCTTTTAGTGGATGGTTTAAAGCATAATTTAATATCTATTAGTCAATTATGTGATAAAGGTTTTCATGTTTCTTTTGAAAATGATTTATGCTTAATTTCTGATTTTCAATCTAAAAAGATCATTTTTAAAGGTAAAAGAAGAAACAATGTGTATGAACTATATCTAGATGAATTACCCTCTTTTAATGAAAAATGACTTATTGTTTCAAATGAAATTCAATGGTTATGGCACAAGAGACTTGGACATGTTAATTTTAAAATTATTTCAAAATTATCCAAGAATGATCTTGTAAGAGGCCTACCTAGAATACCATATAAAAAGGATCACTTATGTGATGCTTGTCAAAGGGGTAAACAAATCAAGAGTTCTTTTAAAGCAAAAGATATAGTTTCAACAAAACGTCCTCTTGAACTTTTGCATTTAGATCTATTTGGACCATCTAGAATTCAAAGTTTGAATGGTAGCAAGTATGCTTTTGTTATAGTAGATGATTATTCTCGATTTACATGGGTGATTTTTCTAAAAAGCAAAAATGATGCTTTTTCAGAATTTTCTAAACTTTGTAGAAGAATTACAAATGAAAAATCTACATCTATTATTAAAATTCGTAGTGATCATGGTGGTGAATTTGAAAATGAATCTTTTCTAAAGTTTTGTGATTTACATGGTATATCTCACAACTTTGCTTTTCCTAGAGCGGCTCCACAAAATGGAGTTGTTGAAAGAAAGAATAGAACTTTGCAAGAATGTGCTAGAACCATGCTTCAAGATAAAAATTTACCAAAATATTTTTGGGCTGAAGCAATTAATACAGCATGTTATGTCTTAAATCGTGTTCTTATTCGACCAATTTTACATAAAACATGTTTTGAATTGTATTATGATCGTATACCCAAGATCTCATATTTCAAAATTTTTGGTAGTAAATGTTTCTTGTTAAATACCAAAGATAATCTTGATAAGTTTGATTCAAAATCAGATGAATCAATATTTCTTGGATATTCTTGTAGAAGTAAAGCATATCGTATTTTCAATAAAAGAACATCTTGTATTGAAGAATCTTTACATGTTGCATTTGATGAGAATTGTGAGCAGGTTATTCCTCTAAGCGAAGAAGAAGAAGCAACACTTCAAGAAGAACCCTTGATAGAGAGTACTTCTCAAGAAAATACTCATCTTCAACCGGTTTGGAAAGAAGTTCCTAATCATCCACATAAACAAGTTATTGGTGAAATAAAGAGTGATGTCCAAACTAGAAGGCAATTAGAAAAATATATTGCAAATGTTGCTTTCATATCTAAATTAGAACCAAAGAATATCAATGAGGCATGTGATGATGAATTTTGGCTTTTAGCCATGTCTGAAGAACTTAACCAATTTACTAGGAATGATGTTTGGGATCTAGTTGATAGACCAAAGGATCATCCAGTAATTGGAACAAGATGGGTCTTCCGAAATAAGCTGGATGAAAATGCTTATTGTCCTTAGGCGCAACCATTGAATTTCTAATACTATTAATATTTCTAATACTTTATAGTTATATTATTCATTTAGTTTAATGCTATTAATATCTAATACTTAGTTCATAGGTTTTTCACTTAGGCGCAAAATGCTATTGTTATCTCATGTATGAATTCTAATTCATAAATCTTGAAGTTTTTAGGTTAATTAGTTTTACTTGTTACTAATCCCCTGCAAAAAACCTATATCCATTTGAGGTCTATAAACTCAGAAAACAAATCAAATCCCAAACAGAGATTTTACATTTCGAGAATTTTCAATTTCTGCTTTAGCAGACAAGAACCTTCAGCACCACCCTCGTGGGAGATGCAAATTGTCCTCCAAAAATCACAGTGGAATCATGATTGAATCTACTAATGATCTGAAGATTTTGAGGTTTTTTCAATTAGTTTTGACCTCTGTCAAAAATCAGATTTCCCAGACCTTTGAGAAAATCTCGATTTTTCTTTGTCAGGGTGTAGACCGACTCTAATGCACCGAGTCTGTTCAATTCGTAGCCCGTTTGCAGAAACTTTCAACACAAAAGTTGTTTCGAACATAGTTTACTGTCATTTACCAAAATTTGGGGATTTTTGAAACTATTTCAGTATTTTTCCCGAAATTATCTTTTCTGTTTGACAGATTCCAATATCCAGAAATTTTAGAGATTCGGGTCTCTGATAACAGTGTGCCCTTTTCCAAACCGTGACCTGAATCTCAATGATAAAAATATCAAATTTTTCTATGTTTGTCAGGGATATTTTCCCACAATTTAAGACTTTTCTCTATCTGTTTACTATTTTTCCCACATTTTCTACCGAAACCTGTCTGTTTCCCTTAAATCCTAGAGTCGTCGGATTCCGATCTGACTTGCCGGAGCTGTAAAGCTCCGACCATAGGTCAAAACTAGAATGTGTAAAAGGAAACAATCATTGCCTTACTGTCCTCTGTCACCCCATAAAATTTGGGAAATGTTTATGGAAGTTTGATATCCTAAATCCCCTTTAGAATCAGCATTTTAGGCAAAATTTTGATTTTCTTAGGATTTTAGCTATTTTCCATATTAAGAAAATACAAAAAAAATAGATTTTCGAGATCCATTCTGTTTTTAGGGTTAGTTTAGGTGTCCATTCCAAATTTGGCTCAATTCCAAGTTCATTTGCTTCATATGTTGGTTTATCTTTAAATTCAAAAGTGAAAATCAGGCGAAAATCAAGTTTAATTTGATATTTTATGTTATTTTTGCCATTTTAGGGTTTTATTCATGTAAATAAGCATGTCATATCATATTAGGGTTAATTTCAATCTCATTTGCTTTTCATATTTTTCATTTTTGCAAAATTTATTTCAGAAAACCCTGGTTTTAAGGCCATAGTCTTGTTATCAGGGGTATTTTGGTCAGTTTGACCATAATTTCGAAATTTCAATTTCTAATTTCATAACTTTTCATGCATATCATCATATTGCATCATATTATGTTTGATTTATTTCATTTGATTTTAAAAATTCCAAAATTTACAAAAAATTCTTTCAAAAAACCCTGTTTTCAAAGTCATTAGGGGCATTTTTGTCTATTTAACCCCAATTTCGAATTTCCAAGTTTATTTTAGAATTTTATTAATTATTTCTCATGTTTATATCAAGTGGGGTATGAATTTGGGTTTATATCTGAATAATATTCGATAATTTCCCATATTTTCGGATAAATTCAGAAAAACCTACATTTTTATGCTAACATTGTTTTCTAGTTTTGCAGGAATATTCAAGAAGAAGACTTAGTTTTATTTTTTTATTTCAATTCAATGTAACATCAAATGTAATAATTTGGAATAAGAGTTACTTTTCTGCGTAGAATAGGATTGCATTGCATATAGTTTAATTTCTGTAAATTTCAATATTTGAAGTATGATTCATGTGAATTTATTTCAAATTCACTATGGTTGACAAGAATGACACGTGCACAAGCTCTTATGGAGTTTATAAACTCGGTGGGATTCGTATTTATGGCCATAGTCAGAATACGAAGAAAGTCAAGATTTATGATCTTCATATTAGCCACATTCAGCCTACACTCTTAGGCTAACTTCAAAAATGCACTGCATTTCTCAAAGTTTCAAAAAAAATTCCCAATTCCTCAATAGAAATTCCCTTTCAAATTCATAATCATTCATTCATATCATCCAAATTGCATTATTTTCAAGTTCATTTTCCAATTTCAATTTTAGAAAAATCAATTTTCTCAAGGATTTACCAAGTCTTTCTCAGGATTTGATTTTCTCAGAATCCTAAGTTTTCAAATGACATTTCAAAGCATTTCCCAAGTTCAGATCAAGATTTTCCAATATTTTAAGATTCTCAAATTTCAAAATCCCAAGTTTTCAGAAATCGATTTTCTCAGAGTTCCCATTTTCCTGAGAATCTATTTTCCATTTCAAAAATCATTTTCTAATGAGCTTTCTTGATTTTCTCAGAATTCTCAAATCCATTTTCTCAGAAATGCAACTCCAAATCTCAAAAATCAATTTTTCCAAGATTCAAGTTTTCATGAGAATTCATTTTCCAATCCAATTTCTGATTTCCAATGAAATTCAATGATTTTCCCAGGAATTCCATTTGCAAGCACTTCTTCAATCATTTTCCAAGCATATTTAAATTTTCCAAACAAACATCATATTTTCTCAAACTTGCATTATTTTCAAAATCTCATAGCACAAGCATGATTCTCTGTGCATTCTAGGAAAAATAGAGCATAATTTAGATATTTGAGTCAAGTTAAAGCACATAATCGATCCTTGGTTCAATTACCTCTCGTAAAGGCGCCATGAACGGCTGAACTTCGTACCGACAGGCGAATCCCATTCCACGGAATTTTCTCGCAAATTTTCAAAACGGAGATGAGTAATTTCAAAAACCATTTTCAAAACTTTGGTCGCGTTTGACTCGCGAAATTCGTTTCTCTCTCGCAAGAGAGGGGAAAAATTTTTGCGATGATAACAATATCCAATGTTGAAAAAGTGGAAAATCTGATTTTGAGAAATCCAGAATTGAATTTGAGAATCCATATTGAATCTGAAATAGATTTGAGAAATTCCCATGGGATTTGAAGATAGGATTGGATTTTGGAAATCCAGATGAAACCTGGAATTGGATCTGAGAGATCTAAATTGACTTTTGAGATTGGAAAAGAAGGAGATAAAATGAAATTTGAATCAGGACATGAATCCAAAAACTGCAAAATTAAATTAAACTTTTGAATTTTGATCTGAAATGTTGAATTGAATTTATATTTGAATTCTGAAGATGAATGTGGAATTTCAAAGTTTGAATCGAACTTTGAAATTCGATTTGAATAGGAAATTGAATTTTTGAAAAAAATGAATTTTGAAAAAAATGAATTTTGAAAAAAATGAATTTTGAAATTTCAAAGTCAAATTGGACTTTGAAATTGAAATTTAAAAAAAATGAGACAAAATTGAGAATAAGAATTTGAATTTATACATGAGAATTGAATTAAGAAATGAAGAAGGTATTTGAAGAATTATCTAAAAAATCACTTGAATTTTAGTTTTTTTTTTTTTTTGAAAATATGATGTAATTCTATCTTAGATGATAAAACGAATTAAAGAATTTTGAAATTGAATTTGAAAAGCATATTTCATTCTTTAAGTGAATTTAAAATAAGATTAAAGATATAATACATCCCTGACTATGGTCATTGAATGTATTATATAATAATCATATTTAAATTCAAGTGAAGACTAAAACACATTTTTTTGTGCCTTTATAGAGTTTAAAATGAAATTAACTCTCAATATATCCTGACTATGGCCATTGATATATATCTTGAGTTAATTTTAAGCTAAACTCTAATAAAGAAAGAAAATATTTGAAAACATGAAGATTTTTTAAAAAGATCCAGTGTGGATCCAATATTATTCCATAAAAGATAAGAATCCTAAGCATTGCCCATATTTTGACTATGGCCATCAATGTGAGTCATTTTCTTAGGATTAATTACCTCTCATTAGAATGGTGCACGTGCCATTCGTGAAATTTTTGGAATAAAGAAGAAAAATGGTATGAAACAAGCAATTCTAGAAAATATGCATGCTCATACGTTCTATGCTAGTGCAGGAAATATAAAATTCTCATTATAACATAGCTATTACAACTTTGGATTGAGTCTGAAATAATGAAATTCTAATCTAAAGAGGAAACCAACGTTTTCTACATATTCCCTGCAAAAACCGAGTTAGTACAAGGCAAAATAAAAGAATATGAAAACATCTTGTTGAAGACTCACATATACATGACCATGTCTAGATTGATGAGAACATTCCATATGAAGATACCTATGTAACTCATCACGTTGATGAGATAATGAATGTGGGGATAGATATACAGTGCATCCTGTCAGTGAGAAGATATAGGTTAGAATGTGTATACAAGGTACTAGATCTAACTGGGAAGCATACAGGATGCAATACGCAATGGGCTGGATGCAAGTACCAGGTGATGCTGGAGGTATAAAAGGTGATGGTGGAGAAGTGAATTTGCAGGTGGACTTATACAAGTGAAAATGTATAGGAAGCATGGAAGTAGTGAAAATGTGGTGGCAGGGTGGTGAAAACGCAGGAAACTGTAGGTATTGGATGGTGACAGCAGTGGGATGAAACTGCTGTAATTGTGGTGGCGTTGTATTTATATGCACGGGAAGGTATTGTATATTGATGCACAGGTTATAGTGTAATGCAATATTACTGTACATTTATGAAGCAACTGGGCATAGAGTCACTATGGTGGATGAGGCTACTGTGAGTGAAAGTGCAGTGTTATGCATAATAGTGCACAAGTGGGGTGGGTGAAGCAGTGACAACTGCAAGCAATGTGCATCGGTTGTGCACAGTGTACGACTGTGAGATGAAAAAGCAAGATGTAGGGCTGAAGGGCACACTATTGCTGTGAAGACAGTAGATAGAGTGCACTGGTGCTTTGACGTATTAGGTAATGGAGATGCAATAAGTAAAGGGGCTATGGCAGATAGTGGAAGTGGAAGATTTCAGGAGGTTGATGAAACAACAGTAAGCATAACAATATGAGTGAAGGGACATAACAGGTGAATAATGCAGCTGAATGTAAGTATATTAGGTGGTATATACGACAAACGGTGAAGATGTTATGAGTACCTGTGAACATAACAGGTGGAGTATATGTGTGTGTGAATATGAAGTGAATAAGGCATTGGCGTCCAAGGTTGATTCAGCTGGCCCGGATAAGATGGCAACTGATGGGTCGAGCAATCTCAAGGAACCTTGCAGTGTCTTTTTTTTTTAAATGTATTCTTCAACTTTTCATCGCATCTGATCTCCCTCTCGTTTGAAGGACCCAAACCTCCGTCGCTGGATGCTCCCACATAAAATCACAGTGAATGTTGTCCAGGGAGACTATGAATAGCCTAAATCAAGGCCACGCAATCCAAGATTTCAAACATGGATGAGGCTGTCTAGGCCCAAGAATTTCAGTTGACAGTTGCTTCATTTGAGAAATGTTGATTTCTGATCATGTTTCATTAGCTCATCTACTTTTAAGTTTCCACCTTCATGAGATCCCAACAATAAAACCAAAATGATGAATTCAAATGGAGGATTTCCTGTACAGGAATTAAAATATCTAAAAATGTATACTATCATGACAAATTATATTAGAACAGAACGTATGGAATTTTGGCAGAAACAGGGCACCAAATAAAGCAGATGGTGAGTAACTCTGAACACTATATACTATACACTTGTGGATAAAACCTAAGCTCTATGAACTAATAAAAGGAAAGGGGCAATCAACTTACCTTGGCACGGTTAATCTGTGGATTCTTTTCAACAGCCATGAATCAAGCATTAGTGAAGCAACTTCCATAGTATTAACCAATATGCTTAATCAACTGATGTGGATAAGATGGCTAGGGGAATCAGGACAATAACTCATAATTTTTAACAAGCAAATCAAGTGTTCCTATGTGACTTCATGCAGTGAGTCCCAGTGGTGTTATCGGTGGTATCTTACTCTGTTTGAGGTCAGCCACATCAGTTGATTGACTCCAGGCAATCGCCTTGAAGGTATGTGGATGATCAAGAATGAGGTACAGAAAAGTCCCGGGAACCCAACCAATAGACATGGATGGCGATTTTCAGGATCAGTTCCATATAACACTATGATATACAGAAAAACATGTAATACATGATGCAAGAGATATGCAGGTATATGGATGATTAAGAATGAGGTAAAAGAAAGGAAAAGAAAGAAAGAAAAAATAGCAACAATAATAAAATAAAATAAAATTAGAGAGATCACAAAGCATGTAGAAACTTTGGCCATCTACTTATTCACAAAACTTCCACCTGGTAAAATTAGAGAAAACATAACTTGAGAGATAAAACTCAACTAGTGCATGAGCTGATAACAACCACTATATGCTATAACTAGCTACCTGATGGTTTCAGACAATCCATGTCTAGAGTTGCAGACAGCCTTGCACTATGATTTGGTCCAAAATCAGGTAACCCGAGTAAAATTAACAATTGATCGTGATTACCACATGTATGCTGCCTAAAAGGAGAAGACCAAATCCAATCAACAAAGAATTCTACCCCTAGGGCCAAGGGGATTATATCTACAGAATTAATGGAGTTCACTCCAAGATTTGACAATCATGAAGATTAAGATGGCTAACGTGCCTCCAATCTTTTACTGCAGGAACCACATCCAGGGAAACCACTCCCAAACAAAGGAAAAACGTGGATCTCTGGTCGGAGTTGAAGAGAGTAGATTTCACGACACAGGGACCATGACTTTCAAAAGGTCACTATAATGGGAGAAAGGCCCAAACATCCTAAGGCCAACCTTAGTGGACTGATTTAAGGAAAGTAAAGCAGCTTGCCTCAATGCTTTCAAAAACAAAACAGGTGGGGTTGGGGTTTAGCAAACAAAAGTGACCCAAAATAAAGGGGTGAGACAATGAAAACATCATAATTTCTATAGATTTGATAGGCACTGATGGATGATGTGAATGATAAGATAAAAAAAAGGGGAAAATATAACAAAATTACTAAAGATACGGTGATTCAATTCTTGATGAAGGAAGTATAAGACAGATGATGGCCATACTACACCAATTTTGGAATGCTGAAAGGCTGGCTAAATGCATCTAAGGATGCAACTGGATGTATGCAGGGAAAAAAAACTTTAGCAGGGAGTCACGAAAGGTATGATATAATGAAGCATAGCTATTATCGTTATACCCAGTGATGCTCAAGCACTTGGTGCTTATTTGAAATAGGTTCAAAAGGGACGAATGACGTGAAGCAAGAAATCAAATGTAAATAAAAAATTAAATGAAGACTGAAAATCAAACTGGAAAGGAATATTAAATACTGCGTACAACCTAACACAACAAGGCAAAACTGCAATCAAAACGAATGAATGAACCAAAATACAACTGGAAGGAGCAAGAAATCAAGTCTAAACTGGAACTTAAAATACACAATGAAAGGGAAAATCAGAATGAAACATAAAAAAAATGTCCTGCGATACATGGGATGGTGATGAAAACGATTACATAGATAGAATAAAATATAACAACTAATTCATGAGAAAAATAAAGGAAAGCATAAAGGAAATACAAAAGATCATAATAAATAAATGATGCTGAAAGAAATATAACCTGGAAAAGGGTGAAGTTTTGTTGCAAAAATGCAAGTCGACGCTGCCATACGCAGATCGACATTGCATACATTGCTTTAATAAACAGAAAATAAAAGAAAAGAAAAAAAAATCTTAAAAAAAGGGGAATGTGAATTTACAGAAGGGGAAACAGAGAGAGGGAATATTTACTCACGGTTTTAGTTGATCGGGTGATGCTTCCTTTGGAGATTGAAGATAAATCAGATTCCTTCAGTAGAACAAAAGAGAGGAAGAAACAGGGAAAAGAGGAAGGAGTTGCGTGAAGGAGGAGAGCACATGGAAGGGTGAAGACGGTTGATGAAGGCTTTCCCTTTGTGCCTCTTTTAAAGAGGGGGAAGAAGGTTCGGGAAGAAGGGCAGTTGGAGATGAGGGGGAGAGGAAGTGGATCGAAGCGATGCCCTCCATCCCCCCCCTCCCTGCGGTTCCCGGTTCCTTGCAACGACAGGCCGTTGGGAAATTTAAAAAATTTTAATAACAGGGCTCCTTTTAAAAAAATTTCTTAAACGGGGGTTTTAGCAAAAGAGGGGTTTCAACAAGTAGATAAAACTACTCTTTTTCTGAATTTTTGAAGAAAAATCCAAAAATATAAGGGAAGCGTGAAGGTTTTAGCAAGCGGGAACCCAAATGAAGTTTTTAAAGGGTTTTTGTAAAAATTCTTATTTGAAAGTATTCAAGATTTTCTAAAATGAGGTTTTTGGAAAATATTGGGTTAAATTTGAAAATTGGGATTCCAGAATGGATTTGGGTCCGATTTGGATCAGAAATTGGCTCAGGAATGAAAATTGAGTTTGGATTCCAGCGAATCCGAGAAATGAATGGAATTTTGGTTAAAAATTGACCCAATTATTTCAAAAGACGAAAGTCAGGGGTAATGAAGGATTTTTTGGAAAATTTGGGGTGTTCACAATCTTCCTAAGTGCAATCCTTATGCTAATGAAAAAATGCATATGCATTTGCCTAAGTACAATACTTATGCTTATGAAGAAATGCAAATGCATTTGCCTAAGTGCAATGCCTATGCTAATAAAGAAATGCATATGTAAAATGATATGTAAATGCATGGCTGGACTAATTGCATATGCAAATGCATAGATTGACTGAAAAATGTATGTGATATGCTAAAGTGAAAACACATATAATATGCTGAAATGGAAGAGAAAGGCTAAACCGAAATAGAGTGCATACACATAGCTGAATAGGAAGTATAGTGCATGTGGAAAGTGGAAATGTGAATGAAAGTAAATATACAAAAGTAAAAGTGTATACTCCAAATGCAAAATGCAGACTAAAATGCAAGACATATTTAGACTAAAGATTGTCATAATATTAATGAAGCAGAGATGATGAAAATAAAAAATATTGTGAAAAATGCACAGACATAGCAATGCCAACTAAAATGCATAAATGTGAGTATAACAGATGCTATAACGATTTTGCAGATAAATATAGAATATGCCTATGGTGATATGTGAATCAGATATAACAGGGAAGAACATGCATTATTGAAAAAGATGGGTCTATGATGCAGAAATGGATGCAGCTGGAACGAGATGTGCTGGTATACAAAGAATATAATGTGCAGGAAATCACACACAAGTGATATGCAGGGTGTACGATACAAGATGGAATGATGATATATAATAATGCAGAAAGAAAACATAGATGCCTGATGTGATATTAGATGCTAATGAAATGCAGACAATGCAAACTGAAATTAATACATTAAAGTATATAAACAAGTAACAACAAAATGCAACAGACCCAAACAATGTAAATACTGACTTAATGAAGATGTATGGACGAAGATGTTTGGATCAGATCAAGAGATGATCAAATCAGATCATGGCAGAGTGTCTTAAGATTAATGGCAACAGATCTTTTCAACATAAATTCCTTGTGTGCAATAAAAATAGGCCAATGGTTTTAGAACAACTTTTGCAGTTTTGCTGCATTGTCCAAGACCTCAGCTCGTTTTGTATCCAAAATGGCGATTTGGCCAGCCCTAGGGAAAACTTTGCTTTTACTTAGCTAATACCTTTCAAATCCCAATTTCTGCAGAAGCTCGCTGTGAACACCTCAAAATTTTATAAAAATTCCCTTTTTGCTCCTGGCCCCCATTTTCTAAATAAATTGAGTCAATTTCAATCTAAATTCTAGTTTATTTCTTGGATTCACTGAAATCAAAATCCATTTTGTATATCTGACTCAATTTCGGATCCGGATCTAGATCCAGTGTCAAAATCCGATTTTGAGCCCTATTATTCAATTTTCAATTCAAAAATATAAAAATACAAAGTAATTTTTTGAACAGCTCAGGCAGTCCATCCGATATCCATTTGGATCCATTGATCTATATTTCTCAATTCGAGATCCAAAACTCGAATACTATATCAAAAATCTGGATCTAAATCCATTTTTCGAAGAAATTTTGAACGAATAACCCCGAATTCTTAGAAAACCCTTCTTTTGTAAATATTTTCAAATTTTTACAAAAAAATAGTTTAAAATCTCTTATTTTCCTATAGTTTTTGAGTTTTTATTTTAAAAACACAAAAAAAATAGAAAATATAAAGAAAAAAATAAAAAAATAAAAAATCAGAAAAAGAAAAACACAAAAGATTAGGTTTTAGAAACCCCCCTTTTTGAAAGAGGTTTTTGCTAAAAACCCCTTTTAGAAAACCTTTGAAAAAGAGCTGTTCTTCTGAAATTTTTCAAAAAAATTTACGCTCGATTTGTAAAATCCCAACGGCCATCCGTTGCGAGAAGAACCGCAGGAGGGGCGATGGAGGCCATCGCCCTCCACCTTCTCGATTATTCCTCTCTCTCTCTACCCTTCTCGATCTTTCCTCCTTTGCCTATTTAACAAGCCCCTCTGTTCTCTCAAAGGACAATCCGCGATTCACCTCACCATGCTCTTTTCCTTCTCTAAAGTCTCCCTTCATGCTTCATCCAGAGATCCCCTTCTTCCCAGTCTTCTTCTTCTTCGTTTTGTTTCTAAAGGAAGCCCTACAACATAACACTATTCCTCTCCTCCTTCCTTCAAAAACCCTGCAAAACCAAGGTAAAAAACCCCCTTTTATTTTTTTTTATTTTTATCCATGGATTTCTTTGAATTTTAACGCATATTTAGAATTCGATTTCTTCTATTTTCATTTTTATTATCTATTACATATAATTCTTAATCTGCATTTTGATTTCTAGTGTTTATTTTGGTGGATTTTTTATTTTTGTTGAATATCTTTCCTTACATGATGATCGACGATGCCTCGCAATGACATTGCCGATTCATTTGGATTTTGATTTTATCTCTGCACTCATTTTACTCTTTCCCCTTTACTTTCTCTGCTTTACTCTTGATTTTTTGGTTTTTCTCTCATTAATGCACCTTTGATGAGGTTGAGTTGCCTATGGCAACCTCAACACATCCCCGTGCAACAACAACAGAATGGTATCATTCCAACATTATCTTAGATCTCTATATTTTTCCCATTTTGTTCTGATTATATGTTTTGAATTTGTTTTAATAGTGTTTGATTGTATGTTGTTTTCTTCTGTTCACATTTTCTTATTCCTCCCAATTCCTTTTGAATGTCATTTGATTTTCTTTTGTACATTTTTTTTTGCTTGAGTTACAATTCGCTTCTGCATTTATGTTTACTGTATAACATATCTCCTTCTCTCATTTTTGTTTTAGTAGTTCAATGATTCAATCTGATACTGCGGATGGTCTCCATTTCGGGTTCAATTTGCATCTGGATTTTAATTTCATCGATTTTCATTCTATTTTATCTGCTCTGATTTCTCCTTCATTATGTACTGCGTTTTGAACCTATATATCTCATGCAGATTTAATGTTTTCCCCCAAGATATAGATCTCTCACTGCGATTTAGATGTCATCTGCCTTAGGCCAATGTTCGAAAGCATGTTCATCTGAATATGTGTATTCATCTCCTCATTCATCGTGGATTGTGTGATCATCGCAAAATTTTTCCTCTCTTGTGGTTTCTTTCTCTTCCTTCTCTTTTTCCTTTCCAGCCTCTATTTCCTCCTTTTGAGGGGAGAAAATAAAAGATGGAAAAGAAGAGAGAAGAGAAAAGAAAGAAAAAGAAGAGAGAGGAACTCTTTTGCGGGGTCTCACTTGACCTTGATTTGAAAATATTTAGAAAATTACTCGCCTCCATTTTGAAAGTATTTACGGGAAAATAGAGAGACGGGATTCGCTCGTCGGTACGAGGTTCGACCATTCCTGGCTTCTTTACCAGGGGTAATTGAACCAAGGATCGAATTTATGCCTTTTGCTTTGCCTAAATATCATCTAAGAATTTATCCTAAAGATCTAAATGCACAAAGAATCATGCTTGTGCAATGCAAGGATGTATGCTCTTTTTGAAAGATGTTTTGAAAATTTCCAAGTATTCTGAGATGAACTTGATAATGGAGTGAATAAATGATTTATGAATGGTAAAATCTAGCTTAGAACTTGAGATAGATCAAAGAAGTTCTAAGTTTTTGAAGTAATTAGAATTTGGAAGAATAAATCTTGGTTGAGAGAGAATGATTCGAAGCTGAGATAAAAGAAAAAAGAATAAGAATTTTTAAAGTCAGAAAATAGACCTTGAACTTAGATTTAGGAGAAAAGATAAAACTTGAAATGGAATTGAATTTAAAATTTGAAATCAGGATGGATTTGAGAAATCCAAATGGTATTAAAGATGGATTTAGGAAGTTCAGATGAGATCTGAAAATGGAATTGGATTTGAAATCTAGAATTGAGAATGGAATTGGATTCTGTATCCTAAATAGAATAGGATCCAAGATCTAGAATCCAAGATCTGGAATCCAAGATCTGAATCTAAGATGGAATTGGATTCTGAATCCTAAAATGAATTTTGGATCTTAAAATGGATTTAAGATCTGAAGTCTGGGATCCAAGATAGAGTTGGACTCTGGATCCTAAGATGGATTTTGGATCTGAGATCAAAAAGTGGAACTGGGTTATGGATCCTACAAATGGAGTGGATCTAAAGTCTGAGATCCAAGATAGTGTTGGACTCTGGATCCTAAGATGGAGTTTGGATATGAAGTCTGAGATCAAATGCAGAATTGGGTTCTAGATCTTAGAATGGAGTGGATCTGAAGTCTGAGATCAAATGTAGAATTGGGTTCTAGATCCTAGAATGGAGTGGATCTGAAGTCTGAGATCAAATGTAGAATTGGGTTCTGGATCCTAAAATGGATTTGGATCTGAAGTCTGAGATCCAAGATAGAGTTGGACTCTGGATCCTAAAATGGAATTGGATCTGAAGTCTGAGATCCAAGGTAGAAGTGGGCCCAAGTTGATCTAATTTTGGATTTGAGTTTCGAAAGTCCAAATGGGACTTTTGAATATGGATATGGGTTTTGAAAACCCAGATTGAATTTAAAATTTAGAAAAGGCCAAGCTTTTGAGATTCGGGATCAATTTCAAACTTTGATTTTGAATTTGAAGATGAGAAAAATAAACTTGATAGAAGATAACTTCAAGGTTAAATTGAACTTTGAAGTTTGGATTTTGATTTGGAAATTGAATTTTGAGTATACAAATGAATTTCAAAGTCAAATTGGACCTTGAATTTAAAGTTTTGAAATGGGAATCAGAAGACAAATCAGGAATTTCAAAGTTAATTTGAACTTTGACATTTGATTTGAATTAGAATTTGAATTTTGGATATACAAATGAACTTCAAAGTCAAATTGGACTTCGAATTTAAAGTTAAAATCTGAAAATGATATTTGAATTTACAAGAGTTGAAAATTGATTTGAAAAAAAAGTGAAGAAGATATCTGGAGGAGATCACTTGGATTTATGAAAAAGGAAATTTGAAAATATGATGCAATTCTATCCTAAGTGATGAATGAATTTAAATAATTTTGAAGCTGGATTTTGAAAATCATATTTCATTCTTTCATGAATTGAAATAAGATTGAAAATATAATACATCCTTGACTTGAAATTCCACTAAGGGGGGGTGAATAGTGAAATTGTATATAGATCGATAAATTAAAAACTTAATGCAATAAAGGCACAACACATAAACACAGAATTTATACTGGTTCGGTCAAAACCCTGACCTACATCCAGTCCCCAAGCAAACCACTTGAGCTTTCCACTATAACATCCGAGTCACCGGATAAATAGTACAATACCCTCTTCCTCAGAGGTCTTCTCTCAACAGAGAAGGGGCACACCCTCTTCTACAGAGGTCTTCTTCTCTCAACAGAGAAGGACAACACCCTCTTTCACAGAGGTCTTCTTCTCTCAACAGAGAAGGGCAACACCCTCTTTCTCAGAGGTCTACTTCGTTCAACAAAGAAGGAATACAGTGAATAACAGAAAGTTACAATACTTCCTATAGAACCTTCAGAATAATATGAATGCACGAATGAAGGATTCTCAGAATGTTCTATTCTTTTCACTCAGAAGATACTCTTTTTCAAAGAGCAATTCTTGACTTTTTCTCTTTCTTTTTCTAGGCTCTCTTTCAGATATTGAATAGGAATTTTTCTCGTTGTAAGCTCACATGTCCATTCGTTGTTTGAATAGTTTATTTGAGTGTGTTTATATAGCTTAAAAAAATAGTCGTTACTTTTTGAAATCATAGCCTTTTTGAGATGTGAAATGTCATGTCATTTCAAAAAACATCTTTAGAGAAATTCGAGAAAGTCTTCTTTACATAAAAGTAAAATATAGGGTACACTAGTCGTTGTAATGTTCTAGGTAATATATATATTTTATGTAAAAAGTCTATTTCTTACAATAGTACATTGAACGTTGGATTGTAGGCTGTCATGTAGTTTTGTCTTTATCCTAATTAATGATTTATGGTACATAAGTACTTCTTTACTTTAAATGAGTGTAAGTACAATAAATGCTTTGAGATATTTATTTGTACATAGTCATATCAAGAGTTTTCTTTATGATGTGTTTTTCAATGTCTACAGAGAGAATGAAGACTTTAAACAAGTCGACATTCTTGAGAAGGATATCAACAAGGATTTCTTACAGGAGGTATTTAATGCTATATAAAGAGAATGATGACTTCAAGTAAGTCGACATTCTATGGGTTTGTAAAAAGGTAACTAGAGTCTTTTCAACAAGTATTATATTTGTTTTTCTTTGTGTAGCCGATTTTCATGTTTTGTCTTTTTCCTACACATTTGAAATCATTTCTTTAAAAAGGTAACTAGAGTCTTTTCAACAAGTATTATATTTGTTTTTCTTTGTGTAGCCGGTTTTCATGTTTTGTCTTTTTCCTATATTTGAAATCATTTCTAGAGTCTTTTCAACAAGTATTATATTTGTTTTTCTTTGTGTAGCCGATTTCATGTTTTGTCTTTTTCCTACTTTTGAAATCATTACTTTTCAAGTTGTCTTGTATATGATAGAAGGTACAATTATTGCTTTTTGAAATCATGAATTATATCATGTCAAAATACTGTTTCCATAAAGGTTTGTAAGAAGGTACAATTATTGGTTTTCAAAAAGGAGCTTTTTGAAACTATCGTATACTTTTATGAAATAGCTTTTATGAATGAGTATGCAATATGCATGCTTCTGAAGGTTCTGTTACATATGACTCTAAAGAAGAAAAAAATCTTCAACTTGAGGTAGTCGATCTCTTTAGATGGTCTTTAGAAATGCATGGCTCAACAAGCTTTTTCTTCAAGGAGTATGATTGCACCATAGTTGTACTTGAACAGGAGGTCTCCATCCTTTTTGAGTGAGATATCCTTGCATCAAATACTCGTTAGATATATGGCAAAACATATCCAGTCATAATATAACATTTTTCAAGAAGACATATTATCATATCATATAAAATCAAATAAGACAATGTATCATATTATGTGACATCAAAACAGAGTTTCTCAACATGACTATGGTCATTGAACGTATTATATAATGATCTATATTTAAATTCAGGTGAAGAATAAAACATATTTTTGTGCTTTTATAGAGTTTAAAATGAAATTAACTCTTAATATACCCTGACTATGGCCATTGGTATATATTTTGAGTCAATTTTAAGTTAAACTCTAATAAAAGAAGAAAAATTTTGAAAATATGATGATTTTTGAAGAGGATCCAGTGTGGATCTAGTGTTATTTTATAAAAGATAAAAATCCTAAGTTTTGTTTACATCCTGACTATGGCCATTGATGTAAATCATCAACTTAGGATTAATTACCTCTTACAAAATGGTGCACGTGCCATTCATGTTTCACCATCGTGAGATTTTGAGAAATAAAAGCAAAAGGTATAAAAATAAGCAATTCATGAAACTTACAATGCTCATTCATTCTATCTAAAACAGAAAATGTAAATTTTCATTGAGATCTAACTATTACAATACACCAAAATTGAATTTTATAACTCCCAATGATGATATCTTCCACATATTCCCTGCAAAACACTTGATTAATATGAAAAGAGAAGAAAAAATGGCATATGTCATATGGATATCTAAGAAAATGTTCATATACCGGGATATAAATGATGGAAAGGATGGAGAATGACATACATACCTATATGCCTATATATACATATATATACGAGTATATACATATGTATATATATATATATATATACGTATATATATACACATATATGTACATACATTCATATATATATATATACATATATATACATATATATACATATATATACATGTGACATGCACTCAATGTAGGTGGATGAGAGTGCTATAGTGGAATGATGCTGAAAGCATGGCCATCAGGGGGCAATAATCAATGACAGAGATGGTTGGGTCAAAGGACAACTTACAGTGATTTTCTAAACTGCTGTAGTAAACACGATATTGCAGCAACTGTTGGAGTTGCTGCAGGAAAATTCTTTCATCAATTGTTGACCCTATGACAGATATAATGAAGCTGCAACAATGCTTAGCATTGCTGTGGCTGAATGGGAAGTGAAGAAATGTGGGATGATTGGTGATGTAATGCTTGACAGCAAATGGAGGCATATAATGTTGATGGACCTACACTGGGTGGTAAGCGTTCGGGAATGTAGTTAACTACAACAGGATTCATATGTAGCCACAATGAAACCACGTCAATAATTGAACATGGATGTAGGATGGAGGGTGAAGTCCTGGTGGACAGGGTGTGAACAAGTTGGCAGCAGTGACTCCAACATGTGAGTATGTATAGTGGTAGTTGATGAGATAATAGGTAACAAGGGACGCACAAAGATGCAACAGGATATGTTGTGTGCTAGCTGGATATACACCTGCTACTGCAAGTAGCAGCGAGGTAATGGGGTGGATATGTGGCAATGATGCTGAAGTGTTGTGCAACATGCAAATGGAAGTGGAACAGTGCATTTTGCAGAAAATATGCGTGATGTGAGGTGGAAAATGCAATTTGTGCAACAGTGGAGGAATGAAGTGGGTGTGCTGTTGCAAAAGGGATATACAGAATTGTTATGGGGGTTGGCAGCAAGAGGGGTGCTACTGTAGCTATTGGTGGACACAGTAGAGGGGTAGCAGTAATATGCACGACGTTATCACAGATGACAACAATAGGAAATTGGTGGCTTGCCACTATACCTGTGGCATGGGAAGGTAATAGTGTGGTTAATGGCAATGGGCAAACAAGTGACCAGGATGATACCTCCAAAAGTCACATCCTTCCTATCATATGAACTTGCATAGATGGCAAAATAGATATTGCAGGAATAAGGGCACCATCACCCATCACCATACATGCATCAAATAACACAACGAGAAGCAAGGCTATCCACAGCCTTGGATGATTGTCGAGAAATCTTTTCAAGTGAACCTTTCTTATACCATGGTTTGAATGCCTATACTCTTGTGTTGAGAGTTCCTCATCAGTAACTTGCCGATGGCGAAGCAGCCCTACCTTCAATGGATTCATCGGGGACCTACTCTGAGACATTGATATGCAATATCCCAGGAAATTTTTCATAACAACTATTCCTCTGCTGATTGACTGAGCAATTCATAGTTAAACAAAATGAAGATACTGGGTAAGAGGGGTGTTGCTCTTTTCACCCTTTTGCCAAAAGATAGTCTTTACTAAGCGAAACTTCAAAACAAACAAGAAGTTTTCTTTTGAACTCGACCCAAGTTCAAAACACCAACAGATGGCTTCCTTCATAATTCAATCCGGAACTCAACCAAGACGTCCTCTTCACTAGGAACAAATGGGAAAAGTCCAATAAATAATTAGAACAATAGAAACCTATCTCAAAGGTTCGGATTAGACTAGAGAAATAATGATGTGAATTCAAAACACCAACAAATGATTTCCTTCAGCACTCGATCCAAAGTTCAAAAAAACTACTTTGGACAACACCTCCAGAGGGAAAGAAACCATCATCGACCTGCTAATATTCAGCATACGAATGTGAATTTGCATGTTAATGAAATCGATAGGCACTGATGGACATCATAAATGGTGAAGTATAAACTGAAATAAAAATACTGATGTACTTAAAAATTCGTGGTTCGATGGACTTTGATTATATGCAGAAGCTTTTGATCATAGGTGGGATCTAAATGAATGTTGCTTCCAATCTCTGCGACCTATGTGCTCAAGCAAAAACCATAGTCCGTTGGCATTTTCAGAAGAACTCCAGCCTTCATCAGGATGACCATTACCCATTGATTTAACAAACCTCCATCCGCCAGCAGTGTTCAAGTAGTGCAGATAAAGCTTCGGCACCACTTCTGTGACAGAAAAGTTGGGCAGACCATTGCAGGCTCCCATGATCATTGTTTTAAAACGGGAGATCAAAGGGATGGGGATGTGATAGGACTCCTTGCTTTCCCTAATCTGTTTGGGCCATTACTGATTCTCACGCTGGGTTATTCAAGAAGACTTTACGACATACCATATCAAACATGGAGGATAACTAAAACATGTAATGAAATGAGGGGGAGGAATCAAATGTGAAGAATGAAGCATATTGAACCAGAGTATATCATTTGATTTAAACAGAACACACGTAAATAAAAGGAGACAATCAAGTTGGGGATACAACTGAGATATAATTGCTAAACATGAAATATATCTTTAGATCAGATGCATTTATATGAGAAAATGAAATAACAGAAATACAGGGATCGACGGTGATTAGATGGACATAAGGTAATGAGATCATAAAAAAAAAAAAGAAACAGAAGATACAATAATACGTACAAGGGAAGAGGAAAGCATAACAAATGGTCTTGAAGGAAAATGAGATGCAGGTGATGATCTAACATCATATAATTGTCATGGATGAACAGAGAAAACAAATATGATGTGTGGTGTGGTGGAAAACAGGAGATTGAATACAATTTGAAAACCAACATTGACATAGGAAATTGATAACGAGAATGAAAACTTACTTACAACGGTCAATCAAACTGAAAACATGAAAAACGATGCAGGAAAGCAAACAAAAGGGAATGAAAATAAGATAATCGAATACATCAGAACAAAAATGGTAGGATAAATAAATGAAAATGCAGAAAAGAGATGTGGGAATCTGATATTCCCTTGCTATAGCACAGGGACGGGTTGACATTGCACAGGCAACTCAACACCTACCAACGGTGCTCTAATGGAGTAGAAATCAGAGAATCAAGAAGTAAAACACGGAAAATGAAGAAGAAAGAGTGAAGTGCAATTGAAATTAAAAATCAAATTTGAAAATCATCGATGTATAGGGGAAGATAATCAAAATTGAAAATCCATGAAAATAACACCGAAAAATAAGAGAAAAAGACTTCAGATGAAGGATAATCAAACTAAAAAAAAAGAACATTCATGAAAATCAACGAAATGTATGAATAAGGGATGAAAAAGAAGGAAAGAAGATGAATCGGTAACTTACCTTTGTTTTTACAAAGTTTTACTGGAGGATTGAGAGGCTCTCGTGGCCTTGCTTTGTGGGATAGTCGGCTGAGCCAGGAGGGGTGAAGACGGATCTCTCTCCCTTCTGCGTGCTCCTCTTTTAAGGAGAAAAAGGAGGATTCCAGAGAGGGAGGTTGTTGGAGATGGATGGACACTCAGCAGGGAGGAGAGCGATGGATGGTGCGAATGGGAGTGGTTGTTGCAAATCTTTTCAAATTCTCAATAGAGGTTCCCTTTTCAGGATTTTTCTAAAAAGTGGCTTTTGGTTTTCAAAAAGGGGTTTTAAGAGAGATTTTTAGCAAAGTTCAACTCTTTCAAGCTTAAAAACCATTTGCTTTCTTTATTTTTTTCCATTTTTTTTTATTTTTGTGTTATTTTTTATTTTTTTTTATTTTTGGAATAAAAATCTAAGATTTTACGAGAAAACAAAGATTAAACACTAATTTTTTTGTATTTTTCTGAGAAATATTTACAAAAGTATTTTTCTGAGAATTTCAGACCATTTCGGGGAAATTTCTTCAGAAGAATGGGTTCGGACCCGAGTTTTGAGAAAATGTTCGAGTTTTGGAACTCGAATAGAGAAATACAACATGATGGATCCAAACGGATGTCGGAGGGACTGTCCGAGCTATTTAAAAACTATTTTTGGTATTTTCTATAATTTTAATTAAAAAGTTGGACAGCGAGACTCAGATTTGGATCTAGACAATGGATTTGGATCCAAAATCAAGTCAGATATATAAAATGAATTTAATTTCAGTAAAACTTGAGAAATGAACTGAAATTTAGATTTAAGAATGACTCTTTTGCTCAAAAAATGAAATTAGGGGCAAAAAGGGGAATATTTAAAAGATTTTGAAAAAATTGGGGTGTTCACAGATTGGCACACCGATTCCCTGAAGAATTGGTTGCTAATCTGCTGATAAAATCACTCATACATTCCTGATGCTAATGAAACGTATGAAGGGGCGATAAATTTGGAGGAGGTTAGTTTAGAATCAGACGCTGGTGATTCTAATTGAGAAGAGGAAATACTATTTTTCTTTGTTTCCCTTGTAATTTTAATTCATATGGCCTGATGTTAATCCAATGTTTATGAAAGTTTATCAAAAATCGTTCTACTATTAGATCAGTTCGTGGATGGAATCTCTCTTTTAGAGTGCCAACATCAAGAACATTTCATTAATGACATGTTAATTTTCCCATTACAGGTTTGATCTCCTCTTTCTCTCTAGAAAGAATATCTAGGGAAGAGGGGATTGTTAAAGATTATTTGTTCTCTTATTGCAATAACATGTTGGTCCTTGGTGTTACCAAAATGATGACTATCCATGCTCTTATGTGAAATCCCATGAATGAGCCATATATTGGTTAAGAAATGTCTCATATTCTGTGGTTTTTACTGAGTTTGTTTGGTCGTTTTCATGTGGAAGATCCCACCACAATTGGGTGTCATGGCATAGTTTAGTTGTAAGGTCAATTTTATATATTATGCCCTGAATCATATGTTGGACCAAAATCTACAATTTGAATGCATATGAAATTCATGCTCAATCCTGGTTCGCACTTTTGAATTTTTAGGCATGGGCAAATTGGCCATGTAAAACACTAAATCAAACACCAGAATCATCAAGATGATGTCATTGAGATCATGAATAAAATCATAAAATCACATTGGTTTTATTTGCCTTAAATTTGGAATGACATTGTGATTTGGTGTTCATAGGGCAGGAATACTCATCTATGGCCAACAAAGATAGAGATCTAAGTTTTTCAGGCAAATCAAACAGTAATGTTTGCAGCAAAAATGCATCACTTACAAAACTAGTTACAATGACAAAGCCCTGGTGACAAGCAGACATGCTACAGGTAAGCAATCTGTCAGCCTTCCTTTTGCAAGGTAAGTTCCCGACAAGTCTGATTATGGTCTTAGACAAAGCCATATTTCTCAAAATGAACATACAGGTGAACCACCATCACAAGCATTACCGCTGGAGCGTTACAGATTGCTGGGATGATAGAAATCAGTTCCTCGTTACACTTATAAATGTGACAAGCGTTACAAATTGGTGGGGCCCTTCTTTTGTGTCAATTATCAGCCCGAGAGGTGTCTCAGACAGTTTTCGCAGCGGCAGGTTCATGCCAATACTCACTTTCTGATGGGTAACATGCAAGAATTCAATCTGCAGTCGGATAAATGGTATGGGGCATACCATGCAGCCAAATACACTTGAGACTCTTTCATTTCTCTTTCTATATTTCTTGGACCAATGTATCTACTGAATATCAAGAGTGGTGGCAAACTGTCTGTCCACCCTCTCTTTGTCTTTGAATTTATCATCAATAAAGTTTACTTTTGTTTTACTGAAAAGCTTTTTGGGCCAAATTTTATTCTTTTATTCGTATTATAGCATAAATGGTCACAATTCTTGTGACGACCTCATCCCTGGTAATGGGGCATTTTGTTAAATATCTCTCCTATTCTTCTTCAATATCTTTTATCATGGTTGACGACCTCGCCTAAGTAACAAGGCACATTTTTCAGTTATCATGAAAATGGTAACACAATTATCATAAGTCTTGTGATGACCCAATCCCTGGTAATTGGATAATGTTATTGTCGCAAATATTTTTCCTTCCCTACGGGAGAGAGGGAAAACGATCCTACGAGTCAAACTCGACCAAAGTTTGAAAATTGATTGAAAAATACTCGCCTCCATTTTGAAAATAGCAAGAAATTTTCGTAGAATGGGACTCGACCTGTCGGTACGAGGTTCGACCGTTCTTGGCGCCTTTACCAGGAGTAATCAAACAAAGGACCAAATGTGTGCTTGGCTTAGCTAAATTATCAAAAATCGTGTTCTATCCTAAATGCACAGAGAATTCAGGCCTGTGCTATGAAATTTTGTAAAATGCAGGTTGGAAAACATGATGTATGCCTTGAAAAATGGAAAATATTTCTGAGAAGGGGTGAGAATCGATTTCTCAGGAAAAACCTAAATGAAAGGATTTCAAAACCTTAAGGAAACTTGAGAAAATCATGAATGAATATAAAAAAGGAGTAGAGATTCTTGGAAAATACAATGGATTCTCGAGAAAAGATAAACATTCAGAGAGAAAATGTTGGTCTTTAAAATTCCAACTTTGAAAATTGTCTTTGGAAAATGGTTGAAAATTTATGGGAAAATTCCTTTTGAGGAAGAAAATTAGATCTTAGGAAATTGAAATTTTGAAAACCTGATCTTGAAAAATCAATTTTGACACTTGAAAATATTTGGAAATTCTCTTGGAAAATTGAGAAATAAATTTAAAAAGGGAATATTCTCCAAGAAAATCATGAGAAATTGGGAAGAAACCCTTTTTGAAAAGGAGGGTTTTAAAATCTTGAGAAAGTTGAACTTTTTGAAAAATCTTTAGGAGATCCTTGAGAAATCGACTTTCTTAAAATAAGTTTTTTTATGATTTTTATCAAAAAGTAAATGATGCAAACTATCTTAATTGAATGAATGTCCCTTTTATGAAAATATTTAAGTGGAATTTTGAGAAAATATGCATTTTAGAATTAGACTAAGGTAAAATTTCTACATATTTTGACTATGGCCGTAAATATGTTTGTAATTTACTTAGTTAATTCTAAAATATTTTTAAAATATGCTATGGCTTTTAAAGGTAGCCTGATAGTGTAGACTCAGTGTGGCTAATAGGAAGATGCTGAATCTGGGTCTCGTCCATATTCCGACTATGGTCGTAAATATGGACTCCACCGAGTTCATCAATTCCCTAAGAGTTGGTGCACGTGCCATTCATGTTCATCCATAGTGATCTCCAAAGGAAAAAGCATGATTCATAAAATCAGGATATTGCAGAAAAATAAACTATATGATATGCATCCTAATTTAAGCGGAAAAGTAACTCTTATTCCAACATTTATTTTACATAGACATCAATGAAATAAAAGAAATGGAAATGAAAGAAATTCTAATTCCTCCTTTCGAGTGTCCCTGCAAAACTAGAAATTAGATTAGTATAGACATGTAGGTTTTTCTAGAATTATCCGACAATATCCAAAAATTATCAGATTTATCTGGATATAAACCCATTGTGATGCCTCCTTGATATGAATATGATTTGAAATCAAGAAAATATCGAAAAATAATGTAATAAAGATTTGAAATTTGGAATTATGGTTAAAATAACCAAAATACCCCTAATATTGAGGTTATACCTTTTGAAATCAGGGCTTTTGAAGGGATTTTGATAAAATTTGGGAATTTTGAAATTCAAATTGAACCAAAGAACAATGAAATGAATGATGAAATGTGATGACATGATACTAATCATGATGGGACTATAAAAATTAGAAGTGATGTAGAAATTTCGCTGAAATGATGAATTTCGCTTATTTTTTGCCTGGATCAGGGTCCCACAAGAACCTTGTTTTGATGATACGGTTAAACCGATCATCAAATGATCTTCAAATCATACCAAAGTCGGCATGGAGCCTCCCATGGCTCTTAATAACAGAATGGAATGTTAAAATATATGAAATGATATCATTTAAATGCAAGATTTCAAATAAACTCCTAAAATGTGTAAATTTCCCCTGCTGGCGCGAACCAAACACGGTATTTATCCTAATAACAGAGCAGTCTACCATAGAAATATCTGCTATTTTACAGGGTGTTGACAAACATAAAAATGAGCAACTTTGGCTTTTACAGCCCAGAAATTTGACCTATAAGGCACTCAGTAGAAAAGATTTATTTCTGATAGGCATAAAATTAACAGGATCCGCTACAAAAACAGATAAAAAATAATAATCTGCCATCAAAATTCCCAAAAATTTAAGAGAACATTCCCAACAGACACTTGAACAACTTTCATTTTTCCAGTTCTGGTATTTGACTCACAAACAGAGAAATATAAATACGATTGCGCATGTATAACTCAGAAAATTGAAGATGCACCATGAAATTGTAGTTCAACTGCAAAATTACAAGGGCATGCAGTCTGTTCTAAAAATTATAAAATTTTAGATTCAAACAGTAGACATCCAGAACATAACTTTCATTATTTACAGATCCGGATTTGGAGTCACCCTGAGGGAGCACCAATTGACTCAAGTGGATCCAGAGTCTCAAGAGCTCGTATCAGGCTCTGACACATGTCCTGTGGTCTTGGATTTTTGACAAGAAGTAAAATAATTAATAAAAATCTGATAAAATCAGATTAAACACTATATTCAATCCTAAATTCAGGGCATTTTTTGAACCAGGAATCAGATCTCCCATGAGGGAGATCTCGATTTTACAAATCGGGATCCAATATCCTTGGCATTTCCCGGGTCTTAAAACCCGATTCAGCCCTTTGGGCTTTGAATAAAGTAAATAAGTTCAATAGATTATGATTTTTTTACAGAATATCAGAGATAGCCGTATGCTACATGATTTTTTGGGGATTTTTAGAATAGTATACGAGCATTAAATGATGAAGGGACCGACTGCTAAAATCAGACTATCACAGAAATGAAAACAGGAAACAATGAAATTGTGCTATATGCATATCATATCGAAACAAGCTATGATAATATTACTGACTAATATAGAAAATGCATGAGCATGCTGTTATGATGCAAATGAATCAGGGAGGCATGAATTTCTTTTGATGTCCACCATTAGGAAAGGGGGTTCGATCCATTGACTTGGATGAATCACCCTCTCATTTGGTTCTCGAAATCGAAACTCACATGGTGAGTTCATGCCATTTTGTAAATTCGGATCGGGTCTGGGATTCTCCTTGCATCCCCAGCCATCGTTTTCAAGGTATCTTCATCTTGAGTATTGCCTAGGTAAGTTTGGTAGAGTGAGATAAAAGAGAGGAAGTCGAAGATACCTTGGTATTGACGATGGCAGCAGAGGTTGACCTTTGGTGATGGACTGCTACCTGAGTGCTGAACAGAAGGGAGGGTGTAAATCCCCAGGGGCGTGAGATGGAGAGGGAAATGATGGCTCCAAATGTTGGAAGCTTGGATGGATTCCAAAGATGCTGGCTACTCTTAGGTGATTTGAGGGAAGGTGGGAGCTAGAGGGGCATATAGTAGGAGAGAGAAAGAAGAATGAGAGCCCAAAAAAAATTTCGATCCTCCCTAGGTTGACCTCTGGGGAGTTTAAAAGGAGTTAGGGAAAAGCAAGGAGTGAGCTTGCTTTTCCTAACTTTTAGGAAAAAAAAAGGGGCGAGTTTGGCTCCTTTTAAACTTTTTTGAAACTTTGTTTTTCTTTTGTTTTTGCTTTTTCTAGAAAGGTCCTCCATGTGGCGCCACCTCAGGGTGGGGCTCCACCTTATTTTTGAAAATCAAATGGCAAAACTCTGAAGAGGTGCCACCTGAGGGGGGCGAGTTTCCCTTTTATTGGATTTTTTTTTGAACTTTGTGGCTTTTCCTAAAATCATGCTAACAACCTACTTTTAGGGGTCTTCAAGGATGGCGCCACCTCAGGGTGGGACGCCCCTCTCCTTCCCCTTCTATATGTGTTTTGAAATTCAAACCTGCAGTTGCTTGAAGGGTGGCCTATGTGGCACCACCTCATGGTGGTCCCCATACTGCCACATGGCTAGGTGAGAAGCACCAGATGGCGCCACCTCAGGGGCTGATGCTTTTTTTTTTGAAGTCTTTTTCAAAACCTAGCTAATTTCAAGGGACTTCAATTGGGGTGCCACCTCAGGAGGGGCTCCAGTTTATTTTGAAAATGATAAATAATAAAATGAATAATAAAAAAATCTTTTTGAGGGGTGCCACCTCAGAGAGGGGTGGCTTCTCATTTTTAGGCCTTTGAAAAGTTAGAACAAAACCTAATTTTTTTAGGAAGATCCAAGGTGGCGCCACTTCAGGGTGGACCCCATGGAATTCGGATTTTTAACAAAATAAAGAAAAAAACAAAAGTAAAGGGAACAAATTCCAGATGTGGCGCCACCTCATGGTGGGCCCACATCCAGCTCTTTATTGGTTGAAAATTGAAATTAAAGACAAAAAGTAAAAGGTAAAACTTGAAACCGCTTTTTGGAATTTTCATAAAAACCTATAATGATAGCCAATATTTGACCTGATCATGAAAAATTTTGGAAGAAAGTGACCCCTCAGGGCATATTTATAAAATGATTTTAAAGTCACCCATAAAAGGTTTTACAAAATTCAAAGTCCTTTTTTACAAATTTGAAATTTTGAAGGATCATTTTTGAGAAAATTGGAATTTTGAAGGACCAATGTACACATTGGAATTTTGAAGGACTGAAACTTGAAGAATCAATTTCGAGAAAATTGGAATTTTGAAGGACTGAAATTTGAAGAATCAATTTTGAGAAAATTGGAATTTTGAAGGACCAATGTACACATTGGAATTTTGAAGGACCAGTGTAAAAACTGGAATTTGAAGGACCAATTTGTGAAAAATTGGGATCTTGAAGGAGCAATGTAAAACTAGAATTTTGAAGGACCAATTTGAGAAATTGGAATTTGGAAGGACCAATGAAAACTTTGAAATTTTGAAGGACCAGTGTAAAAACTGGAATTTAAAGGACCAATTTGTGAAAATTGGAATTTTTGAAGGACCAATGTAAACATTGGAATTTTGAAGGACCAGTGTAAAACTGGAATTTTGAAGGACCAGTGTAAAACTGGAATTTTGAAGGACCAATTTGAAAAATTGGAATTTGAAAAATTGGAATTTGGAAACTTGGAATTTGGAAGGACCAATGTAAACATTGAAATTTTTGAAGGACCGATTGGAATTTGAAGGACCAGTATAAAACTGGAATTTTAAAGGACCAATTGAGAAATTGGAATTTAGAAGGACCAATGTAAACATTGGAATTTTGAAGGACCAATTGGAATTTAAAGGACCAGTATAAAATCGAAATTTGAAGGACCAATTTGAGAAATTGGAGTTTGGAAGGACCAATGTAAATATTGGAATTTTGAAATTGGAATTTGAAGGACCAGTGTAAAACTGAAATTTTGAAGGACCAACTTGAGAAAATTGGAAAATTTTTTGAAGGACCAATGTAAACATTGGAATTTTGAAAAACCAGTGTAAAACTGGAATTTTGATGGACCAATTTGAGAAAAATTGAAAATTTGAAGGACCAATTGGATTTTGAAGGACCAGTGTAAAACTGGAATTTTGAAGGACCAATTTGAGAAAATTGGGATTTTTGAAGGACCAATGTAAACATTGGAATTTTGAAGGACCAGTGTAAAACTGGAATTTAAAGGACCAATTTGAAAAATTGGAATTTGGAAGGACCAATTGGAATTTGAAGGACCAGTGTAAAAACTGGAATTTGAAGGACCAATTTGAGAAAACTAGAATTTGGAAGGACCAATATAAACATTGGAATTTTAAAGAACCAATTGGAATTTTTGAAGGACCAGTGTAAAACTGGAATTTTGAAGGACCAATTTGAAAAATTGGAATTTGGAAGGACCAATGTAAACATTGGAATTTTGAAGGACCAATTGGAATTTGAAGGACCAGTGTAAAAACTGGAATTTGAAGGACCAATTTGAGAAAATTGGAATTTGGAAGGACCAATGTAAACATTGGAATTTTGAAGGACCAATTGAAATTTGAAGGACCAGTGTAAAAACTGAAATTTGAAGGACCAATTTGAGAAAATTGGAAATTTGGAAGAACCAATGTAAACATTGAAATTTTGAAGGACCAATTGGAATTTGAAGGAACAGTGTAAAAAATGGAATTTGAAGGACCAATTTTGAGAAAATTGGAATTTGGAAGGACTAATGTAAACATTGGATTTGATGAATGACCAATGTTTAACTGGATTTGACAAGACCAATGCGAGAGTTGGATTTGGTGAAGGACCGGTGTTAGACTGGATTTGGAAGGACCAATGTGAGAAATGGATTTGATGAATGACCAATGTTTAAACTGGATTTGGAAGGACCAATGTGAGAATTGGATTTGATGAAGGACCAATGAGCGAATTGGATTTGGTGAAGGACCAATGTGAGAATTGGATTTGGTGAAGGGCCAGTGTTAGACTGGATTTGGAAGGACCAATGTGATAATTGGATTTGATGAAGGACCAGTGTTAAACTGGATTTGGAAGGACCAATGTGAGAATTGGATTTTGATGGAGGACCAGCATTAGACTGGATTTGAAAGGACCAATGTGAGAATTGGATTTTATGAAGGACCAGTGTTAGACTGGATTTGGAAGGACCATTATAGAAGACTATGCTGCTTCTATGAATAGTTTCAGGATTATCTCTTATCCCAAACGGAAAATTCAGGTTTATCCCTTAACCTGAAGGGGAAAAGAAGGAATTTTGAAGAGAATAAACCTAAAGCTTGAAATTTGGAAGGGATTAGCCGGAAGGCTAGATTTTGGAAGAAGGTCCAATCCTGGCAGTTGGGTTTTTTGAAAAAAAGGAGAAGAATCCGAGTCGGAACTCAGATATAAAAAAGATGGATGGACCAACCCGAGAGGTGTGTTTTGAAAAAGAGAAGAGTCTGAGTCAGAACTCAGATATTTTAAAAAGATGAATGGACCAACCTGAGGGTTGGGTTTTGAAAAAGAGAAGAGTCCGAGTCGAAACTCAGATATTTAAAAAGATGGATAGACCAACCTGAGGGTTGGGTGTTTTGAAAAAGAGAGAAGGAAATCCGAGTCAGAACTCGGGTTTTTAAAAGAAATCTTTAATCAGAAGATTGAATTTTGAAAATTGCCAGTGCGAGGACCGGATCTTAGGATTGAGAATGACTAGTTCGAGGACTGAATTATTTGACTTGCAATGAAGAAAACCATCATAGTTAATTGTATGTGATCTGATTTTCAGAATTAACCCCTTATCCTGAATGGGGAAGAATAAAATTTGAGAAGAATTGATGAAAAGAGATAAAAATTGATGAAAGATTTGACAAAAATAAAGAGAAAAATCAGGGAAATTTATGAAAATTGTCTTGTAAAAGAATTCTCACATGTAGCATCGTTGCTCCTATGAGTGGTCTCAGGATTATCCCTTATCCTGAATGGGAGAAGAATAAAATTGACGAATTTGAAAAAAAAATTGATAAAAAGTCGATAAAGAATCAAAAGAATTGATAAAAAATGATAAAGAATCAATAAAATTGATAAAATTGATAAAGAATAAGAATTAATAAAGAATTGACAAAGATTGAAAAAGATCTGGTAAAAATTGATAAAATTTGGTAGAAAATTTGAGGATATTTGGAAGACGATGAAAGACTTCAGGATTATCCCTTATCCTGAAGGAAGAAGGACCTCGCAAGAGGAGGTTCGTGTTTATCCTTTAACCTGAGCGGGAAATTCAAGTTTATCCCTTAACCTGAGTGGACAAAAGAATAAAGGAAATACCTCATTGAAAAGAGGTATCAGGTTTATCCCTTAACCTGAAAGGGTAGCTGAAAATAATAATTTAACAAGAAGAATTAATAAAAAAATGGATGAAAAATCAATAAAATTGATAAAATTGATAAAGGTGAATAAAATTGATAAGAATGATAAAGATTGAAAAATTGATAAAAATTGAGGGAAAGAGTTTTGTTTGATCCTGCCTGCACGTGGGATCTTTATAATGAGATGAGAGTATTTATGAGAAAGTCATTTTTGGAAGGAGGATCAACCGAGAGTTGATCTTTTGAAGAAGAATCAACACGAGGGTTGATTTTGAAGAGAGATCATCATGAGGGTTGATTTTTTGAAAACAGTGGTTAAAAACCAATTTTGAAAAGGAGGATCAACGCACTGGTTGATTTTGAAAAAGATTGGACCAAAATTTTGAACCTTTGGTGATTATGACGAAGATTTTGCAGAAAATTTCACAATTTTGAAAAACCCTCATAGGTAATATCATTTCTCTCATGGATGATGTCGGGATTGTCCCTCATCTTGAAAAAAATAAAAATTTGATGACAAAGAGAATTTTTGAAGTGAAAAAGGTGTCCCAATATGGCAAAAGAAGTAAGAATTGAACACAAAGATATGAAGAAAATTGACATTCTCATTGATAAGCAAAAACTAAAAACAAGACTCGAATATTTACAAGTACGTAATAAAAGGATCACAAAAGACTGGGGCTTACTTGCCCCTACAAGATGACTGCTAGAAGAGAGAAAAATAGAGAAACTTTGGTATCATTTAGTTCTTGGAGTGGTCCGGGAAAGACTTGGTCAAGACAACGAGCTACTCCTCATCTTCGTCCTCTATCAAAAGATTTTTATCTATGCAGTCCTAGATGATGTTCTTGAGAACGAAGCAGTGTTCGATATCATGCCCCACTGCTCGGTGGAACTTGCAGAATTTGTCCTTCCATTTTCCCAGGGAGACCGGGGGATCAGCAACTCTCGAAAGTTTCATCATATCTTTGCTCAACATATACTCCAGAACTTGCTCGAGGGACTCTTCCAGAGCAGTGAATTGGCGGTCATAACCCCAACCTTCACATTTTATCTTTTCCTTCTGCTTGGCCGGAACTGGCTTGTCATTTTGCTTGAAGGGTTCCTCTCGTTGACCTGTCTCCTTGTTCTTGCTATCCTTGTTGCTACTGCCGCCAGAGGTGGTCGATGGTTGATATTTTGAAGATGATCTTTTTAAAACAATTATTTTCGATAAAACTTTGGAAAATCGTCAACCAAAAGTAAAAAAACCGACTTTTCACAAATTGGTAAGTACGGGTCGAATCCTCAGGGAACAGGAATTAATCAAGATATTTCTGTAAAATTTAATTTATTAATTACAAATATCAATCTACAATTACAAAGCTAATACAACTACAATTAATCACTAAAATGAAAATAGAAAAGCAACTAAGTCTTCTGATCCACACCAAGGGTATTTCCATCTTTTCACCAATTATTCACTCTTTGCACTTGGACAATAACCCTGGATAATTATTATGATTTTCAACCTAAAAACAAGGGAAAATGCAGAGTTAGCAATTTATTCTAATAATGCAAGTTAAAAATGCAACTAAACCTAATTTTCAAGCAATTAGCAACATAATTCCTAATTACACTAAAACAATTAATTAAAATATTAAACTAATTCAAAAATCAACTAATTTAATTCTAACAATGCTATATGATGCAGATGCAGCTTCTACAATGCTGAAAATACTGAAAACAGTCCTAAAATGCCGAAACTAAGAAAATTACGAAAATGCCCCTAACTAGTGTAAAATAGATTTCTGACCGGTTATCGGAAAACCACTGTTTGACAAGGCAAACGAGATCCGATTTTCCCAAAAATTGTTCTGTTCTGTAACTGACAGATTAAACAATCTGAAAGTTTTTACGGAATGAAAAAACAATATTTGGAACTCCAGATATAAGCGTTTCAAAACTGGGAAAAATCAGGATATCGAAAGTCCCGAAATTTAAAAACCAGAAAAAGCGGTTTTCACAAAACGCTTAAAAATCAGACCAAACCAACTCGGATTGAGCTGAAATTTGGTCTGCAGTTAGCTAACACGTTGATAAAGTGAATAGAAAAAAAAATTAAAAACTCAGAATTTTTGCACATAAAATACTGACAGTGCGATGGAGCAAAAATCAGGTTTTTCTTTGAGTGCACTATTCACTTTATAAATCTATTTAAACACTACAAAATGCAAATTAAACCTAATGCAATCTAAATGACACTGAATGACAGTGTATATGCTGCTATTGAATGCACTGTTACTACATGAACTAAAGAATAATCGTAAATTGCAAACTATGACTAACACTATTAAATTAATGATGCGAATGCAACTAAGCTACTCAATGAAATGCACTTCCAATTAACTATGTTAAATACTAAATAACTACGAGTCAAATAAGCACAATGCACAACTCACACACACGAAACAAGTACAATTTACGCACACACTTCTACACTATAACTAAATCAAATAACTAAACTAATTAGTCTAAAATCAAAATAAATAACACCTAAATGAAATTAAATCCACTAAAGAACAAAGGCTGCGGGTTTAGGATAGGGTTAGGGTTAGGTTTACTCGGTTGACTCAACTAGGCTCGGTCTTAACTTGACTAGGTTCAGATTGACTTGGGTGAGCTCGGTTTGGGTTAGGCTAGGTTTTGACTTAGCTAAGGTCGGGTTGAGTTGACTCAATTAAGTTTGGTTTTGACTCGGTTAGGTGAGGCTATGTTAAGTAAACTCGGTTGACTCAAGCTTAGGTTAGGTTTGACTAGCCTCGAGTTGGGTAAGGTAGGCTCGGTTGACTCACCCTGGGTAGGAATAAGACTTGACTCGGTTACTCGACTAGGTTCGGTTGACTCGACTAGGTTTACACTAGGTCTTGACTTAGGTTGGGTCTTGGATCTAGGCTGGGTTTTGACTTAGCTACTTGGTCAACTAAGTTGACTAGGTTAGGTTAGACTGACTCAATGCTAATTAATAAATAAAAGAAAACGAAAATCAATAAAGGTATTTAATTTAAATCTAATACACGCCTTTCTTGAAACCGTAGCCTCTCACTTTGGGAATTCAATTAATTTTCAAAATCACTTTCCAAAGTTCACTTCGTAACTCCCTTCTAATAAATAATCAGAATTTAATGATTTCTTTAAATACTCCACACGATTTTTGAAAAATCAATTCTTTCCAAGAAAAAGTTTCCAAACTTTAAGTCATTAATGGCCCTCCTTCTAAAAAAACGTCAAGACTAAAGGAAAGTTATTCTAGGCTAAGGAATTTAAACTTACCTAGGGTAATGAAAAGACCTAGATGGAAAAATACAAATTTCTAAGCTAAGTAAATGAGCTATATCTAATTCAAGACTTACCTACCTAATTGGAATCCTAAAAACGTCTAAGGCATTAAACACTTAATGCATTGAATGTAGACACCCTAATGACTCTACCTACTTACAATTAAGTCCTACCTAAAATAGCCTAGAGCTCAATTGGAGCTATAATGGCTGCCGCCCCTCCTTGGGGAAGAAGAAGACTAAAAAAAAATTCGATTTACACTAAAAATAAAATTTTCACTAACTAAGAAAAACAAATGCAAAAATCAAACAAGACTCACCACGATAAAAACAAATCTAAATCAAAACTTGATTAGAAATAACTAATTTAAACTAATGATAGCATAAACAAGATGTATAACATGCTGGAAATCCTAAAAACACCGAAAACATCAAATTATATAAACGACTATGCTAATGAACAAAGCATGGAACATTAAAAATGCTAAATCTATTTCTAATATACTATCTAACTTCAATAAACATGAATGAATAATTTATATGATTGAAAAAACTAAATTAAACATCAAACATGCAGCTAGCTAAATAACCACTACAATCAAGAACACCAAAACACTCGATTTTTGTATTTTTTTTCAATAGACACAAAACACAAAAACACAAAATGATTAAAACGATTATTTAGAACAATCCTAAAATGCTAAACTCTACCACAACACACTTTGCAACGCTGTAAAATCAACAAAAGATGCAGACATGCAGCATGAAGTAGAAGATTACTCGCACATCACGAACTTCCTAAACACAAGGATCGGCTAGAAGTAGTCTAGCCGATATAATTTTTTTTTTTATATTCAAACAATGCTCAATCACAACCAACGACTACACTAAATCAAAATGAACTTTTTTGACATTTTTCTGTAAAAACAACTTACTGAAACACGCTGGACAGAATAAAAATAAAATAAAAGAAATCGGCTAGATGAGGATCTAGCCGATTTTCACAATTTGAGTGAAAAATCTTTAAAAATCAAAAGACAAACGAATCAAGCAATGACTCAAACCTAATCTAACGTGCTGGTCTGTGCACGGGGTCTATGCTAAGGTTGAAAACAAGAAGAAAAACAAGAAACACATAGAAAAATAATAAAATAAAATCAAACACACAATTTCGGTTTTAGCTAAAAGAGAAGGGAGAAGAAGACCTACCTCTTGGGTGATCCGACGACCGGGGGGATGAAGAAGAGCGGACCGTGGCTTGATCTTGACGTCCCAAACGGTTCGAGAATGCTGGACTTCACCAAAAACAGCACTTTTGCAGCTGCTACACGTTGGAGATCCACCGAAGATGGAGTATGTGCCGATTCTCGATCGGAGGGTGTAGAAAACCGGATGGAGGTAGGGCCGGCTCACCATGTTGGTGTGTTTTGCACTCCCACACAAGGTTAGTAGTCTCCACCTCTGCTACACCTGCAAAAACACAGAAAAATGGTGAAAACACAGCAAGGAAAAAGGAAGAAACGGATAGAAATCACAAGAGAGATCGAAATATGCTTGGAAACCAAGCATGAACCAGTCTTCAATGGCCAAAACGTGGGAGAATGGAGGAGAAGGAGGTGCTGGAGCTAGAGGCACTGCAGGGGGCGTCAATCCAAGCCAAAGACTCCTAGGGTTCCTCTAAAAAATCTATTTATACTTTTTTGGAATTTCAAAAACAGGGTTAAAAAAAACTATTTTGCTAGGCGCCACTTTCTGGGGGGGTTTCTGCAAAACTTTTTGAAATGGATATGGATATGTGTGTGGGTTGGATTTTAGACTTTCTAAAGGTTGATCCAAGGTCCAAACAGCCTAATTGGGTCGGATATGGATCTGATCCACCTTGAAATCCGTGCCCAAACACTGAAATAGCCATAACTCTCTCATTTTAACTCTGATTTTTTTGAAATTCGAACCATAACCCCTTACTATCAAAATACATCTAAACATGGGTTTAAAACCTTAAACTTATTACAAAATGCATGAAAAACTTGTTAACATGATGTGCATTTCATGCATCATCAAATACCCCCATGCTTGAATGTTTGTTAGTCCCTTAACAAACCCTAATTATGCTATGCAACAGAGACAAGAAATGCTAAATATGAATGCAACAACACTAACTCACTTTCGTAGGAATCACAGTTGCATTTAGCGTATGCAACAAGCCCTTTAAACCCCTGGCTTACACCAGTGGACGAGTAAGGTCTCGTGAGGGTTTGCAGAGATGCTACCCACAAACATCAATAAAATGCAAGGATGATTTTTTTTTTCAAAAATATGAGGCTCTTAAGAAAGCAGTTGGAACAAATATTTCATGTAATTGACATTCTCAAAACAAGTTTAAAAATCTCATGCCACCACAGTAAAAATTCTTTTTCCTTCACTTTTCTAATATTGTAGCTATTTTATGATTTTTCTCAGAAAGTCAAGTATTCTCATGTTTTACTCATTTATTCTCACTTGTATATTTTCTGCACAGTAATACACATATATACCTAAGCAATGAAATTTTTCTCATTCAATACATTCTTTTTCTTTCATTTTCTCTCTTTTTTTTTTCAACTTTATTCTCTTGAGCATTCTTCTCACATGAGCACTATTTCGAATAGTCAGTTTTCGTGACCCGTGTAGCGAGCTTTGGGTCAGTGACTCCCAGGCTGGCCAACCTTAGGGCACTAGATACAAAGTATCCCTCGGACTTAATTGCTCGAGTCACTAGACCTTCTATTCTAATAGTTTACGTATAGTCTTCCTCTCATCATGTGCAATGTCTCTATCTCTTAGGCTTTCTATGCAGTCCATGTAACAAGCTTTCGAACTGGTGGCTCCCAAACCAGCTGGCTTTGGGGCACCAAGTGTAAAACAACCTTCAGATTCTACTTACTCGAACTACAAAGGCCACAGATATCAACTAGACAAGAAGATGATCTCCTTCGTTATCCTTTTCGTTAAGAGACTCAAACACTTCATCTCGTGTCTAAGTTTCACTACTAGGATTCACGAAGACATCAACAACTAAACGTGACTCTATTCTTTTAACTCATTTTTCTAAAACATCTTTCCATTGCTTATTTCTTTCACAAAACATATTGTGCATACTTATACTAAAGTGATTCAAAATTTTCTAACAATCAAATACTATCTTTTTTTTTAATTTTCTCATAAATAACTACTCTAGTCGAATCAGTTCAGAAAAAAAAAATTTACATGGGGCTTAAAAATTTCTAAACTGTTAGATTATGCCAAAAACAATCATATATGCCTTTTTTAATTACCAGTCATAAAAAAATTTTGAAATATTTGTGTGCATGCATCTAAACCACCCCCCCATGCTTGAATGACACTGTCCCTAGTGGCATACAAAATATAAGTAAAAATGCAATGTAAATGCACACTAAAAGACCATAAGATGAATATGGGAGAAAGGATAGATACAACCTGATCTGCTCTGAGCTTCAGAATTTGAATTTCATATGATCTTTGAATTCTTTGAAAGCTCTGCTCTGTACCTGGTAACTGATACACTAAATGTTAGATTCATTTTGCATAGATCAAAAACAAATGTCAGCACAATTGAGATAAAATACTGAATAAAGAAAAATACTGAAATGAAAAACAAACTAATGTACATATGATACATCCCTCTGGTCGAATCCTCATGCCTTCGTGAGATGCATTATCTCACACTCACCATCCTGCAAGGCATCTGAAATGAAAGGCTTCAGTCTTTGCCCATTTACCTTGAATGTACCTTGGGTCATAGGATCGAATAATGTCACTGCTCCATGGGGAAATACTTCTTTCACAATGTACGGACCTGTCCATCTCGATCTCAACTTCCCTGGGAATAAATGCAAACGAGAATTGTATAGCCACACTTTCTGATCTGGCTCAAACACTTTCCTGACAATATGCTTATCATGAATTGCTTTCGTGCGAGCTTTGTATAATTTGGCATTCTCATACGCATCATTCCTGAGTTCCTCTAATTCTGAGAGTTGGAGTGCTCTCTCTTTGCCAGCCTGGGTGAGGTCAAAATTCAATTTCTTGATAGCCCAATACGCTCTATGCTCTAGCTCGACAGGCAGATGGCATGCTTTCCCGAATACAAGGCGATACGAGGACATGCCAATGGGAGTCTTAAATGCAGTTCTATATGCCCAAAGTGCATCATCTAAGCGCTGGAACCAATCCTTGCGGTCCGGGCGAACTCTTTTTTCTAAAATTTGCTTAATCTCCTTATTGGACACTTCAACCTGTCCACTAGTATGCGGCTGATACGGCATGGTGAATGTATGATTGACAGAATATCTTCTCAGCAGAAAAGCTATCTGTACATTCCTAAAATGCTTGCCACCATCGCTAATCATCGCACGTGGCACACCAAAATGACTGAAAATGTTGTGCTTAATAAACTTAAGCACTACTCTATGATCATTGGTCTTGGTTGCCACAGCCTCGACCCACTTGGACACATAATCTACCGCCACAAGAATGTATAAATTTCCGAATGAAGGCAGAAATGGTCCCATGAAATCAACATGATGGATCCAAACGGATGTCGGAGGGACTGTCCGAGCTATTTAAAAACTATTTTTGGTATTTTCTATAATTTTAATTAAAAAGTTGGACAGCGAGACTCAGATTTGGATCTAGACAATGGATTTGGATCCAAAATCAAGTCAGATATATAAAATGAATTTAATTTCAGTAAAACTTGAGAAATGAACTGAAATTTAGATTTAAGAATGACTCTTTTGCTCAAAAAATGAAATTAGTGGCAAAAAGGGGAATATTTAAAAGATTTTGAAAAAATTGGGGTGTTCACAGATTGGCACACCGATTCCCTGAAGAATTGGTTGCTAATCTGCTGATAAAATCACTCATACATTCCTGATGCTAATGAAACGTATGAAGGGGCGATAAATTTGGAGGAGGTTAGTTTAGAATCAGACGCTGGTGATTCTAATTGAGAAGAGGAAATACTATTTTTCTTTGTTTCCCTTGTAATTTTAATTCATATGGCCTGATGTTAATCCAATGTTTATGAAAGTTTATCAAAAATCGTTCTACTATTAGATCAGTTCGTGGATGGAATCTCTCTTTTAGAGTGCCAACATCAAGAACATTTCATGAATGACATGTTAATTTTCCCATTATAGGTTTGATCTCCTCTTTCTCTCTAGAAAGAATATCTAGGGAAGAGGGGATTGTTAAAGATTATTTGTTCTCTTATTGCAATAACATGTTGGTCCTTGGTGTTACCAAAATGATGACTATCCATGCTCTTATGTGAAATCCCATGAATGAGCCATATATTGGTTAAGAAATGTCTCATATTCTGTGGTTTTTACTGAGTTTGTTTGGTCGTTTTCATGTGGAAGATCCCACCACAATTGGGTGTCACGGCATAGTTTAGTTGTAAGGTCAATTTTATATATTATGCCCTGAATCATATGTTGGACCAAAATCTACAATTTGAATGCATATGAAATTCATGCTCAATCCTTGTTCGCACTTTTGAATTTTTAGGCATGGGCAAATTGGCCATGTAAAACACTAAATCAAACACCAGAATCATCAAGATGATGTCATTGAGATCATGAATAAAATCATAAAATCACATTGGTTTTATTTGCCTTAAATTTGGAATGACATTGTGATTTGGTGTTCATAGGGCAGGAATACTCATCTATGGCCAACAAAGATAGAGATCTAAGTTTTTCAGGCAAATCAAACAGTAATGTTTGCAGCAAAAATGCATCACTTACAAAACTAGTTACAATGACAAAGCCCTGGTGACAAGCAGACATGCTACAGGTAAGCAATCTGTCAGCCTTCCTTTTGCAAGGTAAGTTCCCGACAAGTCTGATTATGGTCTTAGACAAAGCCATATTTCTCAAAATGAACATACAGGTGAACCACCATCACAGGCATTACCGCTGGAGCGTTACAGATTGCTGGGATGATAGAAATCAGTTCCTCGTTACACTTATAAATGTGACAAGCGTTACAAATTGCTGGGGCCCTTCTTTTGTGTCAATTATCAGCCCGAGAGGTGTCTCAGACAGTTTTCGCAGTGGCAGGTTCATGCCAATACTCACTTTCTGATGGGTAACATGCAAGAATTCAATCTGCAGTCGGATAAATGGTATGGGGCATACCATGCAGCCAAATACACTTGAGACTCTTTCATTTCTCTTTCTATATTTTTTGGACCAATGTATCTACTGAATATCAAGAGTGGTGGCAAACTGTCTATCCACCCTCTCTTTGTCTTTGAATTTATCATCAATAAAGTTTACTTTTGTTTTACTGAAAAGCTTTTTGGGCCAAATTTTATTCTTTTATTCGTATTATAGCATAAATGGTCACAATTCTTGTGACGACCTCATCCCTGGTAATGGGACATTTTGTTAAATATCTCTCCTATTCTTCTTCAATATCTTTTATCATGGTTGACGACCTCGCCTAAGTAACAAGGCACATTTTTCAGTTATCATGAAAATGGTAACACAATTATCATAAGTCTTGTGATGACCCAATCCCTGGTAATTGGATAATGTTATTGTCGCAAATATTTTTCCTTCCCTACGGGAGAGAGGGAAAACGATCCTACGAGTCAAACTCGACCAAAGTTTGAAAATTGATTGAAAAATACTCGCCTCCATTTTGAAAATAGCAAGAAATTTTCGTAGAATGGGACTCGACCTGTCGGTACGAGGTTCGACCGTTCTTGGCGCCTTTACCAGGAGTAATCAAACAAAGGACCAAATGTGTGTTTGGCTTAGCTAAATTATCAAAAATCGTGTTCTATCCTAAATGCACAGAGAATTCAGGCCTGTGCTATGAAATTTTGTAAAATGCAGGTTGGAAAACATGATGTATGCCTTGAAAAATGGAAAATATTTCTGAGAAGGGGTGAGAATCGATTTCTCAGGAAAAACCTAAATGAAAGGATTTCAAAACCTTAAGGAAACTTGAGAAAATCATGAATGAATATAAAAAAGGAGTAGAGATTCTTGGAAAATACAATGGATTCTCGAGAAAAGATAAACATTCAGAGAGAAAATGTTGGTCTTTAAAATTCCAACTTTGAAAATTGTCTTTGGAAAATGGTTGAAAATTTATGGGAAAATTCCTTTTGAGGAAGAAAATTAGATCTTAGGAAATTGAAATTTTGAAAACCTGATCTTGAAAAATCAATTTTGACACTTGAAAATATTTGGAAATTCTCTTGGAAAATTGAGAAATAAATTTAAAAAGGGAATATTCTCCAAGAAAATCATGAGAAATTGGGAAGAAACCCTTTTTGAAAAGGAGGGTTTTAAAATCTTGAGAAAGTTGAACTTTTTGAAAAATCTTTAGGAGATCCTTGAGAAATCGACTTTCTTAAAATAAGTTTTTTTATGATTTTTATCAAAAAGTAAATGATGCAAACTATCTTAATTGAATGAATGTCCCTTTTATGAAAATATTTAAGTGGAATTTTGAGAAAATATGCATTTTAGAATTAGACTAAGGTAAAATTTCTACATATTTTGACTATGGCCGTAAATATGTTTGTAATTTACTTAGTTAATTCTAAAATATTTTTAAAATATGCTATGGCTTTTAAAGGTAGCCTGATAGTGTAGACTTAGTGTGGCTAATAGGAAGATGCTGAATCTGGGTCTCGTCCATATTCCGACTATGGTCGTAAATATGGACTCCACCGAGTTCATCAATTCCCTAAGAGTTGGTGCACGTGCCATTCATGTTCATCCATAGTGATCTCCAAAGGAAAAAGCATGATTCATAAAATCAGGATATTGCAGAAAAATAAACTATATGATATGCATCCTAATTTAAGCGGAAAAGTAACTCTTATTCCAACATTTATTTTACATAGACATTAATGAAATAAAAGAAATGGAAATGAAAGAAATTCTAATTCCTCCTTTCGAGTGTCCCTGCAAAACTAGAAATTAGATTAGTATAGACATGTAGGTTTTTCTAGAATTATCCGACAATATCCAAAAATTATCAGATTTATCTGGATATAAACCCATTGTGATGCCTCCTTGATATGAATATGATTTGGAATCAAGAAAATATCGAAAAATAATGTAATAAAGATTTGAAATTTGGAATTATGGTTAAAATAACCAAAATACCCCTAATATTGAGGTTATACCTTTTGAAATCAGGGCTTTTGAAGGGATTTTGATAAAATTTGGGAATTTTGAAATTCAAATTGAACCAAAGAACAATGAAATGAATGATGAAATGTGATGACATGATACTAATCATGATGGGACTATAAAAATTAGAAGTGATGTAGAAATTTCGCTGAAATGATGAATTTCGCTTATTTTTTGCCTGGATCAGGGTCCCACAAGAACCTTGTTTTGATGATACGGTTAAACCGATCATCAAATGATCTTCAAATCATACCAAAGTCGGCATGGAGCCTCCCATGGCTCTTAATAACAGAATGGAATGTTAAAATATATGAAATGATATCATTTAAATGCAAGATTTCAAATAAACTCCTAAAATGTGTAAATTTCCCCTGCTGGCGCGAACCAAACACGGTATTTAACCTAATAACAGAGCAGTCTACCATAGAAATATCTGCTATTTTACAGGGTGTTGACAAACATAAAAATGAGCAACTTTGGCTTTTACAGCCCAGAAATTTGACCTATAAGGCACTCAGTAGAAAAGATTTATTTCTGATAGGCATAAAATTAACAGGATCCGCTACAAAAACAGATAAAAAATAATAATCTGCCATCAAAATTCCCAAAAATTTAAGAGAACATTCCCAACAGACACTTGAACAACTTTCATTTTTCCAGTTCTGGTATTTGACTCACAAACAGAGAAATATAAATACGATTGCGCATGTATAACTCAGAAAATTGAAGATGCACCATGAAATTGTAGTTCAACTGCAAAATTACAAGGGCATGCAGTCTGTTCTAAAAATTATAAAATTTTAGATTCAAACAGTAGACATCCAGAACATAACTTTCATTATTTACAGATCCGGATTTGGAGTCACCCTGAGGGAGCACCAATTGACTCAAGTGGATCCAGAGTCTCAAGAGCTCGTATCAGGCTCTGACACATGTCCTGTGGTCTTGGATTTTTGACAAGAAGTAAAATAATTAATAAAAATCTGATAAAATCAGATTAAACACTATATTCAATCCTAAATTCAGGGCATTTTTCGAACCAGGAATCAGATCTCCCATGAGGGAGATCTCGATTTTACAAATCGGGATCCAATATCCTTGGCGTTTCCCGGGTCTTAAAACCCGATTCAGCCCTTTGGGCTTTGAATAAAGTAAATAAGTTCAATAGATTATGATTTTTTTACAGAATATCAGAGATAGCCGTATGCTACATGATTTTTTGGGGATTTTTAGAATAGTATACGAGCATTAAATGATGAAGGGACCGACTGCTAAAATCAGACTATCACAGAAATGAAAACAGGAAACAATGAAATTGTGCTATATGCATATCATATCGAAACAAGCTATGATAATATTACTGACTAATATAGAAAATGCATGAGCATGCTGTTATGATGCAAATGAATCAGGGAGGCATGAATTTCTTTTGATGTCCACCATCAGGAAAGGGGGTTCGATCCATTGACTTGGATGAATCACCCTCTCATTTGGTTCTCGAAATCGAAACTCACATGGTGAGTTCATGCCATTTTGTAAATTCGGATCGGGTCTGGGATTCTCCTTGCATCCCCAGCCATCGTTTTCAAGGTATCTTCATCTTGAGTATTGCCTAGGTAAGTTTGGTAGAGTGAGATAAAAGAGAGGAAGTCGAAGATACCTTGGTATTGACGATGGCAGCAGAGGTTGACCTTTGGTGATGGACTGCTACCTGAGTGCTGAACCGAAGGGAGGGTGTAAATCCCTTGGGGCGTGAGATGGAGAGGGAAGGAGAGGGAAATGATGGCTCCAAATGCTGGAAGCTTGGATGGATTCCAAAGATGCTGGCTACTCTTAGGTGATTTGAGGGAAGGTGGGAGCTAGAGGGGCATATAGTAGGAGAGAGAAAGAAGAATGAGAGCCCAAAAAAAATTCCGATCCTCCCTAGGTTGACCTCTGGGGAGTTTAAAAGGAGTTAGGGAAAAGCAAGGAGTGAGCTTGCTTTTCCTAACTTTTAGGAAAAAAAAAGGGGCGAGTTTGGCTCCTTTTAAACTTTTTTGAAACTTTGTTTTTCTTTTGTTTTTGCTTTTTCTAGAAAAGTCCTCCATGTGGCGCCACCTCAGGGTGGGGCTCCACCTTATTTTTGAAAATCAAATGGCAAAACTCTGAAGAGGTGCCACCTGAGGGGGGCGAGTTTCCCTTTTATTGGATTTTTTTTTGAACTTTGTGGCTTTTCCTAAAATCATGCTAACAACCTACTTTTAGGGGTCTTCAAGGATGGCGCCACCTCAGGGTGGGACGCCCCTCTCCTTCCCCTTCTATATGTGTTTTGAAATTCAAACCTGCAGTTGCTTGAAGGGTGGCCTATGTGGCACCACCTCATGGTGGTCCCCATACTGCCACATGGCTAGGTGAGAAGCACCAGATGGCGCCACCTCAGGGGCTGATGCTTTTTTTTTTGAAGTCTTTTTCAAAACCTAGCTAATTTCAAGGGACTTCAATTGGGGTGCCACCTCAGGAGGGGCTCCAGTTTATTTTGAAAATGATAAATAATAAAATGAATAATAAAAAAATCTTTTTGAGGGGTGCCACCTCAGAGAGGGGTGGCTTCTCATTTTTAGGCCTTTGAAAAGTTAGAACAAAACCTAATTTTTTTAGGAAGATCCAAGGTGGCGCCACTTCAGGGTGGACCCCATGGAATTCGGATTTTTAACAAAATAAAGAAAAAAACAAAAGTAAAGGGAACAAATTCCAGATGTGGCGCCACCTCATGGTGGGCCCACATCCAGCTCTTTATTGGTTGAAAATTGAAATTAAAGACAAAAAGTAAAAGGTAAAACTTGAAACCTCTTTTTGGAATTTTCATAAAAACCTATAATGATAGCCAATATTTGACCTGATCATGAAAAATTTTGGAAGAAAGTGACCCCTCAGGGCATATTTATAAAATGATTTTAAAGTCACCCATAAAAGGTTTTACAAAATTCAAAGTCCTTTTTTACAAATTTGAAATTTTGAAGGATCATTTTTGAGAAAATTGGAATTTTGAAGGACCAATGTACACATTGGAATTTTGAAGGACTGAAACTTGAAGAATCAATTTTGAGAAAATTGGAATTTTGAAGGACTGAAATTTGAAGAATCAATTTTGAGAAAATTGGAATTTTGAAGGACCAATGTACACATTGGAATTTTGAAGGACCAATGTACACATTGGAATTTTGAAGGACCAGTGTAAAAACTGGAATTTGAAGGACCAATTTGTGAAAAATTGGGATCTTGAAGGAGCAATGTAAAACTAGAATTTTGAAGGACCAATTTGAGAAATTGGAATTTGGAAGGACCAATGAAAACTTTGAAATTTTGAAGGACCAGTGTAAAAACTGGAATTTAAAGGACCAATTTGTGAAAATTGGAATTTTTGAAGGACCAATGTAAACATTGGAATTTTGAAGGACCAGTGTAAAACTGGAATTTTGAAGGACCAGTGTAAAACTGGAATTTTGAAGGACCAATTTGAAAAATTGGAATTTAAAAAATTGGAATTTGGAAACTTGGAATTTGGAAGGACCAATGTAAACATTGAAATTTTTGAAGGACCGATTGGAATTTGAAGGACCAGTATAAAACTGGAATTTTAAAGGACCAATTGAGAAATTGGAATTTAGAAGGACCAATGTAAACATTGGAATTTTGAAGGACCAATTGGAATTTGAAGGACCAGTATAAAATCGAAATTTGAAGGACCAATTTGAGAAATTGGAGTTTGGAAGGACCAATGTAAACATTGGAATTTTGAAATTGGAATTTGAAGGACCAGTGTAAAACTGAAATTTTGAAGGACCAACTTGAGAAAATTGGAAAATTTTTTGAAGGACCAATGTAAACATTGGAATTTTGAAAAACCAGTGTAAAACTGGAATTTTGATGGACCAATTTGAGAAAAATTGAAAATTTGAAGGACCAATTGGATTTTGAAGGACCAGTGTAAAACTGGAATTTTGAAGGACCAATTTGAGAAAATTGGGATTTTTGAAGGACCAATGTAAACATTGGAATTTTGAAGGACCAGTGTAAAACTGGAATTTAAAGGACCAATTTGAAAAATTGGAATTTGGAAGGACCAATTGGAATTTGAAGGACCAGTGTAAAAACTGGAATTTGAAGGACCAATTTGAGAAAACTGGAATTTGGAAGGACCAATATAAACATTGGAATTTTAAAGAACCAATTGGAATTTTTGAAGGACCAGTGTAAAACTGGAATTTTGAAGGACCAATTTGAAAAATTGGAATTTGGAAGGACCAATGTAAACATTGGAATTTTGAAGGACCAATTGGAATTTGAAGGACCAGTGTAAAAACTGGAATTTGAAGGACCAATTTGAGAAAATTGGAATTTGGAAGGACCAATGTAAACATTGGAATTTTGAAGGACCAATTGAAATTTGAAGGACCAGTGTAAAAACTGGAATTTGAAGGACCAATTTGAGAAAATTGGAAATTTGGAAGGACCAATGTAAACATTGAAATTTTGAAGGACCAATTGGAATTTGAAGGAACAGTGTAAAAAATGGAATTTGAAGGACCAATTTTGAGAAAATTGGAATTTGGAAGGACTAATGTAAACATTGGATTTGATGAATGACCAATGTTTAACTGGATTTGACAAGACCAATGCGAGAGTTGGATTTGGTGAAGGACCGGTGTTAGACTGGATTTGGAAGGACCAATGTGAGAAATGGATTTGATGAATGACCAATGTTTAAACTGGATTTGGAAGGACCAATGTGAGAATTGGATTTGATGAAGGACCAATGAGCGAATTGGATTTGGTGAAGGACCAATGTGAGAATTGGATTTGGTGAAGGGCCAGTGTTAGACTGGATTTGGAAGGACCAATGTGATAATTGGATTTGATGAAGGACCAGTGTTAAACTGGATTTGGAAGGACCAATGTGAGAATTGGATTTGATGAAGGACCAGTGTTAAACTGGATTTGGAAGGACCAATGTGAGAATTGGATTTTGATGAAGGATTTTGATGGAGGACCAGCATTAGACTGGATTTGAAAGGACCAATGTGAGAATTGGATTTTATGAAGGACCAGTGTTAGACTGGATTTGGAAGGACCATTATAGAAGACTATGCTGCTTCTATGAATAGTTTCAGGATTATCCCTTATCCCAAACGGAAAATTCAGGTTTATCCCTTAACCTGAAGGGGAAAAGAAGGAATTTTGAAGAGAATAAACCTAAAGCTTGAAATTTGGAAGGGATTAGCCGGAAGGCTAGATTTTGGAAGAAGGTCCAATCCTGGCAGTTGGGTTTTTTGAAAAAAAGGAGAAGAATCCGAGTCGGAACTCAGATATAAAAAAGATGGATGGACCAACCCGAGAGGTGTGTTTTGAAAAAGAGAAGAGTCTGAGTCAGAACTCAGATATTTTAAAAAGATGAATGGACCAACCTGAGGGTTGGGTTTTGAAAAAGAGAAGAGTCTGAGTCGAAACTCAGATATTTAAAAAGATGGATAGACCAACCTGAGGGTTGGGTGTTTTGAAAAAGAGAGAAGGAAATCCGAGTCGGAACTCGGGTTTTTAAAAGAAATCTTTAATCAGAAGATTGAATTTTGAAAATTGCCAGTGCGAGGACCGGATCTTAGGATTGAGAATGACTAGTTCGAGGACTGAATTATTTGACTTGCAATGAAGAAAACCATCATAGTTAATTGTATGTGATCTGATTTTCAGAATTAACCCCTTATCCTGAATGGGGAAGAATAAAATTTGAGAAGAATTGATGAAAAGAGATAAAAATTGATGAAAGATTTGACAAAAATAAAGAGAAAAATCAGGGAAATTTATGAAAATTGTCTTGTAAAAGAATTCTCACATGTAGCATCGTTGCTCCTATGAGTGGTCTCAGGATTATCCCTTATCCTGAATGGGAGAAGAATAAAATTGACGAATTTGAAAAAAAAATTGATAAAAAGTCGATAAAGAATCAAAAGAATTGATAAAAAATGATAAAGAATCAATAAAATTGATAAAATTGATAAAGAATAAGAATTAATAAAGAATTGACAAAGATTGAAAAAGATCTGGTAAAAATTGGTAAAATTTGGTAGAAAATTTGAGGATATTTGGAAGACGATGAAAGACTTCAGGATTATCCCTTATCCTGAAGGAAGAAGGACCTCGCAAGAGGAGGTTCGTGTTTATCCTTTAACCTGAGCGGGAAATTCAAGTTTATCCCTTAACCTGAGTGGACAAAAGAATAAAGGAAATACCTCATTGAAAAGAGGTATCAGGTTTATCCCTTAACCTGAAAGGGTAGCTGAAAATAATAATTTAACAAGAAGAATTAATAAAAAATGGATGAAAAATCAATAAAATTGATAAAATTGATAAAGGTGAATAAAATTGATAAGAATGATAAAGATTGAAAAATTGATAAAAATTGAGGGAAAGAGTTTTGTTTGATCCTGCCTGCACGTGGGATCTTTATAATGAGATAAGAGTATTTATGAGAAAGTCATTTTTGGAAGGAGGATCAACCGAGAGTTGATCTTTTGAAGAAGAATCAACACGAGGGTTGATTTTGAAGAGAGATCATCATGAGGGTTGATTTTTTGAAAACAGTGGTTAAAAACCAATTTTGAAAAGGAGGATCAACGCACTGGTTGATTTTGAAAAAGATTGGACCAAAATTTTGAACCTTTGGTGATTATGACGAAGATTTTGCAGAAAATTTCACAATTTTGAAAAACCCTCATAGGTAATATCATTTCTCTCATGGATGATGTCGGGATTGTCCCTCATCTTGAAAAAAATAAAAATTTGATGACAAAGAGAATTTTTGAAGTGAAAAAGGTGTCCCAATATGGCAAAAGAAGTAAGAATTGAACACAAAGATATGAAGAAAATTGACATTCTCATTGATAAGCAAAAACTAAAAACAAGACTCGAATATTTACAAGTACGTAATAAAAGGATCACAAAAGACTGGGGCTTACTTGCCCCTACAAGATGACTGCTAGAAGAGAGAAAAATAGAGAAACTTTGGTATCATTTAGTTCTTGGAGTGGTCCGGGAAAGACTTGGTCAAGACAACGAGCTACTCCTCATCTTCGTCCTCTATCAAAAGATTTTTATCTATGCAGTCCTAGATGATGTTCTTGAGAACGAAGCAGTGTTCGATATCATGCCCCACTGCTCGGTGGAACTTGCAGAATTTGTCCTTCCATTTTCCCAGGGAGACCGGGGGATCAGCAACTCTCGAAAGTTTCATCATATCTTTGCTCAACATATACTCCAGAACTTGCTCGAGGGACTCTTCCAGAGCAGTGAATTGGCGGTCATAACCCCAACCTTCACATTTTATCTTTTCCTTCTGCTTGGCCGGAACTGGCTTGTCATTTTGCTTGAAGGGTTCCTCTCGTTGACCTGTCTGCTTGTTCTTGCTATCCTTGTTGCTACTGCCGCCAGAGGTGGTCGATGGTTGATATTTTGAAGATGATCTTTTTAAAACAATTATTTTCGATAAAACTTTGGAAAATCGTCAACCAAAAGTATAAAAACCGACTTTTCACAAATTGGTAAGTACGGGTCGAATCCTCAGGGAACAGGAATTAATCAAGATATTTCTGTAAAATTTAATTTATTAATTACAAATATCAATCTACAATTACAAAGCTAATACAACTACAATTAATCACTAAAATGAAAATAGAAAAGCAACTAAGTCTTCTGATCCACACCAAGGGTATTTCCATCTTTTCACCAATTATTCACTCTTTGCACTTGGACAATAACCCTGGATAATTATTATGATTTTCAACCTAAAAACAAGGGAAAATGCAGAGTTAGCAATTTATTCTAATAATGCAAGTTAAAAATGCAACTAAACCTAATTTTCAATCAATTAGCAACATAATTCCTAATTACACTAAAACAATTAATTAAAATATTAAACTAATTCAAAAATCAACTAATTTAATTCTAACAATGCTATATGATGCAGATGCAGCTTCTACAATGCTGAAAATACTGAAAACAGTCCTAAAATGCCGAAACTAAGAAAATTATGAAAATGCCCCTAACTAGTGTAAAATAGATTTCTGACCGGTTATCGGAAAACCACTGTTTGACAAGGCAAACGAGGTCCGATTTTCCCAAAAATTGTTCTGTTCTGTAACTGACAGATTAAACAATCTGAAAGTTTTTACGGAATGAAAAAACAATATTTGGAACTCCAGATATAAGCGTTTCAAAACTGGGAAAAATCAGGATATCAAAAGTCCCGAAATTTAAAAACCAGAAAAAGCGGTTTTCACAAAACGCTTAAAAATCAGACCAAACCAACTCGGATTGAGCTGAAATTTGGTCTGCAGTTAGCTAACACGTTGATAAAGTGAATAGAAAAAAAAAAATTAAAAACTCAGAATTTTTGCACATGAAATACTGACAGTGCGATGGAGCAAAAATCAGGTTTTTCTTTGAGTGCACTATTCACTTTATAAATCTATTTAAACACTACAAAATGCAAATTAAACCTAATGCAATCTAAATGACACTGAATGACAGTGTATATGCTGCTATTGAATGCACTGTTACTACATGAACTAAAGAATAATCGTAAATTGCAAACTATGACTAACACTATTAAATTAATGATGCGAATGCAACTAAGCTACTCAATGAAATGCACTTCCAATTAACTATGTTAAATACTAAATAACTACGAGTCAAATAAGCACAATGCACAACTCACACACACGAAACAAGTATAATTTACGCACACACTTCTACACTATAACTAAATCAAATAACTAAACTAATTAGTCTAAAATCAAAATAAATAACACCTAAATGAAATTAAATCCACTAAAGAACAAAGGCTGCGGGTTTAGGATAGGGTTAGGGTTAGGTTTACTCGGTTGACTCAACTAGGCTCGGTCTTAACTTGACTAGGTTCAGATTGACTTGGGTGAGCTCGGTTTGGGTTAGGCTAGGTTTTGACTTAGCTAAGGTCGGGTTGAGTTGACTCAATTAAGTTTGGTTTTGACTCGGTTAGGTGAGGCTATGTTAAGTAAACTCGGTTGACTCAAGCTTAGGTTAGGTTTGACTAGCCTCGAGTTGGGTAAGGTAGGCTCGGTTGACTCACCCTGGGTAGGAATAAGACTTGACTCGGTTACTCGACTAGGTTCGGTTGACTCGACTAGGTTTACACTAGGTCTTGACTTAGGTTGGGTCTTGGATCTAGGCTGGGTTTTGACTTAGCTACTTGGTCAACTAAGTTGACTAGGTTAGGTTAGACTCACTCAATGCTAATTAATAAATAAAAGAAAACGAAAATCAATAAAGGTATTTAATTTAAATCTAATACACGTCTTTCTTGAAACCGTAGCCTCTCACTTTGGGAATTCAATTAATTTTCAAAATCACTTTCCAAAGTTCACTTCGTAACTCCCTTCTAATAAATAATCAGAATTTAATGATTTCTTTAAATACTCCACACGATTTTTGAAAAATCAATTCTTTCCAAGAAAAAGTTTCCAAACTTTAAGTCATTAATGGCCCTCCTTCTAAAAAAACATCAAGACTAAAGGAAAGTTATTCTAGGCTAAGGAATTTAAACTTACCTAGGGTAATGAAAAGACCTAGATGGAAAAATACAAATTTCTAAGCTAAGTAAATGAGCTATATCTAATTCAAGACTTACCTACCTAATTGGAATCCTAAAAACGTCTAAGGCATTAAACACTTAATGCATTGAATGTAGACACCCTAATGACTCTACCTACTTACAATTAAGTCCTACCTAAAATAGCCTAGAGCTCAATTGGAGCTATAATGGCTGCCGCCCCTCCTTGGGGAAGAAGAAGACTAAAAAAAAATTCGATTTACACTAAAAATAAAATTTTCACTAACTAAGAAAAACAAATGCAAAAATCAAACAAGACTCACCACGATAAAAACAAATCTAAATCAAAACTTGATTAGAAATAACTAATTTAAACTAATGATAGCATAAACAAGATGTATAACATGCTGGAAATCCTAAAAACACCGAAAACATCAAATTATATAAACGACTATGCTAATGAACAAAGCATGGAACATTAAAAATGCTAAATCTATTTCTAATATACTATCTAACTTCAATAAACATGAATGAATAATTTATATGATTGAAAAAACTAAATTAAACATCAAACATGCAGCTAGCTAAATAACCACTACAATCAAGAACACCAAAACACTCGATTTTTGTATTTTTTTTCAATAGACACAAAACACAAAAACACAAAATGATTAAAACGATTATTTAGAACAATCCTAAAATGCTAAACTCTACCACAACACACTTTGCAACGCTGTAAAATCAACAAAAGATGCAGACATGCAGCATGAAGTAGAAGATTACTCGCACATCACGAACTTCCTAAACACAAGGATCGGCTAGAAGTAGTCTAGCCGATATAATTTTTTTTTTTATATTCAAACAATGCTCAATCACAACCAACGACTACACTAAATCAAAATGAACTTTTTTGACATTTTTCTGTAAAAACAACTTACTGAAACACGCTGGACAGAATAAAAATAAAATAAAAGAAATCGGCTAGATGAGGATCTAGCCGATTTTCACAATTTGAGTGAAAAATCTTTAAAAATCAAAAGACAAACGAATCAAGCAATGACTCAAACCTAATCTAACGTGCTGGTCTGTGCACGGGGTCTATGCTAAGGTTGAAAACAAGAAGAAAAACAAGAAACACATAGAAAAATAATAAAATAAAATCAAACACACAATTTCGGTTTTAGCTAAAAGAGAAGGGAGAAGAAGACCTACCTCTTGGGTGATCCGACGACCGGGGGGATGAAGAAGAGCGGACCGTGGCTTGATCTTGACGTCCCAAACGGTTCGAGAATGCTGGACTTCACCAAAAACAGCACTTTTGCAGCTGCTACACGTTGGAGATCCACCGAAGATGGAGTATGTGCCGATTCTCGATCGGAGGGTGTAGAAAACCGGATGGAGGTAGGGCCGGCTCACCATGTTGGTGTGTTTTGCACTCCCACACAAGGTTAGTAGTCTCCACCTCTGCTACACCTGCAAAAACACAGAAAAATGGTGAAAACACAGCAAGGAAAAAGGAAGAAACGGATAGAAATCACAAGAGAGATCGAAATATGCTTGGAAACCAAGCATGAACCAGTCTTCAATGGCCAAAACGTGGGAGAATGGAGGAGAAGGAGGTGCTGGAGCTAGAGGCACTGCAGGGGGCGTCAATCCAAGCCAAAGACTCCTAGGGTTCCTCTAAAAAATCTATTTATACTTTTTTGGAATTTCAAAAACAGGGTTAAAAAAAACTATTTTGCTAGGCGCCACTTTCTGGGGGGGTTTCTGCAAAACTTTTTGAAATGGATATGGATATGTGTGTGGGTTGGATTTTAGACTTTCTAAAGGTTGATCCAAGGTCCAAACAGCCTAATTGGGTCGGATATGGATCTGATCCACCTTGAAATCCGTGCCCAAACACTGAAATAGCCATAACTCTCTCATTTTAACTCTGATTTTTTTGAAATTCGAACCATAACCCCTTACTATCAAAATACATCTAAACATGGGTTTAAAACCTTAAACTTATTACAAAATGCATGAAAAATTTGTTAACATGATGTGCATTTCATGCATTATCAAATACCCTCATGCTTGAATGTTTGTTAGTCCCTTAACAAACCCTAATTATGCTATGCAATAGAGACAAGAAATGCTAAATATGAATGCAACTACACTAACTCACTTTCGTAGGAATCACAGTTGCATTTAGCGTATGCAACAAGCCCTTTAAACCCCTGGCTTACACCAGTGGACGAGTAAGGTCTCGTGAGGGTTTGCAGAGATGCTACCCACAAACATCAATGAAATGCAAGGATGATTTTTTTTTTCAAAAATATGAGGCTCTTAAGAAAGCAGTTGGAACAAATATTTCATGTAATTGACATTCTCAAAACAAGTTTAAAAATCTCATGCCACCACAGTAAAAATTCTTTTTCCTTCACTTTTCTAATATTGTAGCTATTTTATGATTTTTCTCAGAAAGTCAAGTATTCTCATGTTTTACTCATTTATTCTCACTTGTATATTTTCTGCACAGTAATACACATATATACCTAAGCAATGAAATTTTTCTCATTCAATACATTCTTTTTCTTTCATTTTCTCTCTTTTTTTTTCAACTTTATTCTCTTGAGCATTCTTCTCACATGAGCACTATTTCGAATAGTCAGTTTTCGTGACCCGTGTAGCGAGCTTTGGGTCAGTGACTCCCAGGCTGGCCAACCTTAGGGCACTAGATACAAAGTATCCCTCGGACTTAATTGCTCGAGTCACTAGACCTTCTATTCTAATAGTTTACGTATAGTCTTCCTCTCATCATGTGCAATGTCTCTATCTCTTAGGCTTTCTATGCAGTCCATGTAACAAGCTTTCGAACTGGTGGCTCCCAAACCAGCTGGCTTTGGGGCACCAAGTGTAAAACAACCTTCAGATTCTACTTACTCGAACTACAAAGGCCACAGATATCAACTAGACAAGAAGATGATCTCCTTCGTTATCCTTTTCGTTAAGAGACTCAAACACTTCATCTCGTGTCTAAGTTTCACTACTAGGATTCACGAAGACATCAACAACTAAACGTGGCTCTATTCTTTTAACTCATTTTTCTAAAACATCTTTCCATTGCTTATTTCTTTCACAAAACATATTGTGCATACTTATACTAAAGTGATTCAAAATTTTCTAACAATCAAATACTATCTTTTTTTTTAATTTTCTCATAAATAACTACTCTAGTCGAATTAGTTCAGAAAAAAAAATTTACATGGGGCTTAAAAATTTCTAAACTGTTAGATTATGCCAAAAACAATCATATATGCCTTTTTTAATTACCAGTCATAAAAAAATTTTGAAATATTTGTGTGCATGCATCTAAACCACCCCCCCATGCTTGAATGACACTGTCCCTAGTGGCATACAAAATATAAGTAAAAATGCAATGTAAATGCACAGTAAAAGACCATAAGATGAATATGGGAGAAAGGATAGATACAACCTGATCTGCTCTGAGCTTCAGAATTTGAATTTCATATGATCTTTGAAAGCTCTGCTCTGTACCTGGTAACTGATACACTAAATGTTAGATTCATTTTGCATAGATCAAAAACAAATGTCAGCACAATTGAGATAAAATACTGAATAAAGAAAAATACTGAAATGAAAAACAAACTAATGTACATATGATACATCCCTCTGGTCGAATCCTCATGCCTTCGTGAGATGCACTATCTCACACTCACCATCCTGCAAGGCATCTGAAATGAAAGGCTTCAGTCTTTGCCCATTTACCTTGAATGTACCTTGGGTCATAGGATCGAATAATGTCACTGCTACATGGGGAAATACTTCTTTCACAATGTACGGACCTGTCCATCTCGATCTCAACTTCCCTGGGAATAAATGCAAACGAGAATTGTATAGCCACACTTTCTGATCTGGCTCAAACACTTTCCTGACAATATGCTTATCATGAATTGCTTTCGTGCGAGCTTTGTATAATTTGGCATTCTCATACGCATCATTCCTGAGTTCCTCTAATTCTGAGAGTTGGAGTGCTCTCTCTTTGCCAGCCTGGGTGAGGTCAAAATTCAATTTCTTGATAGCCCAATACGCTCTATGCTCTAGCTCGACAGGCAGATGGCATGCTTTCCCGAATACAAGGCGATACGAGGACATGCCAATGGGAGTCTTAAATGCAGTTCTATATGCCTGGGACCAATCCTTGCGGTCCGGGCGAACTCTTTTTTCTAAAATTTGCTTAATCTCCTTATTGGACACTTCAACCTGTCCACTAGTATGCGGCTGATACGGCGTGGTGAATGTATGATTGACAGAATATCTTCTCAACAGAAAAGCTATCTGTACATTCCTAAAATGCTTGCCACCATCGCTAATCATCGCACGTGGCACACCAAAATGACTGAAAATGTTGTGCTTAATAAACTTAAGCACTACTCTATGATCATTGGTCTTGGTTGCCACAGCCTCGACCCACTTGGACACATAATCTACCACCACAAGAATGTATAAATTTCTGAATGAAGGCGGAAATGGTCCCATGAAATCAATACCCCACACATCAAAAATATCGACTATCAAAATCGGAAGCAAGGGCATCATGTCCCTCTTGGACATGTTCCCAATCTGCTGACATCGAATACAACGCCTACAGAACTCATGAGCATCCCTGTGGAGTGTAGGCCAATAAAATCCCGACTGCAAAACCTTTGCAGCCGTCATCCTACTACTAAAATGCCCTCCACAGGCTAACGAATGGGAAAAACTAAGAATGAACTGGTACTCCTCTTCCGGAACACATCTCCTAATGATCTGATCTGCACAGTATTTGAACAACTCAGGTTCATCCCAATAATAATGCCTCACCTGAGATAGGAATCTCTCACGCTCATTCTTGTTCCAATGCTCAGGTATCTGCCTCGAAACCAGATAGTTCACAATATCTGCAAACCAGGGTAACTGCGATGTCCAAACTGTCATGATTTGCTCCTCGGGGAAAGAATCACTGATCGGCCTCTGATCCTGCATGGTCTCCACGATCAGTCTGGAAAGATGGTCTGCTACTACATTTTCGCTTTCCTTCTTATCTCGAATCTCAAGATCAAACTCTTGTAGTAGTAGAACCCAACGAATCAATCTCAGTTTGGTGTCTTTCTTATTCAACAGATATTTCAATGCAGCATGGTCAGAATAGACAACCACCTTTGAACCGAGTAAATAGGACCTAAATTTGTCCAATGCGAAAACTACTGTAAGTAGCTCCTTCTCTGTCGTAGTATAATTCATTTGAGCATCAGACAGAGTTCTACTCGCATAGTAGATCACATAGGGCTTCTTATCAATGCGTTGTTCTAAAATAGCTCCCATAGCATAATCAGATGCATCACAATAATCTCAAATGGGAGAGTCCAATCCGGAGGTCTCAAGATAGGTGCAGTAATCAAGGCCTTTTTGAGAATCTCAAAGGCCTTCATACAATCCTCGCTGAAATCAAAGGGTTGGTCTTTCTCCAATAAAGTACACAGCGGTCGCGAGATTTTACTGAAATCTTTTATGAACCGCCTATAAAATCCCACATGCCCTAAAAATGACCGAATCTGCCTCACAGAGGTGGGTGGAGTCAAACGGGAAATGGATTTCACCTTCGCTCTGTCAACCTCAATGCCTCGCTTGGACACAATGTGTCCAAGCACAATCCCCTCTTGGACCATAAAATGGCTCTTTTCCCAACTCAGGACAAGATTTGTCTCCACACACCTACTCAGTACTCGAGTAAGTTTTTGGAGGCAATCTTCAAAAGAAGAGCCATAAGCTGAAAAATCGTCCATGAAAACTTTCATCACATCATCTATCATGTCTGAGAAGATAGCAAGCATGCACCTCTGAAAAGTGGTCGGGGCATTACAGAGCCCAAACGGCATACGTCTAAACGCGAAGGTGCCATAAGGACATGTAAATGTAGTCTTCTCCTGGTCGTCAGGATGGACAACTACTTGATTGTATCCTGAATATCTATCTAGAAAGCAGTAATAGCTCTGTCCTGCGAGCCTTTCTAACATCTGATCAATGAATGGCAATGGGAAATGATCTTTCCTAGTTGCCACATTCAGCTTCCAATAATCTATACAGACTCGCCATCCTGTGGTGGTTCTCATCGGAATTCTCTCACCCTTCTCGTTCTCGACCACAGTGAGTCCTGACTTCTTCGGCACAACCTGAATTGGATTGACCCACTGACTATCAGAAATAGGGTAAATGATTCCGGCATCCAACCACTTCACCACCTCGTTCTTCACCACTTCCTTCATGTTGGGATTTAGCCTTCTCTGCATATCCCTAACTGGCTTGACTTCCTCATTACAATGGATTATATGCATACAGAATGAAGGATCAATCCCCTTCAGATCAGCAACTCCCCAGCCAATCGCTGCCTTGTGCTCTCGAAGAATAGTCAACAATCTCTGCTCCTGCTCCTCAGTGAGCAGGGATGAGATGATCACAGGCAGAGTCTTATCATCTCTGAGATAAGCATACTTGAGTGAATCCGGTAAGGGTTTCAACTCGAGTTTCGGAGGTGACTCGATCGAGGATTTGGCGGGGGTCTCCGCAAGTGGTGGAAGAGTCTCAATGATAGTTCCCACAGGTAATCTCTCTGACGCCACTCTAGACACATCTACGCTATCTATACAATTATTCTTCTCTACATGGTACAAATCTAAAGAATCCTCAGTAATATACAACTCGGGCTGCTCTTCCACTAACTCATGTGCAATATCTACATGAAAGCAGTCCATGTCTCCCGCTGGTCCCATCGCGGCATTGAAAATATTCAGCTTGACCTTCCTATTGCCGAATAAGAGATCCATGGCTCCGGTCCTACAGTTGATGCACGCATTGGCAGTCGCCAAGAATGGTTTGCCCAAAATAATCGAAGTCTGGTGCTGGCTGTCTACTCCTTCCATATCAAGAATAATGAAATTGGCTGGGAAATAAAAGTCATCTACCTTAACTAGCACGTCCTCCAAGACACCTCTCGGTACCTTGACAGAACGATCTGCCAGTTGAAGTGTAATAGGAGTCAATCTCATCTCTCCTAGCCCGAAAGAATCAAAGAAATATCCGGGCAGAATGTTCACGCTTGCTCTAAGATCGAGCAAAGTGCGTTCTATCCGGATGTTCCCTATAGTACAAGCAATGATCGGGGCTCCAGAGTCCTTGAGCTTTGGTGGTGTCTGATGCTGAAGTACTGAACTCACCTGCTTAGTAAGATGGACCCTGTTAGGAACTCTCTCTCTAGATTTACGCTTCTGCGTACATAGCTCCTTCAGGAATTTGGCATATGCCGGCACCTGCTGAATCTCATTAAGCAAATGTAAGTTGATCTGCACATGCTTGAATATGTCAAGCATGTCCTGGATCTTCGCACCCTGCTTCCCTCTAAACCCGGGAGACTCTAATGCTTTGGGATAGGGTGGTGGGGGAATATACTCTGTTGGCTCCTCCTCTTTGTGAGAGGGCTCACTCCTATCCTTCTTCTGTACTGAGACTGAAGATGATGATGATGATGATAATGAAGATGATGATGGGGATGGGGATGATAATGATGGTTGAGCCGACGTAGGTGAAACAATGGTCTCTGGCTCCTCTGTCCTCTCTCTACTCTCTCGCTCTCTGCTCTCGACGTGATACTCACGTCCACTTTTCAGGGCCATAACAGATTTGGCCTGCTGTTGTGTCTCAGTATGAAACAGGCCTCCAGTCATCTGGTCCTTGCCCTTCGGGTTCATGACAGCCTGACTCGGCAATGTACCATCAGGTCTCCTACTAATAGCCTCAGCTAACTGTCCTATTTGCGACTCTAACTTCGCAATGGACTGTGTATGTGAGCTCAATATCTGGCTACACTTCTCAAAGGCGTTCTGATTAGAGGTTTTCACCTCTTGGAATGCCTGGAGAAGTCACTCCTCAAAAGATGTCTGCGGGGCAGACTCCTGCTGAATCAGGGGAGTGACTGAAGAAGAAGACTGAGAATAGCTCGACCTCTGGAATGGCTGAGTAAAAGATGGCTGCCGAGCTGGCTGAGAGGATGTAGGCATCTGCATGGAAGACTGTGGATTCTTCCATGAAAAATTGGGATGGTTACGCCAACCCGGATTATATGTCGATGAAAATGGGTTATTCGGCGGTCTGACGTAACCCTGAGCTGCCTGAACTTATTCTTGAACAAATTCAGGATACTGAACTGCCGACGGGCACTCAGTGATATCGTGTGCCGAACTGGCACACAGAGTACACACCTGCTGTGTAGTGGGTGGTCCTGAGAGAAGCTGGTCCAGCTTCTGAGCAATCATGTCTACCTTGCACTGTAGTGCAGTAGATGGACCAATCTCAAGAACACCAGCTTTCTTCTGAATGCTGGGTGTGGCTCTATCTGAATGAGAGCTCGAAGCATGGTGTAGGGAATTCTCGGCCAAAGTATCAAATAACCTCCATGCATCGTCCTCGCTCTTTAGCATGAATGTTCCTCCGCATGAAGAGTCGATCATCTGACGATTCTTGTCAGACAATCCATCGTAGAAGCTCTGCACCAGTTGCCATTTTGGCACCTGATGATGGGGACATTTCCTGAGGAGATCCTTCATTCTCTCCCAGGTCTCATGAAAGTGCTCACCATCTAGCTCTGAGAAGCTAGTGATGGCTCTACGGTATTGGTTCGTACGACCAATGGGAAAGTATTTCCGAAGAAACTCCTGCTGCAACTGATCCCATGACTCTATTTCTACATAATCTAAGGACTTTAGCCAATACTTGGCTTTGCCCTTCAATGAGAAAGGGAATAGAGTCAACCTCAAAGCGTCATCATCGAAATTCTGTATCTTTACCGTAGAACAGATTTCGAAGAATTCATCTAAACGCCGGTAGGGATCCTCATGACTAAGGCCATAAAAAGATGGGAGCATCTGAATAATGCTGGCCTTAATCTCATAATGCGGTGCTCCTACATCGGGTCTCCGAATGCAGGATGCCTGAACATAGTCTGTGGGAATGAAGTATTCCCGCAGAGGACGTGGATGAACTGGGGGTGGAGGTGGAGGATCCATGTCAGTCATTGTTGTCGAACTTCGATGAGAATGTAAAATTCTCTCTCGGTTGTCAACAAATAGATGTAATGGTGTTCCTAGACCTCGTCGACCCTGCATACACTGATACTAAGACCAGATGTAAGCAAACGACCTAAATCTAAATCTAAACTAACACAGGTACTAAAATGTAAATAAAACAAATAACAGTAACTAAAAAAAACAGATATGCTATCTATCTATGTCAGAATTCTATAACTAACTAAATAAATAAAAAAGTAACTATTCTAAAATACTAAAAAATAAATACAGGAAATCACAAACTAAGTTTTTCTAAAACCCACTTGTCTAATCGCTCCTTGCAGAATGAAAAATTAAGTGAATCCTAGAAAGAACAGTACGTGAATCCTATATTTACTAACTATGTTAATCCTATATTCACTTACTAATCCTACTAACTAAAAATAAAATAATTAATTAACTAACTAAAACAAATTAATAAATCAAACTCTAAGAAATAAAGTGATTAATTCGCCGTTCCCCGGCAACGGCGCCAAAATTTGGTTGATATTTTGAAGATGATCTTTTTAAAACAATTATTTTCGATAAAACTTTGGAAAATTGTCAACCAAAAGTATAAAAACCAACTTTTCACAAATTGGTAAGTACGAGTCGAATCCTCAGGGAACAGGAATTAATCAAGATATTTCTGTAAAATTTAATTTATTAATTACAAATATCAATCTACAATTACAAAGCTAATACAACTACAATTAATCACTAAAATGAAAATAGAAAAGCAACTAAGTCTTCTGATCCACACCAAGGGTATTTCCGTCTTTTCACCAATTATTCACTCTTCGCACTTGGACAATAACCCTGAATAATTATTATGCTTTTCAACCTAAAAACAAAGGAAAATGCAGAGTTAGCAATTTATTCTAATAATGTAAGTTAAAAATGCAACTAAACCTAATTTTCAAGCAATTAGCAACATAATTCCTAATTACACTAAAACAATTAATTAAAATATTAAACTAATTCAAAAATCAACTAATTTAATTCTAACAATGCTATATGATGCAGATGCAGCTTCTACAATGCTGAAAATACTGAAAACAGTCCTAAAATGTCGAAACTAAGAAAATTACGAAAATGCCCCTAACTAGTGTAAAATAGATTTCTGACCGGTTATCGGAAAACTACTGTTTGACAGGGCAAACAAGGTCCGATTTTCCCGAATCTTATTCTGCTCTGTAACTGACAGATTAAATAATCTGACAGTTTTTACAGAATGAAAAAACGATATCTGGAACTCCAGATATAAGCGTTTCAAAACTGGGAAAAATCAGGATATCGAAAGTCCCAAAATTTAAAAACCAGAAAAAAGCGGTTTTCAGAAAACGCTTAAAAATCAGACCAAACCAACTTGGATTGAGCTGAAATTTGGTCTGCAGTTAGCTAACACGTTGATAAAGTGAATAGAAAAAGAATTTTCTAAAAACTCAAAATTTTTGCACATGAAATACTAACAGTGCGATGGAGCAAAAATCAGGTTTTTCTTTGAGTGCACTATTCACTTTATAAATCTATTTAAACACTACAAAATGCAAATTAAACCTAATGCAATCTAAATGGCACTGAATGACAGTGTATATGCTTCTATTGAATGCACTGTTACTACATGAACTAAAGAATAATCGTAAATTGCAAACTATGACTAACACTATTAAATTAATGATGTGAATGCAACTAAGCTACTCAATGAAATGCACTTCCAATTAACTATGTTAAATACTAAATAACTACGAGTCAAATAAGCACAATGCATAACTCACACACACAAAACAAGTACAATTTACGCACACACTTCTACACTATAACTAAATCAAATAACTAAACTAATTAGTCTAAAATCAAAATAAATAACACCTAAATGAAATTAAATCCACTAAAGAACAAAGGCTGCGGGTTTAGGATAGGGTTAGGGTTAGGTTTACTCGGTTGACTCAACTAGGCTCGGTCTTAACTTGACTAGGTTCGGATTGACTTGGGTGAGCTCGGTTTGGGTTAGGCTAGGTTTTGACTTAGCTAAGGTCGGGTTGAGTTGACTCAATTAAGTTTGGTTTTGACTCGGTTAGGTGAGGTTATGTTAAGTAAACTCGGTTGACTCAAGCTTAGGTTAGGTTTGACTAGGCTCGAGTTGGGTAAGGTAGGCTCGGTTGACTCACCCTGGGTAGGAATAAGACTTGATTGGGTTACTCGACTAGGTTCGGTTGACTCGACTAGGTTTAGACTAGGTCTTGACTTAGGTTGGGTCTTGGATCTAGGCTGGGTTTTGACTTAGCTACTTGGTCAACTAAGTTGACTAGGTTAGGTTAGACTGACTCAATGCTAATTAATAAATAAAAGAAAACGAAAATCAATAAAAGTATTTAATTTAAATCTAATACACGTCTAACTAAGAATTAATTAACTAATAAAGACAACCTACCTAATTGTTGACTAAATTACTAACCTAACTTAACTACACGATTTTTTTAAAACCTAAACTAAGGCCACTATGAATAAATTAATTAGGCCCTAATCTAATTTAATTCACTAAGGAAGGTTAAATAAAAGGAAGGAAAGGTGCATTAATGACTTTTAAAAATTTGGAATATCAAAAACCGTCCAACCCAATTAGGAATGGCATTAAAATGCAACTTGGGAAGTGGAAACGTCCAGCCAAGAGAACCCCACGGATTTGGTTTTCCAAACAAGAATTAAAAGCACTTATTTCTTTCTTGAAACTGTAGCCTCTCACTTTGGGAATTCAATTAATTTTCAAAATCACTTTCCAAAGTTCACTTCGTAACTCCCTTCTAATAAATAATCGGAATTTAATGCTTTCTTTAAATACTCCACACGATTTTTGAAAAATAAATTTTTTCCAAGAAAAAGTTTCCAAACTTTAAGTCATTAATGGCCCTCCTTCTAAAAAAACGTCAAGACTAAAGAAAAGTTATTCTAGGCTAAGGAATTTAAACTTACCTAGGGTAATGAAAAGACCTAGATGAAAAAATATGAATTTCTAAGCTAAGTAAATGAGCTATATCTAATTCAAGACTTACCTACCTAATTGGAATCCTAAAAACGTCTAAGGCATTAAACACTTAATGCATTGAATGTAGACACCCTAATGACTCTATCTACTTACAATTAAGTCCTACCTAAAATAACCTAGAGCTCAATTGGAGCTCTAATGGCTGCCGCCCCTCCTTGGGGAAGAAGAAGACTAAAAAAAAAATTTGATTTACACTAAAAATAAAATTTTCACTAACTAAGAAAAACAAATGCAAAAATCAAACAAGACTCACCACGATAAAAACAAATCTAAATCAAAACTTTATTAGAAATAACTAATTTCAACTAATGATAGCATAAACAAGATGTATAACATGCTGAAAATCCTAAAAACACCAAAAACATCAAATTATATAAACGACTATGCTAATGAACAAAGCATGGAACATTAAAAATGCTAAATCTATTTCTAATATACTATCTAACTTCAATAAACATGAATGAATAATTTATATGATTGAAAAAACTAAATTAAACATCAAACATGCAGCTAGCTGAATAACCACTACAATCAAGAACACCAAAACACTCGATTTTTGTATTTTTTTTCAATAGACACAAAACACAAAAACACAAAATGATTAAAACGATTATTTAGAACAATCCTAAAATGCTAAACTCTACCACAACACACTTTGCAACGCTGTAAAATCAACAAAAGATGCAGACATGCAGCATGAAGTAGAAGATTACTCGCACATCACGAACTTCCTAAACACAAGGATCGGCTAGAAGTAGTCTAGCCGATATAATTTTTTTTTTTATATTCAAACAATGCTCAATCACAACCAACGACTACACTAAATCAAAATGAACTTTTTTGACATTTTTCTGTAAAAACAACTTACTGAAACACGCTGGACAGAATAAAAATAAAATAAAAGAAATCGGCTAGATGAGGATCTAGCCGATTTTCACAATTTGAGTGAAAAATCTTTAAAAATCAAAAGACAAACGAATCAAGCAATGACTCAAACCTAATCTAACGTGCTGGTCTGTGCACGGGGTCTATGCTAAGGTTGAAAACAAGAAGAAAAACAAGAAACACATAGAAAAATAATAAAATAAAATCAAACACACAATTTCGGTTTTAGCTAAAAGAGAAGGGAGAAGAAGACCTACCTCTTGGGTGATCCGACGACCGGGGGGATGAAGAAGAGCGGACCGTGGCTTGATCTTGACGTCCCAAACGGTTCGAGAATGCTGGACTTCACCAAAAACAGCACTTTTGCAGCTGCTACACGTTGGAGATCCACCGAAGATGGAGTATGTTCCGATTCTCGATCGCAGGGTGTAGAAAACCGGATGGAGGTAGGGCCGGCTCACCTTGTTGGTGTGTTTTGCACTCCTACACAAGGTTAGTAGTCTCCACCTATGCTACATCTGCAAAAAACACAGAAAAATGGTGAAAACACAGCAAGGAAAAAGGAAGAAACAGATAGAAATCACAAGAGAGATCGAAATATGCTTGGAAACCAAGCATGAACCGGTCTTCAATGGCCAAAACGTGGGAGAATGGAGGGGAAGAAGGTGCTGGAGATAGAGGCACTGCAGGGGGCATCAATCCAAGCCAAGGACACCTAGGGTTCCTCTAAAAAATCTATTTATACTTTTTTGGAATTTCAGAAACAGGGTTAAAAAAAACTATTTTGCTAGGCGTCACTTTATGGGGGGTTTTCTGCAAAACTTTTTGAAATGGATATGGATATGCGTGTGGGTTGGATTTTAGACTTTCTAAAGGTTGATCCAAGGTCCAAACAGCCTAATTGGGTCGGATATGGATCCGATCCACCTCGAAATCCGGTCTCAAACACTGAAATAGCCATAACTCTCTCATTTTAACTCTGATTTTTCTGAAATTCGAACCATAACCCCTTACTATCAAAATACATCTAAACATGGGTTTAAAACCTTAAACTTGTTACAAAATGCATGAAAAACCTGTTAACATGATGTGCATTTCATGCATCATCAGTCGAGAGGTATAATTCGCCTTCTTTTTGGGGTCTTGACAGCTCTTAATGAGAGTGATGCCCTCATACATCCCATTTTCCATCCCTATCTCGAGCCACTCAGCTTGTTCAATAAGTTCTATGAATGATTTTGATGGGTAGATGGAAATAAGGCTTTTGAGAGGCTGAGAAATTGTTCAAGATGACTTGGAGCGCGTGCTCCTCTGAGATGGTGGTTCTCATTTTGTTGCATGTATCTCTCCACCTCTGAATAAAACCTACGACCTTCTCTTTGTTCTCTTGTCTTAGATTGTACAAATGATTGAGGGTCGGCAATGCTTCAGTATTGAACATGAACCGTTCCACAAACAGGTTAACGACTTTCTCAAAATCTCGCAACTCAACGGGATTTATGTGTTTTGCGTACCATTTTGATGTTGTGCCTTTGAGACTGCGCGGGAAGCACAAGAAAAGAGCACGGTTATCTTCACTGAATCTGGCACACTCTGCGAAGAACATTGCAAGATGAGCCTGTTTGGGTTGCCGGATCCATCAAATTTAATGAATTTTTTGAGGAGGTCTTCCAAGCTGTTGTCCCCATCTAGACCGAGGTTGAAGTCTTGCCTGGTATACACTTTCTTTCCCTTATCTCGAATCTGCAGATCTTTGACCATCTTAGTCAATACTTGAATTGAATCTTCTTTCGGGACCCCCTCTCTAGGCTTGTTCACTGACTCAGGCTCTTCCGCCACCTTCTTGGGTTGTCGCAGATGTTTTGGGACGAACACGAACTGTTCTTCTTCGGAATCCTCCTCCGTCGATTCTGTATCCTAAGAAGTGTTGTCCTGCTGAGCTTTCTTCTTGTTGATCCTGACATGCTTTTTCACAGGCTTTCTCTTGATCTTGTTCTTGGAGGATGTTTTCTTTGAATCTGCCCCAGCTTGTTTGGACATCATTTTTGCCATCATCTTTTGAAATATTTTGTACATTGCTGGATCGACATCATCCTCATCTGAATCATGTTTCCGAGATAATGTGGGAGAGTTCACTTCCTCCACCTCACTGTCATCGTGCTGCTGAGCTGCCCTCCTTTCTGGTCTTGTTTAAACCATGATAAAAAGCCTGATGTTTGCTGAAGAATAAAGGAAGGGTTCAATTTTTGGAGAATTTTTGGGAAAAGAGATGATGAAAGAGATTTTAAAATATTCGAGAAGAGATCTCTTGATAAAAGAGATCTTGGATGAGAAAATAGAATTTTTGAAGGTATATCTGACGATGGATGACAAGACCTGAATAGTTTGAAAAATTACAGGCAGGATAAAAAAGAATTTAAATAAATCAGAATAAAAGAAGAAAATACGCCTGGACCTTTTAAAAGATAGAGAAAAAAAACTTAAAAGAATGTCCAGGGTTTAAGAAATTTATGAAAGAATAAAGAAATGAAAATATACAATCCTGGATTTGAGAAAATAAAAGAATTTTTGTGAAATAAACATCCAGGGTTTTTGAAAAATAAGAATTTTCAAGATAATATTCACAAAAGAATCAAATTATACAAGCAATGATGCATATAATAGCACTCCCTAGAAGTTGACTCTAAATGCAATATTTGAAAAGGTTCGTAGGACCTTAATCTTAACTCTAAAGGTTCAGGTCATCTGATGCTAGTCAAGATATGCCGATATACTCAAGCCGAAGCTCGAAGTACGTGGCATAAGAATATTTCTCCGGTTCTAAGGTAATGGCTTCCCAACATCCTTGAGCACCTACCGATATACCTCGGACTATGGCCCTTAGGTACATGGTAGGGGGGCACTAACCCAAATAAGTGGTCCAGTTGTGAGGCTTTCTCTCAAACTATGGTTCAGTGAGACAGCCCAGCAACGTGAAGACCGGGACAATATAGGTAGGGATGTTTTTCAAAAACATGTTTAACATGCAAAAAATTAGATGTCTTTAATGAAAGTCCTAAAGAGATAGATTTAAAATGAAGAGAAGCACACACTTGCATACATTGTTTGCATTCAATCCCTAGAATTGAGGAGAGTTGTATTTCAGACCTAAGTCTAAGTGAACATGAATAGATCTCCTCAATATGGTCCTACCAAACCATACCTAAACCCTATATGCATTATGTCAGCTTGGACAGAGTCTAGGCTTCTAAGGTTTGCATGAAAATGAAGCTGACATTTGAAGAATAAAGATTTAGATAATATCAAAGCAAAGCAAAGGCATAGATTCAACCGGACGACGACGAGTCCCATCACGGTCGCCAAAACTGTGATCATCGCAAAATTTTTCCTCTCTTGGTATTTCTCTTTCTTCCTCCTCTTTTCCTTTCTAGCCTCTATTTCTCCTTTTTGAAGAGAGAAATGAAAAGACAGAAAAGAAGAGAAAAGAGAAAAGAAAAGAAAGAAGAGAGAGGAACTCTTTTGCGAAGGTCTCACTTGACCTTAATTTTTGAAAAGATTTAAAAAAAGATTACTCGCCTCCGTTTTTGAAATATTTGCGGGAAAAATTGGGAGACGGAGCTCGCTCGTCGGTACGAGGTTTGACCGTTCCTGGCGCCTTTACCAGAGGTAATCGAACCAAGGATCGAATTTATGCCTTTTTGCTTTGCCTTAATATTGTCTAAGAATTTATTCTAAGTCTAAAGATGCACAAGGAATCATGCTTGTGTAAATGCAAAAGATGTATGCTCTTTTGAGAAGAATTTGGAAATTTTATCCAAGTTATTTTGAAATTATGAAGAAATATGATGGGGAAATGGTTTTTGAAAGTTGAAGACGGACTTGGAGGAGTTAGATTTTCTAACTTAAGATTTAGAATAGATCTTGAGTTTTGAAATAATCAAAGATTGAGATGAATATGAATTTTGAAGAGGGGAGTTTTAGGAAATAAAAATTGAAAGTTGAATATGGACTTCAAAAATGGATCTAGAATTGAGAGTCATGATGGAATTTGAAGATAGAGTGAAACTCTAGATTGAAAATTTGACATCAGAATGAAAGGTGGGAGAAATCTAGATGGGATTTGGAATTTAGAATTGGGTGTGAAACATGGAATCCATGATAAAATCGGATCCAAAATTCAGAATCTGAGATGGAATTGGATCTAGAATCTAAGATGGGATTTTGAAAAAGTAGAATTGGATCTAAAAATCTAGAGTCCTAGATAGAGTTGGATCCGAAGTCTGGAATCCAAGATGGAGTTGAATCTGGAATCTAGAATCCTAAAGGGGATTGGATCCAAAGTCTAGAATCCAGGATGGAGTTGAATCCGGAATCTAAAATCCTAAATGGAATTGGATTCGAATTATGAAATTTTAAACATGTATTTGGATTTCAAGATCTAAATTGGATTTAGATTGGGATCTTTAAAATATCCAATGTTGAAAAAGTGGAAAATCAGATTTTGAGAAATACGGAATTGAATTTGAGAATCCATATTGAATCCGAAATAGATTTAAGAAATTCCCATGGGATTTGAAGATAGGATTGGATTTCAAAAATTCAGATGAAACCTGGAATTGGATCTGAGAGATCTAAATTGACTTTTCAGATTGGAAAGGAAGGACAGAAAATGAAATTTGAATCAGGACATGAATCCGAAAACTGCAAAATTAAATTGAACTTTTGAATTTTGATCTGAAATGTTGAATTGAATTTGTATTTGATTTCTGAAGATGAATGTGGAATTTCAAAGTTTGAATCGAACTTTGAAATTCGATTTGAATAGGAAATTGAATTTTTGAAAAAAATGAATTTTAAAATTTCAAAGTCAAATTGGTCTTTGAAATTGAAATTTTAAAAAAATGAGACAGAATTGAGAAAAAGAATTTGAATTTATACATGAGAATTGATTTAAGAAATGAAGAAGGTATTTGAAGAATTATCTCAAAAATCACTTGAATTTTTAAAAAAAAGAATTTTGAAAATATGATGTAATTCTATCTTAGATGATAAAATGAATTAAAGAATTTTGAAATTGAATTTGAAAAGCATATTTCATTCTTTAAGTGAATTTAAAATAAGATTAAAGATATAATACATCCCTGACTATAGTCTTTGAATGTATTATATAATAATCATATTTAAATTCAAGTGAAGAATAAAACACATTTTTTTGTGCCTTTATAGAGTTTAAAATGAAATTAACTCTCAATATATCCTGACTATGGTCATTGATATATATCTTGAGTTAATTTTAAGCTAAACTCTAGTAAAGGAAGAAAATATTTGAAAACATGATGATTTTTGAAAAAGATCCAGTGTGGATCCAATATTATTGCATAAAAGATAAGAATCCTAAGCATTGCCCATATTTTGACTATGGCCATCAATGTGAGTCATTTGCTTAGGATTAATTACCTCTCATTAGAATGGTGCACGTGTCATTCGTGTTTCCCATTCGTGAATTTTTTGGAATAAAGAAGAAAAATGGTATGAAACAAGCAATTCTAGAAAATATGCATGCTCATACGTTCTATGCTAGTGCAAGAAATGTAAAATTCTCATTATAACATAGCTATTACAACCTTGGATTGAGTCTGAAATAATGAAATCCTAATCTAAAGAGGAAACCAACGTTTTCTACATATTTCCTGCAAAAACCGAGTTAGTACAAGGCAAAATAAAAGAATATGAAAACATCTTGTTGAAGACTCACATATACATAATCATGTCTAGATTGATGAGAAAATTCCATATGAAGATACCTATGTAACTCATCATGTTGATGAGATAATGAATGTGGGGATAGATATACAGTGCATCCTGTCAGTGAGAAGATATAGGTTAGAATGTGTATACAAGGTACTAGATCTAACTGGGATGCATATAGGATGCAATACGCAATGGGCTGGATGCAAGTACCAGGTGATGCTGGAGGTAAAAGGTGATGGTGGAGAAGTGAATTTGCAGGTGGACATACACAAGTGAAAATGTATAGGAAGCATGGAAGTAGTGAAAATGTAGTGGCAGGGTGGTGAAAACGCAAGAAACTGTAGGTATTGGATGGTGACAGTAGTGGGATGAAACTACTGTAATTGTGGTGGCGTTGTATTTACATGCAGGGGAAGGTACTGTATATTGTTGCACAGGTTATAGTGTAATGCAATATTACTGTACATTTATGAAGCAAGTGGGCATAGAGTCACTATGGTGGATGAGGCTACTGTGAGTGAAAGTGCAGTGTTATGCATAATAGTGCACAGGTGGGGTAGGTGAAGCAGTGACAACTGCAAGCAATGTGCATCGGTTGTGCACAGTGTATGGCTGTGAGATGCAAAAGCAAGATGTAGGGCTAAAGGGCACACTATTGCTGTGAAGACAGTAGATAGAGTGCGTTGGTGCTTTGACATATTGGGTAATGGAAATGCAATAGGTAAAGGGGCTATGGCAGATAGTGGAAGTGGAAGATTTCAGTAGGTTGATGAAATAGCAGTAAGCATAATAGTATGAGTGAAGGGACATAACAGGTGAATAATGCAGCTGAATGTAAGTATATTAGGTGGTATATACGAGGAATAGTGAAGATGTTATGAGTAGCTGTGAACATAACAGGTGGAGTATATGTGTGTGAATATGAAGTGAAGAAGGCATTGGCGTCCAAGGCTGATTCAGCTGGCCCGGATAAGATGGCAACTGATGGGTCGAGCAATCTCAAGGAACCTTGCAGTGTCTTTTTTTTTTAAATGTATTCTTCATCTTTTCATCGCATATGATCTCCCTCTCGTTTGAAGGACCCAAACCTCCGTCGCTGGATGCTCCCACATAAGATCACAGTGAATGTTGTCCAAGGAGACTGTGAATAGCCTAAATCAAGGCCACACAATCCAAGATTTCAAACATGAATGAGGCTGTCTAGGCCCAGAAATTTCAGTTGACAGTTGCTTCATTTAAGAAATGTTGATTTCTGATCATGTTTCATTAGCTCATCTACTTTTAAGTTTCCACCTTCATGAGATCCCAACAGTAAAACCAAAATGATGAATTCAAGTGGAGGATTTCCTGTACAGGAATTAAAATATCTAAAAATGTATACTATCATGTCAAATTATATTAGAACAGAACGTATGGAGTTTCGGCAGGAACAGGGCACCAAATAAAGCAGATGGTGAGTAACTCTGAACACCATATACTATACACTTGTGGATAAAACCTAAGCTCTATGAACTAATAAAAAAGAAAGGGGCATTCAGCTTACCTTGGCACAGTTAATCTGTGGATTCTTTTCAACAGCCATGAATCAAGCATTAGTGAAGCAACTTCCATAGTATTAACCGATATGCTTAATCAACTGATGTGGATAAGATGGCTAGGGGAATCAGAACAATAACTCATAATTTTTAACAAGCAAATCAAGTGTTCCTATGTGACTTCATGCAATGAGTCCAAGTGGTGTTATCGGTGGTATCTTACTCTGTTTGAGGTCAGCCACATCAGTTGATTGACTCCAGGAAATCGCCTTGAAGGTATGTGGATGATCAAGAATGAGGTACAGAAAAGTACCGGGAACCCAACCAATGGACATGGATGGCGATTTTCAAGATCAGTTCCATACAACACTATGATATACAGAAAAATATGTAATACAAGATGCAAGAGATATGCAGGTATATGGATGATTAAGAATGAGGTAAAAGAAAGGAAAAGAAAGAAAGAAAAAAAGAAGCAACAATAATAAAATAAAATAAAATTAGAGAGATCACAAAGCATGTAGAAACTTTGGCCATCTACTTATTCACAAAACTTCCACCTGGTAAAATTAGAGAAAACATAACTTGAGAGATAAAACTCAACTAGTGCATGAGCTGATAACAACCACTATATGCTATAACTAGCTACCTGATGGTTTCAGACAATCCATGTCTAGAGTTGCAGACAGCCTTGCACTATGATTTGGTCCAAAATCAGGTAACCCGAGTAAAATTAACAATTGATCGTGATTACCACATGTATGCTTCTTAAAAGGTGAAGACCAGATCCAATCAACAAAGAATTCTACCCATAGGGCCAAGGGGATTATATCTACAGAATTAATGGAGTTCACTCCAAGATTTGACAATCATGAAGATTAAGATGGATAACGTGCCTCCAATCTTTTACTGCAGGAACCACATCCAGGGAAACCACTCCCAAACAAAGGAAAAACGTGGATCTCTGGTCGGAGTTGAAGAGAGTAGATTTCACGACACAAGAACCATGACTTTCAGAAGGTCACTATAATGGGAGAAAGGCCCAAACAACCTAAGGCCAACCTTAGTGGACTGATTTAAGGAAAGTAAAGCAGCTTGCCTCAATGCTTTCAAAAACAAAATAGGTGGGGTTGGGGTTTAGCAAACAGAAGTGACCCAAAATAAAGGGGTGAGACAATGAAAACATCGTAATTCCTATAGATTTGATAGGCACGGATGGATGATGTGAATGATAAGATAAAAAAAATGGGGGGGAAGTATAACAAAATTACTAAAGATACGGTGATTCAACTCTTGATGAAGGGAGTATAAGACAGATGATGGCCATACTACACCAATTTTGGAATGTTGAAAGGCTGGCTAAATGCATCTAAGGATGCAACTGGATGTATGCAGGGAAAAAAAACTTTAGCAGGGAGTCACGAGAGGTATGATATAATGAAGCATAGCTATTATCGTTATATCCAGTGATGCTCAAGCACTTGGAGCTGATTTGAAACAGGTTCAAAAGGGACGAACGACGTGAAGCAGAAAATCAAATGTAAATCAAAAATTAAATAAAGACTGAAAATCAAACTGGAATGGAATATTAAATACTGCGTACAACCTAACACAACAAGGCAAAACTGCAATCAAAATGAATGAATGAACCGAAATACAACTGGAAGGAGCAAGAAATCAAGTGTAAACTGGAACTTAAAATACACAATGAAAGGGAAAATCAGAATGAAACAAAAAAAAATGTCCTGCGATACATGGGATGGTGATAAAAACGATTACATAGATAGAATAAAATATAACAACTAATTCATGAGAAAAATAAAGGAAAGCATAAGGGAAATACAAAAGATCATAATAAATAAATGATGCTAAAAGAAATATAACCCGGAAAAAGGTGAAGTTCTGTTGCAAAAATGCAAGTCGACGCTGCCATAGGCAGATCGACATTGCATACATTGCTTTAATAAACAGAAAATAAAAGAAAATAAAAAAAATCTAAAAAAAGGGGAATGTGAATTTACAGAAGGGGAAACAGAGAGAGGGAATATTTACTCACGGTTTTAGTTGATTGGGTGATGCTTCCTCTGGAGATTGAAGATAAATCGAATTCCTTCAGTAGACCAAAAGAGAGGAAGAAACAGGGGAAAGAGAAAGGAGTTGCGTGAAGGAGGAGAGAACATGGAAGGGTGAAGACGGTTGATGAAGGCTTTCCCTTCGTGCCTCTTTTAAAGAGGGGGAAGAAGGGCAGTTGGAGATGAGCGGGAGAGGAAGAGGATCGAAGTGATGCCCTCCATCGCCCCCCTCCCTGCGGTTCCTTGCAACGACAGGCCGTTGGGAAATTTAAAAAATTTCAATAATAGGGCTCCTTTAAAAAAAAATCTTAAACGAGGGTTTTAGCAAAAGAGGGGTTTCAACAAGTAGATAAAACTACTCTTTTTCTGAATTTTTGAAGAAAATTCCGAAAATATAAGGGAAGCGTGAGGGTTTTAGCAAGCGGGAACCCAAATGAAGTTTTTAAAGAGTTTTTGTAAAAATTATTATTTTAAAGTATTCAAGATTTTCTAAAATGAGGTTTTTGGAAAATATCGGGTTAGATTTGAAAATTGGGATTCCAGAATGGATCTGGGTCCGATTTGGATCAGAAATTGGCTCAGGAATGAAAATTGAGTTTGGATTCCAGTGAATCCGAGAAATGAATGGAATTTTGGTTAAAAATTGACCCAATTATTTCAGAAGACAAAGGTCAGGGGTAAAGAAGGAATTTTTGAACTTTTTGAAAAATTTGGGGTGTTCACAATCTGCCTAAGTGCAATCCTTATGCTAATAAAGAAATGCATATGCATTTGCCTAAGTATAATGCTTATGCTTATGAAGAAATGCATATGCATTTGCCTAAGTGTAATGCCTATGCTAATAAAGAAATGCATATGTAAAATGATATGTAAATACATGGCTGGACTAATTGCATATGCAAAATGATATGCAAATGCATAGATTGACTGAAAAATGTATATGATATGCTAAAGTGAAAACACATAATAAGCTGAAATGTAAGAGGCAGGCTAAACCGAAATAGAGTGCATACATAGCTGAATAGGAAGTATAGTGCATGTGGAAAGTGGAAATGTGAATGAAAGTAAATATACAGAAGTAAAAGTGTATACTCCAAATGCAAAATGCAGACTAAAATGCAAGACAAATTTAGACTAAAGATTGTCATAATATTGATGAAGCAGAGATGATGAAAATCAGAAATATTGTGAAAAATGCACAGACATAGCGATGCCAACTAAAATACATAAATGTGAGTATAACAGATGCTATAACGATTTTGCAGATAAATATAGAATATGCCTATGGTGATATGTGAATCAGATATAACAGGAAAGAACGTGCATTATTGAAAAAGATGGGTCTATGATGCAGAAATGGATGCAGCTGGAACGAGATGTGCTGGTATACAAAGAATATAATGTGCAGGAAATCACACACAAGTGATATGCAGGGTGTACGATACAAGATGGAATGATGATATATAATAATGAAAAAAGAAAACATAGATGCCTGATGTGATATTAGATGCTAATGAAATGCAGACAATGCAAACTGAAATTAATACATTAAAGTATATAAACAAGTAACAACAAAATGCAACAGACCCAAACGATGTAAATGCTGACTTAATGAAGATGTATGGACGAAGATGTTTGGATCAGATCAAGAGATGATCAAATTAGATCATCACAGAGTGTCTTAAGATTAATGGCAACTGATCTTTTCAACATAAATTCCTTGTGTGCAACAAAAATAGGCCAATGGTTTTAGAACAACTTTTGCAGTTTTGCTGCATTGTCCAAGACCTCAGCTCGTTTTGTATCCAGAATGGCGATTTGGCCAGCCCTAGGGAAAACTTTGCTTTTACTTAGCTAATACCTTTCAAATCCCAATTTCTGCAGAAGCTCGCTGTGAACACCTCAAAAATTTATAAAAATTCCTTTTTTGCCCCTGGCCCCATTTTCTGAATAAATTGAGTCAATTTCATTCTAAATTGTAGTTTATTTCTTGGATTCACTCAAATCAAAATCCATTTTCTATATCTGACTCAATTTCGGATCTGGATCCAGTGTCAAAATCTGATTCTGAGCCTATTATCCAATTTTCAATTCGAAATTATAAAAATACAAAGTAATTTTTTGAACAGCTCAGGCAGTCCATCCGATATCCATTTGGATCCACTGCTCTATATTTCTCAATTCGAGATCCAAAACTCGAATACTTTCTCAAAAATCTGGATCCAAATCCATTTTCTGAAGAAATTTTGAACGAATAACCCCGAATTCTCAGAAAACCCATCTTTTGTAAATATTTTCAAATTTTTACAAAAAAATAGTTTAAAATCTGTTATTTTCCTGTAGTTTTAGAGTTTTTATTTCAAAAACACAAAAAAATAGAAAATATAAAGAAAAAAACAAAAAAAAGAAAAACACAAAAGATTAGGTTTTAGAAACCCCCTTTTTTTAAAGAGGTTTTTGCTAAAAACCCCTTTTAGAAAACCTTTGAAAAGGAGTTGTTCTTTTGAAAATTTTCAAAAAAATTTACGCTCGATTTGTAAAATCCCAACGGCCATCCGTTGCGAGAAGAACCGCAGGAGGGGCGATGGAGGCCATCACCCTCCACCTTCTCGATTCTTCCTCTCTCTCTCTCTCTCTCTCTCTCTCTCTCTCTCTCTCTCTCTCTCTCTCTCTCTCTCTCTCTCTCTCTCTCTCTCTCTACCCTTCTCGATCTTTCCTCCTTTGCCTATTTAACAAGCCCCTCTGTTCTCTCAAAGGACAATCCACGATTCACCTCACCACGCTCTTTTTCTTCTCTGAAGTCGCCCTTCACGCTTCATCCAGAGATCCCCTTCTTCCCAGTCTTCTTCTTCGTTTTGTTTCTAAAGGAAGCCCTACAACATAGCACTATTCCTCTCCTCCTTCCTTCAAAAACCGTGCAAAACCAAGGTAAGAAACCCCCTTTTATTTTTTTATTTTTTTTATCCATGGATTTCTTTGAATTTTAACGCATATTTAGAATCCAATTTCTTCTATTTTCATTTTTATTATCTATTACATATAATTCTTAATCTGCATTTTGATTTCTAGTGTTTATTTCGATGGATTTTTTATTTTTGTTGAATTTTTTTCCTTACATGATGATCGACGATGCCTCACAATGACATTGCTGATTCATTTGGATTTTGATTTTATCTCTGCACTCATTTTACTCTTTCCCCTTTACTTTCTCTGCTTTACTCTTGATTTTTTGGTTTTTCCCTCATTAACGCACCTTTGATGAGGTTGAGTTGCCTATGGCAACCTCAACACATCCCCGTGCAACAACAACGGAATGGTATCATTCCAACATTATCTTAGATCTCTATATTTTTCCCATTTTATTCTGATTATATGTTTTGAATTTGTTTTAATAGTGTTTGATTGTATGTTGTTTTCTTCTGTTCACATTTTCTCATCCCTCCCAATTCCTTTTGAATGTCATTTGATTTTCTTTTGTACATTTTTTTTTCCTGTGTTACAATTCGCTTCTGCATTTATGTTTACTGTATAACATATCTCCTTCTCTGATTTTTGTTTTAGTAGTTCAATGATTCAATCTGATACTGCGGATGGTCTCCATTTTGGGTTCAATTTGCATCTGGATTTTAATTTCATCGATTTTCATTCTATCTTATCTGCTCTGATTTCTCCTTCATTATGTACTGCGTTTTGAACCTATATATCTCATGCAGATTTAATGTTTTCCCCCAAGATATAGATCTCTCACTGCGATTTAGATGTCATCTGCCTTAGGCCAATGTTCAAAAGCATGTTCATCTGAATATGTGTATTCATCTCCTCGTTCATCGTGGATTGGCACACCGATTCCCTGAAGAATCGGTTGCTAATCTGCTGATAAAATCACTCATACACTCCTGATGCTAATGAAACGTATGAAGGGGCGATAAATTTGGAGGAGGTTAGTTTAGAATCAGACGCTAGTGATTCTAATTGAGAAGAGGAAATACTATTTTTCTTTGTTTCCCTTGTAATTTTAATTCATATGGCCTGATGTTAATCCAATGTTTATGAAAGTTTATAAAAAATCGTTCTACTATTAGATCAGTTCATGGATGGAATCTCTTTTTTAGAGTGCCAACATCAAGAACATTTCATGAATGACATGTTAATTTTCCCATTACAGGTTTGATCTCCTCTTTCTCTCTAGAAAGAATATCTAGGGAAGAGGGGATTGTTAAAGATTATTTGTTCTCTTGTTGCAATAGCGTGTTGGTCCTTGGTGTTACCAAAATGATGACTATTCATGCTCTTATGTGAAATCCTATGAATGAACCGTATATTGGTTAAGAAATGTCTCACATTCTGTGGTTTTTACTGAGTTTGTTTGGTCATTTTCATGTGGAAGATCCCACCACAATTGGATGTCATGGCATAGTTTAGTTGTAGGGTCAATTTTACATATTATGCCCCGAATCATGTGTTGGACCGAAATCTACAATTTGAATGCATATGAAATTCATGCTCAATCCTGGTTCACACTTTTGAATTTTTAGGCATGGGCAAATTGGCCATGTAAAACACTAGTTCAAACACCATAATCATCAAGATGATGTCATTGGGATCATGAATAAAATCATAAAATCACGTTGGTTTTATTTGCCTTAAATTTGGAATGACATTGTGATTTGGTGTTCACAGGGCAGGAATCCTCATCTATGGCCAACAGAGATAGAGATCTAAGTTTTTCAGGCAAATCAAACAGTAATGTTTGCAGCAAAAAATGCATCACTTACAAAAGTAGTTACAATGACAAAGCCCTGGTGACAAGCAGACAAGCTACAGGTAAGCGATCTGTCAGCCTTCCTTTTGCAAGGTAAGTTCCCGACAAGTCTGATTCTGGTCTTAGAAAAAGCCAGATTTCTCAAAATAAACATACAGGTGAACCACCATCACAGGCATTACCACTGGAGCGTTACAGATTGCTGGGACAATAGAAATCAGTTCCTCGCTACACTTATAAACGTGACAAGCGTTACAGATTGTTGGGGCCCTTCTTTTGTGTCAATTATCAGCCCGAGAGGTGTCTCAGACAGTTTCGCAGTGGCAGGCTCATGTCAATACTCACTTTCTGATGGGTAACATGCAAGAATTCAATCTGCAGTCGGATAAATGGTCTGAGGCATGCCATGCAGCCAAATACACTTGGGACTCTTTCATTTCTCTTTTTGTATTTCTTGGACCAATATATCTACTGAATATCAAGAGTGGTGACAAACTGTCTGTCCACCCTCTCTTTGTCTTTGAATTTATCATCAATAAAGTTTACTTTTGTTTTATTGAAAATCTTTTTGGGTCAAATTTTATTCTTTTATTCGTATTATAGCATAAATGGTCACAATTCTTGTGACGACCTCATCCCTGGTAATGGGACATTCTATTAAATATCTCTTCTATTCTTCTTCAATATCTTTTATCATGGTTGACGACCTCGCCTAAGTAACAAGGCACATTTTTCAGTTATCATGAAAATGGTAACACAATTATCATAAGTCTTGTGATGACCCGAACCCTGGTAATTGGAAAAATGTTATCGTCGCAAAAAAATTTTCTTCCCTACGGGAGAGAGGGGAAACGATCCTACGAGTCAAACTCGACCATAGTTTGAAAATTGATTGAAAAATACTCGCCTCCATTTTGAAAATAGCAGGAAAATTTCGTAGAATGGGACTCGACCTGTCGGTACGAGGTTCAATCGTTCTTGGTGCCTTTACCAGGAGTAATCGAACAAAGGACCAAATGTGTGCTTGGCTTAGCTAAATTATCAAAAATCGTGTTTTATCCTAAATACACATTGAATTCAGGCTTGTGTTATGAAATTTTGTAAAATGCAGGTTAGAAAACATGATGTATGCCTTGAAAATGGAAAATATTTCTGAGAAGCGGTGAGAATCGATTTCTCTGGAAAAACCGAAATGAAGGGATTTCAAAACCTTATGGAAACTTGAGAAAATCATGAATGAATATGAAAAAGGAGTAGAGATTCTTGAAAAATACAATGGATTCTCGAGAAAAGATAAACATTCAGAGAGAAAATGTTGGTCTTTAAAATTCCAACTTTGAAAATTGTCTTTGGAAATGGTTGAAAATTTATGGGAAAATTCCTTTTGAGGAAGGAAATTAGATCTTAGGAAATTGAAATTTTGGAAACCTGATCTTGAAAAATCAATTTTGACACTTGAAAATATTTGAAAATTCTCTTGGAAAATTGAGAAATAAATTTAAAAAGGGAATATTCTCCAAGAAAATCATGAGAAATTGGGAAGAAACCCCTTTTGAAAAGGAGGGTTTTAAAATCTTGAAAAAGTTGAACTTTTTGAAAAATCTTTAGGAGATCCTTGAGAAATCGACTTTCTAAAAATAAGTTTTTTTGTGATTTTTATCAAAAAGTAAATGATGCAAACTATCTTAATTGAATGAATGTCCCTTTTACGAAAATATTTACGTGGAGTTTTGAGAAAATATGCATTTAAGAATTAGACTAAGGTAAAAATTTTACATATTTTGACTATGGCCGTAAATATGTTTGTAATTTACTTAGTTAATTCTAAAATATTTTTAAAATATGCTATGGCTTTTAAAGGTAGTCTGATATTGTAGACTCAGTGTGGCTAATAGGAAGATGCTGAATCTAGGTCTCGTCCATATTCCGACTATGGCCGTAAATATGGACTCCACCGAGTTCATCAATTCCCTAAGAGTTGGCGCACGTGTCATTCGTGTTCATCCATAGTGATCTCCAAAGGAAAAAGCATGATTCATAAAATCAGGATATTGCAGAAAAATAACTATATGATATGCATCCTAATCTAAGCGGAAAAGTAACACTTATTCCAACATTTATTTTACATAGACATTAATGAAATAAAAAAAATGGAAATAAAAGAAATTCTAATTCCTCCTTTCGAGTGTCCCTGCAAAACTAGAAATTAGATTAGTATAGACATGTAGGTTTTTCTAGAATTATCTGACAATATCAAAAAATTATCGGATTTATCTAGATATAAACCCATTGTGATGCCTCCTTGATATGAATATGATTTGAAATCAAGAAAATACCAAAAAATAATGTAATAAAGATTTGAAATTTGGAATTATGGTTAAAATAACCAAAATACCCCTAATATTGAGGTTATACCTTTTGAAATCAGGGCTTTTGAAGGGATTTTGATAAAATTTGGGAATTTTGAAATTCAAATTGAACCAAAGGACGATGAAATGAATGATGAGATGTGATGACATGATACTAATCATGATGGGACTATAGAAATCAGAAGTGATGTAGAAATTTGGCTGAAATGATGAATTTCGCTTATTTTTTGCTTGGATCAGGGTCCCGCAAGAACCTTGTTTTGATGATACGGTTAAACCGATCATCAAATGATCTTCAAATCATACCAAATTCGGCATGGAGCCTCCCATGGATCTTAATAACAAAATGGAATGATAAAATATATGAAATGATATCATTTAAATGCAAGATTTCAAATAAACTCCTAAAATGTGTACATTTCCCCTGCGGGCGCGAACTAAACACGATATTTAACCTAATAACAGAGCAGTCTACCATAGAAATATCTGCTATTTTGCAGGGTGCTGACAAACATAAAAATGAGCAACTTTAGCTTTTACAGCCTCAAAATTTGACCTATAATGCACTCGGTAGCATAGATTTATTTCTGATAGGCATAAAATTAACAGGATCTGCTATAAACACAGATAAAAAATAATAAGCTGCCATCAAAATTCCCAAAAATTTAAGAGAACATTCCCAAAAGACACTTGAACAACTTTTATTTTTGCAGTTTTGGTATTCAACTCACAGACAGAGAAATATAAATACAATTGCGCATGTATAACTCAGAAAATTAAAGATGTACCATGAAATTGTAGTTCGACTTTAAAATTATAAGAAGGGCATGCAGCCTATTCTAAAAATTGTAAATTTTTAGATTCAAATAGTAGACATCCAGAGCTAAACTTTCCTTTTTTACAGATCCGGATTTGGAGTCACCCTGAGGGAGAACCAATTGACTCAACTGGATCCAGAGTCTCAAGAGCTCGTATCAGGCTCTGACACATGTCCTGTGGTCTCAGATTTTTGACTGGAAGTAAAATAATTCATAAAAATATGATAAAATCATATTAAAAACTATATTCAATCCTAAATTCAGGGCATTTTTTGGATCAGGAATCGGATCTCCCATGAGGGAGATCTCGATTTTACAAATCGGGATGCAATATCCTTGGCGTTTCCCGGGTCTTAAAACCCGATTCAGCCCTTTGGGTTTGAATAAAGTAAATAAGTTCAAATGATTATGATTTTTTTACAGAATATCAGAGATAGCCGTATGCTACATGATTTTTTGGGGATTTTTAGAATAGTATACAAGCATTAAATGATGAAGGGACCGACTGCTAAAATCACACTATCACAGAAATCAAAACAGGAAACAATGAAATTATGCTATATGCATATCATATCGAAACAAGCTATGATAATATTACTGACTAATATAGAAAATGCATGAGCATGCTGTTATGATGCAAATGAATCGGGGAGGCATGAATTTCTTTTGATGTCCACCATCAGTAAAGGGGGTTCGATCCATTGACTTGGATGAATCACCCTCTCATTTGGTTCTCGAAATCGAAACTCACATGGTGAGTTCATGCCCTTTTGTAAATTCGAATCGGGTCTGGGATTCTCCTTGCATCCCCAGCCATCGTTTTCAAGGTATCTTCATCTTGAGTATTGCCTAGGTAAGTTTGGTAGAGTGAGATAAAAGAGAGAAAGTCGAAGATACCTTGGTATTGACAATGGCAGCAGAGGTTGACCTTTGGTGATGGACTGCTACCTGGGTGCTGAACCGAAGGGAGGGTGTAAATCCCCAGGGGCGTGAGATGGAGAGGGAAGGAGAGAGAAATGATGGCTCCTAATGCTGGAAGCTTGGATGGATTCCAAAGATGCTGGCTACTCTTAGGTGATTTGAGGGAGGGTGGGAGCTAGAGGGGCGTGTAGTAGGAGAGAGAAAGAAGAATGAGAGCCCAAAAAAATTTCCGATCCTCCCTATGTCGACCTCTGGGGAGTTTAAAAGGAGTTAGGGAAAAGCAAGGAGTGAGCTTGCTTTTCCTAACTTTTAGGAAAAAAAAATAAGGGGCGAGTTTGGCTCCTTTTGAAATTTTTTGAAACTTTGTTTTTCTTTTGTTTTTGCTTTTTCTAGAAAGGTCCTCCATGTGGCGCCACCTCAGGGTGGGGCTCCACCTTATTTTTGAAAATCAAATGGCAAAACTCTAGAGAGGTGCCACCTGAGGGGGGCGAGTTTCCCTTTTTTTGGATTTTTTTTTGAACTTTGTGGCTTTTCCTAAAATCATGCTAACAACCTACTTTTAGGGGTCTTCAAGGATGGCGCCACCTTAGGGTGGGACGCCCCTCTCCTTCCCCTTCTATATGTGTTTTGAAATTCAAACCTGCAGTTGCTTGAAGGGTGGCCTATGTGGCACCACCTCATGGTGGTCCCCATACTGCCACATGGCTAGTGAAGGTGAGAAGCACCAGATGGCGCCACCTCAGGGGCTGATGCTTTTTTTTTTTTAAGTCTTTTTCAAAACCTAGCTAATTTCAGGGGACTTCAATTGGGATGCCACCTCAGAAGGGGCTCCAGTTTATTTTGAAAATGATAAATAATAAAATGAATAATAAAAAAATCTTTTTGGAGGGGTGCCACCTCAGAGAGGGGTGGCTTCTCATTTTTAGGCCTTGGAAAAGTTAGAACAAAACCTAATTTTTTTAGGAAGATCCAAGGTGGCGCCACTTCAGGGTGGACCCCATGGAATTCAGATTTTTAACAAAATAAAGAAAAAAACAAAAGTAAAGGGAACAAATTCCAGATGTGGCGCCACCTCATGGTGGGCCCACATCCAGCTCTTTATTGGTTGAAAATTGAAATTAAAGACAAAAAGTAAAAGGTAAAACTTGAAACCTCTTTTTGGAATTTTCATAAAAAACTATACTAATAGCCAATATTTGACCTGATCATGAAAAATTTTGGAAGAAAGTGACCCCTCAGGGCATATTTATAAAATGATTTTAAAATCACCCATAAAAGGTTTTACAAAATTCAAAGTCGTTTTTTGCAAATTTGGAATGAAAAGCCTCATCCCCTTTTTGAGGCATAGTCGGTCCAACTGACAGAATTTAAAAATCAATACTGAAAATTATCCAGACTGTTTTTCTGGGAGAACATTTTGAAATTAGGAGTCCTGAGGGTAAAATGGGAAAATATGGCAAATTTTGTAGACCCAGGGGTTTGGAATCAGTTTTGAAAGAGTTAAAACTCGAATCTAGATTGAAGATCTTAAAATCAGGAGTTCTGGACCTTGAAATGATATGCTATGTAGTGAGATGATATGAATTGTTGTGCGATGATATGCAAAGACATGTCTTAGGGAATGCAACCTTGAATCAGGAACCGAAGATTCCAGTCTCCCGTCATGAGTGAGACTTTGGAAATTCGCAACTGGATTTGAAGGTTTTGAGCCAGAATATGGAAATTTTGAGAATTGAAGATGAAATTTTGACTTTTGCAGGGTTCAGACTCAGAAATTGACCATTTTGCCCTCTGAAGATTTCATAGGACAAACTGGGGTGACTGCATGGAGATGTCAGGGAAGGTGATTGAAAATTTGGGGCGTTTACAGATAACCTTTTAAATTGTCTGCCAAGTCCTCCATTCTTGCTTTTCTCAAAAATTTTGTTTTAAAAAGCTTCTTTCGCGCTCTAACCATTCTCTTATTTTGTAGAAAGCATTGGCATTATAGAAATGGTTCAGACAAGGAGCAGAAAGCAGACTTTTTTGCCTCAGCACAGTGACAACGAAATAGAAGGAATGGACTCTTCCCGGTCGTCTAGAGGACGGAGCCAGGACAAAGGGGATGATGTAGATCCCACCATTTATAGCTTGTTCCAAAAGATTATGGCCAAAATGGTGTCGGAGCAAGCCGAGGCCAGTTTGAAGAAGGCAACTTCTAAGAACAAATTGAGGAAGAAGCATGTCAGAAAGCAGATCAGAATCACTAGAAAGAAGGTTCAACCAGACAATACTTCTGAGGGAACTGAGTCAGTAGAGGAAGAAGAATCAGAGGAGCGCCTCCGTGTTGAATAGAAATCACTCAATGAATAAATTCACCACCTTGTTGAATTCTTTTAGCTCGATGGGATTTATATGTTCCGCATACCATTTTGCAATGTTTCCTTCTAGGCTGCGGGGGAAGCAGAGGAATAGGGCTCTGTTGTTCCTCTTGAACTTAGAGCATTCCGCAAAGAACATGGCGAGATGTGCTTTGGGATCACCGGAACCGTTGAACCTGATAAATTTTTGGGGAAGATTTTCAATATTATCGTCCTCTTCTAAGCCATCATAGAAGTCCTCGCTGGTGAAGACTTTCTGGCCCTTGTTGCGGGTTTGTAAATCCTTAACTACTCTGGCCATTTCCTTGAATTGAGCTTGTAGTGGATCCTCCATGATCTAGCTTTTCAGCTTGCGGGCACCCCTTTGCTCTCGGGCAAATTTCTGAAATGTTGGGGGTATCTCATATTTTTCATCGGTATCTTCTGTTGACTCTGTTTCATCTGAGATATCTTCTGGCTGAACCTGCCTCCTAGAAGCCTTCACAGATTTCTTAGTCGTGCGACCTTGGAGCTTTTGTCTGAAGGGTTTCTTTTCTGAGCTCGTCCCGGCCTGCTCACTCATCATTTTATTCATCATCTTCTGGAACATAGCATACATTTGCGGATCGATGCCATCGTCCTCTTGTTGGCCTTGACTCCTGACGGATCTAGGTGAATCCATCTCTCCCTCTGAAGCTGATGAGTGCTGAGAAAATGTTGTCTTTCTTCCTGATCTTGTCTGAACCATCAAACACGAAGAAATTCTCTCTGCAGGGCAAAGGCTTGGTTAGACTCTGAGGAAATTTTTTTGATTTTGAAGAAAAATATTTGCTGGAAACATGGTGGACGGTTGGGAGGAGTATTCCACTGAGCTATTGCGAGAGTCACAATAATTGTGCTGCCATTCTTCGCGAGAACGAGCATCTGAAGACATGCGAGGTCATCAAACCATAGTAGAAAAATAGGGAATTGAAGAGAAATATTATTTCATTGATGATGAATTTAACAAAGAGGAGGCAAACAAGCAATTTGCCACCATTCATAATAGTCGGCAGACATTTTAGGACCAGGAAAAAGAGTAAGGGTAACAAAGGAGTCCCAGCCGTAGCAGGCAGAATGATAAGCTCTGAACCATTGTGCAGACGTGAGATCGAATTCTGCCATAGCCCCTGATAGTAGCCGCGCTTCTATATACTGCTGTCTGTACGAAAACTGTTAAACACATCGCTCTGGCTGATAGTAAATGCAGAAGAAAGGTCCCAATAGCTTGAATCGCTTGCCGTAAGCATACGTGTATCTGGGAGAGGATAATTGCCGATTGAAGTAGTCCCACATGACTTCCTCTTCTTGAATGCCATTGAACATGGATCTGTACTGCGCTACAGGAAGGAGTTCTTGACCATTGTACCTAAAAGAACTTGCTCGAGTCGGGATATGCTATAAAAACCATGACTGAAGTGCGTAAGTGCATCCCTCAACTAGAATAGACTCTCCGAGTGTGAAATGAGTCAACCCTCGGTACAAGAAGGCGAGTGCTGCCATAGCTATGGAGAGACGGCTGGTCTGTCGATTTCCCCATCTTCACAAGAGTTGGACTATCCTGATGTCCATGTAGTTCTACCCGTCTGGGAAGAAGGCCAGTCCTACGATGCATAGAACCATTGCGTTCTGAATTCTTTCTCGAGTTGTTCTTGACAGTGAGATGACTTCAGCAAAGGTCTCATATTGACGATATAGTTTGAGTAAATCAAAATATTTATTTTCATCCATCTGAATTAGAGGCCAAGATCAATGGCCTGTCATACGAGCTAGAGCGTCTCGGGGGTCCAAACCCTTGACATTAATCAGAAACTGCTGCTCAAATGGATCTCTTGGTTGACCAGTTGGTTCCGGTAATCCCATGATCTTTGAGAATTCATCCATCAATAGGGTCATCTCCCCCCATGGGAACCAGAATGTGCAGGTACGCGGGTTCCACCGTTCCGCCATTGCATGAATCAGATTACCATTAACTGTCAGCTTCCCCACTGCAGATGCCAGTTCCAATCTGCACTCGCTCAAATGGTCTGAGAACATTCAAGAAAAGTGTTTGAGCCACGAATAATACCACCGGGGAATAAAGGATCCAGTGCTAAGGGCTCGATGTTCAGGACGACCTTGTCGCACCTCGTACGAGATGTGACCTTTGGGAAAGATAGGATCAAGCTGACTGGATGCCATCAGACTGAAAGGTGGAGGAAAACTCAGAATTAGACTTAGGAAAATATGAAAGTTTTGAAAACTTGTAGGCAAGATAGAAATGGGATGGAAATTCGAGGTCCAGAAGAAAGGTAGGAAGAGAAAGTCACCTGGACTTTTTGAGGAAAATAAGGGATTTTAAGAAAATCATCCAGGGTTTTGAGGAAATAAGAGAAATATTTTAAAAAATGAGGGTATTTGGAAAAATTATTTAATATTTTGGGAAAAATTAAATATGATAAGGATAAAGGGAATGTAAATAAAATATAGACAATCACATCCAGCACAATCATTTATGCGCATACAACACTCCCTAAGAGGCCGACTCTAAATGCATCATTTTGAAAACAATTGTAGGACCCTAATCCTAACTTTAGGCTTAGATCATCTTTGTCCAATCCAGTTATGCCGATATACTAGAGTCGAGACCCGAAGTACGTGGCATAGAATTTTCATCTCCGGTTCTAAGCTTGTGTTTTCCAACATCCTTGAGCACCTACCGATATACTTCGGACTATGGCCCTTAGTACATGGCAGGGGGGCGTCAGCCCAAATAAGTGGCCTAGTTGTGAGGCTTTGTCCCAAACTATGGTTCTGGAAGAAAGCCCAACAATGTGAAGACCGGGTAGAGATAGGTAAAGTGGTTTGGAAAAATGTTCACATGCAAGAAATAGAAGGCTCTAAGACCTAGAGAGATAGAATTTTGAAAATCATTGAAGAAGCACACATTGTTTGCATTCAGATCCTAAATTGAGGAGGGTTGTATGAGACCTAAGTCTATGTAAGCATGAATATACCTCCTCAATATGATCCTATCAAACCATGCCTAGGCTATATGTAGTCAATGTTAGCTGGATCAGAGTCTAGGCTCCTAGGCTCACACGATATTAAAAATTAAAAAGCTGACATTTTGAGAACACAATTTTGATAACTAAGTTAAATCAAGCACATAATTGATCAGATGAACACAGGTCCCATCACGATCGCCAAACCTGTTATCGTCGCAAAAAATTTCTCTTCTCTGCGGGAGAAAGGGGAAACGATCCAACGAGTCAAACTCGACCAAAGTTTGAAAATTGATTAAAAAATACTCGCCTCCGTTTTGAAAATAGCGGGAAAATTCCGTAGAATGGGACTCGACCTGTCGGTACAAGGTTCGACCGTTCCTGGCGCCTTTACCAGGGGTAATCGAACCAAGGACCAAATGTGTGCTTCGCTTAGCTAAATTATCAAAAATCGTGTTTTATCCTAAATGCACAGAGAATTCAGGCTTGTGCTATGAAATTTTGTAAAATGCATGTTGAAAAACATGATGTATGCCTTGAAAAATGAAAAATATTTCTGAGCAAGGGTGAGAATCGATTTCTCAGGAAAAACCTAAATGAAGGGATTTCAAAACCTTAAGAAAACTTGAGAAAATCATGAATGAATATGAAAAAGAAGTAGAGATTCTTGGAAAATACAATGGATTCTCGAGAAAAGATAAACATTCATAGAGAAAATGTTGGTCTTTAAAATTCCAACTTTGAAAATTGTCTTTGGAAAATGGTTGGAAATTTATTGGAAAATTCCTTTTAAGGAAGGAAATTAGATCTTTGGAAATTGAAATTTTGGAAACCTGATCTTGAAAAATCGATTTTGACTCTTGAAAATATTTGAAAATTCTCTTGGAAAATTAAGAAATAAATTTAAAAAGGGAATATTCTCCAAGAAAATCATGAGAAATTGGGAAGAAACCCCTTTTGAAAAGGAGGGTTTTAAAATCTTGAGAAAGTTAAACCTTTTAAAAAGTCTTTAGGAGATCCTTGAGAAATCAACTTTCTAAAAATAAGATTTTTTGTGATTTTTATAAAAATGGAAATGATGCAAACTATCCTAATTGAATGAATGTCCCTTCTATGAAAATATTTATGAGAAATTTTGAGAAAATATGCATTTTAAAATTAGACTAAGGTAAAATTTCTACATATTCTGACTGTGGCCGTAAATATGTTTGTAATTTATTTAGTTAATTCTAAAATATTTTGAAAATATGGTATGGCTTTTAAAGGTAGCCTAATAGTGTAGACTCAGTGTGGCTAATAGGAAGATGCTGAATCTGGGTCTCGTCCATATTCCGACTCTGGCCTTAAATATGGACTCCACCAAGTTCATCAATTCCCTAAGAGTTGGTGCACGTGCCATTCGTGTTCATCCATAGTAATCTCCAAAGGAAAAAGCATGATTCATAAAATTAGGATATTGTAGAAAAATAAACTATATGATATGCATCCTAATCTAAGCGGAAAAGTAACTCTTATTCCAACATTTATTTTACATAAACATTAATGAAATAAAAGAAATGGAAATGAAAGAAATTCTAATTCCTCCTTTCGAGTGTCCCTGCAAAACTAGAAATTAGATTAGTATAGACATGTAGGTTTTTCTAGAATTATCTGACAATATCCAAAAATTATCGGATTTATCTGGATATAAACCCATTGTGATGCCTTCTTGATATGAATATGATTTGAAATCATGAAAATATCAAAAAATAAGGTAATAAAGATTTGAAATTATGAATTCTTGCTAATATGACCAAAATACCCCTAATATTGAGGTCATACCTTTTGAAATTAGGGCTTTTGAAGGAATTTTAATAAAATTTGGGAATTTTGAAATTCAAATTGAACCAAAGGACAATGAAATGAATGATGAGATGTGATGACATGCTACTAATCATGATGGGACTATAAAAATCAGAAGTGATGTAGAAATTTGAACGAAATGATGAATTTCACTTGTTTTTCGCCTCGATCAGGGTCCTGCAGGAACCTTGTTTTGATGATACGGTTAAATCGATCATCAAATGATCTTTAAATCATGCCAAATTCGGCATGGACCCTCCCATGACTCTTAATAACATAATGGAAAGATAAAACGTATGAAATGATATCATTTAAATGCAAGATTTTAAATACTCCTAAAATATGCAAATTTCCCCTGCGTGCGTGAACCAAACACGGTATTTAACCTAATAATAGAGCAGTCTACTATAGAAATATCTGCTACTTTACAGGGTGCTGACAAACATAAAAATGAGCAACTTTGGATTTTACACCCCCGGGATTTGACCTATAATGCGTTCGGTAGCAGAGATTTATTTCTGATAGGCAGAGATTTATTTCTGATAGGCATAGAATTAACAAGATCCGCTACAAAAACAGATAAAAAATAATAATCTGCCATACAAATTCTTAAAAATTTAAGAGAACATTCCCAACAGACATTTAAACAACTTTCATTTTTGCAGTTTTGGTATTCGACTCACAAACAGAGAAATATAAATACAATTGCGCATGTATAACTCAGAAAATTGAAGATGCACCATGAAATTGTAGTTCGACTTTAAAATTATAAGGGCATGCAGCCTATTCTAAAAATTGTAAAATTTTAGATTCAAATAGTAGACATCCAGAGCTAAACTTTCCTTTTTTACAGATCCGTATTTGGAGTCACCCTGAGGGAGAACCAATTGACTCAACTGGATCCAGAGTCTCAAGAGCTCGTATCAGGCTCTGACACATGTCCTGTGGTCTCAGATTTTTGACTGGAAGTAAAATAATTCATAATAATATGATAAAATCATATTAAAAACTATATTCAATCCTAAATTCAGGGCACTTTTTGGATCAGTACTCGAATCTCCCATGAGTAATATCTCGATTTTACAAATCGGGATCGGATATCCTTGTCGTTTTTGGGGTCTTAAAACCCGATTCTGCTCTTTGGGCTTTGAATAAAGTAAATAAGTTCAAATGATTACGATTTTTTTGCAGAATATCAGCGACAGCTATCCGTATGCTACATGATTTTTTTGGGATTTTTAGAATAGTATACAAGCATTAAATAATGAAGGGACCGACTGCTAAAATCAGACTATCACAGAAATCAAAACAGGAAACAATGAAATTGTGCTATATGCATATCATATCGAAACAAGCTATGATAATATTAGTGACTAATATAGAAAATGCATGAGCATGCTGTTATGATGCAAATGAATTATGGAGGCATGAATTTCTTTTGATGTCCACCATCAGGAAAGGGGGTTTGATCCATTGACTCGGACGAATCACCCTCTCATTTGGTTCTCGGAATCGAAACTCACATGGTGAGTTCATGCCCTTTTGTAAATTCGATTCGGGTCTGGGCTTCTCCTTGCATCCCCAGCCATTGTTTTCAAGGTATCTTCATCTTGAGTATTGCCTAGGAAAGTTCGGTAGAGTGAAATAAAAGAGAGGAAGTCGAAGCTAGCTTGGTATTGACGATGGTAGCAGAGGTTGAACTTTGGTGATGGACTGATACCTAGGTGTTGAACCGAAGGGAGGGTGTAAATCCCCAGAGGCATGAGATGGAGAGGGAAATGATGGCTCCAAATGCTGGAAGCTTGGATGGATTCCAAAGATGCTGGCTACTTTTAGGTGATTTGAGGGAAGGTGGGAGCTAGAGGGGCGTGTAGTAGGAGAGAGAAAGAAGAATGAGAGCCCAAAAAAATTTTTGATCCTCCCTAGGTCGACCTCTGGGGAGTTTAAAAGGAGTTAGCGAAAAGCAAGGAGTGAGCTTGCTTTTCCTAACTTTTAGGGCAAAAAAATAAGGGGTGAGTTTGGCTCCTTTTGAAATTTTTTGAAACTTTGTTTTTCTTTTGTTTTTTCTTTTTCTAGAAAGGTCCTCCATGTGGCGCCACCTCAGGGTGGGGCTCCACCTTATTTTTGAAAATCAAATGGCAAAACTCTGGATAGGTGCCACCTGAGGGGGCTGAGTTTCCCTTTTTTTTGGAAATTGTTTTGAACTTTGTGGCTTTTCCTAAAATCATGCTAACAACCTACTTTTAGGGGTCTTCAAGGATGGCGCCACCTCAGGGTGGGACGCCCCTCTCCTTTCCCTTCTATAGGTGTTTTGAAATTCAAACCTACAATTGCTTGATGGGTGGCCTATGTGGCGCCACCTCTTGGTGGTCCCCATACTGCCACATGGCTAGTGAAGGTGAGGAGCACCAGATGGCGCCACCTCAGGGGCTGATGCTTTTTTTTTTAAGTCTTTTTCAAAACCTAGCTAATTTCAGGAGACTTCAATTGGGGCGCCACCTCAGGAGGTGCTCCAGTTTATTTTGAAAATGATAAATAATAAAATGAATAATAAAAAATCTTTTTGGAGGGGTGCCACCTCAGAGAGGGGTGGCTTCTCATTTTTAGGCCTTTGAAAAGTTAGAACAAAACCTAATTTTTTTAGGAAGATCCAAGGTGGCGCCACTTCAAGGTGGACCCCATGGAATTCAGATTTTTAACAAAATAAAGAAAAAAATAAAAGTAAAGGTAACAAATTCCAGATGTGGCACCACCTCATGGTGGGCCCACATCCAGCTCTTTATTGGTTGAAAATTGAAATTAAAGACAAAAAGTAAAAGGTAAAACTTGAAACCGCTTTTTGGAATTTTCATAAAAACCTATACTAATAGCCAATATTTGACCTGATCATGGAAAATTTTGGAAGAAAGTGACCCCTCAGGGCATATTTATAAAAGGATTTTGAAATCACCCATAAAAGGTTTTACAAAATTCAAAGTCCTTTTTTGCAAATTTGGAATGAAAAGCCTCATCTCCTTTTTTAGGCATAGCCGGTCCAACTGACAGAATTTAAAAATCAATACTGAAAATTATCCAGACTGTTTTCCTGAGAGAACATTTTGAAATTCGGAGTCCTGAGGGTAAAATGGGAAAAGTTGATAAATTTTGTAGACGCAGGGTTTGGAATCAATTTTGAAAGAGTTAAAACTCGAATCTGGATTGAAGATCTTAAAATAAGGAGTTCTAGACGTTGAAATGATATGCTATGTAGTGAGATGATATGAATTGTTGTGTGATGATATGCAAAGACATGTCTGAGGGAATGCAACCTTGAATCAGAAATGGGAGATTCCAGTCTCTCGTCATGAGTGAGACTTTGGAAATTCGTGACTGGATTTGAAAGTTTTGAGCCAGAATATGGAAATTTTGAGAATTGTAGATGAATTTTTTACTTTTGCAGGGTCTAGGCTCAGAAATTGACCATTTTGCCCTTTGAAGATTTCAAAAGACAGACTGGGGTGACCGCTTGGAGATGTCGGGGGAGGTGATTGAAAATTTAGGGTGTTTACAGATGCCCCTCATTGCTACTAAGCCGATTCAGGACCGAGCTTAGTGGCAAAGAAAAACACACCAAATTTGGGCTATAAAAATGCCCCAGCTAGAAGGATTTGTTTGGGTATAAGGGAATTGGCCCATGAAGATGGTAGTTATGTAATAAAGAATGGAGAAGAAAGATTCACTTTGTGAGAGTGAAGTTCAGTTTTTTGCCCTTAACCTGGATGGGACGAAAGTACCTCATGTGAAACAAAGCTCAGGTTTGACCCTTAACCTGATCGGAAAATGAAATACCTCATCAGAATGAGGCTCAGGTTTATACCCTTAACCTGATTGGGCAAAAGAGTGGAATCCTCGCAAGAAGAGACCATGATGGAACCTTCGGGCTTTGCACAATAAGTTCGATAAGGGTTTTTGCAAAAGGAAGAAAATGTGGTCCCTAAAGCTTGAAAAAGGATTGATCTTGGGCGTCTCATTGCCGAGACTAAATTAGCTTTTGAAATTGGTGGCCTTTTGCTAGAGAATGATTGTTGGTTTGACCTCGAACTGAAATGGGACTGTCTATGGTTGAACAGTAGGGACACAGGGAAGGGTGCGAATCTGAGGGCTCATGCTTTCAGATTATAAAAAGAAGGGAAGGAATCTTGAAAACTCCTGTTAACAAGTCCTAAAGAGGGATTGAAATGTTGTCAGAATGTGTCAGACCGAGCCTCGAGCTCTTGCTTTCTGCCAAGATAGCTAGAAACTGTTGCCAAAATGTTGAAAATTATTGTTGATTCAAAGTAATTGAAAATGGTGCTCATTGGCGTGAAAATATTTCCTCTTTTCTACTTGAAGTATTACCTCCAACCAAGTTAACTTCGTAGAATCATGATTTGAATTCAAATTGCTTGCGATAGGCGCTTTTTAAGGAAGCTATCAATTTTCTTGATATGAACATGAAAGAAAGAATTAACATTGTGAAAGCAAATTGTGAAAGAATATTGATGATAGAATCTCACAAAATCAAAGAAAATTCTTGGCAGAATTGGCAGTGTGATATCTTGGTGCTTTCTCATGGTCGTCTTTTTCACTCTTTTGAGCTCTTTCGTTTTTTTTTTTTTGGAGTTTATTGCATCATTCTTCATGTAGGGAAGGGTATGTCACAAACTCCTTCAACTTGGAGATGTTTCGAGCCTTCTTTGTTTCAGGACATATACTAATGGTATTGGCCCATTGGGTGCATATTTCTTGATGATAGCGAAAATTAAATATCTTTTAGGGATTGTCAGGAGGTTCATCGCATCCACCTTCACCTTGACGGTGCTCTGAACTTTCCCTGGAAGGATCCGTCACAAACTCCTTCATCTCGAAGATGATCCAAATCTTCTTTGGCCCCGGGGGTCTAACTCGCATATTCGTCTTCAACTTGACGACAATTGAGAGATCTCTTTTGCAAGTATTTAATTGCAGCTTAGGTGATTTGAGGGGATATGGATTGGGTGAATTCTCTCTTTTTCTATCGCTTAAGATATTTTCACTACCTCATTTTTATAAGAATGGTCTTTAAAGATGTGCCATAGCTATGATCAATATCAATCGCTTATGGCTTTGCAACAATATTGAATCTTCGTTGCTTGGCCATGTCGAGGATTTATTTTTCATCCCTTTGGTTGGCTAATAGAAAGAATTTGAATTTTGAATCCTTCTTCGCAAAAACTTCGCTCTTTTGGAAGTAATGCTGAAGGTAAAATGAGGTAAAGATTTGTGCACTGAAGATTCTAAAATCAACAAGTGTTTGACGACAAATTGACTAAATGTTCCTTGAATCCTTGGTGAAAGCGAGCATTTGGAGTTCGATTTAATGCTTCTGCGACAAAAATTCCCTTCTCCTTTCCCCAAAGGAGAAGGTTCAAGCTTAGCCCTTACCTGAATGGGAGGTGGGAAATACTTCTCTCTTCCCTGAAGAGGAGGTGTTTGCAAAATGAACTTTCGAAGAGAAATTAAGCTTTTGTCAAAGCTCCCTAATGTTAAGCTTCTCTTATAGAAAGGGGGTCGATAGAAGTGAGGTCGATAGTTGGGTCATGAAGGAGCGAGTCCATCACACTCTCCCTAAAAGGAGTGTCCTTCATGACGAAATGGCCTAGTATGGAAATTGGGGTGGCCACAAGGAAAGTGAGTCTCCGTCGAGTCTCTCCCTATAAAAAGGGTTCCTCGTGTGAAATTGGAAGATTGTTTTGCAAACGGTTCACAAAGACACGAGTCCCTTCAACTCTCCCTAAAAAGGGCTAAGTGAACAAAGAGTGATAGAATGCGAAAAGAGTGAGCTCCCTCGAACTCTCCCTATAACAAGGGTCTTTCAGAAGAGAAAATGATTGAGATTAGATATTGGGTGACCAGAAGGTCGAAATTGGAAATGTGGTGACCCTGAAGGTCGAAATTGAGAATTGGATGACCCGGAGGTCGAAATTTGAAATTGAGAATTGAGTGACTCGAAGGTCAAAATTGGAAATTGGATGATTGAGTGAACCAAAGGTCAAAATCGAGAATTGGAAATTGAGTGACCCTAAGGTCGAAATTGTAAATTGGATATTGGAAACTGGGTGATTGTAAATTGGGTGACCCGAAGGTCGAAATTGGGAATTGAATGACCCGAAGGTCAAAATTGAAGAGTTGAATGACCCTAAGGTCGAAATTGGAAATTGGGTGACCCAAAGGTCGAAATTGAGAATTGAATGACCCGAAGGTCAAAATTGAAGAGTTGAATGACCTTAAGGTCAAAATTGGAAATTAGGTGACCCAAAGGTCGAATTTGGGAATTGAATGATGGACCTGGAGGTCAAGATTGGAAATAGAGCGATCCGAAGGTAGAAATTGGGAATTGCATTTTGATGAGAGGTTGTGTGAAGACTGAACCTAAAAGATCGACTAATGCGACTGATGGGACCCTACCACGAGGGTTAGATTTTGGGAAAGTACCAGTACGAGCACTGGCTTTTGCATATATACCAGCACGAGCACTGGATCTCGAAAATGATTTAGTATGGGCACTGGATTTTGATTCAGTGCTAATGACTGTCTTTCAATTTTGAATAACAATTGGGAATTATGATGGGACTAGTTGCCGAAATCTCAAGACTGACCAGGCAAATTAATATTAATGCGGTTGAATGTAAATGAATGCAAATTGATGCACATGGGTGCACAAGTGTGTAAAATGAGAAGTTTGTGTATCCTGTCTGCATACAGGACATTTTGGGATAGAGATAATAATTTAAAAATGCCCCAGTATAACTGGAAAAGAAAATTTTGATCATCATTGAAGAAAGTTGGAAAGTTATAAAAGAGTAGATGCTTTAAGTATAATTTTTTTTTAAATGTTGAGCATTTATTAGATCTAATAATTCTACCCCATCGGCATTGATGAGCCAATATGAATTATGGAGTAATGCTTCCTTGATGACATAGGGGTCTTCCCAATTTGGCGACCATTTGCCGTCAGGACGATGCTTAAGATAAGTTGTGGATCGAAACACTAGATCATTGACTCTGAACTTCCTTTCAATGACAGACTTCGCGTACTGTTCGACTATTCTTTGGCAATAGGATTAAGCATGCTTCGCTGCTTTTAGCCTTCTCTCGTCGAGCAAATCAAGCTATATCAGTCATTGTTGTTGGTATTGATCAAGAGGTAATTCTAGAAGTGACACAAATTTCAAAGCGAGCTTCTGAATATGCAGAGGCAATACTACTTTTGTTCCATAAACAAGCTCTGATGGAGTAGCATTTGTTGGGGTACGAATGGTAGTTTTGTATGCCCATAATGCATCATGGATCTTTTCATGCCAGTCGCGGCCTGTTTCCACTGTTCGCTCTAAGATTCGAATTAAGATCTTGTTGGTGGCTTTTGGCTGACCATTCTCTTGAGGATAATATAGAGCAGAGAAATGATGATGAATTTTGAGCAGAATGTCCTCATTCTCTCATTCTTGAAATGACTGCCATTGTTCGACACGATATTGTGCAATATGCCAAAATGACAAAGGATATTTTTATAGATAAATAAGACCACGTGTCGTCCTTTCACTGTACGAAGAGTGACAACTTCTACTCACTTGGTGAAGTATTCAGTTGCAGCAAGGAAACACTTATGGCCATTTGATGCATGAGTGATGGGACCTACGGCATTAAAGGCCCACATAGAGAATGGCCATGGAGAGACGACTGATTGCAGATATGTAGCTGACTCATGAATAATCGGTGCATGAATCTGGCATTGCACACATTTCTTCACGAAGCGCTGGCAGTCTTGCTGCATAGTTTTCCATAGTATCCTGCTCGGATGATCTGCTTGACAAGGGTTTGGTAGCTGACATGACCACCATAAATGTCTTTGTGTGCCTCTTGCATGACTTCTTTGGCTTTATCTTTGTCTAAGCATCTGGAATACTCAAAACTGAATCCACGACAATAAAGGACATTGGCCAGAATGAAATATCGGTTAGACATACGCTGGATGGCTCGCTGCTCTTTCTTTGAGAGCTCTGGAGGAAATTCGCCGGTTTCTATGAAATTTTTGATATTGTAATACCAAGGCTTCTTTTTTTGCTCAGCCTGGTTTACGCGTTCCGTTGGAAGGAAGGCAAGTTGATCAAGTCTGCCAATTTAAAAGGAGCAACAAGATTCTCCATTTTTGAATGCCATAATGGAGCCTAGATTGGCTAGGTTATCAGCCACTTGATTAAAGTCTCTCTTGATATGAAAGAGCTGAAATTCTTCGAAATTGTTGGCAAGAGAGGAGACAATCTTTTGATAGAGAAGCATTTTGTGATCCTTGACTTGCCATTCGACTTGAACTTTATTTACGACAAGCAATGAATCGCCATAATCATGCACTTTCTTGACGTTGAAGCCTAGTAGAATTTTTAGACCTTGTATCAGAGCTTCATATTCAGCCATATTGTGAGTACATGGGAAATCGAGCTTGAGGGAAAAGGGAATGATTTTCTTCTCAGGTGTGATCAATAAAATCCCGATGCCTATTCCTGCCATGTTTTTGGAGCCATCGAAGAATAAATTCCATATTTGCGATTGTTGAATATTGCATATTTGTTCATCAGGGAAGTCATCTTCGACTTTTACTTCTGCCAAAGGGAAATCAGCTAGTTGATCTGCAATTGCTTGGCCCTTGATTGATTGTTGGGAGACATACTCTAAGTCGTACTGCATCAGTAAGACTTGCTATTTGGCGATTTGTCCACTGAGGAAGGGTTGCTCGAGAATGTACTTGAGAGGATTTAGTTTTGACAGGATCTTAACTTCATATGCCAGCAAGTAGTTGTAAACACCCCAAATTTTCACTCACCTCCCCGACACTTCCACCAGTCATCATGATCTATCCTCTGAGATCGTCGGAGGGCAAAATAGTTATTTTCTGAGCCTAAAACTTGCAAAAGTCCAAATTTCATCTACAACTCTCAAAATTTCTCTATTTTTGCTCAGATGTTCAAAGTTTTATTCCTGACAGGAGACGGGAATCTCCAAATCCTGGTTCAGGATTGCATTTCATAAGACATGTCTTTGCATATCATTAAATGTGCATTTCACATCACTGCATTGCACAGCATGTCATTTCGAGATCCAGAACTCTCGATTTCAAAACTCTCAATCCAGATTCGATTTTTTAACTCTTTTCAAAATTGATTTCAAAACCCTGGGTCTTCAAAATTGTCAATTCTTCCCATTTTACCCACAGGACTCTGAATTTCAAAAGATTTTCTCAGAAAAACGATCTGGATAGTTTTCAATATGGATTTTAGCCTTGAACTTAGCAATTTTATCTCAGATTTTTCCCTTTTGTCAGCAATTTCAAATATCATTCTTTTACAAAATCGCCCTACAGGGGCCACCTCTTTTCAAAAATTTTGCAATTAGGCCAAGTATTTTTTATTTGCCAGTTAGTCTAAGTTTTTATGAAAATTCCAAAAAGAGGTTTTACTTTCTTGCTTTTATTATAATAAAGAAACGATATGGGGTCCACCCTGAGGTGGCGCCACATAGGCTTTCCTTTTATAAAACTTGAATTTCAAAAAACCCAAAAATATAAGAGCCTTGTCACTGAGGTGGCACCATTTGGTGCTTTATCTCTCTCCTTTTATTCTCTGTCATTTGGCAGTGTGGGGTCACTTAGAGGTGGCGCCACATGGCCTCCCCTGTCACTTTCTCTCACCATCCATTTCTTTGCCATGTGTTTGTGTGGAGTCACCCTGAAGTGACGCCACGTGTCTTCCTCCCTGCACCTCCATCAATTGCCACTTGTCCTCCCTACATCTTCTTCTGACATGTGTCAGTGTGGGGCCTCTTTAAGGTGGTGCCACATGTCTTGAGTCACCTTCTCTTATTTCATGCCACGTGTCAATAAGGAGCTTCCCTAAAGTAGCATCACATGTCCACCACCTTTATCCTTTTCTCACTTGCCACATGGCACTGTAGGGCCACCCTGAGGTGACGCTACATGGCCACCCTCCATCCTTCCAGAACCAACAAAATTTGAATTTTAAATACTCCTGAGGTGGCGCCATCTGAGAGGCCTCCTCCTGCAAGCTGACACTTGTCAGGTCTGGAACCACCCTGAAATGCCATGTGTCCAGGTCTCCTTTCTTCAGAAAAAGTAGAATCATCCCCTCTCTGAGGTGGCGCCATTTCTGAAAAAGAGCTTTCCACAAAAATAGCTCTGCAACTTGATTTTAGGAAAAAGCAAAATTTCAAATTCTCCTCTGAGGTGGTGCCATATGCTTCCTCTATTCTTCCTTCTGACACATGTCAGTGTGGAGCCACTCTGAGGTGGCGCCACATGGCGGTCTCTCATTCTTTCAGAGAAACAAAACTTTGAATTTCAAATAAAAGCAAACTCCAAGATGGCATCCTCTGAGGTGGCGCCATATGGGAAGCTCCTGCAGAGAGAATCAAGCAAACTTTATTTTTTAATATTTTCAAATCCAGCTGAGGTGTCTTATTTACAAAAATTGCATTTATTTATTTTAAAAAATCCAAAGTGGCATACTCTGAGATGGCGCCACATGGAGGGTCCAGATGACCTCCTGTTTGAATTTCAAAACTCCCCTGGAAATTTACAAATACCATAGTCCACGCCCAGCTGGAGGAGGCTCTCTTTTCTTTATCTGAACTTCAGTCAAATTTCCACTTTCAACTTCACTTTTCCTCCTCTGAGTTCACGCCCCCCTGGGCCCATCTGAGAGATTGCATCAAAGTACTTGCCTGGCTCACACCATTCCAAGCTCGACCTAGGAGCAGAGGTCAATTTTCATGGGCATTCTGAAGCTCGGCTTGAAAAGCGAGAGAAGCCATTCGTAGCCGCCCACTTCGGGAGTTTCAAAACAGCAAAAGAATACAATGTGAGTTTCCATTCTAATTGGTTCTATTGAAATAATGCTCTTGTCTATATTTACATATTGAATTTTCGTTTTGAAGAAAGGGTTCGTCCGAATGTTGGATCGAACTATTCTCATAAAATGACATATATCAAAAATAATTATGCTTTCTTGATGATTTTTTTGGCATTCATGCATTAGTTACGTTTAGTTCATATTTTATTTTGTTAATTTAGCATATTCTAGGAATTAGTTAGAATTTTTAGCATTTATTTCAATTCTGTTTCATTTCAGTAATTCCCTATTTTTGATAGTCAGTTCACTCGTTATTTTATGTTTTTATTTTTCTCTAAAAATGCCAAAAAAATCATATTACGTGCCCATAGATGTCCCTAATAATCTGCAAAAAAATAGAAATCATATGAGTTCATTTACTGCATTCAAAGTTCAAAATGCCAAGTCGGGTTTTATGACCCGGGAAACATTTAGAACATTTGGTCTCAACTTGTAAAATCAAGATCTCCCTCATGTGAGATCCAATTTTCAATCCGAAATATGTCCTGAACTTGTAATTGAGTCTAGTATTTAATACGATTTTATCATATTTTTATGATTGTTTTTTCTATCTAAAACAAAATCCGAAAGTTCGAGACATGTGTCGGAGCCTAATTTGAGTCTCTGAGACTCTGGATCAACTTAAGTCGAGTGGTTATCTCTGAATATAGCTCCAAATCCGGATCTGTAAAAAATAAACATTATGTTCTAAATGTCTCCTATTTAATTATGAAATTTGAAAATTTTTAGGACAGTCTTACAGCCAGTTTTGTATTTTTTATTTCAGTCTTCTGTTTTGGTATTTACATCTGCTCTTCTAGTTTATGCGTGTAATGTCATATTTTTATTTCTCATCCAGTTGATCAAATGCCAAATCCATACAAATAAAAGCTTTTCATATGCATGTCAGTAGTTCCCCATTTAATTTTCAGAAATTTTTATAGTAAATTATTATTTTTTATCCATTTTCACATCAGATCCTGTTGATTTTAGTCCCGTCAGAACCAAATCTCTGCTACCGAACTCACTGTAGGTTGAATCCCAAAGTTGTAAAAGCCAAAGATGTTCATTTTCATGTCCTTTAGCAGCCTGCAAAATATCAGACATTTCTATGGTGAATTTCTGCATTATTGCGTTAAACACTATGCTTGGTTTGTACCCGTAGGCGAAATTTGTTTATTTTAGGATTTTCTTTGAGATTTTGCATCTAGGCCATGTCATTTCATGAATTTTATCATTCTATGATGTTTTTAAGGGCAAAGGGATTCTCTCTACCGAATTTGTCATGATTTGAAAACTGTTTGATGATCGGTTTAGCCATATCATCAAATCGGGGCTCCCGCAGGACCCTGATCCGGGCGAAAAACAAGCGAAATTCGTTATTTTGGCCAAGTTTCGAACACAAATTCTGATTTTTACAGTCTAAATATGTTTAGCAACATATCATCATGTCTCATCATGCATTTCATCGTCATTTGATTCAATTCAAATTTCAAAATCTCAAATTTTACCAAAATTCCTTCAAAAACCTTGATTTTAAAGGTATAACCTCAATATTAGGGGTATTTTGGTCATTTTGATCACAATTCCGAATTTTAAATTATTTATTACTGGATTTTCTTGTATTTGCATCATTTCAAATATCAAGGAAGTGTGAAAATCGGGTTTATATCCAACTAAGTCCAATAATCTTAGGATATTATTGGAAAATCTTGGAAAAACCCACATATTTGAGCTAATCTCATTTCAAGTTTGGCAGGGACATTCAAAGGAAGGAGCTGGAATCTGCAATTTTTCTTTTTTCTTTCATTTTATTTAGTGATGTAATAATTAAATGAAATTTTGGAATAAGAGATTTACTTTTCTGCTTAGATTAGGATGCACATAATATAGTTTGAATTTCTATAATATCATGATTGTGTGATTCATGCATTATATTTCAAAATCACTATGGATGTACACGAATGACACGTGCACCAACTCTTAGGGAGTTGATGAACTCCGTGGAGTCCATATTTACGGCCCTAGTCGGAATATGGACAAGACCCAGATTCAACATCTTTCTACTAGTCACACCGAGCCTACACTCTTAGGCTATCTTCCAAAATTCACTGCATATCTTCAATTTTACAAAATATTTTAGAATTAACTAAGTAAATTGCAAGCGTATTTACGGCCATAGTTCGAATATGTGGTAATATTACCTTAGTTTAATTTTAAAATTGCATATTTTCCTGAAAAGAGGTTTTCATAAAAAGACATTCATTCATTCAGGATAGTTTGCATCATGAAATCACCTGCATTTCTCAAACTTTTTCTCAAGAAAATTTTCATTCCAAGGAAATCGATTCCTCAAGAAACTCTAAAAATTTCCAAAGTTGGATTTTCCCAAGTCATGTTTTCCACGATTTTCCCTGGAAAATGTTCTTTTCTTAAGATTCATTTTCAAAAGGAGTTTCTCATCATTCTCAAGAATCAAAATCGATTTTCCGATACTTCAAGGCTAAGATTCTCAGGATTTCAATTTTTCGAGTTTTGATTTTCCTTCTCCAAAGAGTTTTTCAATGAATTTCAATCATTTTCCAAAGAAAATTTCCAAAGTTGGAGTTTTCCTGACAAGCATTTTCTCTCCAAGTGTTTACCTTTTTCTCAAGAATTCTTTCTATTTTCCCAAGATTCTCATTCCTTCATGATTTTCCAGACGACCTCGCCTAGGTAACAAGGCACATCGTTTGTTGTGCAAAGAATGACAACACAATTGTCGTAATTCCTGTGACGACTCAATCCCTAGTAATGGGATACTTTTTCAAATCGTCTACCATATTTCCAACTAATATTTCTTCCAAGAAACAAATTCCCTAAGAATCTAATCGGGTCTTTGCACTGCAGAGAGCATCCATAGCATTTGATGGTTCGGACAAGATCAAGAAGAAAAACATCACCTCAATACTCATCCGCTTCAAAAGAAGAGATGGATTCCTCGCGCTCAGTCAGGAGCCAGGGACAACAAGAGGACGATGGCATAGATCCGCAGATGTATGCTATGTTCCAGAAGATGATGAACAAAATGATGAGCGAGCAGGTTGGGACCAGTTCAGAAAAGAATCCATTTAGGCAAAAGCTCCATGGTCACAAGGCTAAGAAATCCATAAAGACTTCCCAAAAGCAGGTTCAGTCAGAAGAAATATCAGATGGAACAGAATCAGCAAAAGACACCGATGAAGAATATGAGGTGCCCCCAACATTTCAGAAATATGGCCGGGAGCAAAGGGGGGGCACAAACTGAAAAGTCAGGTCGCAGAAGATCCCCTGCAAGCACAGTTCAGGGAAATGGATAGAGTTGTTAAAGATCTGCAAGCCCGCAAAATCTTCCTCTTCTAGACCATCGTAGAATCTGTTTATGGCGAGATGTGCTTCCTGTTCAACACCAAAGCACTCCCAACATTAAGCCATCTCTGCAATCTAAGGCAGAAAGAAAATGAGAAAACAAGAGATTTCATTCGTAGATGGAGGGGAACCTGCAACAAGATGAGGAACCCCATTTCTCAGGAGCATGCTCTCCAAATCATTTTTAACAACTTCTCACAGCCTCTGAGAAGTTTGATCTCGACTTCACCATCTCGTTCTTTCATTGAGCTCACAGAAAGAGCAGAATGGCTCGAGCTCGGTATGGAAAATGGCATGTACGAGGGCATCACCTTTGCCAAAAATAGTCATCCAAGCGAGCCCAAGAAAAAAACTCACTTCACCTACTCCGCCAATGACAACAACAGCAACAACCGTTATAAAGGGCAGAAGAAAAATTACTGCTATGGTGCAGGAAATTCAAACAACAAAGGGGATCAGAAAGGGAAGCCTGCTCCTCAATACAACAAGCCCCCTTAGCAAGCTCAATGGCCAAAACTGCGCGAAAAGACCAAACACGAAGGATGGAGCTACGACAGGAAATTCACTCCTCTCGACCAATCACTCGAAGATGTGATCGAGTATATGTTGTCGAAGAAAATGATCAAATTGCCTAGACTGGCCGATCCCCCTGTGCCTATGAGGAAGTGGAAAGATCAATTCTGCAAGTTCTACAGGACAGTGGGACACAACACTGAAAACTGCTTCATTCTCAAGAATATTGTGCAGGATTACATTGACAAAAATCTTTTGGTGGAAGGAGAGGAAAAAGGAAAAATGTACATTCTCAATCAGTCATTTCCTCTGCACACCACGGCAGTGATATCCGAACAGTCATTCCTACCTTAAAAACACATCAAGTCGTGTTCCATTCAAGATCTCCAAATTCAGCATCAGGTGTTAGTGCTACGACAAGCAACCCCAACCTCTAAGAAAATGGATATAATTTCAGCATTTGGCAAGCTGAAAGTATCTGAAGAACCCATAAAGTCATCCCCTAAGAAATTAAAAGGAATTCCTAAATTCCTTAATTAATTCATCAAGCTCATGCCGGAAAAGGAAACTCAAAAGCCACTGACTGCTTTGTCCAATGTTTCAATTTTGGACTTAGCTAAAAGTTCTTGCAAGCATCAACAAGTACTGGACGAACTGCTGTGGAAAATTAAAGTCAAACCCAGTACCATGCCTGAAGACATGGCTCAAATTGTGAATTCAGCCATGACAAATGCGCCAATCACCTTCTCAGATGAGTAACTTCCAAAGCCTCACTCCTTTCATAATAATGCCCTGTACATTGTCGTTCGAGTAAGAGGAATGACAGTGCCCCATGTACTGGTCGATGGAGGCAGCAACCTCAACATATGTTCTGAAATGACAGCAAAGGCACTAGGCATCGAGGAAGAATACATTCCAGATCCTATCACCATATACGGATTCGACAACCATGGCCAAACGGCCAAAGGCAAGATATTTCTGGAGGTGTTTATCAACTATTCAGTGCATTCCGTCCTTTTTCATGTAGTCAATGTGCCACCCACCTATAATTTGTTGCTCAGAAGGATGTGGATTCACAATGCAAATGCAGTACCTTCTACCCTTTACCAATGTGTAAAATGGTCCAAAGGTAGAATGATCACAACTGTACTGGGATAAGACCCAGAAGAAAGGCTCTCGCAGCCCATGATCCCTCGACCGACCTTCACAGCAGATATCCCCAGCATCAGGGAAAGTGAAGAAATCAGTCTCGGAGAAAGTCTAGAAATACTCTAGACATCAGAGTCATCTTTGCACACTGTAGCCATGACCCGATGGAGAAGTCCTAAATTCTTCAAGATGGGAGGTCGGATCAACTACAACACTCTCAAAGATCATCCGTTGTTTCTGCAGTTCATGAAAGCAAGAAAGGGATTTGATTTACTTCTGAAGCATGGTTATCAACCCTTCAAAGGATTAGGCAAAAATAAAGACGGTCGCATCGAACTAGTGATTCAAAAGCATCATCCTCACAGAGCAGGACTAAGGTTCTCCGGCGGAAGCCAACAAAAGAAGTTTGTTTTTGTTAAGGGGGGCATATTGAGAATTGTTTTGTATTTTCTTTCTATTCCTTTCAAAATAAATGTCTCATTCTATCAATGTCTTTGATCAAAGTCAAAATCAATAAAATTTCAAGTTTCTTTGCCTATCTGGATGCCATCTGTTTCCTTTCTCTCTATTTCCTAATTCCAATGTCATTTTATGCATGGTTCTTTGCAAATGTTGTTTGTCTTATGATGGGCGATTTTACTTGAATCAAATTTCTTATCCAAAATTTCAGAATGTATTCTCGAGCAATCAAGAAGCTCATTCTCAATTTAAAGGCTTTACAGAAATCGACAGCGATTCACCGAGTCAAAGTGAGCACAGAAGATGACAAGGTTGCAAAGCAGTCAGATGATTATGCAGAATTTGATCAATCTCTTCAAGAATTGCCAGATTTTTTCTGAGTTCAGAAGCAAGACGAACCATCTACTCTAGTACAAGATCCGACTGAAGATGTCAATATAGGTTCAGAAGACAATCCCAAGGTTCTCAAGGTCGGTACCAGCCTGAGCCCGAAAGAGAAGGAAAGGATCACTAATTTTCTCAAGCAACATGAAGAAGTGTTCGCATGGACATATGAAGATATGTCGGGCTTAGATCCCAAATTGGTCGAGCACCGCCTCGTTTTAAAGCCATATGCTAAGCCAGTTAAGCAGAAATTGAGAAAAATGGATCCCAGAATAGAGCAACAAGTCAAAGAAGGACTCGAAGACTTACTCAAAGCAGGATTTATCTGAACTATTGACTACCCAGATTGGTTAGCCAATATTGTCGTTGTTCCAAAGAAAAGTGGCAAAGTGAGGATTTGCATAGACTTCAGAGATCTCAACAAGACAACTTCGAAGGATGATTATCCGCTTCCAAATATCGATCTTTTGATCGCCAGCACGACAAGACATGCCATGTTCTCTTTTATGGATGGATATTCCGACTACAATCAGATTAAGTTGGCTGCTCATGACCAATCAAAATCTTCCTTCACTACGCCTTAGGGCACTTTTTGTTATAAAGTCATGCCATTTGGACTCAAGAATGCTGGTGCAACATATCAACGAGCAATGACTGTCATTTTTCACGATCAGATGTGCAAAATCATGGATGCATATGTTGATATCCTCGTGAAATCCAAAGAGGAATAGGATCACATTGAAGCCCTTGATCAAGTTTTTAAGTGACTCATTCTTTATAAGTTAAGACTTAACCCTCAAAAGTGTGTTTTTGGAGTCGAATCAGGCAAACTGTTGGGTTTTCTGGTCAGCAAAAAGGGAATTGAAGTTGACCCAGCCAAAGCAAAGGCTATCATTGATATGTCACCCCCAACTAAACTTAAAGAATTGTGTAGCCTTCAGGGACGCATGCAATCAATTCGGGGATTTATTTCCAACTTGGCAATGAGATGTGAGCCTTTCAATCACTTACACAAAAAAGGAGTGAAATTCGAATGGGGACCAGAATGTCAGCAATCATTCAATCGTATCAAAAGGTATCTTATCAATCCTCCTATCCTGAAGCCGCCAGAATTGAGAAAACCTCTTTTGTTATACATCTTAGTTAATCAAGTCGCATGCGGCGGATTCTTGGCGCAATACAAAGAAGGCAGCTTGATAAAGCACGCCATTTATTATGTGAGTAAGACTTTCATAGACTATGAAAAGAAATACTCTCAAATAGAGAAGACTTGACTAGCTCTGGTATGGATGTGTCAGAAGCTAAGACACTACCTGCTGGCATCTGAAGTCAAAATCTTGTCTAAACTCAATCCTCTCAAGTACATCGTAGAACAACCTTTCCTCAGCGAACGGGTCGCCAAATGACAAGTCTTACTGATGCAGTATGACTTAGAATATGTCTCACAACAATCAATTAAAGGCCAAGCAATTGCAGATCAGTTGACTTTCCTTTAACAGAAGAAGTGAAAGCCGAAGATGATTTCCCGGACGAGCAAATCAGCAATATTCAGCAATCTCCAGTTTGGAATTTATTTTTCGATGGTTCCAAGAACATAGCAGGAATAGGCATTGGGATCTTATTAATCACTCCTGAGAAAGAGATGATTCTATTTTTCTCTCAAGTTGGATTTCCAATGCACCCACAACATGGCCGAGTACGAAGCTCTAATTCAAGGGCTAAAGATTCTACTAGACTTTGATGTCAAAAGAGTGCATGCCTATGGTGACTCGCTTCTAGTTGTCAATCAAGTTCAAGCTGAATGGCAAGTCAAGGACCAGAAACTACATACCTACCAGAAAATCATTTCAGCTCTTGTCAGCAAGTTTGAAGAATTTCAGCTCTTCCATATCAAGAGAGATTTTAATCAAGTGGCTGATAGCCTAGCCAACCTAGGCTCCATTATGGCATTCAAAAATGGAGAATCTTGTCGTTCCTTCGAGATTGACAGACTTGACCAACTTGCCTTCCTTCCAACGGAACAAATAAACCAAGCTGAGCAAAAGAAGAAGCCTTGGTATTATAATATCAAAAACGTCATAGAAACTGATGAATTTTCTCCAGAACTCTCAAAGAAAGAGCAACGAGCAATCCAGCGTATGTCTGTTATCATCACAAAAATTTTCCCCTCCCTTGCGAGAGAGAAACGAATTTCGTGAGTCAAACTCGACCAAAGTTTTGAAAATGGTTTTTGAAAATTACTCACCTCTGTTTTGAAAATTTGCGGAAAAAATTCGTAGAATAGGATCCGTTTGTCGGAATGAGGTTTAACCGTTCCTGACGCCTTTACCAGGGGTAATTGAACCAAGGATCAATTATGTGCTTTAACTTGACTCAAATATCTAAATTATGCTTTATGTTTTCTAGAATGCACAAAGAATCAAGGTTGTGCTATGAAATTCTGAAAAGATGCAAGTTTGAGAAAATATGATGTTTGCTTTGAAAAATTGAAATATGCTTTGAAAAATGCTTGAAAATGGAATTCCTAGGAAAATCATTGAAATTCATTGGAAATCGGAAATTGAATTGGAAAATGAATACTCAGGAAATCTTGGACTTTGGGAAAATAGATTTTGAGATCTAGATTGCTTTTCTGAAGAAATGGATTTGAAAATCTTGAGAAAGTCAGAAAATTCATTGGAAAATTATTATTTTTTGAAATGGAAACTGGATTCTCAGGAAAATGGAAACTCTGAGAAAATCGATTTTTGAAAACTTAGGATTTTGAAATTTGAGAATTTTAAAACATTGAAAAATCTTGATTCGAACTTGGGAAATGCTTTGAAATGTCATTTGAAAACTCAGAATTCTTAGAAAATCCAATCCTGAGAAAGACTTGGTAAATCCTTGAGAAAAATGATTTTTCTGAAATTGAAATTGGAAAATGAATTTGAAAATAATGCAATTTGAATGATATGAATGAATGAATATGAATTTAAAAAGGGAATTTCATTGAGGAATTGGGAAATCCTTTTGAAACTTTGAGGATTGCAGTGCATTTTTGAAGTTAGCCTAAGAGTGTAGGCTGAATGTGGCTAATACGAAGATCATAAATCTAGGTTTCATTCGTATTCTGACTATGGCCAAAAATAAAAATTCCAACAAGTTTATAAACTCCATAAGAGCTTGTGGACGTGCTATTTGTGTCAACCATAGTGAATTTGAAATAAATGCACATGAATCATACATCAAATATTGAAATTTGCAGAAATCAAACTATATGCAATGCAGCCCTATTCTAAGCAAAAATGTAAATTCTTATTCCAAATATTACATTGATTTTTACATTGAATTGAATAAAACAAATAAATAAAATGGCTAAGACTTCCTCTTGAATGTTCCTGCAAAACTAGAAAACATGTTAGCACATAAATGTAGGTTTTTCTGAATTTATCCAAAAATATTGGAAATTATCAGATATTATTCAGATATAAACCCAAATTCATACCCTCTTTGATATAAACATGATAAATAATGAATAAATTTTGAAAACAAACTTGGAAATTCGAAATTGGAGTAAAATGACCAAAATACCCCTGATGACTTTGAAATCAGGGTTTTCTGAAAGAATTTTTGTAAAATTTGAAATTTTGAAAATCAAATGAAATAAATCAAACATAATATGATAAAATATGATGATACGCATGAAAATTTATGGAATTAGAAATTAAAATTTCGAAATTATGGTCAAAATGACCAAAATGCCCCTGACAATAAGACTATGGCCTTGAAACCAGGGTTTTCTGAAATAAATTTTGTAAAAATGGAAAATATGAAATGCAAATAATATTGAAATTAATCCTAATATGATTTTATATGCTTATTTACATGAATAAAACCCTAAAATGGTGAAAATATAATAAAATATCAAATTTAACTTGATTTTCGCTTCTGAATTTAAAGATAAACTAACATATGAAGCAAATGAACTTGAAATTAAGCCAAATTCGGCATGGACACCTAAACTAACCCTAGAAATAGAATCAAGCTCGAAAATATAAATTTTTTTATTTTCTTAATATGGAAAATAGCTAAAATCTTAAGAAAATAAAAAATTTGCCTAAAATGCTGATTCTAAAGGGGATTTCGGATATCAAACTTCCATAAAAATTTCTCAAATTTTATGGAATGATAAAGGACAGTAAGGAAAGGATTTTTTTATTTTACACTTTCTGGTTTTGACCTATGGTCGGAGCTTTACAGCTCCGGCAAGTCAGATCAGAATCCGACGACTCTAAGATTTGAGACAGACAGACAGACAGGTTTTGGGAGAAAATGTGGGGAAAATAGCAGACAGATGGGAAAAAATATGAAATTGTGGAAAAATGTCCCTGACAAATAGAGAAAAATTTAATCTTTTTGCATCATTGGGATTTGGGTTACGGTTTGGAATAGGGCACGCTATTACCAGAGACCTAAATCTCTGGAATTTCTGGATATTGGAATCTGTCAGACAAAAAAGAAATTTTTGGGAAAAATAATCAGACAATTTAAAAAATCCTCAAATTTTGGGAAATGACAGGAAAATGGGTTAGAAACAACTTTTGTGTTGAAAGTTTTTGCAGAAGGGCTACGGGTTGAGCGAACTTAGTGCATTAGGGTCTGTCTATACCCTGGCAAAGGAAAATCGAGATTTTCTCAGGGGTCTGGACAATCGATTTTTGACAGAGGGTAATCTACTTGTACAGATCTCAAAATTTCCAGATCATTAGTAGATTTGATTATGAATCCACTGTGATTTTTTAGGGGAAAATCCAAATCACCCACAGGGGTGATTCTAGAGGTTAAAGTTTGTTAAAGCAGAAACTGGAAGTTCAGAGAAACAGACAACCCAATATTATCTATGACTTTTCTAATGGAAATATAGAACTCAAATTAAACTGGGTTTTTGGCTATAAATCACAAACAAACAAATACATCTATAACAAAAATTTCAATATTTAATAACAAAAAATTAAACATGAAATTGTGGCTAAAATGCACATACGGGATAAAAACCTACAACTATGAATGAAAATGAAGCCAAATACAAAATTTAAGATGTGCACCCTACATGAGATAATGCTAAAATCAAAACGATCAGGGAAATACAATCTTTATTTAATGTTGGCTATTGAAATGAGGGATCTGATCCATTCACCGGATAGATCACCTCATTTGCAATGCCTTGCCACAATAAAACCGAGATTTCCTATTGTTTGGATTCATAAAGCAAAATCCTTTCCCATCACGAATCAAGTTCTATTTAACTTTATCTTGTATTTACCTTGGAAAAGGGGGTCTTAGAGGTGGTGCTGCAATAGTTGAAGGGGAATGGCTATTGCATGTGGTGAGGCTGCAGTTGTAGTTGGAATTGCTGCAACAATGACTGGAAGTGTTGATGGTTGGTGGCTGAAACAAAGGAGCTGCTATGGTGGAGGCTTTGGCGGTTGACGACGGCTACCGGTGGAAGGCTGCAACCTTGATGCTACTGGAGGCTATGCTGACTTGTGTGGAGTTGTTGAAGGGCTGCTGGGCGTGAAAGGAGAAGCTGAAGGTGTTGTTGCCTTGATGGAAGTGAGCTGTTACAAGGGGGAAGTTGTTGCTGCCTTGGCTGGAGGCAAACACCGGCTGGAACTCCTCTCGTGGTGGCTGAAAGAAGCAACTATGGTGGCTGCAATGCTGCAGCCATGGTGGTTGGTCTTGCCGGAAGTACTTGAGGATGCTGGAGAGAGACCCTTGTTGTTTCAATGGTGCTGGAACTGGGGCTGTGTAAAGAAGATAGAGGAAGAGAGAGAGCTGGAGAGAGTTGAGAGTCTCAGCCCTAGCCAACGTGTGGTGTTGTTTGTTGAGAATGGGAGTTGGGATTTAGGGAGATGAGTTGATGTGTAATGAGAGAGAGAGAGAGAGAGAGAGAGACGTGAATGTGAAGAATGGATCCACCTTATGCCTTCCTTTCCACCAAAAAATCAAACTTAGCCTTTAATCCTCCCCTAAACTTAGGTATTGATAGCTTAATGAAAAGAAAGCCAAAAACAGTCCTAGTGAATGGGTTGGAGGCTGGGAAAAAGAAGGAAGGGAAGAAGGAAAGAAAGGGAAGAAAAGAAGAAAAGAGAGAAGGGAGAAAGAAAAGGAAAGAAAAAGGAAGAAAGGAGAGGGAAAGGAAGAGAGGAAGGGAGGTTCTACGTGAGGGCTGGAAAAAAAAGAAAAAGAAAGAAAGAAAAGAAAAAGGAAGAAGAAAGGAAGAAAAGAAAGAAAGAAGGAAAATAAGAAAGAAAGAAGGAAAGAAAGGAAGGAGGAAAAGGGAAAGGAGAAGAGGAAAGAGAGGAAATGGAGAGGAAAGAGGGGCTAGGGTGGTCGACCTCATTGTGGGTCCCACCTTAGGAAAAACAATAAAATAAAAAAAAATGGAAAAAAATAAAGAAAAAGGTAATTTTTTTTTATAAATTAAAACAGAAAATAAAAATGGATGGACCATCTCAGAGCGGGTCCAAATTCCACTTTTGAAATTCATTTTGACGATTAGAGGGGTAAAATAGTCTTTTTAGAAAATTTCCAGACGACATGAGCTATTCTTGGCAGTTTTTGAAACAAGCTCAGATTTTGAAGTTCAATACCTTGTTGCGAAGCAAATCCAATGTAGAATTTGAAAAATTGAGTTTGAAACAAATCTAGATTGTTTTTCTTGAGAAAATATTTTCAAATTTAGAATTTCGGGGGTAAAAATGTCAATTTTGAAAACCCGGGGTTTGAAATTGATTTCTGAAAGCTCTTAAAACTCGATCTGGATAGAAATTTATAAAACTGGAGTTCTGGACTTCGAAAATGGAATGAAATGTGATGAAATGTTATGAAATGCTGAGAAATGATATGAAATGATGAGAGATGACATGCAAAATGCAGATCCTGAATAAAAAATTTTGGATGTTAGACCCCGATTGGCAGTTGTACAAGTTTAAAAAGCGTTAAAATTGATAAAATTTGCAAAATGATTCAAGAAATGGTTTTTGGACTCTACTGGGTTAGAGTGACACTGAAAATCAGGGTTTGAGCTGAAATGAGTTGGATTGAGCTGGATTCTAGAGTTTAATAACTCAAATGAACTGACTAAACACCGACTCAACTGACCTTTCCGACTAATTTTTTCAAGAAAAGCTGCCATGCAGAATGGTCACTGGAGTGAAGTAAATTAAGGATCTGAGCTGAGTTTGAGCTGGGTTAAAGGTCAGTAATACTGACATGAACTAAAATTGAAGCTCAGACACTAGCTTAATTGACTGGATTAAGCTCAATTTCAGTTTAATGAGCTGAAATGGGCTAAAATGGGCTCTTGGACACTTGGAAATGGTTTTGAATTGAAATTGGAGCACTTGAACTCCTAGTGAGCTCAGGCTAGACTTTGGTGAATATGACTGACTGTGAATGACTGACTTAGAGACAATTGGCTTGGATTTGGGTAAAAAATGAACTCATTTCTGAAGAAATGATCCCATTTTGGCAGGAATGGTCAGAAATGAAATTGATCTGTTCATTGTGAGCTCGGATGAGCTTGAGATGACTGATATTCTAACTGTTTTGAACCGACCAATGAGTTTGGTTGACTCCGACTGACTGGGGTCTGGGATGTCCTAAGGGTAAAATGGTAATTTTCCTAATGAAAATGAGTAAAGTGGTGATTTTCTGAAACTGACTCGGGGTTTGACTCCTACACTGACCTAACAGGGTTGGCATTGTACGAGAAGGATTGTTTGAGAATGGAAGAGAAAATTTTGGAGTGTTTACAGATGCCCCTTTTTGCTACTAAACCGACTTGAAGACGAGCTTAGTGGCAAAGAAAAACACACCAAATTTGAGCTATAGAAATGCCCCAGTTAGAAAGATCTGACTAGGTAGGAAGAAATTAGCTCTGATGAAAATGTAGATATGAAATAGAGAATGAAGAAGAAAGAATTTACTTCAAAAGAAGTGAGATTCAGGTTTTGCCCTTAACTTGGATGGGACGGAAAATACCTCGTGTAGAAACGAAGCTCAGGTTTGACCCTTAACCTGACCGGGAAATGAAATACCTCATCAGAATGAGGCTCAGGTTTAACCCTTAACCTGGGAAATGAAATACCTCATCAAAATGAGGCTCAGGTTTAACCCTTAACCTGATCGGGAAATGAAATATCTCATCAAAATGAGGCTCAGGTTTAACCCTTAACCTGACCGGGAAGATAGAAAATGGTAAGTTGGATGGTGAATAAGACAATTTTCTTGAAGAGGAATAAGGCGACTCTTTCGACAATGCGAAAGATAGCAAAGGAGATCCAAAGGAACAAGGCGATTCTTTCAACAACGCGAAAGATGACAAGGCGATCCAAAGGAGTAAGGTGATTCTTTTGACAATGCAAAAGATGAATTCTTTCGACAACGCGAAAGATGAATTCTTTCGACAATGCGAAAGATGGCAAAGGCAATACAAAGGAACAAGGCGATTCTTTCAACAACGCAAAAGATGAATTCTTTTGACAACGCAAAAGATGAATTCTTTCGACAAGGCGAAAGATGACAAAGGTTACTCTCTCAAGGAGGTAAAAGGTGATACCAGGATGTGTCAAGATGGACATCGAGCTTTTCACTTCATGTCAAGATAGTAGGAAAATATTGCAAAAATGTTAAAAAAATGTTTGTTGATTCAAAATGCTTGAAACTAATGTATATTGGTATAAAAATTTTTCCTCTTTTCTACCCAAAGTACTACCTCCAATTAGGCTAACTCTGTAGAATCAAGATTCAAATTCAAATTGCTTGCAATTGGCTTTCTTTCAAGGAAGCTATCAATTTTCTTGATATGAGCAAAAAAGAGAGTATTCTTGATATCGTGAAAGCAATTGATGAAAGAATATTGATAGTAAAATTTCACAAAATTTAAAGAGGATTCTTGGCAGACTTGGCAGTTTGATATCCTGAAATTCTTTTCTCATGATGATCTTTCTGCACTTTTTTTTTTTACAGAATTGGAGCTCTCTTGGGTTTTTGGGAAATTTATTACATCATCCTTCATTTTGGAGATGTCCTAACTTTTCTCTCTTTTTTTTGGAAGGGTACGTCACAAATTCATTTATCTTGGAGATGCTCCGATCCTTCTTTTCTCTCAGAGATTATATTGACGGTTATTGGCTCTTTGGTTGAAAATCTCTTGATGATAGCATAAATTAAATATCCTTTAGGATTTGTCGGGAGGCTCATCGCAATCGCCTTCATCTTGACGGTGATCTAAACTTTCCCTGGAAGGATCCATCACAAACTCCTCCATCTCGGAGATGATCCAAATCTTCTTTGGCCCCAGGGGTCTAACTCGCATAATTCGTCTTCATCTTGACGACAATTGAGAGATCCCTTTTGCAGATATTTAATTGCAGCTTAAATTATTGAGGAGATATAAAAATTGAATGTATTTTTCTGTATCACCCAAGATATTTCGACTGCCTTATTTTCCAAGAAAGATCTTTAAAAATGTGTCATTGACTGCGATCAATATCAATCACTTATGGCTTTGCGACAATATTGAATTTCCTTTGCTGGCCATATCGAGGATTTATTCTTCATCCTTTTGGTTGGCCAATTGAAAGATTCTGAATTTTGAATCCTTTTTTTGCGAAAGCTTTGTCCTTTCGAAAGTAATACTGAAGGTCTTCTGAGGTAATGTTTTGTGCAATAAAATTTTTGAAATCAACAAATATTTAATGACAAATTGGCAAGATTTTCTTGAAATCCTTGGTGAAAAAAATTGCTTGAGATCTAATTGACACATCCATGACCAAATTGAGTCCTGAAAAGACTCAATAAAAGATCAACTCAAAAGTTGGGTTTTGTTTTGACTTACCAGCTCGAAAGCAGGATTTGTTGACCGACCAGCTTGAAAGCAGGATTTGTTGACCGACCAGCTCGAAAGCATGTTTTGTTGACCGACCAACTCGAAAGCAGGATTTGTTGATGTGAACACCCTAAATTTTTCAAAGTTTTGTAAAAATGTCCTTTTTGCCCCTGGCCCCATCTTTTGAGAAAATCAAAGCAATTTCAAAACCAAATTTCAATTATTCTTCAGATCTTCTAGGTTAAATTCCATGTTGATATATCCAACTCAATTTCGAATCCGAATCCAGTGTCAAAACTCAAATCTGAGCCTCGTTATCCAAATTTTCAAATTAAAATTTCAAAATACCAAAAATAAATTCTGAAAGGCTCAGACAGTCTATCTGGTATCCTGTTGGATCCACAACTCTGTATTTCTCGAGTCGAGGTTTTAAACCTCGAATATTTCCTCAAATTCCAGATATAAACTCACTTTCTGAAGAATTTTTCAAAAGAATAGCCTTGAATTCTCAGAAAACCCCTCTTTTGTAAATATTTCTCAAAAATACAAAAAATTTAGTTTTAAATATTTGTTTTCTCGTAAATTTTAGGGTTTTATTCCAAAAATACAAAAAAAATACTGAAAAAAAACAAAAACAAAACAAAACAAAAATCAGAAAAACTATACAAAGAACGAATAGTTTTAAGCTTTTTAAAAGTTTGTTTTTCTAAAAAACTCTTTTTAGAACTACTTTACAAAAAAATCATTTTAAAGGGACCTCCTTTTTGAAAAAAAGAAAAAATTCATAACAGCCTTTTTCTTTCTTCATTCTCGAACCCTCTTCCTCTTTGCTCCCTCTCCCTCACGCAGGACTCCTTCCAGAACCGTCCACCATCGAGCTCCTGTTCGCAGGATTGCTCTCCACCCTCCATCCTCAACGATCCCTCTCCTCTCCACCTTCCATCCTCAACAAACTGCCTCCCGAACCTTCCTTCTCCTCTTTAAAGAGAACACTCTAAGGAAAGAGAAACCTAGTTTTTGTCACTTTTTTAAAGTTATTCTGCATTGTTTCATCCGATCATTTTCAATTTTTTTTGTGAGATTTCTTGTAAAATGTTCATCTATATTTTTTATGGAATGTTATTTCCTATTCCTATGGATGTCGATGTTCTTATGTGTCATTTTATCTATTAAATGGTGTTTGGATGACACTTTGATGAATTTTGCCTTCTTCCCTGCTTTCTGTAAACCATCATTTACAGCTACCATCATCATCATCATTGCAGCCATGACTTGTGCAAATTTCATCAACTACCACCATTCACTTGCAATCATCATCATTATCAATTTCAACTTTTAGTTGTTTTGATGTGAGATGGAAAAGGGTAGATAAGAAAGCCACACACCTCAAAACATAGGAAGAGGGTTTTCCACTCATGGGCACCTCAAAGCATACATATATGATTGCTTTAATAATCACCATGGACACAAGGGATGACATCTGTTAATTTTCTGGATCTTTTCAAATGCAATCCACAGGGATGATAGTTTCCATGCAGAACCATAAAAAGCTGAGCGATTGATTTCATGGAGAGAGAGGATTCTCCAGTCGTGTGTATCCAGGTACCATGGGAGAAGGATGGTGAATGGACGAAGGGGGAGAGGTCAGGAGGAGAAGCCTGGAATTTACAGTTTAGAAACGAGGCCATGAAAGAATGGCTTTTGTTTTTCCATAAATTGTTTCGATGCTCAACATAATGTTTTGAAAAAATCAATTTGAGAGCTTTTGTCATCCAAACACAATTTCCCAATATTATTTTTACTAAATGAAGTGTTAATGCCTTAGTTGTCAAAAGCACTAGTTGGAGCCTAGGTGAAAGACCCCTAAAAGAACTAGTCGGGGCCTAGTCGGACTAGGAGGGACCAAAAAAGATAAAACATAAAGAAAAGCAAAAATAATACAATAAATAGTAAATTCAGCAAAAACATATGATTGTAATTATGAATGGAGTATAAGTGTGTAATTCAGTGTAACATACCGTAAACTTCGTAAAATTGCATGACCATATATATATATATATATATATATATATATATATATATATATATATATATATATATATATATATATGTGTGTGTGTGTGAAATACGGGCATACATGTAAAGAACCGAAATAAAAAAAAGAAGAAAAGGAAGAAAAAGAAGGAAAAAAGAAAAAAGGTGGAAAAAGGAACAAAAAGAAAAAGAAGAAGAAGAGGAAGAAAGAAGAAGAGGGTGGAGGGGCGAGAGGAGGACGAAGAAGAAAAAAGAAAAAAGAAAAAAGAAAAATAAAAAGAAAAGAAAAAAAGAAAAGGGACAAAGAAGGAAAAAAGGAAAGGAGAAAAAGGAAGGAAAAGAAAAAGGATAAAAAGGAAGAGAAAGAAAAAAAGGAGGAAGAAGAAAAGGAGAAGAAAAAAAGAAAAAATAAGAAGGGGAAAAAAGGGAAAGAAGAAGGAAAAGAAGAAAAAGAAACATTTGGGATGGGAAGAAAAAGAAATAAAGGAAGAAAGAGAAAAAAGAAAACGCAATCATGTCCCAGCGGCCTTGGCGGGGATAGCCTAGGTGCTGCCTAGGCGGTCTGGGCGGTAAAACAGGGCTGCCTAGGCGGTCTGGGCGGTAAAACAGGGCCCTACCGCCAAAACTCATAAGCATAGGGCCTTATGCCTAGCCCACCTAGGCACAGCTTTTGACAACTAAGGCTGATGCTCAAATGAGCGTCACCCAAACACCCCTGAGATGTTGTCATACTATCTCAATTGCCTATAAGTTAAACTCAGTGGAAAGCAAAATGGAAAACTTTAATCTTGCTGACAAGATGATTAAAGTATTTTCACACCCTTGTACTCCATTGTCTGTGTCTGGGAGAAGTCTGTTACTTGATACTATGCAAAAGACCTCTTCTGCCCAATAAGTACTGACCGAACAACTGCAACTAACTCCGATATCCCGCCAAAATATCATTAGACATAAAAGAGCAGAAGATCAGGTATTGCCCAGACCTACCTAACCACAACCTCAACCATGATGAGTATTGTACATGGAAACTCCTCACCAATCCAAAAACAAAAACCTATTGAAATTAAAGATACATTAAAATCACAAAAAATCAATTAAGAGTGTGATATATTGAAAATATGCAAGAAAATTTTACTGCAATTTTATCAGAACTTTCTCGTTTGGTCTTGCTGATCCTTGTGACTATGATGGGTAGTCAATACAGCAACAACATATTTCACAAATTGCACAGTTTTGTGTCTTAAAATCGAAGGGAAAGCAGAAAAGAAGATGAATAACCTCAACTGTACCCCACAAAGAATAGACTTAAGAATCAGCTAATATCCCTTCTTTTGTATCACTTCCAAGTTCCAAGTCATAGGCTGGCCGCAAGCATCATCATCCACAAAGTGAATGGTTAGAATAGAATAGCCATGCTTGACCCAAACATACATTTCAATTCTCTTTGACTATTACACTTTGTGAAAGTAAATACTTGACAGTCTGATTGGCCATTAGAATAGTTTAAATACTTCTCGAACTTCAAAAGTTGACATTCCATATAAAAATCAATCACAGAACAAATACATGTTGAAGTGATATTTAAGAAGATGCAAATAATTCATTAGAGGAAAAGAAATATCCTAAAAACATGTCCGCCAATTTATGCAATACAACGTAAAAATCCATGTAATCCTACTTGAGAGAAGGATATCTTAAAGAAGTGTCCATGCTGCATAGTGATATGCCCGACCAAATCCATCCCTACCCTAGTTCCACACACAGGGCATACCTATGAAAACAGAAGAAACAATCAGGTTAGAGCAGGAAAGTAACTAATAACAATGTTGTCAGTATCGCTATCGGCCATGAATAGTTTGGCCACCCATCCAGCTGTATTGGCCGATACCGATACTTAAGTGAATCATTCTGTATCGGTTGGAAAATAATAAAAAATATTAACCATTGTGTGACACGTGTTAAAACCATTAAAATAATATTTAAAATTAATTTTTAGTCTCACCGATACTGATAACATTGGTTATAACAAAAATAACAAAGACAACAGCACAATTACCACAGGAACTGAAAAGGTTCTCTGTGCAGTTTTTTCCTCACATTTAGAAGGATTTTCATAAGCAAAGGCATGATTTTGCATATACAATCCTCTGATTTATTCAGTCAAACTGCTATTAAGATTACAGGTAACTAATCACAGTTCAAGAATGCTAGAATTCAAAATACATTAAATCTCCCCTATGTAAAATTGTAAAATAGAAGCATGAATGTGTTCACGTTCCTGGAAATCCATGTCCAATACTGTAGGTTCAGATTCTATAAAAACTATACATGAATTTCATACAAGAATCAGAGGCAAACACCACTCACAAACAAATTTTCTTCACGACTCCTTGAACAACAAGAGATGACACAACAAGAGAGTGCCCAATAAAGTTCTAAACATAAAGGTGAAAAAATGCCAAAATGGACCACCCAACATCTATAGCACATAAGAGAACTATTGACGATAAAGCGCACGACATATATGGCTGCCAGGACGAACCTCCCAAACCAGAACCTACTCTGAAGCCCATAGCCCCATATACTAAAGAATAATCAGGATCATTGTCATCAACACTTCATTGACCATCAAGAACTAAATCAAACTACAATATGCAAACGCACGGCTCTACTTGAACAATAGATTCATCCAATTGCAACGAAAACACCAATCCAACCCATAAAAATCCACAAATCCTAAACCTGGATCGTTTAGGAACTAACGCAGCAATCCCAACAGAAAAAGAGAAACCACATAATGAACAACAAAGGGCAAGGAAATCCCATCGATCATTTACCAAAAACACAAAAAACGGAGGATTTCCTCAGAGGGAATGAAAAGCTACCCAATTTTTAGCCTCAACGGAATGTTCATCATCTATGTGACAACAGAGACCTACGATATCGAAATCCTCTGAACAAAACGGACACGGGAATTCGGCACGCAGATCCTCTTCCCCATCGAAATCATCAAAGCTCAACTGAAGATCTGCACCTGAAACATCCATTAAAAAAACAATAAACCCTCCAAATCAAATCAAAACCCCTAACCAAAAATCACACAAAGTATCAAAAAAAGCTCCAAAAACCATGAAAAGGGAGAGGGGGGGAATCGGACCGGAACGGATTTGAAGGGCAGATTGGTGGCGCTTGGAAGCGGAAAAGAGAGCGGCCCACGAATCGGAATCCATGGATCAGATATCCACCCTCTCCCCCAAACAATTCGAAACCCTAATTTCCTCCAACAGCCCCCACGAATACCAGAAAATTGGCGAGAGCAGAAACGCCGACGACGATCAGAACGCGTTTCTCCCAAACAATTGATCTTCGGAAACTCACGAGAAGAGATCAGTGCCCACGAAACCCTAAAATTCGGGGGAGTCGAACGAAATTGGGACAGGGATGGTCTCTCTCTCTTCCCAACCAATATCAGTGCCACACACTGTCCTGTCGGTGCTGGAATACTTTTTTTATATATATTTTCTGGTCGCCAACGGAATGACCCTACATTGCTCAAAAATTTCAAGGATGGCCTTCTTATTCAATTATTCTGGCTTTTACGAGAATGAATTAAATTAAAATAGTAATTAACCCAAAGGGTTTAGTGTAGTTGGACCGGGCTTCGGCTGTCGGACAGGCAGTCAGAGTTCAACTCCCGCGAGCGGTAACCCCTTGCTCAACATAAGCCCTCGAGTTGGGGTACCAGCCCTAGCGTTTTCTAGACAACGTTTTCTAAGTCAGACTCGGGTTTTTTTAGATTAAATAAGAAAAAATAAAATCATCATTAATTAAATATAAATAGCAAGTTCTTATTAAGGGCTTGGCTCGTTTGGTAAAGGCAAGTTGTGAACCTCACCAAGTTTAGAGAAAGTCATGAGTTTGAAGCCCCTAAGGGCATCCCTTACCGCAAGGTCGAAGCTGGATGTACTCCTTGAGTAAGGTGATTACAAGCTAGAGAATTTGGTATGTTGCTTGTGCTTAAGTATGGCTATTGGCTAAGCATCTAGTGTTATTAATGTGCCAAGATTTGAAATTGTTCATGTTGGCCTAGATTGTATAAATGTCGAGGCTGAGATAGATAAAAAGAGGAAGAGGATTTGATGGCTTGCTTCCACAGTGTTTTTTTGTTTATGCAAAAATATATCTTTAGTAGAGACCCTTGTGCTTTTATAAATTACTCTTCTTGCTATTGTCATCAACAAAGAAAAAATAGAAAATTTATCACAAATTATGGATAACTTACCCCTCTTCAATAACTACTCCCACTATCACTGCACACTAAGGGTCCACTACCTTTGTAGTTATTGAATTTTTTATGAGACCCAATGACTAACTCTAGTTTCAATACTTAGATCCAATATTTCTCACTTGGTTATAGGGGCAAAAAATTATATTATATTATAATTTGTGCATCATGTATTATATATTGCAAAACATGTATAAAGTGACCTTGCACAATTTTAAAGGTTATATAAAAATCTAAGTATAATGTTTTTTTCATGTAGACATATAGTTTTTACATCATCATATGAATCTTGATTTTTTTCACATATAGTATGAGTTTATCCATGACAACATGAGGTTTTACATACATTAGCTGGACTTTTCCTTCGTGATATATCTCTATCATGAGGATATCTACAAACTAGATTGTTGTCATGTCAAAAATTCCAATCATAACCTTTAATGTGCAATATTATGTATAAAATTTATTTTTATTTTTATTTTTCACCTCTACTGCATCCTAAACTATGCAATTTATAGCTCCAAAGCAAACAAATATGTACCATAATGGTGAATTATTTTGCACATATATCATAATGATGATCTTACTTTCTTAGTTGGCCATGTGATTCATATTACTCTTCTATAACCATATCATAAGATATTATCATGTCCAAATAATCTTGCACAAAATTCTCATGCATGCTAGTGAAGTACTATAGATTTTTATCATCTCATAGATTCATACAAATTTAATATCCCATGAATTTTTAAAAATTGATTTGTCAAACATGATTAATGCTCTCACTTAAGATTTCACCATAGACAATACTCTCAGTATTCATGTGCATTACTACACATGCAACATGTTCAGATACTCATCAGGTTAACCATCACCTTATCATTTTTTATCAATATATCCAAATCCAAATAATCATAAATATGATTATATAAATGATCATGTTGTATTCTATGCATAAAACTTAAAGGATAAAAAAATTTATGCATTTATACAAGCAATTATGATAATGTAGACACTAAAATTTTTATGATGCTCAATTTTTAATGTTTTTCCCAAGTGTGCATGTGCAAAAATTGGACACCCCACCATTGGACGGTAAAACTAATTCAGTCGTTTAGTAATGGACGATAGAACACGAGTACAGGCGATGACACAACCAGATCACCATTCGATGTACCAAACTTGTAGATAAACTCTGAAGCTTATCCTTATCTCCTTCCAACCGTCCTGGTACATTTCCCAAGACGGAAGGACTCTTCTCGGACGAATCCTTTTATGTGAGAACCCTTTTTGATAAGTGCTCTAAACGTTATAAATAAGGACTCATCCCTATTCTTTAGAGGATCGAAAAAATTTAGAATTGGCATACCTACGTGTTGGCTCTGCAAGAACACATTTACATCAGTCCTACCAGTACGTTGTCTAAGAAGCCTTTGAAGAACGATCACATCTACTACGGATAGAAGAACAAACATAAATGATCAAACAAACCCCCGCGTTCCAAAAAAAGTATTTTCTCTAGATCCCTAATCTAGTTATTTCAATCTTATTTAATATTCGATTATGTACTTATATACATTTTTATGTTTGTTTTGCATATTGCAATCCACGATGGAGCGATTCAAGTTACAAGGATTAAAAAAACTTGTTTCGTCTTTACCTTTCCGCAAAGTGAAGGACAATCAAAGTGTGTAACAATGTCTCTCACATTTTTAAAGAAGGATCTCACGCAAATCCAAGTAAGTCCCATCATTCTATGTACAAATTTAATCATCAACAAATAAATATCTACATATATGTGTAAGTTATAATTCAACTCTCATTTTTTTATACATTACAATGTTATATTTTTCTTGCATCTTGTGTAATAAAAAAAAGATTTTATCATATGGTTAGTAGAGGTGACTAACCTACATTAACCATAATTATCTCTTCACATGGAGAGTAGAGGTAGCTAACCTTTACTAACTACATAAGCTCTAGGAAAATGTCATCATGGCTACCAATCCTCTTGACATATCTTTTTTTAGAGGAATGCATGGTATTTTTATGATCATTCATGGGCTGGCTATTCAGTAGCTAATTCATTTTTAAAATATTTTTATTGTTCATCAACGGTAGGTTGTTTTTCATACTGTTAATTAATTCAACTTCAAGAGTTAATTTATTATTAAATTACTCATCAATCCATTTATGCAAGTTATCCATGTCAACATCTACACAAATAGTAATTTTCAAGCATATTCATGTTTAAAATCAATACTAGTGGACTTTTATCTGGACTTAATTTAAAATCCAGTCACATTTCATGCAATTTATGTTTATAAGCTTTAAATATATCAAATAAAACTTATTTAATCAATTCTTAAAATATGGCAAATGCTCACACTTTTCATGTGCATTATGAAAAGTATAAACATGTTCTTTATTAAACATGCAATAAGAGTTATATACTCTTACTTTCTCAAAGTGAATAACTAATCATATCAGCTTTGGATCAAAATATCTAGATCCAATCATTGTGTTTTATTATTCAAAACCATAAACAAAAGTCATGTATTAAGCATTCAAACTATGTCAAAAAAATGTTCAATCATGTTCTCATCCAAACTATTTATTCAGGGATCATTCAATCATAATTTTACTTTGACTTTTCATGTATATCATGAGAAACTTGATATATTTCTTTTCAAAGATCATATTCAAAGTAATACTCTAATTTCACAAATCGACTACATCAACATATTAAAGTCATACTCTAATTTCACAAAGTGATTCAACCACAAAGTGAATCAATTTGGGGGTCGATTCCAATTAAACAAGTGTGATGCTCTCATCAACTTTTAGGGTAAGAAGGTTGATCTCGAGAAAAGACAATTGGTTTGGTAAGTCAAATAACTAGATAGTGTGTTCACCAAGACCAAAAGTCTTTCTAATATATTCTTATTTTTTTTTTTACTCGAAGAAAAACCCTTTGATAATAGACCTAGTCAGACTAGCTTTGCCTACCGTACTTGTGATCAGCGTAAAACTTTTGGGGCTTTCTTATTTACCTAGTAGTTAGTTGTGCCTTGGCCCGGCTCTTAATGTGGCTGATTCAGTTGGATTGTGATATAACGTTAGTGTACAATGTCTTTCTTGATTTTATGTTAGTTTCATTTTATTAAAAGGCTATACATAACGCAAACCGGGGCTCTGCTCGTTTGGTAGGAACAGCTAGTGTACGTCACCTTGTGTTGGATAGTTGCAGGTTTCGAACCAAATGATATAGTCGTATACCAGGGGTTTGCCTAACCCACTTCTCAAGGGTTTTGTCATCTAGGTTGGTTGGCATTCTCGATATTTTCTAGATTACGAAGGTTGTAGTGTTACGAATGAGGGAGGGGTGAAAGAGGAAGCACATATGTGGTACCTGAGCTAACTAGAGGTGGTCAGCTAAACCCGAGAGGACTGGGGAGGCATTAACCGTCATTACTTTTCCTTGTAGATGGTTGTCACTTGTCAACCAGAGTTTACAGACTGACTTTTTTTAACGCGTCAAACATTTAATATATTTCCACTTTCTCTCAATTTAATTAAGCTCGTGCACCGCCTCCAATTTACCAAGATGTCCTCAGACCCTTAGTCAAGGACAACAATGATATTTCAAAGTCCTAAAAAGATTCTTTTACCTGAGTTTTATAAAAACACTTGTTTTTTCCTGCGTTGCCAAAATCATTTATGATTTTGTCATGTTGGTGATTTATATATACAATATGCATATTATGTATACATATTATACACATACGTTCATGTGATAAATATGTGAAGAGCTGAACCAGGACACCAGCATTTAGTGAGAGACCAAGTGGACTACATTCATTCAGAGTGATAACAGTCTAAAATCACAATTATTTGACTGTGAATTTTTGGTGGGATTTTCAAATATTCTATATTCTCAGGTTATAATTGAGAAAAAATCAGCAAAACAATCAAATCATATGATAAAAGCTGATATATCATGGCATTCTAAATTTACTATGGCTGCAACCCATATTTTATATAAACAATGATAATACATGTTTAAAATGATTAACAGAAAATCATATTTTATTTCTTTATTTGAAAACGTTGTATGATATCGTAGCTACTACTCCATACTTGGAAGGAAATTGGAGAAATTTTTTAAGAGTTTCAGTTTCTTAATTGACTTAACCAAGACTCTTCAAATTATGGATGAAAATATGAAAAGGGTTCCATATAAGACTATGAAGGAGCTAGGCTAGTCCATAAACAGTTAAAAAGTAGGGCACTTCCTTTTTTTTTTTGTATTCACATTATATGCAGTATCGCTGCAAGGTGGACATGAAGCCACCTGCTTGACAGCCACCCATCTTGGCATTTCTTTAGATGAGTGTGGTGTGCATCTCGAGAAAGAGAAAATGTTAAGATAGATAGTTATTAGCAGCAGAGCTGTGCGCCACTACATATTTAATCAATTCTTTAGCAGCAGAGCTGTTTCCTCTTTAATTAATAGAAAAAAATTAGGTTTTAGAAAATCACACTTTTAAAAATTTTAGACTCTCTAAGGGGGGGGGGGGCGATTTTTGGGTGGAGTTACCTAACTACCCCTGGCCTAAATTATCCCAATTAATTCCTAATTAACCCCTAGCTAAACCTAAAAAATCCCCAAATGTGGCGCCACTTGGCGTTTTTCCACATTTGGTTTTTAAAGTTCTTTTAAAAACCTTTAAAAACAATGGTTTAAAACCACATTTTAAAATACATTTTCAAAAGAGATTTTGACTCTTCTAACTCTCTAAAACTAACCAAGACACTGACTAACCCTAGTCTAGCCCTGACTTTCTCAAATGTGGCGCCACCCCGAGTGGGCCCTACTTGAGTTTTTTTTAAAAAAAAATGATTTTAAAACTTGAAATTGAGAGAGTTTTCAAAAGATTTTCAAAAGCAAACTTGAAATTAGAAGTTTTGAAATGGCATAGAGTTCCAACTGGGTTAGAACTCCTCTGAATGTGACGCCAACTGAGTGGGCCCACACCAGGTTTTGAGAAATTTGAAATAAACACTGAAAATAACTTTGAAAAGAGGTTAAAATCAATAATTGAAATTCAAAATCTTTAAAGATAGAGTCTCAGGCGAACTGGAACTCCGGGTTAGAGTCCTGGATTTTTAGGACTTTGAGATTTTGGGTTTTAAAAGTCAAATGAGGGAGCTTTTGAAAAGATTTTACCAAAAATGGTGAAACGAGTCAGAAAATACAGTCAGGGTTAGACTCCTAACTCAATCAGGACTCTGAAATAGAGTCTTGGATTAACTAGACTCTACAAAATGACCTAAATTTTAAAAACAAATGAAAAGAAACGAAAATGGAAGTAAAAACAGACTTTAAAACAGACTCCTGACTGGACTAGGACTTCAGGGCAGAGTCTTGATCGGACCGAAACTCTAGATTTTTTGGTATTTTCTGAAAAACAGATGAAAGAACTTGTGAAAACAGTTGTAAACAATAACAAATATTGAAATAAACAAGAGTTCTAATTCAACTGAGACTCTGAGGATAGAGTTCTAATTGAACTAGGACTCTCAGATTTTTGGATTTTCTGAGAAAACAAATGAGAGAATTTTTTTAAAAAACAGTTAAAACCAGGATAAAATTGAAGTTTTGGTTCAGAGTCCTGATCTGATTAGGGCTCTAAGAAAGAGTCCTGATTCGATCAGAACTCTAAGAAATTTTGGTTTTCTGATAAGTAAATGATAAAATTTAAGCAAAGCTTTTGAAAACCAGTGAAAATGAAGTATGAAAACCAATTTTGGATAGAGTCCTGATTCGATTCGAACTCTGGGGTAGAGTCCTGATTTGATCAGAACTCTAGGATAAAACCTCAGAATTTTGAAATTCTTTGATAAAAGTATAATAGTTTTGATAGATGGAAAAAATTTTGAAAGATTTTCTTCAAAATTGAAATCAAGATCAGAGTCCTGATCCAACTAAGACTCTCTGAACAGAGTCCTGATTGAACTAAAACTCTGAGTTTCTGACTCATTTTGACAGATTTTAAAAGATTTGATTGAAAATAGATAAAATAGCTGTAAAAGATTAGAGTCCTAATCCGATTAAAACTCTGAAGAAGAGTCCTGATCCGACTAGACTCTTGAAGAAGAGTGCTGATCCAACTAGGACTCTAAGATTTTGGCCAAAACAGAAGATTTTAAAAGGTTTTCTCCGAAAACTGGTAAAAAGGTAGCGAAAAGTAGAGTTTTGATCCGACTAGGACTCTGAAAAAAGAGTCCTGATCCAACTAGGACTCTAAGATTTTTGGAGATTTTTGACAAGTAAAGGAATGCAGAAGCGACACCACCTAAATGGGTCTCATCTGAGAATTGAAATCAGTTGAAAATCGAGTTTAAAACAAATCCAGATTGTTTTCTGAGAAAACATTTCAAAATATAAGGTCCTGAGGGTTGGCAAATGACAGAATGCTGATTAAAAACCTAGGTTTTTAAAATTGATTTTGAAAGAAAAGTTTTAAAACCCAAATCTAGATTAAATATTTTGAAAACAGGAGTGCTGGATCTCAAAAATGAGATGTAATGACATGTAATGCCATGCAATGCAATGAAATGGTATGCCGAATGCATGCAGTGATATATAAACACTAGATGAGGGTGAAAATTTGGGGTGTTCACAACGAGTCCCATCACGGTCGCCAAAGCTGTGATCATCGCAAAATTTTTCCTCTTGTGGTTTTCTCTCTCTTCCTTCTCTTTTCCTTTCTAATCCCTATTTCTCCTTTTTGAAGGAAGAAATAAAAGACAGAAAAAGAAGAGAGAAGAAAAAAGAAAGGAAAGAAGAGAGAGGAACTCTTTTGTGGGGTCTCACTTGACCTTAATTTGAAAATATTTAGAGAAATTACTCGCCTCTGTTTTGAAATATTTGCGGAAAAATTGGGAGACGGGATCCGCTCGTCGGTACGAGGTTCGACCATTCCTGACGCCTTTACCAGATGTAATCGAACCAAGGATCGAATTTATGCCCTTTTTGCTTTGCTAAAATATTATCTAAGAATTTATTCTAAGTCTAAAATACACAGAGAATCATGCTTGTGTAATGTAAATGCAGAAATGTATGCTTTTGAGAAAACAATTTTGGAAATCTGAGACTTTCCAAGTGATTCTGAAATGAATGTGATAATGGAAATGAAGAAATGATTTTTGAATAGTTGAATCTAACTTAGAACTTTGAGATAGATCTGAAAAGATGTTTTTGAAGTTCTAAGTCTTTAAAATAATCAGAGTTTGAAAAATAAATCTGGAATTTGAAAGAATAAGCTAAGAGAAAAGAAATGAAGTTTCAGAGTCAGAAGTGAATTTTGAATTTGAATTCTGGATCTGGATTTCAAAGTAGAGATGAAATTTGAAATGAAATTAATTCCTTATTTAAAGTTTGAAATCAGGATGAAATTTGGATTTTGAGAAATCCAAATGGAAATTTAAAAATAGAAACGGAATTAAAAAGTCCAGATAAAATCTGAAAATGGAATTGGATTTGAAATTTTGGAAATCAAGATAGATTCGGATTTGAAATCTGGAATTGGGAATGAAATTGGATTTGAAACCAGGGATTCAAGATGGAATTTGAATCCAAAGTCTGAATCCTAAATGGAATTGGATCCGAAAAAATGAAGTTGAATTCTGAATCCTAAATGGAATTGGATCCGAAGTCTGAGATCCAAAAAATGAAGTTGAATTCTAGAATCCTAAATGGAATTGGATCCGAAGTCTGAGATCCAAAATGAAGTTGACTGGATCTGGAATCCTAAATGGAATTTGGATCCAAAGTCTGGGATCCAAAATGGAATTTTGATTTGGAAATCTGTATCCAAAGTGGAATTGGGTTCTAATTTTGGATTTAGAAAGCCCAAATGGGACTTTTGAGGATAGATCTGGGTTTTTGAAAACCCAGATTGAATTTAAAACTTAGGAAAAATCGAATTTTGAGATTCAGAATCAATCTCAAACTTTGATTTTGAAATTGAGAATCAAGACTCAATCTTTAGATAGAACTTTTGAGGATAAAGAATAATTTTGAATTTGAAATCAGAAGATGAATCAAAGATTTCAAAGTTAAATTGAACTTTGAAATTGAATTTGAGGTATTGGATTAAATTTGAATTTGAATTTGAATTTGAATTTTGAAAATGAATTTAAAATTCCAAAGTTGAATTTGAACGTTTTGAATTTTGATTTAAATTTGAAATGGAATTTTGAATATAAGATGAATTTTGAATTTTCAAAGTCAAATTGGACTTTGAAATTGAATTCTGAATCTTGAAATGAGATAGAATTTGATGAATTGAAATAGAAATTTGAAGAAAAAGATATTCAGGATCTCTTGGATTTTGAAAAAAAAGAATTTTTGAAACTATGATGCAATTCTATCCTAAATGATGAATGAATTTAAAGGATTTTGAAATTGGATTTGAAAATCTTATTTCATTCTTTAAGTTAATTAAAATAAGATTGAAGATATAATATATTTTTTATTATGGTCATTGAATGTATTATATAATAATCATATTTGAATTCAGGTGAAGAATAAAACATATTTTTGTGCTTTCACAGAGTTTAAAATGAAATTATCTCTTAATATATCCTGACTATGGCCATTGATATATATTTTGAGTTAATTTTAAGTTAACTTTGATAAAAGAAGAAAATATGATGATTTTTAGAAAGAGATCCAGTGTGAATCCAATGTTATTCCATAAAAGATAAAAATCCTAAGTTTTGTTCACATCCTGACTATGGCCATTGATGTAAATCAACAACTTAGGATTTAATCACCTTTTATTAGAATGGTGCACGTGCCATTCGTGTTTCCATCCGTGAATTTTTGGAAATAAAAGAGAAAAATATCATGAAACAAGCAATTCTAGAAGATGTGTATGCTCATACATTCTATTCTAAGGCAAAGAATGTAAATTTTCATTGTATCTAGCTATTACAATCATTGAAAGGAGATTGAAGATGATAGAACTCTAATCTAAGAGAGGAAATCAACATTTTCCATATATCCCTGCAAAACAAGGTTTAAATGTAAGAACAATAGGCTAAAGATATGGAATATATCATGGCGAAATTGCATATTTATAGCTAAATGTGGCATCTACCTCTGATATAGGCATGTATGCCAAGCAAATGTAAAATGAATCCAAAGTATATATGTGTTGGGTTTATGAAAAAAAAAAGTATATTCTAAGGAATATATGATCATGATATATGTGTATAGGATGGACATATACGGATGCTAATAAGGATATCTTTACATGACTGAGTGATATGGTTGTTTGGCAACTAAGGGAATTCGTATCCCTAGACACAGTCCTGTGATCCTCGGTAAATCTTGCAAGAAATAATGCCAAATCTCAAGGAAACACAAAGTGAAGCTAATGGGTCAACACCTCAACTGGTGCCATATAGATTGTGACAGGCAGCTAACACTAATAGAGGCATAAGGCTGGTATGGGTAGACTTGTTGTGTAGAGGTTGTGACAGAGATGCCACAATGGGTAGTGGATTTTGCAGCCAAGGCAAATGATGATGGAAAGAAGGCTATAGCAGGGATTTTTGTAGGGAATGTGTTAATGTGCTGGAATAAAAATTACCACAGCAGGGGGGGTACGCTGATGGCAAGCCGGAATAGGGAGCACTATTGCAAGTGTTGCCACAGTGGTGTGAAGGTAGATGAGTGTGGTGGCTGTAGAGGTGATGAGAATTCTACAGGGGAGGAAGGTAATGGGTATAGGGTATTTGCTAAAGAGTGATAGTAGATGACCAGTGACGAGTATATATATATATATATATATATATATATATATATATATATATATATATATGTTGTAAGATGAAGTGAGTGTGAAGCTATAGACATAATGCTACTGTGAAAAGAGAGTCAGTTTATGTGATAGGATGCTACAGGAGGCTACAGTTGGTGGATGGTGTTAGTATTGTGGAAGTGAGTATAGAATTTGGAGGGGATACTACTGTAGGTAGTGATAGCAGTGAATGAGTAGCATGTTTCTATGTTGCTGGAATGGGATGGGATGCTAGTAAGGGTGATGACAGTACCTAATATGGCTGAGGTTATGGGTATTAAACAGTGGATAGGGAACTACAACTGATGGGCTGGGGAAAATGAAAGTGTTGGAGGTGTACTGGTTATAACAAGACTCAACACAGGGATAGGTGACTGTGTTGCAGAGTGGTGCAAAGTAGTGGGGGATTTTGCAGTGAGAATGGTGCATTTTACAGGAATTGTAGACATGTGGTGGGTGTTATAGGAAAGATGCAGGGAACTGTAAAATGGCGAGTGGTGTTGAGTGAGGAGATGGTGAAGATGATGGGATGATGTGAAGGGGCTGCTAATGCATAACAGGTAGTATCGAAAAGAAAAACATTATTATGATCTTATTAAGTCTGAAGCACAGAAAAACAACAAACTATTAACACAAGGAATCTTGAAAATTATGAGGTTATCAAAATAGCGAAAAGCAAAAGGACAACATAACATTTATTCACGGCTTGCTCGTCTTACACCGATGATTTTTTTTTTTGCTGCAAACACATAACAGATATTAGTGCTCCATTGACTGGCCTCAGGTGGTGGAATTGGAATGACAGATGGTGTTGAACAATGGATAATCAGTATTGTGAAGTGCCTGTGGTGTAGTAGATATACACAGGTGTGGTGGGAAATAAAGGTGACTATCATATGGATGTTATGGTGTGCACAACAAGTGACACCCAAGTTGCAGTTGAGTGCTACAATAGTGAAGGCAAATGTTGAAATGGGTGTCAACAGATAAGTATGGATATGTCAATAGGTTTTTGTACAAGCAACAACACACAATGAATAGATGGAGTGTTTACTACATGGATGATCATTAACATACAGGGGACACCTATATCAGGTAAAAAAAAAAAACGCTATGAACAAGGTGTCGATATTACTGTATGTTACTTAATTTCTGTAGCTCCCTTTCCAACATCTTCTGCTCCAGGTATTGCACAAATGAAACCGTGTATTCCAATTATTGCCCCAATGACCTGCTCTCTAAGCTTCACATGAAACACCATTTACTCAGAGATTCTACCTTTCTTGCGAAAAAACTTATATTCTGCTATACATTAGACTCTTCTCAGCTAATGATGGATGTAATGGGTGCTAGCGAGATGAATGGATAGCGTGCCCCCTCTGAGGGATTCACAGTGCTTAGCAACAAAATAATTGCTCTGCTAACCACCCATGATAGCAACTTACTCTCCTTAAATCGCATAGATGACTCTTACTGTGAGTTGATCACACAGGAAATCGATATTCCAGATTTATATTCAAACCATAAATAGAGATTAGCAGGTTGATTTAACATTCATCATTGAGGTTCAACAGGACATATATACATATATATATTGAGAATGATAAAACATACAATCAAACATTATATGCAAGCATAAGAAGATACAAAAGATATTGGTGGAACGTCAAGATACTAGAAGCAACAACATATATATTCATCGCATCAGAAATGCAGCTAATAATCCAAAGTAGTTGTAATGTTAGGACTGCTCAGCCTGTTACATTTTAAAATCACACAGCCATCTATTGGCTTTTAATAAGAGGGTTACTTACCAATCCCCAAGACTGGAAAGCTTTATCACAATGACTAGCTGATATTTTGGATGCAAACATAAAAAATTGTTTCAGTAAAGTTCAGTTATTAATCGACACTACTAATTTCCTCAGGCAAAACATAGCACCCACATAGATTTCATCAAATGTCATGTCTATCCATTTTAAGATTAGGCTTAAACTCAGACTGTAACGAAATTTAAACAAAACAATCCTGCACCAGAGGTTAGGATGAAGCATAGATCTGTGTTGTGATAATTTACATGCCACAGACTCTAACTTTCCAAATAGCAAGGAATCTGAAATTGTATTTTGATTCCAGGATAACAAAAGGGTGCCTGATGCATCTAGTAGGTGATTTTCTGAAGTGAGATATTGACAGCAGATTTGTTGATGAGCTGGAAGGATATATACGATGGAGTCCTAAAAAAAAATTTAAGTGCGGGATGTTGGTGGGACGCTATCCTTGGTACTGGGGTTAGTTAGGTACCAGAAGGGCGTGATGATATAGCAGATGAGATTGGTACCCAAGAGAAGAAGAAACACATCCTTAAAAAAAAAAGAACAACGGTTTCATGAGCAGGATCATCAATGGGTATCTGACACGGCTCAAAAACCCAAATACCTGGGTAAACTTTGCATAGAGCATCTAAAACTGACGAGTAAAACCTTCCTTCATACGACTGTAGAGGAGGTGCTCTGAGGGAATCTTTCTCTGCTCTTGCAAAGGGGAAGGATAAAAAAAATTGATCGAGAAGAGGGAGGGGGATCTTTCCTTCAAGCGAACCCGAAGGAAAGTATGTTGCCGATTTCTCCAGGGATTCCAACCGAGGGAGGAGAGGCGATGGCCCTTTAATGGAACTGGCCGAGGTCCTCTTGCTTGCAGGAACTGTAGCGAGCACTGAAGTTTGATCTCCTTCATCCAATCGATGATCGAAGAGATGAAATATTGGTTGCCGAAGGGAAAAATGGATGCCTTAGAAAAAAAAAATTGATGATGAAGACTGGATGATGGATGCTTGATAGTGGATGTGAGAGAAATAAAAATGGATCGTAAGAATGAAGAGTGGATTGTCGAAAAGGGGCATCCGAGTGTTTGGATGACACTTTGATGAATTTTGCCTTCTTTCCTGCTTTCTGTAAACCATCATTTACAGCTACCATCATCATCATCATTGCAGCCATGAAACGATACACACAAATGTGACACATAAGAACATCGACATCCATAGGAATAGGAAATAACATTCCATAAAAAATATAGATGAACATTTTACAAGAAATCTCACAAAAAAAAATTGACAATGATCGGATGAAACAATGCAGAATAACTTTAAAAAAGTGACAAAAACCATCGAGAGAAATATTCAATGAGAAAGTAAAAAAAAATACCAACCAGAGGGGAATAGTCGTTAGAAAAATGCATCAGAACAGTTGCTAAAAAAGTCACCAGAGAATCCCACCGGAATATATAGTGGTCGAAAAAGTGCAGGGACATGAACCAAAAGAGAGAACCTTCTCGGCTCTTCGTCAAGAATTTGTGTGCAATCGACAAAAAAACAGGTTATTAAAATTCTGCTTTTATACCCAAAGGAGTTTCGCCAGACTCTTAGTTCCACTAAAACTAAGTCCCACTTAAAGTATAAAGGTCGAAGAGTTCAGATAGCTGCTGAAAGAGATCCACTAGAAAATGAGTTGCGTTGAAAAGTCGAGCTCTACTGTAAACTTAAAAGCTTGAGAGTTCCTCTAATAGGTGACCTAAGAATTTTGAGATATGCACTTTCCAATAAAAGGTGAATCTGCCTAAATGTAGATTTTCAATGGTTTTTATAATGAAATTCGTTGTTATATTTCAATGAAAGGGTGTTATCGCTGTCTTCCATACTTTTGTTGTTTTGTTCTCTAGGCGAATCTCAATTACTCTTTCTAGTGGAGTTTCACAAAAAAAATTTTTGGGCGAAAACTGCTTTTTTATGTTCTAGCGAAAGGATAAAATCATCAAAAATGCCCTCATATTCAATAACAATTGAGCAGGTGGGTATTCCAAAAATATTATGATATCTTGCAGCTATTCTATAAAATAACATTATTTTCAGAGGTAGTATGGTCATTTTTTGAAAAAAAAAAGATAGAAAGCAAAGGTTACTATTTTGACGACATGAACCTCCTCTCTAACAAATGTGTCACACACACACACACACACACACACACACACACACACACACACACACACACACACACACACACACACACACACATATGTGTGTGTGTGTGTGTTGACCATCTTGGATTTACTCATTCCTTGAAATGTCTCAACTTGAAACTCTAATAAATAATTATGGTTGATTCTTATATATATATATATATATATATATATATATATATATATATAATTTTCATAGTTTCTATAATACTTGTAGGGTCAATGTTAAATTTTTAATAAATAGCCTTTTAGTGGAAAGCTGTTGTTCTGCCTCCCTCTGATTTCTCACTGGTTTTCACTCCTAACCTCCTAAAACACCCAAGTTCTTCTCTGGCACCTAGATGGTTTGGTATGAGGAGACCAATATCAATTATCAAGATTTATTGGTGCCACACTTAAGGAGGATCACTAGCGTGTCTATTACGAGTGGAGCCCTACAAAGAGTGCTCATCAGTAATCTCACTTTTATGAAGTGATTCCATTAGAGCTGTCAACCGATCAGGTTTGTATCAAGAACCAGAATTCTTGGGTATGGACATAAAAAGTGTTAACCCGAAAAATATCTGAGTCGATCTGAGCAATATGCAAATCGGGTTTGGGCTATGATATTTGCGAGGTACTCAATCCAATCTAGCTTTTTTGCTGGGTACCTGACCCGACTCAAGAATTATACATATATTTTAAGTAAAAGTAAAAGTATAAAATTATACGGATCTGGGTTTGAGATTTCATTTTTGTGATCAAGCAAAACCCGACCTGACACTTTGCTTTTTAACAAAGTGATAAATGGTACACGTCTTGAGCAAATTAACCATCATTCTTTTGATAGTTACAAAACAACAAATATTTCAAGAAGATTGGCATATATTAAAAATATATGACCCCCTCTCTTCCAATTTTTTATTCGCTCGTTTCTTTTTATTCTATCACCATGCCATATAAAAGTAGGTGAAGAATCGTTATTAAAAGCTAAAAAATGATTATTAAATTAAAGAGGAGAAGGAAGGTTCATCTATAGGGGGACGATTTTTCCAATTGATCTCTCTTGGACTTCTTGGAGCCTCTCTCTCCTCTCCATCCCTTCCTCCATTGCTGCAACTCCAAGGTAAGAAATTTTATTAATTTTTTAGTTTTATTTAATAGTTTTTATTGTTTTAGTGTTAATTTAGCCATTGGCGCCATCTATTTCATGGATTCAACCTCAAGAACCTCAAGAAAGGTCCAAGAAAGTGATCTAACTCTGTTTCATTGTGTTTACAGGGATTCTAATCCATTAGAATCAAATATTGTATCGATTTTCATGTTATTAACCAATAAATCATGAGATTTACCCTTTTAATGGGTTAAATCCATGGTTTTAAAGGTAAAATCGAATTCCAGCCAATGATTCCCTGTGTTTATTTATTTTTTTTACTTATTTATGTTTATTACATGTGTTTTAGCATAGAAATTAATTTCATTTTGCTGTTTGGTATTTTTTATTATTGTTTTCATTAGTTAAAGCATGATTTATTAGGTTTTATCAAATTTCTGTGTGCTTTTAGTTTAGAACAGAAAAGAGCATGCTGTTTTGGATTAAAATATTCACTGTTAATTGCTGATTTTTTTATATGTTATACATGGATGTGTAAATGAACTACTGTAAAAAAATCAGAGGTTTTGGGATTCGGGAACCCTGTCAGAAAAATCAGACATCAAATCGGAATTTTCAAGCTTTAAAATCGTTGTTAAAATCAAAAGGGTAACTTGCTGTTATGATATTTTTCTCATCCTATCTCTGATTTGAGATCCGTAAAGTGATATGGATTTATGTTGAGATGATCTATTTACTGTGAAATTTTGGTAATTTTTAGACTCTGGTTAGTATTTTTTTCTTGATAGAAAGTCTGATTTTAAATTTAAAACTCGTTAGGGTTTACCAAAACCCTAATCAGACTTGTAATGACCATAGATCTCAAACCACAGATCCGATTCATGATCTGTAAAAATAGAGTTTCATTATTCTTCTGTCTACTATTCACTTATAAAATTTCAGAAATGTTTGATTAGGTTTGCTATTTATTTCTGTATTTTCAATCCGAAGTAGCTGTTTTAACCCCTGTTAGATTTGTTCTAGTTTAGTTCAGATTGCCGGAAGGGTTTCTCCCTAACCAGAGATGCTTTTTCCAATCTATAAAAAAGAAAACCTTTGTTTTTATATCTAGTTTGACTCTGTAAAAATTCAAAAGTTTTCATGGAGGATTGACCCCTGATTCGGGTTTAACTCTGAAACTGGTTTGTGACCTAGGTCAAAAATAGCATATTTTAGGGTTTTAATGCAATTTTCGGATTAAAATAATGTCAAAAAATTATTTTTATGATTTCAATCGGATGTTAGGGACATAAAAAGTGCAGATACCAATTTTTATGAAATTTGGAATCCGTTTGATGCCTAAATTGATCAAATTGCAAAACAGGGCCCCGCAGGATACCGAAACACTGCCAAAATCACAATTTTTTTGATATTTCTTGATTTTCGTGCATAAGTGTGTGTTTTTAGGGTTTGTTCATGTTTAGAATCATATTAGGGTGTTTTATGTTTAATTTTGTGTTTATTTCAATCATAAATCCCAAGTTTTTACAAAAAAATATTTTAGAAAACCCTGATTTCAAGGTCATAGTCTTGCTATCAGGGGTAATTTGGTCATTTGACCTCAATTTCGAAATTCTAAACCCTAATTTTCATATTTTTAATCATGTCATATCTTACTTAGTTCAATTTATCATTATTTGCATTCCAAAACTTGCATTTTTACAAAATATCTTTCTAAAAACCCTGATTTCAAGGCCATAGTCTTGCTATCGGGGGTATTTTGGTCATTTTGACCCCAATTTCGAATTTTCAAATCTTATTCCCATTATTTATTCAATTTTATTTCATATTTCATTGAGTTTATATCAGGGAATCATGGATAAAGGCTTATATCTAGCAAAATCCAGCAATTTCCAGATATTGCTGGATAAATCTAGAAAAGCCAACATATCTTCACTAACAAGTTTTCTAGTTTTGCAGGGACATTGAAGACTTTATTTTTATGCATTTAAATTCAATTAGTGATGTAAATTGTAATTAATTTTGGAATAAGAATTTCAATTCCTGCATAGAATAGGATGCATTGCATATAGTTTTAAACTTTGATATATAACTGCTATGTATGCCAATTCATGCATATTTTTACCAATTCACTATGGTCTACACGAATGGCACATGCACTAGCTCTTATGAAGTTGACAAACTTGGTGGAATTTGTATTTATGACCATAGTCAGAATACGAATGATACCCAGATTTGTAATCTTCGTATTAGCCACATTCAGCCTACACTCTTAGGCTAACTTCAAAATGCACTACATTTCTCAAAAATACAAAAAAGATTTCCTCAATTCCTCAAAATTAAGTCTTTCAAATCCATATTCATTCATTTCTTTCATTTGCAAATTCAAATTCCAAATCAGAAAAATCAATTTTCTCAAAATTTTCTAAGTCTTATTCAGAAATCAATTTTCTCAAACTCTAAGTTTTCAAATGATATTTCAAGTATTTTTCAAAGTTCAAAATTCGATTTTCTAAGTTATATTTTCAATTTCAAAGTTTGAATTCAAAGAAATCAAGTTTTTTTCCAAATTTAGAAATTTCTCAGAAATCGATTTTTCTAAAACACTTGAATTCTTCAGAAATCGATTTTCACTTTCCTCAGAAATATTCTCTCACTAAGTTCATGATTTTCCAAGTGTTATCTTTTCCAAGAATTTCCAAATATTTTCCAATATTCGAATCAAACATCATGTTTTCAAATATGCATTTTCAGAAATTCATAGCACATGCCTGATTCTTTGTGCATTTAGGAAATAGAATACGATTTAGACAAATTGAGCAAAGTTAAGCATACAATTGATCCTTGGTTCAATTACTCTTGGTAAAGGTGTCATGAACGGTTGAACCTCGTACCGACAGGCGAGTCCCATTCTTCGGAATTATCCCGCATTTTAAAAACGGAGGCGAGTTATTTTCAAAATCTTTTTCAAAGGTCAGTTTGACTTGCAAAAGTAAAATTTTTGCGATGATAACACTCGTCTTCGTCCGGTTGAATCTATGCATTTGCTTTGCTTTGATATTATCTAAGTCTTTATTCTACAAATGTCAGCTTCATTTTCCATGCAAACCTTAGGAGCCTAGACTCTGTCCTAAGCGGACATCATTGCATATAAGATCTAAGTATGGTTTGGTAGGACCATATTGAGGAAATTATTCCATGCTCACATTAGACTTAGGTCTGAAATACAACTCTCCTCAATTCTAGGGATTGAATGTAAACAATGTATGCAAGTGTATGCTTCTATTCATTTAAATCTATCTCTTTTAGGACTTGCATTAGAGCCATCTGATTTATAACATGTTGAGCATATTTTTGAAAACATCCCTACCTATATTGTCTCGGTCTTCACGTTGCTGGGCTGTCTCACTGAACCATAGTTCGGGAGAGAGCCTCACAACTGGACCACTTATTTGGGTTTGTGCCCCTCTATCACGTACCTAAGGGCCATAGTCCGAGGTATATCGGTAGGTGCTCAAGGATGTTGGGAAGCCATTACCTTAGAACCGAAGAAATACTTCTATGCCACGTACTTCGAGCTTCGGCTTGGGTATATCGGTGTATCTTGATTGAAATCAGATGATCTAAACCTTAGAGTTAGGATTAAGGTCCTACCAGCCATTTCAAAATATTGCATTTAGAGTCAGCCTTTAGGGAGTGTTGTTTGCGTATCCTTGTTTGTGCAACTTTGGTTATGCGATGTTTCTCTTATTTTTTTATATATATCTGTCAAACCTTTTTCAAAAACCCTAGGTGTATTATTCAAAATTTCCCCTTACTTTCAAAAACCCAGGTGTATATTTTCCTCTACCTACATTCTTTTCTCTTTTTAGATCAAATTTTCTTCAAAAATGCTGGAAAATTCTTTTAAAATTTTTCCTCGATCTTTCAAAAATTTTCAGGTTCGTGTCTATTCTTCAAGAGTCTATCCGTAAGTCCTGTATTCTATCTAATTCTCCTCATCTCTTCTTTGCCCCAGTATCATTTCGATGGCGTCCAATTCCTTCGATGTTGTCTTTCCTAGAGATCATGTCTTCTATCAGATACAGGATGGATCCCCGGATCATCGGGTCATCCAGTCTCATCCTTTCTTCTCTTGGTGGTATTATTCTTGGTTCGCCACCTTCTCGCGTATGTTCCCAGACCACTTGGATGATTGCGGGTTGGAGATGGCATCAACAGTGGGCAAGCGAACCATCAATGAAAGTTTGATTCAGGCTATGGTAGAACGGTGGAATCCACGTACCTGCACATCCTAAGTCTTCAAGAGGTGACAGTCGAGAGGCATCAGACCCCCAACTGATTCTTCCCCTGGTATCACTGGAATCCATCGGCTTCTACTTCCAGTTCAGGCCCCCCTTACGATTCCTTCAGCGTCTCCACCAACCCTCAAAACGAAGGGATCTCCACCAACCCTGTCGAACCAAGGTACAAACTCTTTTCGCTTTTAGAGGAAATATGTATCAGGTCCATAGCAGGCATAACGCAGATTCACTGTATTTGATGATGTAATCTGCGTCTCGGTCCATTTTCACCTATTAAGAATCGGCTACACCTCGCAATGGTGTTGTCGATTCATGTGGATAACCAGATTTCTGACCCAATTGCTGCTTCCCCTAAAGATTTCATAAGCTCTGTTTCAACATCATGGCATTGAGAAGTAAAGTTTCATGGGTATCAGTTTCATGTTCAGGTTATTTCGCAGTGGGCATTCCTGCGTCATTGATGTTGTTCTCACTTTCTGCAAAACGCAATGAACAAAAATTTTATGTCATTGACGACAACCCATCTATTTTCGCATGTCTGCTATCATTTTCCTAGGCATTCTGTATGATATTAAGCCCATTTTTTTTTTCTGCATGTTATGGACCGCCATAAGCACATACGCATCTGACAAGGGTGTCTGCGTATCATTAACTTCACCTATACCATTTAGGGTCAATTTTGCAGGGGATATCCAGTTATTAATATGTCAGCCTATGCAAAATTCAGTGAATGGGATCCCAATCGATCTCACATTCACTCTATTCGTTTTACAACCCTGTCACTTTTCCATGTTTTTTTTTACCCATACTATTTTGAAAAGGAAGCATCAACATCTCATGGCCCCAAGCGATATCCTTATGGATTTATCGTACAGAAAATGGCACTCTTGACCTGAGTGCAACATTTGACTTTGATACAAACATTGATCTTAATTCGTTATAATATTTCATTATTCATTGCTGTAGTCACTGTTATCATCTATAGGCTGTGATACTTTATGACTTTCCAGATTTCTCTGGTCTCAAGAATTCATGTCTTGTTTCACGTAACTTACTGTATACTTTTTTTTTTACTTCCTTTACTGATGGTGTTCGTCCCTTTGCATACTAATCTGCAACATTAATTTTCATTTCAGTTTTTGGACTATATCCTTTTGTTTTGCTAAATCCTCTTCATTATCCTGTGTTACATTATATAGATAGACTCAAGTATGTCCTGCTCTAAACTGTCATATACGTATGTTAGCCAATATGATCTTCCAGCTCCTAGGTACTCTATGTATCTTATATCACTCTCTTTTATGGCCTCAAGACAATCTTGGAGGAGGTATGATTTGAAATGGAAGCTGGGTTTGACCTATCCGTTGTAAGATTAATGTTCATGTCTGTATATCCAACTATTTAAGAATTTAGGTATTTATATTTCAAATTGTGTTCATATCAGGTTTCATTTCCCATTTCCTTTATTTACTGAACTCCCCTTTGGTATAGTTCTCAGCCATCAAGATGAGTTATTGGACCATGATGTGAGGGGAAATTGTGCCTCAATTTTAATGGCTGGATGCTGAGGAAAAGTCATTTTGGTGAAAGTGACAATAATTTGTTTTGTGCCAGCAGTTGATCACATTAGGATGCCCTCTGTCAAGATGGAGAAAACATAAAAAAATAGCATCAGTTGATTATACAGGCTGATAAACTGTAGCTGCAGAAATTTTTTTAGGGGAATGTGAAATTTATGTATCAAAACTCTATTTTTTCTTCTGGTTTTTGGAGTATAGGTCCTGCATGTATAGGTTTTTTTTTTCATTAAACAGATATGCATGAAATATCCTGTGTCAAGATTACCATAAATATGCTTGTAACACGTATGGAATAGATAGATTTTCCTGTTTTACTTTTCCATCTTTTCCCCTTTCTATCTATCCACCATTACTCTTCCCCCTTACACTTCAAGCCACGGCATTACCTCCACGCTGTTCATACCCAGCCTTGTCTCAAAAATTTTTTTTATATATTTTATTTCATTATGTCACATAGGCTTTGCATTTTCATGCAATTCAGCTCTAGCCAACTATTGCTTTGGACATTCAACATTGGATATTTTCCTGCACATAGTTTATTTCATCATACAATCCATTCCCTGCATTTGATCATTAATACTTTCGTCACAGCATGTTCTAATATCATTATCGTATTGGCTATCACCGATATGCCAGATACACCCCATTATCTGTAAATATCGTCATTTTTCACATATTCCGCATATACTTAATCAGTGTTGTATGTTATGGCATCCCATAGCCCAACCTCATGTTTCCAGTCATCCGTATCCTGGCATATATCTCATATGTATAATGTAGGTACAAAATTGGTTTTCATATAAACATATATGTTTGTATATATCTTTATAAACATATACGTATATGTGTATGTGTATTTCACTGTATATCTTGAATTTCCATTCCTTGTACTAAGTCTCATTTTACAGGATAACCTGGAGGATGCTGACTACTTTAATTTTGTATTTTTTTGATTCAGTTTGCTTTTATGTCAGAGATGTAATAATTCAATTTGGAATAAGAAATTTTATTTTCTGCTTAGACTAGGATGCATATCATATAGTTTAAATATATGCAATATCTTGCTTATATGATCCATGCATTTTTATTTCAAAAAGCACTATGGATGTTCACGAATGGCACGTGCACCAACTCTTAGGGAGTTGATGGACTCGGTGGAATCCATATTTACGGCCCTAGTCGGAATATGGACGAGACCCAGATCCATCATCTTTCTACTAGTCACATTGAGCCTACACTCTTAGGCTATCTTAAAATGCACATCATATTTCAAACTTTTCAAAATATTGTGCATTGAATCAATTAAACTCTAAACATATTCATGGCCACAGTCAGGATATGTGAAGGATTTATTTTGACTTAATGCACATTTTTCCAACCAATTCCTCAGAAAATCTTTTCAATGTGCATTCATTCACTCATGTCATTCGCATCATGAAATCATTGGTTTTCCTACGATTTTCTTAAGAAAATTTCATTCTCAAAGAAATCGATTTCTCAAGAAACTCTGAGAATTTTTCAAAATTGGTTTTCTCAAGTCAAGTTTTTCCACAGTTTTCCATGGAAAAGGTTATTTTCTTAAGATTTTCAAAAAGAATTTTTCAATCCTCCCCAAAGATCTAAATCGATTTCCAAGTATTTCAAGGTTAAGATTCTCAGGTTTTCAACCTCCCAAGTTTCAATTTTCCTTTTCCACAAGGGGTTTTCAATGAATTTCTATCATTTTCCTAAGAAAATTCTCAAAGTCCAAGTTTTCCTAAGAAGTGTTTCCCTTTTCAAATGTTCACCCTTTTCTCAAGAATCACTTCTATTTTCCCATGATTTTCAACCATTCATGATTTTCCCACAACTTTATAAACTTTCTCGTGATTTCAAAAACCCTTTTCATCTGAGTTTCTTAAGAAATTGACTTTCTCTGAGAAATATTTTCCAAACTCCAAATGTTTTCCAAGCATACATCATGTTTTTCCAACTTACATTTTCCAAAATCTCATAGCACATGCTTGAATTCTCTGTGCATTTAGGATAGAACATAATTTCGATGATTTAACCAAGTCAAGCACAATTTTGGTCCTTGGTTCGATTACCCCTGTTAAAGGCGGCAGGAACGGTCGAACCTCGTACCGACAGGTCGAGCCCCATCCCATGGATTTTCCCGCAATTTTCAAAACGGAGGCGAGTATTTCAAAACATTTCCAAAATCCGGTCAAGTTTGAAGCGCGGAAGCGTTTCCTTCTTTCTCTCTTCCGCAAGGAAGGGAAGACGGGGAAAAATTTCGCGACGATAACAGTGACACGTGTCATTTCTATCTTCCTTCAGAAAAAGTAGAGGACACATGTCACTCCTGGCCTTCTTCAGAAAAAGCTACCATTCAAACAAGGTCTAGGTGGCGCAAATCCTGAATTCTGCCTTTTCCATCTGGTCTATGAAGGCGCCACGTGTCCCTTTCCCTCCTCCCTCTTGCCACATGGCACTGTAGGAGCCACCCTGAGGTGGCACCACATGGCCACCCTCCCTTCTTCCAGAGCAAAACCTCATTTGAATTTCAAATTTCTTCCCTGAGGTGGCGCCATCTGAAGAACCTTCCCCAGCAAGTTGACACTTGTCAGGTATGGAACCATCCTGGACTACCACATGTCCAGATCTCCTTTCATCAGAAAAAGTAGAGTTCAGACTCCTCAAAAATGGCTCCACATGGCATGCTCCTACTGCTTCCAATTTTAAACCTCAAAATCTCTTTTAAGGTGGCGCCATTTCAGAACCCCACTTGGCTCCATTTTTTGTATTTAATTTTATTTCTTTTATAAAAGTAGCCCCTGAGGTGGCGCCATAGAAGGACCTTCAGAAAAATAGAAGTTTGAATTTCAAACTCCAAGAGAGCACCCCCTGAGGTGGCGCAATTTGGGAGCCTCCTGCAGAGAAAATCAAGCCACCATTTTGAAAATTTTCAAACTCCCTTGCTGAGGTGTCTCACCCACAAAATTCCCATTTTATTTTCTCAAAAAAATCAAAATAGCATGCCATGAGATGGCGCCACATGGAGGGCTCAGATTGAGCCTGTTTGAAATTCAAAATTTTCAAAAGAAGGCTACAAGTACAGGGACTCACGCCCAGCTTAGGGACTCCAATTTTGGATTTTGAACTTCAGCCTAGATCTCCTTCAGATTTCAAGTGTATTCCTTTGAATTCACGCCCCCCCCCTTGGGCTCAGTGGAGAAGGTGCAGTGAAACACCGACCTTGCTCGTGCCGTGGCCAATTTAATCTAAGCGTGGGTCGATCTTCGTGAACCATCTGAAGCCCGGATCAAAGGACGAAAGAAGCCGTTGGTAGGTGTCCATTTCGAGAGTTTCAAAGCTGCATAAAAACGCAAGGTGCACCTCCCTTCCTCTTGATTTCATAATATCATGATTTGATGCGTGTTGTCGCTTGAAGAAAGAGTTCATCCGAGGGATGGATTGAGCTATTCTCATAAAATGACATATATAAAAAAATACAATTATGCTTCCTGGATGATTTCTAGCATTCATGCGTTTAGCTAAATTTAATTTGTATTTAATTTTGTTAATTTAGCATGTTTTATAAGTTAATTAGGTTTAATTCAGAATTTATTTCAATTCTGCTCAGTTTCAGTAATTCTCTGTTTTTGTTAGTCAGTCCACACATCATTTCATGCATTTATTTTTCGTTAAAACATCTAAAAAAATCATGGTATGCGCCCTTAAGTGTCCTTAGAAATGTGCCAAAAATTCGGAAAGATTTGAATTGGTTTACTGCGGTAAACATTCAAAATGGTAAGTCGGGTTTTGTTACCCGGGATGCGTTTTAAAAACTCAGTTCAGACTTGTAAAATCGAGATCTATCTCATGTGAGGTCCAATTTTCGATCAAAAAGATGTTCTGAACGCAAGGTAATGTCTAGTTTTTAACATGATTTTCTCAGATTTTTCTGATTTTTTTATTATGTCTGACAAAAAGACGAGAGTTCGGGACACGTGCCAGAGCTTGATTTGAGCCTCTGAGACGTTGGATCAACTTAAGTCGATGGGTTCTCCCTAGGTATTGCTCTAAATCCGAATCTGTAAAAAGTGAATGTCATGTTCAAGATGTCCTCTGTTTGCATCTGAAAGATTATGATTTTTAGAACAGTTTTGATATCTGTTTCGGATTTTTCTTGTCAGTCTCCTGTTTTGTCACATTTGTCTGTTCGGTCGATTTAGGCAAGTAATGTCATATTTTTATTTGTGTTTCTGTTGATCAAATGCCAAAGCCATAAACATGAAAGTTGTTTCTGTAGGTGTCGTGAGTTACTTAGTTAAATATCAGAAATTTCCGTGGTTGTTTTTTATTTTGTTAGCATTTTATACTAGATTAGGTCGATTTTACCTCCATCAGAACCAAATTCCCGTTACCGAACTCACTTTAGTTCAAATCCCAAGGATGTAAAAGCCAAAAGTGTTCAATTTTGGGTCCCTTAGCAGTCTGCAAAATATCAGATGTTTCTATGGTGTAATTTTCGGAATATCATATTAAGTATTGCATTTGGTTCGGGTCCGTAAGCGAAATTCGCCCCCTTTAGGATTTTCTTTAAATTTCAGTATCTAAACCATGTCATTTCTTGAGTTTTAGCATTCTATGCTGTTAATCAGAATAGGTAGATGCTCCATACCGAATTTGACAGCATTTGGGATTCATTTGAGGCTCGGTTTAGCCATATCATCAAAACAGGGCCCCGCGGGACCCTAATCCAAGCGAAAATCAAGCGAAATTCGTTATTTTTGATGAATAGTAGCATGTCAAAATTTTGATTTTATAGTTTTAATGTGTTTATCAGCATGTCATCATGTCTCATACTGCATTTTGTCATCATTTGTTTCAATTCGAATTTCAAAATCTCAATCTTACCAAGTTTTCCTTTAAAAAAAACCCTGATTTTAAAGGTATAACCTCAATATTAGAAGTATTTTGGTCATTTTGACTACAATTTTGAATTTCAAACTATTTTCTACTGAATTTCTTGCATTTACATCATTTCAAATATCAAGGAAGCATGAAAATAGGGTTTATATCCAATTAAGTCCAATAATTTCAGAATATTATTGAAAAATGTTGGAAAAACCCACATATTTGAACTAACTCCATTTCAAGCTTGGCAGGGACATTCAAAGGAAGGAGTTGAAGTCTGCAATTTCTTTTATTTCATTTATTTAGCTATGTAATAATGAAAATTTTGGAATAAGAGATTTAATTTTCTGCTTAGACTAGGATGCATATCATATAGTTTAAATTCCTGCAATATCCTGTTTATGTGATTCATGCATTTTATTTCAAAAGCACTATAGATGTACACGAATGGAACGTACACCAACTCTTAGGGAGTTGATGAACTCGGTGGAATCCATATTTATGGCCCTAGTCGGAATATGGACGAGACCCAGATCCATCATCTTTCTACCAGTCACATTGAGCCTACACTCTTAGGCTATCTTAAAATGCACATCATATTTTCAATTTTGCAAAATATTGTGAATTAAATCAATTAAACTCTGAACGTGTTCATGGCCACAGTCAGAATATGTGAAGGATTTATTTTGACTTAATACACATTTTTCCAACAAATTTCTTAGAAAATCTTTCCAGATATCTTTTCCAAAGTGCATTCATACATTCATATCATTTGCATCATGAAATCATTGGTTTTCTCATGATTTTCTCAAGAAAATTTTACTCTCAAGAAAATCGATTTCTCAAGAAACTTTGAGAATTTTTCAAAATCGGTTTTCCCAAGTCAAGTTTTTCTACAGTTTTTCATGGAAAAAGGTTATTTTCTCAAGATTTTCAAAAGAAGTCTCTCACCTTTCTCAAAGAATCAAGAATCGATTTCCAAGTGTTTCAAGGCTAAGATTCTCAGGATTTCAGTTTCCCGAGTTTTAATTCTCCTTCTCCAAAGAATTTTCCAATGAATCTCAACCATTTTCCAAAGAAAGCTTTCAAAACTTGAAGCTCTTCCTGACAAGCATTTTCCCTTCCAGTGTTCACCTTTTTCTCAAGAATCACTTCTATTGTCCCAGGATTTTCAACCATTCATGATTTTCCCAAATCTTCATAAACTTTCTCGTGATTTCAAAATCCCTTTCATTTGAGTTTCCTGAGAAATTGACTTTCACCTTTTCCCTGAGAAATATCTTTCAACTCCAAATATTTTCCAAGCATACATCATGTTTTTCCAACTTACATTTTCCAAAATCTCATAGCACATGCCTGAATTCTCTGTGCATTTAGGATAGAACACCATTTCGATAATTTCACTAAGTCAAGCACAATTTTGGTCCTTGGTTCGATTACCCCTATTAAAGGCGGCAGGAATGGTCGAACCTCGTACCGACAGGTCGAGCCCCATCCCATGGATTTTCCCGCAATTTTCAAAATGGAGGCGAGTATTTCAAAACAATTTCCAAAATCCGGTCAAGTTTGAATAACGAAAGCATTTTCCCTCTCTCTTCCGCAAGGAAGGGAAGACAGGAAAAATTTTGCGACAAAAACAGGTTTGGCGACCGTGATGGGACCTGTCCTTGTCTGGTCAAAATTGTGCTTGACTTAGTTCAATTATCGAAATTGTGTTCACAAAATGTCAGCTCTTTCACTTTCAATATCATGTGAGCCTAGGAGCCTAGATTCTGACCTAGCTGACATTGACTACATGTAGTCTAGGCATGGTTTGGTAGGACCAGATTGAGGTGATATTTTCATGCTCACATAGACTTAGGTCTAAACATAACTCTCCTCAATTTAGGATCTGAATGCAAACAATGTATGCTTCTTCAAAGTTTTCAAAATCTATCTCTTTAGGTTTTAGAGCCATCTATTTCTTGCATGTGATCATTTTTTTCCAAACCCCCCTTACCTATCATTACCCGGTCTTCACGTTGCTGGGCTCTCTTCCAGAATTCTAGTTCGGGACAGAGCCTCACAACTGGGCCAATTATTTGGGTTAACACCCCCTACCACGTACCGTGGGCCACAGTCTGAAGTATATCGGTAGGCGCTCAAGGATGTTGGAAAACCTTACTTTAGAACCAGAGTTGAAATTATATGCCATGTACCTCGAATTTCGATTCGAGTATATCAACATAACTGGATTGGACAAAGATGATCTGAACCTAGAGTTAGGATTAGGGTCCTACAACTGTTTTCAAAGTGATGCATCTAGAGTCAGCCTTTTAGGGAGTGCTGAATGTGCATAAATGTTTGTGCAGGATGTGATTGTTTGTATGCTACCTTTATTTCCTTCATATTTTCACCAAAACTATTTTCAAATATCCATATTTTTTTTTTCTTTCATATTTTCTTTTACTTTTTCAAACCCTGGATGATTTTCTCAAATATCCCATTTCTTTCAAAACTCCGGATGGTTTTTCCATTCTACCTTTCTACTGGATCTCGAATTTTCAGCTGCATTTTATATCCTACCTGCAAAATTTTTCCAAATTTCCCACATTTTCCCAAAAGTCTCATTCTGAGTCTTTATTTTCAGTTTGATGGCATCCTGTCAAGTTGATCCTATCTTTCCTGAAGATCACATCTCCTACGAGGTGTGACAAGGTCGTCCTGAACATCGAGCCCTTAGCACCGGAACTTTCATTCCCCGGTGGTACTATTCCTGGCTAAAAAGCTTTTCCCGAATGTTCCCAGACCATTTGAGTGAGTGCGGATTAGAACTAGCGTCAGCAGTTGGAAAGCAGACCATCAACGGCAAACTGATCCACGCAATGGCAGAGCGATGGAATCCACGGACGTGTACCTTCTGGTTCCCATGGGGAGAAATGACCGTTTTAATGGATGAATTTTCAGAAATTATGGGGTTACCAGAACCAGCCGGGCAACCAGGAGATCCGTTAAAACATCAATTCCTTATCAATGTCAAGGATTTGCACCCCCGAGATTCATTAGCCCGTATGACAGGCGGCCGATCCTGGTCCCTGATCTAGTTGGATGGAAATGAATATGTTAACCTGCTCGAGTTGTACCACCAATATGGAACCTTCATTGAAGTCAACTCGTTATCAAGGACAACCAAAGAAAGGATTCAGAATACAATGGTTCTGTGCACTGTAGGATTATCCCTCTTTCCAGATGGACAAAACTACATGGACATCAGAATAATCCAGCTTATGAGAAGATGGGGAAGTCGGCAGACCAATCGACTCTCCATAGCCATGGTGGCGCTTGCTTTCCTATATCGTGGTCTAACCCGTTTCTCACTTGGAGAATCCATTTTAGTTGAAGGTTGCATTTATGCACTTCAATCCTGGTTCTTCCGGCATGTTCCAGCCCGAGCAAGCTCTTTCAGATACAATGGTCAAGAACTCCTTCCAGTAGCGCAGTATCGATCTATGATCAACAGCATTCAAGAAGATGACATTGTTTGGGACTATTTTGATCGACAATTGTCCCCTCCCAGATATACATACGCTTGTGGCAAGCGGTTCAAGTTGCTGGGACCTTTCTTCTGCACTTACTACCAACTAGAGAGATGTGTTCGACAATTCTCCTAGAGGCAGCAGTACGTCGAAGCCCGACTGTTATCAGGAGCTATGGCAGAGTTCGATCTCACCTCCGCACAATGGTCAGGGGCATATCATTCTGCCCGCTACAGCTGGGATTCTTTTGTTTCTCTTAAAATCTTTTCTGGTCCTAGAGTGTCTGCCGACTATCGTGAATGGTGGCAAATTGTTTGTCCTCCACCTCTTTGTCAAGATCAATAAAATCATATTTTCTCATTTCAATAAAATTCTCTCTCTTTCCATTGTGGTTTGACAACCTCGCCTAGGTAACAAGGCACATTTTCGTTGTTTATTCATCTTGTAAAAAGAATGACAACACAATTATCGTGATTCCCGCGACGACTCAGTCCCTAGTAATGTGATATCTTTTTCAAATTGTCTACCATATTTTCAGCAAATATTTCTTCCAAAAACCAATTCTTATAGAATCTAATCAGGTCTTTGCCCTGCAGAAAGCGTCTACAACATTTGATGGTTCAAACAAGATCATGCAAAAGAACAACGACATCACAATACTCGTCGGCCTCAGAGGAAAAGATGGGTTCCCCCAGGTCCGAGAGGAGTCAAGAGAAGCAACAAGAAGATGATGGCATAGACCCTCAAATGTATGTCATGTTCCAAAAAATGATGAACAAAATGATGAATGAGCAACCTAGGACTAGCTCAGAAAGGAATCCATTCAGAGAAAAGTTCCATGGTCACAGGGGTAAGAAGGCTCCCAAAAAGCAGATCCAGCTAGAGAAGATTTCAGATGAATCAGACTCAACTGAAAACACCGATGAAGAATATGAGGTGCCTCCGGCATTTCAGAAACGTGGCCAAAGGAGGAGCCACAAATCAAAGAGCCGAGATGCACACTACAAAAAAACAGTTGATTAGCGACGGAATTTAGCGACAGAGTTATATCGTCGCTACTTAGCGACGGATTAACGAGAGAAATGAATCCGTCGCTATATTTGTAGAATTTTACGAAACTAGCGACAGATTATATTCCCTCGCAAAATCCGTCGCTAAGTAGCGACGGATTGTGCGAGAGAATATTTTGTCGCAATAAATACGACAGTTAGCGACGGAATTGAGATGGCTAAAATTCCGTCGCAACATAGCGACGGCCTAGGCGACGGAATATTTTATGTCGCCTTTTCGTTTTTTGAATTACGATGGCTTAGCGACGGAATTAATCCGTCGCTAAGCCGTCGCTAAATGTCGCATTACCCCTAATCCCAGCCCTCTTTTTCCTTTCTCCTTTCGCTGCTCCCGCCCGCCGCCCTCTCCCTCCTGCCGCCCTCTTCCTTCGGCAGCCCTATACATCCCGTCGACCTCTCTGCCGGACCCCACCGTTCGCCGAAAGTCGATCTCCGTCAACCTTCCGCTACCGCCGCCGCTGTCAGGAGCAACCGCAGGTATTTCACCGTGAAATGGATTGGGGGTCGACCCCCTGCGTTTTCCGGCAGGGGGTCGACTCCGCCAGGTGGTCGACCCCTTGCCGTGTCCGACCGGGGGTCGACCCCCTGCCGTGTCCGGCCGGGGGTCAACCCTGGTAGGGGGTCGACCCCCTGCCGTGTCCGGCCGGGGGTCAACCTTGGTAGGGGGTCGACCCCCTGCCGTGTCCGGCCGGGGGGGGGGGGTGGTCGACCCCCCGCCATGTCTGGCCGGGGGTCGACCCCCCGCCGTGTCCGGCAGGGGGTCAACCCCTTTTGATGTCCGGCAGGGGGTCAACCCCCTGCCGTGTCCGGCCAGGGGTCAACCCCCTGCCTTGTCCGGCAGGGGGTCAACCCCCTGCCGTGTCCGGCAGGGGGTCAACCCCTTTTGATGTCCGGCCGGGGGTCGACCCCCTGCCGTGTCCGACCGGGGGTCGACCCCCTGGTTTCTTGCTCTTCTTTTTCTTTTTTCAGAAATTAGGGTTTTTATTTTATTTTCATTGTTTAGTTTTCTTTGATTTTCATTGATTAGGATTTTTTATTTTGATTTTCATTTATTAGGCAATTGAATCAAATTTCTTAAATTAAGGCTATTTGTAGTTAATTTAATTAGGGTTTTTTATTTGATTTTGTTTTATTAGGGCTTTGAATCAAAATTTAAAAATTAGGGCATTTTATAGTTAATTTGATTAGGGTTTTCTTGGATTTGATTAGAGCTTTTATTTTTATTTTCTATGATTAGGGATTTGAATCATAATTTTTTTAATTAAGGATTTTTAGTTAATTTGGTTAGGACTTTAAATCAATTTTTTTTTATTTTATTTGAATAAATTACAAAAGCCTGTGCACTCTGTTTGCAAAAACTAGCTCAACTTTTAGATTATTACATTGTAGTGCCTGCTTATCCATGATAAAATTCAATAGCCACTTGGTGTATAGAATTACTCCTTTTCCTTTATTGTTAATATCCACTCTTACGTTCTTTTGTTATTGGAATAAGAGATAAATATTTTAGCCTTTTTTTTTTTCTAACCATATATGGCCAACCAATTAGTTTATTACCAGGCGTGTCCTTTTTATAAATCATTTGTTTAGAGTGAGTTTTTTTCATGGTGACTTCATTTTAAAACATCATTTTTTTTGTGCAGATTTCTCAACGGAACTCGCTTGTGCCCCGCCACCCGTGGTAAGTAAGTGACAAAAACAATGCAAATCGGGTAAATACCCGTGGTGAGTAAGTGATGCAAGCGCATCACATGTTATTTAATTTATTGAATGTAACACTTTATTGTTCACACACTCACTTAGTTGTTGATATCTAGGGCTGCTTTGTTGGAGTTCGGAGATCATGCTGAGCATGATTTTAATGTATGAATATGGAAGTGTTCTTATTTTTGGAGTACGGAGTCCATGCTATGCATGGTAGTAGTTAGTGGGATATTGAAGTGTGTTTGCTGCAGGTATATGTTTGACATTTGTTTGATATGAATTATTTCGATGTATTGCAATGTTTGATGTGATTGTATCCATGCTTACATGTAGTTACTTTCAATTTGATTATGTCTTCCATGTGAAATTGTATACTGAAAGCATGCTTCAAATGAATGTATCATGTCATGAATAGTTTGCACATGAAAATATTAAGTTATCAATGCATGCATCATAATTCTTGTGATTGTATGACATCATATATTGCATGATAAATTTGATATTTTCTTCATCATAGCATTCTGATGGTTCTCTTTTAACTGGTTAGGATACTATTCGTAACATCATACGACAGAATGACTGCAAACCGTGAATGGATGTACCGTAGGATAGTGGACAATGAGTTATCGCATGAATATATGGATGGTGTCGACAGTTTTATTGAATTTGCAACGGCAAGTGTCAGTACGGTAGATCCCACAGGTCAGATTAGGTGTCCCTGCAAGATTTGTAAGAATAATCGATTTGTAGAACCTCATGGCGTTAGATATCACCTATACAGGAAGGGTTTTGTGAGTGATTATCAGAACTGGACGTTTCATGGAGAAGAATTTAGAAACGATTTTGATGCACGGGTGAATGTGATGCACGATAATCCATATACGAATTTGATATTTGATGCTGCAGGAACAAAACTGGGTTCTGCTATGAGTTCTAGTGATGTAAGAACTGCCGTAGATGAAGAATCACCAAACGATGCAGCTAGTAGATTTTATGATTTACTTAGAGATGCTGATGAGCCACTTTGGAACGGTTGTGAGAGTCACACTATCTTGTCTGCAGTTCTTCAACTAATGAATTTGAAGTCCGAGTATAATTTGAGTCAATCATGTTTTGACCGTTTGTGCATGATTATGAAGAGTATGTTGCCTAAAGATGAGAAATTGCCATAAAATTTCTATCGTGCGAAAGCTATGGTCAACGCTCTAGGTATGGGTTACAAAAAGATTGATGCTTGTCCAAATCACTGCATGTTGTATTTCAAGAAGCAGGAAAATGACATATCATGCCCGTCATGTGGGCATCCTCGGTTCAAGCCAAAGACAAGAGGCAATGGTAGCACGAGATCAAAGGAAGTTTCATACAAGTCGCTCCGCTACTTTCCTATCACTCCTAGATTGCAACGATTGTATATGTCTTCAAGGACAGCTAAACACATGAGATGGCATGCAAATAAAGTTCGACACGATGAAAATAAGATCACGCATCCTGTTGACGCTGAAGCTTGGAAGCACTTTGATTGTACTCATCAGAACTTCGCAATGGAAGTGCGAAATGTTACACTCGGTTTATGTATAGATGGATTTAATCCATTTGGGGGTAGATCAACTCCATACTCATGCTGGCCAGTATTTGTAACTCCATACAACCTTCCACCAAGCTTGTGTATGAAACGTCCAAATCTTTTCTTGTCTCTGTTGATCCCTGGTCCGACCTCACCTGGCCAAAATCTTGATGTATATCTAAGGCCATTGATTGATGAATTAAAAGTACTGTGGGATGACGGTGTTACCACGTATGATGCCCACAAAAAACAAAATTTCAACATGAAGGCTGCTGTTCTATGGACAATCAGTGACTTCCCTGCATATGGTATGTTATCTGGTTAGAGCACACATGGGAGGTTGGCTTGTCCGTACTGCATGGAGGATTCCAAAGCTTTTAGATTGAGGCATGGAAGGAAGCCTTGCTGGTTTGATTGTCATCGTCGATTTATACCCAGCGATCATCCGTTCCGACGTCAAAAGAATGCATTTAAAGCAGGCACAACTGAAACAGAAGGTCCATCCTCAAGATTGTCCGGCATAGAGATTCTAAGAAGATTGCGATACTTTCCAGATGTATTAACAGATGCCCGCAGTCCTACACCCTTCCGTGGATTTGGGAAGGATCACAATTGGACGAAAAAATCTATTTTTTAGGAACTACCGTATTGGCCGACCCTATTGATACGACATAATTTGGATGTGATGCATGTAGAGAAAAATGTGTTTGATAATGTGTTCAATACAGTAATGAATATTAAAGGAAAAACGAAGGATAATTCGAAGGCCCGTATGGATTTAAAATTAATATGTAAAAGACCAGAATTGGAACTCAAAGAGTATAATGGCAAAGTACTGAAACCAAAGGCGAAGTACGTGCTCGGACCTGATCAAATAAAACATGTATGTCAATGGTTGAGACAACTGAGATTTCCAGATGGATATGTCTCTAACATTGCTCGGGCTATGAAGATTGACGATGGACAATTATATGGGTTGAAGAGCCATGATTGTCATATCTTTATGCAACGATTGATACCCCTAGCATTCCATGATATGTTAGTCAAACCTATATGGGGGGTATTGTCTGAGTTGAGCGAATTTTTCAGAACATTGTGCGCATCGGAGGTCGTTGTATCAGATGTAAAGAATCTCGAGGACTCTGTCATCACCACTGTTTGTCTGTTAGAAAAGATATTTCCGCCAGCATTTTTCGATGTTATGGAACATTTGATCATACATCTGCCATATGAACTAAGGGTTGGTGGCCCTGTGCAATATCGATGGATGTACCCATTTGAAAGGTATATGTTTTTTTATATTTGTCTCTTTAATGACAGATATTTAAAATTTGAAATGTATATTCTTGTCAGATGCATGTTCGACCTAAAAAAAAAGGTTCGTAATAAAGCAATAGTAGAAGGCTCTATTTGTGAGGCGTACACTTTAGAAGAGATTTCAAATTTCTCATCTATGTACTTCGAACCTCATATTCCAACACGTTACACATGCCCGCCCCGTAACGATGATGGAGAACAAGTAACTGTAGCTGACAAGCTGTCGATATTTCAACCACTTGGGCATGCATTTGGTAGTTGCTGATCAAGGCTATTGACAGATCGAGAGCAAGATGCAGCACACATCTATATTCTTTTTAATTACTCAGCGATCGACCCATACATCGAGTAAGTATATGTATATGCAACTCAATTATAAATCCTTTTATGTTCTATATGTGGATACATGGCTCGGTAATATAAGTATTTATGGTTTGCAGACGATTTGATCTGGAGTTGCAAAACGAAGTTTCACATCTCACTGATGCAGAAGTACAAAAAGAACGTGAAACTAAGTTTGTGGAGTGGTTGAAACAGTTGGTAAAGAAGCTAACATAAATTTTGTACTTATAAACAACACTAAGTTACTTAATTGATCGTGATCACAATAATTGTTTATGTTTGTGCGTAGGTTCGCAATGGTGATGTTAAAGATCAAGGAATATGTGATTTAGAAAATGGTCTGACCAAAGTTGTGCAATGCTACAATGGGTATATCGTAAATGGTTATCGATTCCATACAAAAGACTACGGTATAAACAAATCAACGATAAATAGTGGCGTGTGTGTCAATGGTAGCAGCTACGGTGAAAATGAACATGATTACTACGGTGTTATAGAGGAAATAATGGAGTTGACTTACTTAGGCATGAATAACAGGGTTACGATATTCAAGTGTCATTGGTTTGATCCAACTGCAACAAGACTCGACAAAGCTTCAGGCATTGTGGAGGTGAATCATAAATCCAGGTTTGGAACATATGAACCATTCATATTAGCCTCGCAAGCTCAACAAGTTTATTATACTTCATATCCGAGTATAAAAAAGTCAGTTAGAAATGAATGGTGGGCAGTTTGTAAGGTGAAACCCAAACTATACCCCGAGTATGATCAGTTACAGGAAGATGAGTTAGCTGAAGACAGTGATTACTATCAATCAGATGATGTCTATGATTTCGCTTATGGTCACGATGTTGCGCATGATATGCATGTCATATCTCCATTGGCCGATGAAACATTCATAGAGGAATGTGATCCAAATGATGTACCAAGTGGATGGGCAAACAATGAAGAAGAAGAAGAAGAAGAAGAAGAAGAAGAAGAAGAAGAAGAAGAAGAAGAAAGTCAAACTAGTGACGAGGAAGAATTCTCAAGCTAGTGAGCAAAATCTTATACTACAAACCTCTATTTAAATGCATTGTAATACTTGATGTGAGTTGTATTGCAATACTTGGTGTGAATGATTAAAAATTTTATTTGAATGTATTGTAATACTTGATACGAATGATTCGAATGCATTGTAATACTTTATGTGAATGATTTCAATTATCTGAATGTATTATAATTTATGCAATTAACGAATGATTTGAATTAGTGCAATACTTGATGTCAATGATTTGAATTATTTGAATGCATTGCAATGCTTGATGTGAATGACTTGAATGCATTGTAATACTTGATGTGAATTATTTGAATGTATTGTATGACATATGTTATTTGTTAGAATATGGTTCATGGAGGTTATAGTGGTCGCTCATCCAGTAGTAGCCAGGCTCAGCCTTCATCTTCACGGGCTCCTGTGATAGGTATATCATATAACTAATTAGATGCTTGATTAGTTCAAATGCACATTCTGAGAATTTCTAATGTATTTTTTTACAGATGATGTTGCGCCTATACACGACCCACCTACACCAGTTGATCACACAAGTCAACAGCCAACAGCCAACACAGGAAACAGGGTCTTCTCAGGCTGGCACAAGAAGACTCATTCGAATAGTGTATATCGATAATCGTCCGTAAGTATTTTGTTTTCAATTATTGCATATCTTTTAAATATTTTATATTGATATTTACTGTGTAACAATTCATGTGCAGCACGAGGTTTGAGCCACAAGAAGTAGTACGGGAGATTAGGAATTCACTTCTTCAACATCTACCAGGACCAGTTGCTCAATGGAAAGAGTACCCAAAGGAGGTGTTAGACAGATTGTGGTCCTCATTCATGGTATACAGTTGTTCCTCATAGTTAATGTGTTTCATATTTAATTTATTTAGGCAATGTCTACTAACTTTCTGAAAATATTTGTAGGCTTCGAATCGCTTCACAACTACGGTGGAAGAAAATGATGTAAGGAAGGTGTGACAGAAGGTGTCTGCCAATCGATTTGCAGACATGCTGCACACTATGAAGACTGCAGCAAAAAAAGCATCTGGCGTAGTAGATGATCCATTATTGTGGAAGGGCCATGGTCCTATTACTATCAAGAGAGATTACTGGGATGAAATGTGCGATAAGTGGGCGGGAGATGCATTTAAAAATCGCTCTGCGAAGGCTTCACAAAATCGATCGAAGATGCTCGAAGCCCATCTACACACAGGTGGATCTAAGACATTTGGGAGCCACCTAAAGAAAATGGTAACTCATCAATATATAATATTAATTTTATAAGTATTGTTGCAAACTTGTGTACTAAATCTTTTGTCATTTAACTTCGCAGGAAGCAGAAAAAGGAGGCAGTGTACCATATAAGGATGTGTTTGTAGAAACACATAAACGGAAGACCACGGGAGTCTTCGTATCAGAGAAGGCGAGAACGACAACGGTATGTATTAATTCTATTAATAATCATTGCAATATATATGCAAGTTATCATAATGTTATCATTAATTATTAATGAATACTTTAAACATTATTTTGTAGGAGGCATATGAGCAACAGATGGTAGAGCGATATGGCGATGACGCTACTCAGCATCCATCATTTGATGCTACAGCATGGGTGACTGCAGCAGGTGAACCCAAAAAAGGTCACGTGTTCGGGTTTGGGAGTAATATGAACACTTCACCAGTTATTGGTTCTTCCAGTTACGGCTCACCGACTTCTTGCGCCGACATAAGCTCCAAGCAGCCGAATATTCTTTCCAGTGATGATGTACGCCAGATCATTAATGAATCACTGAATAACTACTTTCAATACACCGTCGCCCCCTTTCTCCGAAATGAGATCAAGGCCGCTGTTCAGGATAGAGGATCTTCGATTCCAGGTCCCTCTCAGGTATAATCACATATTCAGTTTTTTGACTGCCTTAGAGCACATATGAGCATGCTATAATAACATATAGAGTTTTTTTATTGCATTAGAGCACATATGAGCATGCTATAATCACATATAAAGTTTTTTTGTCTGCCTTAGAGCACATATGAGCATGCTATAATCACATATAAAGTTGCTTTGCCTGCCTTAGAGCACATATGAGCATGCTATATTCACATATTCAATTTTTTGACTGCCTTAGCACACATACGAGCATGATCGAATCACATATATAGTTTTTTGCCTGCCTTAAAGCACATCTGAGCATGGTAGAATCACATATAGAGTTTTTTTAGATGCCTTAGAACACATATGAACATGCTATAATCACATATTCAATTTTTTGACTGCCTTAGCACACATATGAGCATGATAGAATCACACACACACACACATATATATATATAACTTTTTGTCTGCCTTAGAGCACATATGAGCATGATAGAATCACATATAAAGTTTTTTTGACTGCATTAGAACACATATCAGCATGCTATAATCGCATATTCAGTTTTTTGACTGCCTAAGAACACATATGAGCATATTATAATCACATATTCAGTTTTTTGACTGCCTTAGCACACATATGAGCATGCTATAATAACATATAGAGTTTTTTTACTGCCTTAGAACACATATGAACATGTTATATATCATTTATGATAGAATCACATATAAAATTTTTGGCTTTGCCTGCCTTAGAGCACATATGAGCATGCTATATTCACATATTCAATTTTTTTTCTGCCTTAGCACACATACGAGCATGATCGAATCACATATATAGTTTTTTGCCTGCCTTAAAGCACATCTGAGCATGGTAGAATCACATATAGAGTTTTTTTAGATGCCTTAGAACACATATGAACATGCTATAATCACATATTCAATTTTTTGACTGCCTTAGCACACATATGAGCATGATAGAATCACATATAGAGTTTTTTTATTGCCTTAGATCACACATGAGCACATGATAGAATCACATATAGTGTGTAATTTATTTCATTATATTTTGTTTATCAATACTGACTGTTCTTTTCTTGTGTAGTCTGCTAGCGATAATCAGGGTAGTGGAGCTGAAGGGACAGATAAAGACAATGAACAAGAAGACGCACAAAATCTTGGCGATGATTAGAGGACTGTGTTGAAGAAGTTCTATTTTTTTTATTTTTCCTAATTGTAATTATTGAATTGCAAATAATTAAACTTCTTAATTTTAAGGTGGAACGATTAATTGTTGTAGATTCTTGTTATATGATTTTTTTTGTGTGGTTTGTTTTTTATTTACAGGAAATATAAATTGTACAGGAAATAGAAATTGTACAGTTCTCGGTAATTAATTTTCAAATATTTTTTTTTTTATTTTTTTTCGTGTTTGCGACGGATTAGCGACGGAACCATCCGTCGCTATTCATATTAATCTAGCGATGGCATAGCGACGGAAGTAAATCCGTCGCCAAGCCGTGGTCGCCGTTTAGTACCGGCGGATTGGCGACGGAATATAGCGCTCGTTATTCCGTCGCAATTAGCGACGGACCTGGCGATGAAATAATTTCGTCGCCAGTTAGCATCGAAATATTTGCGACGTAAGCATACTGTCGCCTCGTTGTCGCTAATCCGTCGCTAACCATGTTAGCGACGGATTAGCGGCGGATTAGCGACGGAATGTGGTCGTCGCTAATCTACTGCTTTGTTGTAGTGGCAGAAGAGCCCTTGCAAGCACAATTCAGGGAAATGGCCCGAGTTGTTAAGGATCTGCAAGCCCACGACAAGGGCAAGAAAGTCTTCACCAGCGAGGACTTCTACGACGGCCTAGAAGGGGATGATGATCTGAAGAATCTTCCCCAAAAATTCATCAAGTTCGACGGTTCTGGCGACCCAAAAGCTCATCTCGCCACTTTCTTTGCTGAATGCTCGAGGTTCAGGAGGGACAACTGGGCACTATTTCTATGTTTCCCCCGCAGCTTGGAAGGAGTTGCAGCTAAGTGGTATGCTGAGCATATCAACCCCATCGAGCTCAAAGAGTTCGACAAAGTTGTAAATTTGTTCATTGAACGCTTCTTGTTCAACACAGAAGCACTTCCTACATTGAGCCATCTCTGCAATTTAAGGCAGAATAAGAATGAAAAAGCACGGGACTTTATTCACAGATGGAGATCAGCCTGCAACAAAATGAGAGATCCTATCTTGGAAAGACACACCCTATCGTTGATCCTCAACAATTTCTCACAACCATTAAGAGGATTGATCTCTACTGCACCATCTCGTACCTTCATTGAGTTGACTGAATGAGCCGAATGGCTTGAGCTGAGTGTGGAGAATGGAGTCTACGAAGGCTTCACCTTTTCCAAAAACAACCCCCAAGGTGAGCAGAAGAAGAAAGCTCACTTCACCTATTCTGCCAACAACAACAACAAAGGACGAAATCAGTACAAAGGGCAGAAGAGGGATTACTGCTACGACGCCAGAAGTTCGAACAACAAAGGAGATCAGAGAGCAAAGCCTGCTCCTCAATACAGCAAGCCCCCTCAGCAGGATCAAGGGCCGAAACTGCGTGAGAAGGCTAAACATGAAAGATGGAGTTACGATAGAAAGTTTACTCCTTTAGACCAATCACTCGAGGATGTGCTCGAGTATATGCTGTCAAAAGAGATGGTCAAGTTGCCCAGATTGGCTGATCCCCCTGTGCCTATGGGGAAATGGAAAGATCCATTTTGCAAGTTCCACAGGACAGTGGGACACAACACTGAGAACTGCTTTGTTCTCAAAAACATTATACAAGATCTTATTGAAAAAAATCTTTTAGTGGAAGGAGAAGAAGAATAGAAAATGGATATTCTCAATCACCCCTTTCCTCCACACACCACAGCAGTAGTGTTTGCACAGCCATTTCTACCGCATGAGTACATCAAGCCATGTTCTGCACAAGATCTCCAGGTTCAACACCAGGTTTCAGTGCTACGACAAGCAGCCCCAACTTCTAGGAAAATGGACCTAATCTCAGCATTCGGCAAGATGAAAAATTCTGAAGTACCTGTAAAGTCAGCCCCCAAGTCAAAGGGAACTCCTGACTTCCTCAATTAAATCATCAAACCCAGGCCGGAGAAGTCAAGTCAGAAGCTTCTGACCGCTCTGTCCAATGTCTCAATTTTGGACTTAGCCAAGAATTCCCGCAAGCACCAACAAGTACTGGATGATTTGCTCAGAAAGATCAAAGTTAAACCCAGTACCACACCTGAAGACATGGCACAAATTATGAATTCAGCCATGACCAATGCACCAATCACCTTCTCGGATGAGGACCTTCCAAAGCCTCATTCCTTTCATAATAATGCTTTATACATCGTCGTTCGAGTGAGAGAAATGACAGTACCATATGTGCTGGTAGATGGAGGCAGTAGCCTCAATATTTGTCCCGAGATGACAGCAAAAGCATTAGGGATCAAGGACGAAGAATACATTCCAGATCCTATCACTATCTACGGATTTGACAACCACGGTCAAATGGCCAAAGGCAAAATATTTCTGGAAGTATTCATCAACTATTCGGTGCACTTAGTACTTTTCCATGTGGTCAATGTGCCACCTACCTACAACTTGCTGCTCGGAAGAACATGGATTCATAATGCTAATGCAGTGCCTTCCACCCTTCATCAATGCGTGAAATGGTCAAAAGGTGGAATGATTACCACAATACTGGGAGAAGACCCAGAAGAAAGGCTCCCACAACCCATGATTCCCCGACCATCATTCACTGCGGATATTCTCAGCATCAGGGAAAGTGAAGAGATCAATGTCGGAGAAAATTGAGAAATACTCCAGGCATCCTCAGAGCTATCTTTGCACACGGTAGCCATGACCCGATGGAGAGGTCCTCAATTCTTCAAGGTTGGAGGCTGGATCAACTACAGTACCATTAAGGATCACCCGTTGTTTCCTCAATTCATGAAGGCAAGAAAGGGATTTGAGTTACTCCTGAAGCATGGTTATCAACCCTTCAAGGGACTGGGTAAAAATGAAGATGGCCGCATCGAGCCAGTGATCCAGAAGCATCGTCCCCACAGAGCAAGACTAGGGTTCTCCGGAGGAAGCTCGTCAAAGAAGACTGTTTTTGTCAAAGGGGCACATTGAAGACCATTTGTTATTTTCTTTCTATTCTTTCCAAAATAAATGTCTCATTTTATCAATGTCTTTGATCAATTCAAAATCAATAAACATTCCAAGTTTCTTGGTCTATCTGGATGCCATCTGTCTCCTTTCCGTCTATCTCTTCATTTTATAATTTTAATGCCATTTTATGCATAGTTCTCTTCAAATGATTGCTTGTCTTACGATGAACAATTTTATCTGAACCAAAATTCTTATCCAAAATTTCAGAATGACTTCTCGGACAATCAAGAAGCTCGTTCTCAATCCCAAGGCTTTTCAGAAATCGACAACAATTCACCGAGTCAAAGCAAGCACCGAAGATGGCAAGAGTGCAAAGCAGTCCAATGATTATGCAGAATATGATCAGTCTCTTCAGGAATTACCAGAGTTCGCCGCAGTTCAGAAGCAAGATGAACCATCTCCTCTAGTACAAGATCCGACTGAAGATGTCAATATCGGTTCAGAGGAAGATCCCAAAATTCTCCAGATCAGAACCAGTCTGAGTTCAGAAGAAAAGAAAAGGCTTACAGATTTTCTCAAGCAACATGAAGAAGTGTTTGCATGGACATATGAAGATATGTCGGGCTTAGACCCAAAATTGATCGAACACCGTCTCATCTTGAAGCCAGATGCTAAGCCAGTTAAGCAAAAGCTAAGAAAAATGGATCCTAGAATAGAACAAGTCAAGGAATGACTTGAAGATTTACTCAAAGAAGGATTTATTCGAGCTATTGACTACCCAGATTGGTTAGCCAATATCCTCGTTGTTCCAAAGAAAAGTGTCAAAGTCAGGATCTGCATAGACTTCAGAGATCTCAATAAGGCAACTCCGAAGGATGACTATCCACTTCCAAGCATCGATCTTCTAGTTGACAGCACAACAGGACATGCTATGTTTTCTTTCATGGACGGATATTCCGGCTACAATCAGATTAAGTTAGCCGCCCGCGACCAATCCAAAACTTCCTTCACTACGCCTTGGGGCACTTTCTGCTATACAGTTATGCCTTTTGGACTCAAGAATGCTGGAGCAACATACCAAAAGGCAATGGTTGTTATCTTTCATGATCAGATGCGCAAAATCATGAATGCGTATATTGACAATATCCTCGTGAAATCTAAAGAGGAAGAAGATCACCTCGAAGCCCTTGATCAAGTCTTTAAGCGACTCATTTTTTATAAGTTAAGGCTTAACCCGCAAAAGTGTGTTTTTGGAGTCGAATCAGGCAAACTGTTGGGGTTTTCTGGTCAGCAAAAAGGGAATTGAAGTTGATCCAGCCAAAGCAAAGGCTATCATTGATATGCCACCCCCGAAGAACCTCAAAGAATTGCATAGCCTTCAAGGACGTATGCAATCAATCCGACGATTTATTTCCAACTTGGCAATGAGATGCGAACCTTTCAACCACTTGCTTAGAAAAGAAGTTAAGTTCGAATGGGGACCAGAATGTCAACAATTGTTCGATCGGATCAAGAAATATATTCTCAATCCTCCCATCCTGAAGCCGCCAGAATTGGGAAAACCTCTTTTATTATACATCTCAGTCAATCAAGTCGCATGCGGTGGATTCTTGGCGCAATACAAAGAAGGCAGCTTGATAGAGCATGCCATTTATTATGTGAGTAACACTTTCATAGACTATGAAAAGAAATACTCTCACATAGAGAAGACCTGCCTAGCTCTGGTATGGATGTGTCAGAAGCTAAGACACTACCTGCTAGCATCAGAAGTCAAAATTTTGTCCAAACTCAATCCTCTCAAGTATATCTTAGAGCAACCTTTCCTCAGTGGACGAGTCGCCAAATGGCAAGTCTTATTGATGCAGTATGACTTAGAATATGTCTCGCAACAATCAATCAAAAGCCAAGCAATTGCAGATCAATTGGCGGATTTTCCTCTGGCAGAAGAAGTGAAAGCCGAAGATGACTTCCAAGATGAGCAAATATGCAACATCCAGCGATACCCAGTCTGGAATTTGTTTTTCGACGGTTCCAAGAATATGGCCGGAATAGGCGTCGGAATCTTATTAATCACTCCGGAGAAAGAGATGATTCCATTTTCTCTTAAGTTAGATTTTCAATTCACCCATAACATGGCTGAGTATGAAGCCCTGATTCAAGGTCTAAAGATCCTACTAGATTTCAAAGTCAAGAGAGTGTATGCCTACGACGACTCATTACTCGTTGTCAATCAAGTCCAAGCCGAATGGCGGGTCAAAGATCAGAAGTTATTTCCCTATCAGAAAATTGTTTCAGCTCTTGTTAGCAAGTTTGAAGAATTTCAGCTCTTCCATATCAAGAGAGATTTTAATCAAGTGGCTGATAGCCTAGCCAGTTTAGGCTCCATTATGGCATTCAAAAATGGAGAATCTTGTCGCTCTTTCGAAATTGGCAGACTTGACCAACCTGCTTTCCTTCCAACAGAATAAGTACACCAAGCTGAGCAAAAGAAGAAGCCTTGGTATTATAATATCAAAACTTTCGTAGAAACTGGTGAATTTCCTCCAGAACTCTCAAAGAAAGAACAACGAGCGATCCAACGTATGTCTACTCGATATTTCATTCTGGCCAACGTTCTTTATCGTCGTGGATTCAGTGCAGAGTACTCCAGGTGCTTAGACAAAGACGAAGCCAAAGAAGTCGTGCGAGAAGCACACGAAGGAATTTGTGGTGGCCATGTCGGCTACCAAACCCTTGTCAAGCAGATCATCAGAGCAGATTACTATTGGAAAACCATGCAACAAGACTGTTATCACTATGTGAAGAAGTGTGTGCAATGCCAGATACATGCACCTTCTATTCATGCTCCAGCAACTTATTTACAATCTGTTGTCTCTCCATGGCCATTCTCTATGTGGGCCTTCGATGTCGTAGGTCCCATCACCCCTTCTGCCTCAAATGGCCACAAATAGTTCCTTGTCGCAACAGAATATTTCACCAAGTGGGTAGAAGCTATCACTCTTCGCACAGTAGAAGGCCGACACATAGTCTATTTTATTCACAAAACATCCTTTGTCGTTTCGGCATCCCACATGACATCGTGTCAGATAATGACACTCATTTCAAGAATGAAAAGATGAAGACATTCTGCTCAAAGTTCAAAATCTATCATCATTTTTCTGCTCCCTACTATCCTCAAGGGAATGGTCAGGCAGAGGCCACCAACAAAATTTTAATTTGTATCTTGGAGCGAACTGTAGAGACAGACCGTGACTGGCATGAGAAGATCCACGATGCACTATGGGCCTACCGGACCACCATTCACAATCCAACGAATGCTACTCCCTCAGAATTAGTTTATGGAACAGAAGTAGTATTGCCGCTACATGTTCAGAAGCCCGCTTTAAAATTCGCATCGCTTTTAGAATTACCTCTCGATCAATACTAGCAGCAGCGACTAGTGCAGCTAGACTTACTCGACGAGAGAAGGCTAAAAGCAGCAGAGCATGCTCAATCCTATCGCCAGAGAGTAGTCAGGCAGTATGCGAAGTCTATCATCGAAAGAAGATTCAAAGTCAATGATTTAGTACTTCGATCCACATCTTATCTCAAACATCATCCCGACGGGAAATGGTCGCCAAATTGGGAAGGGCCATATGTCGTCAAAGAAGCATTACCCCGCAACTCATATCGGCTCATCAACGCCGATGGGGTAGAATTGCCGGATCCCATTAATGCTCGACACTTGAAAAAGTTCTATACATAAAGCAATTATTCCTCCTTTGTAATCCTCCTAATTTTTTTTCAAATAATGATCAAACTTTCTTTTCCCAGTTACACTGGGGCATTTTTAAAATTTTGTTCTGTATGCAGGCAGGATAAACAAATTCCCCATTTTACACACTTGTGCATTCATGAGAATCAATTCATATTCATTTGCATTCAACTGCATTAACAACAATCCAGTCAGTATTGGGATTTCAACAAACAGTCCCATCACAATTCCTAATGATTCAAAATGGAAAAATAATAGCCAGTACTGAACCAAAACCCAACCATCGAACTGGTATTATTTCAAAATCCAATGTTCAAACTGGTACATTTTCAAAATCCAACTGTTTGGAAAACCGAGTTCTGACTCGGGTTTTTATTCAAATTATTCTCCTTTGTTGATCCAAGTTCCGACTCGAGATCTCTTTATTCATTCGAGCTCAGATTCGAGCTTGTCATTTTCTTTTATTGATCCGGGTTCCGACTCGTGATCTCTTTATTTCATTTGAGATCAGATTCGAGCTCTTCATTTTCTTTTGTTGATCCGAGTTCCGACTGTAAACACCCAAAATTTTCACTCACCACCCCAACATTTCCACCAAGCATCATCATTCAGCCTCTGGAATCGTTGGAGGGCAAAATGGTCATTTTCTGAGCTCGAAACTCGCAAAAGTCTAAATTGCATCTGCAACTCTCAAAATTTCTCTATTTTTAGCTCAGATGCTCAAAATTCTACTCCTGACAGGAGACATGAATCTCCAAGTCCTGGTTCAAGATTATATTTCATAAGACATGTCATTTCATATCATTGCATGAGCATTTCACATCACTGCACTGCACATCATGTCAGTTCGAGGTCCAGAACTCTCGATTTCAAAATTTTTAATCCAGATTTGAATTTCAACCCTTTTCAAAATTGATTTCAAAACCCTGGGTCTTCAAAATTATCAATTCTTCCCATTTTACCCCCAGGGCTCTGAATTTCAAAATATTTCCTCAGGAAAACAATCTGGATAATTTTCAATAAATTTCATTTCAGATTTTGCCCTTTTGTCAAACTTTTTCAACTATCATTCTTTTACAAAATCGCCCTACAGGGGCCAACTCTTTCCAAAAATTTCTATTTTACCAATTAGTCCAGATTTTATGAAAATTCCAAAAAGAAGTTATTGTTTTATCCTTATTTCAATAAAGAAGCAATGTGGGACCCACACTGAGGTGGTGCCACATAGGATTTTCTTTTGAAAAACCTGAATTTTGAAAAACCCAAAAATATAGGAGCCTTGTCCCCTGGATTGGCGCCACTTGTCTTTTCTCTCTCCTCCTATTTATCTGCCAAGTGTCAGTGTGGGGCTACCTTAAGAAGCCGCCACATGTCATTCCATGCCATGTGTCAGTATCCACCATCTCCACCCTGCGCCATGTGTCATTCCAAAGATCACCCTAAGATGCCAAGTGTCATGTGTTGTCCTGTCCAGAAAAAGTAAACCTTGCCTTCTCTGAGGTGGCGCCATTTGAAGTGTATCTCCAGCAGAGGACACGTGTCACTCCTAGCTTCCTCCAGAAAAAGTAGAGTTGTCTCCTTCTGAGGTGGCGCCATCTGAGGTATTCTCTCCTGCAGCAGACACATGTCACTCCCTGCTTTTCTCAGAAAAAGCAAGTGACACATGTCACCCTCTGCTTTCCTCAGAAAAAGCAAGTAACACGTGTCATTCTCTGCTCTTCTCAGAAAAAGCAAGTGACACATGTCACTCTCTGCTTTTCTAAGAAAAAGCAAGTGACACATGTCACTCTCTGCTCTTCTCAGAAAAAGCAAGTGACACATGTCACTCCTGCTTTTCTCAGAAAAAGCAAGTGACACATGTCACCCTCTGCTCTTCTCAGAAAAAGCAAGTGACACATGTCACTCCCTGCTTTTATCAGAAAAAGCAAGTGACACGTGTCATTCTCTGCTCTTCTCAGAAAAAGCAAGTGACACATGTCACTCCCTGCTTTTCTCAGAAAAAGCAAGTGACACTTGTCACCCTCTGCTCTTCTCAGAAAAAGCAAGGGACACGTGTCTCTCTCAGATTTCTTCAGAAAAAGCAAGTGACACATGTCACTCTCTGCTCTTCTCAGAAAAAGCAAGTGACACATGTCACTCCCTGCTTTTCTCAGAAAAAGCAAGTGACACATGTCACCCTCTGCTCTTCTCAGAAAAAGCAAGTGACACATGTCACTCCCTGCTTTTATCAGAAAAAGCAAGTGACACGTGTCATTCTCTGCTCTTCTCAGAAAAAGCAAGTGACACATGTCACTCCCTGCTTTTCTCAGAAAAAGCAAGTGACACTTGTCACCCTCTGCTCTTCTCAGAAAAAGCAAGGGACACGTGTCTCTCTCAGAGTTCTTCAGAAAAAGCAAGTGACACATGTCACTTTCTGCCTCCTTCAGAAAAAGCAACAATTCAAATATTCAAACTTCAGGCTGAGGTGGCACAAATCCTGAAGTATCCTCCCTAAATTCATTTTTTGAGATGGTGCCACGTGTCCCTTTCCCTCTTCCTCCCTCTTGCCACATGTCATTGTATGAGCAACCCTGAGATGGCGCTACGTGTCAGTCTCTCCTTTCCTCTAGAAAAAGCAGAAATTTAAATTTCAAACTCTCTTTGAGGTGGCACCATCTGAATCCTCTGCCTTTCCTTCTGACACATGTCAATGTAGATGCTCTGAGAAGGTGCCACATGGCAGTCCCTTCTCCTTCCAGAATAAAGCAGAATTTGAATTTCAAACTCCAAGACAACCCCTCTGAGGTGGCGTCTTCTGCTTCTTCAGCTTCTGCCTCCTGACACATGTCAATGTTGAGCCACCCAGAGGTGGCGCTATATGTCAGTCTCTCATTTCATCAGAAAAAGTAGAATTCAAACCCCTCAAAGGTGGCATCTTCTGCTTCCTCTGCTCCTACCTTCTGACACATGGCAGTGTGGAGCCACCCTGAGGTGGCGCCACATGGCAATTTCTCCTTCTTCCAGGAAAACCAAGCTTTGAATTTCAAACTCCAAGAGGACATCCTCTGAGGTGGCTCCATTTGGGAGACTCCTGCAGAGAAAATCAAGCAAGCTTTTTGAAAAATTCCAAATTCCTCTGTTGAGGTGTCTCACTCACAAAATTCTCATTTTTATTTTCTCAAAAAATCAAAATGGCATGCCCTGAGATGGCGCCACATGGAAGATCTAGATTCACTGTCTTTGAATTTTGAAAATCTCCAAAATTTCTACAAATACCCTAGCCCATGCCCATCTCAGAGAGAGCCCTGTTTGAGAATTGAACTTCATAATTCCATTTTTTTCTTTCTTGGTGTCCTTTAGATTCACGCCCCTCTGGAACCCCTTATCAAGGTAGCCGCTCTTTTCGGGAGTTCCAAAACCGCTGGAGAACACAAGGTAAGCCTCCATTCCTATTGATTTCACCATGATAATGCCTTTGGTTTGATTCGTGTTGTCGTTTGAAGAAAGAGCTCATTCGAGGGATGGATTAAGCTATTCTCATAAAATGACATATATAAAAAAATATAATTATGCTTCCTTGATGATTTCTAGCATTCATGCATTTAGTTAAATTTAATTTATATTTTATTTCGTTAATTTAGCATGTTTCTTAGGTTAATTAGGTTTAATGAGGTATTTATTTCAATTCTGCTCAATTTCAATCGCTCTCTGTTTTTGTCAGTCAGTCCACACGTCATTTCATGCATTTATGTTTTATTAAAAATTCTAAAAAAATCATGTAATGCACCTTTAGGTGTCCCTAGAAACGTGCCAAAAATTCGGAGATATTTGAATTCGGTTACGGCGGTAAACGTTCAAAATGATAAGTCAGGTTTTGTTACCCAGGATGCATTCTAAAAACTCATTTCTGACTTGTAAAATCAAGATCGCCCTCATCGGAGATTCAATTTTTGACTCGAATGATGTTCTGAACTCGGGAAAATGTTTAGTTTTTAACATCATTTTCTGCGATTTTTATGAATTTTTTTAATGTCCCACAAAAATCCAAGAGTTCAGAACACGTGTCAGAGCCTGATTTGGGTCTCTGAGACTTTGGATCGACTTAGGGCTATGGGTTCTCTTTGGGTGTTGCTCCAAATCCAAATCTGTAAAACATGAATGTCATGCTCGGGATGTCTTCTGTTTTCACCTGAAAAATTGTGATTTTTAGAGCAGTTGTGATATCTGTTTCGGATTTTTCTTGTCAGTCACCTGTTTGGTGACATTTGTCTATTCTGTCGATTTAGGAATGAAAATTTATATTTTTATCCATGTTTCTGTTGATCAAATGCCAAAGATATAAACATGAAAGTTGTTCCCGTAGGTGTCTTGAGTAGCTCTGTTAAATATCAGAAATTTACATGGCTGTGTTTTATTTTTTTAGCATTTTATATCAGATTAGGTTGATTTTACCTCCATCAGAACCGAATCCCCGTTACCGAACTCATCATAGTTCAAATCCCGAGGCTGTAAAAACAAAAAGTATTCCATTTTGGGTCCTTTAGCAGTATGCAAAATATCAGAAGTTTTTATGGTGTAAATTTTGCATTATCATATTAAGCATTGCATTTGGTTCGGGTCCATAGGCGAAATCCACCCTTTTTAGGACTTTCTTTAAAGTTTAGCATTCAAATCATATCATTTCGTGTTTTTTAGCATTCTAGGATGTTTATCAGAGTAGGTAGATGCTTAATACCGAATTTGGTGTAATTTGGAATCCATTTGAGGTTCGATTTAGCCATAATATCAAAACAGGGCCTCGAGGGACCCTGATCCAAGCGAAAAACAAGCGAAATTCATTATTTTGGATAAATTGCAAAATGTCAAATTCTGATTTTACAGTCCTAATGTGTTTAGCAGCATTTTATCATTCCTCATCATGCATTTCATCATCATTTGATTTAATTTGAATTTCGAAATCTCAATTTTACCAAGTTTTTCTTCAAAAAACCCTGATTTTAAAGGTATAACTTTATAATTAGGGGTATTTTGGTCATTTTGACCACAATTTCGAATTTCAAACTATTTTCTACTAAGTTTTCTGCATTTACATCATTTCAAATATCAAGGAAGCATGAAAATAGGGTTTATATCCAATTAAGTCCAATAATTTCACAATATTATTAGAAAATCTTGGAAAAACCCACATATTTGAGCTAACCTTATTTCATGTTTGGCAGGGACATTCAAAAGAAGGGGCTAGAGTCTGCAATTTCTTTTATTTCATTTATTTAGTGATGTAATAATATAAATTTTGGAATAAGAGATTTAATTTTCTGCTTAGACTAGGATGCATATCATATAGTTTGAATTTATGCAATATTCTGCTTATGTGATTCATGCATTTTATTTCAAAAGCACTATGGATGTACACGAATGGCACGTGCACCAACTCTTAGGGAGTTGATGAACTCGGTGGAATCCATATTTACGGCCCTAGTCGGAATATGGACGAGACCCAGATCCATCATCTTTCTACTAGTCACATTGAGCCTACACTCTTAGGCTATCTTAAAATGCACATCATATTTCTAATATTTTCAAAGTATTGTGCATTAAATCAATTAAACTCTGAACATATTCATGGCCACAGTCAGGATATGTGAAGGATTTATTTTGACTTAATGCACATTTTTCCAACAAATTTCTTAGAAAATCTTTCAAAGTGCATTCATTCACTCATATCATTTGCATCATGAAATCATTGGTTTTCTCGTGATTTTCTTAAGAAAGTTTCATTCTCAAGAAATCGATTTCTCAAGAAACTCTGAGAATTTTTCAAAATCGGTTTTCCAAAGTCAAGTTTTTCCACAGTTTTCCATGTAAAAGGTTATTTTCTCAAGATTTTCAAAAGAAGTCTCTCACCTTTCTCAAAGATCAAAATCGATTTCCAAGTGTTTCAAGGGTAAGATTCCCAGGATTTCAATTTCCCAAATTTCAATTCTCCTTCTCCAAAGAATTTTCTAATGAATTTCAATCATTTTCCAAAGAAAGCTTTCAAAACTTGAAGCTTTTCCTGACAAGCATTTTCCCTTCAAATGTTTACCCTTTTCTCAAGAATTCTTTCCATTTTCTCTGGATTTTCATTCATTCATAATTTTCCCACATCTTTATGAACTTTCTCGAGATTTCCAATCCTTTCCATCTAAGTTTTCTTGAGAAATTGATTTTCATCATTTGCCTTAGAACTATTTCCAACTCCAAAGCATTTTCCAAGCATGCATCATGTTTTCCAACTTACATTTTCCAAAACCTCATAGCACATGCCTGAATTCTCTGTGCATTTAGGATAGAACACGATTTTGATGATTTAACTAAGTCAAGCATAGTTTTGGTCCTTGGTTCGATTACCCCTGTTAAAGGCGGCAGGAACGGTCGAACCTCGTACCGACAGGTCGAGCCCCATCCCATGGATTTTCTCGCAATTTTCAAAACGGAGGCGAGTATTTCAAAACAAATTTTCAAAATCCGGTCAAGTTTGAATCGCGAAAGCGTTTCCCTCTCTCTTCCGAAAGGAAGGGAAGACGGGAAAAATTTCGCGACGATAACGAGTTTGGCGACCGTGATGGGACCTGTCCTTGTCTGACTTAAATTGTGGTTGACTTAGTTCAATTATTGAAATTATGTTCATAAAATGTCAGCTCTTTTACTTTCTGATATCATGCAAACCTAGGAGCCTAGATTCTGACCTAGCTGACATTGACTGCATATAGACTAGGCATGGTTTGGTAGGACCAGATTGAGGAGAATTTTTCATGCTCACATAGACTTAGGTCTAAATATAACTCTCCTCAATTTAGGATATGAATGCAAACAATGTATGCTTCTTAAAAAAAAATCAAAATCTATCTCTCTAGGAGTTAGAGCCCTCTATTTCTTGCATGTGATCATTTTTCAAAATCTCCCTTACCTATCATTACCCGGTCTTCACGTTGCTGGGCTCTCTTCCAGAACCCTAGTTCGGGACAGAGCCTCACAACTGGGCCAACTATTTGGGTTAACACCCCCCTACCACGTACCGCGGGCCACAGTCCGAAGTATATCGGTAGGCGCTCAAGGATATTGGAAAACCTTACCTTAGAACCGGAGTTGAGATTATATTCCACGTACCTCGAATTTCGATTCGGGTATATCGGCATAACTGGATTGGACAAAGATGATCTGAACCTAGAGTTAGGATTAGGTTCCTACAACTGTTTTCAAAATGATGCATCTAGAGTCAACCTTTTAGGGAGTGCTGAATGTACATGAATGATTGTGCAGGATGTGATTGTATGTTACCTTCATTCCTCTCACATTTTTCCCAAAAATATTTCCAAATACCCATATTTCTCATCTTTTCCTTTTATTTTCTCAAACAATGGATGATTTTCCCAAATATCCAATTTCCTTCAAAACTCCAGGTGATTTTTCATTCTTTCGTTCTACTGGATATCGAATTTTCAGCTGCATTTTCATCCTGCCTGCAATTTTCCAAAATCATATGTTTTCTCTCATTGGATTTTCAATTCTTTTGTCTATTTGCAAAAATTCTTCACCTTATTGTCCTCGTGCATACCTTGATTATTGCGGTGAAAATTGTTTACCCACTTGCCTTCTCCTTATTTTAAATCCGTTTGCGGATTATTTTTTCAAGAGATATCTTTCCTTCAAAATGGTGTTTTCCTCATGGTTGACGACCTCGCCTAGGTAACAAGGCACATTTTCCGTTGTTATTTCTCTTACAAAGAATGACAACACAATTGTCGTGATTTCAGCAGCGACTCTATCCCTAGTAATGGGATATTCTTTCAATTGTCTACCATATCATTTTTCTCCCAAACCAAAATTTCCTCAAAGTCTAATCAAGACTTTTCCTTGCAGAGAGCCTTCTTTAAATTTTATTCCCTCTTCCCAGTTATGTTGAGAAATTCGGTTTTGATGTCACATAATATGATACACTGTCTCATTTGATTTTATATATATGATAATATGTTCTCTTGAAATAATGTTATATTATGACTGAATATGTGTTGCCATAAATCTAACGAGTATTTGATGCAAGGATATCTCACCCAATAAGGATGGAGACTTCCTGTTCAAGTACAACTATGGTGCAATCATACTCCTTGAAGAAAAAGCTTGATAAGCCATGCTTTCCTAAAGTTCAAATGAAGAGATCGGCTACCTCAAGATGAAGACTTTTTTCTTCTTTAGAGTCATATGTAACAGAACCTTCAGGAACTTGCATATTGCATATTACATACTCATTCATAAACACTATATCATAAAAGTATACGATAGTTTCAAAAAGCTCCTTTTTGAAAAGTAATAATTGTACCTTCTTACAACCTTTCATGAAAAAGATATTTTGTCATATAATAATTGTACCTTATACTATATACAAGACAACATGAAAAAAAGGAATGTAGGAAAAAGACAAAAACATAACATCGACTACATGGAGAAAACAAATATAATATGTTTTTGAAAAGACTTTAGTTTCCCTCTTTAAAGAAATATTTTTTAAGAAGAAGACAAAAACATAAAATCGACTACATAAGAAAAACAAATAAAAAATGTTTTTTAAAAAGACTTTAGTTACCTTCTTTAATGAAATGTTTCTTAATACAAGAAGAAGACAAAAACATAAATCGGCTACACATAAGAAAAACAAATAAAATATGTTTTTGAAAGGACTCTAGTTACCTTTTTTTCATAACCATAGAATGTCGACTTACTTGAAGTCATCATTCTCTCTACAAAGCATTAAATGCCTTCTGTAACAAATCCTTGTTAATATCCTTCTCAAAGAATGTCGACCTTCTTTTGGTCCTTATTCTCTCTGGAGACTTTGAAAAACACAACATAAAGAAAACACTTGACATGACTATGTACAAATAAATATCTCAAAACACTCATAGTACTTACACTCATTTAAAGCAAAGAAGTACTAATGTACCTCAAATCATTAATTAGAATAAAGACAACTACAACCCAACGTTCAATGTACTATTGTAAGAAATAGACTTTTTACATAAAATATGTATTACCTAAAATAATACAACGACTAGTGTACCCTCTATTTTACTCTTATGCAAAAAGGCATTCTCGAACTTCTCTAAAAGATATTTTTGAAATGACATAACATTTCACATTTCAAAAAGTTACAATTCCAAAATGTAACGACTACTTTTTAAAAGGCTATATAAACACACTCAAATAAACTATTCAGACAAGGAAATGGAATAGACATGTGAGCTTACAAAGAGAAAAATTTCTATTCGTGATTTGAAAAGAGAGCCTTGAAAAAGAAAGAGAAAAAAGAAAAAGAAAGAAAAGAGAAAAAGTCAAGTCCAGCTCTTTGACAAAGAGTATCCTCTGAGTGACAAACAGATCATTTCTGAGAATCCTTCATTCGTGCATTCATATCATTCTGAAGGTTCTATAGGAAGTATTGTAACTCTGTTATTCACTGTATTCCTTCTTTGTTTAAAGAAGTAGACCTCTGTGAAAGAGGGTGTTGCCCTTCTCTGTTGAGAGAAGAAGACCTCTTGGGAAGAGGGTGTGCCCCTTCTCTGTTGAGAGAAGAAGACCTCTTGGGAAGAGGGTGTTGTACTATTTATCCGGTGACTCGGATGTTATAGTGGAAATCTCAAGTGGTTTGCTTGGGGACTGGATGTAGGTCTGAATACTGACCGAACCAGTATAACTTCTGTGTTTTATATGTTGTGCCTTATTGCATAATTATTTTTATCTTATCGATCATTATCATATTTCACTATTCACCCCCCCTCTAGTGGAATTTCATTTGGTATCAGAGCAGGTTTGCTGGTTTCGACGTAACAAGTCTTTCAGCACAAATGGCATCTACCTCTTATGCTCGTGATATTGAAGGTCAACACGCATCTCGTCCTCCTTTCTTCAATGGCTCCAACTATGGATATTGGAAGTGTAGAATGGCTATCTTTCTCAAATCCCTAGACTTTGCTGTATGGAAAATTGTTGAGCATCCATACACATCTCCATCCGCAGACTATAACTTATGGTCTGATGAAGAAAAGAAAATGGCAAACCTAAATGCAAAGGCTATGAATGCCTTATATTGTGCCATTGATCAGAATGAATTCAACAAAATATCTATATGTGAATCTGCATATGACATTTGGCATTCTTTGGAGGTTATTCATGAAGGAACCAACAAAGTAAAAGAAGCCAAAATCTCATCTCTAGTTAGAAAATATGAGTTGTTCAAAATGAACAAAGATGAACCCATCACAGAGATGTTTACCAGATTCACCAATATCACCAATGATCTGAAATCTCTGGGTGTAACATATTCCCAGACTGAAAAGGTGAAGAAAATCTTGAGATCTCTCACAACTGATTGGGAGAAAAAGACTACTGCTATTGAAGAAGCTCAAGATTTATCTAAGCTTACATTGGACGACTTAATAGGCAATCTTATGGCCTATGAAGTCCACATGAAAGAAAGAAGGGAAGAAGAGCAACCAGGAAAGAAAACTCTAGCTTTCCCAGCCCTATCTGAGGATGAAGACTCAGATAAAGAATAAAAAATTGCGCTACTTACCAGAAAATTCCAGTGCTTCATGAGAAGGAACCGGCTTCCAAACAGGCACAAGGAAAGAAAAGATCTTAAAGAAGATCCCATGTGCTTTCAGTGTAATAAGCCAGGCCACTTAAAACGTGACTGTCCCCTTCTCAAAAGAAAGTCCAAAACTGAGGAACCAAAAAAGAGGTTCTTCAAGAAAAAGGCTCTGCATGCTCAATGGGATGATTCAGAACCATCCACTAGTGAAGAGTCAAGTGATGATGAAGCCGAAACTGCAAATATGTGCTTCATGGCAAACGAAAGTTCGGTAAGTGAAATCTCTGATTTTTCCTTTGGAGAACTTCTAGATGCTTTTCAAGAACTATTTGAAGAATCTAGAAAGTTGAGTTTCAAAAATAAAGTTTTAAAATCTGAAAATTTAAAGCTTTCCCAAGAGAATGAAAAACTCAGCAGTGAAAATTCTGAGTTAAAAAAGAAGAATCTTATGCTTACATCTGAAATTTTTTCTACTAGCTCCAAAACTAAAAATATGCAAGTAGAAATTTCAGAGCTAAAAAGTAAAACTGAGAACCTCATAAAAACGGTTTTCAAGTTTACTAAAGGTAAAGAGAACTTGGATAAACTCTTATCCTCTCAGAAGGTCTCTTTTTACAAGAATGGTATTGGCTATTCTCATTTCAAAAAACCTTCTTGTATGAATCAAAAGACCACGTTTGTGAAAAGTTCATTTGAACCAAATAAGGAGTATTATAATGATAATCTTTCTAACTCCCCTAAAGATATAGACAAACCCAAATCCAAATGGATATGGGTTCCAAAGTCTAACAAAAAAGGACCTGATTGGGTACCAAAAAGGAGATTTACTTAATGTTTTGCAGGCTCCAAAAAAGAAGAACAGATGGATACTAGATAGTGGATGTTCAAAGCACATGACAGGACATCCAGACCTTTTTGCTGTTCTTCATCATAAACAAGGAGGAACCGTCACCTTTGGAGATAACAACAAAGGTTTGATAATTGGTATTGAAAATATTGGTAACTTAGATAAACCTCTTATCAAAGACGTTCTCCTTGTTGAAGGCTTAAAACATAACCTACTTAGTATCAGTCAAATGTGTGACACAGGTTATAATGTCAGCTTTAATCATGATGCATGCCTCATAGCTGACACCAATAAAAACATCATCTTAAAAGGTATAAGAAAGAATAATATGTATGAACTATACCTAGAAAACATCACAGAACATTGCCTCATAGCTAATAATGACACTCAACATCTATGGCACATGAGAATGGGTCATGTCAATTCTAAATACATGTCTAAACTAGCTAAAGATAAGTTAGTACGTGGGTTACCCAACATATCTTTTAAAAAAGATTATTTTTGTGATGCATGTCAATTAGGAAAATTGTCAAAATCTTCTTTCAAATAAAAAAATGTCATTTCAAGTAAAAGACCTTTAGAGCTTCTCCATCTGGACCTTTTTGGTCCTTCTAGGGTAGCTAGCCTTAATCATAATAGATATGCTTTTGTCATTGTAGATGATTACTCAAGGTTTACTTGGGTAATATTTTTGAAAAACAAAAGTGACACGTTTTGTCAGTTTGAAATCTTATGTACAAAATTACAAAACGAAAAATCTTGTTCTATTGTTAAAATCCGTAGTGACCATGGAGGAGAATTTGAAAATGAACTCTTTGAAAATTTTTGTAACTTGCATGGTATTTCTCATAACTTTGCCTTTCTTAGAGCTGCACCTCAAAATGGTGTAGTAGAAAGAAAGAATAGAACCCTTCAAGAATCTGCCAGGACTATGCTCCAACACAATAATCTTGCAAAATCTTTTTGGGTAGAAGCTGTTAATATTGCATGCTACATAACAAATAGAGTTCTCATTAGACCCTTATTAAATAAAACTCCCTATGAACTATTCTATGACAAAACTCCAAGAATAGACTATTTCAAAGTCTTTGGATGTAAATGCTTTATCCTAAACACAAAAGATAGCCTGGATAAGTTTGATGCTAAATCTGTTGAAGGCATATTCTTAGGATATTCAAGTCATAGTAAAGCATACAGAGTTTTTAATAAGAGTCATAATACTATTGAAGAATCTATGCATGTTAGTTTTTGTGAATCTATTGATCAATCTGTTCATATACAAACTAATGATGATGATGTTGAAAGTACAGATTTATTTTTAGATAACACAGCTAAGTCTAATGAAGATGATCATCAAAGAACCTTTGTCGATATCAAAGATCATCCTCAAAAGCAGATTTTGGGAGAACTAACAAAGGGGGTTCAAACTAGAGCTCAGCTAGAACGGATTGCAAACATGGCATTCATTTCTCAACTTGAACCAAAGAAGATTGATGAAGCCATCATTGATGAGTTCTGGATGCTAGCCATGACTGAAGAACTGAATCAATTCCAAAGAAATGACGTTTGGGATCTTGTACCTAGACCAAAGGATCATCCAATCATTGGGACAAGATGGATCTTCAGAAATAAGCTAGACGAAACAGGTAATGTTATAAGAAACAAGGCCAGACTAGTAGCTCAAGGATACAACCAGGAGGAAGGTATTGATTTTGATGAAACATTTGCTCCTGTTGCTAGACTTGAATCTATTAGAATGCTTTTAGCATATGCAAGCTATATGGATTTCAAATTATATCAAATGGATGTTAAAAGTGCTTTCTTAAATGGTTTTATAAATGAAGAAGTTTATGTAAAACAACCTCCAGGATTTGAAAATGAACAATACCCAGATCATGTTTTTAAACTCAAACATGCTTTATATGGTTTAAAACAAGCACCTCGTGCTTGGTACGAAAGACTTAAAACCTTTTTATTAAAAACTGGTTTTTCTGTTGGCAAAGCAGATTCTACACTATTTGTCAAAGTAGTGAATAATCATACCCTAATCGTTCAAATTTATGCCGACGACATCATCTTTGGATCTTCTAACAACACTCTCTGTGAAGATTTTTCTAAGTCCATGCAGAAGGAATTCAAAATGAGTATGATGGAAGAACTCACCTAATTTCTTGGACTGCATATTAAGCAAACCAAGGATGGAGTTTTCATCAATCAATCTAAGTATGCTCGTGAACTTCTGAAGAGGTTCAACATGAACTCAACTGCTTCAAAATCTACTCCTATGAGCACTACTACTGTGTTGGACAAAGATGAAGATGGTAAGTCTGTTGATACAAAGGTATACCGAGGTATGATAGGATCACTTCTTTATTTAACTCCTAGCCGTTCAGATATAATGTTTAGTGTTTGCTTGTGTGCTAGATTTCAGTCAAATCCAAAAGAATCACATCTTAAAGCTGTAAAAAGAATAATGAGATATTTAAAAGACACAGTTGATTTTGGATTATTCTATTCAAAATCCTCTACATTTGATCTAATCTCATACAGGGATGCTGACTTTGCTGGAAGTAAATCTGACAGAAAAAGCACAAGTGGAACATGTCACATGCTAGGGCACTCACTAGTATCATGGTTCAGTAAGAAACAAAACTGTGTATCCTTATCAACTACTGAAGCCAAATACATTGCTGCTAGCCTAGCCTGTACACAAGTCATCTGGATGAAACAAACTTTAAAAGATTTTGGTTTAAATTTTGAAAATACAACTATTTTCTGTGATAATACGAGTGCTATAAACCTATCTAAGAATCCTATTTTACACTCACGAACTAAGCATATTCAAATAAGACACCAATTCTTAAGAGAACAAGTCTTAAACAACATAATTAAACTAGAATTCATACCCACTAATCAACAGTTAGCAGACATATTCACTAAACCATTAAAACATGAAGACTTCACACGAATTAGAAGAGAACTAGGAATATGCAAACTAAGTGACTTATAAATTAATCACACTTATTATAATACCTCTTATAAGTTTTGTTTAAATCTTAAATAGCTTTCCTTCGTATCGATTTTTGTTAGTCAAACTAAGTTTCCATATTCACGTGCTCTTCATATTCTTATAAGACACATTCTTTATGTCTTTCAACTTGTCATCCTTCAAGTGCACATCCATTATGACTCTTTGTCCTATCTCCTTTCTCTCATATCCATAAAAAAACTAATTATATTAAAAGCTATTCTAACAATGTTCACATCACTCAACTCCTTTATTATTTTTGTCCTTTTATGAAAACTTTTCTTACGATAAATTGTTTCACCTCTCTACTTAGTTTATGAGAACTCATACTTTTCATTAGTTAGAATCGAATGACTCTTTTTGGTCCTTTTACCTTTTCTAAAAGATCTAGTTGCTATATTCTCACGTAAATTGTTTTTACTATATCATTTGTTATATCATAGCCCGACAAACTATCTATTATCATCTCTCTCATATACAAATTGAGCCTCCATTCTTGTCAATTCTTGTTTAAAACTTAACCTTATTCTCTAATAACTATGAACTTCCTCAAATCGAACCTCTTTAAGAATATAAACAATAATTCATATCAATCATAACATTATGTCTTTCATCAATCATGTTTTTTATTACTTCTTTATCCTACTCAAAAATCCATATATGTCATCTCATTTCTCTCTATGACAACTCACAATTATTACTCTTCACTCATAAATATTTCTTTGTCTCCTCATTTCATCTCTCGAATACATTTTTTATTATATTTTTTTTAATCCGACTCCTCCATGTCTATTCCTATCAATTCTTATATACTTTTGACTCCTTCTCCTTTTTGTCTCATCATCTCTCTTACCACTAGTCAAAGTCAAAATGTGTCCTTCTCATATCTACGTATACTCATAAAAATTACAAATATGAAAACACATTAATCATGAAACATTTTTTAAGGCACTCTTTTCTTTAAAATGTCATATCTTTCAAAGTACACATCACATGATCACCCTATGACCTATTTCCATAAAAAAATATTTCTATATTAAATAAGCAATCATGACTTTTCTTTCCATCCGTGACCTTGTCTCTCTCTTATTGTATATCTCACTAAAATCGAGAATCATTAAAGTCTTGTCTCCAAGCAAACCTTTATTTATTCTAACTCTACTTTATGTCATATCTAAATCAAGTAAATGTTGTCCTTTATCACCTTTCTCTCTTCCCTACATATCCATATCATCTTTTTATTCACGAATTTAGAATCCCTCCACATAGAGTAAAAAGTTGCTTGTTTTATTAGGCCATTATTTTCAAGATCAATCACTCTTTTTTTTGGTTCAACATGACACCCCATACTCTATTAATGGCTTCTCTCACTAGTCGATAAACTCACCCATAGTAAAATCTATATATTTCAATACTATGTCCTTCTCAATCTAATATAATACACTATCCTTAAACATCGATTTGATTTGTCATTCACAAGTCTCTTAACTTACTACTCACGGATTTCCTTATTTGACTAAAATCTAAAAATTACTCACTTCCAATGTCATTCATTTCATATCAACAATTATTTTCTTCCTTCTATTTAATCAATTGGTTCATCTCTTACCATTCCATTCGAACTTTTCTATCCTTATAAAAACTTTCTCTCGGTTCAAGCTCCTTTCTCTCCTAGTGCTTTATTTTCAAGACATTCGATAATGGCTTCCTCCTCCACCAATGTGATCACCTCCGCAGATCTAAGGTACCCAGATTCTTCTCCACAACATCTATCCCAAGCGCCCCCGCCAGGGGTTAGTTCCTCGAAAAATCTCTCTTCTTATCTACGCAATCTTTTCGTCTCTTCCGATAAATTGGTCATCCATTCTTTTCGACCTCTTTATTCGTTATCATAAATTCGAGCCTCTTCTTTTTGGGTGTTTCGTAACTCCCATTCTCAAATACTTCAAAGTACCACTTCACAACGAAGTCATCCTCCGTCCCTCTCAAGTCCTCGATGGTACCACCTTCAATCTAAGGTCCCTGCACATGCCCGGCTCTGATGAAGCAGATCCAATATCCTCCTTCAATTACTTTTCTGCTATGATGGATATCGAGCAAACTCAGGATCGAATCCTTCGTAATCAAGCCCTGCTGCAGCAGACTCGCAAGCGGAATCGTGCCAACCGACCACATTCACCTTCTCCACCTTCGAGATAAACTCATTTTTTTTATCTGTAATAACTTTTAAATTACTTTTATACTTTCGGTCTGTAATATTTTTTTTACTCTGATCCCTCCTTTTTGTCCATGACAAAGGGGGAGAAAACCTGTCTCCATTATTGGAGAAATGTTCTCTTTAAACATTATTTCAAACTTTTTTATCATACTATTATTTCTATGCATAATGTCTTTTTGACAGGGGGAGCATATTTTGTCATCATCAAAAAGGGGGAGAATGTTGAGAAATTCGGTTTTGATGTCACATAATATGATACACTGTATCATTTGATTTTATATATATGATAATATGTTCTCTTGAAATAATGTTATATTATGACTGAATATGTGTTGCCATAAATCTAACGAGTATTTGATGCAAGGATATCTCACCCAATAAGGATGGAGACTTCCTGTTCAAGTACAACTATGGTGCAATCATACTCCTTGAAGAAAAAGCTTGATAAGCCATGCTTTCCTAAAGTTCAAATGAAGAGATCGGCTACCTCAAGATGAAGACTTTTTTCTTCTTTAGAGTCATATGTAACAGAACCTTCAGGAACTTGCATATTGCATATTACATACTCATTCATAAACACTATATCATAAAAGTATACGATAGTTTCAAAAAGCTCCTTTTTGAAAAGTAATAATTGTACCTTCTTACAACCTTTCATGAAAAAGATATTTTGTCATATAATAATTGTACCTTATACTATATACAAGACAACATGAAAAAAAGGAATGTAGGAAAAAGACAAAAACATAACATCGACTACATGGAGAAAACAAATATAATATGTTTTTGAAAAGACTTTAGTTTCCCTCTTTAAAGAAATATTTTTTAAGAAGAAGACAAAAACATAAAATCGACTACATAAGAAAAACAAATAAAAAATGTTTTTTAAAAAGACTTTAGTTACCTTCTTTAATGAAATGTTTCTTAATACAAGAAGAAGACAAAAACATAAATCGGCTACACATAAGAAAAACAAATAAAATATGTTTTTGAAAGGACTCTAGTTACCTTTTTTTCATAACCATAGAATGTCGACTTACTTGAAGTCATCATTCTCTCTACAAAGCATTAAATGCCTTCTGTAACAAATCCTTGTTAATATCCTTCTCAAAGAATGTCGACCTTCTTTTGGTCCTTATTCTCTCTGGAGACTTTGAAAAATACAACATAAAGAAAACACTTGACATGACTATGTACAAATAAATATCTCAAAACACTCATAGTACTTACACTCATTTAAAGCAAAGAAGTACTAATGTACCTTAAATCATTAATTAGAATAAAGACAAAACTACAACCCAACGTTCAATGTACTATTGTAAGAAATAGACTTTTTACATAAAATATGTATTACCTAAAATAATACAACGACTAGTGTACCCTCTATTTTACTCTTATGGAAAAAGGCATTCTCCAACTTCTCTAAAAGATATTTTTGAAATGACATAACATTTCACATTTAAAAAAGTTATAATTCCAAAATGTAACGACTACTTTTTAAAAGGCTATATAAACACACTCAAATAAACTATTCAGACAAGGAAATGGAATAGACGTGTGAGCTTACAAAGAGAAAAATTTCTATTCGTGATTTGAAAAGAGAGCCTTGAAAAAGAAAGAGAAAAAAGAAAAAGAAAGAAAAGAGAAAAAGTCAAGTCCAGCTCTTTGACAAAGAGTATCCTCTGAGTGACAAACAGATCATTTCTGAGAATCCTTCATTCGTGCATTCATATCATTCTGAAGGTTCTATAGGAAGTATTGTAACTCTGTTATTCACTGTATTCCTTCTTTGTTTAAAGAAGTAGACTCTATGAAAGAGGGTGTTGCCCTTCTCTGTTGAGAGAAGAAGACCTCTTGGGAAGAGGGTGTGCCCCTTCTCTGTTGAGAGAAGAAGACCTCTTGGGAAGAGGGTGTTGCACTATTTATCCGGTGACTCGGATGTTATAGTGGAAATCTCAAGTGGTTTGCTTGGGGACTGGATGTAGGTCTGGATACTGACCGAACCAGTATAACTTCTGTGTTTTATGTGTTGTGCCTTATTGCATAATTATTTTTATCTTATCGATCATTATCATATTTCACTATTCACCCCCCCTCTAGTGGAATTTCAAGTTACACTGGGGCATCTTTTGAAAATTTGTTTTCAAACATTCTGTATGCAGGCAGGATAAACCAATCTCTCATTTTGCATGTATATGCACCCACTTGCATTAATTTTGCATTCATTTACATTTCATGTGCATTTGCAGTTCATTTTGCATTAATTCTGCATCCATTTTATTCCCCTTCAGGTTAAGGGATAAACCTGAATTATTTTCCATGATTTTCCAATTTTATTCATATCCCCGTTCAGGATAAGGGGTTAATCCTGAAAATCAGACCACATACATCTAAATATGATGGTCTTTTTCATTGCAAGTCAAATAACCCAGTTCGGGAACTGGCCATTCTCAAAACTTTCAATCTCAGCTCTCGCACTATCGATTTTCAAAAATTCAATCTTCTGATTAAAGATTTTCCTTTGAGATTTGAGCCTTGACTCAAACTTTCCAGCTTTCCTTTAAAAATTTGAGTTTTTAACTCGTCTTCTTTCCTTCAAAATCTAAACTTTCGAGTTTCCTTTTGAGATTCGAGCCCTGACTCGAACTTTCCTGCTTTCCTTCGAAGATTTGAGTTTTAACTCAAGTTTTCTTTCCTTCAAAATCTGAACTTCCCAGTTTTCCTTTGAGATTCGAGCCCCGACTCGAACTTTCCATATTTCCTCTGAATATTTGAGTTTCGACTCAAAAATCTGAATTGGCCTAGTTTTTCCTATGAAGATTTGGGTTTCAACCTGAACTTCATCTCATTAGAAACCAAACTAGCTTACCTTTGGAGGCTCGAGTTTTCGACTCGAATATTCCAACTTCCTTGTAAAAACTGAGTCCTGATTTGGATGGTATTTCGAAACCAGCTTTTGAGTTAGGCTTACCTTCAAAATCCAGCATTATGCCAGGACTTACCTTCAAAATTCCAACTTCGTATTGGATTTACCTTCGAAATTGAGTACCATCGTCAGGGATGTGTCAACTCGAATGTCAAGCGATCTCTTTTACTAAGGATTTCAAGAACACTTTGTCAATTTGTCAATCAATTACTTGTTGATTTCAGAATTTTATTGCATAAATTTTTACCTCAGTTTACCTTCAGTATTACTTCCAAAAAGGCAAAGCTTTTGTGAAGAAGGATTCAAAATCCAAATTCTTTCTATTGGCCAACCAAAAGGATGAATGATAAATCCTTGATATGGCCAGAAAAGAAGATTCAATATTTTTGCAAAGCCATAGATGATTGATATTGATCGCAGTCAATGACACATTTTTAAAGACCATTCTTGTGAAAATGAGGCAGTGGAAATATCCTGAGCGCTAGAAAAAGAGAGAATTCATCCAAGCCCTATCTCCTCAAAATTACCTAAGCTGCAATTAAATATCCGCAAAAGGGATCTCTCACTTGTCGTCAAGATGAAGGCGAATTAAGCGAATAGACCCCCGGGGCCAAAGAAGATTTGAAACATCTCCAAGATGACGGAGTTTGTGACGGATCCTTCCAGGGAAAGTCCAAAGCACTGTCAAGATGAAGGCAGATGCGATGAACCTCTCGACAATCCCTAAAAGATATTTAATTTCAGCTATCATCCAAAGATCTCTAACCCATGAGCCAATATCGTCAAAGAAGGATCAAAACATCTCTAAGTTGAAGGAGTTTGTGACATACCCTTCTCGAAAAAAAAAAAGAGAGAAAGAGAGGGAAAAGAAAGAGAGAAAAAGTCAGAACACCTCCAAAATGAAGGAGAATGTAGCCAAAGCCCAAAACAGCCCGAAAGAGTGCAGAAAGATTATCATGAGAGAAGCTCCCAGGATATCAAACTACCCCATTTATCAAGAATCTTCTTTAAATTTGTGAAATTCTATTATCAATATTCTTTCATCAATTGCTTTCATAATATTAAATTCTCTCTTTCTTGTTCATAGCAAGGAAATTGATAACTTCTTTGAAGAAGGTCAATCACAAGCAATTTGAATTCAAAATCTTGATTCTATGAAGTCAATTCTGTTTGGAGGTAATACTTCAGGTAGAAAAGAAGGAATATTTTCACAACAATGAGCATCATTTTTAATTATTTTGAATCAACAAAATTTTCAACATTTTGACAATATTTTCTAGTTATCCTGATGTTAAGTGAGAGCTTGATGTCCATATTGATGCATCTTGACCCCTTCGAGAGATTTTCCTTTGTCGTCTTTCACATTGTTGAAAGATTAGCATTATCTCCGAAAGGATAGCCTTTATCATCTTTCACGTTGTTGAAAGATTAGCCTTCTCTGCGAAAGGATAGCCTTTGGCATCTTTCGCGTTGTCGAAACATTCGCCTTACTCCTTTGGATCACATTTTGTCATCTTTCGCGTTGTCGAAAGAATAGCCTTATTCCTTTGGATTGCCTTTATCATCTTTCGCGTTGTCGAAAGAATCACCTTATTCCTTTGGATTGCCTTTTGTCATCTTTCGCGTTGTCGAAAGAATCGCCTTGTTCCTTTGGATTGCCTTTGTCATCTTTCGCATTGTCGAAAGAACCACCTCGTTCCTTTGGATTGCCTTTTATCATCTTTCGCGTTGTCGAAAGAATCGCCTTGTTCCTTTGGATTACCTTTGTCATCTTTCGCGTTGTCGAAAGAATCACCTTATTCCTTTGGATTGCCTTTTGTCATCTTTCGCGGTGTCGAAAGACTCGCCTTATTTCTTTGGATTACCTTTGTCATCTTTCGCGGTGTCGAAAGAATCGCCTTTCTCCTTTGGATTGCCTTTGACATCTTTCGCATTGTCGAAAGAATCGCCTTGTTCCTTTGTATTACCTTTGTCATCTTTCGCGTTGTCGAAAGAATCGTCTTGCTCCTTTGGATTACCTTTGTCATCTTTCGTGTTGTCGAAAGAATCGTCTTGTTCCTTTGGATTGCCTTTGTCATCTTTCGCATTGTCGAAAGAATCGCCTTGTTCCTTTGGATTGCCTTTGACATCTTTCACGTTATCGAAAGAATCGCCTTATTCCTTTGGATCACCTGTATGTTCATCTTTCGCATTGCCGAAAGAGTTGCCTTATTCTTCGTTGGAAAATTTGCCTTATTCATCTTTTGCGTTGTCTAAAGAGTTGCCTTACTCTTCTCTGAAAGAGTTTGCCTTATCTGTCTTTCGCGTTGTCGAAAGAGTTACCTTATTCTTGTCAAAAGATTGCCATGTCCATCTTTCGCGCTGTCGAAAGAGTCGTCTTACTCCTTACCATATTCATATTTCACACTGATGAAAAATTCTCCGGATCGTCTTGATCATTTTCCCAATTTGCCTCTTACAATTCCATTTCCATCGCCTCGTTCCTCTTCAAAAAAAGTTGGCTTATTCACCTTTCAAATATTCCATTTTCCGCCCGATTAGGATAAGGGTACAAACCTGAGCCTCATTCAAAGAGGTATTCCATTTTCCGCCCGATCAGGATAAGGGTACAAACCTGAGTCTCATTTCGATGAGATATTCCATTCCCCAATCAGGTTAAGGGTTAAAACCTGAGCTTCGTTCCATACAAGGTATTTCTGTCCCATCCAGGATAAGGGCAAAAACCTGAATTTCACTCTCACAGAGTGAGTCTTTTCTCTCCATTTTTTCGCTTCATATCTATCATCTTCCTCGGGCCAATTTCTTCACACCCAGTCAGATCCTTCTAACTGGGGCCTTTTTTTTATATATATAGCCCAACTTGGGTGTGTTTTTCTTTGCCACTAAGCTCGGCCACAAGCCGGCTTAGTAGCAAAGAGGGGCATCTGTAAACACCCCAAATTTTCACTCACCTCCCCAACATTTCCACCAAGCATCATCATTCAGCATCTGGAATCGCTGGAGGGCAAAATGGTCATTTTCTGAGCTCGGAACTCGCAAAAGTCTAACTTGCATCTGCAACTCTCAAAATTTCTCTATTTTTAGCTCAGATGTTCAAAATTCTACTCCTGACAGGAGACATGAATCTCCAAGTCCTGGTTCAAGATTATATTTCATAAGACATGTCATTTCATATCATTGCATGAGCATTTCACATCACTGCACTGCACAGCATGTCAGTTCGAGGTCCAGAACTCTCGATTTCAAAATTTTCAATCCAGATTTGAATTTCAACCCTTTTCAAAATTGATTTCAAAACCCTGGGTCTTCAAAATTATCAATTCTTCCCATTTTACCCCCAGGGCTCTGAATTTCAAAATATTTCCTCAGGAAAACAATCTGGATAATTTTCAATAAATTTCATCTCAGATTTTGCCCTTTTGTCAAACTATTTCAACTATCATTCTTTTACAAAATCGCCCGACAGGGGCCAACTCTTTCCAAAAATTTTTATTTTACCAATTAGTCCAGATTTTATGAAAATTCCAAAAAGAAGTTGTTTTATCCTTATTTCAATAAAGAAGCAATGTGGGACCCACACTGAGGTGGTGCCACATAGGAATTTCTTTTGAAAAACCTGAATTTTGAAAAACCCAAAAATATAGGAGCCTTGTCCCCTGGATTGGGGCCACTTGTCTTTTCTCTCTCCTCCTATTTATCTGCCAAGTGTCAGTGTGGGGCTACCTTAAGAAGCCGCCACATGTCATTCCATGCCATGTGTCAGTATCCACCATCTCCACCCTGCGCCATGCGTCATTCCAAAGATCACCCTGAGATGCCAAGTGTCATGTGTTGTCCTGTCCAGAAAAAGTAAAGCTTGTCTCCTATGAGGTGGCGCCATTTGAAGTGTGTCTCCTGCAGAGGACACGTGTCACTCCTAGCTTCCTCCAGAAAAAGTAGAGTTGTCTCCTTTTGAGGTGGCGCCATCTGAGGTATTCTCTCCTGCAGCAGACACATGTCACTCCCTGCTTTTCTCAGAAAAAGCAAGTGACACATGTCACTCCCTGCTTTCCTCAGAAAAAGCAAGTGACACGTGTCATTCTCTGCTCTTCTCAGAAAAAGCAAGTGACACATGTCACTCCCTGCTTTTCTCAAAAAAAGCAAGTGACACATGTCACCCTCTGCTTTTCTTAGAAAAAGCAAGGGACACGTGTCTCTCTCTGCTTTCTTCAAAAAAAGCAAGTGACACATGTCACTTTCTGCCTCCTTCATAAAAAACAACAATTCAAATATTCAAACTTCAGCCTGAGGTGGCGCAAATCCTGAAGTCTCCTCCCTAAATTCATTTTTTGAGATGGTGCCACGTGTCCCTTTCCCTCCTTTTCCTCCCTCTTGCCACATGTCATTGTAGGAGCCACCCTGAGATGGCGCTACATGCCAGTCTCTCCTTTCCTCTAGAAAAAGCAAAAATTTAAATTTCAAACTCTCTCTGAGGTGGGACCATCTGAATCCTCTGCCTTTCCTTATGACACATGTCAATGTAGATGCTCTGAGATGGTGCCACATGACAGTCTCTTCTCCTTCCAGAATAAAGCAGAATTTGAATTTCAAACTCCAAGACAACCCCTCTGAGGTGGTGTCTTCTGCTTCTTCAGCTCCTGCCTCCTGACACATGTCAATGTTGAGCCACCTTGAGGTGGCGCCACATGTCAGTCTCTCATTTCATCAGAAAAAGTAGAATTCAAACCCCTCAAAGGTGGCATCTTCTGCTTCCTCTACTCCTACCTTCTGACACATGGCAGTGTGGAGCCACCCTGAGGTGGCGCCACATGGCAATCTCTCCTTCTTCCAGGAAAACCAAGCTTTGAATTTCAAACTCCAAGAGGACATCCTCTGAGGTGGCGCCATTTGGGAGACTCCTGCAGAGAAAATCAAGCAAGCTTTTTGAAAAATTCCAAATTCCCCTGCTGAGGTGTCTCACTCACAAAATTCTCATTTTTATTTTCTCAAAAAATCAAAATGGCATGCCCTGAGATGGCGCCACATGGAAGATCTAGATTCACTGTCTTTGAATTTTGAAAATCTCCAAAATTTCTACAAATACCCTAGCCCATGCCCATCTCAGAGAGAGCCCTATTTGAGAATTGAACTTCATAATTCCATTTTTTTCTTTCTTGGTGTCCTTTGGATTCACGCCCCTCTGGAACCCCTTATCAAGGTAGCCGCTCTTTTTGGGAGTTCCAAAACCGCTGGAGAACACAAGGTAAGCCTCCATTCCTATTGATTTCACCATGATAATGCCTTTGGTTTGATTCGTGTTGTCTTTTGAAGAAAGACCTCATTCGAGGGATGGATTGAGCTATTCTCATAGAATGACATATATAAAAAAATATAATTATGCTTCCTTGATGATTTATAGTATTCATGCATTTAGTTAAATTTAATTTAGATTTTATTTCGTTAATTTAGCATGTTTCTTAGGTTAATTAGGTTTAATTAGGTATTTATTTCAATTCTGCTTAATTTCAATAGCTCTCTATTTTTGTTAGTCAGTCCACACGTCATTTCATGCATTTATTTTTTATTAAAAATTCTAAAAAAATCATGTAATGCGCCTTTAGGTGTCTCTAGAAATGTGTCAAAAATTCAGAGATATTTGAATTCGGTTACTGCGGTAAACGTTCAAAATGGTAAGTCGGGTTTTGTTACCCGGGATGCATTCTAAAAACTCATTTCCGACTTGTAAAATCAAGATCGCCCTCATAAAAGATCCAATTTTCGACCTGAAAGATGTTTTGAACTCGGTAGGATGTTTAGTTTTTAACATGATTTTCTCCGATTTTTATGACTTTTGTTAATGTCTCACAAAAATCCAAAAGTTCGGAACACGTGTCAGAGCCTGATTTGGGCCTCTGAGACTTTGGATCGACTTAGGGCTATGGGTTCTCTTTGGGTGTTGCTCCAAATCCAAATCTGTAAAAATGAATGTCATGTTCGGGATGTCCTCTATTTTCATCTGAAATATTGTGATTTTTAGAATAGTTTTGATATCTGTTTTGGATTTTTCTTGTCAGTCATCTGTTTGGTCACATTTGTCTGTTCTGTCGATTTAGGAATGAAAAGTTATATTTTTATCCATATTTCTGTTGATCAAATGCCAAAGTCATGAACATGAAAGTTGTTTCGGTAGATGTTGTGAACAGTTCAGTTAAATATCAGAAATTTCCATGGTTGTTTTCTATTTTGTTAGCATTTTATATCAGATTAAGTCAATTTTACCTCCATCAGAACTGAATCCCTGTTACCGAACTCATCATAGTTCAAATTCTGAGGCTATAAAAACCAAAAGTGTTCCATTTCGGGTCCTTTATAAGTCTGCAAAATATCAAAAGTTTTTATGGTGTAAATTTTGCATTATCATATTAAGCATTGCATTTGGTTCGGGGCCATAGGCGAAATCCACCCTTTTTAGGACTTTCTTTAACGTTTAGCATTCAAATCATATCATTTCGTGATTTTTAGCATTCTAGGATGTTTATCAGAGTAGGTAGATGCTTAATACCAAATTTGGTGTAATTTGGAATCCATTTGACGTTCGATTTAGCCATAATATCAAAACAGGGCCCCGGGGGACCCTGATCCAAGCGAAAAACAAGCAAAATTCGTTATTTTGGATAAATTGCAAAATGTCAAATTCTGATTTTACAGTCCTAATGTGTTTAGTAGCATTTCATCATTCCTCATCATGCATTTCATCATCATTTGATTCAATTTGAATTTCGAAATCTCAATTTTACCAAGTTTTTCTTCAAAAAACCCTGATTTTAAAGGTATAACTTTATAATTAGGGGTATTTTGGTCATTTTGACCACAATTTCGAATTTTAAACTATTTTCTACTAAGTTTTCTGCATTTACATCATTTCAAATATCAAGGAAGCATGAAAATAGGGTTTATATCCAATTAAGTCCAATAATTTCACAATATTATTGGAAAATCTTGGAAAAACCCACATATTTGAGCTAACCTTATTTCAAGTTTGGCAGAGACATTCAAAAGAAGGAGCTAGAGTCTGCAATTTATTTTATTTCATTTATTTAGTGATGTAATAATGTAAATTTTGGAATAAGAGATTTAATTTTCTGCTTAGACTAGGATGCATATCATATAGTTTGAATTTATGCAATATCCTGCTTATGTGATTCATGCATTTTATTTCAAAAGCACTATGGATGTACACGAATGACACGTGCACCAACTCTTAGGGAGTTGATGAACTCGGTGGAATCCATATTTACGGCCCTAGTCGGAATATGGACGAGACCCAGATCCATCATCTTTCTACTAGTCACATTGAGCCTACACTCTTAGGCTATCTTAAAATGCACATCATATTTCTAATATTTTCAAAGTATTGTGCATTAAATTAATTAAACTCTGAACATATTCATGGCCACAGTCAGGATATGTGAAGGATTTATTTTGACTTAATGCACATTTTTCCAACAAATTTCTTAGAAAATCTTTCAAAGTGCATTCATTCACTCATATCATTTGCATCATGAAATCATTGATTTTCTCGCGATTTTCTTAAGAAAGTTTCATTCTCAAGAAATCGATTTCTCAAGAAATCGATTTCTCAAGAAACTCTGAGAATTTTTCAAAATCGGTTTTCCAAAGTCAAGTTTTTCCACAGTTTTCCATGGAAAAGGTTATTTTCTCAAGATTTTCAAAAGAAGTCTCTCACCTTTCTCAAAGATCAAAATCGATTTCCAAGTGTTTCAAGGGTAAGATTCCCAGAATTTCAATTTCCCAAATTTCAATTCTCCTTCTCCAAAGAATTTTCTAATGAATTTCAATCATTTTCCAAAGAAAGCTTTCAAAACTTGAAGCTTTTCCTGACAAGCATTTTCCCTTCAAATGTTTACCCTTTTCTCAAGAATTCTTTCCATTTTCTCTGGATTTTCATCCATTCATGATTTTTCCACATCTTTATGAACTTTCTCGAGATTTTCAATCCTTTCCATCTGAGTTTTCTTGAGAAATTGATTTTCATCATTTGCCTTAGAACTATTTCCAACTCCAAAGCATTTTCCAAGCATGCATCATGTTTTCCAACTTACATTTTCCAAAACCTCATAGCACATGCCTGAATTCTCTGTGCATTTAGGATAGAACACGATTTTGATGATTTAACTAAGTCAAGCATAGTTTTGGTCCTTGGTTCGATTACCTCTGTTAAAGGCGGCAGGAACGGTCGAACCTCGTACCGACAGGTCGAGCCCCATCCCATGGATTTTCTCGCAATTTTCAAAACGGAGGCGAGTATTTCAAAACGAATTTTCAAAATCCGGTCAAGTTTGAATCGCGAAAGCGTTTTCCTCTCTCTTCCGCAAGGAAGGGAAGACAGGAAAAATTTCGCGACGATAACAGGTTTGGCGACCGTGATGGGACCTGTCCTTGTCTGACTTAAATTGTGATTGACTTAGTTCAATTATTGAAATTATGTTCACAAAATCTCAGCTCTTTTACTTTCTGATATCATGCAAACCTAGGAGCCTAGATTCTGACCTAGCTGACATTGACTGCATATAGACTAGGCATGGTTTGGTAGGACCAGATTGAGGAGAAATTTTCATACTCTCATAGACTTAGGTCAAAATATAACTCTCCTCAATTTAGGATATGAATGCAAACAATGTATGCTTCTTCAAAAAAATTCAAAATCTATCTCTCTAGGACTTAGAGCCCTCTATTTCTTGCATGTGATCATTTTTCAAGATCTCCCTTACCTATCATTACCCGGTCTTCACGTTGCTGGGCTCTCTTCCAGAACCCTAGTTCGGGACAGAGCCTCACAACTGGGCCAACTATTTGGGTTAACACCCCCCTACCACGTACCGCGGGCCACAGTCCGAAGTATATCGGTAGGCGCTCAAGGATGTTGGAAAACCTTACCTTAGAACCGGAGTTGAGATTATATTCCACGTACCTCGAATTTCGATTCGGGTATATCGGCATAACTGGATTGGACAAAGATGATCTGAACCTAGAGTTAGGATTAGGTTCCTACAACTGTTTTCAAAATGATGCATCTAGAGTCAACCTTTTAGGGAGTGCTGAATGTGCATGAATGATTGTGCAGGATGTGATTGTATGTTACCTTCATTCCTCTCACATTTTTCCCAAAAATATTTTCAAATACCCATATTTCTCATCTTTTCCTTTTATTTTCTCAAACCATGGATGATTTTCCCAAGTATCCAATTTCCTTCAAAACTCCAGGTGATTTTTCATACTTTCGTTCTACTGGATATCGAATTTTCAGTTGCATTTTCATCCTGCCTGCAATTTTCCAAAATCATATGTTTTCTCTTATTGGATTTTCAATTCTTTTGTCTATTTGCAAAAATTCTTCACCTTATTGTCCTCGTGCATACCTTGATTATTGCGGTGGAAATTGTTTACCCACTTGCCTTCTCCTTATTTTAAATTCGTTTGCGGATTATTTTTTCAAGAGATATCTTTCCTTCAAAATGGTGTTTTCCTCATGGTTGACGACCTCGCCTAGGTAACAAGGCACATTTCCCGTTGTTATTTTTCTTACAAAGAATGACAACACAATTGTCGTGATTTCAGCAGCGACTCCATCCCTAGTAATGGGATATTCTTTCAATTGTCTACCATATCATTTTTCTCCCAAACCAAAATTTCCTCAAAGTCTAATCAAGACTTTTCCTTGCAGAGAGCCTTCTTTAAATTTTATTCCCTCTTCCCAGTTACACTGGGGCATCTTTTGAAAATTTGTTTTCAAACATTCTGTATGCAGGCAGGATAAACCAATCTCTCATTTTGCATGTATATGTACCCACTTGCATTAATTTTGCATTCATTTACATTTCATGTGCATTTGCATTTCATTTTGCATTAATTCTGCATCCATTTTATTCCCCTTCAGGTTAAGGGATAAACCTGAATTATTGTCCATGATTTTCCAATTTCTATTCATATCCCCGTTCAGGATAAGGGGTTAATCCTGAAAATCAGACCACATACATCTAAATATGATGGTCTTTTTCATTGCAAGTCAAATAATCCAGTCCGCGAACTGGCCATTCTCAAAACTTTCAATCTCAGCTCTCGCACTATCGATTTTCAAAAAATCAATCTTCTGATTAAAGATTTTCCTTTGAGATTCGAGCCCTGACTCAAACTTTCCAGCTTTCCTTTGAAAATTTGAGTTTTTAACTCAAGTTTTCTTTCCTTCAAAATCTAAACTTTCCAGTTTCCTTTTGAGATTCGAGCCCTGACTCGAACTTTCATGCTTTACTTCGAAGATTTGAGTTTTAACTCAAGTTTTCTTTCCTTCAAAATCTGAACTTCCCAGTTTTCCTTTGAGATTCGAGCCCCCACTCGAACTTTCCAATTTTCCTCTGAATATTTGAGTTTCGACTCAAAAATCTGAATTGGCCTAGTTTTTTCTTTGAAGATTTGGGTTTCAACTCGAACTTCATCTCATTAGAAACCAAACTAGCTTACCTTCGGAGGCTCGAGTTTTCAACTCGAATATTCCAACTTTCCTTGTAAAAACTGAGTCCTGATTCGGATGGGATTTCGAAACCAGCTTTTGAGTTAGGCTTACCTTCAAAATCCAGCATTATGCCAGGACTTACCTTCAAAATTCCAACTTTGTATTGGATTTACCTTCGAAATTGAGTACCATCGTCAGGGATGTGTCAACTCGGATGTCAAGCGATCTCTTTTACTAAGGATTTCAAGAACACTTTGTCAATTTGTCAATCAACTACTTGTTGATTTCAGAATTTTATTGCATAAATTTTTACCTCAGTTTACCTTCAGTATTACTTCCAAAAAGGCAAAGCTTTTGTGAAGAAGGATTCAAAATCCAAATTCTTTCTATTGGCCAACCAAAAGGATGAATGATAAATACTCGATATGGCCAGAAAAGAAGATTCAATATTTTTGCAAAGCCATAGATGATTGATATTGATCGCAGTCAATGACACATTTTTAAAGACCATTCTTATGAAAATGAGGCAGTGAAAATATCCTGAGCGCTAGAAAAAGAGAGAATTCATCCAAGCCCTGTCTCCTCAAAATTTCCTAAGCTGCAATTAAATATCCGCAAAAGGGATCTCTCACTTGTCGTCAAGATGAAGGCGAATTAAGTGAATAGACCCCCGGGGCCAAAGAAGATTTGAAACATCTCCAAGATGACGGAGTTTGTGATGGATCCTTCCAGGGAAAGTCCAAAGCACTGCCGAGATGAAGGCAGATTCGATGAACCTCCCGACAATCCCTAAAAGATATTTAATTTCAGCTATCATCCAAAGATCTCTAACCCATGAGCCAATATCGTCAAAGAAGGATCAAAACATCTCTAAGTTGAAGGAGTTTGTGACATACCCTTCTCGAAAAAAAAAAAGAGAGAAAGAGAGGGAAAAGAAAGAGAGAAAAAGTCAGAACACCTCCAAAATGAAGGAGAATGTAGCCAAAGCCCAAAAGAGCCCGAAAGAGTGCAGAAAGATTATCATGAGAGAAGCTCCCAGGATATCAAACTGCCCCATTTATCAAGAATCTTCTTTAAATTTGTGAAATTCTATTATCAATATTCTTTCATCAATTGCTTTCATAATATTAAATTCTCTCTTTCTTGTTCATAGCAAGGAAATTGATAACTTCTTTGAAGAAGGTCAATCACAAGCAATTTGAATTCAAAATCTTGATTCTATGAAGTCAATCATATTTGGAGGTAATACTTCAGGTAGAAAAGAAGGAATATTTTCACAACAATGAGCATCATTTTTAATTATTTTGAATCAACAAAATTTTCAACATTTTGACAATATTTTCTAGTTATCCTAACATTAAGTGAGAGCTTGATGTCCATATTGATGCATCTTGACCCCTTCGAGAGATTTTCCTTTGTCGTCTTTCACATTGTTGAAAGATTAGCCTTATCTCCGAAAGGATAGCCTTTATCATCTTTCACGTTGTTGAAAGATTAGCCTTCTATCCGAAAGGATAGCTTTTGGCATCTTTCGCGTTGTCGAAAGAATCGCCTTACTCCTTTGGATCGCCTTTTGTCATCTTCCGCGTTGTCGAAAGAATTGCCTTATTCCTTTGGATTGCCTTTATCATCTTTCGCGTTGTCGAAAGAATCACCTTATTCCTTTGGATTGCCTTTTGTCATCTTTCGCGTTGTCGAAAGAATCACCTTGTTCCTTTGGATTGCCTTTGTCATCTTTCGCATTGTCGAAAGAACCACCTCGTTCCTTTGGATTGCCTTTTATCATCTTTCGCGTTGTCGAAAGAATCGCCTTGTTCCTTTGGATTACCTTTGTCATCTTTCGCGTTGTCGAAAGAATCACCTTATTCCTTTGGATTGCCTTTTGTCATCTTTCGCGGTGTCGAAAGACTCGCCTTATTTCTTTGGATTACCTTTGTCATCTTTCGCGGTGTCGAAAGAATCGCCTTTCTCCTTTGGATTGCCTTTGACATCTTTCGCATTGTCGAAAGAATCGCCTTGTTCCTTTGTATTACCTTTGTCATCTTTCGCGTTGTCGAAAGAATCGTCTTGCTCCTTTGGATTACCTTTGTCATCTTTCGTGTTGTCGAAAGAATCGTCTTGTTCCTTTGGATTGCCTTTGTCATCTTTCGCATTGTCGAAAGAATCGCCTTGTTCCTTTGGATTGCCTTTGACATCTTTCACGTTATCGAAAGAATCGCCTTATTCCTTTGGATCACCTGTATGTTCATCTTTCGCATTGCCGAAAGAGTTGCCTTATTCTTCGTTGGAAAATTTGCCTTATTCATCTTTTGCGTTGTCTAAAGAGTTGCCTTACTCTTCTCTGAAAGAGTTTGCCTTATCTGTCTTTCGCGTTGTCGAAAGAGTTACCTTATTCTTGTCAAAAGATTGCCATGTCCATCTTTCGCGCTGTCGAAAGAGTCGTCTTACTCCTTACCATATTCATATTTCACACTGATGAAAAATTCTCCGGATCGTCTTGATCATTTTCCAAATTTGCCTCTTACAATTCCATTTCCATCGCCTCGTTCCTCTTCAAGAAAAGTTGGCTTATTCACCTTTCAAATATTCCATTTTCCGCCCGATTAGGATAAGGGTACAAACCTGAGCCTCATTCAAAGAGGTATTCCATTTTCCGCCCGATCAGGATAAGGGTACAAACCTGAGTCTCATTTCGATGAGATATTCCATTCCCCAATCAGGTTAAGGGTTAAAACCTGAGCTTCGTTCCATACGAGGTATTTCTGTCCCATCCAGGATAAGGGCAAAAACCTGAATTTCACTCTCACAGAGTGAGTCTTTTCTCTCCATTTTTTCGCTTCATATCTATCATCTTCCTCGGGCCAATTTCTTCACACCCAGTCAGATCCTTCTAACTGGGGCCTTTTTTTTTATATATAGCCCAACTTGGGTGTGTTTTTCTTTGCCACTAAGCTCGGCCACAAGCCGGCTTAGTAGCAAAGAGGGGCATCTGTAAACACCCCAAATTTTTACTCACCTCCCCAACATTTCCACCAAGCATCATCATTCAGCATCTGGAATCGCTGGAGGGCAAAATGGTCATTTTCTGAGCTCAGAACTCGCAAAAGTCTAACTTGCATCTGCAACTCTCAAAATTTCTCTATTTTTAGCTCAGATGTTCAAAATTCTACTCCTGACAGGAGACATGAATTTCCAAGTCCTGGTTCAAGATTATATTTCATAAGACATGTCATTTCATATCATTGCATGAGCATTTCACATCACTGCACTGCACAGCATGTCAGTTCGAGGTCCAGAACTCTCGATTTCAAAATTTTCAATCCAGATTTGAATTTCAACCCTTTTCAAAATTGATTTCAAAACCCTGGGTCTTCAAAATTATCAATTCTTCCCATTTTACCCCCAGGACTCTGAATTTCAAAATATTTTCTCAGGAAAACAATCTGGATAATTTTCAATAAATTTCATCTCAGATTTTGCCCTTTTGTCAAACTATTTCAACTATCATTCTTTTACAAAATCGCCCTACAGGGGCCAACTCTTTCCAAAAATTTCTATTTTACCAATTAGTCCAGATTTTATGAAAATTCCAAAAAGAAGTTGTTTTATCCTTATTTCAATAAAGAAGCAATGTGGGACCCACACTGAGGTGGTGCCACATAGGATTTTCTTTTGAAAAACCCAAAAATATAGGAGCCTTGTCCCCTGGATTGGCGCCACTTGTCTTTTCTCTCTCCTCCTATTTATCTGCCAAGTGTCAGTGTGGGGCTACCTTAAGAAGCCGCCACATGTCATTCCATGCCATGTGTCAGTATCCACCATCTCCACCCTGCGCCATGTGTCATTCCAAAGATCACCCTGAGATGCCAAGTGTCATGTGTTGTCCTGTCCAGAAAAAGTAAACCTTGCCTCCTCTGAGGTGGCGCCATTTGAAGTGTATCTCCAGCAGAGGACACGTGTCACTCCTAGCTTCTTCCAGAAAAAGTAGAGTGTCTCCTTCTGAGGTGGCGCCATCTGAGGTATTCTCTCCTGCAGCAGACACATGTCACTCCCTGCTTTTCTCAGAAAAAGCAAGTGACACATGTCACCCTCTGCTTTCCTCAGAAAAATCAAGTGACACGTGTCTTTCTCTGCTCTTCTCAGAAAAAGCAAGTGACACATGTCACTCCCTGCTTTTCTCAGAAAAAGCAAGTGACACATGTCACTCTTTGCTGTTCTCAGAAAAAGCAAGTGACACATGTCACTCTCTGCTCTTCTCAGAAAAAGCAAGTGACACATGTCACTCCCTGCTCTTCTCAGAAAAAGCAAGTGACACATGTCACCCTCTGCTCTTCTCAGAAAAAGCAAGTGACACATGTCACTCCCTGCTTTTATCAGAAAAAACAAGTGACACGTGTCATTCTCTGCTCTTCTCAGAAAAAGCAAGTGACACATGTCACTCCCTGCTTTTCTTAGAAAAAGCAAGTGACACATGTCACCCTCTGCTCTTCTAAGAAAAAGTAAGGGACATGTGTCTCTCTCTGCTTTCTTCAGAAAAAGCAAGTGACACATGTCACTTTCTGCCTCCTTCAGAAAAAACAACAATTCAAATATTCAAACTTCAGCCTGAGGTGGCGCAAATCCTGAAGTCTCCTCCTTAAATTCATTTTTTGAGATGGTGCCACGTGTCCCTTTCGCTCCTTTTCCTCCCTCTTGCCACATGTCATTGTAGAATCCACCCTGAGATGGCGTTACATGTCAGTCTCTCCTTTCCTCTAGAAAAAGCAGAAATTTAAATTTCAAACTCTCTCTGAGGTGGCACCATCTGAATCCTCTGCCTTCCTTCTGACACATGTCAATGTAGATGCTCTGAGATGGTGCCACATGGCAGTCTCTTCTTCTTCCAGAATAAAGCAGAATTTGAATTTCAAACTCCAAGACAACCTCTCTGAGGTGGCGTCTTCTGCTTCTTCAGCTCCTGCCTCCTGACACATGTCAATGTTGAGCCACCCTGAGGTGGCGCCACATGTCAGTCTCTCATTTCATCAGAAAAAGTAGAATTCAAACCCCTCTGAGGTGGCATCTTCTGCTTCCTCTACTCCTACCTTCTGACACATGGCAGTGTAGAGCCACCCTGAGGTGGCGCCACATGGCAATCTCTCCTTCTTCCAGGAAAACCAAGCTTTGAATTTCAAACTCCAAGAGGACATCCTCTGAGGTGGCGCCATTTGGGAGACTCCTGCAGAGAAAATCAAGCAAGCTTTTTGAAAAATTCCAAATTCCCCTGCTGAGGTGTCTCACTCACAAAATTCTCATTTTTATTTTCTCAAAAAATCAAAATGGCATGCCCTGAGATGGCGCCACATGGAAGATCTAGATTCACTGTCTTTGAATTTTGAAAATCTCCAAAATTTCTACAAATACCCTAGCCCATGCCTAGCTCAGAGAGAGCCCTGTTTGAGAATTGAACTTCATAATTCCATTTTTTTCTTTCTTGGTGTCCTTTGGATTCACGCCCCTCTAGAACCCCTTATCAAGGTAGCCGCTCTTTTCGGGATTTCCAAAACCGCTGGAGAACAGAAGGTAAGCCTCCATTCTTATTGATTTCACCATGATAATGCCTTTGGTTTGATTCGTGTTGTCGTTTGAAGAAAGAGCTCATTCGAGGGATGGATTGAGCTATTCTCATAAAACGACATATATAAAAAAATATAATTATGCTTCCTTGATGATTTCTAGCATTCATGCATTTAGTTAAATTTAATTTATATTTTATTTCATTAATTTAGCATGTTTCTTAGGTTAATTAGGTTTAATTAGGTATTTATTTCAATTCTGCTCAATTTCAGTAGCTCTTTGTTTTTGTCAGTCAGTCAGTCCACACGTCATTTCATGCATTTATTTTTTATTAAAAATTCTAAAAAAATCATGGAATGCGTATTTAGGTGTCCCTAGAAATGTGCCAAAAATTCGGAGATATTTGAATTCGTTTACTGTGGTAAATGTTCAAAATGGTAAGTCGGGTTTTGTTACCCGGGAGGCATTATAAAAACTCATTTCCGACTTGTAAAATCGAGATCTCCCTCATGGGAGATCCAATTTTCGACCCAAAAGATGTTATGAACTCGTAAGGATGTCTAGTTTTTAACATGATTTTCTCCAAGTTTTATGATTTTTTTTAATGTCTGAAAAAATCCAAGAGTTCGGAACACGTGTTAGAGCTTGATTTGGGCCTCTGAGACTTTGGATCGACTTAGGGCTATGGGTTCTCTATGGGTGTTGCTCAAAATCCGAATCTGTAAAAAGTGAATGTCATGTTCGAGATGCCCTCTGTTTTCTTATGAAAGATTGTGATTTTTAGAATAGTTGTGATATCTGTTTCGGATTTTTCTTGTCAGTCACCTATTTGGTCACATTTGTCTCTTCTGTCGATTTAGGAATGAAAAGTTATATTTTTATCCATGTTTCTGTTAATCAAATGCCAAAGTCATGAACATAAAATAAGTTTCTGTAGATGTCTTGAGTAGCTTTGTTAAATCTCAGAAATTTCCATGGCAGTTTTCTATTTTTTTAGCATTTTATATCAGATTAGGTCGATTTTACCTTCATCAGAACCGAATCCCCGTTACCGAACTCATCATAGTTCAAATCCCGAGGCTGTAAAAACCAAAAGTGTTCCATTTTGGGTCCTTTATAAGTCTGCAAAATATCAGAAGTTTTTATGGTGTAAATTTTGCATTATTATATGAAGCATTGCATTTGGTTCGGGTCCATAGGCGAAATCCACCCTTTTTAGGACTTTCTTTAAAGTTTAGCTTTCAAATCATATCATTTTGTGCTTTTTAGCATTCTAGGCTGTTTATCTGAGTAGGTAGATGCTTCATACGGAATTTGGTGTAATTTGGAATCCATTTGAGGTTTGATTTAGCCATAATATCAAAACAGGGCCCCGCGGGACCCATGCTAAAAACAAGCGAAATTCGTTATTTTGGATAAATTGAAAAATGTCAAATTCTGATTTTACAGTCCTAATGTGTTTAGAAGCATTTCATCATTCCTCATCATGCATTTCATCATCATTTGATTCAATTTGAATTTCGAAATCTCAATTTTACCAAGTTTTTCTTCAAAAAACCCTGATTTTAAAGGTATAACTTTATAATTAGGGGTATTTTGGTCATTTTGACCACAATTTCGAATTTCAAACTATTTTCTACTAAGTTTTCTGCATTTACATCATTTCAAATATCAAGGAAGCCTGAAAATAGGGTTTATATCCAATTAAGTCCAATAATTTCACAATATTATTGGAAAATCTTGGAAAAACCCACATATTTGAGCTAACCTTATTTCAAGTTTGGCAGAGACATTCAAAAGAAGGAGCTAGAGTCTGCAATTTCTTTTATTTCATTTATTTAGTGATGTAATAATGTAAATTTTGGAATAAGAGATTTAATTTTCTGCTTAGACTAGGATGCATATCATATAGTTTGAATTTATGCAATATCCTGCTTATGTGATTCATGCATTTTATTTCAAAAGCACTATGGATGTACACGAATGGCACGTGCACCAACTCTTAGGGAGTTGATGAACTCGATGGAATCCATATTTACGGCCCTAGTCGGAATATGGACGAGACCCAGATCCATCATCTTTTTACTAGTCACATTGAGCCTACACTCTTAGGCTATCTTAAAATGCACATCATATTTCTAATATTTTCAAAGTATTGTGCATTAAATCAATTAAACTCTGAACATATTCATGGCCACAGTCAGGATATGTGAAGGATTTATTTTGACTTAATGCACATTTTTCCAACAAATTTCTTAGAAAATCTTTCAAAGTGCATTCATTCACTCATATCATTTGCATCATGAAATCATTGGTTTTCTCGCGATTTTCTTAAGAAAGTTTCATTCTCAAGAAATTGATTTCTCAAGAAACTATGAGAATTTTTCAAAATCAGTTTTCCAAAGTCAAGTTTTTCCACAGTTTTCCATGGAAAAGGTTATTTTCTCAAGATTTTCAAAAGAAGTCTCTCACCTTTCTCAAAGATCAAAATCGATTTCCAAGTGTTTCAAGGGTAAGATTCCCAGGATTTCAATTTCCCAAATTTCAATTCTCCTTCTCCAAAGAATTTTCTAATGAATTTCAATCATTTTCCAAAGAAAGCTTTCAAAACTTGAAGCTTTTTCTGACAAGCATTTTCCCTTCAAATGTTTACCCTTTTCTCAAGAATTCTTTCCATTTTCTCAGGATTTTCATCCATTCATTATTTTCCCACATCTTTATGAACTTTCTCGAGATTTCCAATCCTTTCCATCTGAGTTTTCTTGAGAAATTGATTTTCATCATTTGCCTTAGAACTATTTCCAACTTCAAAGCATTTTCCAAGCATGCATCATGTTTTCCAACTTACATTTTCCAAAACCTCATAGCACATGCCTGAATTCTCTGTGCATTTAGGATAGAACACGATTTTGATAATTTAACTAAGTCAAGCATAGTTTTGGTCCTTGGTTCGATTACCCCTGTTAAAGGCGGCAGGAACGGTCGAACCTCGTACCGACAGGTCGAGCCCCATCCCATGGATTTTCCCGCAATTTTCAAAATGGAGGCGAGTATTTCAAAACAAATTTCCAAAATCCGGTTAAGTTTGAATCGCGAAAGTGTTTCCCTCTCTCTTCTGCAAGGAAGGGAAGATGGGAAAAATTTCGCGATGATAACACCGACTCGTGATCTCTTTATCTCATTCGAGCTCAGATCCGAGCTCTTCATTTTTCTTTGTTGATCCGGGTTCTGATTCGTGATCTCATTACCTCATTCAAGCTCTGATTCGAGCTCTTCATTTTGTTTTGTTGATCCGGGTTCCGACTCGTGATCTCTCTACATCATTCGAGCTCTGATTCGAGCTCTTCATTTTCTTTTGTTGATCCGGGTTCCGACTCGTGATCTCTGTATTTTATTCGAGCTCTGACTCAAACTCATCATTCTCCTTTGATGATCCAAGTCATTTCGATCCTCAAAGTCTGTCAATTGCTCAAATTTGATATTTTGCCCTCCAAATTTCAATTTAAATCTTCAAATCAGGCAATTCTCCATTTCTAACCCCTGAGTCACCCAATTTTCAATTTCAAATTCCAATTCTCAATTCAAAATTCCAAATTATCATTTTCGACCTTCGGGTCACCCAATTTTCGACCTTCGGGTCACTCAATTTCCAATTTTCGACCTTCGAGTCACTCAATTTCCAATTTTCGACCTTCGGGTCACTCAATTTCCAACTTTCGACCTTCGAGTCACTTAATTTCCAAATTTCGACCTTCGGGTCACTCAATTCTCAATTTTGACCTTTTGGTCAAACCAATTCTCAATTTCGACCGTCAGGTCATCCAATTTCGACCTCCGGGTCATTCAATTTCCAACAATCAATTTTCCAATTTCCAATTTCGACCTTTGGGTCAATCAATCTCAATATCCAATTTCAATCATTTTCTCTTGCGAGAGACCCTTTTTAGGGAGAGTTTGAGGGAGCTCGTTCTTTTTGTATGCTATCCAATTCGTTCACTTTGCCCCTTTTCAGGGAGAGTTTGAAGGGACTCGCGTCTTTGTGAACCGTTTGCAAAACAATTTCCAATTTCACACAAGGAACCCTTTTAAAGGGAGAGACTCGATGGAGACTCGCTTTTCTTGTGACCCCCCAATTTCATACTAGGCCATTTTCGTCATGGAGGACCCTCTTTTTAGGGAGAATGTGATGGACTCGTTCCTTTCATGACCCAATTTTCAAACCTCACTATTATCGGCCCCCTTTCCATAAGAGAAGCCTAATATTAGGAAGCTTTGACGAAAGCTTAATTTCTCTTCAAAAGTTCATTTTGCAAACACCTCCTCTTCAGGGAAGAGAGGAGTATTTCCCATTCAGGTAAGGGCTAAGCCTGAGTCTCACTTTTTGGGGAAAAAGAGAGGAGAATTTTCGTCACGGATGTGTTGAGCCGGACCTCAGATGCTCTCTTTCACCAAGGATTTCAAGAAAATTTTGTCAATTTGTCAATCAATTATTTGTTGATTTCAGAATCTTTATTATACGCATCTTTACCTCAGTTTACCTTTAAGATTACTTCCAAAAGAGTGAAGCTTTTGCGAAAAGAGATTCAAAACTCAAATTCTTTCTATTGGCCAACCAAAAGGATGAAGGATAAATCCTCGATATGGCCAGCAAAAGAAAGTTCAATGTTATTGCAAAGCCATAAATGATTGATATTGATCGCAGTCAATGGCATATTTTAAAGACCATTCTTGTAAAGACGAGACAATGAAAATATCATGAGCGCTAGAAAAGAGAGCATTCATCCAAGCCCTGTCTCCTCAGAATCACCTAAGCTGCAATTAAATATCCGCAAAAGGGATCTCTCAATTGTCGCCAAGATGAAGGCAAATTAAGCGAGTAGACCCCCGAGGACAAAAAAGATTTGAAACATCTCCAAGATGACGGAGTTTGTGACAGATCCTTCCAGAGAAAGTCCAAAGCACTGTCGAGATGAAGGCAGATGCGATGAACCTCCCGACAATCCCTAAAAGATATTTAATTTCAGCTATCATCCAAAGATTTCTAAACCCATGAGCCAACATCGTCCAAGAAGGATCGAAACATCTCCAAGTTGAAGGAGTTTGTGGCGTACCCTTCCAAAAGAGAGAAAGAGAGGAAAAAGAAAGAGAGAAAAAGTCAGAACATCTCCAAAATGAAGGATAATGTAGCCAAAACACCAGAGAGTCAAAAGAATGTAGAAAGATTATCATGAGAGAAACTCCCAGGATATCAAACTGCCAGATTTATCAAGAATCCTCTTTAAATTTGTGAAATTCTATTATCAATATTCTTCCATCAACTGCTTTCATAATATCAAATTCTCTTTCCTGTTCAAATCAAGGAAATTGATAGCTTCCTTGAAGAAGGTCAATCACAAGCGATTTGGATTTTAAGTCTCGATTCTATGAAGTGAACCTTGTTTGGAGGTAATGCTTTGGGTAGAAAAGAAAGAATATCTTTGCAACAATGTGCAACATTTTCAAAAACTTTGAATCAACAACATTTTGACAATATTTCCTAGCTATCCTGACGTGAAGTGAGAGCTTGATGTCCGTTTTTGATACATCCCGACACCAATTTTAAATCCCTCTTAAAGACTTGATTCCTTCCCTTCTTTGAGAGCATGAACTCTCAGATTTGCACACTTCCCTGTGTCCCCACTGTCCCACCATAGACAGTCCCATTTCGGTTCGAGGTCGAACCACCAATCATTTTCCCGTAAAAGGCAATTTCAAAAGCTATTTAGTCTCAGAAATGAGGCGCCCAAGATCAATCCCTTTTCAAGCTTTAGGGACCCCATTTTTCTTCCTTTTGCAAAACCCCTGTCAGATTTATTGTGCAAAATCCGAAGGTTCCATCATACCATTTCATTTTCCGCCGGATCAGGATAAGAGTACAAACCTGAGCCTCACTCAAAGAGGTATTTCATTTTCCGCCCGATCAGGATAAGGGTACAAACCTGAGCATCCTTTGAAGAGGTATTCCATTTTTCGCCCAATCAGGATAAGGGTACAAACCTGAGCTTCACTCAAAGAGGTATTTCATTTTCCGCCCGATCAGGATAAGGGTACAAACCTGAGCCTCCATTGAAGAGGTATTCCATTTTCCGCCCAATCAGGATAAGGGTACAAACCTAAGCCTCAATCAAAGAGGTATTTCATCTTCCGCCCAGTCAGGATAAGGGTACAAACCTGAGCCTCAATCAAAGAGGTATTTCATTCTCCGCCCGATCTGGTTAAGGGTACAAACCTGAGTCTCATTTCGATGAGATATTTCATTCCGCCCGATCAGGTTAAGGGTACAAACCTGAGTCTCATTTTGATGAGATATTTTATTCTGCCCGATCAGGTTAAGGGTAGAAACCTGAGTCTCATTTCGATGAGATATTCCATTCCCCAATCAGGTTAAGGGTCAAACCTGAGCTTCGTTCCAAGCGAGGTATTTCTGTCCCATCCAGGTTAAAGGCATAAAACCTGAATTTCACTCTCACAGAGTGAGTCTTTTCTCTTCATTCTTCGCTTCATATCTACCATCTTTCTCGGGCTAATTTCTTCATACCCAGTCAGATCCTTCTAACTGGGGCATTTTTATATATAACCCAAATTTGGTGTGTTTTTCTTTGCCACTAAGCTCGGCCACAAGCCAGCTTAGTAGCAAAGAGGGGCATCTATAAACACCCCAAATTTTTCATTCACCTCGCCAACATTTCCACCAAGCCTCATTATTCCGCCTCTGAAATCGCCAAAGGGGCAAAATGGTCATTTTCTGAGCTCAGAACTTGCAAAAGTCTAAATTTTATCTGCAACTCTCAAAATTTCTCTATTTCAGCTCAGATGTTCAAGATTCTACTCCTGACAAGAGACGAGAATCTCCAAAGCCCGGTTCAGGATTACATGTCATAAGACATGGCATTGCATATCATTGCATGAGCATCTTATATCACTGCACTGCACAGCATGTCATTTCGAGATCCAGAACTCTGGATTTCAAAATTTTCAATCCAGATTCGAATTTCAACTATTTTTAAAAAAAATCGATTTTAAAACACTGGGTCTTCAAAATTATCAATTCTTCCCATTCTACCCCCAGGACTCTGAATTTCATAATATTTCCTCAGAAAAACGATCTGGATAGTTTTCAATATGGATTTCAGCCACTTCACCTCAGATTTTGCCCTTTTGTCAGCTATTTCAACTATCATTCTTTTACAAAATCGCCCTACAGGGGCCAACTCTTTCCAAAAATTTCTATTTTACCAATTAGTCCAGATTTTGTGAAAATTCTATAAAGAGGTTTTGTTGTCTTGTCCTTATTTCAATAAAGAAGCAATGTGGGACCCACACTGAGGTGGTGTCACACAGGCTTTTCTTTTGAAAAACCTAAACTTTGAAAAACCCAAAAATATAGGAGCCTTGTCCCCTGGATTGGCGCCACTTGTCTTTTCTCTCTCCTCCCATTTATCTACCAAGTGTCAGTGTGGGGCTACCTTAAGAAGCCACCACATGTCATTAGACATCCTCTTCATTCCATGCCACGTGTCAGTATCCACCATCTTCACCCTGCGCCATGTGTCACTCCCATGCCACCCTGAGATGCCACATGTCATGTGCTGTCCTGTTCAGAAAAAGTAAGGCTTGTCTCCTCTGAGGTGGCGCCATTTGAAGTGTGTCTCCTACAAAGGACACGTGTCATTCTCTGCTCTTCTCAGAAAAAGCAAGTGGCACATGTCATTCCCTGCTTTCCTTAGAAAAAGCAAGTGACACGTGTCATTCCCTGCTCTTCTTAGAAAAAGCAAATGCCACATGTCATTCCCTGCTTTCCTCAGAAAAAGCAAGTGACACGTGTCATTCTATACTCTTCTCAGAAAAAGCAAATGCCACATGTCATTTCCTGCTCTCTTAAAAAAAAACTAGAATTCAAACATTCAAATCCTTCCAGAGGTGGCGCAAATCCTGAACTTCACCTTTTCTACTTTGTCTGAGATGGCACCACATGTACTTGGCCCTCCTTCCCTTCCCTCTGCCACATGTCAATCTCTGCTCCTTTCAGAAAAAGCAGGATGACACATGTCTCCCCCTACTTTTATCAGAAAAGTAGGTGACACGTGTCATTTCTAGCTTCTTTCAGAAAAAGTAGAGGACACATGTCACTCCTGGCCTTCTTCAGAAAAAGCTACCATTCAAACAAGGTCTAGGTGGCGCAAATCTGGATTCTAACTTTTCCATCTGGTCTATGAAGGCGCCACGTGTCCCTTTCCCTCCTCCCTCTTGCCACATGGCACTGTAGGAGCCACCCTGAGGTGGCGCCACATGGCCACCCTCCCTTCTTCCAGAGCAAAACCTCATTTGAATTTCAAATTTCTTCCCTGAGGTATCGCCATCTGAAGAACCTTCCCCAGCAAGTTGACACTTGTTAGGTATGGAACCATCCTGGACTGCCACATGTCCAGATCTCCTTTCATCAGAAAAAGTAGAGTTCAGACTCCTCAAAAATGGCTCTACATGGCATGCTCCTACTGCTTCCAATTTTAAACCTCAAAATCTCTTTTGAGGTGACACCATTCTAGAACCTCACTTGGCTCCATTTTTTGTATTTAATTTTATTTCTTTTATAAAAGTAGCCCCTGAGGTGGCACCATAGGAGGACCTTCAGAAAAAAAGAAGTTTGAATTTCAAACTCCAAGAGAGCACCCCCTGAGGTGGCGCAATTTGGGAGCCTCCTGCAGAGAAAATCAAGCCACCATTTTGAAAATTTTCAAACTCCCCTGCTGAGGTGTCTCACCCACAAAATTCCCATTTTATTTTCTCAAAAAAATCAAAATAGCATGCCATGAGATGGCGCCACATGGAGGGCTCAGATTGAGCCTGTTTGAAATTCAAAATTTTCAAAAGAAGGCTACAAGTACAGGGACTCATGCCCAACTTAGGGACTCCAATTTTGGATTTTGAACTTCAGCCTAGATCCCCTTCAGAACTCAAGTGTATTCCTCTGAATTCACGCCCCCCCTTGGGCTCAGTGGAGAAGGTGCAGTGAAACACCGACCTTGCTCGTGCCGTGGCCAATTTGATCTAAGCGTGGGTCGATCTTCGTGAACCATCTGAAGCCTGGATCAAAGGACGAAAGAATCCGTTGGTAGCTGTCCATTTCGAGAGTTTCAAAGCTGCATAAAAACGCAAGGTGCACCTCCCTTCCTCTTGATTTCATAATATCATGATTTGATGTGTGTTGTCGCTTGAAGAAAGAGTTCATCCGAGGGATGGATTGAGCTATTCTCATAAAACGACATATATAAAAAAATACAATTATGCTTCCTGGATGATTTCTAGCATTCATGCGTTTAGCTAAATTTAATTTGTATTTTGTTTCGTTAATTTAGCATGTTTTATAAGTTAATTAGGTTTAATTCGGAATTTATTTCAATTCTGCTCAGTTTCAGTAATTCTCTATTTTTGTTAGTCAGTCCACACGTCATTTCATGCATTTATTTTTCATTAAAACATCTAAAAAAATCATGGTATGCGCCCTTAGGTGTCCTTAAAAATGTGCCAAAAATTCGGAAAGATTTGAATTGGTTTACTGCGGTAAACATTCAAAATGGTAAGTCGGGTTTTGTTACCCGGGATGCATTTTAAAAACTCCTTTCCGACTTGTAAAATCGAGATCTCTCTCATGTAAGGTCCGATTTTTTATCAAAAAGATGTTCTGAACGCAAGGTAATGTCTAGTTTTTAACATGATTTTCTCAGATTTTTCTGATTTTTTTATTATGTCTGACAAAAATACGAGAGTTCGAGACACGTGCCAAAGCTTGATTTGAGCCTCTGAGACATTGGATCAACTTAAGTCGATGGGTTCTCCCTGGGTATTGCTCCAAATCTGAATCTGTAAAAAGTGAATGTCATGCTCAAGATGTCCTCTGTTTGCATATGAAAGATTATGATTTTTAGAATAGTTTTGATATCTGTTTCGGATTTTTCTTGTCAGTCTCCTGTTTTGTCACATTTGTCTGTTCAGTTGATTTAGGCAAGTAATGTCATATTTTTATCTGTGTTTCTGTTGATCAAATGCCAAAGACATAAACATGAAAGTTGTTCCTGTAAGTGTCTTGAGTTACTCAGTTAAATATCAGAAATTTTTGTGGTTGTTTTCTATTTGTTTAGCATTTTATATTAGATTAGGTCGATTTTACCTCCGTCAGAACCAAGTTCCCGTTACCGAACTCACTATAGTTCACATCCCGAGGCTGTAAAAGCCAAAAGTGTTCAATTTCGGGTCCCTTAGCAGTATGCAAAATATCAGATGTTTCTATGGTGTAATTTTTGGATTATCATATTAAGTATTGCATTTGGTTTGGGTCCGTAGGAGAAATTCGTCCCCTTTAGGATTTTCTTTAAATTTCAGTATCTAAACCATGTCATTTCTTGAGTTTTAGCATTCTAGGCTGTTTATCAGAATAGGTAGATTCTCCATACCGAATTTGACAGCATTTGAAATTCATTTGAGGCTCAGTTTAGCCATATCATCAAAACAGGGCCCCGCGGGACCCTAATCCAAGCGAAAATCAAGCAAAATTCGTTATTTTTGATGAATAGTAGCATGTCAAAATTCTGATTTTATAGTTTTAATGTGTTTAGCAGCATGTCATCATGTCTCATACTGCATTTTGTCATCATTTGTTTCAATTCGAATTTCAAAATCTCAATCTTACCAAGTTTTCCTTAAAAAAACCCTGATTTTAAAGGTATAACCTCAATATTAGGGGTATTTTGGTAATTTTGACTACAATTTCGAATTTCAAACTATTTTCTACTGAATTTATTGCATTTACATCATTTCAAATATCAAGGAAGCATGGAAATAGGGTTTATATCCAATTAAGTCTAATAATTTCAGAATATTATTGGAAAATGTTAGAAAAACCCACATATTTGAACTAACTCCATTTCAAGCTTGGCAGGTGTAAACACCCCAAATTTTCACTCACCTCCCCCAACATTTCTACCAAGTATCATCATCCAGCCTCTGAAATCGCTGGAGGGCAAAATGGTCATTTTCTGAGCCCGGACCCTGCAAAAGTCCAAATTTCATCTGGAACTCTCAAAATTTCTCTATTTTTAACTCAGATGTTCAAAAATTTATTCCTGATAGGAGACAGACAGCTCCAAGTCTTGGTTCAAGATTCTATTGCATAAGACATGACATTGCATATCATTGCATGAGCATTTCAAATCACTGCACTGCACAGCATGTCATTTTGAGGTCCAGAACTCTTGATTTCAAAATTTTCAATCCAGATTAGAATTTTACCTCTTTTCAAAATTGATTTCAAAACCCTGGGTCTTCAAAATTATCAATTCTTCCCATTTTACCCCCACGACTCTGAATTTCAAAATATTTTCTCAAGAAAACGATCTGGATAGTTTTCAATATGGATTTCAGCCACTTCACCTCAGATTTTGCCCTTTTGACAATTTCAAATATCCTCCTTTTACAAAATTGCCCTACAGGGGTCAACTCTTTCCAAAAATTCCTGTTTTACCAATTAGTCCAGATTTTATGAAAATTCCAAAAAGAAGTTGTTTTATCCTTATTTCAGTAAATAAGCAATGTGGGACCCACACTGAGGTGGTGTCACACAAGCTTTTCTTTTGAAAATTTGAATTTTGAAAAACCCAAAAATATAGGAGCCTTGTCCCCTGGATTGGTGCCACTTGTCCTTTCTCTCTCCTCCCATTTACATGCCATGTGTCAGCATAGGGTTCACCTAGAGTTGGTGCCACATGTCACCTTCTCTCTTCTGCCACGTGTCAGTGTGGGGCTACCTTCAGAAGCCGCCACATGTCATCCCATTTATCTGCCATGTGTCACCCTATCCATCCTGCGCCATGTGTCATTTCAAAGAACACCAGGAGATGCCAAGTGTCATAGGTTGTCCTGTCTAGAAAAGTGGAGCTTGTCTCCTCTGAGGTGGCGCCACTTGAAGTATGTCTCCTACAGGGGACACGTGTCAACCTCTTACTCCTTCTAGAAAAGTAGCCTGACACATGTCTCTCCCTACTTTCTCAGAAAAGTAGGAGACACGTGTCACTCCTAGATTCCTCCAGAAAAAGTAAGCTTGTCTCCTCTGAGGTGGCGCCATCTGGAGTGTGTCTCCTGCAGAGGACACATGTCAAGCTCTCATTTCCTCAGGAAAAGCAAGCGACATGTGTCAATCTCTGCTCCTTTCAGAAAAAGCAGAGGACACATGTCTCCCTCCTATTTTTCTCAGAAAAGTAGATGACACATGTCATCTCCAGCTTCCTTTAGAAAAAGTAGAAGACACATGTCACTCACTGCTTTTCTCAGAAAAAGCAAGTGACACATGTCACCCTCTGCTCTTCTCAGAAAAAGCAAGGGACACGTGTCTCTCTCTGCTTTCTTCAGAAAAAGCAAGTGACACATGTCACTTTCTGCCTCCTTCAGAGAAAGCTAGAATTCAAATGTTCAAACTCCAGGCTGAGGTGGCAAAAATTCTGAACTTCACCTTTTCTATTTTGTGTGAGATGGTGCCACGTGTCCCTTTCCCTCCTTTTCCTCCCTCTTGCCACATGGCATTGTAGGAGCCACCCTGAGGTGGCGCCACATGTCCATCCTCCATTCCTCTAGGGCCAACCTCCATTTGAAATTCGAATTCTCTTCTGAGGTGGCACCATCTGAGAAGGCCTCTCCAGACAGCTGACACTTGTCTGCCACATGTCCAGACCTCCCTGCATAAGAAAAAGTAGAAAAATCCCCCCTATGAGGTGGCGCATTTTGCTTCCTCCCTTCATGTTCTTCTGCCACATGGCATCGTAGGAGCCACTCTGAGAAAATGTCACATGTCAGCCTCTCCTTTCCTGCAGAAAAGTAGAATTTGAATTCTTCTGAGGTGGCACAGTCTGCTTCCTCCACTCCTATCCCTCTGACACATGTCAAGCACCTCCAGAGATGGCACCACATGGCATGCCCCTACTGTTCCAACTTTACACCTCAGAACACCTTTTGAGGTGGCGCCATTCCAGGACTCCACTTGGCTCCATTTTGATTTTTATTTTATTTTTAATAAAAGTAGCCCACCATGAGGTGGCGCCACCTGAGGGCTCCCTACAAAAAGCCAAATTCGAATTTTAAAACCCCAGATGTCACCCCCTGAGATGGCGCCACATGGAGGGCTCAGATTGAGCCTGTTTGAATTTCAAATTTCTTCAGAAAATTTATAAAAACAAGGCTCCACGCTCAAGAGAAGGGGGATCTTTTTTGGAGACCATTTTGTGAACTGGAGAATTCGACCTAGCCTTCCTAACATCTGATTTTGAACCTTGGAAATCGTGCCCCCTTTGGCTCATTGGAGAAGGTGGAGTAAAGCTCGTACAGTGGCCAATTCGATTCAAGCGGAGGTCAATTTGGGTAAACCATCTGAAGCCCGGAGCGAAGGACGAAGGAAGCTCGTGATAGCCGCCCCTTTCAAGAGCTTCTATGCTGCGTAACGAAGCAAGGTGCACTTCTTTTTCCCTTAATTTGATGCCATAATTCGATTCAGGAGTCGTCTGAAGAAAGAGCTCATCCGAGAGATGGATTGAGCTATTCTCATAAAACGACATATATAAAAATGTTTAATTATGCTTCCTTGATGATTTTTAACATTCATGTAGTTAGCTAGGTTTAATTTGCATTTTGTTTCATTCATTTAGCATATTTCATGAATTAATTAGAATTAATTTAGCATTTATTTCAATTCTGCTCATTTTCAGTAGGTCTCTGTTTTTGTCAGTCAGTCCACACGTCATTTCATGCATTTGTTTTTTATTACAAATCCCACAAAAATCACGGAATGTGCCCTTAGGTGTCCCTGAAATTTTGCCAAAAATTTGGAGGCATTTGAATTTGTTTACTGCGGTAAACATTCAAAATGGCAAGTCGGGTTTTGTTACCCGGGATGCATTTTGAAAATCATTTGCCGACTTGTAAAATCAAGATATCCCTCATGGGAGATCCGATTTTCGATCCGAAAGATGTTCTGAACTTGGGAGAATGTGTAGTTGTTAATATTATTTTCTCAGATTTTTCTGATTTTTTTTAATGTCTGACAAAAATCCGAGAGTTTGGGACACGTGTCAGAGCCTAATTTGGGCCTCTGAGATCTTGGATCGACTTAGGGCTATGGTTTCTCTTTGTGTGTTGCTCCAAATCCAAAACCGTAAAAAGTGAAAGTTGTGTCCGAGATGTCCTATGTTTGCATATGAAAGCCTGTGATTTTTAGAACAGTGTTGATACCTGCTTCGGATTTTTTTTGTTAGTCTCCTGTTTTGCTACATTTGTATGTTCTGTTAGTTTAGGCAGGAATAGTTATATTTTTATCTGTGTTTCTGTTGATCAAATGCTGAAGTCATAACATGAAAGTTGTTTATGTAGGTGTTGTTCATAGCTCTGATTAATTTCATAAATTTCTATGGCCGTTTTGTATTTATTTAGCATTTTTCATCAGATTAGTGTGATTTTTACCCCTGTCAGAACTAAATCCCTGTTGCCGAACTCACCATGGCTCAAATCCCGAGGCTGTAAAAACCAAAAATGTTCCATTTCGGGTGCTTTAGCAGTCTGAAAAATATCAGAAGTTTTCATGGTGTAAATCTTGCATTATCACGTTAAGCAGTGCATTTGGTTCGGATCCATAGGCAAAATCCACCATTTTAGGACTTTCTTTAAATTTTAGCATTTAAATCATATCATTTCGTGATTTTTAGAAGTCTAGGTTATTTATCAGAGTAAGTAGATGCTTCATACCGAATTTGGTGCAATTTGGAATCCATTTGAGGTTCAGATTAGCCATAATACCAAAACAGGGTCCCGCAGGACCCGGATCCAAGTGAAAAACAAGCGAAATTCATTATTTTGGATAAATTGCAAAATGCCAAATTCTGATTTTACAGTCCTAATGTGTTTAGCAGCATGTCATACTGCATTTAATCATCATTTGATTCAATTTGAACTTCAAAATCTCAATTTTACCAAGTTTTCCTTCAAAAAACCCTAATTTTAAAGGTATAACTTTATAATTAGGGGTATTTTGGTCATTTTGACCACCATTCCTAATTTCAAACTATTTTCTACTGAATTTCCTGCATTTACATCATTTCAAATATCAAGGAAGCATGAGAATAGGGTTTATATCCAATTAAATCCAATAATTTCATAATATTATTGGAAAATCTTGGAAAAACCCACATAGTTGAGCTAACCCTATTTCAAGTTTGGCAGGAACAATCAAAAGAAGGAGCTGAAGTCTGAAAATTTCTTTTACTTCCTTTATTTAGTGATGTAATAATGTAAATTTTGGAATAAGAGAGTTAATTTCCTGCTTAGACTAGGATGCATATCATATAGTTTAAATTTATGCAATATCCTGCTTATGTGATGCATACATCTTATTTCAAAAGCACTATGGATGTTCACGAATGGCACGTGCACCAACTCTTAGGGAGTTGATGGACTCGGTGGGATCCATATTTACGGCCCTAGTCGGAATATGGACGAGACCCAGATCCGTCATCTTTCTACTAGTCACATAGAGCCTACACTCTTAGGCTATCTTAAAATGCACATCATATTTCCAAAGTTTTCAAAATCATGTGCATCAAATCAACTAAGTTCTGAACATATTCATGGCCACAGTCAGAATATGTGAAGGACTTATTTGGACTTAATGCACATTTTCCAACCAATTCCTCAGAAAATCTTTTCAAAGGGCATTCATTTACTCGTGTCATTTGCATCATGAAATCATTGATTTTCTCAAGATTTTCTCAAGAAAACTTCATTCTCAAGAAATCGATTTCTCAAGAAACTCTAAGGATTTTTCAAAATCGGTTTTCCAAAGACAAGTTTTTCCACAGTTTTCCCTGGAAAATGATATTTTCTTAAGAGATTCAAAAGAGTTTTCCAATCTTTCTCCAAGATCCAAAATCGATTTCCAAGTATTTCAAAAGGTAAAATTCTCAGGATTTCGATTCCCCAAGTTTTGAATTTCCTTCTCCAATGAGCTTTCCTATAAATCTTCCATCATTTTCCTAAGAAAACTCTCAAAGTCCAAGTTTTCCTAAGAAGTGTTTCCCTTTTCAAAAGGTTCATCTTTTCTCAAGAATCACTTCCATTTTCCCAGGATTTTCAACCATTCATAATTTTCCCAAGTCTTTATGAACTTTCCTGAGATTTCAAATCTTTTTCATCTGAGTTTCCTGAGAAATTGACTTTCAGCTTTTTCCTGAGAGAATCTTTTCAACTCCAAATATTTTCCAAGGATACATCATGTTTTCCCAAGCTGCATTTTCCAAAATCTCATAGCACATGCCTGAATTCTCTGTGCATTTAGGATAGAACATAACTTTGATAATTTCGCTAAGTCAAGCACAATTCTGGTCCTTGGTTCGATTACCCCTGTTAAAGGCGGCAGGAACAGTCGAACCTCGTACCGACAGGTCGAGCCCCATCCCATGGATTTTCCCACAATTTTCAAAATGGAGGCGAGTATTTCAAAAGCAATTTCCAAAATCCGGTCAAGTTTGAAGCGCGAAAGCGTTTCCCTCTTTCTCTTCCGCAAGGAAGGGAAGACGGGGAAAAAATTTCGCGACGATGACAGCAGGGACATTCAAAGGAAGGAGTTGAAGTCTGAAATTTCTTTTATTTCATTTATTTAGCTATGTAATAATGTAAATTTTGGAATTAGAGATTTACTTTTCTGCTTAGACTTGGATGCATATCATATAGTTTAAATTTCTGCAATATCCTGTTTATGTGATTCATGTATTTTATTTCAAAAGCACTATGGATGTACACGAATGGAACGTACACCAACTCTTAGGGAGTTGATGAACTCGGTGGAATCCATATTTACGGCCCTAGTCGGAATATGGACGAGACCCAGATCCATCATCTTTCTACCAGTCACATTGAGCCTACACTCTTAGGCTATCTTAAAATGCATATCATATTTTCAATTTTGCAAAATATTGTGAATTAAATCAATTAAACTCTGAACGTGTTCATGGCCACAGTCAGAATATGTGAAGGATTTATTTTGACTTAATACACATTTTTCCAACAAATTTCTTAGAAAATCTTTCCAGATATCTTTTCCAAAGTGCATTCATACATTCATATCATTTGCATCATGAAATCATTGGTTTTCTCATGATTTTCTCAAGAAAATTTCACTCTCAAGAAAATCGATTTCTCAAGAAACTCTGAGAATTTTTCAAAATCGGTTTTCCCAAGTCAAGTTTTTTCACAGTTTTCCATGGAAAAAGGTTATTTTCTCAAGATTTTCAAAAGAAGTCTCTCACCTTTCTCAAAGAATCAAGAATTGATTTCCAAGTGTTTCAAGGCTAAGATTCTCAGGATTTCAGTTTCCCGAGTTTCAATTCTCTTTCTCCAAAGAATTTTCCAATGAATCTCAACCATTTTCCAAAGAAAGCTTTCAAAACTTGAAGCTCTTCCTGACAAGCATTTTCCCTTCCAGTGTTCACCTTTTTCTCAAGAATCACTTCTATTTTCCCAGGATTTTCAACCATTTATGATTTTCTCAAATCTTCATAAACTTTCTCGTGATTTCAAAACCCCTTTCATTTGAGTTTCCTAAGAAATTGACTTTCACCTTTTCCTTGAGAAATATCTTTCAACTCCAAATATTTTCCAGGCATACATCATGTTTTTCCAACTTACATTTTCCAAAATCTCGTAGCACATGTCTGAATTCTCTGTGCATTTAGGATAGAACACCATTTCGATAATTTCACTAAGTCAAGCACAATTTTGGTCCTTGGTTCGATTACCCCTGTTAAAGGCGGCAAGAACGCTCGAACCTCTTACCAACAGCTCGAGCCCCATCCCATGGATTTTCCCGCAATTTTCAAAATGGAGGCGAGTATTTCAAAACAATTTCCAAAATCCGGTCAAGTTTGAATCGCGAAAGCATTTTCCCTCTCTCTTCCGCAAAGAAAAAAAGACGGGAAAAATTTTGCGACGAAAACAAGCCCCTTCTTCTGCGTCGATTATCAGTCAGAAAGATGTCTCAGACAGTTTTCGTAGAGGCAGATTCACGCCAGCATTCGCTTCCCGACGAGCAACATGCAAGAATTTAATCTGCATTCGGATCAGTGGTGTGGAGCATACCATATAACCAAATATACTTGGGATTCCTTCATTCCTCTATCTGTATTTTCGGGATCAAATGTATCTTCTGAATATCAAGAGTGATGGCAAACTATCTGCCCACCCTCTCTTTGTCCTTGAATTTATATCAATAAAATTTACTTTTGTTCTACTGAAAAGTTTTTTTTTGGGCCAAATTTTATTCTTTTATTTTGTTTTATAGCGCAAATGGTCACAAATTCTGGTGACGACCTCATTCCTGATAAATGGGACATTCCTCCTATTTTCTTCAAATATCTTTTATCATGGTTGACGACCTCGCCTAGGTAACAAGGCATATTTCTCCGTTATCATAAAAATGGTAACACAATTATCACAAGTCTTGTGATGACCCAATTTTGGGTAATGGGATAATCTCTTAAAAAATTGTCTACCAAAACCCTTCATTCTTTTCTCAAAAATTATGATTTTTTAAAAAGTTTCTTCCACGCTCTAATCATTCCCATATTCTACAGAAATGCTTTGGCATCTCAAGATGGTTCAGACTAGAGCTGGTAAGCAGACTGTTCAGCAACACAGCGACAGCGAGAAAAATGAAATGAATTCTCCCAGATCGTCCAGAGGACATGACTCAGGGGAAGAAAGTGATGTTAATCCTGCCATGTATAAAGTATTCGAGAAAATGATGTCGAAAATGATGGTTGAGCAGGCTAAGGCTAGTCCGAAGAAAGCCTCAACTAAAAGCAAAATTAAGAAGAAGCCCATGAAAAAGCCTGTCAAGATCAGTAAACAAAAAATACAGCATGACAACACTTCTGAGGACTCGGAGTCAGCGAAAGAGGGATCTGAAGAAGAAGAGCAAGTGATGTATATCCCCAAGCATCTGCGACAGTCCAAGAGGGTAGTTGAGGAGCCTGTATCAGTGAAACCCAAGTACGGGGCCCCCGCAGAGGATCCGATCCAAGCATTGACAAAGATAGTCAAGGATCTTCAAATCCGAGACAAGGGAAAGAAATCATACACCAGGCAAGATTTTTACCTCGGATTGGAAGGGGATAACAATCTGGAGAACCTCCCCAGGAAGTTTATTAAGTTCGACGAAACTGGCGATCCCAAGGCCCATCTGGCCATTTTTTCGCAGAGTGCGCCAGGTTTAGCGAAGATAACCACACCCTCTTCCTATGCTTCCCCCATAGCCTGGAAGGCATAGCTGCCAAGTGGTATGTCAAGCATGTCAATCCCATTGAATTGAGGGATTTTGACAAAGTTGTTAATATGTTCATTGAGCGATTTCTGTTCAATACAAAAGCTCTACCCACGCTCAATCACCTGTACAACCTCAAGCAAGAACCCAATGAGAGGGCCAGAGATTTCATCTACAAATGGAGAAGTATTTGTAACAAAATGAGGAATCCCATTTCTGAGGAGCATGCCCTCCAAATTATCCTCAACAACTTCTCACAACCTTTGAAAAGCCTCATCTTTCCATACCCGTCCAAATCATTCATTGAACTGACGGAACGAGCAGAATGACTCAAAATAGGAGTAGAGAATGGAATATATGAATGTATCACTCTGGCCAAGAATGTCTAGGATCAGAAGAAAAAGGCACATTTTACCTACTCTGTCGATGCTCCAGGGGATAATCAGGGCAGTAACAGCAAGAACGACAACAACAGTGGCAAGAAGCCTGATCAGAACAGAAGAAGAAAATGAAAGTTCTTCAAAAACAGTGATAAGCCTCTTTTAAGCGGTCCTCAACAAAAAGGGGATCTTCAAGAAAAGCCCAAACATATCAATTGAAGCAGGGATCGAAAATTTACTCCTTTGAACCAGCCTTTGGAAAAGGTCCTAAAATACCTATTGTCCCACGGAATGGTTAAACATCCCAAAGTTGCAGATCCACCAGTGATCATGGGAAGATTCAAAGAGCAATATTGCAAATTCCACAGGGCGATGGGGCATGATACAGAGTATTGCTTCATCTTGAAGCACTTGATCCAGGACTGCATTGACAAGAGCATCCTCATAGAAGATGAAGAGGAAGGAAAAATGGAAATCCTAGCAGCTCCATTCCCAAACCATTCTGCATCAACCATTTCAGAACACTCATTTCTTCCACAAAGCCACTTATATCCATGCTCCGAGAAGGACATAAGTCTCCACCATCAGGTAATGGTTCTGCATCGGGACCGGCCTACATCCCAGAAAATGAACATCATCTTAGTTTTAAACCAAATGAATTCATCAGTTGAGAGCAGAAAAACCCAAGTTTTCCCAAAAAGATTCATTAAAAAGGAAGTCTTAGCAGAGGAAGCAGAAACCTCTAAAGCGGCCGAAGAGCGAGCCAATAGTCTCCAGAAGCCAATCACGACACTCTCCAACATTTCCATCCTTGAATTGACTCATGATTCCCCCAAGCATCAAGAAATGCTAGATGATCTGTTAAGGAAGATTAAGGTGAAGCCAGGCACTATGCCAAAAGATATGGCATAGATCGTAAACCAGGCAATGACCAATGCGCCTATCACCTTTTCGGATGAGGACTTGCCAAAACCTCATTCCTTCCATAACAATGCATTGTACATCGTGTTAAGGACCAGGGACATGACTGTCCCGCATGTACTTGTCGATGGAGGCAGCAACCTCAACATTTGCCCAAAAATGACAGCAAAAGCCTTGGGATTGAAAGAAGAAGAATATGTACTTGATCCAATTACAATCTATGGCTTCGACAATCACGGGCAGACTGCCAAGGGCAAGATCTTTCTGGAAATCTTCATTAACTATTCAGTGCATACAGTTTTGTTTCATGTCGTCAATGTGCCGCCCACTTACAATCTTCTATTAGGACGAACAGGGATCCACAATGCTAATGTCGTTCTGTCAACCCTTCATCAGTGCATAAAATGGTCCAAGGGAGGAATGATTACCACCATTCTGGGAGAAGATCTCGAAGAGAGGCTGCCACAGCCTATGATTCCCCGTCCAACATTTACAGCGGATATCCCAAGCATCCGAGAGAGTGATGAAATCAACCTCAGCGAGAGTTTAGCAATGCTGAAGCTGAAAGATGTCCAGGAAGAAGAAAATATGGCAGCGATAATTCAATGGCAAGGACCCTGTTTCTTCAAGTTGGGAGGGCGTACCAATTACACTTCCTTTAAAGATCATCCCTTATTCCCTCAGTTTTCTAAAGCCAGAAAGGGATTTGATCTACTAATAAAACATGGATACCAGCCATTCCGGGGCATGGGAAGAAACGAAGATGGTATAGTGGAGCCTATCATTCCCGCTCAGCATGCATACAGTTCAGGGTTGGGGTTCACCGGCCAAGCTTCCAGCAAGGGAACAATATTTGTTAAAGAAACCAAATGAGGAAGATGATGCCTTAGTTTTCCTACCTTCTGTCTTTGTTTTCTGTTAATCGTGTAGGGACGACACAGTCCCATCTTTTTTGTCAATCTTGTAAATATCTCATTTTCAATCAATGAAAAATCAATCTTCTCTTTATATTTGGGCATCTATCATTCTTTCTTATATTTTGTCTGTGCCATTGTTCTTTGCTTTTTACAAAAAGCTTGTTTTTTGCTTATACCTTCTCTTAAAAACCTTTTTTGACGTTTTCAGGATCATAACTCCTGAATCAATAAAGAAATTCGTTATCAATCCTAAATATTCAAAATTGGCAAGAATTCATAAGATAAAGGTCAGAGCAGAGGTCAGCCAAGTGACGGAGCAGACCGAAGAGCTAGCAGAGTTTGATTCAACTATCCAAGAATTACCAGAATTTGCTCACATTCAGAAGCAAGATGAACCATCATCTTTGGTTCAAGATCCAACTGAGGATATCAACATTGGTTCAGAAGATGATCCGAAAATCCTCAAAATCGGTTTGAGTCTAAATACAGAAGAAAAAGTGAGACTCATCCAATTCCTTAAGCAGCATCAAGAAGTCTTTGCCTGGACTTATGAAGATATGCCAGGATTAGATCCCAAGCTGGTTGAGCATCGACTCAAGTTAAAACTAGATTCCAGACCAATCAAGCAGAAACTGAGGAAGATAGACCTTCGAGTTGAGCAGCAAGTTAAAGAAGGACTTGAAGATTTGTTGAAAGCAGGCTTCATTCGAGCCATTGATTACCCCGATTGGTTGGCAAATATCGTGGCAGTTCCTAAAAAGAAGGGAAAAGACTGGATTTGCATTGATTTCCGGGATCTCAACAAGGCTACCCCGAAGGATGATTATCCACTTCCCAATATTGATCTTTTGATTAATAGCATAGCAGACCACACCATGTTTTCTTTTATGGATGGATATTTAGGTTATAACCAAATCAAACTGGCCGTTCGTGATCAGTCAAAGACTTCATTTACTATACCCTGGGGAACCTTCTACTATACAGTCATGCCATTCGGGCTTAAAAATGTCGGGGCAACTTATCAAAGGGCAATGGCCGTTATTTTCCATGATCAAATACACAAAAATATGGATGCATATGTAGATGACATTCTGGTCAAATCTAAAGAAGAAGAGGATCACCTCGATGCTCTTGGTCAAGTCTTTGAAAGACTCATTCTTTATAAGTTGAGACTTAATCCTCAGAAATGTGTCTTTGGAGTAGAGTCCGATAAATTGCTTGGGTTCATAATCAGCAAAAAAGGAATAGAGGTGGATCCAGGTAAAGCAAAAGCAATTATTGACATGCCACCTCCAACTAATCTAAGGGAACTGTGAAGCCTTCAAGGGCGTATTCAGTATATTCGCAGATTCATCTCCAATTTGGCCATGAGATGTGAACCTTTCAATCATTTGCTTAGAAAAGGAATAAATTTTGAATGGGGATCGGAATGCCAGCTCTCGTTTGAGCCCATCAAGCGGTATCTCCTTAATCCACCAGTTTTAAAGCCACCAAAATTGGGTAAGCCTCTCTTACTATATATTTTCGTCAATCAGAATGTCTGTGGTGGATTCCTCGCACAGTATAAAGAAGGCAATTTGATAGAGCATGCCATCTACTATGTGAGCAAAACTTTCATTGATTATGAAAAGAAGTATTCTCAGATGGAGAAAACTTGTCTAGCTCTGGTTTGGATGTGCTAGAAATTAAGACATTACTTGTTGGTTTCTGAAATCAAATTCCTATCAAAGCTTAATCCTCTCAGATACATTTTGGAACAACCATTTCTCACTGGACGGATTGCGAAGTGGCAAGTCCTCCTGATGCAATATGACTTAGAGTATGTTTCTCAAAAGTCGATTAAAGGCCAAGCGATTGCAGATCAGTTGACAGATTTTCCTTTGACAAAAGAAATAAAAGCAGAGGATGATTTTCCTGATGAGCACATCTGCAATGTCCAACAACCTCCAGTTTGGAACCTATTATTCGATGGCTCTAAAAACATGTTTGGCATAGGGATTGAAGTTTTGCTAATCACTTCAGAAAAAGAAATGATCCCTTATTCTCTCAAGCTTGGTTTCCAATGCACTCATAACATGGCCAAGTATGAAGCTCTAATATAAGGCCTCAAAATTCTGCAAAGTTTCAATGTCAAGAGATTGCATGCCTTTGGCGATTCATTACTTGTTGTCAGTCAAGTTAACACTGAATGGCAAGTGAAAGATTCAAAATTGATTCTCTATCAGAAGATTGTCCTAGCTCTTGTGGACAACTTCGAAGAATTTCAGCTCAATCACATCAGGAGAGAGCACAATCAGATAGTCGATGGCTTAGCCAGTCTGGGCTCCATTTTATTCTTCAAAGGCAGCAAATCATGTTGATCTTTCAAAGTTGGCAGACTTGAGCAACCTGTTTTCATTTCAACCATGCAAGTAAACGAGATCGATCAGAAGTAGAAGCCTTGGTACCAAGATATCAAAAATTTCATTGAGACTAGTGAATTTCCACTAGAAATGCCAAAAAGGGAGCAACGTGCAATTCAGCGTATGTCAACCCGTTATTTCATTCTTGCCAATGTCCTCTACCGCCGTGGGTTCAGTTCTGAGTATGCAAGATGCTTAGACAAAGATGAAGCTATGTAAATTATCCAAGAGGCACATAAAGGAATTTGTGGTGACCATGTTGGCTATCAAACTCTCGTCAAGCAGATCGTCCGAGCAGGGTACTACTGGAATACCATGCAACAGGACTGTCATCGATTTGTGAAGAAGTGTGTCAAATGCCAAATGCACGCACCTTCCATTCATGCACTGGCCACATATCTACAATCAATTGTTTCTCCTTGGCCATTTTCTATGTGGGCATTCAACGTCATAGGCCCGATTACTTCTGCTTTCAACGGCCACAAATATTTTTTGGCTGCTACAGAGTACTTTACGAAATGGGTTGAAGCTGTTACGTTGTGCACAGTAGAAGGCCGCCATGTGGTTTCTTTTATTCACAAGAACATTCTTTGCCGCTTTGGCATACCACATGACATTGTTTCAGATAATGGAAGCCATTTCAAAAATGAGAGGATGAAAACCTTCTGTTCCAAATTCAAAATCTGCCATCATTTCTCAGCTCCCTACTATCCTCAAGGGAATGGCCAAGTAGAGGCTACCAATAAGATTCTGATCCGCATTTTGGAAAGGACTGTGAGAACAGGTCGAGATTGGCATGAGAAAATTCATGATGCACTTTGGGCATACCGAACCACCATTCGGACTCCGACTAATGCCACTTCTTCAGAACTTGTTTACGGAATTGAAGTAGTGTTACCTCTTGTGAACACCCCAAATTTTTCAAAGTTTTATAAAAATGACCCTTTTGCCTCTGGTTCCATTTTCTGAGAAAACCAAAGCTAAATTTCAATCGTTCTTCAGATTTTCTGGATTGAATTTCATATTGATATACTCAAATTCAATTCCGGAACCAAACCCAGTGTTTTAAACCCAAATCTGAGCCTCGTTGTTTGATTTTCAAAATAAAATTACAAAAATACCCAAAATGGTTTTGAGTGGCTCGGGCAGTTCATCCGGCGCTCTGTTGGATCCACGACCTTATATTTCTCAGTTCGAGGTTATAAACCTCAAATATTTCCAAAAAAATCCAGATATAAACCCATTTTCTGAAGAAATTTTCTAAACATAGCTTTTAATTCTCAGAAAAAATCCCTTTTGTAAATATCTTTGCAAAAACACAAAAAATTAGTTTTAAATCTTTGATTTTAGGGTTTTATTCTAAAAATGTCAAAAAATACAGAAAATGTCAAGAAAGAAACAAAAAAATAATAGCATAAAAACAACCTTTTTGAAAACACCTTTTGAAAAACAAGTTTTATGAAAACAGTTTTTTAACAAAATTTTATTAAAACCCCCCTCTTTATAAAATCTTGAAAACAAAAGGGGGGGAGTTTACAAAACTGCCTTTAGGGTTTTAAACGAGGGTTACAACCCCTCTCTCTTCTCTCGCCAAAAACCTCTTTCACTCTCGAAACCCTCAGCCGCACTCCTCCATGGCTCCTCTCCTCAAACCCTCTCTTCTTCTAAACCCTCCATCGCACAAACCGTCGCACCCTCTTCCTCCTCCGCTCATCTCTAACAACCCTCTTCTCGAATCCTCCTTTTTTCGCTTTAAAGAACACGCAGAAAGCCCCTTTCTCACCATCGCGCTTCACCCCAACATCCTCTTCACCCTCCTTCACGATCCACTCAAAACAGTTCATTTCCTCTCACACTTGGGTGGATTTCAGTCTTCTGGCTGCCAGGATCGGCTATTCATCTCATCTCCTTCATATCAGATATCCATCATCCGCCAAGAGAATGATCTCCACCATCAGCCAAGCCCACCAAAGATCATTCAACCAATCTTCAAAACTCATCTCTCAGCGCCTCTTCAGTCTCTGGATTCCTGCAAGTTTTACGGTGAGTGTCTCTCTTTCTTTCATTTTCTCTAAATTTCCCTGTAATTTCTTTTTTTCTCTTTCATTTTGCCTCCATTAATGCACCATGGGTGACATTGGATTGCATATAGCAAAACCCAATCCACCTTGTGCAAGAGTAATGGAATACAGATTCCAACATTTTTCTTCTTTTTTTTTTGTAAATCGTTTCTGAACCCATCTAATTTGCGCAGGTTTTGAATACCCACTTATATTTGATCTTTTGTTTAATTGTCCATTACCTATCTGCATTTTCCATGTTCGTCTCGCCTTCTGTTTTACATTTGATTCCCCATTTCATTTTGTATATAGCATCATCATTGACATTCACTATATCATCTTTGATCACTCTGTATTCACTGCATTAGATACACAGTATAGTCATCAAATTTCCAGCAATATTCTTTTGGCCTTTTACAGTTATTTCAGTCCCTCATTTGCATTCAACATCATATTTTCTTGATAAAATGTTACACATGTATCCAGCTGTGTTTCACTACCTATGCACCAATCTTGGATGCTACCAATAAGGGTAATTAGCAAATACGTTGATGCTGCAACCCTTTATTTTAACCATCATTTTACCACCACTGTGTGAATCTTATGACCACGATGGATTCCCCATTCGGTGAAGCTCCATCTGAATGGCTGGAAAATAAGCAACCAGGGTACATGAATTTAAGTAAATTCAGCAGTCCATCGAACTCCAGGAATCCACCAAGATTCCAATAGCAAACGATGATGGAATCAGATAGATCTTTGGAGTTGTGACTCCACGAATGGAAGGATTTCAAATTCATGAATTGGAATTCAAGTTCTGATATCATTATCAGTATTCCTAACAGTGAATAAAGTGTGGCACCAAAATGATTCTTTATAACAACATAACTGGGAAAAGGGTTTTATAACCCATTTGAAGGCGAAACAATTGTTCACTTTGTTGGATCGTGGGGCAGATTTACATCGGCATTGGCCCATTACTACATTCGCCTGTGTTCCCAAACACCTTCATTTCCTGTGCCTCCAACATCATTTCTATCTGCAATCAAGATAAGTCTGGACCGAAAATCCTAGGTACGTTTCCTTAAATCCAAAAAAATAAGGAAGAATATGAGATGATCTCTCTCAGAGAATCCACCATCTCAGAAATTACAGTAGCAGAGCAGTCAGGTTGCTGTGAGAAATCTACTCAGGATGAATTGTCAAATTTCCCCTCTCTATCCATCGATTATATTCAGAATTTGTTTCATGTTGAAATTTGTGTTTTCAATTGATATTCCTGAGAATTTTAATAGATTGGCTGATAGCTCATATGGATATCTATCCAAATTTGTCACGATTTGTAAGGTAATAATATTAAATTTTGATTACAGGTTTTTTTTTTTTACATTGGGAGCAAGTAATCAACCATTCAAACCGAGATATGCGTTATCTTGCCCAGGTTTGCTTTTATACTCTTTGTGGCATTCTGGATTTCAGTCTCTTGGTCAATTACTACTTTCTATCTAATTTCTTTAAGGGGATTCAATCTTGATTTTGGATGTTTGAATCATTGGAGTCCTCTGGTTTAGTTTCTTTCTGAAAGAAAGCTTAAGCATTGCTGGAAATCTGAGTATTATAGTTTACAGAATAAATTCTGTCCATGAGAAGCGTGTAGTCGAGCCTTGACTATGGGAGCAGGGATACTTTTGATCTTACACTTTGGTTGGAGGGCCAAATGTTTGGGACAAATTTTAGTTGTGAGTGTAGATGACTTAGAAATTATAAGACACACTGATTATTACTTTATAAAGCATAATTTCACATTGAGAGATCATGAATACTTTAATGCCTCTTTTAAGAATCAAACAGTCATCTCCTGGAAATTTGCTTCCTCTATGACTTCCTCCCTTAGCTACCTTTCCTGTTATTTGTTTGCCAATTCATATATTTCAATTTCCTAAAGTTTTTTTTTTTTTATGTTTCTCCATTATAAGTTGGATCATTGTGCTTCCATGATTTCGAATTACATTCAGTCTTATCTTCCATTGTGTTTTATATTGCATTTCCTTTGCCAATTGGACTATGTTTTAGTCATCATTTTTTTTTCATCTTGGGGCTACCCGTTAGATTTGATGTATTGCACTGTTGTGGTAATCTGCTTTGCTGGTATAATGAATCCCCTGTGTCACTTTGAGCTCCATCCCACAGTGATCCACGTTTCTGAAGGAGGGCATGATACAGTAGGTTCTAATCCCTAGATTGTGGCTATTAGCGATTTGCCTTCATTGAATAATACCTATTGAGTCACGTTTGCCAATATATATATATTTGGGCCAGATAAATCTGATTTGGGTCTTGTTGCCCATCCTTTTCTCAACCCTGCTATATCTATATATGCCTCAAGCAAATCTTTTATTTCAGCACATAATGTAAGTTATCATGATGGGATAGGTTGTAATAATCTAAGGGTATTCATTACCCTTCATCAGAGGACAGTCTCTGCCAAACATGCTGCAATAGAATTACCTCATTTACTGTTGTATGACCCCAGTGTAAAAACCATCTGGTGTTTTTCCAGATATTCTAGAAGAGGTTCTGTGATAATCTTGACATCTTGTGATGGTGCAGCCTATGCTGCAACACTGTGTATGGCTGATAAATCTCTATAAAAATTGGGTCATGTATAGCTATGTCTCTCCCCATGATTTAAGTCAATCTACTGCCAATGACTACCCTTTGGAATTAATGTACAGAAGTCAGTTTACAGGGGTATATTCGCTGGGGGCAATCAACCCACTGTGGACCAGTTAGCTGCCAAGTAACCCATCATTCCTCTTTAGCAAATCAGCCTGCTGCAATTCATTTACAGTAGCTTTTAATGTTGTTGTCCATGGGATATACCATCCTGCTGTAGATTGATCCATATGGATGTATATCATGTTCTCCCAACCACTTACATTTTCTGAATGTTAATACATGTTGATAATCTCCATCTGTATATAGGTATATATATTGCTACTGCCATCCGATCCTACAGCAGCATCTTGTGACACCACTTCCCTGTAGCTCATCACAGTCACAGGCTACCCTGCAGGCTCACCCTCATCCACCACCAATGCCCAGGCCTCCTTTCTAATACCTGCACATCTGTTATTTTTACACATTTGCTGAATCACTATGCATATGCATAGTATATCATTCATCACACAGTAAACAAACTGTGTAAATGTGCATTTTATCATTCATTCAAGGCAAAATTCTGAATGCCTTTTCATATATAGGTTCTCGTTGATTTTAGACATTCTGTACATATATACAGATATATATACATATATATGTCTATATACATATATGTATACATATATATATACCCATATGTCTTCACAAGCTATTAATATATATACCTATATACATATATATGCATGTATATAGATATATATATATCATCTTTCCATCATATATATCTTGGCATATGAACATTTTACCATTGACATCCATGTAATATGTGCAATTTTCTTCCTTTTTCTTCTACTAATCAAGTGTTTTGCAGGAAATATGTGGAAAAGGTCATTATTGAGAGTTGTAAATTTGATTTCATGTATTGTAATAGCTAGATAAAATGAAAATTTACATTTCTTGCCTTAGATTAGAATGTATGAGCATATAAATCTCATAAATCATGTGTTTTATCTCATTTTTATCTTCTATTTCAAAATTTCACGAATGGTGAAACACGAATGGCACGTGCACCATTTCATAAGAGGTAATTAATCCTAAGTTGATGATTTACATCAATGCCCATAGTCAGGATGTAAACAAAACTTAGTATTTTTATCTTTTATAAAATAACACTGAATCCACACTGAATCATTTTCAAAATTCATTATATTTTCTTTAAATATTTTCCTCTTTTATCAGAGTTTAATTTAAAATTAATTCAATATATATACCAATGGCCATAGTCAGGATATGTTGAGAATTAATTTCATTTTAAACTCTATAAAAGCACCAAAATGTATTTTATTCTTCATTTGAATTCAGATATGATTATTATATAATACATTCAATGACCATAGTCAAGGATGTATTATATCTTCAATCTTATTTTAATTCATTTAAAGAATGCAATAGCTTTTTAAAATCCAATTTCAAATTCTTTAAATTCATTCATCATTTAGGATAGAATTGCATCATATTTTTAAAATTCCCTTTTCAAAATTCCAAGTGATTCTTTTCTTCATTTCTCAGATCAAATCTTATTTATGGATTCAAATTCAATTCTATCTCATTTTCAAGACTCAAATTTTATTTCAAAGTCCAATTTGACTTTGAAATTTTCAGAATCATTTTATATTCAAAACTTTAAATTTCCAACTCAATTCAAAATTCAATTTAACTTTGAAGTTTCTGATTCATCTTCATATTCAAAACCAAATGTATCTTCCTGTCTTCAAATTCAAAAATCAAAAATTTGAAATTCATCCTGAGCTTGACCTTTCCTAAATTTTAAATTCAATCTGGGTTTTCAAAACCCAGATCCATATTCAAAAGTCCCATTTGGACTTTCAAAGCCCAAATCCAAAGTTAGATCAACTTGGATCCAGATTTCTAAATACAATCTCTACTTTTTGCATCTTAGACTCCAGATCCAAATTACATCTTGGATTCCAGACCTTGGAACCAATTTCACCTTAGGATCCAGAATTCAACTCCACTTTGGATCTCAGACTTCAGATCCAAATCCATTTTAGGATCCAGAACCCTGTTCCACTTTGGATCTCAGACTTCAGATCCAAAAATCCATCTTAGGGTCCAAAATCCAACTCTATTACGGATCTCAGGTTTCAGATCCTAAATCCATTTTAAGATCCAGAACTCATCTTAGGATTCAGAACCCAAATTCTATCTTGGATTCTAGAACTTGGATCCAATTTTATTCAGGATCCAAAATCCAATTCCATTCCCAATCCTAGATCTCAAAACCAATTTCATCTTCAGATCTCATATGAACTTTCTAAACCCATTTCTATTTCCTAAATACCATTTGGATTTCTCAAATCCATCCTGATTTCAAATTTTAAATTCAATTCCATTTCAAATCTGAGCTCTTCTCCTAAATCTAAAGTTCAAAGTCCATTTTCCTGACTTTGAAATTTCATTCCTTTTCCCTTTTATCTCAGCTTCAAAAAACATTCTTTTCAAATCAAGATTTATTTCTCCAAACTCTGATTATTTCAAAGACTTAGAATTTTTCTGATCTATCTCAAGTTCTAAGTTAGATTCAATCATTCAGAAATCATTTTTTCATTCCATTATCAAGTTCATCTTTGAACACTTGGAGATTTTCAAAAACCATTTTCAAAAGAGCATACATCTTTGCATTGCACAAGCATGATTCTTTGTGCATTTAGACTTAGGATAAATTCTTAGATAATATTTAGGCAAAGCAAAAAGGCATAAAATTCGATCCTTGGTTCGATTACCCCTGGTAAAGGCGCCAGGAAAGGTCGAACCTCGTACCGACGAACGAATCCCGTCTCTCCATTTTCCCGCAATATATTTCAAAACGGAGGCGAGTTAAATTTCTAAATATTTTCAAATTAAGGTCAAGTGAGACCCCGCAAAAGAGTTCCTCTTCTTCTCTTCTTTTCTTTTCTCTTCTCTCTTATTTTCTCTCTTTTATTTTCTCTCTTCCAAAAAAGGAGGAAATAAAGGTTAGAAAGGAAAAAGAGAAGGAAGAGAGAGAAACCACAAGAGAGGAAATTTTTTTGCGATGATCACACCTCTCCATGTCCAAAAGCCTGCTCTCAAATTTGCCTCCCTTATAGAATTGTCACTTGATCAATATCAGCAGCATAGATTGGTACAGCTGGATCTACTGGATGAGAAGAGGCTCAAGGCGGCAGAGCATGCTCAAGCTTATCATCAAAGGATAGCTCGACACTACGCCAAGTCCATCATTGAGAGAAAATTCCGAGTCAACGATTTGGTGCTCAGATCGACAGCTCATTGGTTGATATTTTGAAATGATCTTTTTAAAACAATTATTTTCAATAAAACTTTGGAAAATCGTCAACCAAAATATAAAAACCGACTTTCCACAAAGTGGTAAGTACGGGTCGAATCCTCAGGGAACAGGAATTAAACACAATATTTCTAGAAAATTTAATTTATTACTGACAAATGTCAATCTACAATTATAAAGTTAATACAATTACAAATAATCACTAAAAGAAAAGTAAACAAGCACTCAGTCTTCTGCTCCACACCAAGGGTATTTCCGTCTTTTCGCCAATTAGAGAATCTTCTCACTTAGACAATAACCCTGGAAACTAATATGCTTTTCAACCTAAAAATGCAGAAAAATACAAAGTTAGTATTCTATTCTAATAATGCAAACAATAACTAAAACTATGTCTAATTTTACGAAAATAATAAAACAAATGCTATTTATCAAGCAAAAATTAAATCAAATACTAAATTAATTCTAAAATTAACCAAATTAACTCTACTAATGCTGTATGATGATTATGCAACTCCTAAAATGCAGAAACTCATGAAAACAAGTCTAAATTGCCGAAACTAAGAAAATTACGAAACTGCCCCTAACTAGTGTAAAATAGCATTCTGATAGGTTATCGCAAAACCACTGTTTGACAGAGTAAACGAGGTCCGATTTTCCCGAAATTTGTTTTGTTCTGCAACTGACAGATTAAACAAACTGACAGTTTTTACAGAATTGAAAAACAGTATCTGGAACTCCAGATATAAGCGTTTCAAAACTGGGAAAAATCAGGATATCGAAAGTCCCGAAATTAAAAAACCAGAAAAAGCGGTTTTCACAAAACGCTTAAAAATTAGACCAAATCAACTCCGAATGAGCTGAAATTTGGTATGCAGTCAAAAAACACGTCTAGAAAGTGAATAGAATAATTTTTTTTGGAAAACACAGAATTTTTGTACAGAAAATAAGGCTGGTGCGACAGGGCAAAAATCTGGTTTTGATTTGAGTGCACTATTCACTATTTGAACTATTTTACTCTCTAAGAATGTAATCTACATGCAATGCAAACTTAATTAATCCTATATAACTGATTATATGCAGATGCTAACTATAATGAAGCTAAATGAACTCTACACGAAGTATGACATGCATGTTATGACTATGCACTAAATGAAATACTAATGCAATTACAATCAATACACTAAATAATGTAGTTAAATATATGACTAAATGATATATTCTCTATAAACTAACTATACTAACTAACTAATCAACAAACGGTAAACTAACAAACACCAATCAAATCAACAATTAGAAATTTTGGCTAAACAATTAAAGAGATAACTACATTAGCTAATCTAAAATCGCTATAAGTAAATCAAAAAATTAGGGGACTAAAATGGAACAATAGGACACGGGTTCGACTAGGACTAGGGTCGTTTGACTCCAATGGACTCGGTTTAGGCTTAGCTAAGGGGGGTTAACTTGGGTAGGCTCGAGTTAGGTTTGACTCAACTCGGACTAGTATGGGCTTGGCTAGGTTTGGTTTTGGGTTTGACTTAGTCAACTAGGGGCGGTTTGATTTAGGTGGCTCGGTTGACTTGACTTGGACTTGGTTAGGGTTAGGTCTAGGTCTTGGACTCGGTTTAGGTTTGACCTAACTAGTTGGGTTCGGGTTTGGGTTAACTTAGTCAACAAGGTTCGGTTGACTTAAGTAGACTCGGTTTGCCTTGGATAGGGTTGGTTTAACTTGGCTAAGGTTGACTCAACTTGGTTTAACCTAGGTTAGGTTTGACTTAGACTAGAGTTGACTCGACCTAGGCTCGGTTTAAGTTAGGTAGGTTGGGATAGGCTCGGATCAAGCTTGACTCGGGTTAGATCTTGGTCTTGGATTAGACCTATGGTGGACTTAGGTTGACTCGACCTAGACTAATGTGGACTCGGTTTAGGTTTAGCGAAGGTGGGTTCGGTTGACTTAGGATTGGGCTTTGGTCTTAGACTCGACCTAGGTGTGGTTTAGGCTTTGACTTATGCTAGGCTAGGTTTTGACTAGACTCAAAGGGGGTGTAGACTAGGGGTTGACTCGACCTAGGCTCGGTTTGACTAGGTTAGGTCTAGACTAAAGTAGTAACCTCCTAATTAAGCTACAATTAATCCAAAGTTCACGATTTTAATGGAGAAGGTTGGAAAAGGAATGTAATAATTACCAAATTCTAGATTTTGAAATGCTTTGGATTCTAAAAAATCGCCCCATTTAAAGAGGGGGTTACAATCCTTAATTGCCTTTAAAGCTCCTTTTGGAAAAGTGAAAAGGCCAATCTAGAAATCCATGATTTTTGCTTTTCAAGATGGAATTAAAGTGCTTTTAATGCTCTATGGAAATCGTGGAGTCTAGATTGGAATGTTTGGTTAATGCCAAAAACACTTTCCAAAGTTAAGGAGTAACTCCTTCTTTAATACCCATTCAAAATTCAAATTTTCCTTAAATGATTCACACGACTTTTGAAGAGCTTCCTTCTTCCAAAATCGCCAACTTCAATAGGGACTACTTTCTAAACTAATAGCATTAACTCTATCTAGGAAATACAAGAACTTAAATAGCAAAACAATTTCCTAGGATTAAATACTAACCTAATCCCCAAAACTTAACTTAAATACTCCCCTAAAAACGGCTAAGACACTAAACCCTAATACATTGAACCTAGACAACCTAATTACACCTACCTAATTGTAATTAAAACTTACTAAAAAAAATCGACCAAGAGCTCAAGGGGAGCTCTAATGGCTGCCGCCCCACCTTGGGGAAGAAGAAGAACCATACGAAAATAAAAAAAATAAAATTTGTAAATTAACAAAAAACAATAAAACTGAATAACACTATTTTGATAAAACTAACTTAGAAAATAATACAAATGACTCCTAATTACACAAAAGCTAACAAGAACATCACTATGCTGGAATTAAAAACATAAAAATAAGGAAAACTTGTTTTTTATAATTTTCAATAATTCACTAAAACACAAAAACGAAAAATGATTAAAACAATTAAGTAAATCAATCCTAAAACAATGAAATGACTAACACCAATTGATGCTTCTGTTAACACACTAAACACACAGCAAGCAACATGACTTACCACTCTAAACACCCTTTTAACAAAAATGTAAAGATCGGCTAGAATATCTCTAGCCGATTTTTTTTCTTTTTCAAAAATAAAATCAAAACAAGACACAAGCACACCCCACGAATAAAATAAACTAAAATGAAATTTTCGAATGAGATTTTCAGCAAAACAACACAGTACACATGCTGAACAAAACAAAAATATCAAAACAAAAAATTATTTTTTTTGTGAAAATCAAGAATCGGCTAGAAAAAACCTAGCCGATTTTTGGATTTTGCTTTTCAATCAAAATCAAATGCAACCCACACCAAACCGACTAAGATGAATCAAAATGGATTATTTTCTAAATGGATTTTCAGTAGAATAGACCCAAGAACACCTATGAGAAATTTGAAGGATCGACTAGATGAAGATCTAGCCGATTTTAATGAAAAGAATGAAAATTCTAAAAAAAATCGATTTCAATGAATCAAACAAACACATAAACCTAATCTAACGTGCTGGTCTATGCACAAAATCTAATCTAAGGTTGAAACAAAAAGAAAAATAAGAAACACACAGAAAATAAAATAAAAAGAAAACCAACACCCAATTCGGTTTTATCTAGAAGAGAAGGAAGAAGAAGACCTACCTTTTGGAAGATCCGACGACCGGGGGGATGAAGAAGAGCGGACCGTGGCTGGAGATGGACGTCCTATACAGTTCGAGAATGCTGTACTTCACCAAAAACGGCACCTTTTGCAGCTGCTACACGTTGGAGATCCACCGACGATGGAATGTGAGCCGATTCTCGATCGGAGGGTGTAGAAAGCCGGATGGAGGTAGGGCCGGCTCACCTTGGTGGTGTGTTGCGCACTCCCGCCCAAGGTTAATGGTCTCCACCTCTGCTACACCTGCAAAAATACAGAAAAATGGTGAATACTACAGCAAGGAATCAAGAAAGAAATGAAAAGAACACAAAGGGGATCGAGATATGCTTGGAAACCAAGCATAGGCCGATCTTCAATGGCCAAAACGTTGGGGAAGATGGAGAGGAAGAAGCTGCTGCTGTAGAGTCACTGTAGGGGGCATCCAAACACAACCAAAGACGCCTAGGGTTCTTGAAAAAAAAACTATTTATAGTTTTGACCTTTTTCAAAAAGAGTGTTAAAAAATAAAATATTGCTAGGCGCCACTTTCTGGGGGGTTTTCAGAAAAACTTTTTTAAATGGATATGGATAGGCGTGTGGGTTGGGTTTTGGGCTTTCTAAGAGTTGATCCAAGGTCCAATTGCCCTAATTGGGTCGGATATGGATCCGATCCACCTCGAAATCCATGCCCAAACACTGAAATAGCCATAACTCTCTCATTTTAACTCCGATTTTTCTGAAATTCAAACCATAGCCCATTACTATCAAAACACATCTAAACATGGGTTTAAAACCTTAAACTTGATACAAAATGCATGAAAAACTTGTTTACATGATGTGCATTTCATGCATCATCAAATACCCCCATGCTTGAATGTTTGTTAGTCCCTTAACAAACCCTAATTATGATATGCAACGAAGACAAGAAATGCTAAGCATGAATGCATAATACTAACTCACTTTCGTAGGAATCACAGTTGCATTTAGCGTATGCAACAAACCCTTTAAACCCCTAGCTTACACTAGTGGACGAGTAAGGTCTCGTGAGGGTTTGCAGAGATGCTACCCACAAACATCAATGAAATGCGAGGATGATTTTTCAAAAATATGAGGCTCTTAAGAATGCAGTTGGAACACTTCATCTCGTGTCTGAGTTCCACTACTAGGATTCACGAAGACATCAACAACTAAACATAGCTCTATTCTTTTAAACTCATTTTTCAAACACATCTTTCCATTGCTTATTTCTTTCAGAAAACATACTGTGCATACTTATACTAAAGTGATTCAAAATTTTCTAACAATCAAATACTATCTTTTCTTTGAATTTTCTCATGAATAACTACTCTATTTGACTCAGTTCAGAAGATAAAATTTTATGGGGCTTAAAAATTTATAAACTGTTAGACTATGCCAAAAACAATCATATATGCTACACTTTGTTCTCAAATGCCTACTTTGATTACCAGTCATAAAAAAATATTTTTTTGACATTTTTGTGTGCATGCATCTAAACCACCCCCCCATGCTTGAATGACACTGTCCCTAGTGGCATAAAAAATGAATCAAAATGTAATGCAAATGCACACTAAGAGACACTAACAAAAATATGGGAGAAAGGATAGATACAACCTGATTTGTTCTGAGCTTCTGAAGTTGATTTTCATCTGATCCTTGAATTCTTTGAAAGCTCTTCTCTGTACCTGGTAATTGATACACTAAATGTTAAATTCATCCTGCATACATCAAAACACAAGTTAGCACATGTGAAATGAAATACTGAATAAAGAAAAACACTACAATGAAAAATAAATTAATGTACATATGATACATCCCTCTGGTCGAATCCTCATGCCTTCGTGAGATGCACTATCTCACACTCACCATCCTGCAAGGCATCTGAAATGAAGGGCTTCAGTCTTTGCCCATTTACCTTGAATGTACCTTGGGTCATAGGATCAAGTAATGTCACTGCTCCATGGGGAAATACTTCTTTCACGATGTAAGGACCTGTCCATCTCGATCTTAACTTCCCTGGGAATAAATGTAAACGAGAATTGTATAGCCACACTTTCTGATCTGGCTCAAACACTTTTCTGACAATATGCTTATCATGAAATGCTTTTGTGCGAGCTTTGTATAATTTGGCATTCTCATATGCATCATTCCTGAGTTCCTCTAATTCTGAGAGCTGCAGTGCTCTCTCTTTGCCAGCCTGGGTGAGGTCAAAATTCAATTTCTTGATAGCCCAATACGCTCTATGCTCTAGCTCGACAGGAAGATGGCATGCTTTTCCGAATACAAGGCGATACGGGGACATGCCAATGGGAGTCTTAAATACAGTTTTATATGCCCAACGTGCATCATCTAAGCGCTAGGACGAATCCTTGCGGTCCGGACGAACTGTCTTTTCTAAAATTCGCTTAATCTCCCTATTGGACACTTCAACCTGTCCACTAGTCTGCGGATGATATGGAGTGGTGAATCTATGATTGACAGAATATCTTCTCAACAGAGAAGCTATCTGTATATTCCTAAAATGCTTGCCACCATCGCTAATCATCGCACGTGGCACCCCAAAACGACTGAAAATGTTGTGCTTAATGAACTTAAGCACTACTCTGTGATCGTTGGTCTTGGTTGCCACAGCCTCGACCCACTTGGACACATAATCAACCGCCACCAGAATGTATAAATTTCCGAAGGAAGGCGGAAATGGTCCCATAAAATCAATGCCCCAAACATCAAAAATCTCGACTATCAAAATCAGAAGCAAGGGCATCATGTCCCTCTTGGACATGTTCCCAATCTGCTGACATCGCAGGCATCACCTACAGAACTCATGAGCATCCCTGTGGAGTGTGGGCCAATAAAATCCTGACTGCAAAACTTTTGCAGCGGTCTTCCTACTACTAAAATGCCCTCCACAAGCTAAAGAATGGGAAAAATTCAGAATGGACTGGTATTCCTCCTCCGGAACACATCTCCTAATGATCTGGTCTGCACAGTATTTGAACAACTCTGGTTCATCCCAATAATAGTGCCTCACCTGAGATAGGAATCTCTCACGCTCATTCTTGTTCCAATGCTCAGGTATCTGCCTCGAAACCAGATAGTTCACAATATCTGCAAACCAGGGTAACTGCGATGTACTGACTGACATGATCTGCTCGTCGGGGAAAGAATCACTGATCGGTCTCTGATCCTGCGTGGTCTCCACGATCAGTCTGGAAAGATGGTCTGCTACTACATTCTCGCTTCCCTTCTTATCTCGAATCTCGAGATCAAACTCCTATAGTAGTAGGACCCAACGAATCAATCTCGGTTTGGTGTCTTTCTTATTCAACAAGTATTTCAATGCAGAATGGTCAGAATAGACAACCACCTTCGAACCGAGTAAATAGGACCTGAATTTATCCAATGCAAATACTACCGCAAGTAGCTCCTTCTCTGTCGTAGTATAATTCATCTGAGCATCAGACAAAGTTCTACTCGCATAGTAGATCACATAAGGCTTCCTATCAATGCGTTGTCCTAAAATGGCCCCCATAGCATAATCAGATGCATCGCACATAATCTCAAATGGGAGAGTCCAATCTGGAGGTCTCAAAATAGGTGCAGTAATCAAGGCCTCCTTGAGAATCTCAAAGGCCTTCATACAATCCTCACCAAAAACAAAGGGCTGGTCTTTCTCCAATAACGTGCAAAGCGGTCGAGAGATTTTGCTGAAATCTTTTATGAACCGCCTATAAAAACCCGCATGCCCTAAAAATGATCGAATCTGCCTCACAGAGGTGGGTGGAGTCAAACGGGAAATGGATTCCACCTTCGCTCTGTCAACCTCAATACCACGCTTGGACACAATATGTCCTAGCACAATCCCCTCCTGGACCATAAAATGGCTCTTTTCCCAACTCAGGACGAGATTGGTCTCCGCACACCTACTCAGTACTCGAGCAAGTTTTTGGAGGCAATCTTCAAAAGAAGCGCCATACACTGGAAAGTCATCCATAAAAACTTCCATCACATCATCAATCATGTCCGAGAAGATAGCAAGCATGCACCTCTGAAAAGTAGCTGGGGCATTACAGAGCCCAAACGGCATACGTCTAAATGCGAAGGTGCCATAAGGACATGTAAACGTGGTCTTCTCCTGGTCGTCAGGATGAACAGCTACCTGATTGTATCCTGAATATCCATCTAGAAAGAAGTAGTAGCTCTGTCCTGCGAATCTCTCTAAGATCTGATCAATGAATGGCAATGGGAAATGATCTTTCTTAGTTGCCACATTCAGCTTCCTATAATCGATGCAGACTCACCATCCTGTAGTGGTCCTCATCGGAATTCTCTCACCCTTCTCGTTCTCAACCACAGTGAGTCCTGACTTCTTCGGCACAACCTGAATCGGACTGACCCACTGGCTATCAGAAATAGGGTAAATGATTCCGGCATCCAACCACTTCACCACCTCTTTCTTCACCACTTCCTTCATGTTGGGATTTAGCCTTCTCTGCATATCCCTAAATGGCTTGACTTCCTCATCACAATGGATCCTATGCATGCAGAATGAAGGATCAATCCCCTTCAGATCAGCAACTCCCCAGCCAATCGCTGCCTTGTGCTCCCGAAGAATAGTCAGCAATCTTTGTTCCTGTTCCTCAGTGAGCAAGGACAAGATGATCACAGGCAGAGTCTCATCATCTCTGAGGTATGCATACTTGAGTGAATTCGGTAAGGGTTTCAGCTCAAGTTTCGGAGGTGACTCGATCAAAGACTTGGCGGGGGTCTCAGCAAGTGGTGGAAGAGGCTCCCTGACTGCTCCCCAAGGTAGTCTCTCTGACGACACTCTAGACACATCTACACTATCTACACCGCTATTCTTCTCTATATGGTACAAATCTAAAGAATCCTCAGTAAGGTACAACTCGGGCTGCTTCTCCACTAACTCTTGTGCAATGTCTACATGAAAGCAGTCCATGTCTCCTGCTGGTCCCATCGCGGCATTGAAAATATTCAGCTTTACCTTCCTATTGCCGAATGAGAGATCCATGGCTCCGGTTCTGCAATTGATACACGCATTGGCAGTTGCCAAGAATGGTCTACCTAAAATAATCGGAGTCTGGTGCTGGCTATCCACTCCTTCCATATCAAGAATAATGAAATCGACTGAAAAATAAAAGTCATCTACCTTAACTAGCACGTCCTCCAAGACACCTCTCGGTACCTTCACGGAACGATCTGCCAGCTGCAGTGTAATCGGAGTCGATCTCATCTCTCCTAGCCTGAAAGAATCAAAGAAATATCTGGGCAGAATGTTCACGCTTGCTCCAAGATCGAGAAATACGCGTTCTATCTGGATGTTCCCTATAGTACACGCAATGATAGGGGCTCCAGAGTCCTTGAGCTTTGGTGGTGTCTGATGCTGAAGTACTGAACTCACCTGCTCAGTCAGATGGACCCTGTTAGGAACTCGCTCTCTAGATTTATGCTTCTGCGTACATAGTTCCTTCAGGAATTTGGCATATGCCGGCACCTGCTGAATAGCATCGAGCAAAGGTAGGTTGATCTGCACATGCTTGAAGATGTCAAGCATGTCCTGGATCTTCGCACCTTGCTTCCCTCTATAACCAGGAGACTCTAATGCTTTGGGATAGGGTGGTGGGGGAATATACTCTGCTGGTTCCTCCTCTTTGTGAGAAGGCTCACTCCTATCCTTCTTCTTCTTCTCTGAGGATGAAGATGATGAAGATGGTGAAGGTGATGATGGGGATGGGGATGGGGATGATGATTGAGCCGACGTAGGTGAAACAATGGTCTCTGGCTCCTCTATCCTCTCTCTACTCTCTCGCTCTCTGCTCTCGACGTAATACTCACGTCCACTCCTCAAGGCCATAACTGATTTAGCCTGCTGCTGTGTCTCAGTATGAAATAGGCCTCCAGTCATCTGGTCCTTACCCTTCGGGTTCATGACAGCCTGACTCGACAATGTACCCTCGGGTCTCCTACTAATAGCCTCAGCTAACTGTCCCATTTGCGACTCTAACTTCGCAATGGACTGCGTATGCGAGCTCAAAATCTGGCTACACTTCTCGAAGGTGTTCTGATTAGAGGTTTTCACCTCTTGGAATGCCTGGAGAAGTCTCTCCTCAAAAGATGTATGCGGGGCAGACTCCTGCTGAATCGGGGGAGTGATAGAAGAAGAAGAAGACTGAGAATAGTTCGGTCTTTAAAATGACTGAGTAAAAGATGACTGCCGAACTGGCTGAGAGGAAGTAGGCATCTGCATGGAAGACTGTGAATTCTTCCATGAAAAATTGGGATGGTTACGCCAACCCGGATTATATGTCGATGAAAATGGGTTATTCGGCGGTCTGACGTAACCCTGAGCTGCCTGAACTTGTTCTTGAACAAATTCAGGGTACTGAGCTGCCGAAGGGCACTCAGTGATCTCGTGTGCCGGACTGGCATAAAGAGTACACACCTGCTGTGTAGTGGATGGTCCTGAGAGAAGCTGGTCCAGCTTCTGAGCAATCATGTCTACCTTGCACTGTAGTGCAGTAGATGGACCAACTTCAAGAACACCAGCTTTCTTCTGAATGCTGGGTGTGGCTCTATCAGATTGAGAGCTCGAAGCATGGTGGAGTGAATTCTCGGCCAATGTATCAAATAGCCTCCATGCTTCGTCCTCGCTCTTCAGCATGAATGTCCCTCCACATGAAGAGTCGATCATCTGACGATTCTTGTCAGACAATCCATCATAGAAGCTTTGCACCAGTTGCCATTTCGGCACCTGATGATGGGGACATTTCCTGAGGAGATCCTTCATTCTCTCCCAGGTCTCATGAAAGCGCTCACCATCTAGCTCTGAAAAGCTAGTGATGGCTCTACGATATTGGTTCGTACGACCAATGGGAAAATATTTCCGAAGAAACTCCTATTGCAATTGATCCCATGACTCTATTTCTACAGAATCTAAGGACTTTAGCCAATACTTGGCTTTGTCCTTCAATGAAAAGGGGAATAGAGTCAACCTTAAAGCATCATCATCGAAATTCTGTATCTTAACAGTAGAACAGATTTCGAGGAATTCATCTGAATGTCGGTAGGGATCCTCATGACTAAGGCCATAAAATGATGGAAGCATCTGAATAATGCTGGCCTTAATCTCATAATGTGGCTCTCCTACATCGGGTCTCCGAATGCAGGATGCCTGAACATAGTCTGTGGGAATGAAGTATTCCTGCAGAGGGCGTGAAAGAACAGGGGGTGGAGGTGGAGGATCCATGTCAGCCATTGTTGCCGAACTTCGATGAGAATGTAAAATTCTCTATGGGTTGTCAACAAATGGGTGTAATGGGGTTCCTAGACCTCGTCGACCCTGCATACACTGGTACTAAGACCAGATGTAAGCAAAACGACCTAAATCTAAAAAAAATTAACTAACACAGGTACTAAATAAAAATAACACAAAATAAACAACTACTAAACAAATATGCTAAACTAATTATGTTAGAATGATCTAACTAAGTAAATGAAATAACAAATTAAACTACTCTAAAGTACTGAAAAGATAAATACAGGAAATCACAAACTAAGTTTTTCTAAAACCCACCTGTCTAATCGCTCCTTGCAGAATGAATTTCAAGTGAATCCTAGAAAGAACAGAACGTGAATCCTATATTTACTAACTATGTTAATCCTATATTCACTTACTAATCCTACTAACTAAAAATAAAACAACTAATTAGCTAACTAAAACAAATTAATAAATCAAACTCTAAGAAATAAAGTAATTAATTCGCCGTTCCCCGGCAACGGCGCCAAAATTTGGTTGATATTTTGAAATGATCTTTTTAAAACAATTATTTTCAATAAAACTTTGGAAAATCGTCAACCAAAATATAAAAACCGACTTTCCACAAAGTGGTAAGTACGGGTCGAATCCTCAGGGAACAGGAATTAAACACAATATTTCTAGAAAATTTAATTTATTACTGACAAATGTCAATCTACAATTATAAAGTTAATACAATTACAAATAATCACTAAAAGAAAAGTAAACAAGCACTCAGTCTTCTGCTCCACACCAAGGGTATTTCCGTCTTTTCGCCAATTAGAGAATCTTCTCACTTAGACAATAACCCTGGAAACTAATATGCTTTTCAACCTAAAAATGCAGAAAAATACAAAGTTAGTATTCTATTCTAATAATGCAAACAATAACTAAAACTATGTCTAATTTTACGAAAATAATAAAACAAATGCTATTTATCAAGCAAAAATTAAATCAAATACTAAATTAATTCTAAAATTAACCAAATTAACTCTACTAATGCTGTATGATGATTATGCAACTCCTAAAATGCAGAAACTCATGAAAACAAGTCTAAATTGCCGAAACTAAAAAAATTACGAAACTGCCACTAACTAGTGTAAAATAGCATTCTGACAGGTTATCGGAAAACCACTGTTTGGCAAAGCAAACAAGGTCCGATTTTCCCGAAATTTGTTCTGTTCTGCAACTGACAGATTAAACAAACTGACAATTTTTACAGAATTGAAAAACATTATCTGGAACTCCAGATATAAGCGTTTCAAAACTGGGAAAAATCAGGATATCGAAAGTCCCGAAATTAAAAAACCAGAAAAAGCGGTTTTCACAAAACGCTTAAAAATCAGAACAAATCAACTTCGAATGAGCTGAAATTTGGTCTGCAGTCAAACAACACGTCTAGCAAGTGAATAGAATAAATTTTTTTGGAAAACACAGAATTTTTGTACAGAAAATAAGGCTGGTGCGACAGGGCAAAAATCTGGTTTTGATTTGAGTGCACTATTCACTATTTGAACTATTTTACTCTCTAAGAATGTAATCTACATGCAATGCAAACTTAATTAATCCTATATAACTGATTATATGCAGATGCTAACTATAATGAAGCTAAATGAACTCTACACGAAGTATGACATGCATGTTATGACTATGAACTAAATGAAATACTAATGCAATTACAATCAATACACTAAATAATGTAGTTAAATATATGACTAAATGATATATTCTCTATAAACTAACTATACTAACTAACTAATCAACAAACGGTAAACTAACAAACACCAATCAAATCAACAATTAGAAATTTTGGCTAAACAATTAAAGAGATAACTACATTAGCTAATCTAAAATCGCTATAAGTAAATAAAAAAATTAGGGGACTAAAATGGAACAATAGGACACGGGTTCGACTAGGACTAGGGTCGTTTGACTCCAATGGACTCGGTTTAGGCTTAGCTAAGGGGGGTTAACTTGGGTAGGCTCAAGTTAGGTTTGACTCAACTCGGACTAGTATGGGCTCGGCTAGGTTTGGTTTTGGGTTTGACTTAGTCAACTAGGGGCGATTTGATTTAGGTGGCTCGGTTGACTTGACTTGGACTTGGTTAGGGTTAGGTCTAGGTCTTGGACTCGGTTTAGGTTTGACCTAACTAGTTGGGTTCGGGTTTGGGTTAACTTAGTCAACTAGGTTCGGTTGACTTAAGTAGACTCGGTTTGCCTTGGATAGGGTTGGTTTAACTTGGCTAAGGTTGACTCAACTTGGTTTAACCTAGGTTAGGTTTGACTTAGACTAGAGTTGACTCGACCTAGGCTCGGTTTAAGTTAGGTAGGTTGGGATAGGCTCGGATCAAGCTTGACTCGGCTTAGATCTTGGTCTTGGATTAGACCTATGGTGGACTTAGGTTGACTCGACCTAGACTAATGTGGACTCGGTTTAGGTTTAGCGAAGGTGGGTTCGGTTGACTTAGGATTGGGCTTTGGTCTTAGACTCGACCTAGGTGTGGTTTAGGCTTTGACTTAGGCTAGGCTAGGTTTTGACTAGACTCAAAGGGGGTGTAGACTAGGGGTTGACTCGACCTAGGCTCGGTTTGACTAGGTTAGGTCTAGACTAAAGTAGTAACCTCCTAATTAAGCTACAATTAATCCAAAGTTCACGATTTTAATGGAGAAGGTTGGAAAAGGAATGTAATAATTACCAAATTATAGATTTTGAAATGCTTTGGATTATCAAAAATCGCCCCATTTAAAGAGGGGGTTACAATCCTTAATTGCCTTTAAAGCTCCTTTTGGAAAAGTGAAAAGGCCAATCTAGAAATCCATGATTTTTGCTTTTCAAGATGGAATTAAAGTGCTTTTAATGCTCTATGGAAATCGTGGAGTCTAGATTGGAATGTTTGGTTAATGCCAAAAACACTTTCCAAAGTTAAGGAGTAACTCCTTCTTTAATACCCATTCAAAATTCAAATTTTCCTTAAATGATTCACACGACTTTTGAAGAGCTTCCTTCTTCCAAAATCGCCAACTTCAATAGGGACTACTTTCTAAACTAATAGCATTAACTCTATCTAGGAAATACAAGAACTTAAATAGCAAAACAATTTCCTAGGATTAAATACTAACCTAATCCCCAAAACTTAACTTAAATACTCCCCTAAAAACGGCTAAGACACTAAACCCTAATACATTGAACCTAGACAACCTAATTACACCTACCTAATTGTAATTAAAACTTACTAAAAAAAATCGACCAAGAGCTCAAGGGGAGCTCTAATGGCTGCCGCCCCACCTTGGGGAAGAAGAAGAACCATACGAAAATAAAAAAAATAAAATTTGTAAATTAACAAAAAACAATAAAACTGAATAACACTATTTTGATAAAACTAACTTAGAAAATAATACAAATGACTCCTAATTACACAAAAGCTAACAAGAACATCACTATGCTGGAATTAAAAACATAAAAATAAAGAAAACTTGTTTTTTATAATTTTCAATAATTCACTAAAACACAAAAACGAAAAATGATTAAAACAATTAAGTAAATCAATCCTAAAACAATGAAATGACTAACACCAATTGATGCTTCTGTTAACACACTAAACACACAGCAAGCAACATGACTTACCACTCTAAACACCCTTTTAACAAAAATGTAAAGATCGGCTAGAATATCTCTAGCCGATTTTTTTTCTTTTTCAAAAATAAAATCAAAACAAGACACAAGCACACCCCACGAATAAAATAAACTAAAATGAAATTTTCGAATGAGATTTTCAGCAAAACAACACAGTACACATGCTGAACAAAACAAAAATATCAAAACAAAAAATTATTTTTTTTGTGAAAATCAAGAATCGGCTAGAAAAAACCTAGCCGATTTTTGGATTTTGCTTTTCAATCAAAATCAAATGCAACCCACACCAAACCGACTAAGATGAATCAAAATGGATTATTTTCTAAATGGATTTTCAGTAGAATAGACCCAAGAACACCTATGAGAAATTTGAAGGATCGACTAGATGAAGATCTAGCCGATTTTAATGAAAAGAATGAAAATTCTAAAAAAAATCGATTTCAATGAATCAAACAAACACATAAACCTAATCTAACGTGCTGGTCTATGCACAAAATCTAATCTAAGGTTGAAACAAAAAGAAAAATAAGAAACACACAGAAAATAAAATAAAAAGAAAACCAACACCCAATTCGGTTTTATCTAGAAGAGAAGGAAGAAGAAGACCTACCTTTTGGAAGATCCGACGACCGGGGGGATGAAGAAGAGCGGACCGTGGCTGGAGATGGACGTCCTATACAGTTCGAGAATGCTGTACTTCACCAAAAACGGCACCTTTTGCAGCTGCTACACGTTGGAGATCCACCGACGATGGAATGTGAGCCGATTCTCGATCGGAGGGTGTAGAAAGCCGGATGGAGGTAGGGCCGGCTCACCTTGGTGGTGTGTTGCGCACTCCCGCCCAAGGTTAATGGTCTCCACCTCTGCTACACCTGCAAAAATACAGAAAAATGGTGAATACTACAGCAAGGAATCAAGAAAGAAATGAAAAGAACACAAAGGGGATCGAGATATGCTTGGAAACCAAGCATAGGCCGATCTTCAATGGCCAAAACGTTGGGGAAGATGGAGAGGAAGAAGCTGCTGCTGTAGAGTCACTGTAGGGGGCATCCAAACACAACCAAAGACGCCTAGGGTTCTTGAAAAAAAAACTATTTATAGTTTTGACCTTTTTCAAAAAGAGTGTTAAAAAATAAAATATTGCTAGGCGCCACTTTCTGGGGGGTTTTCAGAAAAACTTTTTTAAATGGATATGGATAGGCGTGTGGGTTGGGTTTTGGGCTTTCTAAGAGTTGATCCAAGGTCCAATTGCCCTAATTGGGTCGGATATGGATCCGATCCACCTCGAAATCCATGCCCAAACACTGAAATAGCCATAACTCTCTCATTTTAACTCCGATTTTTCTGAAATTCAAACCATAGCCCATTACTATCAAAACACATCTAAACATGGGTTTAAAACCTTAAACTTGATACAAAATGCATGAAAAACTTGTTTACATGATGTGCATTTCATGCATCATCAAATACCCCCATGCTTGAATGTTTGTTAGTCCCTTAACAAACCCTAATTATGATATGCAACGAAGACAAGAAATGCTAAGCATGAATGCATAATACTAACTCACTTTCGTAGGAATCACAGTTGCATTTAGCGTATGCAACAAACCCTTTAAACCCCTAGCTTACACTAGTGGACGAGTAAGGTCTCGTGAGGGTTTGCAGAGATGCTACCCACAAACATCAATGAAATGCGAGGATGATTTTTCAAAAATATGAGGCTCTTAAGAATGCAGTTGGAACACTTCATCTCGTGTCTGAGTTCCACTACTAGGATTCACGAAGACATCAACAACTAAACATAGCTCTATTCTTTTAAACTCATTTTTCAAACACATCTTTCCATTGCTTATTTCTTTCAGAAAACATACTGTGCATACTTATACTAAAGTGATTCAAAATTTTCTAACAATCAAATACTATCTTTTCTTTGAATTTTCTCATGAATAACTACTCTATTTGACTCAGTTCAGAAGATAAAATTTTATGGGGCTTAAAAATTTATAAACTGTTAGACTATGCCAAAAACAATCATATATGCTACACTTTGTTCTCAAATGCCTACTTTGATTACCAGTCATAAAAAAATATTTTTTTGACATTTTTGTGTGCATGCATCTAAACCACCCCCCCATGCTTGAATGACACTGTCCCTAGTGGCATAAAAAATGAATCAAAATGTAATGCAAATGCACACTAAGAGACACTAACAAAAATATGGGAGAAAGGATAGATACAACCTGATTTGTTCTGAGCTTCTGAAGTTGATTTTCATCTGATCCTTGAATTCTTTGAAAGCTCTTCTCTGTACCTGGTAATTGATACACTAAATGTTAAATTCATCCTGCATACATCAAAACACAAGTTAGCACATGTGAAATGAAATACTGAATAAAGAAAAACACTACAATGAAAAATAAATTAATGTACATATGATACATCCCTCTGGTCGAATCCTCATGCCTTCGTGAGATGCACTATCTCACACTCACCATCCTGCAAGGCATCTGAAATGAAGGGCTTCAGTCTTTGCCCATTTACCTTGAATGTACCTTGGGTCATAGGATCAAGTAATGTCACTGCTCCATGGGGAAATACTTCTTTCACGATGTAAGGACCTGTCCATCTCGATCTTAACTTCCCTGGGAATAAATGTAAACGAGAATTGTATAGCCACACTTTCTGATCTGGCTCAAACACTTTTCTGACAATATGCTTATCATGAAATGCTTTTGTGCGAGCTTTGTATAATTTGGCATTCTCATATGCATCATTCCTGAGTTCCTCTAATTCTGAGAGCTGCAGTGCTCTCTCTTTGCCAGCCTGGGTGAGGTCAAAATTCAATTTCTTGATAGCCCAATACGCTCTATGCTCTAGCTCGACAGGAAGATGGCATGCTTTTCCGAATACAAGGCGATACGGGGACATGCCAATGGGAGTCTTAAATACAGTTTTATATGCCCAACGTGCATCATCTAAGCGCTAGGACCAATCCTTGCGGTCCGGACGAACTGTCTTTTCTAAAATTCGCTTAATCTCCCTATTGGACACTTCAACCTGTCCACTAGTCTGCGGATGATATGGAGTGGTGAATCTATGATTGACAGAATATCTTCTCAACAAAGAAGCTATCTGTATATTCCTAAAATGCTTGCCACCATCGCTAATCATCGCACGTGGCACCCCAAAACGACTGAAAATGTTGTGCTTAATGAACTTAAGCACTACTCTGTGATCGTTGGTCTTGGTTGCCACAGCCTCGACCCACTTGGACACATAATCAACCGCCACCAGAATGTATAAATTTCCGAAGGAAGGCGGAAATGGTCCCATAAAATCAATGCCCCAAACATCAAAAATCTCGACTATCAAAATCAGAAGCAAGGGCATCATGTCCCTCTTGGACATGTTCCCAATCTGCTGACATCGCAGGCATCACCTACAGAACTCATGAGCATCCCTGTGGAGTGTGGGCCAATAAAATCCTGACTGCAAAACTTTTGCAGCGGTCTTCCTACTACTAAAATGCCCTCCACAAGCTAAAGAATGGGAAAAATTCAGAATGGACTGGTATTCCTCCTCCGGAACACATCTCCTAATGATCTGGTCTGCACAGTATTTGAACAACTCTGGTTCATCCCAATAATAGTGCCTCACCTGAGATAGGAATCTCTCACGCTCATTCTTGTTCCAATGCTCAGGTATCTGCCTCGAAACCAGATAGTTCACAATATCTGCAAACCAGGGTAACTGCGATGTACTGACTGACATGATCTGCTCGTCGGGGAAAGAATCACTGATCGGTCTCTGATCCTGCGTGGTCTCCACGATCAGTCTGGAAAGATGGTCTGCTACTACATTCTCGCTTCCCTTCTTATCTCGAATCTCGAGATCAAACTCCTATAGTAGTAGGACCCAACGAATCAATCTCGGTTTGGTGTCTTTCTTATTCAACAAGTATTTCAATGCAGAATGGTCAGAATAGACAACCACCTTCGAACCGAGTAAATAGGACCTGAATTTATCCAATGCAAATACTACCGCAAGTAGCTCCTTCTCTGTCGTAGTATAATTCATCTGAGCATCAGACAAAGTTCTACTCGCATAGTAGATCACATAGGGCTTCCTATCAATGCGTTGTCCTAAAATGGCCCCCATAGCATAATCAGATGCATCGCACATAATCTCAAATGGGAGAGTCCAATCTGGAGGTCTCAAAATAGGTGCAGTAATCAAGGCCTCCTTGAGAATCTCAAAGGCCTTCATACAATCCTCACCAAAAAACAAAGGGCTGGTCTTTCTCCAATAACGTGCAAAGCGGTCGAGAGATTTTGCTGAAATCTTTTATGAACCGCCTATAAAAACCCGCATGCCCTAAAAATGATCGAATCTGCCTCACAGAGGTGGGTGGAGTCAAACGGGAAATGGATTCCACCTTCGCTCTGTCAACCTCAATACCACGCTTGGACACAATATGTCCTAGCACAATCCCCTCCTGGACCATAAAATGGCTCTTTTCCCAACTCAGGACGAGATTGGTCTCCGCACACCTACTCAGTACTCGAGCAAGTTTTTGGAGGCAATCTTCAAAAGAAGCGCCATACACTGAAAAGTCATCCATAAAAACTTCCATCACATCATCAATCATGTCCGAGAAGATAGCAAGCATGCACCTCGTAAAAGTAGCTGGGGCATTACAGAGCCCAAACGGCATACGTCTAAATGCGAAGGTGCCATAAGGACATGTAAACGTGGTCTTCTCCTGGTCGTCAGGATGAACAGCTACCTGATTGTATCCTGAATATCCATCTAGAAAGCAGTAGTAGCTCTGTCCTGCGAATCTCTCTAAGATCTGATCAATGAATGGCAATGGGAAATGATCTTTCTTAGTTGCCACATTCAGCTTCCTATAATCGATGCAGACTCACCATCCTGTAGTGGTCCTCATCGTAATTCTCTCACCCTTCTCGTTCTCAACCACAGTGAGTCCTGACTTCTTCGGCACAACCTGAATCGGACTGACCCACTGGCTATCAGAAATAGGGTAAATGATTCCGGCATCCAACCACTTCACCACCTCTTTCTTCACCACTTCCTTCATGTTGGGATTTAGCCTTCTCTGCATATCCCTAAATGGCTTGACTTCCTCATCACAATGGATCCTATGCATGCAGAATGAAGGATCAATCCCCTTCAGATCAGCAACTCCCCAGCCAATCGCTGCCTTGTGCTCCCGAAGAATAGTCAGCAATCTTTGTTCCTGTTCCTCAGTGAGCAAGGACAAGATGATCACAGGCAGAGTCTCATCATCTCTGAGGTATGCATACTTGAGTGAATTCGGTAAGGGTTTCAGCTCAAGTTTCGGAGGTGACTCGATCAAAGACTTGGCGGGGGTCTCAGCAAGTGGTGGAAGAGGCTCCCTGACTGCTCCCCAAGGTAGTCTCTCTGACGACACTCTAGACACATCTACACTATCTACACTGCTATTCTTCTCTATATGGTACAAATCTAAAGAATCCTCAGTAAGGTACAACTCGGGCTGCTTCTCCACTAACTCTTGTGCAATGTCTACATGAAAGCAGTTCATGTCTCCTGCTGGTCCCATCGCGGCATTGAAAATATTCAGCTTTACCTTCCTATTGCCGAATGAGAGATCCATGGCTCCGGTTCTGCAATTGATACACGCATTGGCAGTTGCCAAGAATGGTCTACCTAAAATAATCGGAGTCTGGTGCTGGCTATCCACTCCTTCCATATCAAGAATAATGAAATCGACTGAAAAATAAAAGTCATCCACCTTAACTAGCACGTCCTCCAAGACACCTCTCGGTACCTTGACGGAACGATCTGCCAGCTGCAGTGTAATCGGAGTCGATCTCATCTCTCCTAGTCCGAAAGAATCAAAGAAATATCCGGGCAGAATGTTCACGCTTGCTCCAAGATCGAGAAATGTGCGTTCTATCTGGATGTTCCCTATAGTACACGCAATGATAGGGGCTCCAGAGTCCTTGAGCTTTGGTGGTGTCTGATGCTGAAGTACTGAACTCACCTGCTCAGTCAGATGGACCCTGTTAGGAACTCGCTCTCTAGATTTATGCTTCTGCGTACATAGTTCCTTCAGGAATTTGGCATATGCCGGCACCTGCTGAATAGCATCGAGCAAAGGTAGGTTGATCTGCACATGCTTGAAGATGTCAAGCATGTCCTGGATCTTCGCACCTTGCTTCCCTCTATAACCAGGAGACTCTAATGCTTTGGGATAGGGTGGTGGGGGAATATACTCTGCTAATTCCTCCTCTTTGTGAGAAGGCTCACTCCTATCCTTCTTCTTCTTCTCTGAGGATGAAGATGATGAAGATGGTGAAGGTGATGATGGGGATGGGGATGGGGATGATGATTGAGCCGACGTAGGTGAAACAATGGTCTCTGGCTCCTCTATCCTCTCTCTACTCTCTCGCTCTCTGCTCTCGACGTAATACTCACGTCCACTCCTCAAGGCCATAACTGATTTAGCCTACTGCTGTGTCTCAGTATGAAATAGGCCTCCAGTCATCTGGTCCTTACCCTTCGGGTTCATGACAGCCTGACTCGACAATGTACCCTCGGGTCTCCTACTAATAGCCTCAGCTAACTGTCCCATTTGCGACTCTAACTTCGCAATGGACTGCGTATGCGAGCTCAAAATCTGGCTACACTTCTCGAAGGCGTTCTGATTAGAGGTTTTCACCTCTTGGAATGCCTGGAGAAGTCTCTCCTCAAAAGATGTCTGCGGGGCAGACTCCTGCTGAATCGGGGGAGTGATAGAAGAAGAAGAAGACTGAGAATAGTTCGGTCTTTAAAATGACTGAGTAAAAGATGACTGCCGAACTGGCTGAGAGGAAGTAGGCATCTGCATGGAAGACTGTGAATTCTTCCATGAAAAATTGGGATGGTTACGCCAACCCGGATTATATGTCGATGAAAATGGGTTATTCGGCGGTCTGACGTAACCCTGAGCTGCCTGAACTTGTTCTTGAACAAATTCAGGGTACTGAGCTGCCGAAGGGCACTCAGTGATCTCGTGTGCCGGACTGGCATAAAGAGTACACACCTGCTGTGTAGTGGATGGTCCTGAGAGAAGCTGGTCCAGCTTCTGAGCAATCATGTCTACCTTGCACTGTAGTGCAGTAGATGGACCAACTTCAAGAACACCAGCTTTCTTCTGAATGCTGGGTGTGGCTCTATCAGATTGAGAGCTCGAAGCATGGTGGAGTGAATTCTCGGCCAATGTATCAAATAGCCTCCATGCTTCGTCCTCGCTCTTCAGCATGAATGTCCCTCCACATGAAGAGTCGATCATCTGACGATTCTTGTCAGACAATCCATCATAGAAGCTTTGCACCAGTTGCCATTTCGGCACCTGATGATGGGGACATTTCCTGAGGAGATCCTTCATTCTCTCCCAGGTCTCATGAAAGCGCTCACCATCTAGCTCTGAAAAGCTAGTGATGGCTCTACGATATTGGTTCGTACGACCAATGGGAAAATATTTCCGAAGAAACTCCTATTGCAATTGATCCCATGACTCTATTTCTACAGAATCTAAGGACTTTAGCCAATACTTGGCTTTGTCCTTCAATGAAAAGGGGAATAGAGTCAACCTTAAAGCATCATCATCGAAATTCTGTATCTTAACAGTAGAACAGATTTCGAGGAATTCATCTGAATGTCGGTAGGGATCCTCATGACTAAGGCCATAAAATGATGGAAGCATCTGAATAATGCTGGCCTTAATCTCATAATGTGGCTCTCCTACATCGGGTCTCCGAATGCAGGATGCCTGAACATAGTCTGTGGGAATGAAGTATTCCTGCAGAGGGCGTGAAAGAACAGGGGGTGGAGGTGGAGGATCCATGTCAGCCATTGTTGCCGAACTTCGATGAGAATGTAAAATTCTCTATGGGTTGTCAACAAATGGGTGTAATGGGGTTCCTAGACCTCGTCGACCCTGCATACACTGGTACTAAGACCAGATGTAAGCAAAACGACCTAAATCTAAAAAAAATTAACTAACACAGGTACTAAATAAAAATAACACAAAATAAACAACTACTAAACAAATATGCTAAACTAATTATGTTAGAATGATCTAACTAAGTAAATGAAATAACAAATTAAACTACTCTAAAGTACTGAAAAGATAAATACAGGAAATCACAAACTAAGTTTTTCTAAAACCCACCTGTCTAATCGCTCCTTGCAGAATGAATTTCAAGTGAATCCTAGAAAGAACAGAACGTGAATCCTATATTTACTAACTATGTTAATCCTATATTCACTTACTAATCCTACTAACTAAAAATAAAACAACTAATTAGCTAACTAAAACAAATTAATAAATCAAACTCTAAGAAATAAAGTAATTAATTCGCCGTTCCCCGGCAACGGCGCCAAAATTTGGTTGATATTTTGAAATGATCTTTTTAAAACAATTATTTTCAATAAAACTTTGGAAAATTGTCAACCAAAATATAAAAACCGACTTTCCACAAAGTGGTAAGTACGGGTCGAATCCTCAGGGAACAGGAATTAAACACAATATTTCTAGAAAATTTAATTTATTACTGACAAATGTCAATCTACAATTATAAAGTTAATACAATTACAAATAATCACTAAAAGAAAAGTAAACAAGCACTCAGTCTTCTGCTCCACACCAAGGGTATTTCCGTCTTTTCGCCAATTAGAGAATCTTCTCACTTAGACAATAACCCTGGAAACTAATATGCTTTTCAACCTAAAAATGCAGAAAAATACAAAGTTAGTATTCTATTCTAATAATGCAAACAATAACTAAAACTATGTCTAATTTTACGAAAATAATAAAACAAATGCTATTTATCAAGCAAAAATTAAATCAAATACTAAATTAATTCTAAAATTAACCAAATTAACTCTACTAATGCTGTATGATGATTATGCAACTCCTAAAATGCAGAAACTCATGAAAACAAGTCTAAATTGCCGAAACTAAAAAAATTACGAAACTGCCCCTAACTAGTGTAAAATAGCATTCTGACAGGTTATCGGAAAACCACTGTTTGGCAAAGCAAACGAGGTCCGATTTTCCCGAAATTTGTTCTGTTCTGCAACTGACAGATTAAACAAACTGACAGTTTTTACAGAATTGAAAAACATTATCTGGAACTCCAGATATAAGCGTTTCAAAACTGGGAAAAATCAGGATATCGAAAGTCCCGAAATTAAAAAACCAGAAAAAGCGGTTTTCACAAAACGCTTAAAAATCAGAACAAATCAACTTTGAATGAGCTGAAATTTGGTCTGCAGTCAAACAACACGTCTAGCAAGTGAATAGAATAATTTTTTTTGGAAAACACAGAATTTTTGTACAGAAAATAAGGCTGGTGCGACAGGGCAAAAATCTGGTTTTGATTTGAGTGCACTATTCACTATTTGAACTATTTTACTCTCTAAGAATGTAATCTACATGCAATGCAAACTTAATTAATCCAATATAACTGATTATATGCAGATGCTAACTATAATGAAGCTAAATGAACTCTACACGAAGTATGACATGCATGTTATGACTATGAACTAAATGAAATACTAATGCAATTACAATCAATACACTAAATAATGTAGTTAAATATATGACTAAATGATATATTCTCTATAAACTAACTATACTAACTAACTAATCAACAAACGGTAAACTAACAAACACCAATCAAATCAACAATTAGAAATTTTGGCTAAACAATTAAAGAGATAACTACATTAGCTAATCTAAAATCGCTATAAGTAAATAAAAAAATTAGGGGACTAAAATGGAACAATAGGACACGGGTTCGACTAGGACTAGGTTCGTTTGACTCCAATGGACTCGGTTTAGGCTTAGCTAAGGGGGGTTAACTTGGGTAGGCTCGAGTTAGGTTTGACTCAACTCGGACTAGTATGGGCTCGGCTAGGTTTGGTTTTGGGTTTGACTTAGTCAACTAGGGGCGGTTTGATTTAGGTGGCTCGGTTGACTTGACTTGGACTTGGTTAGGGTTAGGTCTAGGTCTTGGACTCGGTTTAGGTTTGACCTAACTAGTTGGGTTCGGGTTTGGGTTAACTTAGTCAACTAGGTTCGGTTGACTTAAGTAGACTCGGTTTGCCTTGGATAGGGTTGGTTTAACTTGGCTAAGGTTGACTCAACTTGGTTTAACCTAGGTTAGGTTTGACTTAGACTAGAGTTGACTCGACCTAGGCTCGGTTTAAGTTAGGTAGGTTGGGATAGGCTCGGATCAAGCTTGACTCGGGTTAGATCTTGGTCTTGGATTAGACCTATGGTGGACTTAGGTTGACTCGACCTAGACTAATGTGGACTCGGTTTAGGTTTAGCGAAGGTGGGTTCAGTTGACTTAGGATTGGGCTTTGGTCTTAGACTCGACCTAGGTGTGGTTTAGGCTTTGACTTAGGCTAGGCTAGGTTTTGACTAGACTCAAAGGGAGTGTAGACTAGGGGTTGACTCGACCTAGGCTCGGTTTGACTAGGTTAGGTCTAGACTAAAGTAGTAACCTCCTAATTAAGCTACAATTAATCCAAAGTTCACGATTTTAATGGAGAAGGTTGGAAAAGGAATGTAATAATTACCAAATTCTAGATTTTGAAATGCTTTGGATTCTCAAAAATTGCCCCATTTAAAGAGGGGGTTACAATCCTTAATTGCCTTTAAAGCTCCTTTTGGAAAAGTGAAAAGGCCAATCTAGAAATCCATGATTTTTGCTTTTCAAGATGGAATTAAAGTGCTTTTAATGCTCTATGGAAATCGTGGAGTCTAGATTGGAATGTTTGGTTAATGCCAAAAACACTTTCCAAAGTTAAGGAGTAACTCCTTCTTTAATACCCATTCAAAATTCAAATTTTCCTTAAATGATTCACACGACTTTTGAAGAGCTTCCTTCTTCCAAAATCGCCAACTTCAATAGGGACTACTTTCTAAACTAATAGCATTAACTCTATCTAGGAAATACAAGAACTTAAATAGCAAAACAATTTCCTAGGATTAAATACTAACCTAATCCCCAAAACTTAACTTAAATACTCCCCTAAAAACGGCTAAGACACTAAACCCTAATACATTGAACCTAGACAACCTAATTACACCTACCTAATTGTAATTAAAACTTACTAAAAAAAATCGACCAAGAGCTCAAGGGGAGCTCTAATGGCTGCCGCCCCACCTTGGGGAAGAAGAAGAACCATACGAAAATAAAAAAAATAAAATTTGTAAATTAACAAAAAACAATAAAACTGAATAACACTATTTTGATAAAACTAACTTAGAAAATAATACAAATGACTCCTAATTACACAAAAGCTAACAAGAACATCACTATGCTGGAATTAAAAACATAAAAATAAAGAAAACTTGATTTTTATAATTTTCAATAATACACTAAAACACAAAAACTAAAAATCATTAAAACAATTAAGTAAATCAATCCTAAAACAATGAAATGACTAACACCAATTGATGCTTCTGTTAACACACTAAACACACAGCAAGCAACATGACTTACCACTCTAAACACCCTTTTAACAAAAATGTAAAGATCGGCTAGAATATCTCTAGCCGATTTTTTTTCTTTTTCAAAAATAAAATCAAAACAAGACACAAGCACACCCCACGAATAAAATAAACTAAAATGAAATTTTCGAATGAGATTTTCAGCAAAACAACACAGTACACATGCTGAACAAAACAAAAATATCAAAACAAAAAATTATTTTTTTTTGTGAAAATCAAGAATCGGCTAGAATAAATCTAGCCGATTTTTGGATTTTGCTTTTCAATCAAAATCAAATGCAACCCACACCAAACCGACTAAGATGAATCAAAATGGATTATTTTCTAAATGGATTTTCAGTAGAACAGACCCAAGAACACCTATGAGAAATTTGAAGGATCGGCTAGATGAAGATCTAGCCGATTTTAATGAAAAGAATGAAAATTCTAAAAAAAATTGATTTCAATGAATCAAACAAACACATAAATCTAATCTAACGTGCTGGTCTATGCACAAAATCTAATCTAAGGTTGAAACAAAAAGAAAAATAAGAAACACACAGAAAATAAAATAAAAAGAAAACCAACACCCAATTCGGTTTTATCTAGAAGAGAAGGAAGAAGAAGACCTACCTTTTGGAAGATCCGACGACCGGGGGGATGAAGAAGAGCGGACCGTGGCTGGAGATGGACGTCCTATACAGTTCGAGAATGCTGTACTTCACCAAAAACGGCACCTTTTGCAGCTGCTACACGTTGGAGATCCACCGACGATGGAATGTGAGCCGATTCTCGATCGGAGGGTGTAGAAAGCCGGATGGAGGTAGGGCCGGCTCACCTTGGTGGTGTGTTGCGCACTCCCGCCCAAGGTTAATGGTCTCCACTTCTGCTACACCTGCAAAAATACATAAAAATGGTGAATACTACAGCAAGGAATCAAGAAAGAAATGAAAAGAACACAAAGGGGATCGAGATATGGTTGGAAACCAAGCATAGGCCGATCTTCAATGGCCAAAACGTTGGGGAAGATGGAGAGGAAGGAGCTGCTGCTGTAGAGTCACTGTAGGGGGCGTCCAAACACAACCAAAGACGCCTAGGGTTCTTGAAAAAAAAACTATTTATAGTTTTGACCTTTTTCAAAAAGAGTGTTAAAAAATAAAATATTGTTAGGCGCCACTTTCGGGGGGGTTTTCAGAAAAACTTTTTGAAATGGATATGGATAGGCGTGTGGGTTGGGTTTTGGGCTTTCTAAGAGTTGATCCAAGGTCCAATTGACCTAATTGGGTCGGATATGGATCCGATCCACCTCGAAATCCATGCCCAAACACTGAAATAGCCATAACTCTCTCATTTTAACTCCGATTTTTCTGAAATTCAAACCATAGCCCCTTACTATCAAAACACATCTAAACATGGGTTTAAAACATTAAACTTGATACAAAATGCATGAAAAACTTGTTTACATGATGTGCATTTCATGCATCATCACTCATCTCAAGCATCGACCACAGGGCAAGTGGTCACCCAATTGGAAAGGCCCTTATGTGGTTAAGGAAGCACTGTGGTTAAGGAAGCACTGCCTCGTAATTCATATTGTCTGATCAACGCAGATGGGGTGGAAATGCCAGATCCTGTCAATGCTCTGCATCTGAAGAAATTTTATACTTAAAATGTTCATTCTAGCCTTTGTACTATTCAAAAAGCCATTTCAATAAAACAATGATATTCTATCAATTCTCACATTCTTCTCCATAATACTGGGGCATTTTATTTTGATCTATAATTGTCTTCCTTCATCATATGCAGACAATATTAGACAAAAACTCTTTTTCTCAAATTCTACCAATTTTCAATTGATCCTATGGTCTTTATTAATTTCATTTATTTTGTTCATTTCTCAAATTTTCATCAAACTATTGACAATTTTTTGTCAAGTTTTAGTAATTTTTTGTCAATTTTATTTCTATCAATCTTTATTTCTAATACCCTTTCAGGTTAAGGGATAAACCTGATGCCTCCTTTCAATGAGGTATTCTTTTTATTTCTCCTGTTCAGGATAAGGGGATAAATCCTGAAAGCAGACCACATACAGTTAAACTATGATGGTCCATTAATTTTCGCCAAGAATCTCTGATTTCTAATTCCTTTTTGAAAAATCGAGCTCATCTCTAAAACCCGGTCCTCGCATTGGTTATTTCTCAAACTTTTCAATCATATATTGAGCTCATTTGAAAAATCCAGTCCTCGCACCGGTAACTTCCTAAATTCAACCTTCTGATCAAAGTTTTCCTTCTACAAATCAAGTTCTGACTTGAACTTCCTAAAATTTGATATATATCCAAAAGATCCAACACTCGTTGGTCATGTATTTCCAAAAGACCCAGCTCTCGCTGGTCATGTACTTTAAAAGGATCCAGCAGCTCGCTGGTCATGTATTCCAAAAGATCCAGCTTTTGCTGGTCATGTATTTCAAAGGATCCAGCAGCTCGCTGGTCATGTATTTCCAAAAGATCCAACACTCGTTGGTCATGTATTTCCAAAAGATCTAACACTCGTTGGTCATGTATTTCCAAAAGATCCAGCAGCTCACTGGTCATGTATTTCCAAAAGATCCAACACTCATTGGTCATGTATTTCCAAAAGACCCAGCTCTCGCTGGTCATGTATTTCAAAAGACCCAACAACTCGCTGGTCATGTATTTCAAAAAGATCCAGCTTTTGCTGGTCATGTATTTCAAAAGATCCAGCAGCTCGCTGATCATGTATTTCAAAGGATCCAGCTTTTGCTGGTCATGTATTTCAAGGGTTTCAGCTTTTGCTGGTCATGTATTTCAAAAGTCCCAGCTCATAATGATCGAGCTCCCAAATCAATTTGTTCCACAAAATCAAACCTTCAGGGTGCAATTTCTCAATTCTATTATTTCCAAACCTTCAGATTTTTAATCTCTCGATTCCATCAGTTTCCCAACCTCTGGGTTGCAATGTCTTCAAAATTTCATCATTTTCTCGACCCTCGGGTTATAATCTCTTAAATTTCAATCATTTTCAAAACCTTCAGATAAAACCTTTTTAATCAAAAATCTAGTTTTTCATAAACTGGTTGGGATTTCAAAATCCAGTGTTTTCACTGGTCGGGATTTCAAATCCAGTGCTTTCACTGGTCGGGATTTCAAAATCCAGTTTTTTATAACTGGTCGGGATTTCAAAATCCAGTGTTTTCACTGGTCGGGATTTCAAATCCAATGTTTTCACTGATCGGGATTTTCAAAATCCAGTTTTTCATAACTGGTCAGGATTTTCAAATCCAGTGTTTTCACTAGTCGGGATTTTCAAAATCCAATTTTTCATAATTGGTCAGAATTTTCAAATCCAGTGTTTTCACAGGTCGGGATTTCAAATCCAGTTTTTCATAACTGGTCGGGATTTTCAAATCCAGTGTTTTCACTGGTCGGGATTTCAAATCCAGTTTTTCATAACTGGTCGGGATTTTCAAATCCAGTGTTTTCACTGGTCAGGATTTCAAATCCAGTTTTTTATAACTGATCGGGATTTTCAAAATCCAGTGTTTTTCACTGGTCAGGATTTCAAATCCAGTTTCTTATAACTGGTCGGGATTTTCAAATCCAGTTTTTCATTCACTGGCTAGGATTTTCAAAATCCAGTTTCTCATAACTGGTCGGGATTTTAAATCCAGTGTTTTCACTGGTCGGGATTACCAAAACCCAGTTTCTCATAACTGGTCGGGATTTCCAAAATCTAATATCTCTCATCAATCGAGTTTTCCAAGGTATAATTTTTACACCATTCCTCTAAATTACAGCTAAAGGTCTCATCAAAATTTGCTACCGACAAACCCTAAAAGATATTTGATTTCTGCTATCATCTAAAGACCTTTTGAGTCAATACCGTCAATAGAATTCCTGAGATAAAAGAAGGATCGAAACATCTCTAAGATGAAACAGTTTGTGACGTACCCTTTCCCGAAAAAGAGAGAAAAGTCAGGACACATCCAAATGAAGGATGATGTAAAAACCCGAGAAAGTTCAATGACTCAAAAAGAGTGCAAAAAGATCATCGTGGGAAAACACCCAGATATCAAACTGCCAAAGTTGTCAGGAGTCATCTTTTCTCATGCGAAATTCCTTCATCAATATCTTTTCACTGCTTGGTTTTATGAAATTAAGAATGTTTCTTCTCTTTTCATATCAAGGAAATGAATAGCTTCCTTGAAGAAAAACATCAGCGCTAAAATTTTAAATTTGACTCTTAAAACCGAGGAGTTAACCTCGATGGAGAAAATACTCTAGGTAAAAGAAAGAATATCTTTTTGCACATACGTGCACAATTTTCAAGCATTTGAGTCAACTATAGTTTTATCTTATTGGCAAAATTTTCTGGCTATTCCAAGAATAAAATAAACATTCAATATCTATTTTGATGTAACCTAGCATTGTTTATATTTTCCAAAAGAGTTGCCTCATTCAGTTGAAGTATCTCTTCCTGTCCCATCATTGTTTTCTCATTCAAGAATTCCGTATGGTAATTCACACTCATGTTAAGGGTCAAACCTGAATTTTCTGCAATAGGTCATTGATTTTCAAAAGCTATTTCAGTCTCAACAATGAGACGCCCAAGATTATAAACACCCCAATTTTTTATTCTTATCCAGTGCTTATATTTCGTGTGTCACTGCATATCATTGCATGCATTCAGCATACCATTTCATTGCATTACATAGCATTGCATGTCATTACATCTCATTTTCGAGATCCAGAACTCCTGTTATCAAAATATTAAATCCATATTCGAGCTTTTTAAACTTTTCTTTCAAAATCAATTTTAAAACCTGGGGTTTTAATCAACATTATGTCATTCGCCAACCCCCAGGACCTCATATTTTGAAGTGTTTTTCTCAGAAAACAATCTGGATTTGTTTTAAACTCAATTTTCAACTGATTTCAATTCTCAGATGAGACCCATTTAGGTGGTGTCGCTTCTGGATTCCTTTACTTGTCAAAAATTTCTAAAATTTTAGAGTCCTAGTTGGATCAGGACTCGTTTTCTCAGAGTCCTAGTCGGATCAAAACTCTACTTTTCACTACCTTTTTACCTGTTTTCGGAGAAAACCTTTCAAAATCTTCTGTTTTGGCCAAAATTTCAGAGTGTTAGTTGGATCAGGACTCTTCTTCAAGAGTCCAGTCGGATCAGGACTCTTCTTCAGAGTTTTAATCAGATTAGAACTCTAATCTTTTACAGTTATTTTATCCATTTTCAATCAAATCTTTCAAAATCTTTCAAAATGAGTCAGAAACTCAGAGTTTTAGTCAAAACAGGACTCTATTCAGAGAGTTCTAGTTGGATCAGGACTCTGATCCTGATTTCAATTTTGAGAGAATCTTTCAGAAATCTTTCAATCTACCAAAACTATTATACTTTTATCAAAGAATTTCAAAATTCTGAGGTTTTAGCCCAGAGTTCTGATCAAATCAGGACTCTAACCCCAGAGTCCTGATCGAATCAGGACTCTATCCAAAATTGGTTTTCATACTTCATTTTCACTGGTTTTTAAAAGCTTTACCCAAATTTCATCATTTGCTTATCAAAAAGCCAAAATTCTTAGAGTTCTGATCAAACCAGAACTCTTTCTTAGAGTCCTAATCAGATCAGGACTCTGAACCAAAACTTCAATTTCATCTTATTTTTAACTGATTTTCAAAATTCTCTCATTTGCTTTCTCAGAAAATCCAAAAATCTGAGAGTCTTAGTTCAATTAGGACTCTGTCCTCAGAGTCTCGGTTGAATCAGAACTCTGTTTTATTCCAATATTTGTTATTGTTTTCACTGTTTTGACAAGTTCTTTCATTTGTTTTTCAGAAAATACCAAAAAATCTAGAGTTTCAATCCGATCAGGACTCTGTCCCAGAGTCCTAGTTCAGTCAGGAGTCTGTTTTCACTTCCATTTTTGTTTCTTTCTATTGGTTTTCAAAATTTAGGTCATTTTGTAGAGTCCAGTTAATCCAAGACTCTATTTCATAGTCCTGATTGAGTTAGGAGTCTAACCCTGACAGTATTTTCGGACTTATTTCATCATTTTTGATAAAGTCTTTTCACAAACACCTTCATTTGGCTTTTAAAACCCAAAATCTCAGAGTCCTAAAAATCCAGAATTCTAACCCGGAGTTCCAGTTCGCTTGAGACTCTATTTTCAAAGATCTTGAATTTCAATTATTGATTTTAACCTCTTTTCAAAGTTATTTTCAGTGTTTATTTCAAATTTCTCAAAACTTGATGTGGGCCCACTCAGTTGGCGCCACATCCAGAGGAGTTCTAGCCCAGTTGGAACTCTATGCCATTTCAAAAAATTTAATTTCAAGTTTGCTTTTGAAAATCTTTTGAAAATCTTTTGAAAACTCTCTCAATTTCAAGTTTTAAAATCATTTTTTGAAAAACTCAAGTAGGGCCCACTCGAGGTGGCGCCACATTTGAGAAAGTTAGGGTTAGTTTAGGCTTAGTCAGTGTCTTGGTTAGTTTTAGAAGTTCAGAAGAGTCAAAATCTATTTTGAAAACTCATTTTTAAAGTTTGGTTTTTTTAATTGTTGTTTTTAAAAGTTTTAGTTAAAACTTTAAAAACCCAATGTGAGATAAAGCCAAGTGGCACAACATTTGAGGGCTTTTTAGGATTAGCTAGGGGTTAATTAGGAATTAATTAGGATAATTTAGACTAGGGGTAGTTAGGTAACTCCACCCCAAAATCGCCCTCCCCCCCCCTTTAGAGTCCAAAATTTCCAATTTTTAAACCTAATTTTTTTTTTATAAATAGTCTCCATAGGAGGGACGATTTTCTAAGCTCTCTCATTGAGGATTCTTGGAGCTTCTCTCTCCTCTCCAGACCTTCCTCCATTGCTGCAACCTCAAGGTAAGAAACTTTCTAAATTTTTTGGTTTTATTTAATGCTTTTATTAGTTTAAACATGAATTTAGCCATTGGTGCCTTTTATTTCATGGATTTAACCATGGATTCAAGTCCAAGAACCTCAAGAGAGGTTCAAGAAGATGATCTAACTTTGTTTTGATGTTTTTACAGGGATTCTAATCCGTTAGAATCAATTGTATCATGGGTTTTCATGTTCTTAACCATTAAAACATGTGATTTACCCGTTAAATGGGTCAAATCCATGCCTTTTAAGGTAAAATCAAATTCCAGCCAATGATTCCCCGTGTTTATTTATTTTTTTTACTTTTTTATGTTTATTACATGTGTTTTAGCATAGAAATTAATTTCGTTTTACTGTTTAGTAATTTTTATTATTATTTTCATTAGTTAAAGCATGATTTATTAGGTTTTATCAAATGTCTGTGTGTTTCAAGCTTGAATCAGCAAAGAACATGTTATTTCATATTGAAGTACTCACTGTAAATTTTTCATTTTTTAATATGTGATACGTGGATATGTCAGTGAACTACTGTAAAAAAATCAGAGGTTTTGGGATTCGGTAACTCTGTAAGAAAAATCGGACATCAAATCGGGATTTTCAAGCTTTAAAATCGTTGTTAAAATCAAAAGGGTAACTTGCTGTTATGATATTTTTCTCATCTGATATCCGATTTAAGATCCGTAAAGTGCTGTGGATTCGTGTTGAGATGATTTATTTAATGTGATTTTTTGGTAATTTTTGAATTCTGGTTATTATTTTTCCTCTGACAGAGAGTCAGATTTTAAATTTAAAACTCGTTAGGGTTTACCAAAACCCTAATCTGACTTGTGTTGATCATAGATCTCAGACCGTAGATCCGATTCAGGATCTGTAAAAAAGGAGGTTTATTATTTTTATGTCTTATGTTCACTTCTAAAATTGCAGAAATTTTTGATTGAGTTTACTATTTATTTCTGTATTTTCAACCCGAAGTATCTGTGTTAACCCCTGTTAGATTTGTTATATTTTGGTTCAGATTGCCGGAAGGGTTTCTCCCTAAACGAAGATGATTTTTATTATCTGTAAATAGGAAAACCTCTGTTTGTATGTCTAGTTAGTCTTTGTGAAATTTCAAAAATTTTCATGGAGGATTGACCCCTGATTTGGGTCTAACTCTGAAACTGGTTTGTGACCTAGGTTAAAAATAGCTTATTTTAGGTTGTTAATGACATTTTCGGATTAAAATAATCTCAAAAAATTATTTTTATGATTTCAATCTGATTTTAGGGTAATAACAAGTGCAGGTACCAATTTTTATGAATTTTGGAATCCGTTTGATGCCTGAATTAGTCAAATTGCAAAACAGGGCACCCGTAGGATCCCGAAACACTGCCAAAATCACAATTTTTGTGATATTTCTTGATTTTTGTGCATATGTGTGTGTTTTTAGGGTTTGTTCATGTTTATAATCATGTTAGGGTGTTTCATGTTTGATTTTGTGTTTATTTCAATCATAAATTCTAAGTTTTTACCAAAATCTATTTCAGAAAACCCTAATTTCAAGGCCATAGTCTTGCTATCAGGGGCATTTTGGTCATTTGACCTTAATTTCGAAATTCTAAACCCTAATTTTCATATTTTTGATCATGTCATATAATATTTGAGTTAATTTATCCTTATTTGTATTTCAAAAGTTGTATTTTACAAAATATCTTTATGAAAACCCTGATTTCAAGGCCATAGTCTTGCTATTAGGGGTATTTTGGTCATTTTGACCCCAATTTCGAATTTTCAAATATCATCTTTATTATTTATTTAGTTTTATTTCATATTTCATTAAGTTTATATCAGGAAATCATGGAAAAAGGCTTATATCTAGCAAAATCCAGTAATTTCTAGATATTGCTGGATAAATCTAGAAAAGCCAACATTTTTTCACTAACAAGTTTTCTAGTTTTGCAGGAACATTGAAGACTTTACTTTCTTTTAAATTCTTGTATTTAAATTCAATTAGTGATGTAAATTAAATGTTAATTTTGGAATAAGAATTTCAATTTCTGCTTAGAATAGGACTACATTGCATATAGTTTTAAATTTTGATATATAACTGCTATGAATGCATTATTCATGCACATATTACAAATTCACCATGGTCTACACGAATGGCACGTGCACTAGCTCTTATGGAGTTGACAAACTTGGTGGAATTTGTATTTATGGCTATAGTCAGAATACGAATGATACCTAGATTTGTAATATTCGTATTAGCCACATTCAACCTACACTCTTAGGCTAACTTCAAAATGCACTGCATTTCTCAAAAATACAAAAAGGATTTTCTCAATTCCTCAAAATCAAGTCTTTCAAATCCATATTCATTCATTTCATTCCTTTGCAAATTCCAATTTCAATTCAGAGAAATCGATTTTCTCAAAATTTTCTAAGTCTTATTCAGAAATTGATTTTCTCAAAACATTGATTTTTCAATGATATTTCAAGCATTTCCCAAGTTCAAAATCCTGATTTTCAAGTTATATTTCAAAGTTTGAATTCAAACAAATCAAGTTTTTCCAAAGTTATTTCACATTTCTCAAAATCGATTTTCACAAAACCTCTAGATCCTTCAGAAATCGATTTTCACTTTCTCAGATACAATATCTCAACCATGATTCACGATTTTCCAAGTGTTATATTTTCCAAGAATCTCCAAATATTTTCAAATCTCAAAGCAAACATCATGTTTTCAAATATGCATTTTCAGAAATTCATAGCACATGCCTGACTCTTTGTGCATTTAGGAAATAGAACATGATTTAGACAATTTAAGCAAAGCTAAGCACACAATTGATCCTTGGTTCAATTATTCCTGGTAAAGGCGCCAGGAACGGTTGAACCTCGTACCGACAGGTGAGTCCCATTCTTCGGAATTATCCCATATTTTAAAACAGAGGTGAGTTATTTTCAAAAACTTTTTCAAAGGTCAGTTTGACTTGCAAAAGTAAAAAATTTGCGATGATAACAGGTTTGACGACCGTGATGGGACCTGTCTTCTCCTGATCAATTGTGTGCTTAACTTAGTTCAAATTGTCAAAATCGTGTTCCATGGAATGTCAGCTTTTATTTCATGATATCATGTGAACCTAGGAGCCTAGACTCAAACCCAGCTGACATGAATTGCATATAGACTAAGTATGGTTTGGTAGGACCATATTGAGGAGGAAATTTTTATGCTCACATAGACTTAGGTCTAATACAACCCTCCTCAATCTAGGTTTGATTGAAAACAATGTTTGCTTCTTCAAATTTTTCAAAAAACTCTACTTCTTTAGGTTTTAGAGCCTTCTGATTTGCTTTCATGTGCTCATATTTTCAAAAACCACCCCACCTACTTTTACCCGGTCTTCACGTTGCTAGGCTTTCTTTCAGAACCATAGTTCGGGACAAAGCCTCACAACTGGGCCACCTATTTGGGTGAAACCCCCCCTGCCACGTACCAAGGGCCATAGTCCAACGTATATCGGCAGGTGCTCAAGGATGTTGGGAAACTTGAACCTAGAACCAGAGAAATTGATTTTATGCCACGTACATCGAGCCTCGGCTCGAGTATATAGGCATAACATGATTGGACACAAATGATCTGAACCTTAGAGTTAGGATTAAGATCCTACAGCTATTTCAAAACTTGTGCATCTAGAGTCATCTTTTAGGGAATGTTGTATGTGCATACTTATTTGTGCAGGATATGATTGAATAGGTTGTAGTCATTTCCTTTTATTTTCCATATTTCCACAAATTTTCTAAAATACTAGACGATTTTCAAAAATCCCCAATTTTTCCATCTGTTTCCATAATTCCTGTTTTATTTCAAACCCTGGACGATTTTCCAAATTCTCCTCTATTTCCTTCAAAACTCCAGGTGATTTCCATGCTTTCTTTCTTCTGGATCTCGAATTTTCTGCTTTATTTTTATCCTGCCTGCAATTTTTCAAAATTCTTGTATTTTCCTGAGTCTTATTCCAAATTTTCCATGTTTTTCAGTCTATTCTGATGGCATCCAGTCAACTCGATTTAGTCTTTCCTGAGGGTCACATCTCCTACGAGGTGCGACAAGGTCTTCCAGAACATCGAACTCTCAGCACCAGATCCTTCATTCCCCGGTGGTACTATTCATGGTTCAAGAACTTCTCTCGTATGTTTCTGGACCATTTGGAAGAGTGTGGATTGGAACTGGCATCCACAGTGGGAAAGCAGACAGTTAACAACAATTTGATCCACGCACTGGCAGAGCGATGAAATCCGAGCACTAGTACCTTCTGGTTCCCATGGGGGGAAATGACTTTATTGATGGACGAATTCTCAGAGATTATAGGATTACCTCAACCAGCTGATCAGCCTGGAGATCCACTGGAAAAACAATTTTTGATCAATGTCAAGGGTCTGGATCCCCGAGATGCTTTAGCTCGCATGACAGGACGCAAGTCTTGGCCATTGATCGAGGAGGATGGAAACGAATATGTGAGCCTGCTCAAAATCTACAGACAGTATGGGACATTTGTGGAAGTCAGTTCCTTATCTCAAACGGCTTGAGAAAGAATCCAGCATGCGATGGTCTTATGCACTGTGGGATTAGCTCTCTTTTCAGATGGACAGAATTACATGAATATCAGGATAGTTCAACTTCTGCGAAGGTGGGGAAGTCGACAGACCAGCCTCTCCATAGCCATGGCCGCACTCACCTTTCTGTAACGAGGGTTAACCCGTTTCACGCTCGAAGAATCAATTCTAGTCGAAGGGTGCACCTACGCATTACAATCTTGGTTCCTCCGGCATGTGCTAGCTTGAGCCAGTTGATTCAGATACAATGGTGAAAAGCTCCTTCTAGTTGCACGATACCGGTTCTTGATCGACAACCTTCAAGAGGAAGAAGTCGTGTGGGATTATTTTGATCGTCAGAAATCACCTCCCAAATATACTTATGCATATGAAAAGCGATTCAGACTACTTGGCCCATTCTTCTGCGCATACTACCATCCAGAGCGTTGTGTCAGGCAGTTCTCTCAGAGACAAAAGCGCATAGAGATTTGCCTATTATCAGGGATCTTGCCAGAGTTCGATCTCACCTCAGATGAGTGGTCCAGAGCATATCATTCTGCCAGACATGGCTGAGATTCTTTTGTTACTCTCACTATTTTTCCTGGTCCTCGAGTGTCCTCTGATTATCAGGAGTGGTGGAAAATTGTTCGACCCCCTCCCCTTTGTCAAGTTTATTATTAATAAAATCATATTTTTCCTTTCTTCAATAAAATTCCTTTAAATTTCATTCTATCTTGGTTTGACGACCTCGCCTAGGTAACAAGGCATATTTTTCAGTTGTTTATTTTTTGCAAAGGAATGACAACGCAATTGTCGTAATCCCAGTGACGACTCAATCCCTAGTAATGGGATACTCTTTCAATTGTCTGCCAAAATTCTCAGTAAATATTTTCCTCCAATCAAAATTTCTTTCATAAAGCCTAACCATCAATTCTGCTCTGCAGAGAGCGTTAGCAACTTCAAGAGAGCCTTTGTGACATTCAATGGTTCAGACAAGGTCAGGAAAGAAAACCACACCTGTCGAAGGCATGACACACTCAACAGCTTCAGAAGAAGAGATGGGTTCCCCACATTCCGGCAGAAACCAAGGGCAGCAGGTTGAGGATGACATTGATCCTCAAACGTATGCTATGTTTAAAAAGATGATGACCAAAATGCTGGCAGAGCAAGCTGAAGCTAGTACAGAGCAGACCCAAATTAAGCAAAAGGCAAAAGGCCGGGCAATGAAAGAATCCTCGAAGGCAGTCAAAAATTCCATTCAGTATACCGATGTGACCGATGAAGAAGAGTCAACGAAAGATTCAGATGAAGAGTTTGAAACTCATCAGGCATTTCAGAAATCAACTCAAGGGCAGAGGTCGGCCCACAAATTCAAAGAGCAATCCGTTAATGATTCTGACCAGCCCCAATTCAAAGAGATGGTCAGAATAGTTAGAGATCTGTAGGCCCGCAACAAGGGCAAGAGGGTCTTCACCAATGAAGACTTTTGTGACGGTTTGGAGGGAGATGACAATCTGGATAATCTCCCTAAGAAATTCATTAAATTCAATGGTTCTGGTGATCCCAAGGCACACCTTGCTATGTTCTTTGCTGAATGTTCCAAATTCAAGCAAGACAACCAGGCACTTTTCCTTTGTTTCCCTCGCAGTCTGGAGGGAACAACAACCAAATGGTACTCAGAGCATGTTAACCCAATCGAGCTGAAAGAATTTAATAAAGTGGTAAACATGTTCATTGAACGATTCCTCTTTAATGCTGAGGCGCTTCCCACTCTCAGTCATCTCTGCGGCCTCAAGCAGAGAGAAAATGAAAAGGCCAGAGATTTCATTCATTGTTGGAGGTCAGCTTGCAATAAGATGAGAGACCCCATATCAGAGGGGCATGCTTTGTTCCTAATTTTGAGTAATTTCTCACAGCCTCTAAAAGGCCTCATCTCTACTGCACCATCCAGAACATTTATTAAGTTAACAGAGCAGGCCGAATGGCTCGAGTTAAGTATGGAAAATGGTTTTTATGAAGGGTTCACTTTTGCTAAGAACAACAATCAGAATGAGTCAAAGAAGAAGACCCATTTCACTCACTCTACCAGAAATGATAAATGGAATCATCACAAGTAGCAGAACGGAGATTTTTGTTATGGGGTCGGAAGTTCAAACAAGAATGATCAGAAAGGGAAGTCGATCTTGCAATTCAACAAGCCACTTTAGTTAGAGCAGGGATCGAAACCCCGGGAGAAAGTAAAACATGAAGGATGGAGCTATGATAGGAAGTTCACTCCACTGGACCAATCACTCAAGACCGTGCTCGAGTATATGTTGACCAAAGAGATGGTCAAATTGCCTAGACTGGTCGATCCCCTTGTGCCCATGGGAAAATTCAAGGATCAATTTTGTAAATTTCACAGAACAGTGGGGCATAATATTGAGAACTGCTTCGTTCTCAAAAATATTGTTCAGGATCTCATTGACAAGAATCTTCTGGTAGAGGGTGCCGAAGATGAAAATATGGATATTTTGAAGAAACCATTCTCCCATCATTCTACAACAGTCATCTATGAACAACCTTTTCAACCACAAAGAGCATATCAGGCCATGCTCTAAAAAGGATATGCAAGCTCAGCATCAGGTCCTTGTACTGCAGCAGGCTCAGTCCAAAGCTCAGAAGATGGATCTTATCTCAGCCTTTGGAAAAATAAAAATATCTGTCAAGCCCATTGGGGTATCTCCCGAGGTAGCTAAAAGAATGTCATGGTTCCCCAAACATTTTATTAAGCCCGCCCCAGAGGAAAATGAGACATCGACTCCAAAACCAATTACAGCATTATCCAATGTCTCAATTTTGGATCTAGCTCAAGCTTCCACCAAACACCAACACATATTGGATGATCTATTGCGGAAAATCAAAGTAAAACCGAGCACAACTCCTAAGGACATGGCCCAGATAGTCAATCAGGCCATGACGAATGCTCCAATTACTTTCTCAGACTAGGATCTCCCAAAGCCTCATGTATTTCACAACAATGCTCTGTATGTTGTGATTCGAACCAGAGGGATGACAATTTCTCATGTGCTAATAGATGGAGGCAGCAGCCTCAATATATGCCCGGAAATGACAGCCAAAGCTTTAGGCATCAAAGAAGAAGAATACATCCCGAACTCGATCACCATCTACGGGTTCGATAATCATGGCCAAATAGCGAAAGGAAAAATCTTCCTAGAGATTTTTATTAATTACTTGGTCCATTCAATTCTCTTTCATGTGGTCAATGTGCCACCTACCTATAATCTGCTTCTCGGGAGACCATGGATTCATAATACGAATGATGTGCCGTCTACTCTTCATCAGTGTGTCAAGTGGTCAAAAGGCAGAATGATCACAACAGTCTTGGGCGAAGATCCAGAGCAGAGGCTAGCACAGCCTATAGTTCCTAGACCCACTTTTACTACCAATATCCCTAGCATTAGGGGCATTGATGAAGTTAGTATCGAAGAAAATTCAGGAATAATGCAGATGACAGAGCAACCAGAGCATACAATGGCTATGACTTGATGGAGAGGCCCACAGTTCTTCAAAATTGGAGGACAAATTGACTATAGTACATTCAAAGATCATCCTTTGTTCTCTCAGTTTATGAAGGCCAAAAGAGGATTTGATCTATTAATGAAGCATGGTTATCAGCCTTTTCAAGGCCTAGGCAAGAATGAAGATGGTTGTCTCGAGCCTGTAGTTCCTCAGCACTACCCTAAAGGAGCCGGATTGGGTTTCACTGACAGAAGATCTCAGAAGGGCACTATTTTCGTCAAAGGGACACATTAAAAGAATCTGCTTGTCCTTTCATTTCTATTCTTTTGTTGGGATGATATCCCATTTCATTTTCATCATCGTCATTTGATCAATTCAATCTTTCAATAAAGTTGCAAATTTTCTTTATCTGTCTGGATGCCTTTTGTCTCTATACTTCTTATTATCAAATCTTTGCAAAATTACCATTATTTTTCTCTTTTATCTTTCCAATTATTTTCTCAATAAAAACAATTTGTTTTATGATAGGTGATTTCCCTGAATCAGTTTATTCTCCAATTTTCAGAATGTCTTCCCGATCTATCAAGAAGCTCGTTCTTAATCCAAATGCCTTTTCAAAGTCACCAGTGATTCGTCAAATTAAAATAAGAGCAGAAAGCAGTCAGAATACAAAGCAGTCAAAAGAACATGTAAAGTTCGATTCAGCTCTTCAAGAACTACCAGAATTCACAGCAATTCAGAAACAAGATGAGCCATCATCTTTAGTTTAAGATCCGACTGAGGATATCAATATCGGATCAGAAGATGATCCTAAAATTCTCAAGATTGGTAGCAACTTGAGTCCGGAAGAGAAAGAAAGACTCATCAATTTCCTCAAGCAACATAAAGAAGTGTTTGCATGGACGTATGAAGATATGCCAGGTCTGGATACCAAATTGGTTGAGCATCGCCTCATTCTAAAACTAGATGTCAAGCCAGTTAAGCAAAAGCTGAGAAAGATGGATCCCCGAGTGGAACAACAAGTTAAGGAAGGTCTGGAAGACCTACTCAAAGCAGGGTTCATTCGAACCATTGACTATCCAGATTGGCTAGCAAATATTGTCGTTGTTCCCAAGAAGAATGACAAAGTTCAAATTTGCATCGACTTCAGAGATCTCAATAAATCGACTCCTAAGGATGATTATCCGCTTCCTAATATTGATCTTTTGATTGACAACACAACGGGCCACGCCATGTTCTCTTTTATGGATGGATATTCTGGATATAATCAGATTAAGTTGGCCGCTCACGATCAGTCCAAGACATCTTTCACTACTCCTTGGGGCACTTTTTGTTATACAGTCATGCCATTTGGGCTTAAAAATGCTGGAGCCACCTATCAGCGTGCTATGGCTGTTATTTTCCATGATCAGATGCACAAAATCATGGATGCATATGTCGATGATATTCTAGTAAAATCCAAAGAAGAGGAAGATCACATCGAAGCTCTCAATCAAGTTTTCAAGCGGCTCATTCATTACAAGCTAAGACTCAATCCACAAAAATGTGTTTTTGGAGTCGAATCTGGCAAGTTGTTAGGCTTTCTAGTTAGCAAAAAAGGGATAAAAGTGGATCCCGCTAAGGCAAAGGCTATCATTGGCATGCCTCCCCCGACCAATCTCAAAGAATTGCGTGGTCTTTAAGGACGCATGCAATCAATTCGGCGATTCATATCCAATTTGGCCATGAGATGTGAGTCGTTCAATCATTTGCTTCGAAAAGGAGTGAAGTTCGAATGGGGACCAGAGTGTCAGCATTCGTTCGAACGCATAAAGAAATATTTGCTCAACCCTCCTATTTTAAAGTCGCCAAAATTAGGAAAACCCCTACTGCTATACATTTCAGTCAATCAAGTTGCTTGCGGCAGATTCTTGGCGCAATACGAAGAAGGCAGTCTGATAGAGCATGTCATTTACTATGTAAGCAAAACCTTCATTGATTATGAGAAGAAATACTCTCAAATAGAGAAGACGTGTCTAGCTCTGGTTTGGATGTGTCAGAAATTGAGTCACTATTTGCTGGCATCTGAAGTCAAGATTCTATCCAAATTAAATCCTCTCAAGTACATCCTAGAGCAACCATTCCTCAGTGGACGGATTGCCAAATGGAAAGTCTTATTGATGCAATACGACTTGGAATATATCTCTCAGCAATCTATCAAAGGCCAAGCAATTGCAAGTCAATTGGCAGATTTTCCCCTAGCAGATGACGTTAAAGCTGAAGATGATTTTCCCGATGAGCGGATCTGCAATATTCAACAATCCCCATTTTGGAATTTATTATTCGACGGTTCCAAGAATATGGAAGGCATAGGAATTGAGATTCTGCTTATCACACCAGAGAAAGAGATGATCCCATTTTCTCTCAAACTGGATTTTCAGTGCACTCACAATATGGCCGAGTATGAAGCTTTGATACAAGGTCTGAAAATTCTACAGGATTTTAATGTCAAAAGAGTGCATTCTTATGGCGATTCTTTGCTCGTCGTAAATCAAGTCCTAGCCGAATGGCAAGTGAAGGATAAAAAATTACTCCCTTATCAGAAGATCGTCTTAGCTCTTTCCGACAAATTTGAAGAATTTCAACTTTTCCATATCAAGAGAGACTTCAATCAAGTTGCAGACTGTTTAGCTAATCTGGGATCCATCATGTCTTTCAAGAGCGGAGAATCTTGTCGCTCTTTTGAAATTGGTAGACTTGATCAACCTGCTTTCGTCCCAGTAGAGCAGATAAACCAGGCTGAGCAAAAGAAGAAGCCCTGGTATCATGACATCAAGAATTTCATTAAAACTGGCGAATTTCCTCTAGAATTCTCAAAGAAAGAGTAGCGAGCAATTCAACGCATGTCTGCTCGATATTTTATTCTTGTCGATGTCCTTTATCGCAGTGGATTTAGTTCTGAATATTCCAGATGTTTGGACGAAGAAGAAGCCAAAGAAGTTGTGCAAGAAGCACATGAAGGCATTTGCGGTGGTCATGTTGGCTACCAAACTCTTGTCAAACAAATCATCCGAGCAGGATATTACTGGAGGACCATGCAACAAGATTGCTATCGTTTTGTGAAGAAGTGCGTTCAATGCCAGATGCATGCACCTTTTATTCATGCGCCGGAGACATACTTGCAATCTATCGTCTAACAATGGCCATTTTCCATGTGGGCTTTTGATGTCGTAGGCCCTATTACTCCTTCTGCCTCAAATGGTCACAAATATTTTCTTGCCGCAACAGAATATTTTACTAAATGGGTAGAAGCAATCACTCTACGCACAGTAGAAGGTCGACATGTGGTCTCATTCATCCACAAGAATATCCTATGTCGTTTCGGCATGCTGCATGATATTGTGTCAGACAATGGCAGTCACTTCAAGAACAAGAGGATGAGGACGTTCTTCTCAAAGTTCATAATTCATCATCATTTCTTTGCTCCTTATTATCCTCAAGGAAATGGTCAAGCAGAGGCCACCAATAAGATCTTGATCCGAATCCTGGAACGAACTCTGGAGACAGGCCGTGACTGGCATGAAAAGATTCATGATGCGTTGTGGGCGTATAGAACCACCATTCGAACTCCAACTAATGCTACTCCGTCAGAACTTGTCTACGGAACTAAAGTAGTATTGCCTCTACATGTTCAGAAACCTGCTCTGAAATTTGCATCACTTCTAGAATTACCTCTTGATCAATATCAGCAACAGCGGCTAGTACAACTTGATTTGCTAGATGAGAAAAGGCTCAGAGCAGCAAAGCACGCTCAATCGTATCGTCAAAGGATAGCCAGACAATATGCAAAATCCATCATTGAAAGGAAATTCCGAGTCAATGATCTAGTGCTCAGATCAGCATCTTATCTCAAGCACCGCCCAGGCTGCAAATGGTCACCAAATTGGGAAGGTCCCTATGTTGTCAAAGAGACACTACCTCGTAACTCATATCGGCTCATCAATGCCGACGGAGTGGAATTACCAGATCCCATCAATGCCCGACATTTGAAAAAATTCTATACTTAAATCATATCTTATCCTTTGTAATTCCTCCAAAATTTTCTTCGAATAATGATCAAATTCTCTTTTCCCAGTTATACTGGGGCATTTTAAAATGTTGTTTTTATCTATAAATACCCTGTATACAGGCAAGATAAACAAATCTCCTATTTTGCACGCATGTGCACTCAGTTATATCATTTTCATATCCGGATACATCTGCATTCATCAGCGTCGGTATTCATTGGCAGACTTCTGTATCAAATTCAATACCCATTCAGGATAAGGGATAATCCTGAGACCCCGAAAATCATTCTCGTTATAATTTTCAAATACTGTAAAAGCCTAGGTCTCTTTCTGAATTTCAAAGATTCAATCTAAAAATAAAGTATATTTTCAAAACCCAGTGCTCGAACTGGTATATTTTAAAAATTCAGTGCTCGAACTGATATATTTTCAAAATCCAATATCCATGATGACATATTCTCAAAACCCGGTATTCATACCGACATTCTTTCCAAATTGAGCACTCGTGATTAATGTCTCACTAGTTGGTCGTGTCAGTCAACCTCTTGGGGTCAGTCTTCGCACTGATCATTCATCAAAATTTAAAATTCCAATTTTCAAATTGTCAATTTCGACCTCTGGGTCAATAAACAATTTCGACCTTTGGGTCAATCAATTTTCAAATTCCAAATTTCCAATTTCCAATTTCCAAATGTCAATTTCCAAATTCCAAATTTCCAATTTCCAAATGTCAATTTCCAAATGTCAATTTCCAATTTCCAAATTCCAAATTTCCAATTTCCAAATGTCAATTTCCAAATTTCAAATTCCAAATTCCAAATTCCAAATTTCAAATTTCCAATTTTCAATTTCCAATTTCCAATTTCCAATTTCCAATTTCCGAATATTAATGTCCAAATTCCAAACTTCCAATTTCCAATTTCAAATATCAAAATTCAAATTTCAAAAATTCAAAATTTCAACTTCCAAATTTCGACCTTTTGGTCACTCAATACAAATTCCAATAATTTTCTCTTGCGAGAGACCCTTTGTACAGGGAGAGTTCGAGGGAGCTCATTCTTTTCGCATGCTATCCTTTGTTCACTTAGCCTCTTTTTAGGGAGAGTTTGAAGGGACTCGTGTCTTTGTGAACCGTTTGCAAAACAAAATTCCAATTTCATACAAGAAACCCTTAGTTCAGATAGAGCTTCGACGGAAGTTCGCCTTCCTTGTGACCACAGTTTTGTACTAGGCCATTTCATCATGAAGGACCCTCTTTTCAGGGAGAGTGTGATGGACTCGCTCCTTCATGACCAATTCACCGACCTCACCATTACCGGCCCCCTTTCCATAAGAGAAGCCTAATGTTAGGAAGTTTTGACGAAAGCTTAATTTCTCTTCGAAAGTTCGTTTTGCAAACACCTCCTCTTCAAGGAAGAGAGGAGTAATTCCTATTTCCAAATTTCTGAATCTTCTCCTTTGGGGAAAGGAGAAGAAAATTTCTGTCATCGACGCGTTGAGTCGTGCTTCAGACGCTCGCTTTCACAAAGGATTTCAAGAAAATTGTGCCAATTTGTTATTAAATATTTGTTGACTTCAAAATCTTTATTGCACAAAAACATTACCTCAGAATACCTTCAGTATTACTTCCAAAAGGACAAAGCTTTCACGAAAAAGGATTCAAAATTTAAGATCTTTCAATTGGCCAACCAAAAAGACGCAGAATAAATCCTCGATATGGCCAACAAAGAAAATTCAATGTTGTTGCAAAGCCATAAGGATCAATATTGATCGCAGTCAATGGCACATTTTTAAAGATCATTCTTGGAAAATAAGTTAGTCGAAATATCCTAGGTGATATAGAAAAATACACTCAATCTCCATATCTTCTCAATCACCTAAGCTGCAATTAAATATCCGCAAAAGGGATCTCTCAATTGTCGTCAAGGTGAAGGCGAATTAAGAGGGTAGACCCCCGGGGCCAAAGAAGATTTGGATCATCTCCAAGATGACAGAGTTTGTGACGGATCCTTCTAGGGAAAGTCCAAAGCATTGTCGAGATGAAGGCATATGCGATGAACCTCCCGACAATCCATAAAAGGTATTTAATTTCTGCTATCATCAAGAGATTTCCAACCAAAGAGCCAATAACCATCAATATAATCCCTGAGAGAAAAGAAGGATCATAACATCTCTGAGATGAAGGAGTTTGTGACATACCCTTCCCAAAAAAAAAAAAAGAGAGAAAAGCCAGAACATCTCCAAAATGAAGGATGATGCAATTCCAGAAAAATCCAAGAGAGCGCCAATTCTGTTAAAAAAAAGAGTACAAAAAGACCATCATGAAAAAAAAAAAGAATCCCAGGATATCAAACTGCTAAATCTACCAAGAATCTTCTTTAAATTTTGTGAAATTCTTTTATCAATATTCTTTCACCAATTGCTTTCATAATATCAAGAATACTCTCTTTTCTGCTCATATCAAGGAAATTGATAGCTTCCTTGAAAGAAAGCCAATCTCAAGCAATTTGAATTCGAATCTTGACTCTACAGAGTTAAGCCCAGTCGGAGGTAATACTTCAGGTAGAAAAGAGGGAATATTTTCAAAACAATATGCATCATTTTCAATTATTTTGAATCAATAATAATTTTCAACACTTTGACAATACTTTATAGCTATCCTGACGTGAAGCAAGGGCTTGAGGTTCATCTTTGGCGTATCCTGACATCAGTTGTTATCCCTTTTAGGACTTGATAACGAGAGTTTTCAAGATTCTTTCCCTTCTTTGGTATAATCTGAGCGCCTGGGCTCTCAGATTCGCACACTTCCCTGTGTCCCCACTGTCCCACCATAGACAGTCCAATTTCGGCTTGAGGTTAAGTCACAAATCACTTTCTCGCAAATGGTCATCAAATTCAAAAGTTATTCAGTCTCAGCAATAAGGCACCCAAAATCAAACCCCTTTTCAAGCTTTAGGGACCCCAATTTCATCCTTTTGCAAAACCCCTATTAGATTTACTGTGCATAATTTGAAGGTTCCATCACGGTTTCTTCTTTTGAGGATTCCGCCCAGTCAGGGATAAGGGTACAAACCTGAGCCTCCTTTGATGAGGTATTTCATTTTCCCCAATCAGGTCAAGGGTTAAAACCTGAGCGTCATTTCATACGAGGTATTTCCGTCCCATCCAGGATAAAAACAAAACCTGAACTTTAATCTCGCAGAATGAATATTTCTTCTTAATTTTCCATTCCATACCTATCATGATCACTGTCAGAATTAATTCTTCCACACCCAGCCAAATTTTTCTAACTGGGGCATTTTTATAGTCCAAATTTGGTGTGTTTTTCTTTGCCACTAAGCTCAGCCCTATACCGGCTTAGTAGCAAAGAGGGGCATCTGTAAACACCCCAAATTTTCATTCTTATCCAGTGCTTATTTTTCATGTGTCACTGCATATCATTGCATGCATTCGGCATACCATTTCATTGCATTGCATAGCATTGCATGTCATTACATCTCATTTTTGAGATCCAGAACTCCTGTTTTCAAAATATTAAATCCAGATTCGAGCTTTTTAAACTTTTCTTTCAAAATCAATCTTAAAACCTGGGGTTTTAATCAACATTATGTCATTCGCCAACCCACAGGACCTCATATTTTGAAGTGTTTTTTTAGAAAACAATCTGGATTCGTTTTTAACTCAATTTTCAACTGATTTCAATTCTCAGATGAGACCCATAAAGGTGGTGTTGCTTCTGGATTCCTTTACTTGTCAAAAATCTCTAAAATTTTAGAGTCCTAGTTGGATCAGGACACTTTTCCCAGAGTCTTAGTCGGATCAAAACTCTACTTTTCACTACTTTTTTACCTGTTTTCAGAGAAAACCTTTCAAAATCTTCTGTTTTGGCCAAAATTTCAGAGTCTTAGTTGGATTAGGACTCTTCTTCAAGAGTCCAGTCAGATCAGGACTCTTCTTCAGAGTTTTAATCGGATTAGAACTCTAATCTTTTACAGCTATTTTATCCATTTTCAATCAAATCTTTCAAAATCTTTCAAAATGAGTCAGAAACTCAGAGTTTTAGTCAAAACATGACTCTGTTCAGAGAGTTCTAGTTGGATCAGGACTCTGATTCTGATTTCAATTTTGAGAGAATCTTTCAGAAATCTTTCAATCTACCAAAACTATTATACTTTTATCAAAGAATTTCAAAATTCTGAGGTTTTAACCCAGAGTTCTGATCAAATCAGGACTCTACCCCGAGAGTCCTGATAGAATCAGGACTCTATCCAAAATTGGTTTTCATACTTCATTTTCACTGGTTTTCAAAAACTTTACCCAAATTTCATCATTTGCTTATCAGAAAGCCAAAATGCTTAGAGTTCTGATCAAATCAGGACTCTTTCTTAGAGTCCTAATCAGATCAGGACTCTGAACCAAAACTTCAATTTCATCTTATTTTTAACTGATTTTCAAAATTCTCTCATTTGCTTTCTCAGAAAATCCAAAAATCTGAGAGTCTTAGTTTAATTAGGACTCTGTCCTCAGAGTATCGATTGAATCAGAACTCTGTTTTATTCTAATATTTGTTATTGTTTTCACTGTTTTGACAAGTTCTTTCATTTGTTTTTCAGAAAATACCAAAAAATCTAGAGTTTCAATCCGATCAGGACTCTGTCCCAGAGTCCTAGTCCAGTCAGGAGTCTGTTTTGAAGTCTGTTTTTACTTTCATTTTCGTTTCTTTCTATTGGTTTTCAAAATTTAGGTCATTTTGTAGAGTCCAGTTAATCCAAGACTCTATTTCAAAGTCCTGATTGAGTTAGGAGTCTAACTCTGACAGTATTTTCAGACTTATTTCATCATTTTTGATAAAGTCTTTTCAAAAACTCCTTCATTTGGCTTTTAAAACCCAAAATCTTAGAGTCCTAAAAATCTAGAACTCTAACCCGGAGTTTCAGTTCACTTGAGACTCTATTTTCAAAGATCTTGAATTTCAATTATTGATTTTAACCTCTTTTCAAAGTTATTTTCAGTGTTTATTTCAAATTTCTCAAAACCTGATGTGAGCCCACTCAGTTGGCGCCACATCCAGAGGAGTTCTAGCCCAGTTGGAACTCTATGCCATTTCAAAAATTTTAATTTCAAGTTTGCTTTTGAAAATCTTTTGAAAGCTCTCCCAATTTCAAGTTTCAAAATCATTTTTTGAAAAACTCAAGTAAGGCCCACTCGGAGTGGAGCCACATTTGAGAAAGTCAGGGTTAGTTTAGGCTTAGTCAGTGTCTTAGTTAGTTTTAGAAGTTTAGAAGAGTCAAAATCTATTTTGAAAACTCATTTTTAAAGTTTGGTTTTTTTAATTGTTGTTTTTAAAAGTTTTACTTAAAACTTTAAAAACCCAATGTGAGAAAATGCCAAGTGGCACCACATTTGGGGGCTTTTTAGGATTAGCTAGGGGTTAATTAGGATAATTTAGACTAGGGGTAGTTAGGTAAGTCCACCCCAAAATCGCCCCCCCCCCCCCCTTTTAGAGTCCAAAATTTCCAAAATTCCCAATTTTTAAACCTAAAAAAAATTCTATAAATAGTCTCCATAGGGAGGACGATTTTCTAAGCTCTCTCATTGAGGATTCTTGGAGCTTCTCTCTCCTCTCCAGCCCTTCCTCCATTGCTACAACCTCAAGGTAAGAAACTTTCTAAATTTTTTGGTTTTATTTAATGCTTTTATTAGTTTAAACATGAATTTAGCCATTGGTGCCTTCTATTTCATGGATTTAACCATGGATTCAAGTCCAAGAACCTCAAGAGAGGTTCAAGAAGATGATCTAACTCTGTTTTGATGTTTTTCAGGGATTCTAATCCGTTAGAATCAATTGTAGCATGGGTTTTCATGTTCTTAACCATTAAAACATGCGATTTACCCGTTAAATGGGTCAAATCCATGCCTTTTAAGGTAAAATCAAATTCCAGCCAATGATTCCCCGTGTTTATTTATTTTTTTTACTTTTTTATGTTTATTACATGTGTTTTAGCATAGAAATTAATTTCGTTTTACTGTTTAGTAATTTTTATTATTATTTTCATTAGTTAAAGCATGATTTATTAGGTTTTATCAAATTTCTGTGTGTTTTAAGCTTGAATCAGAAAAGAACATGTTATTTCGTATTGAAGTACTCTCTGTAAATTTCTGATTTTTTAATATGTGATACATGAATATGTCAGTGAACTACTGTAAAAAAATCAGAGGTTTTGGGATTCGGAAACTTTGTCAGAAAAATCAGACATCAAATCAGGATTTTCAAGCTTTAAAATCGTTGTTAAAATCAAAAGGGTAACTTGCTGTTATGATATTTTTCTCATCTGATATCCGATTTGAGATACATAAAATGCTGTGGATTTTTGTTGAGATGATCTATTTACTGTGAAATTTTGGTAATTTTTGGCCTCTGTTTAGTATTTTTCCTCTGACAGAGAGTCAGATTTTAAATTTAAAACTTGTTAGGGTTTACCAAAACTCTAATCTAACTTGTGTTGATCATAGATCTCAGACCGTAGATTCAATTCAGGATCTGTAAAAAAAAAGGTTCATTATTTTTATGTCTTCTGTTCACTTATAAAATTGCAGAAATTTTTTATTGAGTTTACTATTTATTTCTGTATTTTCAACTCGAAGTATCTGTTTTAACCCCTGTTAGATTTGTTATATTTTGGTTCAGATTGCCGGAAGGGTTTCTCCCTAACCGAAGATGATTTTTATGATTTGTAAATAGGAAAACCTCTGTTTGTATGTCTAGTTAGTCTTTGTGAAATTTCAGAAATTTTCATGGAGGATTGACCCCTGATTTGGGTCTAACTCTGAAACTGGTTTGTGACCCAGGTTAAAAATAGCTTATTTTAGGTTGTTAATGACATTTTCGGATTAAAATAATGTCAAAAATTTATTTTTATGATTTCAATCTGATTTTAGGGTCATAAAAAGTGCAGGTACCATTTTTTATGAATTTTGGAATCCGTTTGATGCCTGAATTAGTCAAATTGCAAAATAGGGCACCCGTAGGATCCCAAAACACTGCCAAAATCACAATTTTTGTGATATTTCTTGATTTTCGTGCATACGTGTGTGTTTTTAGGGTTTGTTCATGTTTATAATCATGTTAGGGTGTTTCATGTTTGATTTTATGTTTATTTCAATCATAAATCCTAAGTTTTTACCAAAATCTATTTCAGAAAACCCTAATTTCAAGGCCATAGTCTTGCTATCAGGGGCATTTTGGTCATTTGACCTTAATTTCGAAATTCTAAACCCTAATTTTCATATTTTTGATCATGTCATATCATATTTGAGTTAATTTATCCTTATTTGTATTTCAAAAGTTGCATTTTACAAAATATCTTTCTGAAAACCCTGATTTCAAGGCCATAGTCTTGCTATCAGGTGTATTTTGGTCATTTTGACCCCAATTTCGAATTTTCAAATATAATATTTATTATTTATTTAGTTTTATTTCATATTTCATTAAGTTTATATCAGGAAACCATGGAAAAAGTCTTATATCTGGCAAAATCCAGTAATTTCTAGATATTACTGGATAAATCTAGAAAAGCCAACATTTCTTCACTAACAAGTTTTCTAGTTTTGCAGGAACATTGAAGACTTTACTTTCTTTTAAATTCTTGTATTTAAATTCAATTAGTGATGTAAATTAAATGTTAATTTTGGAATAAGAATTTCAATTTCTGCTTAGAATAGGACTGCATTGCATATAGTTTTAAATTTTGATATATAACTGCTATGAATGCATTATTCATGCACATATTACAAATTCACCATGGTCTACACGAATGGAACATGCACTAGCTCCTTTGGAGTTGACAAACTTGGTGGAATTTGTATTTATGGCTATAGTCAGAATACGAATGATACCTAGATTTGTAATATTCGTATTAGCCACATTCAACCTACACTCTTAGGCTAACTTCAAAATGCACTGCATTTCTCAAAAATACAAAAAGGATTTTCTCAATTCCTCAAAATCAAGTCTTTCAAATCCATATTCATTCATTTCATTCCTTTGCAAATTCCAATTTCAATTCAGAGAAATCGATTTTCTCAAAATTTTCTAAGTCTTATTCAGAAATTGATTTTCTCAAAACATTGATTTTTCAATGATATTTCAAGCATTTCCCAAGTTCAAAATCCTGATTTTCAAGTTATATTTCAAAGTTTGAATTCAAACAAATCAAGTTTTTCCAAAGTTATTTCACATTTCTCAAAATCGATTTTCACAAAACCTCTAGATCCTTCAGAAATCGATTTTCACTTTCTCAGATACAATATCTCAACCATGATTCACGATTTTCCAAGTGTTATATTTTCCAAGAATCTCCAAATATTTTCAAATCTCAAAGCAAACATCATGTTTTCAAATATGCATTTTCAGAAATTCATAGCACATGCCTGATTCTTTGTGCATTTAAGAAATAGAACATGATTTAGACAATTTAAGCAAAGCTAAGCACACAATTGATCCTTGGTTCAATTACCCCTGGTAAAGGTGCCAGGAACGGTTGAACCTCGTACCGACAGGCGAGTCCCATTCTTCGGAATTATCCCGTATTTTAAAACGGAGGTGAGTTATTTTCAAAAACTTTTTCAAAGGTCAGTTTGACTTGCAAAAGTAAAAATTTTGCGATGATAACAAAGATCATCCCTTTTTTTAAAAGCTTTAGGGAACCCCATCTTCCTCCTTTCGCAAACCCCTTTCAGATTTGTTCGTCCAAACTCCGAAGGTCCCATCATGGTTTTTTTGTTCGAGGATTCCATTTGGTCGTCCCTTTCAGGTTAAGGGTTAAGCCTGAACCTCGTGCCACGAGGTATCTTCCTTTTTCAGGTTTGGGTAAAACCTGAATCTCGTTCCAATGAGATTCCTCATTTTGACGAGGTGTTTTCTTCCAGTCCCATCATGGTGCTTCCCATCGAGGAGTCCATGCTTTGTATATCCATCAAGAATAGGATCCTTCTTAAGCTTCATCTCCTGAGGCGTTTTTCAAAATGTCCCATCAAGGTCCACTTATATTTCTTTCCTCATTCAATTCATCTTGATATATCTTCGTCCCATCCGGGTTAAGGGCTAAATCTGACTCGTTCCAAAAGTTAATCTTGTCTCACCCGTGAGACTTGATCAAAATTCTTACCTTTCATCATTTCGGGATCTTCGCCCAAAGTCCCATCACGATTTCCTCATTTTCTACTCAATCATATCATTTTCGAGGATTTTGTCTCTCCAAAACCATTCAGGATAAGGTTTTAAGCCTGAAAAGCCATGTTTTCAAAATAATTCTTCCACACCCAGTTAAAATCTGCTGACTGGGGCATTTTCAAAATTTGGAATGTTTTCTTTGCCACTAAGCTCGGCTTTCAACCGGCTTAGTAGCAAAGAGGGGCATCTGTGAACACCCCAAATTTTTCAAAGTTTTGTAAAAATGTCCTTTTTGCCCCTGGCCCCATCTTCTGAGAAAATCAAAGCAATTTCAAAACCAAATTTCAATTATTCTTCAGATCTTCTGGGTTAAATTCCATGTTGATATATCCAACTCAATTTCGGATCCGGATCCAGTGTCAAAACCCAAAATCTGAGCCTCGTTATCCACATTTTCAAATTAAATTTTCAAAATACCAAAAATAAATTCTGAAAGGCTCAAACAGTCCATCTGGTATCTTGTTGGATCCACAGCTCTGTATTTCTCGAGTCGAGGTTTTAAACCTCGAATATTTCCTCAAATTCCGGATATAAACTCACTTTCTGAGGAATTTTTCAAAAGAATAGCCTTGAATTCTCAGAAAACCCCTCTTTTGTAAATATTTCTCAAAAATACAAAAAAAATAGTTTTAAATCTTTTGTTTTCTCGTAAATTTTAGGGTTTTATTCCAAAAATACAAAAAAAAAACTGAAAAAAAAACCAAAAAAAAAAATCAGAAAAACTATGCAAAGAACGAATAGTTTTAAGCTTTTTAAAAGTTCGCTTTTCTAAAAAACTCTTTTTAGAACCACTTTACAAAAAAATCATTTTAAAAGGACCTCCTTTTTTAAAAAAAGAAAAAATTCATAACAGCCTTTTTCTTTCTTCATTCTCGAACCCTCTTCCTCTTTGCTCCCTCTCCCTCACGCAGGACTCCTTCCAGAACCGTCCACCATCGAGCTCCTGTTCGCAGGATTGCTCTCCATCCTCAACGATCCCTCTCCTCTCCACCTTCCATCCTCAACAAACTGCCTCCTGAACCTTCCTTGTCCTCTTTAAAGAGAACACTTGGATGCCCCTTTTCGACAATCCACTCTTCATTCTTACAATCCATTTTTCTTTCTCTCGCATCCATCATCCAGTCTTCATCATCGATTTTTTTTTTCTGAGGCATCCATTTTTCCCTTTGGCAGCCAGTATTTCATCTCTTCGATCATCGATTGGACGAAGGAGATCAAAACTTCAGTGGTCACTACAGTTCCTGCAAGCAAGAGGACCTCGACCAGTTCCATTAAAGGGCCATCGCCTCTCCTCCCTCGATTGGAATCCCTGGAGAAATCGGCAACAAACTTTCCTCCGAGTTCGCTTGAAGAAAAGATCCCCTTCCCTCTTCTCGATCAATTTTTTTTATCCTTCCCCTTTGCAAGAGCAGAGAAAGATTCCCTCAGAGCACCTCCTCTACAGTCGTCTGAAGGAAGGTTTTACTCGTCAATTTTAGATGCTCTATGCAAAGTTTACCCAGGTATTCGGGTTTTTGAGCCATGCCAAATACCCATTAATGATCCTGCTCATGAAACCGTTGTTCTTTTTTTTTTAAGGATGCGTTTCTTCTTCTCTTGGGTTTTCTACAATTCATCAATACACCAATCTCATCTGCTATATCATCACGCCCTTCTAGTACCTAACTAACCCCAGTACCAAGCATAGCGTCCCACCAACATCCCGCACTTAAAATTTTTTTAGGACTCCATCGTATATATCCTTCCAGCTCATCAGCAAATCTGCTGTCAATATCTCACTTCAGGAAATCACCTACTAGATGCATCAGGCGCCCTTTTGTTATCCTGGAATCAAAATACAATTGCAGATTCCCTACTATTTGGAAAGTTAGAGTCTGTGGCATGTAAATTATCTCAACACAGATCTATGCTTCATCCTAACCTCTGGTGCGAGATTGTTTTGTTTAAATTTCGTTACAGTCTGAGTTTAAGCCTAATCTTAAAATGGATAGACATGACATTTGATGAAATCTATGTGGGTGCTATGTTTTGCCTGAGGAAATTAGTGGTGTCGATTAATAACTGAACTTTACTGAAACAATGGTTTATGTTTGCATCCAGAATATCAGCTAGTCGTTGTGATAAAGCTTTTCAGTCTTGGGGATTGGTAAGTAACCCTCTTATTAAAAGCCAATAGATGGCTGTGTGATTTTAAAATGTAACAGGCTGAGCAGTCCTAACATTACAACTACTTTGAATTATTGGCTGCATTTCTGATGCGATGAATATATATATGTTGTTGCTTCTAGTATCTTGACGTTCCACCATTATCTTTTGTTTCTTATGCTTGCATATAATGTTTGATTGTCTATTTTATCATTCTCAATATATATATATATATATATATATATGCATATATGTATATATATCTTGTTGAACCTCAATGATGAATGTTAAATCAACCTGATAATCTCTATTTATGGTTTGAATATAAATCGGGAATATCAATTTCCTGTGTGATCAACTCACAGTAAGAGTCATTTGTGCGATTTAAGGAGAGTAAGCTGCTATCATGGGTGGTTAGCAGAGCAATTATTTTGTTGCTAAGCACTATGAATACCTCAGAAGGGGCACGCTATCCATTCATCTCGCTAGCACCCATTACATCCATCATTAGCTGAGAAGAGTCTAATGTATAGCAGAATAAAAGATTTTTCGCAAGAAAGGCAGAATCTCTGAGTAAATGGTGTCTCATGTGAAGCCTAGAGAGCAAGTCATTGGGGCAATAATTGGAATACACGGTTTCATTTGTGCAATACCTGGAGCAGAAGATGTTGGAAAGGGAGCTACAAAAATTAAGTAACATACAATAATATCGGCACCTTGTTCATAGCATTTTTTTTTACCTGATATAGGCGTCCCCTGTATGTTAATGATCATCCATGTAGTAAACACTCCATCTATTCATTGTGTGTTGTTGCTTGTACAAAAACCTATTGACATATCCATACTTATTTGTTGACACCCATTTCAACATTTGCCTTCACTATTGCAGCACTTAGCTGCAACTTGGGTGTCACTTGTTGTGCACACCATAACATCCATATGATAGTCACCTTTATTTCCCACCACACCTGTGCATATCTACTACACCACAGGCACTTCACAATACTGGTTATCCATTGTTCAGCACCATCTGCCATTCCAATTCCACCACCTGAGGCCAGTCAATGGAGCACTAATATCTGTTATGTGTTTGCAGCAAAAAAAAAATCATCAGGTGTAAGATGAGTAAGCCGTGAATAAATGTTATGTTGTCCTCTTGCTTTTCGCTATTTTGATAACCTCATAATTTTCAAGATTCCCTGTGTTAATAGTTTGTTGTTTTTTTGTGCTTCAGACTTAATAAGATCATAATAATGTTTTTCTTTTCGATACTACCTGTTATGCATTAGCAGCCCCTTCACATCATCCCATCATCTTTACCAGCTCCCCACTCAACACCACTCGCCATTTTACAGTTCCCTGCATCTTCCCTATAACACCCACCACATGTCTACACTTCCTGTAAAATGCACCATTCCGCTCAGCACAGTCCTATTTGCAGTATACTTCACTACAAAATCCTCCACTACTTTGCACCACAATGCAACACAGCCACCTGTCACTGTGTTGAGTCTTGTTATAGCCAGTACACCTCCAACACTTTCATTTTCCCCAGCCCATCAGTTGTAGTTCCCTATCCACTGTTTAATACCCATAACTTCAGCCATATTAGGTACTGTCATCACCCTTACTAGCATCCCATCCCATTCCAACAACATAGAAACATGCTACTCATTCACTGCTATCACTACCTACAGCAGTATCCCCTCCAAATTCTATACTTACATCCACAATACTAACACCATCCACCAACCGTAGCCTCCTGTAGCATCATATCACCTAAACTGACTCTCCTTTCACAGTAGCATTATGTCTATAGCTTTACACTCACTTCATCTTACAACATATATATATATATATATATATATATACTTGTCACTGGTCATCTACTATCACTCTTTAGCAAATACCCTATACCCATTACCTTCCTCCCCTGTAGCATTCTCATCACCTCTATAGCCACCACACTCATCTACCTTCACACCACTGTGGCAACACTTGCAGTAGTGCTCCCTGTTCCTGCTTGCCATCAGCGTACCCCCCCCCCTGCTGTGGTAATTTTTATTCCAGCACGTTAACACATTCCCCACAAAAATCCCTGCTATAGCCGTCTTTCCATCATCATTTGCCTTGGCTGCAAAATCCACTACCCATTGTGGCATCTCTGTCACAACCTCTACATAGCAAGTCTACCCATACCAGCCTTATGCCTCTATTAGTGTTAGTTGCCTGTCACAATCTATATGGCACCAATTGAGGTGTTGACCCATTAGCTTCACTTTGTGTTTCCTTGAGATTTGGCATTATTTCTTGCAAGATTTACCGAGGATCACAGGACTGTGTCTAGGGATACAGATTCCCTTAGTTGCCAAACAACCATATCACTCAGTCATGTAAAGATATCCTTATTAGCAGTCGTATATGTCCATCCTATGCACATATATCATGATCATATATTCCTTAGAATATACTTTTTTTTTCCATAAACCCAACACATATATACTTTGGATTCATTTTACATTTGCTTGGCATACATGCCTATATCAGAGGTAGATGCCACATTTAGCTATAAATATGCAATTTCGCCATGATATATTCCATATCTTTAGCCTATTTGTGAACACCCCAAATTTTTCAAAATCTTTTAAATATTCCCTTTTTGCCCCTAAATTCATTTTTTTAGCAGATGAGTCTCTTTTAAATCTAAATTCCATTTTATCTCTCAAATTTTGCTGAAATTAAATTCATTTTATATATTTGACTCAATTTCGGACCCGGATCCATTGTCAAAATCAAATCTGAGCTTTGCATTCATTTTTTTTTCAAATTCGCAAAATTATCAAAAATAACTTTTTGAACAGCTCAGACAGTTCGTCCGGTATCCGTTTGGATCCATCGTGTTATATTTCTCGATTCAAGGTTTAAAACTCGAATATTTTCTCAAAAACTTGGGTCCAAACCCATTTTCTGAAGAATTTTTCTCAAAATAGCCTTGAACTCTCAGAAAAATTCTCTCTTGTAAAATACTTTGCAAAAATACAAAAAAATTAGTGTCTAATCTTTGTTTTCTCGTTAAGTCTTAAATTTTTATTCCAAAAATACAAAAAAATGAAAAATAACACAAAAACCAAAAAAAAATTGGAAAAGTCACGAGAAAAACAAATGAGTTTTTACTAAAAACCTCATTTTTGAAAAACACTTTTGTGAAAATCTCTTTTTGAGGGAGCCCCCTCTTTGTAAAAATCCTAAAAACAAAGGGGCCTCTTTCGTAAATTTGTCTTTTAGGGTTTTCCTTCGTAAGGAAAAAGAGGAGAACAACGGCCACCCTCTCTCTCCTTCATCTCTCGTTCTCCCCGTCGGAAGGACCCATGTGCTTCCAGAATGATCCCATTCTCAGCCTCCATTCTCTCTCCATCCAACCCTTCATCTTCAACAACCTCAACTTCTCTCCTCCATCCATCGGCAACGGAAGCCTCTTCTGGACTCCTCTTGATCCTCTTTAAAAATGGGCAAAGGGCGTCTCCTCGAGTCATCCGCTTTTCACCTCCCCATTGGCATCTTCTTCCTTTTACCATCGTCTTCTACCCCTTCATCTTCTTCTCCTTCACGCATCCGTGATCACCCCACCATGTTCTCTTCTTTCTTCCTGATTTCCCCTTTCTTTTCCTTCAGCTTTCCCTGGTTCTACTCATTCGATCGAAGGAGGTCAGTCAACACCCTGTAGCAGCTATCAGGTAAGTAGTCATCCTCTTCCCCCTTTTCTTGATCTTCTCTTTGTTTTCACGTTGTTTTAAGTTTCCTTCTATACCTTCTACGCTTTATTCCCGACTTACTTTTTTTTTTTCTCCATGTTCGCACCATCGATGATGTTGAGTTGCCTGTGCAATCTCAACTCATCTCTGTGCAACAATAAAAGGCATGAACTCTTCCAACATTTTATTTCTACAATTGTAAATTTCCCTCTGCTTTAAATTCCCCATCTTCTTTTATCTTGCATTTCTCCGTTGCATTTACCTTTCATGATATGTATTGTCACATCGTATTTTTATGATCTCTGAGAACTTATTTGCCTCATTTACAAGCCAAAGTCGTCGATCTCTTTTGCGATGGATACCTTTCGGGTTTATATTTTTGCGAAATGGTGTTTCAAGCAGATTGTCCACCTAGGCGATCCTCGTTCCCCTGAAGGATGTCCCTACGATGTTATCCTAAGTGCATGTTTATACTCATTTGTAACAGAGATGCATGATTTTGTCATGTGGTATGCCTGGAGCAATTATTTTTTTTATGTCTTACATCTTTAATCTTCTTGTTTCAGCACATTTTTTTTTTTACCTGCGTCACTTAGCCGATACCTTCGTTGTAATTTGGTTCATATCAAGGTATCATCATCTGATTCATGTTCTCTCACGTTTGTAGCCTATTGATTGAACCAACATCGGTTCTTCTTTTTTTTTTATATCCTATGCGTATGCTTCTATGATGTCTTCGACTTTCCCCACAACATCTCTTTTGTAACAAGCATTGGGAATCCTGATATCTCTGTCACGATCTTGGAGGAATTTTTCCTAAAGATTGCTGAAGGTGATCTTGACAAAGTTAAGCCTGTTAAACCTTGCTGAAATTCATAATCAGAGATGGATGAGTACTTTCATATGCTTCTCATTCTTGTTCTACACTAGAGGATTGGCATGAGAAGTCATCATTAGGGGGCTATCAGGTGCCTCTTGGAAAAATTTTCTGCACTGAGACTTCCTGCGATATCTAACCATCATCATTTTGTTTAGTTTCTTGATCGGTATTCAAATCGCCATGCTGTAGTTGTGGAAGATTGTGACCCTGCTGAAGATAGTCCAGAAAATTTCTTCTAAATGATTTTGTTTGATGAAACTGAGTCACTGGTACACCTGGTCGTTGGGTGGTCCATCAGAAGGTTCATCCGGTTGTTTGACCAAAGGTAAGTTCTCATTGTTCAACAAAATGAATATTGCATTAAGATACTTCATGCTAGACCCCTGTGTATCCCATTCCCTTAGACCTACTACTTCTTTTTATTGTATTTCGTTATATCCTGTAATTGTATCTGTGCAGTTTTCTTTACATTTTTTTTTTGAAGTTATCATCCCATAGTATTGATATGCTATTATCGTGTTATGTTTTTGCATCTTATAATTTTTCTTCCTTTTGTAAATACTATCTGACGTTGCCACATCCTTGTTGCATTGATGCAATGGGTGTTTCATTCATGGTATCGTTCCCATTAGATGCGTTTCATCCTCATGCCTTGCGTGCTGGCTCTGTTCTGTTTTCTCTTTAGATTTCCTGCAAAACCTATATACCACACCACTTGATATAATATTTGCACAAAATTGTCTCCTGTTTATTTGGATGAGCTATTCCAAGAATTTGCTACAGGAAATATAAGGAAAATCAGAGAATCATGATTCGAATTTGCTGTGTTTAGGGACCCATCCCTAAAAGTTAATAAAGAGGCTGAACAAAAGCATTTTTTTAGGAGTTCTGTAACAAATTAGTCATCAGCTGTGCAATATTCAGACCCATTACCTATTAACCTCTGTATACCCGAGTGGTCGAAATCAATTCACATTTGGCCGAAGGATGTTGATAGCCCGTGATAGTGTGATATCTGTATCCAACAAATAGCATTACTATTTGCATTTGGACTGGACATAACAGTAGATTAGATACTCAGTAGGGTTGATTCAGTTCAACAACTTTTTTGTTTGAGATAAATGCTTCATTTATACCATTTAAATGCTTTCATTATACTATAAATGTGCATCACTAATGAATCATACAGCAAATCGCTGAATGGAGGTCGGTTTAGCTTCTTGTCATTGTTTGGTTTGTTATCAATAATATTGCCATCTGTGGGAATTAATTTGCAATTGTCTTCTTGATAAAATGTCGCTTAAGCTTAATTTCTCCTAATAAAATTGCTGTTATAAGGTGATACACACCGATTGTCCTTACCAGATAAGTTGATAAATTCATCAGCTTCTTTTGATAGAATGGCTACTTTGTCAATATCACATTCTTTTTTTTTTTTTTTGAGAATAAGAGGGGAGGTTCAGATCATGACCATGGCCCATGTTACCCTTTCTTTATAATTTACCAACAAAAAGAGAGTTCTGCAAAATTAAAATAGAGCTCTCAGGTAGGTCACATGATATAATCAATTAAATTGCATTGATTAGGTTAGGTTTGTTCTTAGGGATTCCCTATGTTCGCGGTATGTTCTGGCTCTATTAATTGGATTATCATGGATTATGTTTGAAATGCCTAGTCAGGTTTTTCCATTGGTATTGCTAACAGTGTAAGAAAAGGTCGGCTGATCAAAAGAGCAAAGATTTTACATAAGTATAGTTTATTTCCTACCACAGATATTGTATCTTTAATATATAGAGGTAAGTTCGTAGTCAAATGTTTAGAATTTCAATACATATTTCAGGTGCAGGCAACCCTCAGTATGTTGTTTCTTCTATATCCTCCATATAACCCCTTGCAATCTTTCACTCCTTATCTACCATACCTACCCTACCCTGTTTATAACTGTCAATTCTCAACCTCGCTGTATGTCACCATCTTCAGCAGCATTCTCATAAACACATTCTCACTGGTTGTAGTATTTCTTCACTTTCATAAATCCCAGCTACCTTTCCTTACCTTGTGCATTCAGATTTATGAACCATCAGCAGCCACTATCTTCACAACTTGTAAATCATCTCTCACAAAAGCAGTCCCAAGCTGAGCAATAGGTGCTGGCCCGGCCACAGGAATTGGTGTAGCTGCAATTGCAGTTCCAGCACCACCTTCCAGCCCACCTATCCATAGCATCTAGGCATTTGGTGCTTCCTTCAAGATGATACCTTCAGCCTAATGTCCATCTGCTAAATATACTATTTCATCACCTTTATCCCAGTACACTCTGCTGCATCATCCATAAATTTCCAGTCCAGTCAGGTATCACTATGAACATTTAGCCCATCTAGGTATAGGCATATCAAAGTTAGTTCCTTTATTATCATATTCACATTTTGCTATTTGAAGTTGCATTGGACTGATGGCTGTATTTCTACAAAATATGTCATCTCATTTTCTGCATCCATTTTGAATCAGTGTTATTTTCCATCCTTTTCATCATACATATCTTTTCACTATTTGATTTCCATATGATATATGTGATTTTCCTTCTCTTTTCATTACTAACCCGGTTATTTTGCAGGGAATATGTGGAAAGGGTTATCATTTGAAATTGTAAATTTGATTTTATGTATTGTAATAGCTAGACTTGAATGAAAATTTACATTTCCTGCTTTAGGTAGAATGAATGAGCATTATAAATATCATGAATTGTTGGTTTTTCATGCATTTTCGCCTTTATTTCTCAAATTCTCACAAATGGCAATACGATTGGCATGTGCACCATTTCGTAAGAGGTAATGGATCCTAAGTTAATGATCCACATCAATGGCCATAGTCAGGGTGTGGACAAAACTTAGGATTTTTTTATTTTTTACGAAATAACACTGGATCCACACTGGATCCATTTTCAAAATTCATCATATTTCCTTAAATATTTTCTCCTTTTATTAGAATTTAACTTAAAATTGACTCAAAATATATACCAATGGCCATAGTCAGGGTATATTGAGAGTTAATTTCATTTTAAATTCTGTAAAAGCACCAAATGTATTTTATTCTTCTCTTGAATTTAAATATAGATTATTATATAATACATTCAATGACCATAGTCAAGGATGTATTATATCTTCAATCTTGTTTTGATTCATTTAAAGAATGGAATAGCTTTTCAAAATCCAATTTCAAAAATTTAAATTCATTCATCATTTAGATAGAATTGCATCATATTTTTTAAATTCTTTTTCATAAATCCAAGTAATTCTTTCCTTCATTTCTCACATCAAATCCTATTCATAAATTCAAATTCAACTCTATTTCTCAAAAGGATTCAAGAATTCAATTTCAAGGTCCCATTTGACTTTGAAACTTCAGAATCATCTTGTATTTCAAATTCCAAATTCTATCTTAAATTCAAAATCCAATTTAACTTTGAAATTCATTTGTATATTCAAGATTCAATTTCTAAAATTCGTTTTCCAAGTTCAATTTAAACTTGGAAGTCCTTGATTCATCTTCTGAATTTAACTCCAACTCCATGTCAGGATCCAGAGTCCAACTCTACATTGGATCTCAGACTTCAGATCCAAATCCCTTTTAGGATCCGGAATCCAATTTCACTTTTGGATCTCAGACTTCAAATCCAAATCCCTTTTAGGATCCAGAATCCAATTTCACTTTTGGATCTCAGATTTCAGATCCAATTCCACTTTAGGATCCAACATCCAACTTCACTTTGGATCTCAGACTTCAGATCCAATTTCCTTATAGGATCCAGAACCAATTTCACCTTGGATCTCAGACTTCAGATCCAAATCCATCTTAGGATCCAAAACCCAATCATACTTTGGATCTCAGACTTCAGATCCAAATCCATCTTAGGATCCAGAACCCAATTTTACATCAGATCTCAAATCCCAGATCTTAAATCCATTTTAAGATCCAATTCCATTCCCAATTCTAGATTTCAAATCCAAAGTCCATTTTCAGATCTGATTTGAACTCTCTAAATCCATTTCTATTCTTAGATACCATTTGATTTTCTCAAACCCATTCTAAGATTCAAATTCAATATCACTTCAAAAACTTCATCTTCTTCTCTTAAATCCATGATTAAATTCAAAGTCCATTTCAGACTTTGAAAACTTCATTTTTCAAAGCTTCAAATCATTCTTTCTCAAAGTCTAGATCTATCCTTCAAAACTCTGATTTACTTCAAAAAAAAAAAAAAAAACTTGAAACTTCTCTGATCTCTCTCAAGTTCTAAGTTAGATTCAACCATTTCTTCACTCCTTTACCAAGTTCATCTCAGAATACTTGGAAATTTCCAAAACATTCTTTTCAGCATACATCCTTGCATTGCACAAGTATGATTCTTTGTGCATTTAGAGTTAGAATAAATTCTTAGATTATATTTAGGCAAAGCAAAAGGCATAGATTCGATCCTTGCTTCGATTACCCCTGGTAAAGGCACCAGGAACGGTCGAACCTCGTACCGACGAGCGAATCCCGTCTCTTCATTTTTTCCGCAATAATTTTCAAAACGGAGGTGAGTTAATTTTCTAAATATTTTCAAATCAAGGTCAAGTGAGACCGTGCAAAATAGTTCCACTTCTCTTTTCTTTCTTTCTTTTCTCTTCTCTCTCTCTTTTCTCTCTTTTATTCTTCTCCCTTCAAAAAGGAGGAAAATAGAGGTTAGAAAAGGAAAAGAGAAGGAAGAGAGAGAAACCACAAGAGAGGAAAAATTTTGCGATGATCACAGTTTTGGCGACCGTGATGGGACACGTCTTCGTCCGGTTGAATCTATGCCTTTGCTTTGCTTTTATATAATCTAAGTCTTTATTCTAACATATGTCAGCTACATTTTCATGCAAACCTTAGGAGCCTAGACTCTGTCCTAAAGCTGACATCATTGCATATAGGATCTAAATATGGTTTGGTAGGACCATATTGAGGAGATTATTCCATGTTCACATTAGACTTAGGTCTTAAATACAACTCTCCTCAATTCTAGGGATTGAATGCAAACAATGTATGCAAGTGTATGCTTCTTCTCATTTAAATCTATCTCTTTAGGACTTGCATTAGAGCCTTCTGATTTTATTGCATGCTGAACATGTTTTCAAAAACCTCCTTACCTATATTGTCCTGGTCTTCACGTTGCTGGGCTGTCTCACTAAACCATAGTTTGGGAGAGAGCCTCACAACTGGACCACCTATTTGGGTTCGCGCCCCCCTACCACGTACCTAAGGGCCATAGTCCGAGGTATATCGGTAGGTGCTCAAGGATGTTGGGAAGCCTTTACCTTAGAACCGGAGAGATATTTTATGCCATGTGCTTCGAGCTTCGGCTTGAGTATATCGGCATACCTTGATTGGAATCAGATGATATAAATCTTAGAGTTAGGATTAAGGTCCTATCAGCCATTTTCAAATTTTGCATATAGAGTCAGCTTTAGGGAGTGCTGTTTGTGTATCCTTGCTTGTATATTTATGATTGTGTGATATTTTATATCTTCCTTATATTTTCCAAAACCCTGGGTATATGTTTCAAAATGTCCTCTTTATTTTTAAAACCCAGGTGTATTTTTCTTTATCCTTTTTCTTCTTCTTCTTCTAAAAAAAAAAAAAATCTTCAAAAATTCTTCTGATCCTGCCTGCAAGTTCTTCAAAATTTAAATCTTTACCATTTATCCTCAAATTTCATTTATTCTCTTATTTTCTTCTGATTTTATATTCTTGTTTATATTTTCATAAAAATCTCTTTCCGTCAAGAGATATCCTTTTCAAAATGGTATTTTCTTTCATATTTTAGTTGGTTACTCTCCCTCGTGGAGTAAACAACGCAATTGTCACAAATTTTGTGACGACTCAATCCCTAGTAATGGGATACAATTAGATTTTTAACCTAAATCCTCCCTCTTGTCAAAACCTCTACAAAAAGTTTTCTCTGGTCTAAAAACCTCCTCTTTCCTCTACAGAGAGATCACTAATATCCAAAAATGGTTACGACAAGAGCGGGAAAAGAAACAGTTCCTCAACTCAGCGACAGTGAGGTGGAAGAGATAAGCTCTCCTAAATCAGTCAGGCGATAGAGTCAGAACAAGAAGGATGACATCGACCCCGCTATGTATGACATGTTCCAAAAGATGATGGCAAGGATGATGTCAGAACAAGCCGAGGCCAAGCTGAAAGAGGCCGTTCCTAAAAGCAAGCTGAGGAAGAAGCCGGTAAAAAAGCAAATCAGAATCATCAGGAAGAAGGTACAGTCGGATACTACTTCGGAAGAATCGGAGTCAGTCGAGGAAGAGTCAGAAGAAGAAGAGCAGATTGTCTACAAACAGAATCCTCCAAGGCAGTCTACAAAGATAGCTGCAGAAGAGCCTGAATCCGTCGACAAGCCCAAGTCTGGGACTCCAGCAGAGGACCTGATGAGCAAGCAGCTGAAGGAGATGAATCGAGCTATTAAGGATATTCAAGCCAAGGGTAAAGGCAAGCAGACCTACACCGGCGAAGATTTTTATGATGGTCTAGATGGGGACGATAACCTGGAGATCCTTCCTCGTAAATTTCTCAAGTTTGATTGAACTGGCAACCCTAGAGCCCATTTAGCCACATTTTATGCAGAGTGCAGCCGTTTCAGAAAAGATAACAGGGCTCTGTTCATCTGTTTTCCTCGCAGTCTAGAGGGTATAGCAGCCAGGTGGTATGCTGACCACATCAATCCTATCGAACTACGAGAGTTCGATAAAGTGGTAAATTTGTTCATTGAGCGCTTCCTATTCAATACTGAGGTTTCCCCTATGCTCAATCACCTTTACAACCTAAAGCAGAATGAGACTGAAAGAGCAGGAGAGTTCATCCACAGGTGGAGAAGTACCTGCAACAAGATGAAAGTTCCCATTCCAGAGGAACATGTATTGCAAATAATCCTCAGCAATTTCTCTCAGCCCCTGAGAAGCCTCATTGCCACTTCTCCGGCAAAATCCTTTATCAAGTTGATTGAATGAGCCGAATGGCTCGAGGCAGGAATAGAAAGCGGGCTTTACGAGAGCATGCCTCTTGCCAAAAATATCCAAGATCAGAAAAAGAAAGCGCAGTTCACTCATGCGGCTGATACCTCTAGCAATGATCTTAACAGCAGCAGAAGAAACAGAAATGACAACAAGAATGGCCAGAACCACGGTGCAGCTCAAAGGGAAAAGTCATCCAAGCAGAATAACAAGTCGTCTCAGTCTAACTTTCCGCAGAAAGAAAAGATAAAGCGCGAAGGTTGGAGTAATGATCGTGAGTTCACTCCTCTGAAGCAAACACTTGAAGAAGCCCTTGAACTCATGTTGGCCAAGGGATTGGTTAAACTCCCAAAAGTCGCGGATCCTCCTACGGTCATGGGAAGGTTCACAAATCAGTTCTGCAAGTTCCATCGAGCAGTGGGGCATGACACCGATCACTGCTTCGTCTTCAAAAATATTGTTCAGGACTGCGTCGACAAGAGTCTCTTTGTTGAAGACGAAGAGGAAGATGACCTAGCCATCATGACCAAGTCTCTCCCCGGCTACTCAGAAGACTGAAGATGTCAGAATTCTTCTTGAAATTCCACTAGAGGGGGGGTGAATAGTGAAATATGATAAAGATCGATAAAATAAAATAATTAAGCAATAAGGCAAAACACATAAAACACAGAATTTATACTGGTTCGGTCAGTATCCAGACCTACATCCAGTCCCCAAGCAAACCACTTGAGCTTTCCACTATAACATCCGAGTCACCGGATAAATAGTACAACACCCTCTTCCTCAGAGGTCTTCTTCTCTCAACAGAGAAGGGGCACACCCTCTTCCACAGAGGTCTTCTTCTCTCAACAGAGAAGGACAACACCCTCTTTCACAGAGGTCTTCTTCTCTCAACAGAGAAGGGCAACACCCTCTTTCACAGAGGTCTACTTCTTTCAACAAAGAAGGAATACAGTGAATAACAGAGTTACAATACTTCCTATAGAACCTTCAGAATGATATGAATGCACGAATGAAGGATTCTCAGAATGTTCTGTTTGTCACTCAGAGGATACTCTTTGTCAAAGAGCTGGACTTGACTTTTTCTCTTTTCTTTCTTTCCTTTTTCTCTTTCTTTTTCAAGGCTCTCTTTTCAAATATCGAATAGGAATTTTTCTCGTTGTAAGCTCACACGTCTATTCCATTCCATTCCATTGTTTGAATAGTTTATTTGAGTGTGTTTATATAGCTTTTAAAAAGTAGTCGTTACATTTTGGAATTGTAACTTTTTGAAATATGAAATGTTATGTCATTTCAAGAATATCTTTTAGAGAAATTCGAGAATGCCTTTTTCCATAAAAGTAAAATAGAGGGTACACTAGTCGTTGTAATATTTTAGGTAATACATATTTTATGTAAAAAGTCTATTTCTTACAATAGTACATTGAACGTTGGGTTGTAGTTTTGTCCTTATTCTAATTAATGATTTGAGGTACATTAGTACTTCTTGGCTTTAAATGAGTGTAAGTACAATGAGTGCTTTGAGATATTCATTTGTACATAGTCATGTCAAGTGTTTTCTTTATGTTGTGTTTTTCAAAGTCTCTAGAGAGAATGAGGACCAAAAGAAGGTCGACATTCTTTGAGAAGGACATTAACAAGGATTTGTTACAAGAGGTATTTAATGCTTTGTAAAGAGAATGATGACTTCAAGTAAGTCGACATTCTATGGTTATAAAAAAAGGTAACTAGAGTCCTTTCAAAAACATATTTTATTTGTTTTTCTTGTGTAGCCGATTTATGTTTTTGTCTTCTTCTTATATTAAAAAAAAAAACATTTCTTTAAAGAAGGTAACTAAAGTCTTTTCAAAAACATATTTTATTTATTATTCTTTTGTATAGCCGATTTATGTTTTTGTCTTCTTCTTATATTAAAAAACATTTCTTTAAAGAAGGTAACTAAAGTCTTTTCAAAAATATATTTTATTTGTTTTTCTTTTGTAGTCGATTTAATGTTTTTGTCTTTTTCTTACATTTCTTTTTCATGTTGTCTTGTATATAGTGTAAGGTACAATTATTACATGACAAAATATCTTTTTCATAAAGGGTTGTAAGAAGGTACAATTATTGGTTTTCAAAAAGGACCTTTTTGAAACTATCGTATACTTTTATGATATAGTGTTTATGAATGAGTATGTAATATGTAATATGCAATATGCAAGTTCCTGAAGGTTCTGTTACATATGACTCTAAAGAAAAAAGTCTTCATCTTGAGGTAGCCGATCTCTTCATTTGAACTTTAGGAATGCATGGCTCATCAAGCTTTTTCTTCAAGGAGTATGATTGCACCGTATTTGTACTTGAACAGGAAGTCTCCATCCTTATTGGGTGAGATATCCTTGCATCAAATACTCGTTAGATTTATGGCAAAACATATTCAGTCATAATATAATATTTTTCAAGAGGACATATTATCATATCATATAAAATCAAATAAGACAGTGTATCATATTATGTGACATCAAAACAGAGTTTCTCAACATTCTCCCCCTTTTTGATGATGACAAAATATGCTCCCCCTGTCAAAAAGACATTATGCATAGAAATAATAATATGATAAAAATTTGAAAAATGTTTAAAGAGAGTATTTCTCCAATAATGGAGACAGGTTTTCTCCCCCTTTGTCATGGACAAAATGGAAGGGATCAGAGTAAGAGAGTTATTACAGACCAAATATTACAGTCCAAAAGTAATTAAAAGTTATTACAGACCAAAAAAAATGAGTTTATCTCGAAGGTGGAGGAGGTGAATGTGTTCGGTCGGCACGATTCCGCTTGCGAGTCTGCTGCAACAGGGCTTGATTACGAAGGATACGATCCTGAGAGTGCTCGATATCCATCATAGCAGAAAAGTAATTGAAGGAGGATGTTGGATCTGCTTCATCAGAGCCGGGCATGTGCAGGGACCTTAGATTGAAGGTGGTACCATTGAGGACTTGAGAGGGACGGAGGATGACTTCATTGTGAAGGGGTACTTTGAAGTATTTGAGAATGGGAGTTATGAAACACCCAAAAAGAAGAGGCTCGAATTTTTGATACCGAATAAAAAGGTCGAAAAGAATGGATGACCAGTTTATCGGAAGAGAAGAAAAGATTGCGTAGATAAGAAGAGAGATTTTTTGAGGAACTAATCCCTGGCGGGGAAGCTTGGGATAGATGTTGTGGAGAAGAATCTGGGCAAGTAGTTGAGCATGAGGTTGGAGATTCCTCATGTGCCATGGAAGTTGGTAGCAGTTGGTGCAGAGAAGTATTTTTTGAAGTACCGATCATTCGATTGGTACTATGGTGTTAAGGTCGGTACAGGTGGAAGGTAGGTTTAGAATTCTACCTAGGTCGGAAGCATCGAGAATCATCAGCTTTCCTCGGACTTTGCTGGTGATTGAGGTTTGTTCATGATCAGTAGAGAAGTTGGTATAAAACAGTCGAACTAGTTCGGGATAATAGGCAGCTGGGGATGAAGATCCTAGTATAGGTTTGAGTTCAGGGAGATAGGTGTCTAAGTCAAAGATCATGAAGTCGTCAAAGTTAACCAATTTACCTTCATGAATGGGGCGAGAGCATAGTAAGTTGTAATTGTGAAACAAATCTGGATACCTTAGATCTGCTGCAGTAATCACATTGTTGGAGGAGGAAGAGGCCATTGCAAGAGTTTGTAAGAAAAAAAGGACTAAGGAGAGCGAGTTTGAAGTGGGTAATAGTTTGTAGGAGAATTGATAGATACGAGTGGAATTGGTGTGGGATGAACCAATCCATTAAATAGAAGAATGAAAATAATTTTGATAGGTTTTGAATGACATTGGAAGTGAGTGATTTTTAGAATTTAGTCAAATAAGGAAATCCGTGAGAAGTAAGTTAAGAGGCTTGTGAATGACAAATCAAATCAAGTTTGGAAGATAGTGTATTATATTTGAGAAGAAGTCAAGGAGGACATGGTTTTGAATTATTCTTTTATATAAGAAAGAATTATCATGTGAGAGTTTTATCGAATTGTGAGTTTGTGTCATGTATGGAGTGACTTGATGTGTAATAAAGTCAAAAGAGTAAATTTTTCTATGGTTTTTTTAAAGATTTTCGAGAGATGAGGTGAAATAATGGCCTAATAAAAACAAATATCCTTTTATAAGATGTTTCTACTTTATGGAGAGTATTCGTGAAGAATGTGTTTGGAATAAGACAAATAGAGATGTGTGAGTGACATAAGATGAAGTTTTTTCTTGAGGACAAGTTTTTAATGAATCTTGATTGGAGAGAAAGATATATATGAAAAAGGTCATGATTGCTAAAGACGATAATTGATTGTACATAGGCTATGATATAGTAGATGATATAGTAAAAATTTACGTGAAATGTCGCAACAAAAAGATTGATGGATAAATAATCAAATTTTTGACCCAAGTTTTAGAGAAGTATATTGATAGGACAAAGAAAGAGATATATCATTTGAATATGAGGAATATACTATTCTATTGAAGATCGGCTAGCCTATCGTGAGAGATAGGAGTGATGATGATGGAAAGAAGAAGATATTTTGATTAGACATAAAGTTGTTTTGAGAGAAACAAAGAAAAACTCGTGAAGAGAGAGAGAGAGAGAAAAAGTGAGAAATGATGGCCTACTAAAACAAGAAACAAGTGGGTGTTATTAAAATATAATGCATGGGTTGAAGTGTAGAAGATTGCTATTCGTACGAGGGGTTTTCACAAGAGGACAAAAGGTGATGAAAGGATGTTATGAGATGAGTGATATGAAAGAGTGTCATAATTACTTATATTTAAAGAAGGTAGTACTCATGGGTATGCATGGAGGAGGATAGGACAAAGTGTGATTATTAATGTGTACTTGAAAGGTGACAAAATGAAAGACATAAAGAATGTGTTGTTATTCATAGAAGTTTTGGTTTGAGGAACAAGGTTTTTGGAGGAATTCGATTGAAGGAGTTCATAGTTTCTTTAGGAAAATAGTAAAGAAGTCAAAGTTATGAATGGAGATTCAAATCGTATGTGTGAGAGAGAGAAAAGTAACTAAAGTAACTATATAGTAAAGAGAAAGTCAAGTTATGAGAAACAATAATTATGAAAGTGATGTGAAAGATGATGTGACAAGAGGTAGAATGTACTTTGACATGAAGTTTCAACTTTTAAGGCAATTTGTGGTATTCGAGACCCTTAGAAATGATTCTTTTGTAAAAATAAAAAAATTGTAAAAGGAAGACACGATTAAAAGTTCTTTTATTATCCTTATTAAGATGAATTTAGTAAATATTATGAACTCGAGTGAACTTAATATTTTAGTTTTATATATCATTCAATTTACATATACCTAGTTCTCTTCTTATTCTTATAAAATCTTCATTTTTTAAAGGTTTAGTAAAGATGTCTGCTAGTTGTTTATCTGTGGGTATAAATTCTAGTTTAATTATATTATTTAAGACTTGTTCTCTTAGAAAGTGATGTCTAATTTGAATGTGTTTAGTTCGAGAATGTAAAACAGGATTTTTGGAAAGGTTTATAGCACTTGTGTTATCACATAAAATAGTTGTATTTTCGAATTTTAAACCAAAATCTTTCAAAGTTTGTTTCATCCAGATGACTTGTGTACAGGCTAGGCTAGCAGCAATGTATTCGGCTTCAGTAGTTGATAAGGATACACAGTTTTGTTTCTTACTGAACCATGATACTAGTGAGTGCCCTAGCATATGACATGTTCCACTTGTGCTTTTTCTGTCAGATTTACTTCCAGCAAAGTCAGCATCGCTGTATGAGATTAGATCAAATGTAGAGGATTTTGAATAGAATAATCCAAAATCAACTGTCTTTTAAATATCTCATTATTCTTTTTACAGCTTTAAGATGTGATTCTTTTGGATTTGACTGAAATCTAGTACACAAGCAAACACTGAACATAATATCTGGACGGCTAGCAGTTAAATAAAGAAGTGATCCTATCATACCTCGGTATACCTTTGTATCAACAGACTTACCATCTTCATCTTTGTCCAAAACAGTAGTAGTGCTCATAGGAGTAGATTTTGAAGCAGTTGAGTTCATGTTGAACCTCTTCAGAAGTTCACGAGCATACTTAGATTGATTGATGAAAACTCCATCCTTGGTTTGCTTAATATGCAGTATAAGAAAGTAGGTGAGTTCTCCCATCATGCTCATTTCAAATTCTTTCTGCATGGACTTAGAAAATTCTTCACAAAGAGTGCTGTTAGAAGATCCAAAGATGATATCGTCGACATATATTTGAACAATTAGGGTATGATTATTCACTACTTTAACAAATAATGTAGAATCTGCTTTGCCAACAGAAAAACCAGTTTTTAATAGAAAGGTTTTAAGTCTATCATACCAAGCACGAGGTGCTTGTTTTAAACCATATAAAGCACGTTTGAGTTTAAAAACATGATCTGGGTATTGTTCATTTTCAAATCCTGGAGGTTGTTTTACATAAACTTCTTCATTTATGAAACCATTTAAGAAAGCACTTTTAACATCCATTTGATATAATTTGAAATCCATATAGCTTGCATATGCTAAAAACATTCTAATAGATTCAAGTCTAGCAACAGGAGCAAATGTTTCATCAAAATCAATACCTTCCTCCTGGTTGTATACTTGAGCTACTAGTCTGGCCTTGTTTCTTATAACATTACCTGTTTCATCTAGCTTGTTTCTGAAGATCCATCTTGTCCCAATGATTGGATGATCCTTTGGTCTAGGTACAAGATCCCAAACATCATTTCTTTGGAATTGATTCAGTTCTTCAGTCATGGCTAGCATCCAGAACTCATCAATGATGGCTTCATCAATCTTCTTTGGTTCAAGTTGAGAAATGAATGCCATGTTTGCAATCCGTTCTAGCTGAGCTCTAGTTTGAACCCCCTTTGTTAGTTCTCCCAAAATCTGCTTTTGAGGATGATCTTTGATATCGACAAAGGTTCTTTGATGATCATCTTCATTAGACTTAGCTGTGTTATCTAAAAATAAATCTGTACTTTCAACATCATCATCATTAGTTTGTTTATGAACAGATTGATCAATAGATTCACAAAAACTAACATGCATAGATTCTTCAATAGTATTATGACTCTTATTGAAAACTCTGTATGCTTTACTATGACTTGAATATCCTAAGAATATGCCTTCAACAGATTTAGCATCAAACTTATTCAGGCTATCTTTTGTGTTTAGGATAAAGCATTTACATCCAAAGACTTTGAAATAGTTTATTCTTGGAGTTCTGTCATAGAATAGTTCATAGGGAGTTTTATTTAATAAGGGTCTAATGAGAACTCTATTTGTTATGTAGCATGCAGTATTAACAGCTTCTGCCCAAAAAGATTTAGCAAGATTATTGTGTTGGAGCATAGTCCTGGCAGATTCCTGAAGGGTTCTATTCTTTCTTTCTACTACACCATTTTGAGGTGCAGCTCTAGGAAAGGCAAAGTTATGAGAAATACCATGCAAGTTACAAAAATTTTCAAAAAGTTCATTTTCAAATTCTCCTCCATGGTCACTACGGATTTTAACAATAGAACAAGATTTTTCGTTTTGTAATTTTTTACATAAGATTTCAAATTAACAAAACGTGTCACTTTTGTTTTTTAAAAATATTACCCAAGTTAATCTTGAGTAGTCATCTACAATAACAAAAACGTATTTATTGTGATTATGACTAGCTACTCTAGAAGGACCAAAAAGATCCAGGTGGAGAAGCTCTAAAGGTCTTTTACTTGAAATGATATTTTTTGATTTGAAAGATGATTTTGATAATTTTCCTAATTGACATGCATCACAAAAGTAATCCTTTTTAAAAGAATATTTGGGTAACCCACGTACTAACTTATTTTTAGCTAATTTAGACATGTATTTAGAATTTACATGACCCATTCTTAAGTGCCATAAATGTTGAGAGTCATTATTAGCTATAAGACAATGTTCTGTGATGTTTTCTAGGTATAGTTCATATATATTATTCTTTCTTATACCTTTTAAGATGATGTTTTCATTGGTGTCTGTTATGAGGCATGCATCATGATTAAAGCTAACATTATAACCTGTGTCACACATTTGACTGATACTTAGTAGGTTATGTTTTAAGCCTTTAACAAGGAGAACATCTTTGATAAGAGGTTTATCTATGTTACCAATATTTCCAATACCAATTATCAAACCTTTGTTGTTATCTCCAAAGGTGACGGTTCCTCCTTTTTTATGATGAAGAACAACAAAAAGGTCTGGATGTCCTGTCATGTGCTTTGAACATCCACTATCTAGTATCCATCTGTTCTTCTTCTTTCGAGCCTGCAAAACATTAAGTAAATCTCCTTTTTGGTACCCAATCGGGTCCCTTTTTGTTAGACTTTGGAACCCATATCCATTTGGATTTGGGTTTGTCTATATCTTTAGAGGAGTTAAAACGATTATCATTATAATACTCCTTATTTGGTTCAGATGAACTTTTCACAAACGTGGTCTTTTGATTTATACAAGAAGGCTTTTTGAAATGGGAGTAGCCAATACCATTCTTGTAAAAAGAGACCTTCTGAGAGGATAAGAGTTTATCCAAGTTCTCTTTACCTTTAGTAAACTTGAAAACCGTTTTCATGAGGTTCTCAGTTTTACTTTTTAGCTCTGAAATTTCTACTTGCAGATTTTTAGTTTTGGAGCTAGTAGAAGAAATTTCAGACATAAGCATAAGATTTTCCTTTTTCAACTCAGAATTTTCACTGCTGAGTTTTTCATTCTCTTGGGAAAGCTTTAGATTTTCAGATTTTAAATCTTTATTTTTGAAACTCAATTTTCTAGATTCTTCAAATAGTTCTTGAAAAGCATCTAGAAGTTCTTTAAAGGAAAAATCAGAGATTTCACTTACCGAACTTTCGTTTGCCATGAAGCACATATTTGCAGTTTCGGCTTCATCATCACTTGACTCTTCACTAGTGGATGGTTCTGAATCATCCCATTGAGCATGCAGAGCCTTTTTCTTGAAGAACCTCTTCTTTGGTTCCTCAGTCTTGGACTTTCTTTTGAGAAGGGGACAGTCACGTCTTAAGTGGCCTGGCTTATTACACTGAAAGCACATGGGATCTTCTTTAGGATCTTTTCTTTCCTTGTGCCTGTTTGGAAGCCGGTTCCTTCTCATGAAGCGCTGAAATTTTCTGGTAAGTAGCGCAATTTCTGATTCTTTATCTGAGTCTTCATTCTCAGATAGGGCTGGGAAAGCTAGCATTTTCTTTACTGGTTGCTCTTCTTCCCTTCTTTCTTTCATGTGGACTTCATAGGCCATAAGATTGCCTATTAAGTCGTCCAAAGTAAGCTTAGATAAATCTTGAGCTTCTTCAATAGCAGTAGTCTTTTTCTCCCAATCAGTTGTGAGAGATCTCAAGATTTTCTTCACCTTTTCAGTCTGGGAATATGTTACACCCAGAGATTTCAGATCGTTGGTGATGTTGGTGAATCTGGTAAACATCTCTGTGATGGGTTCATCTTTGTTCATTTTGAACAACTCATATTTTCTAACAAGAGATGAAATTTTGGCTTCTTTCACTTTGTTGGTTTATTCATGAATAACTTCCAAATAATGCCAAATATCATATGCAGATTCACATATAGATATTCTATTGAATTCATTTTGATCAATGGCACAATATAAGGCATTCATAGCCTTTGCATTTAGGTTTGCCATTTTCTTTTCTTCATCAGACCATAAGCTATAGTCTGCGGATGGAGATGTGTATGGATGCTCAACAATTTTCCATACAGCAAAATCTATGGATTTGAGAAATATAGCCATTCTGCACTTTCAATATCCATAGTTGGAGCCATTGAAGAAAGGTGGACGAGATGCGTGTTGACCTTCAATATCACGAGCATAGGAAGTAGATGCCATTTGTGCTGGAAGACTTGTTACGTCAAAACCAGCAAACCTGCTCTGATACCAAATGAAATTCCACTAGAGGGGGGGTGAATAGTGAAATATGATAAAGATCGATAAAATAAAATAATTAAGCAATAAGGCACAACACATAAAACACATAATTTATACTGGTTCGGTCAGTATCCAGACCTACATCCAGTCCCCAAGCAAACCACTTGAGCTTTCCACTATAACATCCGAGTCACCGGATAAATAGTACAACACCCTCTTCCTCAGAGGTCTTCTTCTCTCAACAGAGAAGGGGCACACCCTCTTCCACAGAGGTCTTCTTCTCTCAACAGAGAAGGACAACACCCTCTTTCACAGAGGTCTTCTTCTCTCAACAGAGAAGGGCAACACCCTCTTTCACAGAGGTCTACTTCTTTCAACAAAGAAGGAATACAGTGAATAACAGAGTTACAATACTTCCTATAGAACCTTCAGAATCATATGAATGCATGAATGAAGGATTCTCAGAATGTTCTGTTTGTCACTCAGAGGATACTCTTTGTCAAAGAGCTGGACTTGACTTTTTCTCTTTTCTTTCTTTCCTTTTTCTCTTTCTTTTTCAAGGCTCTCTTTTCAAATATCGAATAGGAATTTTTCTCGTTGTAAGCTCACACGTCTATTCCATTCCATTCCATTGTTTGAATAGTTTATTTGAGTGTGTTTATATAGCTTTTAAAAAGTAGTCGTTACATTTTGGAATTGTAACTTTTTGAAATGTGAAATGTTATGTCATTTCAAGAATATCTTTTAGAGAAATTCGAGAATGCCTTTTTCCATAAAAGTAAAATAGAGGGTACACTAGTTGTAAAATTTTAGGTAATACATATTTTATGTAAAAAGTCTATTTCTTACAATAGTACATTGAACATTGGGTTGTAGTTTTGTCCTTATTCTAATTAATGATTTGAGGTACATTAGTACTTCTTTGCTTTAAATGAGTGTAAGTACAATGAGTGCTTTGAGATATTCATTTGTACATAGTCATGTCAAGTGTTTTCTTTATGTTGTGTTTTTCAAAGTCTCCAGAGAGAATGAGGACCAAAAGAAGGTCGACATTCTATGAGAAGGACATTAACAAGGATTTGTTACAGGAGGTATTTAATGCTTTGTAAAGAGAATGATGACTTCAAGTAAGTCGACATTCTATGGTTATAAAAAAAGGTAACTAGAGTCCTTTCAGAAACATATTTTATTTGTTTTTCTTTTGTGTAGCCGATTTATGTTTTTGTCTTCTTCTTATATTAAAAAAAAACATTTCTTTAAAGAAGGTAACTAAAGTCTTTTCAAAAACATATTTTATTTATTATTCTTTTGTATAGCCGATTTATGTTTTTGTCTTCTTCTTATATTAAAAAACATTTCTTTAAAGAAGGTAACTAAAGTCTTTTCAAAAACATATTTTATTTGTTTTTCTTTTGTAGCCGATTTTATGTTTTTGTCTTTTTCTTACATTTCTTTTTCATGTTGTCTTGTATATAGTGTAAGGTACAATTATTACATGACAAAATATCTTTTTCATAAAGGGTTGTAAGAAGGTACAATTATTGGTTTTCAAAAAGGACCTTTTTGAAACTATCGTATACTTTTATGATATAGTGTTTATGAATGAGTATGTAATATGTAATATGCAATATGCAAGTTCCTGAAGGTTCTGTTACATATGACTCTAAAGAAAAAAGTCTTCATCTTGAAGTAGCCGATCTCTTCATTTGAACTTTAGGAATGCATGGCTCATCAAGCTTTTTCTTCAAGGAGTATGATTGCACCATATTTGTACTTGAACAAGAAGTCTCCATCCTTATTGGGTGAGATATCCTTGCATCAAATACTCGTTAGATTTATGGCAAAACATATTCAGTCATAATATAACATTTTTCAAGAGGACATATTATCATATCATATAAAATCAAATGAGACAGTGTATCATATTATGTGACATCAAAACAGAGTTTCTCAACACTTCTACTTTTTCCCTTTTTGCCAAGTCACCTTGTAGGGGGCCAGTCAGTCCAGTCCTTTTGTGACCTTTTGGTCAAAATACTTGTAAATATTTCAGTTTTTTGTTATCAGTTTTGCTCGTCAAATGAAATGTCAATTTTTCTTTATATCTCTAATATCACAATACTTTCTTCCTCTGCCACATAGGGGCATTTGCTTTTGAAAATCTATATTTCAAAAATCTCTTCATCAGCTTCTATTAAAACCGTATTTAAATTCCTGTTCTTTTCAGAATGCGGGACCAATCCTGACATCATTCATGAGAGAAATGATATTACCTATGAGGGCCTTTTCAAAAATCATGAAATTTCAAAAAGTCTTCGTTATGACCAAAGAGTTCAAATATTTTTCGGTCCAAGCTTTGTCAAAAATCAACCCTCGTGTTGATCATGTTTTCAAAAATAGATTTTCGAACCATTGCATTGAAAAATCAACCCTCGTGTTGATCATGTTTTCCAAAATAGGTTTTTGAACCATTGCATTGAAGGATCAACCTTTGTGTTGGTCTTATCTTCCAAAATAGATCTCAAATCTTGTGTTGATCATATTTTCCAAAAGTGGTTTTTCAAAACATTATATTCAGAAATCAATCCTGGCATTGGTCTCATTTTCCAAAAATTGATTTTAAATCATTATAGTCAAAGATCAACCCCTGTGTTGGTCGTGTCTTCCAAGTTTGGTTTTTTTTTAAATCATCATATTCAAAGATCAATCCCTGCATTGATCTTATCTTCCGAGAATGGGTCTTAAATCATTATATTCAAAGATCAACCCCTGTGTTGGTCTTATCTTCCAAGAATTGATTTTTAAACATTATCTTCAAAGATCAACCCTTGTATTGATCTTATTATCAGTCTCGAACTGTTGTTTTTTTTTTAAATCAGATCTATTGTTGATCTTCTTCTTCAAAAATATATTTTCAAACCATTGCCTTCAAAATTTGACCCTCATGATGATCTCTCATGTTTGATTTGAAGGATCAGTTCTCGCACTGATCACTCTTCTTACGGTAGATTTTCTTCCCAAAAATGATTTTTCACTTATCTTTTAAATAAACATTTTCCTTTCAAGATCCCATATGCAGGCAGGATCAGAAAAACTCCTTTTTCTCTTAAATCTTATAAATTTTCAATTAAATTTGATATTTTTATCAGTTTCATTCATTTTTTTTTATCAATTTTATCAAGTTTTTATCAAGTTTATCAATATTTCCTCAATTCCATTAAATTTTATCAATTTATTACCCTTTCAGGTTAAGGGATAAACCTGACCCTCGTTGTCCGAGGTGTACCCTTTCAGGTTAAGGGATAAACCTGATGCCTCTTTCCCATGAGGTATTTCCTTTATTCTTATTTTCCCCTCAGGTTAAGGAATAAACCTGACCCTCGTTGTTCGAGGTGTTCCCATTTAGGATAAGGGATAATCCTGAAACCCCTCGTAGGAGCCACAATGCTACCTATGAGGATTCTTTTGTAAATACAAGTTTTATCAATCTTTGTTGATTTTCTAGATTTATATCAATTTCCCTTCATTAAAACTCTTTAAATTTTATTCTTTTTCTCACTCAGGATAAGGGATAATCCTGAGACCCCTCATAGGAGCGACAATGCCACCTGTGAGAATTCTTTTCCAAAATAAATTTTCAAAATTTCTTTCTTTTCTTCTTCTCCATTTTTATAAATTTTATTCTTCTTCCCTTTCAAGTTAAGGGATAAACCTGAATCATTCGTTTCTAAAATTCTCATCAAATGTCTATTCCACTTCCCCTTCAGGATAAGGGAAAATCCTGAAAACGCCAACAATCATTCTCGATCAAATCTCAAGTATCTTAAAGAATGTTGGTGTCCCCTTTTTCTTCAAATCTCCATCAGAAAACCCAGTACTTACACTGGGGCATTTTTTTGAAAAATTCAATACTCATACAGGTAAGCCTAGCACTCGTGCTAGTGTTTGGCTGACCGATCTGTAAGCCCTCAGGTCACAATCTTTCCTCAATTTTCCTCAAATTCTGTCAATCTTCCATCAATTTCTATCCAATTCTCCTTTGAGATTCGAGTTTCGGTTCAAACTTCCTACTTTTTCCTCAAGGTCCGAGCCTTGACTCGAACTCTCCAACTCTCCTTCAAAGATTTGGGTTTTAACTCGAGTCTTCTTTTCCTTCGAGATCTAAAACTTTCAAGTTTCCCTTTGAGATTCGAGCCCTGACTCGAACTTTCCGGTTTTCCTTTGAAAAATTGAGTTTTGAGTCTTCTTTCCTTCAATAAATAAAACTTTCAAGTTTTCCTTTTAGATTCGAGCCTTGACTCGAATTTTCTAGCTTTCCTTTGAAGATTTGGGTCTTAGCTCGCTTCTTTCCTTCAAAAAAATCTAAACTTCCAAGTTTTCCTTCAAGATTCGAGCTCTGACTCGAATTTTCCTGTTTTCCTTCGAAAATTTGGGTTTTATCTCGAGTTTTCTTGCCTTCAATAAATAAACCTTCAAAGTTTTGATTCGAGCCCTGACTCGAATTTTTCTTGCTTTCCTTCGAAAATTTGAGTTTTGTCTCAAGTTTTCTTGCCTTCAATAAATGAACTGTCAAATTTTCCTTTGAGATTCGAGCCCTGACTCGAACCTTCCTGCTTTCCTTTGAAGATTTGAGTTTTATCTCGAGTTTTCTTGCCTTCAATAAATGAATTTTCAAGCTTTCCTTTGAGATTCGAGCCCCGACTCAAACCTTCCAGTTTTCCTTTGAAAACTCGAGTTTTAACTCGAATTTCCCTGTTTTCCTTGCAAAATCCGAGTCCTGATTCAAATACTTTTTCAAAGGTTTACCTTCAAAACCCAGTTTTATGCCAAACTTGCCTTCAGAACTTTAAATTTACATTTACCTTCAGAATTCAGCCTCATGTTGGATTCTTCCCGAGAATCCCATTGATATTATCAAAATTCGATGTTTAGCAAAGGTTTCGTCATCAAGGATTTCAGGAATATCTTGCCAAATTGCCATAAAATAGTTGTTGATCTCAAACTTTTATTACATAAAGAATTTCCTCAAATCTCCTTAAGTATTCCTTCCAAAAGGGTGAAGATTCTGTGAAGAAAGGCTCAAACTTCAAATTTTCTGTTGGTCAACCGAGAGGATGAAGAAAGATCTTCGACATGACCGGTAAAGGAAATATTCAATGATGCTGAAGAGCCATAAATGAGCTGATATTGATCATAGCTATGGCACATTCTTAAAGATTATTCTTTGGCATTAAGACGGTGGAAATATCCTGGGCAGTCAGAAAAGAACCTACCCAATCCATGTCCCCTCAAGCCAGCTAAGCTGCGAATCAAATATCCGCAAAAGGGATCTCTCAATTGTCGTCAAGATGAAGGCGAATTAAGCGAGTAGACCCCCGGGGCCAAAGAAGATTTGAAACATCTCCAAGTTGACGGATCCTTCCAGGGAAAGTTTGGATCACCGTCGAGATGAAGGTGGATGTGATGGACCTACCGACAAACCCTAAAAGATATTTGATTCCAGCTATCATCTAAATACCTTTGAGTCAATACCATCATATATAATCCCTGAGATAAATGAAGGATCGGAACATCTCCAAGATGAAGGAGTTTGTGACGTACCCTTCCCTGAAAAAGAGAGAAAAGTCAGGACATCTCCAAAATGAAGGATGATGTAAAAGCCCAAGAAAGCCCCGTGACTCAAAAGAGTGCAAAAAGATCATCATGAGAAAATGCCCAGGATATCAAACTGCCTAAACTGCAAAGAATCTTCTTCATCTATATGATTTTTTTCTATCAATATCTTCACATTTAATTACTTTTATGAAGCAAAGAATATTTCCTCTCCTTTCATATCAAGGAAATTGATAGCATCCTTGAAGAAGACCAACAACTAAATTTGACTTTGATCCTGGATTCTATAGAATTAACCTAGTTGGAGGTAATACTCTAGGTGGAAGAAGGAACATCTTTCGAAAGTACTTACCTTTAATTACCTTGAAACAACTACAATTTTTATCATTTTTGGCAAAGTTTTCCAGCTTTCCTGATAAAGAAATAAGAACTTGACATCTGTTTTGATACATCTTGGAGTTGCCTTCCCCGTCTTTCGATCCTCGCGTTCTCCTTGATAAAAGAATTGCCTTCTTCGTCTTTCGCTTTGTGAACACCCCAAATTTTTCAAAATCTTTTAAATATTTCCTTCTTGCCCCTAAATTCATTTTTTGAGCAAAAAATCTAAATTCCAGTTCTTTTCTCAAGCTTTACTGAAATTAAATTCATTTTAAATTGATTTTGGATCCGGATCCATTGTCCAGATCCAAAATTGAGTCTCATTGTCCAATTTTTAAGAAAATATCAAAAACAGTTTTCAAAGTAGCTTGGACAGTCCATCCGACATCCGTTTGGATCCATCACATTGTATTTCTCTATTCGAGGGTCAAAACTCGAACATTTTCTCAAAACCTAGGTCCAAACCCATTCTTCTGAAGAAATTTCCCCGAAATGGTCGGAAATTCTCAGAAAAATACTTTTGTAAATATTTCTCAGAAAAATACAAAAAAAATAGTGTTTAAAACTTAGTTTTCTTTTTAAATCTTAGTTTTCTACTACAAAACTACAAAAAATGGAAAATGATGCAAAAATCGGAAAATTTGGGAAAAGCAAAAGGTTTTAAAACTTGAAAATTTGAATTTTTGCCAAAAACCTCTCTTGAACCACTCTTTTTTACAAAAATACTTTCAAAAGAGGCCTTCTTTTGGAAATTGGGAAAATCCACAACGGATCGCTCCCGCGCACTTCCCTTCTCTCTTGTCTACCCTCCATCTGCAACAACTCCTTCTTCCCTCAACCCCTCATCTTCAACCACCGGATTCTCCTTCACGCCTCCATCAGCCGCAGGCTCCCCCTTTCCAGAAGGATCCTCCACCCTCTACATAAAGCACCTTCAAGAAACCCTAAAGATCACCGTTATCACCCCAGCACCCCTCCTCTCCTTCACGATCGTCTTCTACCCCTCCATTTACCTCTGATCCAGCTTCACCCTCGCACCCTTCTGATCTGATTAAGTTGTTTTTCTCTTTGGTTTTTCTCTCCTTCGGCTGGAGGAAACTGATCGAATTCCCCTCCCCTTGCGATTACAGAGTCTTTGAATCTGCAAAATTTAAGGAGGCAAGGGTGATCTGATAAGAGAGAGGACAGTGGGTCTATTCCTGCACTCATTGAAATTGGAGAACAGGAGCAAAATATCTTTACCAAAGTGTTGACATTTGCTGCAGGAAACGCGATCCAGCTCCAGCACCTTCGAGACATCTGCTGTAAAGTCTTTGTGAATGCTTCTCATTAACATTTGCTAATGATCCTTTGTAAATACACTTCACTAGATACTTGCTGTGAATTGCTTCACAAAGACATTTTGTGGGTACTTACTTTTTTTAGCAGGTATTCCTTTCTCATTTCACAACACATTATTTGCTGTACCGTGCCTCAGTTCACAAGTCTTTTATTTCAAGCATCCCTAAATAGCACAAATCACTTGTGTTTTACAACACTTTTATGCAAATTGCTATGGCTTCAAACTCATCATGTTCCATCCACTGCCTATACCACATTCATCAGCCACCAGCACATTGCATCATGTAGATACTGTCTCCTGCATATTCCCCTGTCCCAGCATCACATGCTTGCTGCACCGCCTTGCACTTTTATAACACCACCATCAATCTTGCAATTCTTCCATCACTATCCGCAACATAAAATCACCTGTACATCCTTTCCACCACAGCCATTAGGATATCTTATTCACCAAGGTTCATTAACCATTACCTTACCCCTCTTACTGTGTTTCTGCAGGGCCATACCATGCCTAAGATATCTACTGCTACACCGTGTATAAACCATCCCTCCTTGTGCACCACAAGTACCCATCTCAAAACTCTCCACCTGCTAATATAAAATCAGGTTTTCATTTCCTGCATCATACTACCTGTCACCATTTCATGACAAGGCAGTTCCTTCCTCCACATGCACACAGCTACACTCATGATTTCACTTCATGTTCATCACCCTTTAGCTACTATCTGCTACCCACAGCATCTACCTTCTGGCATATAATACCTTCTAGACTCCCAGCTGTACCTCTTACAGCAGCATCTCAGCACTTGGGCTCTTTTGCGTAAGTGCTTCACCTTTCACACTTTTGACCCCCCATCGCATACATCCTACTGTGCATAATATGCACAGCAGTATAACCTATATCACTGCCATGACTCGCCATATCCTCCATCATTACACTTTTCTCAGCAATTCCATTGTGCACAGCCTATTACACTTCCACCAACTTCCAGCATAACTTGTCCTCTTCTGTTTAAACTGTTACAACCCAATTCCAGCTATGTTTTACCTGTTGTAAACCCACACCATATTCACTAGTACCTTCATTATACTATTAAACTGCTGTTGTGCATATTCACACAACACTGTTTCCTATTATTTCCCTCATTTCTTAGTATTTGTTAGGTACATACCTTGCCACCATTGCTTTGTAGAAAATCTGTCACTGCATCTTGTGTTGGTTGCCATCAAACTGCCTCCAAATTCTCATCCTCCTTGTTTCATAAGGAAAAATATATGTCAGATATATATATATATACAGCTATATGTATATACATGTATGAATCTACACATAGGTATGTATACAGGTATATATCATCTTCTACTTTTTCCTTTATAAATACTTTGGCATATGAGTACCTCGCATTTGGCTCATTTGAAATATGTAATTCTCTTTTGCTTCCATACTAACTATGATGTTTTGCAGGAAAATATCGTCATTGGGATTTGTATTTTCAATTCTAAAGTGTTGTAATAGCTAGATTTGAATGAGAATTTATATTTCCTGTCTTAGGTAGAACGAATGAGCATTATAAATCACTTGTTCTCATATTTTTCTCCTTTGTTTTTCTAAAATCTCACGAATGGTGAAACACGAATGGCACGTGCACCATTTCGTAAAAGGTAAATTAATCCTAAGTTGATGATTTACATCAACGGCCATAGTCGGGATGTAAACAAGACTTAGGATTGTTATCTTTTATAAAATAACATTGGATCTACACTGGATCCTCTTCAAAAATCATCATATTTTTCAAATATTTCTTTCTTTTATTAGAGTTTAACTTAAAATTGGCTCAAAATATATACCAATGGCCATAGTCAGGGTATATTGAGAGTTAATTTCATTTTGAACTCTATAAAAGCACAAAAATATGTTTTATTCTTTACCTGAATTCAAATATAGATTATTATATAATATATTCAATGACCATAGTCAAGGATGTATTATATTTTCAATCTTATTTTAATTCATTTAAAAAATGAAATAGCTTTTCAAAATCCAAAATTTCAAAAATACAAATTCATTCATCATTTAGGATAGAACTGCATCATATTTTCAAAATTCTTTTTCAAAAAAAAAAACTCCAAGTGATGTAAGTATCTTCCTCCATCTATCTTCAATTCTTATAAAAATCAAATTCATCCTTTCATTTTCAAATTCAATTTCATTTTCAATTCTCAAAGTTCAATTTAACTTTGAGATTTCAAAGGCATTTTTTTATATTCAAATTCAAATCAGATTTCAAAGTTCAATTTGACTTTGAAAATCCAAATTCGTTTTATATTCAAAAATCTAATCAAACTCAAAGTTCAATTTTAACTTTGAGACTCTTGATTCATCTTCTAAATTCAAAAGTTCAAGGTCTAATTTGGCTTTGAAATTCGTTTGTATATTCAAGTTCTAAACTTCATTTCTCAAGTTCAATTTGAACTTGGAAGTTCTTGATTCATCTTCTGAATATAAACTCCAAATCCATTTTAGGATTCAGGATTCAAGACTCATGTTGGATCTCAGACTTCAGATCCAAATCCATTTAGGATCCAGAACCAAATTCTACTTTGGATCTTAGACTTCAGATCCAATTCCATCTTAGGGTCCAGAGTCCAACTCTACATTGGATCTCAGACTTCAGATCCAAATCCATTTTAGGATCCAGAACCCAATTCTATATCGGATCTCAGATTTCAGATTTTAAATCTATTTTTTCAATTTTATTCTCAATTCTAGATTTTAAATCCAATTCCATTTTCAGATTTCATCTGAACTTCCTAAATCCATTTTCTATTCTTAAATACCATTTCATTTTCTCAGATCCATTCTAAATTGCAAACTTCAAAGTCTAAATTCAATTTCATCTCAAGTATTCATTTTCTTTCCTAAATCCAAGTTCAAAATTCAAAGTTCATTTCTGACTTTGAAAGTTAATTCTCTTTCCTTTCAAAGCTTTAAGTCATTCTTTCTCAAAATCAAGATTTATTCTTTCAAACTCTGATTTACATCAAAAACTTAGAACTTCCCTGATCTATCTCAAGTTCTAAAGTTAGATTCAATCATTTCTTCACTCCCTTATTGAGTTCATCTCAGAATACTTGGAAATTTCCAAATCAATTTTCAAAAGGAGCATACATTTTTGCATTTGCATAAGCATGATTCTTTGTGCATTTAGAGTTAGAATAAATTCTTAGGTTATATTTAGGCAAAGCAAAAGGTATAGATTCGATCCTTGGTTCGATTACCCCTGGTAAAGGCGCCAGGAACGGTCGAACCTCGTACCGATGAGCGAATCCTGTCTCTCCATCTTTTTCCCACAATATTTTCAAAACGGAGGCGAGTTATTTTCTAAATATTTTTCAAATAAAGGTCAAGTGAGACCGCGCGAAATAGTTCCTCTTCTCTCTCTTTCTTTCTTTCTTTTCTCTTCTCTCTTTCTTGTCTCTCTTTTATTTTTCTCCCTTCAAAAATGAGGAAAATAGAGGTTAGAAAAGGAAAAGAGAAGGAAGAGAGAGAAACCACAAGAGAGGAAAAATTTTGCGATGATCACAGTTTTGGCGACTGTGATGGGACTCGTCTTCGTCCGGTTGAATCTATGCCTTGACTTTGCTTTTATATAATCTAAAGTCTTTATTCTAACATATGTCAGCTTCATTTTTCATGCAAACCTTAGGAGCCTAGACTTTGTCCTAAAGCTGACATCATTGCATATAGGATCTAAGTATGGTTTGGTAGGACTATATTGAGGAGATTATTCCATGTTCACATTAGACTTAGGTCTTAAATACAACTCTCCTCAATTCTAGGGATTGAATGCAAAACATTGTATGCAAGTGTATGCTTCTCTTTATTTAAATCTATCTCTTTAGGACTTGCATTAGAGCCTTCTGGTTTTATTTGCATGTTGATCATATTTTGAAAACATCCCTACCTATATTGTCCCGGTCTTCACGTTGCTGGGCTGTCTCACTGAACCATAGTTCGGGAGAGAGCCTCACAACTGGACCATTTATTTGGGTTCACGCCCCCCTACCACGTACCTAAGGGCCATAGTCTGAGGTATATCGGTAGGTGCTCAAGGATGTTGGGAAGCTTTTACCTTAGAACCGGAGAGATATCTTATATGCCACGTACTTCGAGCTTCGGCTTGAGTATATCAGCGTACCTTGATTGGAATCAGATGATATAAATCTTAGAGTTAGGATTAAGGTCCTATCAGCCATTTCAAATATTGCATATAGAGTCAGCTTTAGGAAGTGCTGTTTATGCATCCTTGCTTATATATCTGTGATTGTATGATATTTTATATATCTTCCTTATATTCTCCAAAACCCTGGGTATATATTTCAAAATTTCCTCTTTGTTTTTAAAACCCAGGTGTATTATTCTTTCTCTTCTTCTTCTTCCTTTAAAATTTTTCCAAATTCTTCTGATCCTGCCTGCAAGTTCTTCAAATTTTAAATCCTTACCATTTATTCTCAAATTCCATTTTTCCTTTTATTTTCTTCTGTTTTTATATTCTTGTTTATATTTTCATAAAAATCTCTTTCCGTCAAGAGATATCCTTTTCAAAATGGTATTTTCTTTCATATTTTAGTTGGTTACTCTCCCTCGTGGAGTAAACAACACATTTGTCACAAGTTTTGTGGTGATTCAATCACTAGTAATGGGATACAATTGTTTAGATTTCAACCTAAAACCTCTCTCTTGTCAAAACTTCTCCAAAAAGTTTCTTCGGTCTAAAAACCTCCTCTTTCCTCTACAGAGAGCACTGATATTCAAAAATGGTTACGACAAGAGCGGGAAAAGAAACAGATCCTCAACTCAGCGATAGTGAGGCGGAAGAGATGAGCTCTCTTAAATCAGTCAGGGGACAGGGTCAGAACAAGAAAGATGACATCGACCCCGCCATGTATGACATGTTCCAAAAGATGATGGCAAGGATGATGTCGGAGCAAGCCGAGGCCAAGTTGAAAGAGGCAGCTCCTAAAAGCAAGCTGAAGAAGAAGCCTGTGAAAAAGACAATCAGAATCATCAGGAAGAAAGTACAGTCAGACACTACTTCTGAGGAATTGGAGTCAGTCGAGGAAGAATCGGAAGAAGAAGAACAGATTGTCTAAAAACAGAATCCTCCAAAGCAGTCCGTAAAAATAGCTGCAGAAGAGCCTGAATCCATCAACAAGCCCAAGTCTGGGGCTCCAGCAGAGGACCTGATGAGTAAACAAATGAAGGAAATGAATCGAGCAATTAAAGACATTCAAGCCAAGGGTAAGGGCAAGCAGACTTACACTGGCGAAGATTTTTACGATGGTCTAGATGGGGACGATAACCTGGAGAACCTTCCTCATAAATTTCTCAAGTTTGATGGAACTGGCAACTGTGAACACCCCAAATTTTTCAAAATGTTGTAAATATCCCCTTTCTGCCCTTTGCCCCCATTTTCTGGGTAATTGAGTCAGTTTTAAATCTAAATTCCCTTTTGTTTCTCCAAATTTGGTTGAAATTAAATTCATTTTCCATATCTGACTCAATTTCGGATCCAGATCCATTATCAAAATCCAAATCTGAGCTTCATTATCCAATTTTAAATTAAATTCTCAAAATTACCAAAATAATCTTTTGCAAAGCTCAGACACTTCGTCCGGTATCCGTTTGGATCCATCGAGTTGTATTTTTCGATTCGAGGTTTAAAAACTCGAACATTTCCTCAAAACCTGGGTCCAAAACCCCTTTTTCTGAAGAGATCTTCCCCAAGATGTCCCAAAATTCTTGAGAAAACATTTTTAAATATTTCTTAGAAAAATACAAAAATTTAGTGTTTTAAATCTTAGTTTTTCTATTACAAAAATACAAAAAATGAAAAAAAAAATAGTTTTAATCCTTGTTTTCTTTAGGATTTTATTCTAAAAATACAAAAAATTGGAAAAATCATGCAAAAAAATCAAAGAAATTAGGAAAAACTACGTGGATTTTGGAAAAAAAAAAAAACTTTTCCGAAAAACTCACCTTTTAACCACCTTTTTAGGAAAACTTGAAAAGAAAAACCACCTTCTTGAAAAATCCCGAAAAGAGCCCCCCTTTTTGTCATAAATATTTTTAACCCAAAAGGGGCTCGGGGAAAAGTTTTTTTTTTAGGGGTTTTGAGAACCCCTAGCGAGAAAGGGTCGGAGGTCCAGGGGCGGCGTCTTTCTGCCCTCTTCCAGAAGTTTCTTCCCATCCTCCGCACTCCCCTCATTGCAAACTCCATAGCGATGGCCCCAGCACCGTCGATGGCCAACGGCCTCACAGGCCTTACCCTCCAATCCCCTTCGTTCATCATCAACAACATCGCATGCCAACAGGTGCGTTCACCTTCATCTACCCTCCGATCATCACCTTCCAGGGATGACCGTCGATCCCTAACCTCCCCTCTCTCTCGATATTTCTTCCGTCCCTATATAAACAGAGCCAGGGGAGTGAAAAAGAGGAGGAACCCATTGGCATCCGTTACAACCCATTTTCATTGGCCTTTCTGCTGGAGTTGTTCTTCTCATCCATCATCCTCGCATCAGTGATTAAGGTGTTCTCCACATCCCTTTTGATCAATCATCGCTCGTTGAACTCAGGCGTCTCTCGTTTGGCCTAAGAAGCATCTCTACCACCTGACGCTCTCAGAAGAAAAGCCCCAATCGGGCCCCTGTATTCAGTTCTGATCTCCCGATTGCTTACCTTTTGGGAGGATCAACACCAGGCATCTAACAAATCTCCATCCGGTGAGCCTCCATTGCCTCTCCTTTTTTCTTTTTCTTTTTTTTTCTTTCTTTTCTTTTCTTTCTTTCATTTCATTGCTCACTGAAAGGCAGACTGGTATCGCCGACCTGCCTATCGCAGACTCGTGGATACCCACTGCAACAACAAACATTGCCTCTGTTTAAATGCTCACTGCATTGTCAGGCTATATTGCATAACTTTATCTCTGGTTTTAACGCTTGGGTTATGACTTCTTTTGATGCTTTTTCTGCTATATGGCATGAAATTTATTGTTCATTATATTTCCTCCATCATATAGCCACTTTAGCACCGATTGTCTCAAAATAAAAGATGGCCTCTGCAAGTAATACCCTATCTGACCCGGCGTCGGATCGTTTTTTTTTTTTTATCTGTTGTGACCCCTCCTTTGCTTTCATATTTTGATAATGTTGTTATTCTCACTAAGGTTGTTGTTGTGATCTCCAGCAATAGGCATTAACGATTGCAGGTCGCACTAACGTTCAATACCATTACGGCTTGCCTTCTTTGTGAATTCCTGTAACTTTATTCATTACGTATGGTTTATTTTTATCATGTTTTGCCTCCCCTGTTTAGTGAATTTTGGGTTATTTATGCTTTCAGCTCTGCAGATTCAATGTAAAGTTCTTCTACGAGTAATAGATTCCCTTGCATTCGTATCTTTTCTTAAATTGTTTAGAACATTTTTTTTTACCATGAGAGATGCCTAAGTCATGTCTCGATTTCATAAGAATGTTTGGGTAAGAGCTGCTGTTGATGCTTGAAATGGAGTCTCCATTAAAGATATTCAAATGGATATTCTGTCAGAATTCCATGAAAGGGGTTAAGTAAATGCCTCTGTTCTATGGAGATATTTATTTTTCATGAAGATGTCTGAGTAAATGATCCTAATCAGGCTATTATAATGATAAAATCGAATACTCATGTTCGATGTTTTGAGTATCTCTTACATTGCCATTGATGCATATTCACTTTTCCCTTTTCTTTTCATTATATTATGCCCTGGGTATCATGGTATGCGTATTTCAAACTGATACATACAGTATTATCCATCTGTTTCTTTTAGTTTCACTTCCACTTTATTCTCTCTAGCATCAATATACCAATCCCATGACTCCTATGGATGTCGACATTTTTTTTTTTATCACCGTACTGGACCAGCCTCCCAAGATCGGATATGATATGCTACAAAAGCTTTAGAAGTGACTGACGCATTCCCTTGATGGTCTTATGGGATCTCTTGCTGTCTTGCGTCGACCTGTGGGGATTGGTTCGGCTGCCGATAGATCAATGATACCTCAACAACCTCTGAACCAGGAAAGTATCAGTTCTGCTCAGGTAAGGGATGGACGAAAATGTCAAGAATGATGATTGTCCCCATTCGGCCGCGGCAATAGTCCAGCTTCAGATCCTACAGAAACAGTCCATTCGGTTCTTGGTTATAGCTCATAGCTTGCCTGCACCGCATTAAGACTTATTTATTAATATCATTGAAATTCATCTTGCTGATACTACTGCAAATTGATTTCTGATCGGGTGCATGTCTGTTCATGATAGGTTATCAGTGACTCACAAACAATATCAGCCTACAACAGGTTTGAAAATTTCCTTTCCAGTGTCCATTCTTCTCTTTGTTGTTGACTTCCTGACCTAATTTCTGTTTAGAAATTGCCATAAGGCCATGGTGATTTTTTTTTTTAAAAACTCAGTCATCTCACGAAACTGGATTTGTGTTCTTATAATCTGTGTAGACCATCTTGTAAAATTTCATATCTGTATAGATTAGTGCTATGTTGGCTTAACTCTATGACATCTGTTGGGTATAATCAATTCACAAGTAGCCGAATGCTTCGATATAGAAATACAAAATTTCTCTTCAAATAATAGTTACATTAAAACCAAATCAAGAAATTCTGGGATGTGGATCCAATCCACGAGAGTCCCGCCGGAGAGTGACATTCTGAAATTGTCACCAATATTGACACTAAGTCATCAGGGTCTTCCTTCAGTCTCTGATCACGCCACCGGCCTTGGGAAAGGCTGAGATATTTGCATCCAAAAAGGAGGGGAGAAAGGTCCTCATTTTGATGATTACATCATCATAAAAACTTTGGTTGGATAGATTGTGAGACAGTAACTCCATTAAGTTACAGCATATAACCCGCCATTAGAGATACTCATGAGTATATCATATATTCGGGTATATTGATATCCGACGTCTTCTTACTGTGTGTATTTTCATTACATTGCACTAATAGCATCATGCCCGTCATTTTTCTTTTCTACCAGCACTCTTAGGCATCTCAACAACACCCCGTTGTTGCCCATTACATAGTCCCCTGCATCTTACCCATAACATCCATATGTTCACACTTCCTGTAAAATACACTCAGCCTGCTGTAGATACTGTATATATCTCCAGTCATCTTCACAATTCGATTATTCCTAGCACAAGCATTTTTGCCATTTTACACCACAATCATCTCATCACTTGCTTTGCTGTAAATACCCTGTCACTAACCCCTCTTCGGCTACCTGTTGCAAACACATAAACAGTACCCGCATGCTCACCTTTAGCAACAATACTCAGTGCACAGGTTATCACGGCCTATATCTCTTTGCATCATTCAGTCCCATTTGGATCGCTATTTTGGCATCCTGCTGCAATATTGACTGAGCCCTTTTTTTTTTTGGGAAAGGCTCTGGTTCATCAGCTCATAATCGGTGTTTGATTTGTTGTAAACTATATGAATTTTGATTTAGTTTCAGCCTACACCATTACATGCACCTCCTCATGTAGGTTTTCATTGGGCTCAAAGATTAACATGTGTATATTTCCAATGATAGTATAGGTAGGTAGGACCACATTTATTTTTCCCATCAACTTAGAATGCCATCCATGCATCTCAAATGTACACATTCCATCTTGTCCCTTAATCATATATATGTAGTTCAGCTTCTAGTATAACATTCCCCATCCGTATTGCTTATACTAACCTGGGACTTTGCAGGAATTAGATAGAAATCATTTTTCTTTCTTTAGGAGTTTGATCTCAATTCAATATTGTAATAGCTAAACATTAATGAAAATGTTATATTTTCAGCTCTTAGATAGAATGAATGAGCATTGTAAATATCATGAATTACTTGTTCTTCATGCATTTTTTCTTTATTTCTCAAAATCTCACATTGGTGAAACACGAATGGCACGTGCACCATTTCGTAAGAGGTAAATTAATTCTAAGTTGATGATCCATATCAATGGCCATAGTCAGGGTGTGGACAAAACTTAGGATTTTTATCTTTTACGAAATAACACTGGACCCACACTGGATCCGTTTTCAAAATTCATCATATTTTCCTTAAATATTTTCTCCTTTTATTAGAATTTAACTTAAAATTGACTCAAAATATATACCAATGGCCATAGTCAGGGTATGTTGAGAGTTAATTTCATTTTAAATTCTATAAAAGCACCAAATGTGTTTTATTCTTCACCTGAATTTAAATATAGATTATTATATAATACATTCAATGACCATAGTCAGGGACGTATTATATCTTCAATCTTATTTTAATTCATTTCAAGAATAAGATAGCTTTTTCAAAAATCCAATTTCAAAATCTTCAAATTCATTCATCATTCAGGATAGATTTGCATCATATTTTCAAAATGTCTTTTTCAAAAACTCTAAGTAATGTAAATACCTTCCTCAATCTATCTTCAATTCTTCTCAAATCCAATTCATTCTTTCAATTTCCAAAATTCTATTTCATTTTCAAATCTCAAAAGTTCAATCTAACTTTGAGATTTCAAACTCATTTTATATTCAAATCAGATTTCAAAGTTCAATTTAACTTTGAAATTCCAAATTCATTTATATTCAAAAATTCCAAATCAAATCCAAAGTTCAAATTAACTTTGAGATTCCTTCCATCTTCATTTCAAATTCCAAATTCAAAAAAATTCAAGGTCTAAATTGACTTTAAAATTCGTTTTGTATATTCAAATTCTAAATTTCAAGTTCAATTTTAAAAGTTCTTGATTCATCTTCTGAATTTAAATCCACATCCATTTTAGGATCCAGGATTCAAATACTCATATTGGATCTCAGACTTCAGATCCAATTCCTCTTTAGGATCCAGAATCCAATCTCACCTTGGATCTCAGACTTCAGATCCAAATCCATCTTAGGATCCAGAGTCCAACTCTACACTGGATCTCAGACTTCAGATCCACAATCTATCTTAGGATCCAGAACCAAACTCTACATTGGATCTCAGACTTCAGATCCACAATCTATCTTAGGATCCAGAACCCAACTCCACATTGGATCTCAGATTTCAGATCCATTCCATTTCAGGATTCAGAACCGAAAAATCCATCTTAGATTCTAAAACCTTGGATCCCATTCTTTTTAGGATTCAGAATCCAATTCCAATTCTAGATTTCAATTCCATTTTCGGATCTAATCCGGATTTCTTAAATCCATTTCCATTATTAAATACCATTTGATTTTCTCAGACCCATTCTAAGATTCAAAGCCAATATCACTTTAAAATTTCATCTTCTTCTCCTAAACCCATGATTAAATTCAAAGTCCATTTCTGACTTTGAAAATTCATTTCCTCTTCATTTCAAAGCTTTAGATCATTCTTTCTCCAAGTCAAGATTCATTCTTCCAAAACTCTGATTTACTTCAAAAATTTAGAACTTCTCTGATCTATCCCAAGTTCTAAGTTAGATTCAATCATTCCTTCACTTCCCTCCCAAGTTCATCTCAGAATACTTGGAAATTTCCAAATCAATTTTCAAAAGGAGCATACATTTTTGCATTTGCATAAGCATGATTCTTTGTGCATTTAGAGTTAGAATAAATTCTTAGGTTATATTTAGGCAAAGCAAAAGGTATAGATTCGATCCTTGGTTCGATTACCCCTGGTAAAGGTGCCAGGAACGGTCGAACCTCGTACCGACGAGCGAATCCCGTCTCTCCATTTTTCCCGCGAATTTTCAAAATGGAGGCAAGTAATTTTCTAAATGTTTTCAAATAAAGGTCAAGTGAAAACCGCGCAAAAGAGCTCCTCTTCTCTCTCTTTCTCTTCTTTTCTCTTCTCTCTTTCTTTCTTTTATTCTTCTTCCTTCAAAAAGGAGGAGAATAGAGGTTAGAAAAGGGAAAAGAGAAGGAAGAGAGAGAAACCAATAAGAGAGGAAAAATTTTGCGATGATCACAGCAACCCTAAAGCCCACTTAGCCACATTTTATGCAGAGTGCAGCCGTTTCAGGAAAGATAACAGGGCTCTGTTCATTTGCTTTCCCTGCAGTCTGGAGGGTATAGCAGCCAGATGGTATGCGAACCACATCAATCCTATCGAACTACGAGAGTTCGATAAAGTAGTCAATCTGTTTATTGAGCGCTTCCTGTTCAATACTGAGGTTTCACCTACGCTCAATCACCTTTACAATTTAAAGCAGAATGAGACTGAAAGAGCAGGAGAATTCATCCACAGGTGGAGAAGTACCTGCAATAAGATGAAAGTTTCCATTCCAGAGGAGCATGCATTACAAATAATCCTCAGCAATTTCTCTCAGCCTCTGAGAAGCCTCATTGCCACTTCTCCAGCAAAATCCTTTATCAAATTAATTGAGCGAGCCGAATGGCTCGAGGCAGGAATAGAAAGTGGACTTTACGAGGGCATGCCTCTTGCCAAAAATATCCAAGATCAGAAAAAGAAAGCGCAGTTCACTCATGCAGCTGATACCTCTGGCAAAGATCATGACAACAGCAGAGAAAACATAAATGACAGCAAGAATGGTCAGAACCACGGCGCAGCTCAAAGGAAAAAGTCTTCCAAGCAAAATAACAAGTCGTCTCAGTCTAACTATCCGCAAAAGGAAAAGATAAAGCGCGAAGGTTGGAGTAATGATCGTGAGTTCACTCCTCTGAAGCAAACTCTCGAAGAAGCCCTTGAATTCATGGTGGCCAAAGGATTGGTTAAACTCCCGAAAGTCGCGGATCCTCCCACGGTCATGGGAAGGTTCACAAATCAGTTCTGCAAGTTCCATCGAGCAGTGGGGCATGACACCGATCACTGCTTCGTCTTCAAAAATATTGTTCAGGATTGCGTCGACAAGAGTCTCTTTGTTGAAGACGAAGAGGAAGATGACCTAGCTGTCATGACCAAGTCTCTCCCCGGCTACTCAGAAGACTGAAGATGCCAGAATTCTCCTACTTTTCTCCCCTTTTTGCCAGACTCCTTGTAAGGGGCCAGTCAGTCCAGTCTTTTTGTGACCTTTTGGTCAAAATACTTGTAAATATTTCAGTTCTTTGTTATCAGTTTTGCTCGTCAATGAAATGTCAATTTTCCTTTATATCTCTAAATATCACAATACTTTCTTCCTCTGCCACATAGGGGCATTTGCTTTTGAAAATCTATATTTCAAAAATCTCTTCATCAGCTTCTGTTAAAATCACATTTAAATTCCTGTTCTTTTCAGAATGCGGGACTAATCTGGGCATCATTCATGAGAGAAATGATATTACCTATGAGGGCCTTTTCAAAAATCATGAAATTTCAAAAAGTCTTCCTTATGACCAAAGAGTTCAAATATTCTTCGGTCCAAGCTTTGTTCAAAAATCAACCCTCGTGTTGATCTTGTCTTCCAAAGTGGGTTATAAATCATTACATTTAAAGATCAATCCTTGCATTGGTTTTATTTTCCAAAAATGGGTTTTAAATCATTATATTCAAAAGATCAACCCCCGTGTTGGTCTTATCTTCCGAGATTGATTTTTAAACATTATCTTCAAAGATCAACCCTTGTATTGATCTTATTATCAGTCTCAAACTATTGTTTTTAGAAATCAAATCCATTGTTGATCTTCTTCTTCAAAAATATATTTTCAAACCATTGCCTTCAAAAATTGACCCTCATGATGATCTCTCATGTTTGATTTAAAGGATCAGTTCTCACACTGATCAATTTTTTTACAGTAGATTTTCTTCCCAAATTGATTTTTTTTATCTTTTAAATAAACATTTTCCTTTCAAAGATCCCATATGCAGGCAGGATCAGAAAACTCCTTTTTCTCAAATCTTATAAATTTTCAGTTAAATTTTTGGTATTTTTATCTGTTTCATTCATCTTATTCATATTTTTATCAAGTTTACATCAATTTTATCAAGTTTTATCAAGTTTATCAATATTTCATCAATTCCATTAAATTTTATCAGTCTTTCTACCCATTCAAGTTAAGGGATAAACCTGATGCCTCTTTTCCATGAGGTATTTCCTTTATTCTTATCTTTCCCCCTCAGGTTAAGGGATAAACCTGACCCTCGTTGTCCGAGGTGTTCCCATTCAGGATAAGGGATAATCCTGAAATCCCTCGTAAGAGCCACAATGCTACCTATGAGGATTCTTTTGTAAATACAAGTTTTATCAATCTTTATTGATTTTCTAGATTTATATCAATTTCCCTCCATTAAAACTCTTTAAATTTTAGTCTTTTTCCCATTCAAGATAAGGGATAATCCTGAGATCCCTCATAGGAGCAACAATGCTACCTGTGAGAATTCTTTTCCAAAATAAATTTTCAAAATTTCTTTCCTTCTTCTCCATTTTTATAAATTTTATTCTTCTCCCCTTTCAGGTTAAGGGGTAAACCTGAATCATTCTTTTCTAAATTCTTATCAAATGTCTATTCCATTTCCCCTTTCAGGATAAGGGAAAATCCTGAAAACACCGACAATCATTCTCGCTCAAATCTCAAGTATCTTAAAGAATGTCGGTGTCCCCTTTTCTTCAAATCTCCATCAGAAAACCCAGTACCCACACTGGGGCATTTTTGAAAAATCCAGTACTCATACAGGTAAGCCTAGCACTCGTGCTAGTGTTTGGCTGACCGATCAGTTAGCCTTCATGTTACAATCTTTCCTCGATTCTCCTTAAATTCTGCCAATTTTCTTCTATCCTTTCTCATCAACTCTCCTTTGAGATTCGAGTTTTCGACTCAAACTTCCAACTCTTTCCTTTGAGATTCGAGCCTTGACTCGAATTTTTCAGTTCTCCTTCGAAGGTTTGAGTTTTAACTCAAGTCTTCTGTTCCTTCACAAATCTGAACCTTTCCAGTTTTCCCTTGAAATTCGGGCCCTGGCCCGAACTTTCCAACTTTCCCTCAAAAATTTGAGTTTTAAATTTTCTTGCCTTCAATAAATGAACTTTCAAAGTTTAGATTCGAGCCCTGACTCGAACTTTCCCGTTGTCCTTCGAAAATTTGGGTTTTATCTCGAGTTTTCTTGCCTTCAGTAAATGAACCTTCAAGTTTAGATTCGAGCCTTGACTCGAACCTTCCTGCTTTCCTTCGAAAATTTGAGTTTTGTCTCAAGTTTTCTTGCCTTCAATAAATGAACTGTCAAATTTTCCTTTGAGATTCGAGCCCTAACTCGAATCTTCCTGCTTTCCTTCGAAGATTTGGGTTTTATCTCGAGTTTTCTTGCCTTCAATAAATGAATTTTCAAGCTTTCCTTTGAGATTCGAGCCCCGACTCGAACCTCCCAGTTTTCCTTTGAAAATTCGAGTTTTTACTCAAATTTCCCTGTTTTCCTTGTAGAATCTGAGTCCTGATTCGGATACTCTTTCAAAGGCTTACCTTCAAAATCCAGTTTTATGTCAAGCTTGCCTTCAGAACTTTAAATTTACATTTACCTTCAGAATTCAGCCTCATGTTGGATTCTTCTCCAGAATCCCACTGATATGACAAAATTCGATGTTAAGCAAAGGTTTCATCATTAAGGATTTCAGGAATATCTTGCCAAATTGACATAAAATAGTTGTTGATCTCAAACTTTTATTACATAAAGAATTTCCTCAAATCTCCTTAGTATTCCTTCCAAAAGGGTGAAACTTCTGTGAAGAAAGGCTCAAACTTCAAATTTTCTGTTGGTCAACCGAGAGGATGAAGAAAGATCTTCGACATGACCGGTAAAGGAAATATTCAATGATGCTGAAGAGCCATAAATGAGCTGATATTGATCATAGCTATGGCACATTCTTAAAGATTATTCTTTGGCATTAAGACGGTGGAAATATCCTGGGCAGTCAGAAAAGAACCTACCCAATCCATGTCCCCTCAAGCCAGCTAAGCTGCGAATCAAATATCCGCAAAAGGGATCTCTCAATTGTCGTCAAGATGAAGGCGAATTAAGCGAGTAGACCCCCGGGGCCAAAGAAGATTTGAAACATCTCCAAGTTGACGGAGTTTGTGACAGATCCTTCCAGGGAAAGTTCGAATCACCGTCAAGATGAAGGCGGATGTGATGGACCTACCGACAAACCCTAAAAGATATTTGATTTCAGCTATCATCTAAATACCTTTGAGTCAATACCATCATATATAATCCCTGAGATAAATGAAGGATCAGAACATCTCCAAGATGAAGGAGTTTGTGACGTACCCTTCCCCGAAAAAGAGAGAAAAGTCAGGACATCTCCAAAATGAAGGATGATGTAAAAGCCCAAGAAAGCCCCATGACTCAAAAGAGTGCAAAAGATCATCACGGGAAAATGCCCAGGATATCAAACTGCCCAAACTGCAAAGAATCTTCTTTACCTATGTGAAATTCTTCTATCAATATCTTCTCATTTAATTACTTTTATGAAGCTAAAAATATTTCCTCTCCTTTCATATCAAGGAAATTGATAGCATCCTTGAAGAAGACCAACAACTAAATTTGACTTTGATCCTGGATTCTATAGAATTAACCTAGTTGGGGGTAATACTCTAGGTGGAAGAGGGAACATCTTCCAAAAGTGCTTACCTTAAAATTACCTTGAAGCAACTGTAAATTTTATCATTTTGGCAAAATCTTCCAGCTTTCCTGATAAAGAAATAAGAACTTGACATCTGTTTTGATACATCTTGGTGTTGCCTTCTTCGTCTTTTCGCTCTGTCGAAAGACTCGCCTTCTCCTTGATTAAATGATTGCCTTCTCCGTCTTTCGCTTTGTCGAGAGACTCGCCTTCTCCTTGATAAAAGGGTCGCCTTCTCCGTCTTTCGCTTTGCCGAGAGACTTGCCTTCTCCTTTTCTAAAAAGGGTCGCCTTCTCCATCTTTCGCTTTGCCGAGAGACTTGCCTTCTCCTTTTCTAAAAAGGATTGCCTTCCTCATCTTTTGCTTTGTCTAGAGACTTGACTTCTCCTTTTCTAAAAAGGATTGCCTTCCTCGTCTTTCGCTTTGTCGAGAGACTCGCCTTCTCCTTGATTAAATGATTGCCTTCCTCGTCTTTCGCTTTGTCGAGAGACTTGCCTTCTCCTTTTCTAAAAAGGATTGCCTTCCTCGTCTTTCGCTTTGTCGAGAGACTTGCCTTCTTCTTTTCTAAAAATGATCTCCTTCCTCGTCTTTCGTTTTGTCGAGAGACTCGCCTTCTCCTTGATAAAAGGATCGCCTTCCCTGTCTTTTGCGTTGTCAAAAGATTTGCCTTTCTCCTTGATTAAATGATTGCCTTCCTCGTCTTTCGCTTTGTCGAGAGACTCGCCTTCTCCTTGATGAAAGGATTGCCTTCCCCCGTCTCTTGCGTTGTCAAAAGATTTGCCTTTCTCCTTGATTAAATGATCTCCTTCCTCGTCTTTCGCTTTGTCGAGAGACTTGCCTCCTCCTTACCAAAAGGATTGCCTTCTTCATATTTCACTTTTTTCCAAAATGATTGCCTTCTTCATGTCTTACATTTTACCTTCTCCTTACCAAAAGGATTGCCTTCTTCATATTTTATATTTTGCCTTCTCCTTACCAAAAGGATTGCCTTCTGCATATTTCACATTTTGCCTTTTCTTACTATTGTCATCTTCATATTTTACCTTCTCCTCGCTAAAAGGATTGCCATCTTCCTCGTCATTTTCAAATTTTGCTCTCACCTTCTTCTGTCCAAAAGATTTGCCTTGTTCCATCTTTCGCCTTGTCAAGAGATTCATCTCCTTGATAAAGGGTCCTCCTTATTCATCTTTCACTCCATCGAAAGATTCGCCTCCTGTTACCTTATTCATCCTTCATTTTGTCTCACATCTCCTTACTTTCCATTTCTCACATTTCCGGAAGAGTTACCCCATTCAGTTGAAGTATCTCTCCTGTCCCATCACGGTTTCGAGAAATCCGTGTTGTCGTTCCCACTCAGGTTAAGGGTCAAAACCTGTATTTTCCGCGAAAGGTCATTAAATTCAAAAGCTGATCTAGTCTCAGCAATGAGACGTCCAAGTTCATCCCTTTTTCAAGCTTTAGGGAACCCCATTTCCTTCCTCCTTTCGCAAACCCCTGTCGGATTTGTTCGTCCAAACTCCGAAGGTCCCATCATGGTCTCTTCACTCGAAGATTCCATATGGTCGTCCCCTTCAGGTTAAGGGTTAAGCCTGAATCTCATATCACGAGGTATCTTTCTTCTTCAGGTTTTGGTTAAACCTGAATCTCGTTTCAACGAGTCTCCCTCGCTTCGCCGAGGTGTTTACTTCCAAGTCCCATCATGGTTCTTCCCATCGAGGAATCCATGCCTTGTATATCCATCAAGGACAGGATCCTATTTGAGTTCCATCTCACAAGGCCTTCTTTCATAAATGTCCCATCAAGGTCATCGCATATTCCTTTCCCCATTCGTATTATCTTGATATATCTTCGTCCCATCCAGGTTAAGGGCTAAACCTGAGTCATTCTGAAAAGCTGATCTTGTCTCACCCATAAGACTTGATCAAGATTCTTACCTTCATCATTTCAGGATCCTCACCCAAAGTCCCATCACAATTTCCTCATTTTTTACTCAATCTTCGAGGATCTCGTCTTCCCAAAGCCATTCAAGGATAAACTTTTAAACCTGAAGAATCATGCCTTTCAAATAAATTCTTCCACACCCAGTTCAGATCTGCTGACTGGGGCATTTTTCAAAATTTGGAGTATTTTCTTTGCCACTAAGCTCGGCTTTCAACCGGCTTAGTAGCAAAGAGGGGCATCTGTGAACACCCCAAAATTTTCAAAATCTTTTAAATATTCCCTTCTTGCCCCTAAATTCATTTTTTGAGCAAAAAATCTAAATTCCAGCTCTTTTCTCAAGCTTTACTGAAATTAAATTCATTTTAAATTGATTTTGCATCCGGATCCATTGTCCAATTTTTAAGAAAATATCAAAAACAGTTTTCAAAGTAGCTCGAACAGTCCATCCGACATCCGTTTGGATCCATCACATTGTATTTCTCGATTCGAGGGTCAAAACTCGAACATTTTCTCAAAACTTAGGTCCAAACCCATTCTTCTAAAGAAATTTCCCCGAAATGGTCGGAAATTCTCAGAAAAATACTTTTGTAAATATTTCTCAGAAAAATACAAAAAAATTAGTGTTTAAAACTTAGTTTTCTTTTTAAATCTTAGTTTTCTACTACAAAACTACAAAAAATGAAAAATGATGCAAAAATCGGAAAAATTGGGAAAAGCAAAAGGTTTTAAAACTTGAAAATTTGAATTTTTGCCAAAAACCTCTCTTGAACCACTCTTTTTTACAAAAATACTTTCAAAAGAGGCCTTCTTTTGGAAATTGGGAAAATCCACAACGGATCGCTCCCGCGCACTTCCCTTCTCTCTTGTCTACCCTCCATCTGCAACAACTCCTTCTTCCCTCAACCCCTCATCTTCAACCACCGGATTCTCCTTCACGCCTCCATCAGCCGCAGGCTCCCCCTTTCCAGAAGGATCCTCCACCCTCTACATAAACCACCTTCAAGAAACCCTAAAGATCACCGTTATCACCCCAGCACCCCTCCTCTCCTTCACGATCGTCTTCTACCCCTCCATTTACCTCTGATCCAGCTTCACCCTTGCACCCTTCTGATCTGATTAAGTTGTTTTTATCTTTGGTTTTTCTCTCCTTCGGCTGGAGGAAACTGATCAAATTCCCCTCCCCCTGCGATTACAGGGTCTTTGAATCTGCAAAATTTAAGGAGTCAAGGGTGATCTGATAAGAGAGAGGACAGTGGGTCTATTCCTGCACTCATTGAAATTGGAGAACAGGAGCAAAATATCTTTACCAAAGTGTTGACATTTGCTGCAGGAAACGCGATCCAGCTCCAGCACCTTCGAGACATCTGCTGTAAAGTCTTTGTGAATGCTTCTCATTAACATTTGCTAATGATCCTTTGTAAATACACTTCACTAGATACTTGCTGTGAATTGCTTCACAAAGACATTTTGTGGGTACTTACTTTTTTTAGCAGGTATTCCTTTCTCATTTCACAACACATTATTTGTTGTACCGTGCCTCAGTTCACAAGTCTTTTATTTCAAGCATCCCTAAATAGCACAAATCACTTGTGTTTTACAACACTTTTATGCAAATTGCTATGGCTTCAAACTCATCATGTTCCATCCACTGCCTATACCACATTCATCAGCCACCAGCACATTGCATCATGTAGATACTGTCTCCTGCATATTCCCCTGTCCCAGCATCACATGCTTGCTGCACCGCCTTGCACTTTTATAACACCACCATCAATCTTGCAATTCTTCCATCACTATTCTCAACATAAAATCACCTGTACATCCTTTCCACCACAGCCATTAGGATATCTTATTCACCAAGGTTCATTAACCATTACCTTACCCCTCTTACTGTGTTTCTGCAGGGCCATACCATGCCTAAGATATCTACTGCTACACCGTGTACAAACCATCCCTCCTTGTGCACCACAAGTACCCATCTCAAAACTCTCCACCTGCTAATATAAAATCAGGTTTTCATTTCCTGCATCATACTACCTGTCACCATTTCATGACAAGGCAGTTCCTTCCTCCACATGCACACAGCTACACTCATGATTTCACTTCATGTTCATCACCCTTTAGCTACTATCTGCTACCCACAACATCTACCTTCTGGCATATAATACCTTCTAGACTCCCAACTGTACCTCTTGCAGCAGCATGCTGCACGACTGGTTGCATCTCAGCACTTGGGCTCTTTTGCGTAAGTGCTTCACCTATCACACTTTTGACCCCCCATCACATACATCCTACTGTGCATAATATGCACAGCAGTATAACCTATATCACTGCCATGACTCACCATATCCTCCATCATTACACTTTTCTCAGCAGTTCCATTGTGCACAGCCTATTACACTTCCACCAACTTCCAGCATAACTTGTCCTCTTCTGTTTAAACTGTTACAACCCAATTCCAGTTATGTTTTACCTGTTGTAAACCCACACCATCTTCACTAGTACCTTCATTATACTATTAAACTGTTGTTGTGCATATTCACACAACACTGTTTCCTATTATTTCCCTCATTTCTTAGTATTTGTTAGGTACCTACCTTGCCACCATTGCTTTATAGAAAATCTGTCACTGCATCTTGTGTTGGTTGCCATCACATTGGTGGCATCCTTGTGTTGATGCCTTACATCTGTGTGCACAGTTGTAACGTCCATACTGCCTCCAAATTCTCATCCTCCTTGTTTCATAAGGAAAAATATATGTCAGATATATATATACAGCTATATGTATATACATGTATGAATCTACACATAGGTATGTATACAGGTATATATCATCTTCTACTTTTTCCTTTATAAATACTTTGGCATATGAGTACCTCGCATTTGGCTCATTTGAAATATGTAATTCTCTTTTGCTTCCATACTAACTATGATGTTTTGCAGGAAAATATCGTCATTGGGATTTGTATTTTCAATTCTAAAGTGTTGTAATAGCTAGATTTGAATGAGAATTTATATTTCCTGTCTTAGGTAGAACGAATGAGCATTATAAATCACTTGTTCTCATATTTTTCTCCTTTGTTTTTCTAAAATCTCACGAATGGTGAAACACGAATGGCACGTGCACCATTTCGTAAAAGGTAAATTAATCCTAAGTTGATGATTTACATCAACGGCCATAGTCGGGATGTAAACAAGACTTAGGATTGTTATCTTTTATAAAATAACATTGGATCTACACTGGATCCTCTTCAAAAATCATCATATTTTTCAAATATTTCTTTCTTTTATTAGAGTTTAACTTAAAATTGGCTCAAAATATATACCAATGGCCATAGTCAGGGTATATTGAGAGTTAATTTCATTTTGAACTCTATAAAAGCACAAAAATATGTTTTATTCTTTACCTGAATTCAAATATAGATTATTATATAATATATTCAATGACCATAGTCAAGGATGTATTATATTTTCAATCTTATTTTAATTCATTTAAAAAATGAAATAGCTTTTCAAAATCCAAAATTTCAAAAATACAAATTCATTCATCATTTAGGATAGAACTGCATCATATTTTCAAAATTCTTTTTCAAAAAAAAAAACTCCAAGTGATGTAAGTATCTTCCTCCATCTATCTTCAATTCTTATAAAAATCAAATTCATCCTTTCATTTTCAAATTCAATTTCATTTTCAATTCTCAAAGTTCAATTTAACTTTGAGATTTCAAAGGCATTTTTTTATATTCAAATTCAAATCAGATTTCAAAGTTCAATTTGACTTTGAAAATCCAAATTCGTTTTATATTCAAAAATCTAATCAAACTCAAAGTTCAATTTTAACTTTGAGACTCTTGATTCATCTTCTAAATTCAAAAGTTCAAGGTCTAATTTGGCTTTGAAATTCGTTTGTATATTCAAGTTCTAAACTTCATTTCTCAAGTTCAATTTGAACTTGGAAGTTCTTGATTCATCTTCTGAATATAAACTCTAAATCCATTTTAGGATTCAGGATTCAAGACTCATGTTGGATCTCAGACTTCAGATCCAAATCCATTTAGGATCCAGAACCAAATTCTACTTTGGATCTTAGACTTCAGATCCAATTCCATCTTAGGGTCCAGAGTCCAACTCTACATTGGATCTCAGACTTCAGATCCAAATCCATTTTAGGATCCAGAACCCAATTCTATATCGGATCTCAGATTTCAGATTTTAAATCTATTTTTTCAATTTTATTCTCAATTCTAGATTTTAAATCTAATTCCATTTTCAGATTTCATCTGAACTTCCTAAATCCATTTTCTATTCTTAAATACCATTTCATTTTCTCAGATCCATTCTAAATTGCAAACTTCAAAGTCTAAATTCAATTTCATCTCAAGTATTCATTTTCTTTCCTAAATCCAAGTTCAAAATTCAAAGTCCATTTCTGACTTTGAAACTTAATTCCCTTTCCTTTCAAAGCTTTAAGTCATTCTTTCTCAAAATCAAGATTTATTCTTTCAAACTCTGATTTACGTCAAAAACTTAGAACTTTCCTGATCTATCTCAAGTTCTAAAGTTAGATTCAATCATTTCTTCACTCCCTTATCGAGTTCATCTCAGAATACTTGATAATTTCCAAAACATTCTTTTCAAAAGAGCATACATCTTTGCATTGCACAAGTATGATTCTTTGTGCATTTAGAGTTAGGATAAATTCTTAGATTATATTTAGGCAAAGCAAAAGGCATAGATTCGATCCTTGGTTCGATTACCCCTGGTAAAGGCGCCAGGAATGGTCGAACCTCGTACCGACGAGCAAATCCCGTCTCTCCATCTTTTTCCCGCAATATTTTCAAAACGGAGGCGAGTTATTTTCTAAATATTTTTCAAATAAAGGTCAAGTGAGACCGCGCAAAATAGTTCCTCTTCTCTCTCTTTCTTTCTTTCTTTTCTCTTCTCTCTTTCTTGTCTCTCTTTTATTTTTCTCCCTTCAAAAAGGAGGAAAATAGAGGTTAGAAAAGGAAAAGAGAAGGAAGAGAGAGAAACCACAAGAGAGAAAAAATTTTGCGATGATCACACGCTTTGATCGAAAGACTCGCCTTCTCCTTGATAAAAGGATTGCCTTCTTCATCTTTCGCTTTGTCGAGAGACTCGCCTTCTCCTTGATAAAAGGATTGCCTTCTCCGTCTTTCGCTTTGACGAGAGACTCGCCTTCTCCTTGATAAAAGGATTGCCTTCTCCGTCTTTCACTTTGTCGAGAGACTCGCCTTCTCCTTGATGAAAGGATTGCCTTCTTCGTCTTTCACTTTGTCGAGAGACTCACCTTCTCCTTGATGAAAGGATTGCCTTCTTTGTCTTTCGCTTTGTCGAGAGACTCGCCTTCTCCTTGATAAAAGGATTGCCTTCTCCGTCTTTCGCTTTGTCGAGAGACTCGCCTTCTCCTTGATGAAAGGATTGCCTTCTTCGTCTTTCGCTTTGTCGAGAGACTCGCCTTCTCCTTGATAAAAGGATTGTCTTCTCCATCTTTCGCTTTGACGAGAGACTCGCCTTCTCCTTGATAAAAAGATCGCCTTCCCGTCTTTTTGCGTTGTCAAAAGATTTGCCTTTCCCCTTGATTAAATGACAGCCTTCCTCGTCTTTCGCTTTGTCGAGAGACTTGCCTTCTCCTTGTTAAAAGGATTGCCTTCTTCATATTTTATATTTTGCCTTCTCCTTACCAAGAGGATTGCCCTCTTCATATCTTACATTTTTGCCTTCTCCTTACCAAAAGGATTGCCTTCTTCATATTTCACTTTTTGCTAAAAGGATTGCCTTCTTCATATTTCACATTTCGCCTTCTCCTTACTATTTCCATCTTCATATCTTCATAAAAGGATTGCCATCTTCATCGCCATCTTCATATTTTGCTTTTACCTTCTCTTGTCCAAAGGATTTGCCCTCTTCTATCTTTTTGCCTTGTCAATAGATTCATCTTCTTGATAAAAAGTTCGCCTTATTCATCTTTCACCCCATCGAAAGATTCACCTCTTGTTACCTTATTCATCCTTCATTTTGTCTCACATCTCCTTACTTTCCATTTCTCACATTTCCGGAAGAGTTACCCCATTCAGTTGAAGTATCTCTCTTGTCCCATCACGGTTTCGAGAAATCCGTGTGGTCATTCCCACTCAGGTTAAGGGTCAAAACCAGTATTTTCCGCGAGAGGTCATTAAATTCAAAAGCTGATCTAGTCTCAGCAATGAGACGTCCAAGTTCATCCCTTTTTCAAAGCTTTAGGGAACCCCATTTCCTTCCTCCTTTCGCAAACCCCTTTCGGATTTGTTCGTCCAAACTTCGAAGGTCCCATCGTGGTCTCTTCACTCGAGGATTCCATATGGTCTCCCCCTTCAGGTTAAGGGTTAAGCCTGAACCTCGCCCCTCGGGGTATCTTCCTTTTTTAGGTTTGGGTTAAACCTGAGTCTCGTTTCGACGAGGTGTTTCCTTCCAAGTCCCATCATGGTTCTTCACATCGAGGAATCCATGCTTTGATCCTACTCGAGCTTCATCTCATGAGGCATTTGCCAAAAATGTCCCATCAAGGTCATCATATATTCCTTTACACATTCAATTCATCCTGATACATCTTCGTCCCATCCAGGTTAAGGGCTAAACCTGAGTCATTCAAAAAGCTGACCTTGTCTCACCCATGAGACTTGATCAAAATTCACATCTTTCATCATTTCGGGATCTTCACCCAAAGTCCCATCACGATGTCCTCATCTCCATCATTCAGTCATATCATTTTCGAGGATTTCATCCCCCCAAGCCATTTAAGGATAAAGTTTTAAACCTGAAAAACCATGTCTTTCAAAAAATTCTTCCATACCAAGTCCAGATCTGCTGATTGGGGCATTTTCAAAATTTGGAGTGTTGTCTTTGCCACTAAGCTCGGCTTTCAACCGGCTTAGTAGCAAAGAGGGGCATCTGTGAACACCCCAAATTTTTCAAAATCTTTTAAATATTCTCTTTTTGCCCCTAAATTCATTTTTTTAGCAGATGAGTCACTTTTAAATCTAAATTCCATTTTATCTCTCAAATTTTGCTGAAATTAAATTCATTTTATATATTTGACTCAATTTCGGACCCGGATCCATTGTCAAAATCAAATCTGAGCTTCGCATCCAATTTTTTTTCAAATTCGCAAAATTATCAAAAATAACTTTTTGAAAACCTCAGACAGTTCGTCCGGTATCCGTTTGGATCCATCGTGTTATATTTCTCGATTCAAGGTTTAAAACTCGAATATTTTCTCAAAAACTTGGGTCCAAACCCATTTTCTAAAGAAATTTTCTCAAAATAGCCTTGAACTCTCAGAAAAATTCTCTCTTGTAAAATACTTTGCAAAAATACAAAAAAATTAGTGTCTAATCTTTGTTTTCTCGTAAAGTCTTAAATTTTTATTCCAAAAATACAAAAACATGAAAAATAACACAAAAACCAAAAAAAAAATGGAAAAGTCACGAGAAAAACAAATGAGTTTTTACTAAAAACCTCGTTTTTGAAACACTTTTGTGAAAATCTCTTTTTGAGGGAGACCCCTCTTTGTAAAAATCCTAAAAACAAAGGGGCCCCTTTCGTAAATTTGTCTTTTAGGGTTTTCCTTCGTAAGGAAAAAGAGGAGAACAGCGGCCGCCCTCTCTCTCCTTCATCTCTTGTTCTCCCCGCCGGAAGGACCCATGTGCTTCCAGAATGATCCCATTCTCAGCCTCAGTTCTCTCTCCATCCAACCCTTCATCTTCAACAACCTCAACCTCTCTCCTCCATCCATCGGCAACGGAAGCCTCTTCTGGACTCCTCTTGATCCTCTTTAAAAATGGGCAAAGGGCGTCTCCTCGAGTCATCCGCTTTTCACCTCCCCATTGGCATCTTCTTCTTCTTACCATCATCTTCTACCCCTTCATCTTCTTCTCCTTCACGCATCCATGATCACCCCACCATGTTCTCTTCTTTCTTCCTGATTTCCCTTTTCTTTTCCTTCAGCTTTCCCTGGTTCTACTCATTCGATCGAAGGAGGTCAGTCAACACCCTGTAGCAGCTATCAGGTAAGTAGTCATCCTCTTCCTCCTTTTCTTGATCTTCTCTTTGTTTTCACGTTGTTTTAAGTTTCCTTCTTTACCTTCTACGCTTTATTCCCGACTTACTTTTTTTTTTTTCTCCATGTTCGCACCATCGATGATGTTGAGTTGCCTGTGCAATCTCAACTCATCTCTGTGCAACAATAAAAGGCATGAACTCTTCCAACATTTTATTTCTACAATTGTAAATTTCCCTCTGCTTTAAATTCCCCATCTTTTATCTTGCATTTCTCCGTTGCATTTACCTTTCATGATATGTATTCTCACAGCGTATTTTTATGATCTCTGAGAACTTATTGGCCTCATTTACAAGGCAAAGTCGTCGATCTCTTCTGCGATGGATACCTTTCGGGTTTATATTTTTGCGAAATGGTGTTTCAAGCAGATTGTCCACCTAGGCGATCCTCGTTCCCCTGAAGGATGTCCCTACGATGTTATCCTAAGTGCATGTTTATACTCATTTGTAATAGAGATGCATGATTTTGTCATGTGGTATGCCTGGAGCAATTATTTTTGTTATGTCTTACATCTTTAATCTTCTTGTTTCAGCACATTTTTTTTTTTTTACCTGCGTCGCTTAGCCGATATTTTCGTTGTAATTTGGTTCATATCAAGGTATCATCATCTGATTCATGTTTTCTCACGTTTGTAGCCTATTGATTGAACCAACATCGGTTCTTCTTTTTTTTATCCTGTGCGTATGCTTCTATGATGTCTTCGACTTTCCCCACAACATCTCTTTTGTAACAAGCATTGGGAATCCTAATATCTCTGTCATGATCTTGGAGGAATTTTTCCTAAAGATTGCTGAAGGTGATCTTGACAAAGTTAAGCCTGTTAAACCTTGCTGAAATTCATAATCAGAGATGGATGAGTACTTCCATATGCTTCTCATTCTTGTTCTACACTAGAGGATTGGCATGAGAAGTCATCATTAGGGGGCTATCAGGTGCCTCTTGGAAAATTTTTCTGCACTGAGACTTCCTGCGATATCTAACCATCATCATTTTGTTTAGTTTCTTGATCGGTATTCAAATTGCCATGCTGTAGTTGTGGAAGATTGTGACCCTGCTGAAGATAGTCCAGAAAATTTCTTCTAAATGATTTAGTTTGATGAAACTGAGTCACTGGTACACCTGGTCGTTGGGTGGTCCATCAGAAGGTTTATCTGGTTGTTTGACCAAAGGTATGTTCTCATTGTTTAGCAAAATGAATATTGCATTAAGATACTTCATGCTAGACCCCTGTGCATCCCATTCCCTTAGACCTACTACTTCTGCTTATTGTATTTCGTTATATCTTGTAATTGTATCTGTGCAGTTTTCTTTACATTTTTTTTTTGAAGTTATCATCCCATAGTATTGATATGCTATTATCGTGTTATGTTTTTGCATCTTATAATTTTTCTTCCTTTTGTAAATACTATCTGACGTTGCCACATCCTTGTTGCATTGATGCAATGGGTGTTTCATTCATGGTATCGTTCCCATTAGATGCGTTTCATCCTCATGCCTTGCGTGCTGTCTCTGTTCTGTTTTCTCTTTAGATTTCCTACAAAACCTATATACCACACCACTTGATATAATATTTGCACAAAATTGTCTCCTGTTTATTTGGATGAGCTATTCCAAGAATTTGCTACAGGAAATATAAGGAAAATCAGAGAATCATGATTTGAATTTGCTGTGTTTAGGGACCCATCCCTAAAAGTTAATAAAGAGGCTGAACAAAAGCATTTTTTTAGGAGTTCTGTAACAAATTAGTCATTAGCTGTGCAATATTCAGACCCATTACCTATTAACCTCTGTATACCTGAGTGGCCGAAATCAATTCACATTTGGCCGAAGGATGTTGATAGCCCGTGATAGTGTGATATCTGTATCCAACAAATAGCATTACTATTTGCATTTGGACTGGACATAACAGTAGATTAGACACTCAGTAGGGTTGATTCAGTTCAACAACTTTTTCGTTTGAGATAAATGCTTCATTTCTACCATTTAAATGCTTTCATTATACTATAAATGTGCATCACTAATGAATCATACAGCAAATCGCTAAATGGAGGTCGGTTTAGCTTCTTGTCATTGTTTGGTTTGTTATCAATAATACTGCCATCTGTGGGAATTAATTTGCAATTGTCTTCCTGATAAAATGTCGCTTAAGCTTAATTTCTCCTAATAAAATTGCTGTCATAAGGTGATACACACCGATTGTCCTTACCAGATAAGTTGATAAATTCATCAGCTTCTTTTGATAGAATGCCTACTTTGTCAATATCACATTCTTTTTTCTTTTTTTTGAGAATAAGAGGGGAGGTTCAGATCATGACCATGGCCCATGTTACCCTTTCTTTATAATTTACCAACAAAAAGAGAGTTCTGCAAAATTAAAATAGAGCTCTCAGGTAGGTCACATGATATAATCAGTTAAATTGCATTGATTAGGTTAGGTTTGTTCTTAGGGATTCCCTATGTTCGCGGTATGTTCTGGCTCTATTAATTGGATTATCATGGATTATGTTTGAAATGCCTAGTCAGGTTTTTCCATTGGTATTGCTAACAGTGTAAGAAAAGGTCGGTTGATCAAAAGAGCAAAGATTTTACATAAGTATAGTTTATTTCCTACCACAGATATTGTATCTTTAATATATAGAGGTAAGTTCATAGTCAAATGTTTAGAATTTCAATACATATTTCAGGTGCAGGCAACCCTCAGTATGTTGTTTCTTCTATATCCTCCATATAACCCTTTGCAATCTTTCACTCCTTATCTACCATACCTACCCTACCTTGTTTATAACTGTCAATTATCAACCTCGCTGTATGTCACCATCTTCAGCAGCATTCTCATAAACACATTCTCACTGGTTGTAGTATTTCTTCACTTTCATAAATCCCAGCTACCTTTCCTTACCTTGTGCATTCAGATTTATGAACCATCAGCAGCCACTATCTTCACAACTTGTAAATCATCTCTCACAAAAGCAGTCCCAAGCTGAGCAATAGGCGCGGGCCCAGCCACAGGAATTGGTGTAGCTGCAATTGCAGTTCCAGCACCACCTTCCAGCCCACCTATCCATAGCATCTAGGCATTTGGTGCTTCCTTCAAGATGATACCTTCAGCCTAATGTCCATCTGCTAAATATACTATTTCATCACCTTTATCCCAGTACACTCTGCTGCATCATCCATAAATTTCCAGTCCAGTCAGGTATCAATATGAACATTTAGCCCATCTAGGTATAGGCATATCAAAGTTAGTTCTTTTATTATCATATTCATATTTTGCTATTTGAAGTTGCATTGGACTGATGGCTGTATTTCTACAAAATATGTCATCTCATTTTCTGCATCCATTTTGAATCAGTGCTATTTTCCATCCTTTTCATCATACATATCTTTTCACTATTTGATTTCCATATGATATATGTGATTTTCCTTCTCTTTTCATTACTAACCCGATTATTTTGCAGGGAATATGTGGAAAGGGTTATCATTTGAAATTGTAAATTTGATTTTATTTATTGTAATAGCTAGACTTGAATGAAAATTTACATTTTCTGCTTTAGGTAGAATGAATGAGCATTATAAATATCATGAATTGTTGGTTTTTCATGCATTTTCGCCTTTATTTCTCAAATTCTCACAAATGGCAATACGAATGGCAAGTGCACCATTTCGTAAGAGGTAATGGATCCTAAGTTGATGATCCACATCAATGGCCATAGTCAGGGTGCGGACAAAACTTAGGATTTTTTTATTTTTTACGAAATAACACTGGATCCACACTGGATCCATTTTCAAAATTCATCATATTTCCTTAAATATTTTCTCCTTTTATTAGAATTTAACTTAAAATTGACTCAAAATATATACCAATGGCCATAGTCAGGGTATATTGAGAGTTCATTTCATTTTAAATTCTGTAAAAGCACCAAATGTATTTTATTCTTCTCTTGAATTTAAATATAGATTATTATATAATACATTCAATGACCATAGTCAAGGATATATTATATCTTCAATCTTATTTTGATTCATTTAAAGAATGGAATAGCTTTTCAAAATCCAATTTCAAAAATTTAAATTCATTCATCATTTAGATAGAATTGCATCATATTTTTTAAATTCTTTTTCATAAATCCAAGTAATTCTTTCCTTCATTTCTCAGATCAAATCCTATTCATAAATTCAAATTCAACTCTATTTCTCAAAAGGATTCAAGAATTCAATTTCAAGGTCCCATTTGACTTTAAAACAGAATCATCTTGTATTTCAAATTCCAAATTCTATCTTAAATTCAAAATCCAATTTAACTTTGAAATTCATTTGTATATTCAAGATTCAATTTCTAAAATTCGTTTTCCAAGTTCAATTTAAACTTGGAAGTCCTTGATTCATCTTCTGAATTTAACTCCAACTCCATGTTAGGATCCAGAGTCCAACTCTACATTGGATCTCAGACTTCAGATCCAAATCCCTTTTAGGATCCGGAATCCAATTTCACTTTTGGATCTCAAACTTCAGATCCAAATCCCTTTTAGGATCCGGAATCCAATTTCACTTTTGGATCTCAGATTTCAGATCCAATTCCACTTTAGGATCCAGCATCCAACTTCACTTTGGATCTCAGACTTCAGATCCAATTTCCTTATAGGATCCAGAACCAATTTCACCTTGGATCTCAGACTTTAGATCCAAATCCATCTTAGGATCCAGAACCCAATTTTACATCAGATCTCAAATCCCAAATCTTAAATCCATTTTAAGATCCAATTCCATTCCCAATTCTAGATTTCAAATCCAAAGTCCATTTTCAGATCTCATTTGAACTCCCTAAATCCATTTTTATTCTTAGATACCATTTGATTTTCTCAGACCCATTCTAAGATTCAAATTCAATATCACTTCAAAAACTTCATCTTCTTCTCTTAAATCCATGATTAAATTCAAAGTCCATTTTTGACTTTGAAAACTTCATTTTTCAAAGCTTCAAATCATTCTTTCTCAAAGTCTAGATCTATCCTTCAAAACTCTGATTTACTTCAAAAAAAAAAAAACTTGAAACTTCTCTGATCTCTCTCAAGTTCTAAGTTAGATTCAACCATTTCTTCACTCCTTTACCAAGTTCATCTCAGAATACTTGGAAATTTCTAAAACATTCTTTTCAGCATACATCATTGCATTGCACAAGTATGATTCTTTGTGCATTTAGAGTTAGAATAAATTCTTAGATTATATTTAGGCAAAGCAAAAGGCATAGATTCGATCCTTGGTTCGATTACCCCTGGTAAAGGTGCCAGGAACGGTCGAACCTCGTACCGACGAGCGAATCCCGTCTCTCCATTTTTTCCGCAAAAATTTTCAAAACGGAGGTGAGTTAATTTTCTAAATATTTTCAAATCAAGGTCAAGTGAGACCGCGCAAAATAGTTCCTCTTCTCTTCTCTTTCTTTCTTTCTTTTCTCTTCTCTCTCTCTTCTCTCTCTTTTATTCTTCTCCCTTCAAAAAGGAGGAAAATAGAGGTTAGAAAAAGAAAAGAGAAGGAAGAGAGAGAAACCACAAGAGAGAGGAAAATTTTTGCGATGATCACACTATTGTTCTTACATTTAAACCTTGTTTTGCAGGGATATATGGAAAATGTTGATTTCCTCTCTTAGATTAGAGTTCTATCATCTCCAATCTCCTTTCAATGATTGTAATAGCTAGATACAATGAAAATTTACATTCTTTGCCTTAGAATAGAATGTATAAGTATACACATCTTCTAGAATTGCTTGTTTCATGATATTTTTCTATTTTATTTCCAAAAAATCACGAATGGAAACACGAATGGCACGTGCACCATTCTAATAAAAGGTGATTAAATCTTAAGTTGATGATTTACATCAATGGCCATAGTCAGGATGTGAACAAAACTTAAGATTTTCATCTTTTATGGAATAGCATTGGAAACACACTGGATCTCTTTCTAAAAATCATCATATTTTCTAAATATTTTCTTCTTTTATCAGAGTTTAACTTAAAATTAACTCAAAATATATATCAATGGCCATAGTCAGGATATATTGAGAGATAATTTCATTTTAAACTCTGTGAAAGCACAAAAATATGTTTTATTCTTCACCTGAATTCAAATATGATTATTATATAATACATTCAATGACCATAGTCAAAGATATATTATATCTTCAATCTTATTTTAATTCACTTAAAGAATGAAATAAGATTTTCAAATCCAATTTCAAAATCCTTTAAATTCATTCATCATTTAGGATAGAATTGCATCATAGTTTCAAAAATTCTTTTTTTTCAAAATCCAAGTGATCCTAAATATCTTTTTCTTAAAATTTCTATTTCAATTCATCAAATTCTATCTCATTTCAAGATTCAGAATTCAATTTCAAAGTCCAATTTGACTTTGAAAATTCAAAATTCATCTTATATTCAAAATTCCATTTCAAATTTAAATCAAAATTCAAAACGTTCAAATTCAACTTTGGAATTTTAAATTCATTTTCAAAATTCAAATTCAAATTTAATCCAATACCTCAAATTCAATTTCAAAGTTCAATTTAACTTTGAAATCTCTGATTCATCTTCTGATTTCAAATTCAAAATTATTCTTTATCCTCAAAACTTTTATCTAAACATGGAGTCTTGATTCTCAATTTCAAAATCAAAGTTTGAGATTGATTCTGAATCTCAAAATTCGATTTTTCCTAAGTTTTAAATTCAATCTAGGTTTTCAAAAATCCAGATCCATCCTCAAAACTCCCATTTGGGTTTTCTAAATCCAAAATTAGAACCCAATTCCACTTTAGATACAGATTTCCAAATCAAAATTCCATTTTGGATCCCAGACTTTGGATCCAAATTCCATTTAGGATTCCAGATCTAGAATTCAACTTCATTTTGGATCTCAGACTTCGGATCCAATTCTATTTAGGATTTCAGAATTCAACTTCATTTTTTGGATCTCAGACTTCGGATCCAATTCCATTTAGGATTCAGAATTCAACTTCATTTTTTCGAATCCAATTCCATTTAGGATTCAGACTTTGGATTCAAATTCCATCTTGAATCCCATGTTTCAAATTCAATTTCATTCCCAATTCCAGATTTCAAATCTGAATCTATCTTGATTTCCAAAATTTCAAATCCAATTCCATTTTCAGATTTTATCTGGACTTCTTAAATCCATTTCTATTTTTAAATTTCCATTTGGATTTCTCAAAATTCAAATTTCATCCTGATTTCAAACTTTAAATATGGAATCCAATTCCATTTCAAATTTCATCTCTACTTTGAAATCCAGATCCAAAATTCAAATTCAAAATTCACTTGTGACTCTGAAACTTCATTTCTTTTCTCTCAGCTTATTCTTTCAAATTTGAGATTTATTTTCCAAACTCTGATTATTTCAAAGACTTAGAACTTCAAAAACATCTTTTAAGATCTATCTCAAAGTTGTAAGTTAGATTCAATTATTCAAAAATCATTTCTTCATTTCCATTATCACATTCATTTCAGAATCACTTGGAAAGTTTCAGATTTCCAAAATTGTTTTCTCAAAAGCATACATTTCTGCATTTACATTGCACAAGCATGATTCTCTGTGCATTTTAGACTTAGAATAAATTCTTAGATAATATTTTAGCAAAGCAAAAAAGGCATAAATTCGATCCTTGGTTCGATTACCCCTGGTAAAGGCGCCAGGAACGGTCGAACCTCGTACCGACGAGCGGATCCCGTCTCCCAATTTTCCCGCAAATATTTCAAAACAAAGACGAGTAATTTATCTAAATATTTTCAAATTAAGGTCAAGTGAGACCCCACAAAAGATTTCCTCTCTCTTCTTTCCTTTCTTTTCTCTTCTCTCTTCTTTTTCTGTCTTTATTTCTCCCTTCAAAAAGGAGAAATAGGGATTAGAAAGGAAAAGAGAAGGAAGAGAGAGAAAACCACAAGAGGAAAAATTTTGCGATGATCACAGTTGACCGACCAGCTCGAAAGCAGGATTTGTTGACCGACCAGCTCGAAAGCAGGATTTTGATTGAAAGATTGAATTTGATGATTTGAAATGGATTGACATTGAGGAAGTTATAACCCGAAGGCTTGGAAAGTGATAGATATTGATAAAGTTGTAACCTGAAGGCAGGAAAATAATTGATGTTGGTAAGATTGTAACCCGAAGGCTTGAATTTGGAAATTGATTGACCCGAAGGTCGAAATTAGAAATTAGTTCACTGGGAACAACATGGGTTCAATTGAGAATGACATGGGTTCACTGGGAACGACGTGGGTTCAATAGGGATTCAGCCTAAGAACGACATTGGTTCAATTAAGAACGGCATGGGTTCAATAGGGATTCAACCTAAGAACGATTAATTTCATAGAAATTTAACCTAAGGACGATAGTTTAAGAAGGAAGGATTCAACTTGTGAGCTTTGAATGGACCAGATGCTAAACTGGGTTTTGAGGGAAGATTCGAATCAAAATTCAAATCTTCAAGGAAAACTAAATGAATTGGGTTTTGAAAGAAAATTCGAGTCGGAACTTGGATTTTCTAGACCAATTACTAAATTGCAAAAAAAAAAAATGAGTAGGAGTTCAAACCTTTAAAGGAAAGCTAAGCAAATTGGATTTGAAAGAAAACTCGAGTCGGAACTCTAATTTTCTAGACCAATTCTAGAAATTTGAATTGGATTTGGAAGAAAATTTGAGTTGGAACTCTAATTTTCTAGACCGATTCTAGACATTTGAATTGGATTTGGAAGAAAATTCGAGTGGGAACTCTAATTTTCTAGACCAATTCAGAAGGAAAAGAAAACTCGGGTCGAAACTCGAATCTTCGAAGGAAAACTAGATCCATTATGGAAGGAAAAGAAATTCGAGTCGGAACTCGAATCATGAAGGAAAAGTAGATCAATTTAGAAGGAAAAGAAATTCGAGTCGGAACTCGAATCCTGATGGAAAAATAGATCAATTTGGAAGGAGAAGAAATTTGAGTCGAAACTCGAATCCTGAAGGAAAAATAGATCAATTAGAAGGAAAGAAAATTCGAGTCGGAACTCGAATCCTGAAGGAAAAGTAGATCAATTTGGAAGAAAAAGAAATTCGAGTCGGAACTCGAATCCTAAAGGAAAAATAGATTAATTAGAAGGAAAGGAAATTCGAGTCGGAACTCGAATTCTGAAAAAAAAATAGATCAATTAGAAAGAAAGGAAATTTGAATCAGAACTCAAATTCCAAAGGAAAACTAGACCAATGTGGACACTGAATTTTAAAGTGTACCAGTGTGAACACCTTATTTTGAAAATGTACCAGTACACACATTATGTTTTGAAAAATTACCAGCACGAACATTGGGTTTTGGAGAATTACCAGCACGAACACTGAGTTTTTGAAAAATTACCAGCACGAATACTAGGTTTTGAAGAATTACCAGCACGAACACTGGGTTTTGAAGAATTACCAGCACGAACACTGGGTTTTTTTTTTTTTTTTAAATTACCAGCGTGAACACTGGTTTTTGAAAGATTACCAGCACGAACACTGGTTTTTTGAAAAATTACCAGCACGAACATTGGGTTTTTGGAAGGACCAATTCAATAATTTGTTTTTGGGAAGGACCGATGTTAAATCAGGTTTTATAAGAACCAATCCGAAGATTAGTTTTTTGGGAAGGACCGATGCTAAATCGGGTTTTGGAAGGACCAATTCGAAGATTGGTTTCTTGGGAAGGACCGATGATAAATCGGGTTTTGGAAGGACCAATCCGAAGATTAGTTTTTGGGGAAGGATCGATGCTAAATCGGGTTTTGGAAGGACCAATCCGAAGATTAGTTTTTTGGGAAGGACCGATGCTAAATCGGGTTTTAGAAGTACCAATTCGAAGATTGGTTTCTTTGGAAGGACTGATGCTAAATCGGGTTTTGGAAGGACCAATCCGAAGATTAGTTTTTTGGGAAGGATTGATGCTAAATCAGGTTTTGGAAGAACCAGGTAATAAACTGGGTTTAGAAGGACCAATTCAAAGATTGGACTTTGGGAAGGGCCAATGCTAAACCGGATTTGAAAGGACCAGGTGCTAAACTGGTTTTAGAAGGACCAGTGCTAAGCTGGGTTTGGAAGGACCAGGTGCTAAGCTGGGTTTAGAAGGACCATGTGCTAAACTGGGTTTGAAAGGACCAGGTGCTAAGGTGGGTTTGGAAGGACCAGGTGCTAAACTGGGTTTAGAAGGACCAATGCTAACCTGAGTTTGGAAGGACCAGGTGATAAACTGGGTTTAGAAGGACCAATGCTAAGCTGGGTTTCGAAGGACCAGGTGCTAAGCTGGGTTTGGAAGGACCAGGTGATAAACTGGGTTTAGAAGGACCAGGTGTTAAACTGAGTTTAGAAAAGGCTTAACCCGAAGGTTTATTTTGACAAGATGGGCAAAAATGGTTTTGATAAAGGACTTGACTCGTAGGTTGAATTTGAAAAAGATTGATGTTTTAAAAAGTGTTTGTTGGTCACGATGGGAGATTTTCAATCTTCATCTTCGTGATGACTCGGACAACTGTCGGGGTCTTAGGATTTATCCCTTATTCTGAATGAGCAATCTCAGGTTTATCCCTTAACCTGAAGGGGAAGTTTGATGCAAATGCAAATTGATGCAGATGAATGCGAATAAATGCATGCAAATGCAAATGTTGTAAATGGGTGCACATGCATGCAAAATAAGAGATTTGTGTGATCCTGCCTGCATACAAGACGTTTTGAAGACAATTTTCAAAATAATGCCCCAATGTAACTGGGAAAGAAGAATTTGACCATTATTGAAGAAAATATATTGAGGAATTACAAAGGATGGAATAGAGGATTTAAATATAGAAAATTTTCAAATGTTGAGCATTGATAGGGTCTGATAATTCCACACCATCAACAGTGATGAGTAGATATGAATTGCATGGTAATGCTTCCTCGACAACATAGGGCCCTTCTCAATTCGGCGACCATTTGCCACCCGGGCAGTGCTTGAGATAGGCCGTTGATCTGAGCACTAGATCATTGACTCAAAATTTCCTTTTAATGACAAATTTTGCATATTGTCTGGCTACCCTCTGCCGATATGATTGAGTGTGCTCTGCTACTCCGGAGCCTTCTTTCATTGAGCAAATCAATTTGTATCAGTCGCTGCTGCTGATACTGATCAAGCGATAACTCCAGCAGTGATGCGAACTTCAAAGCAGGTTTCTGAACATATAGAGACAGTGCTGCTTTAGTTCCGTAGACAAGTTCTGACAGAGTAGCATTAGTTGGAGTTCGAATGGTGGTTCTGTATGCCCACAATGCATCATGGATCTTCTCATGCCAATCACAACCTGTTTCAAAGGTTCACTCCAGGATTCGAATCAGAATCTTATTGGTGGCCTCTGCTTGACCATTCCCTTGAGGATAATAGGGAGCAGAAAAATGATGATGAATTCTGAACTTTGAGCAGAATGTCCTCACTCTCTCATTCTTGAAATGACTGCCATTATCTGAGACAATGTCATATGGTATGCCGAAGTGGCACAGAATATTCTTGTAGATGAATGAGACCATATGCCGGCCTTCTAGTGTGCGTAGAGTGACAGCTTCGACCCATTTAGTGAAATATTCTGCTGCGGAAAGAAAATACTTGTGACCATTTGAAGCAGAAGGAGTGATGGGGCCTACAACATCAAAGGCCCACATAGAAAATGGTCATGGAGAGATAACAGATTGTAAATATGTTGCTGGCGCATGAACGGAAGGTGCATGTATCTGGCATAGAGTACACTTCTTCACAAAATGGTAGCAATCTTGTAGCATAGTCTTCCAATAATATCTTGCCCAGATGATTTGCTTGATAAGAGTTTGGTAGCCGACGTGACCACCGCAAATGCCTTCGTGTACCTCCTGCAGGACTTCTTTGGCTTCATCTTCGTCTAGGCATCTGGAATATTCAGAACTGAATCCATGATGATAGAGAATATCGACGAGCATAAAATATCGGGCAGACACGCGCCAAATCGCTCGTTACTCTTGCCAGTGATATTCTGAGAGGAGACAGATGTTTTCTCCTTGATGGGAGTCTTTCTGAGACTGTCTTCAGCTTGCTCAAACATCATCCTAATCATCTTTTCTTGAACATCTGATATGCAGCAGGATCAACGTCATCCCTATCATTCGAAATCTATCTTCTGGCAGATCTTGGACGATCCATTTCTTCTTGCCTGCTTCTAAAATCACTGATGCACTGACACAGTGGTGTCTTTTTGCTTGATCTAATCTGAACCACTTAATAATACTGATGTTCTCTACAGAATGAGATGGATGATTAAATTTCGATGATGAAGATTCAGGATAGAAATGAATATAGGAAAAATATTTGATGAGAATTTGGTAGATAATTGAAAGAATATCCCATTACTAGGGATTGAGTCATCGCTGGGATTACGACAATTGCGTTGCCATTCTTTGCGAGGAGAATGAACAACTGCCAATAGGCCTTGTCACCAGGCGAGGTCGTCAAACTGTGATAGAATGAAAATTGAAGGATTTTTTTTTTATTAAAGGAAAAATATGATTGCATCAATAGTGGACTTGAGAAAGAGGGAGCATATAGATAGTCTGCCACCACTCTTAATGATCAGCAGAGACACGAGGACCGGGAAAAAGAGTGAGAATGATGAAAGAATTCCAGCCATATCTGGTAGAATGGTATGTTTCAGACCACTGCGCTGATGCAAGGTTGAACTCTGACATAACCCCTGATAGTAGTTGAGCTTCTACTCACTTCTGTCTCTGAGAAAATTGCCTAACGCATTGCTCTGGATAGTAGTAGGTACAGAAAAATGGACCAAGCAGCTTGAATCTCTTGCCATATGCATAGGTGTATCTGGGAGGTGATAACTCTCGATCAAAATAGTCCCATACCACTTCTTCTTTCTGCAGATAATCGATCAGGAATCGGTACCGCACAACTGGAAGGAGTTCCTTGCCGTTATATCTGAACGAACTAGCTCTGGTCGGCACATGCTGAAGAAACCAAGATTGAAGTGCATAAGTACATCCCTCGACTAAGATGGACTCTCCAAGTGTGAAGCGGGTTAATCCTTTGTATAGAAAAGCAAGTGCGGCCATGGCTATCGAAAGACGGCTGGTCTGTCGACTTCCTCATCTTCTTAGAAGTTGTACTATTCTGACATCCACATAATTTTGTCCGTCTGGAAAGAAAGCGAGTCCCACATTGCACAGAACCATCGCATGCTGAATTCTCTCTCGAGCTATCCTGGATAGCGAGCTGACTTCCGTGAATGCCCCGTACTGTCGGTCGATCTCGATCAGGCTCACATATTCATTCCCATTTTCTTCAATCAGTGGTCAAGACTTGCACCCTGTCATGCGAGCTAAAGCATCTTTGGGGTCCAGACCCTTGACATTGATTAGAAACTGCTGCTCTAATGGATCTCCAGGCTGATCGGATGGCTCGGGCAATCCCATGATCTCTAAAAAATCATCCATCAACAGGGTCATCTCGCCCCATGGGAACCAGAATATGCAAGTGCGCGGATTCCACCGCTCTGCTAATGCATGGATCAGATTGTCGTTCACTGTCAACTTTCCCACTGTGGATGCCAGTTCTAACCCGCAATCGCTCGAGTAGTCCGAAAACATATGAGAGAAGTTTTTGAACCAAATGTAGTACCACCGGGGGAAGAAGGGTCCGATGCTGAGAGCTCGATGCTCGGGAAGGCTTTGTCGCACCTTGTAGGAGATGTGACCTTCAGGAAAAACAGAATTGAGCTGACTGGATGCCATTGGACTGAAAGATAGGAAGATTGGAATTAGACTTTGGAAAAATACAAGAATTTTGAAAATTGCAGTCAGGATAAAGTGAAATGCTGAAAATTCGAAGTCCAGATGAACGAAAGAATGAAAAATCACCTGGAGTTTTGAAGAAAAAGTGAATAATTTGGAAAAATCATCCAAGGTGTTTTGAGAAAAATGAGATATTTCACAAAAGATGGAAAATGAGGTATTTTGGAAAATTGTCCAATATTTTGGAAAAAATGGGGAAAATATGAGAAAATAAGACGAAAATGAATATCATACATTCAATCACAAACAATTATATACATACAACAATCCCTAAGAAGCTGACTCTAAATGCATTGATTTTGAAAGAACTTTAGGACCCTAATCCTGACTCTAGGCTCAAATCAACTGTGTCCAATCATGCTATGCCGATATACTCGAGCCGAGGCTCTATGTACGTGGCATAAAATTCATCTATGGTTCTAGGTTTGTGTTTTCCAAACATCCTTGAGCGCATGTCGATATACGTTAGACTATGGCCCTTGGTACGTGGCAGGGGGGCGTTAGCCCAAATAATTGGCCCAGTTGTGAGGCTCTGTCCCGAACTATGGTTCTGGAAGAGAGCCCAGCAACGTGAAGATCGGGTAGACATAGGTGGGGTGGTTTTTGAAATATGAGCACATGCAAGCAAACAGAGGGTTCTAAAACCTAAAGAGATAGAGATTTTGAAATTTTTTGAAGAAGCAAGCATTGTTTTCATACAAATCCTAGATTGAGGAGTGTTGTATTTCAGACCTAAGTCTATGTGAGCATGCATAATTCTCCTCAATATGGTCATACCAAACCATGCCTAGTCTACATGCAATCCATGTCAGCTGGGTCCAAGTCTAGGATCCTAGGTTCACATTGTAACGCCCCAACTTTTTATAGTAAAAATTTTGCAGTAAATTTTTTTTTTTTTGAAATAGCGGAAGTGCGTAAAATACAAGTCGGGCGCATTACAGGGTAAAACAGAGAAGTACTAAACATACCATTCATTAATTGAAACATTAATGTCATTAATTACATCACATAACAGAATTGTAAATCTACTAATTAGAGTTCAAACATAAAATACTGAATAAATGAGATCTCTTGGCTTTATCCAAAACGACACCCCGATGCTCCAATTAGTTGCTACTTGAAAAACATTTAAAGCAGAAGGGTCAGACTCCCCTGTCTGCGTAAGGAGCATCATATTTATATGTGGTGCTTAGTGACCTGTGTACAAATATGTGCAAGTACTGCAAATATAACTAGCATGGAAGTTTATAACATTCTAAGAAGATGATTATGCTTTCTAATTCATGATACAATGCAAACGATGACTGAACTAGAGGTATGTTTATCCACATTAGTAAAAGCTGTAGATTCCACAAGTTTTTCTAAAGTCAACTCAACAGAATATAATTATTCAGAGATAAGTTTCCAGTCAACTTAAATTATTTAATGCTTATCTTACTCTTACCCTGTGGGTACACACAGGCATAGACCTCATAGCGGACCGAGACCATACGGGGGTCTATTATTTAATAACCCGTATGACTAGCCGTACGGATATCCAAAGGGGACGGTCAGTGACCGAGAGAGAACTCCCCAGTGGCTAGAACAAAAATTAGGATGCACCCTGTACTTCTGCAGAAGACTTGGATCTACCACCTAGGACATACTGGTAGTCCTGGTCCCCTAACTTCGTGGACTGGGGACCGGGTGAGACGCCTAGCTCTCACAAGAACAAGAATGTCCACGAAGCTTGTACCACCTACCCTCTCCAAGGTAGACCATGGGTCCAGTAACATACACCATCTTTCAGGTGTACCCAGAGCCTTGGGAAACCAATAACATATACCATTTTCACGTATACCCAGAATCCAACATATTTAATTTATATGTGTATAAATTTTCAATCTTGTTTGTTTGGATCCAGTAACATACATCTTCTTTCAGATGTACCCAGAACCCTGAGAAACCAGTAACATATACCATCTTTCAGGTATACCCAGAATCCCACATATTTAATTTATATGTATATAAATTTTCATTCTTGTTTGTTTGGATCCAGTAACATACATCTTCTTTCAGATGTACCCAGAACCTTGAGAAACCAGTAACATATACCATCTTTTAGGTATACCCAGAATCCCACATTTAGGTTATGTGTGCATATTTTTATTTTATTTTATTTATTCTTATGTGCAAGTCATTGCACCACAGGGGATTTTCAAACCCCAACTCATACTCAGGTTGATCTTAGTATATGCACATTACCCATCGAATGCCTCAAAGGCACCAACCACAATTTCTCATAATTCTGGTTCAACTTTGTGTCGAGTACTCAAACATTCGGCATTTTCAGTTTTGTTTATGAGCTCGAGTGTACGTTTCGTACCCCCACTGGTTATGCCGCAACATGGCATTATCCAACTTTATCATGTGTGTTCCATGTATTGGACATAATCCTAAAGTCCATATGTGAATCACATATTTAGTTTACCATCAAAACTATTTCCTTCATAGATATTTCAATTGCATTTCACCTAAAAAGTCTTTAGAAAAACTTTTCTAAAAGAACCCTTCACGAAAATCATTTTAGAAAACTCTTTACTCAATTTTTCATGTTTATTAGTCGACCAATAGGCTCACCGGTCGACCAACCTTTTTTGCTTCAAATTATCTAAGCAAAACGTTATTTTTTTGTAAAATTAGTCGGCCGAAGAATTTATCAGTCGACCAGACATAATGTCTGTTTTCTGGAAAAGTTTTTTAGCAGTCGACTGAAGGGTTTATCAGTCGACTGATCATAAAATTAGTCGACCGAAAGTTTTATCAGTCGACCGGACAGAATGTCCGTTTTCTGGAAAAATTTAGCAGCAGTCGACTGAAGGGTTTATCAGTCGACTGATCATAAAATTAGTCGACCAAAAGTTTTATCAGTCGACCGGACAGAATGTCCGTTTTTTGGAAAAATTTAGCAGCAGTCGACTGAAGGGTTTATCAGTCGACTGAACAGAATATCAATTTTCTGAAAATTTTAGCATCAGTCGACTGAAGGTTTTATCAGTCGACTGATCAGAATATTTGTTTTCTGGAAAAATTTTAGCATCAGTCGACTGAAGGTTTTATCAGTCGACTGATCAGAATATCTGTTTTCTGGAAAAAATTTAGCATCAGTCGACTGAAGGTTTTATCAGTCGACTGAACAGAATGTCTGTTTCCTGAAAATTTTAACAGTAGTCTTCTGAAGGTTTTATCAGTCGACTGAACATATTATCAGTCGACTAACTATTGTCTCAGTCGACTAATTTTGTCGTTTTTCTATAACTTTTAAAAGGGTGTATCTTTTATTTTTCAAACATTTTGATCATTCTAAATAGACTGTTTTGCCACCCCTTTTATCCTCAATGTATGAAATCTTTCAACTATAAATATGAGTGCATTCCACACTCAAAAACATCGAATCCAATCGAATTACCCAATAGGAATGATATATCTTTATTTTACCATGATGTGAAATAGCAATCACGTATACATAACTTCAGACCTGATTAAAACCATTCAATCTACAAGGTATGAAAGGTGTATTGAACAAGAAAATACAACCAAACAATAATTTCATGAACAATAATCGAAGATACTTAAGGTTCCACGCCATTTGCCTACTTTATTTTTGTTTCGATCTTGAATCCGTCATGGCTAACACCCACACCAAAAATATATGCATTTTCCTACATAGATTCGAACTGTAGGTTTTGATATGAGTACTACATATCACCAGGCACACACATAGGAACAAAATGCCCTTACAAAGAACACCACAGTGCCCCAACGTTGGCCAAGGGTGAGAACCATTGGCTGAACCACTATATATTAACCTATTGGCGAGTAGGTGTTTCCGCTCATGCCACCTCGGTCTCGAGGCCCTAAACATTCCTATATACAGGTGGTGCTTGTCGCGTAAACTCCATGATATTGCAACATAGATGTGCAACAAGGCATCAACCACTTACATACAAATAGCAATGCTCCTTACCTCTTTGGAGTCTCACGACGGCAAGGCTGCAACCCCTTCTCTTCGTTAGAGCGGCACCCCACGACGATAATGGATGTTCACGCGTTCAGCAAGGGAGGTCCACACAGTCCAACAATGGAGGTCGACTACCACCGTGAGAGAGAGAGAGAGAGAGATACGTCTAATGTAACTCCTTACCAAAAATCTCTCATTTAACTCCTCTATTTAGGGGGGAGTTACCAAATTTTGCATTAAAACTTCACCCAAATCTTACGTTTTTGGTGGGTGATGTCTATTTCCAACAATGCCCCCTCCTGTCTTTGGCATGATTTCCTCTAACTTCCCTCACTATTTGCTTTATGGGTACCCCTCTTCCATGTCACTTGGGATTCTTCTCAATCCTTGGTAGAGCTAGATGGAAAAGCCAAAAATTTAGGCTTAACATAATCCCACGTTTTTACCCTTTTCACCAAGGTAGAAAACATCACTTTCTTGTGAAAAAAAATAATTTGTGCACAGGGGGTTTTGAATTGAGGTTGCAACTCTACAACCTTGTGCGTCCTACCATAACTCCACTTCACCACTTATTGTTTACTTTTGCGAAAATATTCTTTTTATGTCATATTGGGACGTTTTTCCTTGTTGATGGATTTCTTCCATTTTCAAGTGGATTTTTCACCCGTTGGTTTTAAACTTGCACTTGCTTACTTTAAATGTGCTTCGGATCTCACGCTATCATCCCGAAAGCATTGGGTTTCCTTACTTGGACTCGTGAACCGGGTCTGATCATCGGATCTTGCCAAGATCCGGATCCAAAATCACTTGTGAGAGTTTGTTATCGGTTTCGTTCTAGAAACCACAAGTCATAAAAATTGTACTGTCTAACTTAAAATCTTACTATTTCACATAACAGATCCCTTTTATTCATTTAGAATTTCATAAATTTCACGGGTTTTACATCCTTCCCCTCTAAAAAGAAATTTCATCCCCGAAATTTGTAATACATATCAATCAAACAATTCAGGGTACTTGTCCTTCATTGCTGCTTCCGGTTCCCACGTGCATTCTTCTAAGCCATGATGTCTCCATCTCACTTTGACTAGTGGGATGATCTTGTTTCGCATAACCCGCTCACTGCGATCTACGATTTCGACCGGTCTCTCTTCTACGGTCAGATCTTCTTGCACACTGATGTCCTCAAACTGAATCACGTGTGTTGGATCTTGAATGTATTTTCTCAACATCGATACGTGAAATACATTATGATTCTTGGCAAGTTGAGATGGTAGCTCAACTCGATAAGCCGTTTCACCGATCCGCTCTAATATTGGGAAAGGTCTGACATATCTAGGACTCAACTTTCCCTTCTTTCCGAATCTGAAAACGCTCTTGGTCGGCGATACCTTGACAAACACTGCATCTCCCACTTCGAAGCTAAGCTCTCTGCGTCGCTGATCCGCATAGCTTTTCTGTCGACTCTGTGCTGCTCTAAGTCGATCTCGTATCTTCTGTATTTGTTCAGTGAAATGTTGAAGTACCATTGGTGACTCAACTGTTCTTTCGCCAACTTCATCCCAATATACTGGTGACCTACAAGGCCGCCCATACAATGCTTCGAAGGGCGCCATGCCAATACTTGCATGGTAGCTATTATTGTAGGCGAACTCTGCTAGTACCACGTGAGCATCCCATTTGCCTTTCCAATCCAACATACAGGCACGTAGCATGTCCTCGAGTGTCTGTATGATCCTTTCTGACTGTCCATCGGTTTGTGGATGAAAGGCAGTGTTGAACTTCAACTTAGTTCCCAATGCCTTTTGTAACTGCCCCCACAGTCGTGAGGTAAACCGAGGGTCTCTATCAGATATGATCGAGACAGGCACCCCATGTAGTCGTACTATCTCCTGGATATACAGGTTGGTCAAGCTCTCAAGTGATTGATTCTTCCTCATTGGTAGGAAATGTGCTGACTTAGTGAGTCGGTCAACCACTACCCAAATAGAGTCATGGTTCTTTCGGGTTCGCGGTAACCCCATCACAAAATCCATCGTGATATATTCCCATTTCCATTGAGGAATTTCCATCAGCTGCATCGTTCCTCCTGGCCTTTGATGCTCGATTTTGATTTGTTGACATGTCAAGCACTTTGCGACGTATCTAGAATGATAGCAAGAATTAGCATAATCCCGATCTTATATCATAGAGAGAGCAACCTAATTAGAACACAAAATTTTTTCTCGTGAATTGGTTACCTTGCAACATCGCGCTTCATACCATTCCACCAGTACCGGTATTGAAGATCTTTGAACATCTTGGTACTGCCCGGGTGAATGGTATACTTGCTCTTATGTGCCTCTCCCAATAACTCTTCTCTGGTCTCTAGATCACTCGGTACCCATAGTCGATCTTTAAACCATATACTTCCATCCTCCTTACGCTGGAAAGCAGTGTCTTCTTGCAACGCCAATGCCTCCATCTTTCTGTACTGCGAGTCTTCTTTTTGCTTAATCATGATCCGCTCTCGTAGTTCTGATCGTACAGTCAAGCTAGACAACCTAAGTACGCCTTGATCATCAGAGAAAGGTCTCTATTCTGTGAACTCAGAAATCATCTTCCATCCAAGATTTACCAGGCTAGAAATATTTCCCCCAGCCTTACGACTAAGGGCATCAGCAACAATATTTGCTTTCCCTGGATGGTACGAGATTGTAAATTCGTAGTCCTTGATGAACTCGAGCCACCTTCTTTGTCGCATATTAAGTTCCTTCTGAGAAAATAGATACTTCAAGCTCTTGTGATCAGTGAAGACTTCGAACTGCTCTCCATATAGATAATGTCTCCAAACCTTTAAAGCAAAAACCACCGCTGCCAACTCCAGGTCGTGCGTGGGGTAATTCCTCTCATGAATCTTCAGTTGTTGTGATGCATAGGCAATGACCTTGTCGTGCTGCATCAATACACGCCCCAATCCAGTACCAGAAGCGTCTGTGTACACCACGAATCCCCCACTTTCAGACGGTAAGGCTAACACTGGAGCTGTGGTAAGTTTAGCTTTTAGGGTTCAAAAACTTTCTTTATTTTTATCATTCCATTCAAACTTTACCCCTTTTCGTAGAAGCTTTGTCATTGGCATAGCAATTCGGGAGAAGTCTTGGATGAATCGCCTATAGTAGCCAGCTAATCCTAGGAAGCTTCGGATTTCGCTGACATTCTTTGGTTGTGACCAATTCATCACAGCTTCAACTTTGGCAGGATCTACTGAAACTCCATCTTTCGAGATCACATGTCCAAGGAACATGACTTCTTCAAGCCAGAATTCGCATTTCGAGAACTTAGCGTATAACTGATGTGTCCGGAGGGTTTCTAAAACGATTTTCAGATGTTCTTTGTGTTCCTCCACATTTTCCGAGTATATCAGTATGTCATCAATAAAGATGATGACAAAGGAGTCTAAGTATGGCCTGAATACCCGATTCATCAGGTCCATAAATGCCATTGGGGCATTAGTGAGTCCAAATGGCATTACCACAAACTCAAAATGCCCATATCTGGTTCGAAATGCTGACTTTGGGATATCTTCATCTTTTATTCTCAACTGGTGATAACCTGACCTCAAATCAATCTTAGAAAAGACTTTTGCTTTTTTCAATTGATCAAATAGGTCCTCGATACGGGGTAGAGGATATTTGTTCTTCACAGTTGCTTGGTTCAACATTCTATAGTCTATGCATAGTCTCATAGATCTGTCCTTCTTTTTCACGAACAGGACCGGTGCTCCCCATGGAGACATACTCGGTCGTACAAAACCACGCTCCATCAGTTCTTGCAACTGCTTCTTCAGTTCTTCCAACTCTGCTGGTGCCATCCGATAAGGTGCTCTTGATATTGGCTTTGTACCCGGCATTAGTTCAATCCCAAACTCGACTTCCCGCTGAGGAGGAAGTCTAGGAAGTTCTTCTGGGAATACATCGGCAAAATCACGGACAATTTCCAAATCCTCTAGCCGAGTTAGTTTTGTTTCACCTCCGATCATACTAACCAGGAAAGCCATATCTCCCCGACGGAGATACTTTTGGGCTTTGAGGGTCGAAATAACCCTTTTCTTGATTCCAGGCCTTGCTAATCGGAATTCCACTTCCGGCGTATTCGGTCGAGACAGAATTACTTTTCCTTCTCTACAGAGGACTCTAGCATAGTATTCAAAGAGCCAATCCATACCCAGTATGACATCGTATTCGGTCATATCAAGTATGATTAGGTTGGCAGGTAAGTTGTGTTCTCTTAAAATAACTTCTACTTTTGGCATATAGTTCACACAAACTTCATTGAATCCTATAGGATTATACACTACTAGTTCTTGATTCAATGATTCTGTGGGGATTCTAAGTTGTTTTGCAAAATATAAAGAAATAAAGGAATGAGAAGCTCCACAGTCAAATAACCTTAGCCATAATTTCGTGAAATACTCATATATACTCATATCGTTTTTTTTTTCTATATTATAAAAATAACATTACTACATACTTACAGAGTCATCGCGGTCGCTGGAAGAGCCAAGATCTCAAATTATTCAGTCCTGCTCTGATACCAAAACTGTAACGCCCCAACTTTTTATAGTAAAAATTTTGCAGTAAATTTTTTTTTTTTTTTTTGAAATAGCGGAAGTGCGTAAAATACAAGTTGGGAGCATTACAGGGTAAAACAGAGAAGTACTAAACATACCATTCATTAATTGAAACATTAATGTCATTAATTACATCACATAACAGAATTGTAAATCTACTAATCAGAGTTCAAACATAAAATACTGAATAAATGAGATCTCTTGGCTTTATCCAAAACGACACCCCGATGCTCCAATTAGTTGCTACCTGAAAAACATTTAAAGCAGAAGGGTCAGACTCCCTTGTCTGCGTAAGGAGCATCATATTTATATGTGGTGCTCAGTGACCTGTGTACATATATGTGCAAGTATTGCAAATATAACTAGCATGGAAGTTTATAACATTCTAAGAAGATGATTATGCTTTCTAATTCATGATACAATGCAAAAGATGACTGAACTAGAGGTATGTTTATCCACATTAGTACAAGTTGTAGATTCCACAAGTTTTTCTAAAGTCAACTCAACAGAATATAATTATTCAGAGATAAGTTTCTAGTCAACTTAAATTATTTAATGCTTATCTTACTCTTACCCTGTGGGTACACACAGGCATAGACCTCGTAGAGGACCGAGACCATACGGGGGTCTATTATTTAATAACCCGTATGACTAGCCGTACGGATATCCAAAAGGGACGGTCAGTGACCGAGAGAGAACTCCCCAGTGGCTAAAACAAAAATTAGGATGCACCCTGTACTTCTGCAGAAGACTTGGATCTACCACCTAGGACATACTGGTAGTCCTGGTCCCCTAACTTCGTGGACTGGGGACCGGGTGATACGCCTAGCTCTCACAAGAACAAGAATGTGCACGAAGCTTGTACCACCTACCCTCTCCAAGGTAGACCATGGGTCCAGTAACATACACCATCTTTCAGGTGTACCCAGAGCCCTGGGAAACCAGTAATATATACCATTTTCAGGTATACCCAGAATCCAACATATTTAATTTATATGTGTATAAATTTTCAATCTTGTTTGTTTGGATCCAGTAACATACATCTTCTTTCAGATGTACCCAGAACCCTGAGAAACCAGTAACATATACCATCTTTCAAGTATACCCAGAATCCCACATATTTAATTTATATGTGTATAAATTTTCATTCTTGTTTGTTTGGATCCAGTAACATACATCTTCTTTCAGATGTACCCAGAACCTTGAGAAACCAGTAACATATACCATCTTTCAGGTATACCCAGAATCCCACATTTAGGTTATGTGTGCATTTTTTTTTTTTTTTTATTCTTATGTGCAAGTCATTGCACCGCAGGGGATTTTCAAACCCCAACTCATACTCAGGTTGATCTTAGTATATGCACATTACCCATCGAATGCCTCAAAGGCACCAACCACAATTTCTCATAATTCTGGTTCAACTTTGTGTCGAGTACTCAAACATTCGACATTTTCAGTTTTGTTTATGAGCTCGAGTGTACATTTCGTACCCCCACTGGTTATGCCGCAACATGGCATTATCCAACTTTATCATGTGTGTTCCATGTATTTGACATAATCCTAAAGTCCATATGTGAATCACATATTTAGTTTACCATCAAAACTATTTTCTTCATAGATATTTCAATTGCATTTCACCTAAAAAGTCTTTAGAAAAACTTTTCTAAAAGAACCCTTCACGAAAATCATTTTAGAAAACTCTTTACTCAATTTTTCATGTTTATTAGTCGACCAATAGGCTCACCGGTCGACCAACCTTTTTTGCTTCAAATTATCTAAGCAAAACGTTATTTTTTTGTAAAATTAGTCGGCCGAAGAATTTATCAGTCGACCAGACATAATGTCTGTTTTCTGGAAAAGTTTTTTAGCAGTCGACTGAAGGGTTTATCAGTCGACTGATCATAAAATTAGTCGACCGAAAGTTTTATCAGTCGACCGGACAGAATGTCCGTTTTCTGGAAAAATTTAGCAGCAGTCGACTGAAGGGTTTATCAGTCGACTGATCATAAAATTAGTCGACCGAAAGTTTTATCAGTCGACCGGACAGAATGTCCGTTTTTTGGAAAAATTTAGCAGCAGTCGACTGAAGGGTTTATCAGTCGACTGAACAGAATATCAATTTTCTGAAAATTTTAGCATCAGTCGACTGAAGGTTTTATCAGTCGACTGATCAGAATATTTGTTTTCTGGAAAAATTTTAGCATCAGTCGACTGAAGGTTTTATCAGTCGACTGATCAGAATATCTGTTTTCTGGAAAAAATTTAGCATCAGTCGACTGAAGGTTTTATCAGTCGACTGAACAGAATGTCTGTTTCCTGAAAATTTTAACAGTAGTCTTCTGAAGGTTTTATCAGTCGACTGAACATATTATCAGTCGACTAACTATTGTCTCAGTCGACTAATTTTGTCGTTTTTCTATAACTTTTAAAAGGGTGTATCTTTTATTTTTCAAACATTTTGATCATTCTAAATAGACTGTTTTGCCACCCCTTTTATCCTCAATGTATGAAATCTTTCAACTATAAATATGAGTGCATTCCACACTCAAAAACATCGAATCCAATCGAATTACCCAATAGGAATGATATATCTTTATTTTACCATGATGTGAAATAGCAATCACGTATACATAACTTCAGACCTGATTAAAACCATTCAATCTACAAGGTATGAAAGGTGTATTGAACAAGAAAATACAACCAAACAATAATTTCATGAACAATAATCGAAGATACTTAAGGTTCCACGCCATTTGCCTACTTTATTTTTGTTTCGATCTTGAATCCGTCATGGCTAACACCCACACCAAAAATATATGCATTTTCCTACATAGATTCGAACTGTAGGTTTTGATATGAGTACTACATATCACCAGGCACACACATAGGAACAAAATGCCCTTACAAAGAACACCACAGTGCCCCAACGTTGGCCAAGGGTGAGAACCATTGGCTGAACCACTATATATTAACCTATTGGCGAGTAGGTGTTTCCGCTCATGCCACCTCGGTCTCGAGGCCCTAAACATTCCTATATACAGGTGGTGCTTGTCGCGTAAACTCCATGATATTGCAACATAGATGTGCAACAAGGCATCAACCACTTACATACAAATAGCAATGCTCCTTACCTCTTTGGAGTCTCACGACGGCAAGGCTGCAACCCCTTCTCTTCGTTAGAGCGGCACCCCACGACGATAATGGATGTTCACGCGTTCAGCAAGGGAGGTCCACACAGTCCAACAATGGAGGTCGACTACCACCGTGAGAGAGAGAGAGAGAGAGAGAGAGATATACGTCTAATGTAACTCCTTACCAAAAATCTCTCATTTAACTCCTCTATTCAGGGGGGAGTTACCAAATTTTCAAGGCATTAAAACTTCACCCAAATCTTACGTTTTTGGTGGGTGATGTCTATTTCCAACAATGCCCCCTCCTGTCTTTGGCATGATTTCCTCTAACTTCCCTCACTATTTGCTTTATGGGTACCCCTCTTCCATGTCACCTGGGATTCTCCTCAATCCTTGGTAGAGCTAGATGGAAAAGCCAAAAATTTAGGCTTAACATAATCCCACGTTTTTACCCTTTTCACCAAGGTAGAAAACATCACTTTCTTGTGAAAAAAAATAATTTGTGCACAGGGGGTTTTGAATTGAGGTTGCAACTCTACAACCTTGTGCGTCCTACCATAACTCCACTTCACCACTTATTGTTTACTTTTGCGAAAATATTCTTTTTATGTCATATTGGGACGTTTTTCCTTGTTGATGGATTTCTTCCATTTTCAAGTGGATTTTTCACCCGTTGGTTTTAAACTTGCACTTGCTTACTTTAAATGTGCTTTGGATCTCACGCTATCATCCTGAAAGCATTGGGTTTCCTTACTTGGACTCGTGAACCGGGTCTGATCATCGGATCTCGCCAAGATCCGGATCCAAAACCACTTGTGAGAGTTTGTTATCGGTTTCGTTCTAGAAACCACAAGTCATAAAAATTGTACTGTCTAACTTAAAATCTTACTATTTCACATAACAGATCCCTTTTATTCATTTAGAATTTCATAAATTTCATGGGTTTTACACACATGATATCAGAAAATAAAAGCTGACATTCCATAGAACACGATTTTGATAATTGAGCTAAGTCAAAGCACATAATTGATCAGACGAAGACAGGTCCCATCACGGTCGCCAAACCTGTTATCATCATAAAAATTTTCCTCCCCCTTGCGAGAGAGAAACGAATTTCGCAAGTCAAACTCGACCAAAGTTTTGAAAATGGTTTTTGAAAATTACTCGTCTCCGTTTTGAAAATTTGTGGGAAAATTCTGTAGAATGGGAACCGCCTGTCGGTACGAGGTTCAACCATTCCTGGCGCCTTTACTAGGGGTAATTGAACCAAGGATCAATTACGTGCTTTAACTTGACTCAAATATCTAAATTAGGCTCTATTTTTCCTAGAATGCATAAAGAATCAGGCTTGTGCTACGAAATTCTAAAAAGATGCAAGTTTGAGAAAATATGATGTTTGCTTTGGAAAATTGAAATATGCTTTGAAAAATGATTGGAAAAATGCTTGAAAATAGAATTCCTGGGAAAATCATTAAAATTCATTGGAAATCGGAAATTGAATTGGAAAATGAATACTCAGAAAACTTGGACTTTGAGAAAATCGATTTTGAGATCTAGATTGCTTTTCTGAGGAAATGGATTTGAAAATCTTGAGAAAGTCAGAAAATTCATTGGAAAATGATTTTTTTTCTTGAAATGAAAACTGGATTCTCAGGAAAATGGAAACTCTGAGAAAATCAATTTTTAAAAACTTGGGATTTTGAAATTTGAGAATTTTAAAACATTGGAAAATTTTGATTCAAACTTGGGAAATGCTTTGAAATGTCATTTAAAAACTCAGAATTCTTAGAAAATCCAATCCTGAGAAAGACTTGGTAAATCCTTGAGAAAATTGATTTTCCTGAAATTGAAATTGGAAAATGAATTTGAAAATAATGCAATTTGAATGATATGAATGAATGAATATGAATTTAAAAAAGGAATTTCATTGAGGAATTGGGAAATCCTTTTGAAACTTTGAGGAATGCAGTGCATTTTTGAAGTTAGCTTAAGAGTGTAGGCTGAATGTGGCTAATACGAAGATCATAAATCTAGGTTTCATTCGTATTCTGACTATGGCCAAAAATACAAATTCCACCAAGTTTATAAACTCCATAAGAGCTTGTGCACGTGCCATTCGTGTCAACCATAGTGAATTTGAAATAAATGCACATGAATCATACATCAAATATTGGAATTTGCAGAAATTAAACTATATGCAATGCAGTCCTATTCTAAACAGAAATGTAAATTCTTATTCCAAATATTATATTGCTTTTTACATTGAATTGAATAAAATAAATAAATAAAATGGCTAAGTCTTCCTCTTGAATGTTCCTGCAAAACTAGAAAACATGTTAGCACAGAAATATAGGTTTTTCTGAATTTATCCGAAAATATTGGAAATTATCGAATATTATTCAGATATAAACCCAAATTCATACCCCCTTTGATATAAACATGATAAATAATGAATAAATTTTGAAAATAAACTTGGAAATTTGAAATTGGGGTAAATAACCAAAATACCCCTGATGACCTTGAAATCAGGGTTTTCTGAAAGAATTTTTGTAAAATTTAGAATTTTGAAAATCAAATGAAATAAATCAAACATAATATGATGAAATATGATGATATGCATGAAAATTTATGGAATTAGAAATTGAAATTTCGAAATTATGATCAAAATGACCAAAATGCCCATGATAACAAGACTATGGCCTTGAAACGAGGGTTTTTTGAAATAAATTTTGTAAAAATAGAAAATATGAAATGTAAATGATATTGAAATTAACCCTAATATGATTTTATATGCTTATTTACATGAATAAAACCCTAAAATGGCAAAAATATAATAAAATATCAAATTTAACTTGATTTTCGCCTGATTTTCGCTTCTGAATTTAAAGATAAACTAACATATGAAGCAAATGAACTTGGAATTAAACCAAATTTGGCATGGACACCTAAACTAACCCTAGAAACAGAATGGAGCTCGAAAATCTAATTTTTTTGTATTTTATTAATATAGAAAATAGCTAAAATCTTAAGAAAATAAAAAATTTGCCTAAAATGTTGATTCTAAAGGAGATTTCGGATATCAAACTTCCATAAAAATTTCCCAAATTTTATGGGGTGACAGAGGACAGTAAGACAAGAATTTTTGCATTTTTTACTTTCTGGTTTTGACCTATGGTCTGAGCTGTACAACTCCGGCAAGTCAGATCGGAATCCAGCGACTCTAGGATTTGGGGTAGACAGACAGGTTTCGGGAGAAAATGTGGAAAAAATAGCAGAAAGATGGGAAAAAAGCTGAAATTATGGGAACATGTCTCTGACAGACATATTAAAATTTGATATTTTTTCATCATTGGGATTTGGGTTACGGTTTGGAAAATGGCACACTGTTATCAGAGATCTAAATCTCTGGAATTTCTGGATATTGGAATCTGTCAGACATAAAAGAAATTTTTGGGAAAAATAATGAGACAATTTCATAAATCACCAAATTTTGGGAAATGACAGAAAAAGGGGTTAGGAACAACTTTTGTGTTGAAAGTTTTTGCAGACGAGCTACGGGTTGACCGGACTCAGTGCATTAGGGTCTATCTATACCCTGACAAAGGAAAATCGAGATTTTCTCAAGGGTCTGGGAAAATTGATTTTTGACAGAGGGTAAATCTATTTGTACAGATCTCAAAATTTCCAGATCATTAGTAGATTCAATTGTGAATCCACTGTGATTTTTTATGGGAAAATCTGGATCTCCCACAGGGGTGATTTTGGAGGTTAAAGTCTGTTAAAGCAGAAACTGGAAGTTCAGAGAAACAGAAAACCCGATATTATCTATGACTTTTCTAATGGAGATATAGAACTCAAATTAAACTGGGTTTTTGGCTATAAATCATAGACAAACAAATACATCTATAACAAAAATTTCAAGATTTAATAACGAAAAATTAAACATGAAATAGTGGCTAAAATGTGCATATGGGATAAAAACCTACAACTATGAATGAAAATGAAGCCAAATACAAAATTTAAGACGTGCACCCTACATGAGATAATGCTAAAATCAAAACAATCAGAGAAATACAATCTTTATTTAATGTCGGCTATTGAAATGAGGGATCTGATCCATTCACCGGATAGATCGCCCCATTTGCAATGCCTTGCCACAACAAAACCGAGATTTCCTATTGTTTGGATCCATAAAGCAAAATCCTTTCCCATCACGAATCCAATTCTATTTAACTTTATCTTGTATTTACCTTGGAAAAGGGGGTATTAGAGGTGGTGCTGCAACAGTTGAAGGGGAATGGCTATTGCATGTGGTGAGGCTGCAGCTGTAGTTGGAATCGCTGCAACAATGGCTGGAAGTGTTGATGGTTGGTGGCTGAAACAAAGGAGCTGCTATGGTGGAGGCTTTGGCGGTTGACGACGGCTACCGGTGGAAGGCTGCAACCTTGATGCTACTGGAGGCTATGCTGACTTGTGTGGAGTTGTTGAAGGGCTGCTGGGCATGAAAGGAGAAGCTGGAGGTGCTGCTGCCTTGATGGAAGTGAGCTATTACAAGGGGGAAGTTGCTGCTGCGTTGGCTGGAGGCAAACACCGGTTGGAACTCCTCTCGTGGTGGCTGATAGAAGCAACTACGGTGGCTGCAATGCTGCAGCCATGGTGGTTGGTCTTGCCGGAAGTACTTGAGGATGCTGGAGAGAGACCCTTGTTGTTGTTTCAATGGTGCTGGAACTGGGGTTGTGTAAAGATGATAGAGGAAGAGAGAGAGCTGGAGAGAGTTGAGAGTCTCAGCCCTAGCCAACGTGTGGTGTTGTTTGTTGAGAATGGGAGTTGGGATTTAGGGAGATGAGTTGCTGTGTAATGAGAGAGAGAGAGAGAGAGACGTGAATGTGAAGAATGGATCCACCGTATGCCTTCCTTTCCACCAAAAAATCAAACTTAGCCTTTAATCCTCCCCTAAACTTAGGTATTGATAGCTTAATGAAAAGAAAGCCAAAAACAGTCCTCGTGAATGGGTTGGAGGCTAGGGAAAAAGAAGGAAGGAAGGAAGGGAAGAAAAGAAGAAAAGAGAGAAGGGAGAAAGAAAAGGAAAGAAAAAAAAAGAAAGGAGAGGGAAAGGAAGAGAGGAAGGAAGGATCTACGTGAGGGCTGGAGAAGAAATAAAGGAGGAAGGAAAAAAAAAGAAAAAGAAAGAAAGAAAGAAAAGAAAAAGGAAGAAGAAATGAAGAAAAGAAAGAAAGAAGGAAAAGAAGAAAGAAAGAATGAAAGAAAGGAAGGAGAAAAAGGGAAAGGAGAGGAAATGGAGAGGAAAGAGGGGCTAGGGTGGTCGACCCCCGTGTGGGTCCCACCTTAGGAAAAACAATAAAATAAAATAAATGAAAAAAATAAAGAAAAAGGTAATTTTTTTTCTTTTTTTATAAATTAAAACAGAAAATGCAAATGGATGGACCATCTCAGAGCGGGTCCAAATTCCACTTTTGAAATTCATTTTGACGATTAGAGGGGTAAAATAGTCTTTTCAGAAAATTTCCATACAACACGAGCTATTTTTGGCAGTTTTTGAAACAAGCTCGGATTTTGAAGTTCAATACCTCGTTGCGAAGCAAATCCAGTGTAGAATTTGAAATTTTGAATTTGAAACAAATCTAGATTGTTTTTCTCGAGAAAATATTTCCAAATTTAGAATCCCGGGGGTAAAAATGTCAATTTTGGAAACCCGGGGTTTGAAATTGATTTCTGAAAGCTCTTAAAACTCGATCTGGATAGAAATTTATAAAACTAGAGTTCTGGACTTCAAAAATGGAATGAAATGTGATGAAATGTTATGAAATGTTATGAAATGCTGAGAAATGATGAGAGATGGCATGCAAAATGCAGACCCTGAATGGAGAATTTTGGATGTTAGACCCCGATTGGCAGCTGTACCAGTTTAAAAAGCGTTAAAATTGATAAAATTTGCAAAATGATTCAAGAAATGGTTTTTGGACTCTACTGGGTTAGAGTGACACTGAAAATCAAGGTTTGAGCTGAAATAAACTGAAATAAGTTGGATTGAGCTGGATTCTAGAGTTTCAGAACTCAAATGAACTGACCAGACACTTACTCAACTGACCTTTCCGACTAAATTTTTCAATAAAAGCTGTCATTTTTAAAGAAATGATGCGGAATGGTCACTGAAGTGAAGTGAATTAGGGATCTGAGCTGAGTTTGAGCTGGGTTAAGGGTCAGTAATACTGACATGAACTAAAATTGAAGCTCGAACACTAGCTCAATTGACTGGATTCAGCTCAATTTCAGTTGAATGAGCTGAAATGGGCTAAAATGGGCTCCTGGACACTTGGAAATGGTTTTCAACTGAAACTGGAGCACTTGAACTCCTGGTGAGCTCAGGCTAGACTCTGGGGAATATGACTGACTATGAATGACTGACTGAGAGACAATTGGCTTGGATTTGGGTAAGAAATGAGCTCATTTCTGAAGAAATGATCCCATTTTGGCAGGAATGGTCAGAAATGAAAATGGTTTGTTCATTGTGAGCTCGGATGAGCTTGAGATGACTGATATTCTAACTGTTTTGAACCGACCAATGAGTTTGGTTGACTCCGACTGACTGGGGTCCAGGATGTCCTAGGGGTAAAATGGTAATTTTCCTAATAAAAATGAGTAAAGTTGTGATTTTCTGAAACTGGCTTGGGGTTTGACTCCTACACTGACCTAACAGGGTTGGCATTGTACGAGAAAGGTTGTTTGAGAATGGATGAGGAAAATTTGGGGTGTTTACAATGTCTACCCGATATTTCATTCTGGCAAATGTCCTTTATCATCGTGGATTCAGTTCTAAGTATTCCAAATGCTTAGACGAAGATAAAGCGAAAGAAGTCATGCAAGAAGCACACGAAAGCATTTGTGATGGCCACGTCGGCTACCAAACCCTTGTCAAGCAGATCATCAGAGCAGGTTACTATTAGAAGACTATGCAGCAAGACCGTTACCATTTTGTGAAGAAATGTATCCAATGTCAGATACATGCACCCTCTATCCATGCTCTAGCAACATATTTGCAATCTGTTGTTTCTCCATGGCCGTTCTCTATGTGGGCCTTTGATGTCGTAGGTCCCATCACTCCTTCTGCTTCAAATGACCAAAAATACTTTCTTGCTGCAACAGAATATTTCACCAAGTGGGTAGAAGCTATCGCCCTCCGCACAGTAGAAGGCCGACACGTGGTCTCATTCATCCACAAGAGCATCCTTTGTCGTTTCAGCATACCGCATGATATCATGTCAGATAATGACAATCATTTCAAGAATGAAAGAATGAAGACCTTCTGCTCGAAGTTCAAAATCCATCATCATTTTTTCGCTCCCTACTACCCTCAAAAGAATGGTCAGGCAGAAGCTACCAACAAGATCTTAATTCGTATCTTGGAGCGAACGGTAGAAACAGGCTGTGATTGGCATGAGAAGATCCACGATGCACTATAGGCCTACCAAACCACCATTTGCACTCCAACAAATGCTACTCCATCAGAGCTGGTCTATGGAACAAAGGTAATATTACCTCTGCATGTTCAGAAGCCCGCTTTGAAATTTGCATCACTTCTAGAATTACCTCTTGATCAATACCAGCAGCAGCGACTGGTACAACTCGACTTGCTCAACGAAAGAAGGCTAAAAGCAGCAGAGCATGCTCAATCATATCGCCAGAGAATAGCCCGACAGTATGCGAAGTTTGTCATCGAAAGGAGATTCAGAGTCAATGATCTAGTACTTTGATCCACAACCTATCTCAAGCATCATCTCGGTGGGAAATGGTTGCCAAATTGGGAAGGTCCCTATGTCGTCAAAGAAGCATTACCCCGCAACTCATATCGGCTCATTAATGCTGATGGGGTAGAATTACCAGATCCCATTAATGCTCGACACTTGAAAAAGTTCTATACTTGAAGCATCTATTTTTCCCTTGTAATCTTCCTATTTCCTTCAATAAGGATCAAACTTTCTTTTCTCAGTTACACTGGGGCATTTTTTTAATTTTGCATCTGTATGCAAACAGGATAAACGAATCTCTCATTTTACACATTTGTGCGTTCATGCGCATCAATTTGCATTCATTTGCATTCAACTGCATTAATATCAATTTGGTCAGTAGTGAGATTTCAACAAACAGTCCCATCACAATTCCTAATTGTTATTCAAAATTGAAAGACAATCATTAGCACTGAACCAAAATCCAATGCTCGAACTGGTATTATTTCAAAATCCAGTGTTCAAACTGGTATATTTTCAAAATCCAGTGCTTGAACTGGTACATTTTCAACTTTCAAGTTGGTTTATAGTTTCCTTTGAAGATCCAAGTTCCGACTCGGGTTTTCCCTCAAATTATTTCTCCTTTGAAGATTCGAGTTTCAACTCGGGTTTTCCTTTAAATTATTTTTCCTTTGAAGATCTGAGTTTCGACTCAGGTTTTCCTTCAAATTAGTTTCTTTTAAACCAAGTTCTGACTCGGGTTCTTTGTCAAAATTATTTTTCCTCTAAAAAATTGAGTTCCGACTCAGGTTTTTCTCCAAATTATTTCAACTTTGTTGATCCGGGTTCCGAATCGTGATCTCTTTATTTTATTCGAGCTCTGACTCGAGCTCTTCATTCTCCTTTGTTGATCCAAGTCACTTCGATCCCCAGGGTCAGTCAATCTCTCAAATTTGACCTTTTGCACACCAATTTCCAATTTAAATCTTCAGATCATTCAATTCTTCAATTTCGACTGTCAGGTCATCCAATTTCCAATTTTGACCTTCGGGTTACCCAATTTCCAATTTTTCAAATTCAATTTTCAATTTTGACCTTCGGGTCACTCAATTCTCAATTTTGACCTCCTGGTCGCCCAATTTTCATACTCTTAATTTTCAATTTTGACCTCCGGGTCACACAACTTCGACCTTTGGGTCAACCAATTCTCAATTTCGACCGTTAGGTCATTCAATTTCAAACCTTCAGGTTACCAATTCTATCTCAATCATTTTCGACCTATGGGTCACCTTTGCCAATGATGGTCGTATTCATTCCGCCTATTGGCCCAATATCCAAATTTCAATCATTTTCTATTGCGAGAGACCTTTTTAGAGAGAGTTCGAGGGAGCTCGTTCTTTTCGCACGCTATCCAATTTGTTCACTTATCCCCTTTTCAGGGAGAGTTTGAAGGGACTCGTGTCTTTGTGAACCCTTTGCAAAACAATTTCCAATTTCACACAAGAAACCCTTTTATAGGGAGAGGCTCGACGGAGACTCGCTTTTCTTGTGGCCCCCAAATTTCATACTAGGCCATTTTTCGTCATGGAGTACCCTCTTTTCAGAGAGAGAGTGATGGACTCATTCCTTCATGACCTAATTTACTGACCTCATTACTATCGGCCCCCTTTCCATAAGAGAAGCCTAATGTTAGGGAGCTTTGACGAAAGCTTAATTTCTCTTTGAAAGTTCGTTTTGCAAACACCTCCTCTTCAAGGAAGAAAGGAGTAATTTCCATTTCCCATTCAGGTAAGAGCTAAGCCTGAATCTTTTCCTTTGGGGAAAGAAGAGGATAATTTTCGTCATGGATGCGTTAAGCCGGACTTCAAATGCTCTCTTTCACTAAGGATTTCAAGAACATTTTGCCAATTTGTCAATCAATTACCTGTTGATTTCAAAATCTTTATTGCACAAATCTTTGCCTCAAAATACTTTCAGCAGTACTTCCAAAGAGGCAAAACTTTTGTGAAGAAAGATCCAAAATCCAAATTCTTTCTATTGGTCAACCAAAAGGTTGAAGGATAAATCCTTGATATGGCCAGCAAAGAAGATTCAATATTGTTGCAAGGCCATAAATGATCGATATTGATCGCAGTTATGACACGTCTTTAAAGACCATTCTTGTTAAAATGAGGCAGTGAAAATATCATGAGCGCTAGAAAAAGAGAGAATTCACCCAAGCCCTGTCTCCTCAAAATCACCTAAGATGCAATTAAATATCCTCAAAAGGGATCTCTCAATGGTCGTCAAGATGAAGGCGAATTAGGCGAGTAGACCTCCGGGGCCAAAGAAGATTTGAATCATCTAAAAAATGACGGAGTTTGTGATAGATTCTTCTAGGGAAAGTCCAAAGCACTATCGAGATGAAGGCAGATGCAATGAACCTCCCGAAAATCCCTAAAAGATATTTAATTTCTGCTATCATCTAGAGATTTCCAACCAATGAGCCAATATCGTCAACATAATCCCTGAGGCAAAGAAGGATCAGAACATCTCCAAGTTGAAGGAGTGTGTAACGTACCCTTCCAAAAGAAAAAGAGGGAGAGAGAGGAAAAAGAAAGAGAGAAAAGTCAAGACATCTCCAAAATGAAGGATGATGTAATAAACTCCCCCGAAGCCCAAGAGAGCCCAAAAAAGTGCAGAAAGATTATCATGAGAGAAATATCCCATGATATCAAACTGCCAAATCCATCAAGAATATTCTTTAAATTTGTGAAATTCTATTATCAATATTCTTTCATTAATTGCTTTCATAATATTAAATCCTCACTTTCCTATTCATATCAAGGAAATTGATAGCTTTCTTGAAGAAGGTCAATCACAAGCAATTTGGATTCCAAATCTTGATTCTATGAAGTTAATCTCGTTTGGAAGTAATACTTCAGGTAGAAAAGAAGTAATATTTTTGCAACAATGTGCATCATTTTTAAATACTTTGAATCAACAACAAAATTCTCAACATTTTGGTAATATTTTCTAGCTATCCTGGCATGGAGTGAGAGCTTGATATTCGTTTTTGACACATCCTGACACCATTTCAATCCCTCTTTAGTACTTGATTACGGGAGTTTTCAAGATTCCTTCCCTTCTTTTTATAAACTGAGCACCTGGGCTCTCAGATTCGCACACTTCCCTGTGTCCCCACTGTCCTGCCATAGACAATCCCATTTCGGTTCGAGGTCGAACCCCCAATCATTTCATCGCAAAAGGCAATTTCAAAAGCTGATTTAGTCTCAGAAATGAGGCGCCCAAGATCAATCCCTTTTCAAGCTTTAGGGACCCCATTTTCCTTCCTTTTGCAAAAACTCTGTCGGATTTATTGTGCAAAATCCGAAGGTTCCATCATGGTCTCTTCCTTCGAAGATATCATTCATTTTCCGCTCGATCAAGATAAGGGTATAAACCTGAGCCTCATTTAATGAGGTATTTCATTTTCCGCCCGATCAGAATAAGGGTATAAACCTGAGCCTCATTTAATGAGGTATTTCATTTTTCGCCCGATCAGGATAAGGGTATAAACCTGAGCCTCAATTAATGAGGTATTTCATTTTCCGCCCGATCACGATAAGGGTATAAACCTGAGCCTCATTTAATGAGGTATTTCATTTTCCGCCCGATCAGGTTAAGGGTACAAACCTGAGCCTCATTTGATGAGGTATTTCATTTCCGCCCGATCAAGTTAAGGGTACAAACCTGAGCCTCATTTGATGAGGTATTTCATTTTCTGCCCGATCAGGTTAATGGTACAAACCTGAGCCTCATTTGATGAGGTATTTCATTTTCTACCCGATCAGGTTAAGGGTATAAACCTAAGCCTCATTTGATGAGGTATTTCATTTTCTACCCGATCAGGTTAAGGGTATAAACCTAAGCCTCATTTGATGAGGTATTTTATTTCCGCCCGATCAGGTTAAGGGTACAAACCTGAGCCTCATTTTGATGAGGTATTTCATTCCCCAATCAGGTTAAAGGTCAAACCTGAGTTTTTTTCCATGCAAAGCATTTTCTGTCCCATCCAGATTAAAGGAAAAAACCTGAACTTCAGCACCACAGAGCAAATCTTTCCTCTTCGTTCTCCATCTCATATCTACCATCTTCACCAGGCTAATATCTCTATACCCAGTTAGATCCATCTAATTGGGGCATTTTTTTATATATAGCCCAAATTTGGTGTATTTTTCTTTGCCACTAAGCTCGGCCACAAGCCGGCTTAGTAGCAAAGAGGGGCATCTGTAAACATCCCAAATTCTCACTCACCTCCCTGACACTTCCACCAGTCATCATGATCTATCCTTTGAGATCGTCGGAGGGCAAAATGGTCATTTTTTGAGCTTGAAACTTGCAAAAGTCCAAATTTCATCTGCAACTCTCAAAATTTCTCTATTTTAGCTCAGATGTTTAAAGTTTTATTCCTGACAGGAGACGGGAATCTCCAAATCCTGGTTCAGGATTGCATCTTATAAGACATGTCTTTGCATATCATTGCATAAGCATTTCACATCACTTCACTGCACAACATGTCATTTCAAGATCCAGAACTCTCGATTTCAAAACTCTCAATCCAGATTCGAGTTTTTAACTCTTTTTAGAATTGATTTCAAAACCCTGGGTCTTCAAAATTGTCAATTCTTCCCATTTTACCCCCAAGACTCTGAATTTCAAAAGATTTTCTCAGGAAAACAATCTGGATAGTTTTCAATATAGATTTTAGCCTTGAACTTAGCAATTTTATCTCAGATTTTGCCCTTTTGTCAACAATTTCAAATATCATTCTTTTACAAAATCGCCCTACAGAGGCCACCTCTTTTCAAAATTTTTGCAATTAGGCCAAGTATTTCTTATTTGCCAGTTAGTCTAAGTTTTTATGAAAATTCCAAAAAGAGGTTTTACTTTCTTGCTTTTATTACAATAAAGAAACGATGTGGGGTCCACCCTGAGGTGGCGCCACATAGGCTTTCCTTTTATAAAACTTGGATTTCAAAAAACCCAAAAATATAGGAGCCTTGTCACTGAGGTGGCTCCATTTGGTGCTTCATCTCTCTCCTTTTATTCTCTGCCATTTGGCAGTGTGGGGTCACTTAGAGGTGGCGCCACATGGCCTCTTTTGTCACTTTTTCTCACCATCCATTTCTTTGCCATGTGTATGTGTGGAGTCACCCTGAAGTGACGCCACGTGTCTTCCTCCTTGCACCTCCATCAATTGCCACTTGTCCTCCCTACATCTTCCTCTTTTTATCTTCTTACATGTGTCAGTGTGGGGCCTCTTTAAGGTGGCGCCACATGTCTTCAGTCACCTCCTCTTATTTCATGCCATGTGTCAATGTGGAGCTTCCCTAAAGTAGCGCCACATGTCCACCACCTTTATCCCTCTCTCACTTGCCACATGGCACTATAGGGCCATCTTGAGGTGACGCCACATGGCCATCCTCCATCCTTCCAGAACCAACCAAATTTGAATTTCAAATACTCCTGAGGTGGTGCCATCTGAGAGGCCTCCTCCTGCAAGCTGACACTTGTCAGGTCTGGAACCACCCTGAAATGCCACATGTCCAGCTCTCTTTTCTTCAGAAAAAGTAGAATCATCCCCCCTCTGAGGTGGCGCCATTTCTAAAAAAGAGCTTTCTACAAAAATAGCTCTGCAGCTTGATTTTAGGAAAAAGCAAAATTTCAAATTCCCCTCTGAGGTGGCGCCATATGCTTCCTCTGTTCTTCCTTCTGACACATGTCAGTGTGGAGCCACTCTAAGGTGGTGCCACATGGCGGTCTCTCATTCTTCCAGAGAAACAAAACTTTGAATTTCAAATAAAAGCAAACTCCAAGATGGCATCCTCTGAGGTGGCACCATATGGGAAGCTCCTGCAGAGAGAATCAAGCAAACTTTATTTTTGAATATTTTCAAATCTAGCTGAGGTGTCTTATTTACAAAAAATGCATTTATTTATTTCAAAAATCCAAAGTGGCATGCCCTGAGATGGCGCCACATGAAGGGTCCAGATGACCTCCTGTTTGAATTTCAAAACTCCCCTGAAAATTTACAAATACCATAGCCCACGCCCAGCTGGAGGAGGCTCTCTTTTCTTTATCTGAACTTCAGTCAAAGTTCCAGTTTCAACTTCACTTTTCCTCCTCTAAGTTCACGTCCCCTGGGCCCATCTAAGAGATTGCATCAAAGTACTTGCCTGGCTCACACCATTCCAAGCTCGACCTAGGAGCAGAGGCCGATTTTCATGGGCATTCTAAAGCTCGGCTTGAAAAGCGAGAGAAGCCATTCGTAGCCGCCCACTTCGGGAGTTTCAAAATAGCAAACGAACACAAGGTGAGTTTTCATTCTAATTGGTTCTATTGAAATAATGCTCTTGTCTAGATTTACATATTGAATTTTCGTTTTGAAGAAAGGGTTCGTCCGAATGATGGATCGAACTATTCTCATAAAATGACATATATCAAAAATAATTATGCTTCCTTGATAATTTTTTTAGCATTTATGCATTAGTTACATTTAGTTTGTGTTTTATTTTGTTAATTTAGCATATTCTAGGAATTAGTTAGATTTTTTAGCATTTATTTCAATTCTGTTTCATTTCAGTAATTCCCTGTTTTTGACAGTCAGTCCACTCGTTATTTTATGTTTTTATTTTTCTTTAAAAATGCCAAAAACATCATATTACATGCCCATAGATGTACCTGATAATCTGCAAAAAAAATCGGAATCATTTGAGTTCATTTACTGCGTTCAAAGTTCAAAATGCCAAGTTGGGTTTTATGACCCGGGAAACATTCAGAACATTTGGTCTCAACTTGTAAAATCGAGATCTCCCTCATGTGAGATCCGATTTTCGATCCAAAAAATGCCCTGAACTCAGAATCGAGTCTAGTATTTATTATATTAGCAGAGTTTTCTGATTTCTTTTGCTATCTAACAAAAATCTAAGAGTTCGAGACATGTGTCAGAGCCTAATTTGAGTCTCTGAGACTCTGGATCAACTTAAGTCAAGTAGTTCTCTCTGAATATAGCTTCAAATCTAGATCTATAAAAAGTTAACTTTATGTTCTAAATGTCTCCTGTTTGATTCTGAAATTTTTCAATTTTTAGGATAGTCTTCATGCCAGTTCCGTATTTTTTATTTCAGTCTCCTGTTTTGGTATTTAATCTGCTCTTTTGGTTTATGCGTGTAATGTCATATTTTTATGTCTCATCCAGTTGATCAAATGCCAAATCCATACAAACGAAAGCTGTTTATATGTATGTCAGTAGTTCCCCATTTAACTTTCAGAAATTTTGATAGTCAATTATTATTTTTTATTCATTTCCACATCAGATCCTGTTGATTTTAGTCCCATCAGAACCAAATCTCTGCTACCGAACTCAGCGTAGGTCGAATCCCAGAGTTGTAAAAGCAAAAGATGTTCATTTTTATGTCCTTTAGCAGCCTGCAAAATATCATACATTTATATGGTGGATTTCTGCATTATTGCATTAAACACTATGCTTGGTTTGTACCTGTAGGCAAAATTTGCTTATTTTAGGATTTTCTTTGAGATTTTGCATCTAGGCCATGCCATTTCATGCATTTTATCATTCTATGTTGTTTCTAAGGGCAGAGGGATGCTCTATACAGAATTTGGCATGATTTAAAAACCGTTTGATGATCGGTTTAGCCATATCATCAAATTGGGGCTTCCGCGGGACCCTGATCCGGGCGAAAAACAAACGAAATTCGTTATTTTGGCCAAGTTTCAAACACAAATTCTGATTTTTATAGTCCTAATATGTTTAACAGCATATCATCATGTCTCATCATGCATTTCATCATCATTTGATTCAATTCAAATTTCAAAATCTCAAATTTTACCAAAATTCCTTCAAAACCCCTGATTTTAAAGGTATAACCTCAATATTAGGGATATTTTGGTCATTTTGACCATAATTTCGAATTTTAAATTATTTATTACTGGATTTTATTGTATTTGCATTATTTCAAATATCAAGGAAGTGTGAAAATCGGGTTTATATCCAACTAAGTCCAATAATCTCAGGATATTATTGAAAAATCTTGGAAAAACGCACATATTTGAGCTAACCCCATTTCAAGTTTGGCAGGGACATTTAAAGGAAGGAGCTGAAATCTGTAATTTTTCCTTTTTCTTTCATTTTATTTAGTGATGTAATAATTAAATGAAATTTTGGAATAAGAGATTTACTTTTCTGCTTAGATTAGGATGCACATCATATAGTTTGAATTTCTGTAATATCATGATTGTGTGATGATCATGCATATATTTTAGGGATATTTCATATAAAAATATGCATGATTTCATGAGAAAATGATTTCAAACCCCAATTTTATGTTAGTTTCGAGTAAATGTGCTAAAATAATATAAGAATAGAAAATGCATGAAAAATAGTGTTATTTTACATTTTAATGCATATTTTAGTGTTTGACATAATTGTAGTAGTTTAGTTTTTGAAAATCATAAAAAAAATTAGAGTTAAAATAGACTTAGTTTTACAATTTCTAAAACATAGTCATTTTGAGTTGTTTTGCAAATAAGTTTTCTTTAGGAGAAGATTTGAAATAGAATTCTTTGAAATAAGATGGACTTATGGAAAAACTTTCAAAATTATAAATATGATACGTAGGGGGGAAGAGAAGCTTGTCTTCTCTCTTATGCATTTTCCCTCTCTTCTAACCCTTCCCCTCCACCTCTTCTTGCCCTTCCTTCCCCTTCTCCCTTGTTCTCTCTTCTTCCTCAATCCAGTGGAGTTATCTAGCTACGGCGATGGCGTACGGGAGGAGTCCAAATTCTTTTCTAACCCCTTTGATTTCACGGTAAGTTCTTCTTTTCTCCTCTCTGAATTTTCATTTGAACTCATGTTTTAGAATTTATGTTTCATGTTTTGATTTACTGTATGTAGATTCAGAAATTTCCATATTGATTTTTTTCTGCATGCTGATTTTTATACTGGATGTTTGATTGTATTTGATCTACTGTATTTGATTCAAATTTTTTTCTTGATTTCAATTTACTGTTTTTCTTCTTTCTGATAATCAATAGCAATTTAAAAAAAAATGATCATCTTGTGCTTATACAGAGAAAACTCAGAGATCCAGTGGCCGTCAAATTTGTATCTGACTGAATCTGAGTTGAAATCCAATGAACATTTTCTGTTTCTGCAAGATAACTCAGACAATTGAGCCAAAGTAATTGCATCTAGATCATCAGATTCATTTGTGCATTCACCGAATTTTAGCATTTTTACTGAAAGTTGATTCATCATTTGGATTGATCGCTGCATTTTCAGGTGAGAGCTAAGTTCTGGAATTACTGTTCACCGTATCATCCGGTGAATGTTTTTGTTCTTTGAATCCGATGAATGCTCTGGCTGATTTCCGTGAACGTTTATGCTAATCGAATTTCCAGTGATTACTTTAAAAAAAACTCAATCGGATACCTGAATCCGATGTGAATGTTGAAATTATTAATTACTGGATGCTGATCGTCGTGCGTTTATTATTTTCCGGTGAGTAAATCTCTGATAGTCGAAGGAATTCTGATAAATGTTCAGTTGAATTCCAATTGATTCCATCCTGCGTGAGTATTGTTTGATCGACTGAAGTCAGCTGGATTGAGAGATTTTCAATCGATTAAAATGCAAATCAATGAGTTTAATTCCAATTTCTGATCATCGTGTTTTAATGTTTTTCGGCATCTCTGTTTTACCGGTAATAGATCGTCTGATCTATCTGGTAATTTGAAGTTGTTTCTGAGCATTGCATTTCAGGTGATTCCTTGCATCTATTGAGTTCACATGATCCTCTGCAATCGATCAATTGAAATCGATCGCCTGAGTGAATTCCGGCGTCGATTGGAGTTACTGAGAGCATTTTGATTTGCCGTATTTCACTAATATCCAGAAATTCTTTTCATCACTGTGAAATTTTGTTTCACTGTGAAGCTATTCAAAGCTGATCCATTGTTTGATTTAAGAGTCTGGTTAATTTAGAATCTGGTGATTGATCAATTGAAATCAATCAACTACTCAAAGTCCAACAGCTGTTACTGTGAAAACTCTGGCGAGTGTCTGAATCACTGATTTGTTTTAATTTCTAATTTCTGAAATGTAGCTGAGATGTTTTGCAAGCACTATGTCCCAAAAATAAGTGATTCCTTGTTGTTCTTTTAGCAATTTCTCTGATTTCCCTGTTTTGCTTACATATATTTTTTCTGTTTTCTTTCATTATTTTCTTTATTGTTTGTAGTTTAGTATTTCAGTTAGAATTCGTATACATGATTGCAATGATTTTACTGTGTTAATGAGATGTAGGTGATTTGTTTAGTTGCTAGTACTCTTTACTTGATTTTCATTGAGGCTTTTACTAAAATTGTACGAATTTTTAACTAAATAGCTTAGCTATTAGTTAGTGAATTAGTTCACTCAACTAAAATCCGTTGTAAGCAACACTTAAAAGTTAGTAATTAGTGTTAAGTAGTAAATTGCTATTGCATTGTAGTACATAGTTAATAGACGTTGCTTAAGTATGATTTGTTGTATTCTTTTATCTTGTACTGCTCGTGTTTTTTTTTTCTTCTTATGCAGGATAGCACAGGAGTGGAGTGGAGCTGAAGCGCATACGCAACACGGAAGCAAAAGAGTAGAAGTTGTTGTTTTCAGTTTAGAATTAGGAATTTAATTCTGGGTTTGTAAATATTGCTTTTTACGTCCTCTGCGAAGGGTATTCATTTGTTGTAATAGTTAGTTGTTTTTACTTTTCTCGTACATTTTACATTTAATGATACGACAATAAAGAATAGTTTAGATTTGTGTGCTTGAATACGAAATATTCTCGTTCCCTGAGTTCGACCCGGTCTCATCCACTAGTGAGAACCGGTTTTTATTATTTGATGTCTGGTTTTCACATGTTTTACATATAAAAATCTTTTCAAAATTACAACAATTGCAGAAGAAGACATCATGTGATTCATGCATTATATTTCAAAATCACTATGGATGTACATGAATGGCACGTGCACCAACTCTTAGGGAGTTGATGAACTCGGTGGAGTCCATATTTACGACCCTAGTCGGAATATGGACGAGACCTAGATTCAACATCTTTCTACTAGTCACACCGAGCCTACACTCTTAGGCTATCTTCCAAAATTCACTGCATATCTTCAATTTTATAAAATATTTTAGAATTAACTAAGTAAATTACAAGCGTATTTAGGGCCATAGTCGGAATATGTGGTAATATTACCTTAGTTTAATTTTAAAATTGCATATTTTCCTGAAAAGAGGTTTTCATAAAAAGACATTCATTCATTCAGGATAGTTTGCATCATGAAATCACCTGCATTTCTCAAACTTTTTCTCAAGAAAATTTTCATTCCAAGGAAATCGATTCCTCAAGAAACTCTGAAATTTTCTAAAGTTGGATTTTCCCAAGTCAAGTTTTCCACGATTTTTTCTGGAAAATGTTCTTTTCTTAAGATTCATTTTCAAAAGGAGTTTCTCATCATTCTCAAGAATCAAAATCGATTTTCCAATACTTCAAGGCTAAGATTCTCATGATTTCAATTTTTTGAGTTTTGATTTTCCTTCTCCAAAGAGTTTTCCAATGAATTTTAATCATTTTCCAAAGAAAATTTTCAAAGTTGGAGTTTTCCTGACAAGCATTTTCTCTCCAAGTGTTTGCCTTTTTCTCAAGAATTCTTTCTATTTTTCCAAGATTCTCATTCCTTCATGATTTTTCCAAATCTTTATAAATTTTCTTGAGATTTCAAATCCTTTTATCAGAGTTTTCCTGAGAGATTGATTTCCATCTTTTGCCTGAGAAAGACTTTTTCCAACTCCAAAGCATTTTTCCAAGCATACATCATGTTTTCCAACCTATATTTTACAAAATTTCATAGCACATGCCTGAATTCTCTATGCATTTAGGATAGAACACGATTTTGATAATTTAACTAAGTCAAGCATGCATTTGATCCTTGGTTTGATTACCCCTGTTAAAGGCGGCAGGAACGGTTGAACCTCGTACCAACAGGTCGAGCCCCATCCTATAGATTTTTCCGCTATTTTCAAAACGGAAGCGAGTATTTCAAAACAATTTTCAAAACTCTGGTCAAGTTTGACTCGCGAAAGGTTTCCCCTCTCTCCCGCAGGGAAGGGAAAAATTTTGCGACGACAACAGTAGTGTCTCAATTTCTGACACATCCAGACCAGGGTTAAGCAGGTCTTTTCTATTTGAGAGTATTTCTTCTCATAGTCAATGAAAGTCTTACTCACGTAATAGATGACATGCTCAATCAGGTTGCCTTCTTTATATTATGTCAGAAATCCGCCGCAGACGACTTGATTAACTGAAATATATAACAAAAGGGGTTTCCCTAATTCTGGCGGCTTCAAGATAGGAGGATTTAGGAGATACCTTTTGATACGGTCGAATGATTGCTGACACTCTGGTCCCCATTCGAACTTCACCCCTTTTCTGAGTAAGTGATTGAAAGGCTCACATCTCATGGCCAAATTGGAAATAAATCGCCGAATTGATTGCATGCGTCTCTAAAGGCTACATAACTCTTTGAGATTAGTCGGGGGTGGCATGTCGATGATGGCCTTGGCTTTGGCGGGATCCACTTCTATCCCCTTTTTGCTGACCAGAAAACCCAACAGTTTGCCAGACTCAACTCCGAAAATGCACTTTTGAGGGTTAAGTCTCAGCTTGTAAAGAATGAGCCACTTAAACACTTGATCAAGAGCTTTGATGTGATCTTCTTCCTCTTTGGTCTTTACGAGGATATCATTGACATATGCATCCATGATTTTGCGCATCTGGTCATAAAAAATGATGGCCATCGCTCGCTGATATGTCACTCTAGCATTCTTGAGTCCAAATGGCATAACTGTATAGCAGAAAGTGCCCCATGGGGTAGTGAAAGAAGTCTTGGATTGGTCATGAGTGGCCAATATGATCTGATTGTATTCAGAGTATCCGTCCATAAATGAAAACATGGCATGTCCTGTTGTGCTATCGATCAGAAGGTCGATGTTTGAAAGTGGATAATCATCTTTTGGAGTTGCTTTGTTTAGATCTTTGAAATCTATGCAAATTCTCACCTTGCCATTCTTCTTGGGAATGACGACTATATTGGCTAGCCTGTCAGGGTAGTCAATAGTTTAAATAAATCCTGCTTTGAGTAGGTCTTCCAGGCCTTCTTTGACTTATTGTTCCACTTGGGGATCCATTTTTATCAATTTATGCTTGACTGTCCTGATATTTTGCTTCAAGATGAGGCGATGCTCGACTAACTTGGGATCTAAACCTGGCATGTCCTCATAAGTCCATGCAAATACCTCCTTATGTTGTTTGAGGAAACTTATGAGCCTTTCCTTTTTTGCTGAGCTCAAATTGATGCCGATTTTGAGGATCTTGGGATTGTCCTCTGAACCAATGTTGATATCTTCAGTCGGATCTTGAACCAAAGCTGACGGTTCATCCTGCTTCTGAATTGAGGCAAACTCTGGTAATTCTTGAAGAGATGGACCGAACTTCGCAAGTTCTTCTCACTGCCTTGCAACTTTGCCATCTTCTGTTCTTGCTTTGATTTAATGAATTATCGCTGGTCTTAAAAAAGCCTTCGGGTTGAGAATGAGCCTCTTAATTGATTGAGATGGCATTCTAAAAATTGGAGAAGTTTTTATTCAGGGAAGATTGCCCATCATAAGATAAATAGCATTTGGAAAGGTGCATGAATGAAATGAAATTGTAAAGATTGATAACAGAATATGAGGAGATATAGCAAGGAGATAGATGGCATCCAGATAGACAAAGAAAACTTGAAATTTTATTGAATTTTGAATTGATCAAAGACTTTGATAGAATGAGACATTATTTTGATAGAATAAAAAAAATGACAAATATTGTTCTCAATGTGTTCCCTTGATGGAAATAGTCTTCTTCTGTGATCTTTTTCCAAAGAAGCCTAATCCTGCTCTGTGAGGATGATGCCCTGGAATCACTGGTTCAATCCGCCCATCTTCATTCTTGCCCAAGCCTTTAAAAGATTGGTACCCATGTTTTAGTAGCAGATAGAATCCTTTCTTAGATTTCATAAACTGGGAAAACAACGGATAATCTCTGAGAGTACTGTAATTGAGTTGACCTCCGATCTTGAAAAACTGAGGACCCCTCCATCGGGTCATGGCTACTGTATGCAATGATGGTGCTAATGCTTAAAGTATCTCTAGACTTTCTCCGGGACTGATCTTTTCCTTTTCTTTGATGCTGGGAATATCTGCAGTGAAGCTACGCCTGGGGATCATAGGCTGTGGAAGCCTTTCCTCTAGATCTTCTCCCAGTATGGTTGTGATCATTCCGCCCTTGGACCATTTGATACATTGATGCAGGGTGGATGGCACATGTGATCATCGCAAAATTTTTCCTTTCTTGTATCTTTCTATCTCTTCCTTCTCTTTTTCCTTTCTAACCCCTATTTTCCTCCTTTTTGAAGGGAGAAAAATAAAAGACAGAAAAGAAGAGAGAAGAGAAAAGAAAAGAAAAGAAAAGAAAAGAGAGGAACTCTTTTGCGGGGTCTCACTTGACCTTGATTTGAAAATATTTAGAAAATTACTCGCCTCCGTTTTGAAATATATTGCGGGAAAAATGGAGAGACGGGATTCGCTCATCGGTACGAGGTTCAACCGTTCCTGGCGCCTTTACCGGGGGTAATCAAACCAAGGATCGAATTTATGCCTTTTTGCTTTGCTTAAATATTATCTAAGAACTTATTCTAAATCTAGATGCACAAAGAATCATGCTTGTGCAATGCAAAGATGTATGCTCCTTTTGAAAATGATTTAGAAATCTCCAAGTATTTCTGAGATGAATCTAATAATAGAACGAAGAAATGATTCAATCTAACTTAGAACTTGAGATAGATCAGGAGAGATATTTTGAAGTTCTAAGTCTTTGAAATAATCATAGTTGGAAAAACAAATCTTTGAATTTGAAAAGAATGATTGGAAGATGAGTAAAAAGGAAATGAAGCTTCAAAGTCAGAAATGGATTTTGAGTTTGAATTTAAACTCGGATTTAAGAGAAGGAGATGAAATTTGAGGTGATATTGAATTCTAGATTTAAAGTTTGAAATCAGGATGGAATTTGGACTTGAGCAATCCAAATGGAATTTAAAAATAGAAATAGGTTCAAGAAGTCCAGATGGGATTTGAAAGTGGAATTGGATTTGAAATCCGGAAATCAAGATAGATTTGGATTTTGAAATATAGAATTGGGAACATAATTGGATTTGAAAGTTGGAATTGAGAATAGAATTTGATTTGAAATCTGGAACTCAAGATGGAATTTAAATTCTGGATCCTAGATGGAATTTGGATCTGAAGTCTGAGATCCAAGATGGAATTGAATTCTGGATCCTAAAGGGAATTTGGATCTGAAGTCTGAGATTCAAGATGAAATTGGATTATGGATCCTAGAATGGATTTGGATCTGAAATCTGAGATGAAATTGGATTCTGGATCCTGAAATGGAGTGGATATGAAGTCTGAGATCCAAAGTAGAATTGGGTTCTGAATCCAAAAAATGGAATTGGATCTGAAATCTGAGATCCAAAGTAGAATTGGGTTCTGAAAAAAATGGATTTGGATCTGAAGTCTGGGATCCAAAGTGAAAGTTGAATTCTAGATCCTAAAATGGAATTGGATCTGAAATCTGAGATCCAAAATGGAGATTGTACTTGAAAATCTAGATCCAAGTTGGGATTAAGATCTAACTTTGGATTTGGATTCTGAAAATCCAAATGGGACTTTTTGAAGATATGTCTGGGTTTTTCAAAACCCAGATTGAATTTAAAATTTAGGAAGAGTCAAATTTTGAGATTCAGAATCAATCTCAGACTTTGATTTTGAATTTCGAGATGTTGATTTAAATTTGAATTTGAATTCTGAAGATGATTTAAGAATTCCAAGGTTTAATTGAACTTTTGATTTGAAATTTAGAATTTGAATCTTGAATATACAAATGAATTTCAAAATCAAATTGGACTTTGAATTTTGAATTTTGAATTTTGAAGTTTGAATCTGAAAATGATATTTGAATTTACAAGAGTTGAAAATTGATTTGAGAAGTGAAGAAAATATCTGAAGGAAATCACTTGGATTTCTGAAAAAGAATTTTGAAAAATATGATGCAATTCTATCCTAAATGGTGAATGAATTTAAAGAATTTAAAATTAGATTTTGAAAAGCATATCTCATTCTTTAAATGAATTAAGATAAGATTGAAAATATAATACATCCTTGACTATGGTCATTGAATGTATTATATAATAATCATATTTCAATTCAAGTAAAGAATAAATTATATTTTGATGCTTTTACAGAGTTTAAAATGAAATTAACTCTCAATATATCCTGACTATAGCCATTGATATATATTTTGAGTTAATTTAAAGTTAAACTCTAATAAAAGAAGAAAATATTAAAAAATATGATGATTTTTAGAAAGAGATCAAGTGTGGATCCAGTGTTATTTTATAAAAGATAAAAATCCTAAGTTTTGTTTACATCCTGACTATGGCCATTGATGTAAATCATCAACTTAGGATTAATTACCTTTTTACAAAATGGTGCACGTGCCATTCGTGTTCTTCATTTGTGAAATTTTTTGAAAATAAAAGGAAAAAAATGACATGAAAATATGCAATTTCTAAGATATATATGCTCATTCATTCTAATCTAGTGCAGAAATGTAAATTTTCTCATTATGCTCTATCTATTACAATTTGGGAATTGGATTGAAATGATAAGATTCTTGAACTAAGAAAGAAAGCAGAGTTTTCTATATATCCCTGCAAAAACATGGTCAATATGAAACAAAAATGCAATAGGCAGTATGTAAGAAAGTGTCATATTGACAACCCAATAGGTATATAAGAGGGTATTCATCAGAATATTCATGGAAAAATATGTATGCTATCCTAAGTTTGGCAAGGAATGAGTGTTAAAACATACATGAGTATCTATGAGAAGGAGAGAGATACGTAATGTATTAAATAAGAATGTTGTGCATATATATATATATATATATATATATATATATATATATATATATATATATATATATATATTAGAAATGGGCCTTTTATTAGGGAAGTGCTTTAACAAATGCAAGATGGAGCTATGAGAGATGATGAGAATAATGCAAATAAAGGCATGTCACTATGGGAAGGTATTATATATGATGATAGGTGATGTGTAAATATTGTGGTGAATACGAAACGACACAAAAAATGAGTGATGTACTGTTGTCACTGCAGTGGCAGTGAAGGAAGTGGTGTATGATGTTGCAGGATGTGCGGCTGGGAGATGTTGTGATGTGAAGAAACTAAAGTAGGTGGTATGACTGCATGTGTTGCAGTAGGTGAGTGCAAGGGAATTAGTGCAGTAAAAAAAATGTAACAGTGTGATGGACAACTGGATGATATAATGCCACGAAGAAATGTGATAAAGTGGGGGAAGATGGGGGGCATGTACAACAGCTCTTTACGTGGCTGCAGGTGTAAGAAGAAGCATAACAATGCTTCTTCTTCTGTACTACTGTAGGCTCAAAGAGAATGCAGTGGTTTTGCTGCAAATAAAACTGTAGCAGGGGATTGAGATGGGGAATGGGAGTGAGCTGGATGAATGAAGTGTAAATTACAGCAAGAGTGTTGCTGTGTGGAGGGTTTGTGCAAATTAGGTGTTGTGAGGGGTAGGTGCTGTGTATGAGTGGTGAATGATAGAAAATATGTTGTGCAGGATCTTGGCGTATAACAGTGGACTGTAGATATGTTACTGTTGTAATGAAATGGTGATGAGGAGAGAGTGTATTATGAAGGTTTTCAATGTAATGTTATGAAAATACACACAGCAAGATGATTTATGGAAATAACAGAAAAATGCTACAGATGACAAGGATGTGGTATTGATGTGGTCTGATTTGATGTCCGCACCTCCTGGAATAGTAATGGATGTTCGTGGTGGTTCTGTGTAATATCTGTGAAAGGGGGCAGCAGGGAAATCACAACAGCCTTTTAGGGAATTCATGCCATGAAAGTGCAGTAATAAGCCACTGCAAGTCACATCAAAATCTGATGGTGTAGATAAAAAAATGTGATGATTGACCCAAAAATTAGAACTGAGTGAGCAAGGGAGGAAATCAGAGGTGATGACAGATGAGTTTCATCGATCAAATTCTGGGGCCTGCTTTTAACATAAGTTCTGATATTTATGAAGATATGAATGCACTGAGACCGGGGTCCCTACACTTCACACAGCTGGGGAAAGTCGCCAAGGATGAACCAAGGTGTCACCAGCTTTTGCTATGATTTTCATGGACAGAAGTATGCCTTGTTCAGCAACTATGCATCCCGAAATCCTCTTAAAGTCTTCTTCAGATGTTCATGAAGGATTGAGCACTACGAAACAAGAGGTTTTGGGTTCCCCACCGACATTGCAGCACACATAAATGCAATTGATTCCCCAGAGGTTGCAGTTATATTATTCATATGGAGCACGTATCACGATCCATTTTCTACCAGGAAAAGTATAACATATAATTCCACTAAGCATTTTATCAGAAAGCAATTATAGAGATGATGTCTCTCGATTGATCTACAGAGATTATGCCGGCCATTCGAGTAATCTTCATACCTGTGCTTAATCCGATGACGACATAAGCTGTTCACAGAAAATGTATGGTGCCAGGAAGATCCTCAAAGAGTTTATACTTCAACGGCCATCACTGATGGAGCTTTAATGACATCTATAGGTTATTGGGGAGCCAGGGGAACCATGGTTGTTGTTTCGTGATTGAATTTCTTTGCCTGCAGGGATTTTGGAAGAGGGAGGATAGCTCTCTTCAGCAGCTTCAGGAAAGACCAGAGGGATGCACCAGAGGAAAAGGGCAATTGATAAAAGGGAAGAAACGAAAAAATGAAAGGGGAGAAGAAGAAGAAAGAGATCCGAAGGGAATCGTCAAGTGGTGGGGTAAGGAATGGATGGATTAAAACGAACCCGTCGCTCTCTTTTTATAACGGAAATCCGTTAGAGCTTTTACCATTTTGGTCCAAGAAGTTAAAAAGATTTTCTAAAAGAAAGGCTCATTTCAAAAAACTTTTTCGAAATGAGGTTTTTCCTAATTGCAAAAAGGGGTTTTAAGCCACCTTTTTCTGAATTTTCTTTTCTCCTTATATATATATATTTGTTCTTTTTCCTTTGTGTTTTTGTAATTTTTGTATTTTTGACATAAAAACTTTAAAACTAGGGGAAAATAAGAGATTTAAAATTATTCTTTTTGAAATTTTGTGAAATATTTACAAAGAAGGGTACTCTGAGAATTCGATTTTGATATTTGGAAATTTCTTCAGAAAACGGGTTTTTGCATCTGGATTTTGAGGAAATATTCGATTTTTAAACCTCAAATCGAGAAATACAAAGTAGTGGATTTAAACGGATGTCGGATGGACTGTTCCAGCCATTTAAAAACTATTTTTGGTATTTTTTGTAATTTTAATTTAAAAGTTGGACAACGAGGCTCAGATTTGGATCTTGACAATGGATCTGGATCCGAAATCAAGTCAAATATATAAAATGAATTTAATTTCAGTAAAACTTGAGAAATTAACTGGAATTTAGATTTAAAAGTGACTCATTTGCTTAGAAAATGAAATTAGGGGCAAAAAGGGAATATTTAAAAGATTTTGAAAATTTTGGGGTGTTCACGGATGCCCCTCTTTGCTACTAAGCCGGCAAAAAGCCGAGCTTAGTGGCAAAGATTACACTCCAAATTTTAAAAATGCCCCAGTCAGCAGATCTGAACTGGGTGTGGAAGAATTACTTTGAAAACATGGACTTTTCAGGGTGAAAACCTTATCCTGAATGGTCCTGGGGGACGAAATCCTCGACAACGACATGACTGAATAATAGAGATGAGGAAATCGTGATGGGACTTTGGGTGAAGATCCCGAAGTGATGAAAGATAAGAATTTAGATCAAGTCTCGTGGGTGAGACAAGAGCAGCTTTTGGAATGACTCAGGTTTAGCCCTTAACTTGGATGGGACGAATATATCTCAAGATAACCTGAGTGGGGAAAGGAATATGAGTGGACCTTGATGGGACATTTTTGAGAAATGCCTTATGAGATGAAGCTCGAGTAGGATCCTGTCCTGGATGGATCTACAGAGCATGGATTCCTCGATGGGAAGAACCATGATGGGACTGGAAGGAAACACCTCGTTGAAACGAGGAACCTCGTTGAAGCGAGACTCAGGTTTTAAACCAAAACCTGAAAAAGGAAGATACCTCGTGGGCACGAGGTTCAGGCTTAACCCTTAACCTGAAGGGGACGACCATACAGAATCCTTGGATGAAGAAACCGTGATGGGACCTTCGGAGTTTGGATGAACAAATCCAAAAGGGGTTTGCAAAAGGAAGACAATGGGGTTTCCTAAAGCTTGGAAAAAGGGATGATTTTGGTTGTCTCATTGTTGAGACTGAAATAGCTTTTGAAATCAATGACCTCTCGCAGAAAATTCAGGTTTTGACCCTTAACCTGAGTGGGAACAACCATACGAAATTCTCGAAACCGTGATGGGACAGGAGACATACTTCAACTAAATGGGGCAACTTTTCTGGAAGATATAAACAATGCTAGGTTGCATCAAAATGGATATTGAAAATTTATTTCATTCTTGGAATACCTAGAAAATTTTGCCAATAAGATAAAATTATAGTTGACTCACAACACTTTAAAATGTGCACGTATGTGCAAAAGACATTTCCTCTTTTACCTAGAGTATTTCCTCCAACGAGGTTAACTCCTTGGTTTTTAAGAGTCAAATTCAAAATTTTAGCGCTGATGATTTTCTTCAAGGAAGCTATCCATTTCCTTGATATGAGAAGAGAAGAAATATTCTTAATTTCATAAAAGCAAATAGTGAAAAGATATTGATGAAAGAGTTTTGCATGAGAAAAGATGACTTTTGGTAATTTTGGCAGTTTGATATCTGGGTGTTTTTCCCATGATGATCCTTTTGCACTCTTTTTGAGTCATTGAACTTTTTCGGGTTTTTACATCATCCTTCATTTTGGAGATGTCCTGACTTTTCTCTCTTTTTCAGGAAAGGGTACGTCACAAACTCTTTCATCTCGGAGATGTTCTGATCCTTCGTTTATCTCAGGTATTGATGATATAGGCTCAAAGGGTATTTTGATGATAGCAGAAATCAAATATCTTTTAGGGTTTGTCGGTAGGTTCATCACACTCACCTTCATCCCGACGGTGATCTGAACTTTCCCTAGAAGGATCCTTCACAAACTCCTTCATCTTGGAGATGATCAAAATCTTCTTTAGCCCCGGGGGTATGCCCGCATATTCGTCTTCATCTTGACGACAATTGAGAGATCCCTTTTGCGGATATTTGATTGCAACTTTACTGGATTAAGGAGACATTGGTTGAGTGGATTCTTTTTATCGCTCAGGATATTTCCACTGCCTGGTTGCCAGAAAGTCGTCTTTAAACATGTGCCATAGCCATGATCAATATTAATTCGCTTCTGGTTTTTCAACATCATTGAATATTTCTTTTGCTAATCATACCGAGGATATTTCTTTCATCCTTTTGGTTGATCAACAGAAAAAAATTTGAATTTTACCTCTTTTCGCAAAAAGTTTCACCTTTTTGGAAAGAATACTAAAGGTAATTTGAAATAATTCTTTTGTGCAGTAAGAATATTGGAATCAACAAATATTTTTAGTGTATTGGCAAAGTTTTCGAGGATCCTTTATGAAATAATCACTCAATATAGATTTTGATGCGACCTTGAGCTAAATCTATGATTTTGGACATTCTGACCGGTAAAACAGGGACCTTTCATTTAACGACCAGCGAAAGAGCTGGAACCTTTCATTTAACGACCAGTAAAAACTGGGACCTTTCATTTAACGACCAGTGAAAACTGGGACATTTCATTTAACGACCAGCGAAGTAGCTGGGACATTTCATTTAACGACCAACGAAGTAGCTGGGACATTTCATTTAACGACCAAGGAAGTAGCTGGGACATTTCATTTAATGATCAGTGAAAACTGAGACATTTCATTTAACGACCAGTAAAAACTGGGACCTTTCATTTAACGACCAGCGAAGTAGCTGGGACATTTCATTTAACGACCAGTGAAAACTGGGACATTTAATTTAATGACCAGCGAAGTAGCTGGGACATTGCATTTAACGACCTTTGATTTAATGATTTGATCTAAGATTGAGACTTTCTGAAAGACAAACAACACGAGGACTGATTCTTATGAATGAACTTGATCTTTAGATTTGAAAATTTAGCAAAATAACCAGTGCGAGCACTGGGTTTTCCAACTGAGAGTCGGGAAGGAGACCGACATTCTTTAGATATCTAGAGATCAAAGCAGGAATGATTGTCGGGGTTTCAGGATTATCCCTTATCCTGAAGGAAAAATAGAATAGACATTTGATGAGAATTTAGGAAAAAGTGATTCAGGTTTTATCCCTTAACCTGAAGGGGAAATAGAAGATTTGGTGAGGAGATCACCTGACACTGGAATTTAGAAGGGATGTGACAAGATTTAGAATTTATGATCTATGATTCAGATGGACCAGGTATGCGGTCCAATTTTCAGGATTAAACCCATATCCTGAACGGGGAAAAGAAAGAATAAAACTTGAGAAGATAGAAGGATATAAAATTTGATGGAAGATAGAGAAAAATTGAGAAAATTGATTTATTTTGTAAAAGAATTCTCACAAGTAGCATTATTGCTCCTATGAGTGATCTTAGGATTATCCCTTATCCTGAAAAAGAATACCTCAAATGTCGAGGTTCAGGTTTATCCCTTAACCTGAAAGGGGAAAAGAATCAAATTTATAAAAGTGAAGAAAAATGGAATAAATTTATGAAAACTTTGTTTTTGAAAAGAATTCTCACAAGTAGCCTTGTTGCTTCTGTGAGGGGGTCTCAGAATTATCCCTTATCCTGAATGGGAGAAGAATAGAATTTAAGGAAAATAAATGAAGAGAAATTGATATAAATTTAGAAAATCAATAAAGGTTGGCGAAACTTGTATTTACAAAAGAATTCTCGTAGGTAGCATTATTGCTCCTACAAGGGGTCTCAGGATTATCCCTTATCCTGAATGGGAGCACCTCAGACAACGAGGGTTAGGCTTATCCCTTAACCTGAGCGGGAAAACACCTCGGACAACTTGGGTCAGGTTTATCCCTTAACCTGAAAGGGTAAACACCTCGGACAATGAGGGTCAGGTTTATCCCTTAACCTGAAAGGGTATATGAAAGAATAGAATTTTGGGGAAAATTAAAAGAGAAATTGATGGACATTTACAAATTTGAGAAAAATTGTCTTTACAAAAGAATCCCCATAAGTAGCATTATTGCTCCTACGAGGGGTTTCAGGATTATCCCTTATCCTGAATGGGAACACCTCGGACAACGAGGGTCAGGTTTATCCCTTAACCTGAAAGGGTATAGATTTGATAAAATTTAATAGAATTGAGGAAAAATTGATAAAACTTGATAAAATTGATGTAAACATGATAAAAATATGAATAAAATGAATGAAACTGATAAAGATAACAAAATTAACCGAAAATTTATAAGATTTAAGAAAAATGAGTTTTTCTGATCCTGCCTGCATATGGGATCTTGAAAGAAAAAATGTTTATTTAAAAGATAAGTAAGAAGTTATTTTTGGGAAGAAGAATCAACCACAAGAAGAATGATTAGTGCGAGGACTGATCCTGCAAATCAAACATGAGAGATCATCATGAGGGTCAATTTTCGAAGGCAACGGTTTGAAAACCTACCTTTTGAAAAAGAAGATCAACAATAGATCTGATTTCTAAAAATAACAGTTCAAAATAAGATCAACACAAAGGTTGATTTTTTGAATATGATATTTTAAAATCAATCTTGGAAGATAAGACCAACACAAGGGTTGATCTTTGAATAAAATGTTTAAAAACCAATCTTGGAAGATAAGACCAACACAAGGGTTGATCTTTTGAATATAATGATTTAAAACCCATTTTGGAAGATAAGACCAACACAAGGGTTAGTCTTTGAATATAATGATTTGAAATTCATTTTGGAAGACAAGACCAACACAGGGGTTGATCTTTGAATATAATGATTTGAAATCCATTTTGGAAGACAAGACCAACACAGGAGTTGATCTTTGAATATAATGATTTGAAACCCATTTTGGAAGGTAAGACCAACACAAGGGTTGATCTTTGAATATAATGTTTCGAAACCCTTTTTTTTTGGAAAATTTGATCAACATGAGGGTTGATTTTTGAAGAAGGTTGGACCAAAGAATATTTGAACTCTTTGGTTATCATAACGAAGACTTTCAAAATTTCATGATTTTTGAAAAACCCTCATAGGTAATATCATTTCTCTCATGAATGATGTCAGGATTGTCCCACATTCTGAAAAGAAGAGGAATTTAAATGCCCCAATATGGCAAAAGAAAGAAAAAAGATAAAAAGAAAATCGACATTTCATTGATAAGCAAAGGTTCGATAACAAGACTAAATATTTACAAGAACTTTGAAAGAAAAGATTCATAAAAGACTGGGCTGACTTGCCCCTACAAGATGACTAACAAAAGGAAAAGACAGTGCAGAAAAAAACTTGGGCATCCTCAATTCTTTGAGTGATTCGGAAATGCTTCTGTCAGGACTGCTGGCTGCTTTTCTTCCTCGTCCTCTATCAGCTCACTTCTGTCAATGCAGTCTTGTATCATATGTTTGAGGACGAAGCAGTGCTTTGTGTCGTTCCCTGTTGCCCTATGGTATTTGCAGAATTGGTCTTTGAATTTTCCCAAGATTACAGGAGGATCTGCGATTTTAGGGAGTTTGATCATCCCATGCTTTAAGAGGTAATCCATAATCACTTCTAAACTTTAATCTAACGGAGTGAAGACTCGATCTTTCTCCCACTTGATATACTTGGGATTCTCTTGAAGATCACCCTTTTGCTGAAGGCCAATTGGAAGTGGCTTGTCATTGTTCTTATAGGATCTTTCCTTCTGCCCCTTGTTCTGATCTATTCTTGGGTCACTGCCACTGTTGTTTTTGTTTCCTTTGCTGCTACTGCCAAGACTATTACTGGAGACATCAACTGAATGAGCGAATTGCGCCTTCTTCTTCTGGTCTTGGATATTCTTGACCAGAGGCGTGGCCTCGTAAAGCCCGCTTTCTATTCCTGCTTCGAGCCATTCAGCTCGCTCAATCAACCTGATAAAGGATTTCGCCGGGGAAGTGGCGATGAGGCGCCTTATGGGCTGAGAGAAATTGTTGAGGATTACCTGCAATGCATACTCCTCTGGAATGGGTACCTTCATCTTATTACAGGTGCTTCTCCACCTGTGAATGAAATCTCCTGCTCTTTCAGTCTCACCTTGCTTTAGGTTGTAAAGTTGATTTAATGTAGGTGAGGCTTCAGTGTTAAATAGGAAACGCTCTATGAACAAATTGACTACCTTATCGAACTCTCGTAGTTCGATAGGATTGATGTGGTCAGCATACCACCTGGCTGTTACACCCTCTAGACTGCGGGAAAAACAGATGAACAAAGCCATGTTGTCTTTTCTGAAACGGCAACATTCTGCATAAAAGGTGGCTAAGTGGGCTTTAGGGTTGCCAGTCTCATCAAATTTGAGAAACTTGCGAGGAAGATTCTCTAGGTTATCGTCCCCATCTAGACCATCGTAAAAATCTTCGCCAGTGTAGGTCTGCTTGCCCTTACCCTTGGCTTGAATGTCCTTGATTGCTTGATTCATCTCCTTCATCTGCTTGCTCATCAGGTCCTCTGCTGGAGCCCCAGACTTGGGCTTGTTAACGGATTCGGGCTCTTCTGCAGCTATCTTTACGGACTGCCTCAGAGGATTCTGTTTATAGACAATTTGCTCTTCCTCTTCTGATTCTTCCTCGACTAACTATGATTCCTCAGAAGCAGTGTCCGACTGTACCTTCTTTCTGATGATTCTGACTTGCTTTTTTACAGGCTTCTTCCTCAGTTTGCCTTTAGGAACTGCCTCTTTCAGATTGGCCTCGGCTTGCTCCGACATCATCCTCGCCATCATCTTTTGGAACACACCATACACAACGGGGTCAATGTCATCTCCTTTGTTCTGACCCTGTCCCCTGACCGACTTAGGAGAGTTCATCCCTTCCGTCTCACTGTCGCTGTGTTGTGGAACTGTTTCTTTTCCAGCTCTGGTCTGAACCATTTTTGAATATCAGCGTTCTTTGTAGAAGAAAGTGGAGGTTTTTAGACCGAAGAAACTTTTGGAGAAATTTTGACAAGAGGAAGGATTATGTTAAAATATGTTAAAAAGAATTGTATCCCATTACTAGGGATTGACTCGCCACAGAATCTATGATAATTTCGTTGTTACTCCACGAGAGAGAGTAACCAACTAAAAATATGAAAGAAAATACCATTTTGAAAAGGATATCTCTTGACGGAAAGAGATTTTATTTATGAAAATATAAACAAGAATATAAAATCAGAAGAAAAATAGGAGGGAAAATGAAATTTAAGAATAAAGATTTAAAATTTGAAGAACTTGCAGGCAGGATCAAAAGAATTTTCAAGGAATTTATTAGAAGAGAAGGGAAAATACACCTGGGTTTTAAAAACAAATAGGAAATTTTGAATAATAATATATATACCTAGGGTTTTGGAAAATATAAGGAAGATATAAAATATCACACAATCACAGATATACAAACAATGATGTACAAACAACACTCCCTAAGGCTGACTCTATATGCAATATTTGAAATGGCTGATAGGACCTTAATCCTAACTCTAAGATTTAGATCATCTGATTCCAATCAAGGTATGCTGATATACTCAAGCCGAAGCTCGAAGTACGTGGCATATGAAAATATCTCTTCAGTTCTAAGGTAATGGCTTCCCAACATCCTTAAGCACCTACCGATATACCTCGGACTATGGCCCTTAGGTACGTGGTAGGGTGCCACGAACCCAAATAAGTGGTCCAGTTGTGAGGCTCTCTCCCGAACTATGGTTCAGTGAGACAGCCCAGCAACCTGAAGACCGGGACAATATAGTTAGGGATGTTTTCAAAAACATGTTCAGCATGCAGATAAAACCAGAAAAGCTCTAATGCAAGTCCTAAAGAGATAGAAAAGAAGCATACACTTGCATATATTGTTTTGCATTCAATCCCTAGAATTGAGGAGAGTTGTATTTCAAACCTAAGTCTAATGTGAACATGGAATAATCTCCTCAATATGGTCCTACCAAACCATACTTAAATCCTATATGCAATGATGTCAGCTTAGGACAGAGTCTAAGCTCCTAAGGTTTGCATGGAATGAAGCTGACATTTGAAGAATAAAGACTTAGAAAATATTAAAGCAAAACAAAGGCATAATTCGACCAAACGGAGACGAGTCCCATCACGGTTGCCAAAACTATGATCATCACAAAAATTTTCCTTTCTTGTATCTTTCTCTCTTTTCCTTCTCTTTTTCCTTTCTAACCCCTATTTTCCTCCTTTTTGAAGGGAGAAAAATAAAAGACAGAAAAGAAGAGAGAAGAGAAAAGAAAAGAAAAGAAAAGAAAAGAAAAGAGAGGAACTCTTTTGCGGGGTATCACTTGACCTTGATTTGAAAATATTTAGAAAATTACTCACCTCTGTTTTGAAATATATTGCGGGAAAAATGGAGAGACGGGATTCGCTCGTCGGTACAAGGTTCGACCGTTCCTGGCGCCTTTACCAGGGGTAATCGAACCAAGGATCAAATTTATGCCTTTTTGCTTTGCCTAAATATTATCTAAGAACTTATTCTAAATCTAGATGCACAAAGAATCATGTTTGTGCAATGCAAAGATGTATGCTCCTTTTGAAAATGATTTGGAAATCTCCAAGTATTTCTGAGATGAATCTGATAATAGAACGAAGAAATTATTCAATCTAACTTAGAACTTGAGATAGATCAGGAGAGATATTTTGAAGTTCTAAGTCTTTGAGATAGAAGTTGAATTCTGGATCCTAAAATGGAATTGGATCTAAAATCTGAGATCCAAAATGGAGATTGTACTTGAAAATCTAGATCCAAGTTGGGATTAGGATCTAACTTTGGATTTGTATTCTGAAAATCCAAATGGGACTTTTTGAAGATAGGTCTGGGCTTTGAAAACCCAGATTGAATTTAAAATTTAGGAAGAGTCAAATTTTGAGATTCAGAATCAATCTCAGACTTTGATTTTGAATTTCGAGATGTTGATTTGAATTTAAATTTGAATTCTGAAGATGATTTAAGAATTCCAAGGTTTAATTGAACTTTTGATTTGAAATTTAGAATTTGAATCTTGAATATACAAATGAATTTCAAAATCAAATTGGACTTTGAATTTTGAAGTTTGAATCTGAAAATGATATTTGAATTTACAAGAGTTGAAAATTGATTTGAGAAGTGAAGAAAATATCTGAAGGAAATCACTTGGATTTCTGAAAAAGAATTTTGAAAAATATGATGCAATTCTATCTTAAATGATGAATGAATTTGAAGAATTTAAAATTGGATTTTGAAAAGCATATCTCATTTTTTAAATGAATTAAGATAAGATTGAAAATATAATACATCCTTGACTATGGTCATTGAATGTATTATATAAAAATCATATTTCAATTCAAGTAAAGAATAAAATATATTTTGGTGCTTTTACAGAGTTTAAAATGAAATTAACTCTCAATATATCCTGACTATGGCCATTGATATATATTTTGAGTTAATTTAAAGTTAAACTCTAATAAAAGAAGAAAATATTCAAAAATATGATGATTTTTACAAAGAGATCCAGTGTGGATCCAGTGTTATTTTATAAAAGATAAAAATCCTAAGTTTTGTTTACATCCTGACTATGGCCATTAATGTAAATCATCAACTTAGGATTAATTACCTTTTTACAAAATGGTGCACGTGTCATTCGTGTTCTTCATTTGTGAACTTTTTTGAAAATAAAAGGAAAAAAATGACATGAAAACATGCAATTTCTAAGATATATATGCTCATTCATTCTAATCTAGTGCAGAAATGTAAATTTCTAATTATGCTCTATCTATTACAATTTGGGAATTGGATTGAATTGATAAGATTCTTGAACTAAGAAAGAAAGCAGAGTTTTCTATATATCCCTGCAAAAACATGGTCAGTATGAAACAAAAATGCAATAGGCAGTATGTAAGAAAGTGTCATATTGACAACCCAATAGGTATATAAGAGGGTATTCATCAGAATATTCATGGAAAAATATGTATGCTATCCTAAGTTTGGCAGGGAATGAGTGTTAAAACATACATGAGTATCTATGAGAAGGAGAGAGATACGTAATGCATTAAATAAGAATGTTGTGCATATATATATATATATATATATATATATATATATATATATATATATATATATATATATATTAGAAATGGGCCTTTATTAGGGAAGTGCTTCAGCAAATGCATGATGGAGCTATGAGAGATGATGAGAATAATGCAAATGAAGGCATGTCACTAAGGGAAGGTATTATATATGATGATAGGTGATGTGTAAATATTGTTGTGAATACGAAACGATACAAAAAATGAGTGATGTACTGCTGTCACTGCAGTGGCAGTGAAGGAAGTGGCGTATGATGTTGCAGGATGTGCGGCTGGGTGATGCTGTGATGTGAAGAAACTGAAGTAGGTGGTATGACTGCATGTGTTGCAGTAGGTGAGTGCAGGGAAATTAGTGGAGTAAAAAAAATGTAACAGTGTGATGGGCAACTGGATGATATAATGCCACGAAGAGATGTGATAAAGTGGGGGAAGATGGGGGGCATGTACAACAGCTCTTTACGTGGCTGCAGGTGTAAGAAGAAGCATAACAATGCTTCTTTTCCTGTACTACTGTAGGCTCAAAGAGAATGCAGTGGTTTTGCTGCAAATAAAACTGTAGCAGGGGATTGAGATGGGGAATGGGAGTGAGCTGGATGAATGAAGTGTAAATTACAGCAAGAGTGTTGCTGTGTGGAGGGTTTGTGCAAATTAGGTGCTGTGAGGGGTAGGTGCTGTGTACGAGTGGTGAATGATAGAAAATATGTTGTGCAAGATCTTGGCGTATAACAGTGGACTGTAGATATGTTACTGCTGTAATGAAATGGTGATGAGGAGAGAGTGTATTATGAAGGTTTTCAATGTAATGTTATGAAAATACACACAACAAGATGATTTATGGAAATAACAGAAAAATGCTACAGATGACAAGGATGTGGTATTGATGTGGTCTGATTTGATGTCCGCACCTCCTGGAACAGTAATGGATGCTGGTGGTGGTTCGGTGTAATATCTGTGAACGGGGGCAATAGGGAAATCACAACAGCCTTTTGGGGAATTCATGCCATGAAAGTGCAGTAATAAGCCACTGCAAGTCACATCAAAAAAATGTGATGATTGACCCAAAAATTAGAACTGAGTGAGCAAGGGAGGAAATCAGAGGTGACGACAGATGAGTTTCATCGATCAAATTCTGGGGCCTGCTTTTAACATAAGTTTCGATATTTATGAAGATATGAATGCACTGAGACCGGGGTCCCTACACTTCACACAGCTGGGGAAAGTCGCCAAGGATGAACCAAGGCATCACCAGCTTTTGCTATGATTATTCCGAACAGAAGTATGCCTTGTCCAGCAACTATGTATCCTGAAATCCTGTTAAAGTCTTCTTCAGATGTTCATGAAGGATTGAGCACTACGAAACAAGAGGTTTTGGGTTCCTCACTGACATTGCACCTCACATAAATGCAATTGATTCCCCAGAGGTTACAGTTATATTATTCATATGGAGCACGTATCACAATCCATTTTCTACCAGGAAAAGTATAACATATAATTCTACTGAGCATTTCATCAGAAAGCAATTATAGAGATGATGTCTCTCAGTTGATCTACAGAGATTATGCCGGCCATTCGAGTAATCTTCATACTTGTGCTTAATCAAATGACGACATAAGCTGTTCACAGAAAATGTATGGTGCCAGGAAGATCCTCCAAGAGTTTATACTTTAACGGCCATCACTCATGGAGCTTTAACGACACATGTAGGCTATTGGGGAGCCAGAGGAACCATGGTTGTTGTTTCGTGATTGAATTTCCTTGCCTGCAGAGATTTTGGAAGAGGGAGGATAGCTCTCTTCAGCAGCTTCAGGAAAGACCAAAGGGATGCACCAGAGGAAAAGGGCGATTGATAAAATGGAAGAAACGAGAAAATGAAAGGGGAGAAGAAGAAGAAAGAGATCCGAAGAGAATCGTCAAGTGGTGGGGTAAAGAATGGATGGATTGAAACGAACCCGTCGCTCTCTTTTTATAACGGAAATCCGTTAGAGCTTTTACCATTTTGGTCCAAGAAGTTAAAAAGATTTTCTAAAAGAAAGGCTCATTTCAAAAAGCTTTTTCGAAAAGAGGTTTTTCCTAATTGCAAAAAGGGGTTTTAAGCCACCTTTTTCTGAATTTACTTTTCTCCTTTTATATATATATATATATATATATATATTTGTTCTTTTTCCTTTGTGTTTTTGTAATTTTTGTATTTTTGACATAAAAACTTTAAAACTAGGGGAAAATAAGAGATTTAAAATTATTCTTTTTGAAATTTTGTGAAATATTTACAAAGAAGGGTACTCTGAGAATTCGATTTTGATATTTGGAAATTTCTTCAGAAAATAGGTTTTTACATCCAAATTTTGAGGAAATATTCGATTTTTAAACCTCGAATCGAGAAATACAAAGCAGTGGATTTAAACGGATGCCGGATGGACTGTCCGAGCCATTTAAAAACTATTTTTGGTATTTTTTGTAATTTTAATTTAAAAGTTGGACAACGAGGCTCAAATTTGGATCTTGACAATGGATCTGGATTTGAAATCAAGTCAGATATATAAAATGAATTTAATTTCAGTAAAACTTGAGAAATGAACTGAAATTTAGATTTAAAAGTGACTCATTTGCTCAGAAAATGAAATTAGGGGCAAAAAGGGAATATTTAAAAGATTTTGAAAATTTTGGGGTGTTCACGGCATGACATTTGCATTGTGGATACATGTCCTTCATAGTAGCAGATTGTAAGTAGGCGGTACATTAACCACATGAAAGAGGACTGAATGGACCAAATAAGAAAAATCTTTTCTTTAGCTGTTTGTCCATGATTATTGAATCCATAGATGGTGATTGGATCCAGAATATATTCCTCCTCTTTGAGACCCAAAGCTTTGGCGGTCATCTCAGGACATATATTGAGGCTACTGCCTTCATCAACCAATACATGGGGTATAGTCATTCTCCTGGTTCAGACGACGATGTAGAGTGCATTGTTATAGAAAGTGTGAGGCTTTGGCAAATCCTCATCTGAAAATGTGATCAGCGCATTAGTCATGGCTTGATTGACAATATGGGCCATATCTTCAAGAGTTGTACTCAGCTTTACTTTGATTTTTCTCAGAAGATTGTCCAGTACTTGTTGGTGCTTAGCAGAGGCTTGTGGTAAGTCTAGGATTGAGACATTGGATAGGGCAGTTAATGGCTTCTCAGTTGATGTCTCTCCTTTTACTAGAATGGATTTGATAAAGCATTTGGGGAATCTAGGAACCATCCTGGCAACTTCTGGGGATGCCCCTGCAGGTTCTGCAGATATCTTCAGCTTGCTAATGACTGAGATAAGATCCATCTTTTTGCTGTCAGGTGGTGCTTGGTGTAGCACTAAAACTTGTTGTACTCAAATATCTTGCTTTGAGAACGGAGTTATGTGATCCTGAGGCTGAAAAGGCTGTTCAGTGACCACTGTTGTAGAATGATGAGGGAATGGATGGTTCAAGATGTCCAACTTTTCTTCTTCAGAACCTTCTATTGGAAGATTCTTGTCAATGTAGTCCTGAATAATGTTTTTGAGAACAAAGCAGTTCTCAGTAATATGTCCCACTGTCCGGTGGAACTTGCAGAATTGGTCCTTGAACCTCCCCATGGGAACAGGAGGATCGACCAACCTAGGAAACTTGATCATTTCTTTTGACAACATGTACTTGAGCACGTCCTCGAGTGATTGGTCAAGGAGAGTAAACTTTCTGTCAAAACTCCACCCTTCATGTTGGGTTTTCTCTCGTGGTTTTGGTCCTTGACCTTGCTGTGGGGGATTGTTGAATTGGGGAATGTGTTTTCCTTTCAGATCGCCCTTTGCGTTGCTTGCATCATAATGGTAGTCTTTCTTCTGCCCTTTGTAATGATTGTGACTGTTATTGCTGGCAGAATATATGAAATGAGCTTTCTTTTTCTGCTCATTCTGATGGTTGCTCTTAGAAAATGTGAAGCCTTCATAGACTCCGTTCTCTACACTTAGTTCGAGCCATTCAGCTCATTCAGTAAACTCGATGAAACTCCTGGATGGTGCAGTGGAGATTAAACCTCTTAGAGGTTGTAAAAAATTATTGAGGATCAGGGACAAAGCATGTCTCTCGGATATGGGGTCCCTCATTTTGTTGTAGGCTGACCTCCATCGATGAATGAAATCCCTTGCCTTTTCACTTTCTCCCTACCTGAGGTTGCAGAGATGGCTCAATGTTGGGAGCGCCTCCGTGTTGAACAAAAATCGCTTAATGAATAAATTCACCACCTTGTCGAATTCTTTTAGCTCGATGAGATTTATATGGGTTGCATACCATTTTGCAACGGTTCCTTCTAGGTTGTGGGGGGAAGCAGAGGAATAGGGCTCTGTTGTTCCTCTTGAACTTAGAGCATTCCGCAAAGAACATGGCGAGATGTGCTTTGGGATCACCGGAACCGTTGAACTTGATAAATTTTTGGGGAAGATTTTCAAGATTATCGTCCCCTTCTAAGCCATCGTAGAAGTCCTCACTAGTGAAGACTTTCTGGCCCTTGTCGCGGGTTAGTAGATCCTTGACTACTCTGGCTATTTTCTTGAATTGAGCTTGCAGTGGATCCTCTGTGACCTGGCTTTTCAGCTTGCAGACACCCCTTTGCTCACGAGCAAATTTTTGAAATGTTGGGGGTACCTCATATTCTTCATCAGTATCTTCCATTGGCTCTGTTTCATCTGAGATATCTTCTAGCTGAACCTGCCTCCTAGAAGCCTTCTCTGATTTCTTAGTCGTGCGACCTTGGAGCTTTTGTCTGAAGAGATTCTTTTCTGAGCTAGTTCTGGTCTGCTCGCTCATCATTTTGTTCATCATCTTTTGGAACATATCATACATTTGCAGATCGATACCATCGTCCACTTGTTGGCCTTGACTCCTGACAGATATGGGTGAATCCATCTCTCCCTCTGAAGCTGATGAGTGTTGAGACAATGTTGTCTTTCTTCCTAATCTTGTCTGAACCATCAAACGCGAAGAAGTGCTCTCTGCAGAGCAAAGGCTTGGTTAGACTCTAAGGAAAAAATTTCGATTTTGAAGGAAAATATTTGTTGGAAACATGGTGGACAGTTGGGAGGAGTATTCCACTGAGCTATTAGCAGGAGTCACGATAATTGTGCTGCCATTCTTTGCGAGAACGAGCAACTGAAGACATGCGAGGTCATCAAACCATAGTAGAAAAATAGGGAATTGAAGAGAAATATTATTTCATTGATGATGAATTTAACAAAGAGGATGCGGACAAATAATTTGCCACCATTCATAATAGTCGGCAGACATTTTAGGACCAAGAAAAAGAGTAAGGGTAACAAAGGAGTCCCAGCCATAGTGGGCAGAATGATAAGCTCCGGACCATTGTGCGGACGTGAGATCGAATTCTGTCATAGCCCCTGATAGTAGCCGAGCTTCTATATACTGCTATCTCTACGAAAACTGTCGAACACATCGCTCTGGCTAATAGTAAATGCAGAAGAAAGGTCCCAATAGCTTGAATCGCTTGCCGTAAGCATACGTGTATCTGGGAGGGGATAATTGCCGATCGAAGTAGTCCCACGTGACTTTCTCTTCTTGAATGCCATCGATCATGGATCTGTACTGCGCTACAGGAAGGAGCTCTTGACCATTGTACCTAAAAGAACTTGCTCGGGTCGGGATATGCTGGAAAAACCATGACTGAAGCGCGTAAGTGCATCCTTCAACTAGAATAGACTCTCTGAGTGTGAAATGAGTTAACCCTCAGTACAAGAAGGCGAGTGCTGCCATAGCTATGGAGAGACGGCTAGTCTATCGATTTCCCCATCTTCACAAGAGTTGGACTATCCCGATGTCCATATAGTTCTACCCGTCTGGAAAGAAGGCCAGTCCTACGATGCATAGAACCATTGCGTTCTGAATTCTTTCTCGAGCTATTCTTGACAGTGAGCTGACTTCAGCAAAGGTCCCGTATTGATGATATAGTTTGAGTAAATCAACATATTCATTTCCATCCATCTGAATTAGAGGCCAAGATCAATGGCCTGTCATACGAGCTAGAGCGTCTCGGGATTCCAAACCCTTGACATTAATCAGAAACTGTTGCTCTAATGGATCTCTTGGTTGACCAGCTGGTTCCGGTAATTCCATGATCTCTAAGAATTCATCCATCAATAGGGTCATCTCCCACCATGGGAACCAGAATGTGCAAGTACGCGGGTTCCACTATTCTGCCATTGCATGGATCAGATTACCATTAACTGTCAGCTTCCCCACTGCAGATGCCAGTTCCAATCTGCACTCGCTCAAATGGTCCGAGAACATTCAAGAAAAGCTTTTGAGCCACGAATAATACTACCGGGAAATAAAGGATCCAGTGCTAAGGGCTTGATGTTCAGGATGACCTTGTCGCACCTCGTACGAGATGTGATCTTCAAGAAAGATAGGATCAAGCTGACTGGATGCCATCAGACTGAAAGGTGGAGGAAAACTCAGAATTAGACTTAGGAAAATATGGAAGTTTTGAAAACTTGCAGGCAGGATAAAAATGGGATGAAAATTTGAGGTCCAGAAGAATGGTAAGAAGAGAAAGTCACCTAGACTTTTTGAGGAAAATAAGGGATTTTAAGAAAATCGTCTAGGGTTTTGAGGAAATAAGAGAAATATTTTAAAAAATGAGGGTATTTGGAAAAATCATTTTATATTTTGGGAAAAATTAAATATGATATGGATAAAGGAAATGTAAATAAAATACAGACAATCACATCCTGCATAATCATTTATGCACATAGAGCACTCCCTAAGAGGTTGACTCTAAATGCATCATTTTGAAAACAACTGTAGGACCCTAATCCTAACTCAAGGCTTAGATCATCTTTGACCAATCCAGTTATGCCGATATACTAGAGTCGAGACCCGAAGTACGTGGCATAGAATTTTCATCTTTGGTTCTAAGCTTGTGTTTTCCAACATCTTTGAGCACCTACCGATATACTTCGGACTATGGCCCTTAGTACGTGGCAGGGGGCGTCAGCCCAAATAAGTGGCCCAGTTGTTAGGCTTTGTCCCAAACTATGGTTCTAGAAGAAAGCCCAGCAACGTGAAGACTGGGTAGAGATAGGTAAAGTGGTTTGGAAAAATGATCATTTGCAAGAAATAGATGGCTCTAAGACGTAGAGAGATAGAATTTTGAAAAGCTTTGAAGAAGCACACATTGTTTGCATTCAGATCCTAAATTGAGGAGGGTTGTATGAGACCTAAGTCTATGTAAGCATGAATATACCTCCTCAATATGGTCCTACCAAACCATGCCCAGGCTATATTGAGTCAATGTCAGCTGGATCAGAGTCTAGGCTCCTAGGCTCACATGATATTAAAAATTAAAAAGCTGACATTTTGAGAACACAATTTTGATAACTAAGTTAAATCAAGCACATAATTGATCAGATGAAGACAAGTCCCATCACGGTCGTCAAACCTGTAATCGTCGCAAAAAGTTTCCTTTCTCTGCGGGAGAAAGGGGAAATAATCCTACGAGTCAAACTCGACCAAAGTTTGAAAATTGATTGAAAAATACTCGCCTTCATTTTGAAAATAGCGAGAAAATTCCGTAGAATGGGACTCGACTTGTCGGTACGAGGTTCGATCGTTCCTGGTGCGTTTACCAAGGGTAATTGAACCAAGGACCAAATGTGTGCTTGGCTTAGCTAAATTATCAAAAATCGTGTTCTATCCTAAACACACAGAGAATTCAGGCCTGTTCTATGAAATTTTGTAAAATGCAGGTTGGAAAACATGATGTATGCCTTGAAAAATAGAAAATATTTCTGAGAAAGGTTGAGAATCAATTTCTCAGGAAAAACTTAAATGAAGGGATTTCAAAACCTTAAAGAAACTTGAGAAAATCATGAATGAATATGAAAAAGGAGTAGAGATTCTTGGAAAATACAATGGATTCTTGAGAAAAGATAAACATTCGAAGAGAAATTGTTGGTCTTTAAAATTCCAACTTTGAAAATTGTCATTGGAAAATGGTTGGAAATTCATTGGAAAATTCTTTTTAAGGAAGGAAATTAGATCTTAGGAAATTGAAATTTTGGAAACCTGTGATCATCGCAAATTTTTTCCTTTCTTGGTATTCTCTCTCTTTCCTCCTATTTTTCTTTCTGACCTCTATTTCCTCCTTTTTGAAGGGAGAAAATAAAAGACAGAAAGAAAAGAGAGAAGAGAAAAGAAAAGAAAAGAAAAGAAGAGAGAGGAACTCTTTTGCAAAGTCTCACTTTACCTTAATTTGAAAAATATTTAAGAAAATAATTTGCCTCTATTTTGAAATATTTGCGGGAAAATGGAGAGACGGGATTCGCTCGTCTGTATGAGGTTCGACCGTTCCTGGCGCCTTTACCAGGGGTAATCAAACCAACGATCAAATTTATGCCTTTTTGCTTTGCCTAAATATTATCTAAGAATTTATCCTAAGTCTAAATTCACAAAGAATCATGCTTGTGCAATGCAATGATGTATGCTCTTTTGAGAAAATGTTTTGAAAATTTCTAAGTTTTCTGAGATGAACTTGATAATGGAGTGAAGAAATGATTTCTTAATGGTTGAATCTAACTTAGAACTTGAGATAGGTTAGGAAGGATATTTTGAAGTTCTAGGTCTTTGAAATGATCAGAGTTGGAAAAATAAATCTTTGAATTTGAAAAGAATGATTGGAAGATGAGTGAAAAAGAAATGAAGCTTCAAAGTCAGAAATGGACTTTGAATTTGAATTTTAAACTTGGATTTAGGAGAGGAAATGAATATTTGAAGTAGAATTGAATTCTAGATTTAAGGTTGGAAATTAGGATGGAATTTGGACTTGAGCAATCCAAATGGAATTTAAAAATATAAATAGATTTAAGAAGTCCAGATGGGATTTGAAAGTGGAATTGGATTTGAAATCCGGAAATCAGGATAGAATTTGAATCCACAGTCTGAATCTTAAAATGGAATTTGAATCTGAAATCTGAGATCCAAGATGGAATTGGATCTGAAATTTGGAATGGAATTTGGATCTAAAATCTGAGATCCAAGATGGAATTGAATTCTGGATCCTAAATGGAATTTGGATCTGAAGTCTGAGATACAAGATGGAATTGGATTCTGGATCCTAAAGGGAACTTGGATCTGAAGTCTGAGATCCAAGATGGAATTGGATTCTGGATCCTAAAATGGATTTTAGATCAGAAGTTTGAGATCCAAGATGGAGTTGGATTTTGGATCCTAAATGGATTTTGGATCTGAAATCTGAGATCCAAGATGGAATTGGTTTTTGGATCCTAAAAGGGGTTTTTTGGATCTGAAGTCTGAGATCTAAGATGAAATTTGATTCCGGGTCCTAAAATGGATTTTGGATCTGAAGTCTGAGATCCAAGATGAAGTTGAATTCTGGATCTAGAATCCTAAATGTGAATTGGATCCGAAATCTGGAATCCAAAGTGTAATTTGGATCTAACTTTGGATTTGGATTTTGAAAGTCCAAATGGGACTTTTGAAGATGGATCTGGGTTTTGAAAACCCAGATTGAATTTAAAATTTAGGAAGGGTCAAGTTTTGAGATTCAGAATCAATCTCAAACTTTGAATTTGAAGATAAGAAAATAAACTTGATTTTGAATCAGAAGATGAATCAGAAATTTCAGAGTTAATCGAACTTTGAAATTTGATTAAAATTTGAATTGTGGGATATACAAAAATGAATTTCAAAGTCAAATTGGACTTCAAATTTAAAGTTAGAATCTGAAGATGGTATTTGAATTTACAGAAGTTTGAAAGTTGATTTGAAAAGTGAAGAAGATATCTGAAGGAAATCACTTGGGTTTTTGAAAAAAAGAAATTTGAAAATATGATGCAATTCTATCCTAAATGATGAATGAATCTAAAGAATGTGAAATTGGATTTCAAAAGCGTATTTCATTCTTTAAATGAATTAAAGATATATTACATCCCTGACTATGGTCATTGAATGTATTATATAATAATCATATTTAAATTCAAGTGAAGAATAAAATATATTTTGGTGCTTTTATAGAGTTTAAAATGAAATTAACTCTCAATATATCCTGACTATGGCCATTGATATATGTATTGAATTAATTTTAAACTAAACTCTGATAAAAGAGGAAAATATTTAAAGAAAATATGATAAATTTTGAAAAGGATCCAGTGTGGATCCAGTGTTGTTCCATAAAATATGAAAATCCTAAGTTTTGTTTACATCTTGACTATGGCCATTGATGTAAATAATCAACTTAGGATTAATCACCTTCTATAAAATGGTGCACGTGCCATTCGTGTTTCACCATTGTGAGATTTTGGAAAATAAAGGCAAAAAGCATGAAAACAAGCAATTCATGACATTGACTATGCTCATTCATTCTATCTAAAAACTGGAAATGTAAATTCTCATTAAGACCTAACTTATTACAACACTTAAAATTGAAAATACAAATCCCAAGTAATGACATTTTCCACATATTTCCTGCAAGAACACTTAGTTAATATGAATATAGAAAAGAATTGCTCATATATGGATTTCAAAGATGCCAATGGTGAAATGCTCATATGTCAAGATATTTATGATGAAAAGATAAAAAAATGATATATATACTTATATACATGCCTATGTATATATGCATATATGCATATATATATATATATATATATATATATATATATATATATATATATATATATATATATACAGGTATGTATATATATGTATATATATACATATATGACATATACAATACCTTGTGAAATAAGAAAGATGAGAATTGGGGTTAGTATGGGTGTTACAATTGTGCACACATGTATAAGGTGTCAATGCAGGGGTGCAACCAATATGGCAGCAACCAATACAAGGTGTTACTGTTGGAAATGTGCAGGGTTGGCGCACAGTGGGTATTAGAATGAACTGTAATGGTGGTTTGATGAAGACTAGTTCATCAGTGAACCGACTCCTACTAATGGAAGATGGTGCTGGTTTGTGGCAATGGTGACAGCAAGGGTTGTTGTATGTGATACATGTGTTGCGGCAGTGCATGATGGGATAGTGAGAATGCAGTAAATGGAGCATAATACAGGTGAGATGGTGACACATGTGGGTATTATAATGAATGGTAATGGTGGTTTGACAGAGACTGGTTCAGCAGTGAACCGTCTCCTGCTAATGGGAGGTGGTGCTGGTTTGTAGCAATGGATACAACGAGGTGCTGCTGGGAAAAGTGAATTTGCTGTAACAGTTGTAAGTAGCACATGGTGGAGATGGACATGGTGAATGCATTGATTATGCAGCAAGATGAAGGGTGTTGTGCTAATATGATGACAATACTGTGTGTCGCTGCCAGTGCAGTGGTAGTGAAAGGGGGTACACCAAACAATGTTGGTGGGGTGTAAGCACACGGTAAGTGGAAAGGCTGGAGTTAAGTGGCTGGGTAGGTGATGGCATTAAGGTAGCCGTGAAGGGGTGTTTATGGCAGGATGTGAGCAGCTAATGTGTTGGTGGAGGCAGGGTTGTGATGCCTACATTGCAGCAACAACTGGTTAGATTTGTTTTATGAAAACTGTCCTACTTAGAAGAAATCTGCTGTATTGCAGAAGCAGAAGTTGGTGGGATCTAAGATTGAGAAGCTGGCAATTGATCATTCAGACCAACTGGATGTTTGTGATGGAAGCTTTGGACCAAATGATTGCTGGCTAAAAAAGAAAAGGTTTTTGCAGTTGTAGGTTGAAAGGCACAGGCAAATGGGGGATTGACTGACAGTGAATATGCGAAGGAAGGTAATGAGATGGATGATAGGCAATGAAGGCTACAGGTAAGTGCAATAGGTAGGACAAAATATATATTGCTATTGTGGAAGCAATAAGCCTAGCCAATGCTGGAGGGTGGGAAAAGTAGTATGGTAGTGCTGGTAGGTGTAGAAGATAGACTTGACAGTGAGGATGTGTAACTATATGGTGTTGCTGTGATATGTGATACAGAAGGGGTATGATGATGAAGATCATAATGTGGTAGAAAGGCTGGAAGCATAAAGGTGTTGTAGTGGACGTTTGCAGGATGTGGTAGTATAGGAATGTGTTAAACAAGGAGGTGTTGCGGGTAGCATTGTGATTATGTAAAGGCCATAACAAGTGTGCAGAATTGACATGCAAAGGTAAGAAATTCGACATTCTATACATGAGAATTTTCCCTGTGTAAGAAATCAGTCAGCACAAAGTGTTACTACAGAAAATGTGAAACACTCAACTATTCACATTGACAATTGATAGCAGTAGTTGCCATTACTGCAAATAAGAGTAGCAATGACTGCAGCTGTTACCTGAATTTCAGCACTCAACTTAGCCACAACCACTATTATGGATAACATCAATTGTTATCGCAGCAGGCGCATCAAAAGAAATTTTGTTCTATTTTGAATTGAAAAATCTCTCAGCCATTTGATTTTCACTCTTTACACCTTTCATTACAGCAAGTCTGTAATGATGATCCTGTCTTTCACTTTAACCAAAAAGGGAGATGCAGAAGAAAAATCTCAAAGATTATACTCAATCAGCAAATGACCAGGAATCGGAAATAAATGGCGAAATTCCTTCCAAGAGAGAGGAAAGAAAAAAATTTCTAATGCTCACCAGCCAAGATTGGAATATAAGGAAAACATCACAACCTAACATAATAACAATCAGCTTGATGGCCACTTCATCCGTCTTCCGCCAAGTACATGCAAGAGGTACCATTTGCAACGAACAGAAGTGACGTGAGAGATAGTATTATGGCTGCTGTGCAAATCGTGGATGACTTGATGGAAAGTGTAGCAAACAAGGTATTGCTGCAAAATTTTCCTTTATTGAAATAAACTGATTCATTGTTCCCACAATAGATATACCCCTTTTTTTTTTTTTTGCTTACCAGACTAATGAAACCAACCACCAATCCATTATAACCAATTCAAAAACTCATCTATGATCCTGTAATTGACAATTATGTATATACCCATACATATATATATATATTGTTTGCAGGCACAACAATCCTCATTGTAGACCGGCTTCATATGGTTGTGGCTTGATCATGGGTGTAAGGGATCGATTGTGTTAGACAGCAATATAAACACATGTATATAACCATGCCACCTGGAGTGAATTCAGCATATGTGCGTGTGCCCATTAAGGGGTGTGAGAGACAAGAAGACATTCCTACAGATAATGAAATCTTCATCACGTTGGAGCTTCAAACCAGCATCGTGTGATGAACAAAGACATACTTAACTACTGCCACTGCTATGTTATTAAGCACCTGAGTAACCTGAAACTGCAGGATTGAATCAGATTCTTAGGTGTGAGGGATGTAACGAACAACTAATTTGCAAAACGTAAGTCATGAAGCCTCCAACAGATCGATGAGAGTGAGATCCACAGAGAGATGCCAGATAATGTTTACAGGAACTACCTATTGGCCATGAAAATCTAATTTAGATGAACACCTGTGGGTGAAAATGCATAATGAGGTAGGGATCTCACTTAAGATAGGATCTTCAAAACTTGTAGAATATCAGGATGAATCATATTTCCTTACCACAAACATAAACTTAGGAAAGGCAGCTTGCAGTAATGAATTTACGATTTCAAATTGCCATCAGCAAAACGCAAATTGCTACGCTCCAGGTCTCCAATCGCAGAAATGTGAGAAGCATAATCAAGAGCGGTGTGGTATTTTCAAATCCCTTTAATGGGACTGCTTGGAGAAAAAAAAATAAATCTCTCTGTCTCCGAAAACGCATCTTAACATGATCTTCTGATAAAACTGGAGTTGTTGTTTCCCTGTTTCATGTGAATCCAGGGAAGCATGCTGCAAAGTGATGTACTGGTGTTATATCCTCTAGAACATCCCAGTTCATTAGTGTAGGCATCCTTAATGCAGGGGATGTGATAAATGAATACAACTGTATGCTTCAACAAGAATCAAAGTGGAGTCTAAGAACAGATGATGATGCATTTCAGAGAAAAAAAAAGTGATCAAGCGAAACTGCAGAAGGTGCGATATACAAATAAAGTAATACACTGTAAACACTCCAAATTTTCACTCACCTCCCCGACATTTCCACCAAGCATCATCATCCATCCTCTGAGATCACTGGAGGGCAAAATGATCATTTTCTGAGCCTGGAACTTGCAAAAACCCAAATTTCATCTGCAGCTCTCAAAATTTCCCTATTTTAGCTCAGATGTTCAAAGTTTTATCCCTGATAGGAGACGGGAATCTCCAAATCCTGGTTCAAGATTACATTTTATAAGACATGTCATTGCATATCATTGCATGAGCATTTCATATCACTGCACTGCACAACATATCATTTCGAGGTCCAGAAATCTCGATTTCAAAAATTTTCAATCCAGATTCGAATTTCAACTCTTTTCAAAATCGATTTCAAAACCTCGGGTCTTCAAAATTGTCAATTCTTCCCATTTTACCCAAAGGACTCTAAATTTCAAAAGATTTTCTCAGGAAAACGATCTGGATAGTTTTCAATATAGATTTTAGCTTTGAACTCTACAATTTTATCACAGATTTTGCCCTCTTGTTAGCAATTTCAACTATCATTCTTTTGCAAAATTGCCCTACAGGGGCCACCTCTTTTCAAAATTTCTGCAATTAGGCCAAGTATTTCTTATTTACCAGTTAGTCTAGGTTTTTATGAAAATTTCAAAAAAGAGGTTTTACTGTCTTGCGTTTATTTTAATAAAGAAGCAATGTGGGGTCCTCCCTGAAGTGGTGCCACACGGCCTTTCCGTTTGAAAAACTTGAATTTTGAAAAGCCCAAAAATATAGGAGCCTTGTCCCAGACGTGGCACCATGTGTCATTTTATCTCTCCTTCCATCCTCTGACATGTGTCAGTGTGGGGCCTCTTTAAGATGGCGCCACATGTCTTTAGCCACCTTCTTTATTCCATGCCACGTGTCAATGTCTACCACCTTCATCCCTTGCCATGTGTCATGCTGATGCCACCCTGAGCTGCCACATGTCATGCTCTGCTTTTTCTAGAAAAAGTGGAATTGTCTCCCCCTGAGGTGGCGCCATTTGAGGTGTTCTCTCCTGCAGTGGACACATGTCACTCTCTGCTCTTCTCAGAAAAAGCAAGTAACACATGTCTCTCTTTGCTTTTCCCAGAAAAAGCAAGTGACACATGTCACTCTCTGCTCTTCTCAGAAAAAGCAAGTGACACATGTCTCTCTCTGCTTTTCTCAGAAAAAGCAAGTGACACATGTCACTCTCTGCTCTTCTCAGAAAAAGCAAGTGACACATGTCTCTCTCTGCTTTTCTCAGAAAAAACATGTGACACATGTCACCCTTTTGCTCTTCTCAGAAAAAACAAGGGACACATGTCTCTCTCTGCTTTTCTCAGAAAAAGCAAGTGACACATGTCACCCTTTTTCTCTTCTCAGAAAAAGCAAGGGACACATGTCACTCTTTGCCTCTTTCAGAAAAAGCAACAATTCAAATATTTAAACCCCAGGCTGAGGTGGCGCAAATCCTGAACTTTACTTTTTCCATCTGAGCTGAGATGACGCCACATGTTCCTTGTTCCTCCCTCCTGCCACATGGCATTGTGAGGCCACCCTCCATTCTTCCAGAGCCCACCCAATTTGAAATTCAAATTCCCCCTGAGGTGGCGCCATCTGGAGAGCTTCCTCCAGCAAGCTAACATTTGTCAGGTGTGAAACCATCCTGAACTGCCACATGTTCAGATCTCCTTTCGTCAGAAAAAGTAGAAGAATCTCTCCTTTGAGGTGGCGCCATTTTTGAAAAGACCTTTCCTCAAAAATAGCTTTGCAGCCTGCTTTTAGAAAAAGTAGAATTCAAACTCCTCTGAGGTGGCGTCTTCTGCTTCCCCAGCTCCTGCCTTCTGACACATGGCAGTGTGGAGCCACCCTGAGGTGGCGCCACATGTCTGTCTCTGCTTCCTCCAGAAAAAGCAGAATTTCAAACATTCAAACTCCCTCTAAGGTGGCGCCATCTGAGTCCTCTTCCTTTCCTTCTAACACATGTCAATGTGGAGCCACTCTGAGGTGGCGCCACATGGCAGTCTCTCCTTCTTCCAGAAAAGCAAAGCTTTGAAAATCAAACTCCAATGAAGCACCCTCTGAGGTGGCGTCATATGGGAAGCTCCTGCAGAGAAAATCAAGCAAACCTCAATTTTGAAAATTTTCAAACTCTGCTGAGGTGTCTCACTCACAAAATTAGTATTTTATTTATTTCAAAATTCCAAATGGAATGCTCTGAGATAGCGCCACATGGAAGGCTCAAATTTACTCTGTTTGAATTTCAAAATCCTTCAGAAAAGCTATAAATACCCTACCCCACATCCAGTTAGGGAGAGGCTTCTTCTCTTTTGAATCTGAATTTCAACCTAAGTTCTGAACTCTATTCTTTTTCTTCTGAGTCCACGCCCTTTTTGATCTCACCTGAAGGTCTAGAGATACCAGAAGAACACAAGGTAGGCTCCTATCCCAGTCTATTGAAACAATGTTTCTATTTTGATTCACATACTGAATCACATAAATTTTTCGTTTTGAAGAAAGGGTTTCTTCCTGAAGATGGATTGAACCATTCCCATAGAACGACATATATTAAAATAAGCATGCTTCCTTGATGATTTTCTAGCATTCATGCATTTAGTTAGATTTAATTTATATTTTATTTCGTTAATTTAGCATGTTTTAGAAGTTAATTAGGTTTAACTCAGTGTTTATTTCAATTTTGTCTAGTTTCTGTAATTCTCTGTTTTTGTCAGTCAGTCCACTCGTTATTTCATATATTTATTTTTCTCTAAAAATATCGAAAAAATTGTATTACGTTCCCTTAGACGTCCCTAATAATCTGAAAAAAAATAAGAATCATTTGAATTCGTTTACTGTGTTCAAAGTTTAAAATGCTAAGTCGGGTTTTGTGACCCGGGAAACGTTCTGAATATTTGGTCTTGACTTGTAAAATCGAGATCTCCATCATGTGAGATCCTATTTACAATACAAAAAATTCCTTGAACTTGGGATGGAGTCTGATATTTCATCTGATTTTTGCAAATTTTTATGATTTTTTCACTGTCTTAAAAAAATCTGAGAGTTTGAGACACATGTCAGATCCTGATTTGAGTCTCTGAGACTCTGGATCGACTTAAGTCGATGGGTTATCTCTGGATATAGCTCCAAATTCAAATCTGTAAAAAGTGAAATTTCTGTTCTAAATGTATTCTGTTGGATTCTGAAATGTTGCAATTTTTAGGACAGGTATCATACCCGTTTCATATTTTTCATTTCGGTCTTCTGTTTTAGCATTTACATCTGTTCTTCTGAGTTATGCATATCATGTCGTACTTTTATTTCTCATCCAGTTGATCAAATGCCAAATTCATACAAATGAAAGTTGTTCATATGCATGTTAGTAGTTCCCCATTTACTTTTCGGAAGTTTTGATGGTCAGTTATTATTTTTTAACTATTTTCACATCAGATCATGTTGATGTTAGTTTCGTCAGAACCAAATCCCTGTTACCGAACTCACCGTAGTTCAAATCCCGGGAATGTAAAAGCAAAAGATTTTCATTATAATGTCATTTAGCAGCCTGAAAAATATCAGACATTTCTATGGTGGAATTTTGCATTATTGCGTTAAATACTACATTTGGTTCGTGCCCATATGCGAAATTTGCCTATTTTAGGACTTTCTTTGAAATTTTGCATCTAGGCCATGTCTTTTCATGCATTTTATCATTTTAGGTTATTTGTAAAGGTAGAGGGGTGATCCCTACCAAATTTGGCATGATTTGGAATTCGTTTGATGATCGGTTTAGCTGTATCATCAAAACACGACCCCGCGGGACCCTGATCCAGGCAAAAAACAAGCAAAATTCATTATTTTGGCCAAGTTTCAAACTCAAATTATGATTTTTATAGTCCTAATATGTTTATCAGCATGTCATCATGTCTCATCATGCATTTTATCATCATTTGGTTCAATTCAAATTTCAAAATCTCAAATTTTACCAAAATTCCTTCAAATAACCCTGATTTTAAAGGTATAACTTCAATATTAGGGGTATTTTGGTCATTTTGACCCTAATTCCGAATTTCAAACTATTTATTTCTGATTTTTTTTTCATTTAAATCATTTCAAATATCAAGGAAGTGTGAAAATAGGGTTTATATCCAACTAAGTCCAATAATTTCAGAATATTATTGGAAAATCTTGGAAAAACCCATATATTTGAGCTAACTTCATTTCAAGTTTGGCAGAGATATTCAAAGGATGGAGCTGAAGTCTGCAATTATCTTTATTTCTTTTTATTTAGTGATGTAATAATGTAAATTTTGGAATAAGAGGTTTAATTTTCTGCTTAGACTAGGATGCATATCATATAGTTTGAATTCATGCAATATCCTGATTATGTGATTCATGCATTTTATTTCAAATGCACTATGGATGTACACAAATGGCACGTGCACCAACTCTTAGGGAGTTGATGAACTCGGTGGAGTCCATATTTACGGCCCTAGTCGGAATATAGACGAGACCCAGATTCAGCCTCTTTCTATTAGTCACACCGAGCCTACATTCTTAGGCTATCTTCCAAAATTCATTGCATATTTTCAATGTTTACAAAATCTTTTAGAATTAACTAAGTAAATTACAAACATATTTACGGCCCTAGTCGGAATATGTGGTAATCTCACCTTAGTTTAATTCTAAATTTGCATACTTTCCTGAAAAGAAGTTTTGATAAAAAGACATTCATTCATTCAGGATAGTTCACATCATGAAATCATGTGCATCTCTGTAAAATTTTCATTTCAAGAAAGTCGATTTCTCAAGATGCTCTGAAAAGGTTTTCAAAGATGTGTTTTTTCCAAGCTAAGTTTTCCTAGAAAATGTTTCTTATCTTAGAATTCATTTCCAAATTTTCAAAGGAAACTTTCCATCATTTTCCAGAGTCAAAATCGATTTCCAATTTCTCAAGGCTAAGATTTTCTGAATTTCAAGTTCCTAAGATTTGATTTTCCTTCTCCAAAGATTTTCCAATGAATTTCAATCATTTTCCAAAGAAAATTCTCAAAGTTAGAGTTTTCCTGATAAGCATTTTCTCTTCAAGTGCTTGCCTTTTCTCGAGAATTATTTCTACTTTCCCAAGATTTTCATCCATTCATGATTTTCCCAAATCTTCATAAATTTTCTTGAGATTTTAAGTCCTTTTATCAGAGTTTTCTGAGAGATTGATTTCCATCTTTTTCTTGAGAAATATTTTCCAACTCCAAAGCATTTTCTGAGCATACATCATGTTTTCCAACTTGCATTTTACAAAATTTCATAGTACATGCCTGAATTCTCTGTGCATTTAGGATAGAACACGATTTTGATAATTCAGCTAAGTCAAGCACACTTTTGGTCCTTGGTTCGATTACCCCTGTTAAAGGCGGCAGGAACGGTCCAAACCTCGTACCGACAGGTCGAGCCCCATCCCATGGATTTTCCCGCTATTATAAAAAATGGAGGCGAGTATTTCAAAACAAATTTTCAAAATTCTGGTCAAGTTTGACTCGCGGAAGGTTTTCCCTCTCTCCCGCAGGGAAGGGAAAATTTTTTGCGACGATAACATACACCAAAAATGACAATGATCGAAATATACAAATAAATGTCAAATGATCCTGATGACCTGAATCTGATGTGATGATCTAAATGATCAGATGCTACAGATGATACAAAAGATGGAAAGGAGTATAAACAGGAAAAAAAAAGAATCAATATGTAAATAGAGAAAAGAAAACAACATAGGAAATTAAACATTGATAAAAGCTCATACTAATCAGATATCAAACATAGACCAGAAGTTGCAAAGAGACCGCAGGCTGTCAATATGCGATGAATTCTCTGTTTGAGATAGATTCAATCGCGTTGCAAGGCTACGTAGATAATGAATTCACCCTTGAATGCTCTGGTACGCGGAAAGAAGTAGAAAATGAATTGTGCCAGAAGGAGATCGATGCTAATGGGCAATGATTTAAATCAAAACAGAAAATAAACTATACAATGGTCGAAATAAAGGAGCGAATCAAAAAAAAAATGTAGCCATCGATGGGGCTCAGTTTTATTGCAGAATGCATACCGGTGCTGCCATAAGCAGATCAACAATTGCATTATTCTGCTTTAAACAGAAAAAAAACTAAAAAAGTTGAGAGGGAAGCAAAAGTAGAGTTATTCACCTTGGCAGAGCTTCTGTTGCAGGATCAACCTCCCTCAGCGGATGGGGATAAAAGCGAGGAATCAAATTCTTTGTTTTTGGCTGAAGGAGGAGAGGTCTTCCTTTTATGCACTACCACAGACTCGATCGCACTTTTCACCAAGAGGGTGAAAGAGAAGAAGCCGAGAGGAGATGGGAAAAGGAAAACGAAGAAGAAGAAGAAGAAGTAAAGAGGGTGAAGGTAAGCGTAATGGATGCTTTGAGAGGGGTGGAAATGGATGCTTAGAAGAGGCTTGGAGGCCTCTTCTTAAAGACAGATTAGAATGCTCGAGAAGGTAAAGCAGTTAAGGATGGAAGGCCATCGAGCGGGAGAGAGGGCAATGGAGGGTGCGAACGGGAGTGGCCGTTGCAATTTTTCTCAAATTCCAAAGAGGGGGCTCCCTAAAAAAAATTCATAAAAGGGGTTTCAAGAGAGGGTTTTAACAAAACAATTTTCAAAAGAGTTTAACTGCATATTTTCTGAATTTTTGGATTTTTTATTGTTTTCTTTTTCGATTTTCTTATTTTTTTTATTTTTTCTTGAAATTTTCTATATTTTTTTTGTATTTTTTAAAACAAAACTCTAAAAACTAAGGAATTTAAACTAATCTTACAAAATTTCAAAATATTTACAAAAGAAGGCTTTTTCTGAAAAATCAGGGTTATTTTGGGTAAATTTCTTCAAAAAAATGGGTTTGGATCCAGGTTTTGAGAAAATGTTCGAGTTTTGAACCTTGAATCGAGGAATACAACACGATGGATCCAAACGGATACCAGACAAACTGTCTAAGCCTTTCAAAAGGTTATTTTGGTAATTTTGAGAATTCGATTAAAAAAATTGGACAACGAAGCTCAGATTTGGATTTTAACACTGAATCTGGATCCAAGATTGAGTCAGATATGTAAAATAAATTTAATTTCAGTAAAACCTGAGAAATAAACTAGAATTTAGATTTAAAACTGACTCAATTACTCAGAAAATGGAATCAGGGGCAAAAAGAGAATATTTATAAGATTTTGAAAATTTTGGGGTGTTCACAGATGCCCCTCTTTGCTACTAAGCCGGTTTAAAAGCCGAGCTTAGTGGCAAAGAAAACACTCCAAATTTTGAAAATGCCCCAGTCAGCAGATTTCAACTGGGTGTGAAAGAATTATTTCGAAAACATGGCTTTTCAGGCTTAAAACCTCATCCTGAATGGTGTTGGGAAGACGAAATCCTCGAAAATGATATGATTGAGTAGAAAATGAGAAAATTGTGATGGGACTTTGGGCGAAGATCTCGAAATGATGAAAGATAAGAATTTTGATCAAGTCTCATGGGTGAGACAAGTCAGCCTTTTGGAATGACTCAAGTTTAGCCCTTAACCTGGATGGGACGAAGATATCTCAAGATAACCTGAATGGGGAAAGGAGTATATGAGAACCTTGATCGGACATTTTTGGAAAATGCCTCATGAGATGAAGCTTAAGCATGATCCTTTTTGGATGGATATACAAAGCATGGATTCCTTGATGGGAAGAACCACGATGGGACTGAAAGAAAACACTTTGTCAAAGCGAGGAACCTTGTTGGAACGAGACTCAAGTTTAACCCAAACCTGAGAAAGGAAGATACCTCGTGGAGCGAGGTTCAGGCTTAACCCTTAAACTGAAGGGGACGACCATACGGAATCCTCGAGTGAAGAAACCATGATGGGACCTTCGGAGTTTGGACGAACAAATCCGAAAGGGGTTTGCGGAAGGAGGAAGATGGGATTCCCTAAAGCCTGGAAAAGGGATGACCTTGGGCATCTCATTGCTGAGACTAAATCAGCTTTTGAAATTGATGACCTCTCGCAGAAAGTACAGGTTTGACTCTTAACCTGAGTGGGTACGACCATACGGAATCCTCGGATGAAGAAACCGTGATGGGACAGGAAGAGATACTTCAACTGAATGTGGTAACTCTTCTGGAAGATATAAACAACTCTAGGTTGCATCAAAATGAATATTGAATATTTATTTCATCCTTGGAATGGCTAGAAAATTTTGCCAATAAGATAAAATTGTAGTTGACTCAAACGCTTGAAAACGTGCATGTATATGCAAAATACATTCCCTCTTTTACCTAGAGTATTTCCTCCAATGAGGTTAACTTCTCGGTCTTAAGAGTCAAATTCAAAATTTTAGCGCTGATGATTTTCTTCGAGGAAGCTATCCTTTTCCCTGATATGAAAAGAGAAGAAATATCCTTAATTTCATAAAAGCAAGTGATGAAAAGATATTGATAAAAGAATTTCACATAAGAAAAGATGACTTCTGGCAATTTTGGCAGTTTGATATCTGGGTGTTTTCCCATGATGATCTTTTTGCACTCTTTTTGAGTCAATGAGCTTTCTTGGGTTTTTACATCAACCTTCATTTGGAGATGTCCTGACTTTTCTCTCTTTTTCAGGGAAGGGTACGTCACAAACTCCTTCATCTTGGAGATGTTCTGATCCTTCTTTTGTCTCAAGGATTAAATTGATGATATTGGCTCACAAGGTCTTTAGATGATAGCAGAAATCAAATATCCTTTAGGGTTTGTTGGTAGGTTCATCGCATCCGCCTTCATCTCGACGGTGATCTAAACTTTCCCTGGAAGGATCCTTCACAAACTTCTTCATCTCGGAGATGATCCAAATCTTCTTTGGTCCGGGGGGTCTAGCTCGCATATTCGTCTTTATCTTGACGACAGTTGAGAGATCCCTTTTGCAGATATTTGATTGCAACTTTAAATGAAATGAGGAAACATGGATTGAGTGGATTCTTTTTTATAGCTCAAGATATTTCCACTGCCTGATTGCCAGATAGCCGTCTTTAAACACGCGCCATAGCCATGATCAATATCAATTCGCTTCTGGCTTTTCAACATCGTTGAATATTTATTTCGCTAATCATACCGAAGATATTTTTTCATCCTTTTGGTTGATCAACAGGGAAAAGATTTGAATTTTATCCCTTTTTCGCAAAAAGTTTCATCTTTTTGGAAAGAATACTAGAGGTAATTTGAGGTGATTCTTTTGTGCAGTAAAATGTTTGGAATCAACACATGCTTTTAGCAAATTGGCAAAGTTTTCATGAATTCTTTGTGAAATAATCACTATATATAGATTTTGATGAGACCTTGAGTTGAATCTATGATTTTGGAAACTTCGACCAGTAAAACTGGGACCTTTTATTTAACGACCAGCGAAGGAGCTGAGACTTTTTCATTTAACAACCAGTGAAGAATTGAATTTTTTATTTAACGACCAGTAGAAACTAGGACTTTTCATTTAATGACTAGCGAAGGAGTTGAGACTTTTTATTTAATGACCAGTGAAACTGGGACATTTCATTTAACGACCAACGAAGTAGCTGGGAGTTTTTATTTAATGACCAGTGAAAACTGGGACATTTCATTTAACGACCAGCGAAGTAGCTGGGACTTTTTATTTAACGACCAGTGAAAACTGGGACATTTCATTTAACGACCAGCGAAGTAGCTGGGACTTTTTATTTAATGACCAGTGAAAACTGAGACATTTCATTTAACGACCAACAAAGTAGTTGAGACTTTTTATTTAATGACCAGTGAAAACTGGGACATTTCATTTAACGACCAACGAAGTAGCTGGGAGTTTTTATTTAATGACTAGTGAAAATTGAGACATTTCATTTAACGACCAGCGAAGTAGCTGAGACTTTTTATTTAACGACCAGTGAAAACTGGGACATTTCATTTAACGACCAGCGAAGTAGCTAGGACTTTTCATTTAACGACCAGTGAAAACTGGGACATTTTTTTTAACGACCAGCGAAGTAGCTGGGACTTTTTATTTAACGACCAGTGAAAACTGGGACATTTCATTTAACGACCAGTGAAGTAGCTGGGACTTTTCATTTAACGACTAGTGAAAACTGGGACATTTCATTTAACGACCTTTGATTTAATGATTTGATCTAAGATTGAGACTTTCTGAGAGACAAACAACACGAAGACTGAGTCTTGTGACTGAACTTGATCTTTAGATTTTAAGATTTTGAGAAGTAACCCGTGCGAGGACTGGGTTTTTCAAATGAACTTGGTCCTTAGTTTTGAAAATTTAGCAAAATAACCAGTGCTAGGACTGGGTTTTTCAAATGAACTTGGTCTTTAATTGAAAATTTTGAGAAATAACTAGTTCGAGGACTGAATTTTGAAAGCATACTAGTAAGATCACTGAATTTTTGAAAAATGTATCAGTATAAGCACTAGATTTTCCAACTGAGAGTCGGGAAGGAGACCGACATTCTTAAGATATTTGGAGATTGAAGCAGGAATGATTGCAGGAGTTTCATAATTATCCCTTATCCTGATGGGGAAACATAGAATAGACATTTGATGAAAATTTAGGGAAAATGATTCAGGTTTTTAACCTGAAAAGGGAAAAGAATACCCCGAAGGCCGAGGTTCAGGTTTGTCCCTTCACCTGAAAGGGAAAAGAATATTTTGAATAGATAACTTGAGACTTGAATTTATAAGGGATATGACAAGATTTATGATTTATGATCTATGATTTAGATGGACCAACACATTTAGTTATATGCGGTCCAATTTTTCAGGATTAACCCCTTATCCTGAACGAGGAGAAGAAAGAATAACATTTGAGAAGATAGAAGAAGATAGGATTTGATGAAAGATTGATAAAAATGGATAAAAATTGAGGAAATTGATGAAAAAATTATTTTGTAAAAGAATTCTCACAAGTAGCATTGTTGCTCCTATGAGTGATATCAGGATTTATCCCTTATCCTGAATGGGAAAAATAATACATCGAATGTCGAGGATCAGGTTCATCCCTTAACCTGAAAGGGGAAAAGAATAAAATTTATAAAAAGTGGGGAAAGATCGAATAAATTTATGACAATTTTGTTTTTGAAAAGAATGCTCACAGATAGCCTTGTTGCTTCTGTGAGGGGTGTCAGGATTATCCCTTATCCTGAATGGGAACACCTCGGACAACGAGGGTCAGGTTTATCCCTTAACCTGAGTGGGAACACCTCGGACAACGAGGGTCAGGTTTATCCCTTAATCTGAAAGGGTATAGATTTGACAAAATTGAGGAAAATTTGATAAAACTTGATAAAATTGATGTAAACTTGATAGAAATATGAATAAAATGAATGAAACTGATAAAGATAACAAGATCAACTCAAAATTTATAAGATTTGAGAAAAAAACAAGTTTGTCTGATCCTGCCTGCATATGGGATCTTCAATATGAAAGGAAAATGTTTTTTTGAAAGACAAGTGAGAAATTATTTTTGGGAAGAAAATCAACCGCAAGAAGAATGATCAACGCGAGATCTGATCTTTTAAATCAAACATGAGAGATCATCATGAGGGTCAATTTTTGAAGGCAATGGTTTGAAAACCTAGTTTTTGAAAAAGAACATCAACAACAAATTTGATTTTTGAAAATAATAGTTCAAAACTGATAATAAGATCAATACAAGGGTTGATTTTTGAATATCATGGTTTGAAACCAAATTTGGAAGATAAGACCAACACAAGGGTTGATCTTTGAATGTAATGGTCTGAAATCAATCTTGGAAGATAAAGAACAACACAAGGGTTTGATTTTTGAATATAATGTTTTAAAACCAATCTTGGAAGATAAGACCAACACAAGGGTTGATCTTTGAATATAATTTTTTTAAAACCAATTTTAGAAGATAAGAACAACACAAGGGTTGATAATGGTTCGAAACCCATTTTTTTGGAAAATATGATCAACACAAGGGTTGATTTTTGAAGAAGGTTGAAAAAAATATTTGAACTTTTTGGTTATCATAACAAAGATTTTGCAGAAATTTTCAAAATTTCATGATTTTTGAAAGACCCTCATAGGTAATATCATTTCTCTCATGAATGATGTCAGGATTGTCCGACATTCTGAAAAAAGAACAGGAATTTAATGCCCCAGTATGGCAAAAGAAAAAAGTATTGGATATAAGGAAATTGACATTTCATTGATAAGCAAAGATTTGATAACAAAAACAGAATATTTACAAGTACTTTAAAAGAAACGATTCATAAAAGACTGGGCTGACTTGCCCCTACAAGACGACTAACAAAAAGGAATGACAGTGCAGAAAAACTTTGGCTCTGTCAGGACTGTTGGGCGCTCTTCTTCCTCGTCCTCCACCAGCTCACTTCTGTCAATGCAGTCTTGTATCATATGCTTGAGGACAAAGTTGTGCTCTGTATCATGCCCCGTTGCTCTATGGAACTTGCAGAATTGGTCTTTGAATTTTTCCAAGATTACGGGAGGATCTGCTACTTTAGGGAGTTTGATTATTCCATGCTTTAACAGGTAATCCAGAACTGTTTCCAAAGTTTGATCTAATGGAGTGAAGACTTGATCTGTAACGCCCCGGATTTCCAAATAAAGCTAAGTTAAAATTTTCATGGATTTCTTTTTTTTTTTTTTCTTTGCAGCGGAACTTAGAAAAGCTTTTAGCAGCGGAATAAGACGATAATGAGTCGTCGGTTTTAGAAAACTCCGAGCACGTTGCAGGTATGTGGCCAAGCAACTCATTGACCACCAAAGTGTTCTATTTTATCGAAAGCACATGTTTATTACAACACTACTGCTTAGAAAAGCAGTGAAGGTTCAATAAAAAGGAAGCAGTACAACTATGTCTAGAGAAACCCTGGAACTTGATGCCGCCTTGCTCCGCATATCGCCACGCAGGTTCAACACCTGAAATCCCCATTAAACGGGGTCAGAACCACTGATGGTCTGGTAAGTAGGCAAACACCTATCTATTCAACTCAAGTAAATGCATAGACCACTCAGGGTCGCAGTTCGTAATACGACGCTCAAGCCTCCATGACTTAGCGTATATCGCACAAGCCTCATCAGGGCTATGAGTTGAACATCCACGCAAGTCGTCATGACTTCGCATAAGCCTCTTCAGGGCTGTGAGTTAGAATAACCTCTCAAGTCTCTACGACTTAGCCTTGACTTCCTCAGAGTCACGAATGGATGTCTAGCTCAAGCCTTTATGCTTGGCACATCCGTATCCTACGAATCTAAGGACAGCTCTCCGAGCTTCACTTAGTCGTACGGATATCAATGGGGTTCTTTCCCAATCGGTCCAGTAGTATACTGACCATGACACCTTCACAAAGGTTATGCAGGACTGACTCAACAACGTCATCCACTCATACAATCAAAGTAGCGCTGTACCTAAGCTAATGCTTTGTTTCGATAATTGCACCTCCCCCTGGGCTTAGGGGACTCATATCTGGGCGACAACGCGACGATCTGGGGGTTGATTATTCTATGTATTTTAGATACCCCAGAGGCCTGTTGACCCCATCCCCCTAGTAGGACGGTACAGCATACCGGAAGAGATCCTTACTAGGTATCCGAATGCATTCTGCTACTGCAGTAGTTGGGTTCAATCCTTAGATATTTAAGGATAACCACGACCTCCATACCTCTGAGTGACGAAGGCCATCAATGAACTCTATCAGGTTCGGGTGAAATATATGTCACTCAAGGCTGCGCCATCACCGTCTTCCTCGGTGAGAAATTCTGAAAGGGGCCTGCCGGTCTTACAATTACTTGACGAACATTGCATGCCTATAGGGCAGCCTTTGAGAAGTATGTACCCGACCCCAATCAACCACACGGTTTTCACCGTGGAACAAAGGTTTTATTCATATGCATGCTTAACTCTGCTCTCGGCACTTCGGCCTTGACGAGCACTTCACCTCTTTCGGTGGAAACAACACACTCTGGCTCAGCGGCCCTTACGAGTCTGGTTGTCTGATAATTCTCAATGAGCATGCACATGACTCGATCTCTACGGATCGGCTACTCGGCGTATTTTTACGCAACGAGCTCAGGACCTCGTCAAGGCGCTACCACTACTTTGGCGCAACGGCTCTTACAAGTATGATGCCCTTGCAGGTGTCAGGGAGACGAGTCATTCTGACATCGTTCCAACAAAGGACATCATTGTGCCACTTAACTGGTTTTGGCAGCTCTTCTGCCAACCATTCTGTCAACACCTTCTCTGCTCTACCGGCAGTGGTGCGACGAACCTTTCTACATTGTAGAAGGCGTTCCATAACTGGGTAGCACTTCTGCTACGTTCTTTCTGAGCCATTCTTAGCTCCTTCAGGAATTTCAGCAGCACTTCCTCTCTTTTACGGAGAAAGCGTGCGTTTCTTTTATCCGTTTCAGCGGCATCTCCCCTCTTTGGTGGGAAATCGCTACGCTTAACTCGGGAAATGGATGCGCACCGTTGTGCGTACTTTGCATCCATCAAGGTTGTAGGAACCTTGGGCCATAGCCAGGCCATACGTAATTGATTTAGTATTTACGTAAAGAGCATTTTGCCAAAAGGCGAAGCCTTTCCAATAGGGGCTTCATTCGTCAAGCAGAATCTTGTACGAGGAGCGGTAAGGGAATCGCATGGGTGATTTTGGAGTTGATCTCCGTTTGAACGCTCACTTACGCGCCATATATGTAATATAAGCAGAAGCCTGTGCTTTATACAGCGGCGGCGTAAAGGAAATGCATATACTATTGTTCAGGGTGTGTAACTGAACGAAATATTCTACATATATAACAAAACAGGAGTCTTGGCATCGTTCGACGCGACGGCGTAAGTAAATACATTGCAGAAAGCAGGAGCCTTGGCATCGTTCGACGCGACGGCGTAAGTAAATGCATAATCGGAAGTGCAGTAATCGGAAGTACAGAAAGCAGGGAGCCTTGGCATCATACGACGCGACGGCAAAGGTAAATTACATGGCCTGTGCGATATAAGACGCGTCGGCAGTATCAACAGATATACACCTAGATCTGTATCCAACGATAGTTACGAGGCGAGCGAGTGAACACCGAAGTGTCCTAGAGGGCTCAACCAAGAACTAGGGTGAGATACTATTTTGAAGAACGCATATACTGCGTATTCGAACATATATATCCGACGATAGTTACGAGGCGAGCGCGTGAACACCGAAGTGTCCTAGAGGGCTCAACCAAGAACTAAAGCAAGATACTACTTCAGAAAGTATATGCTATATACAAACAATCAAATACTTGAGAGAGATGGTTTAATGAAGCGAACTTACTTCAAATCGTGGAAGAAACGGCTCCGGGTTGCTTCTTCGGCTTCGAGCCTTCTTTCGAGAGGTCAGACTAAGTCAGATGAAGCTGACTTAGTTGAGAAAGAGGTAGAGCAGGTCAAGCTACTCAACCTAAGTGGTTTGAACCAAACAGGGTTCGATCCAAGTCAACTGGGTTCAGCAGATTCGAACTCAGCTCAAGTAGGCTAAGTCTGGGTTCAAAAATCCAAACCAAAAGCTAGACCAAAAAGGACTTTGACTTTGACTTCCAACCCAACTAGGTTCAAGTCAAGTCAACTGGGTTTGAGCTAGGTCAGGTGGGTTAGGACCAGGTCAGGCAGGCTCAGGCTAAGTCAGGCAGGTTCAGACCAGGTCAGGTGGGCTCAGGTGGGCTAGGCTAGGTAGGGGAGGTTTGGAAAAGGAGGAGAGAGAGAGGGCTAGACGATTTTTCAAAGGAGGGGGGCTCCTCTATTTATAGATTCTGAAACTTGAGCCCCAAGTTTCAGAATTTCCATTTTAGTCCATAGCTTTTTCAGAAATTCCCTTTGATCTTATCCATCTGACTGTTTGATCTTATCCATCTGACTGTTTGATCTTATCCATCTGAGATATTTCCATGAGATATTTTCGTGGGTCCCACCGGATATTTTCTGAAGAATATTTATGTGGGTCCCACCAACATTTTCGTGGGTCCCGCAAAAAAGTTGAGTTTTCGGCATTTTTTTCGAAAAATTCTGAGTAGGCCATCATCTTCGTATTTATGCAACTAAGAAAGTTGGCTCGCAGGAATCTCTTGATTTCGAGCAGGGAGGAAGTTATGATCTCCAGAGCGTTTGAGCATATATTCGTGAAGATACGAATATCCTAAGTATATTTGGATCGCAGGAATCAGTTTGATTCGCTTTACGATAAAAACGCTATTTTTCACTGAAGAATGCCTCAGGAATTTATTCAGAGTTATCTGAAAAATTGCGGGTCTTACATCATTACCCTCTTAAAGGAATTTCGTCCGCGAAATTCAGTTAAGAGTACTAAGTGCGTAACTCGGGATATTTCTCCCATATGTTAGATTCATAATTTTATTCACTTAGTTCAACATTGTATTTATTCCAATCATTACCTCATATCATGATTCATGATCGATGAGGTATGTTTCTCATATCTGAGTTCAAATCATGCTACAACCACGATAGTTTGTTGAATCAACGTTCTTCCAACCGGCTATTTAACATAGCCATCTTGTGTAACTATTTTGTACACACAGATCATTCTTCTAGAAATTAACCATATTGGAATAAGTCCCCTATCAGACTACCTGGTATTGGAAACGTACCTCCTCACAGGTTCGCCTTCGTCAGACTTACCTGATATTGGATCAGTACACCCTCACAGAATCATACTAGCCAAGCTACTGGTTTTGGAACATATACACTCGCACGGAGCTGTATACCCTCACAGGCTCACTTTGGCTAGACGATCTGATCTTGAATATGTAAAACCTCACAGGACTCTCTTCTTGGGAATAATTCCTCGATGGTTTATTTTATTAAGTAACTTTTAACGTTCTAATTACGCAAATTTAATTTCTCAATCATGTGGTCTATAGCCATAAATTTTGGGCATAAGCACTTAAGATTTAATTTAACAAATCCAACATTACTTTAGAGAGCAAGGATACATATCGATCCAGATGACCATACACAAGGTCATAAGCCTCTTGTCTCGAGCGTTTTTTGGATCTTGTCCTTTGATAGCTTTTTACCCATTACAACTCTATCTATCAAGGTATTCAGATTCCTTGATACGATCATTATCCATGAGTTGTTCGGCTGTCACCGCATAAACACGACCTGCCACAGGTTTCTGCTCTATCCTGGGTAGTGGCAGTCGTTGTTGTTGTATTTGTTGAGAGGGTCCTCCAGATCCCATATTTCTTCGTTGAAGATCTGAGGCCTTCTTGCGACATTCTCTCACACGATGCCCTGGTTTGCCGCAATATAGGCAACCTCCCGTATCGCGAGGACAAACCCCTCCGGGATGATCTGAGCTACACCTCGGGCATCGAAAATTAGGTTGTTGGTAGGGCTGATTGGCTTCTACCATCTGCAATGACTGCTCGGCCGGTGGAGAAAAGTTGTTCTCCTGAAAATACTTCTTATAAAAAGGTGGTCGTGAGTCCTGGCCACCTGAGAACGTCCTCTTATTGTTCCCACCATCAACTACGGGCCTCTTTGTTATGATCCCCTTAGATCGTGCCCAATCCTCGCTAATCTTTGAAGATGCTGCCACAGCAGCTTGAAAAGTCGAGGGCATGCTTGTTATCACACGAGATCGCAACCCTTCTTGCAATCCATTTATATATTTATCGGCCCTTTCTTGGTCGGTATCGAATAACTGAGAGCAGTACCGCTCAAGGTTCTGAAACTTAGTAGTATAGTCGATAAGGCTCATACCACCCTGCTCCAATTCCAAAAACTCCATCTTCTTTTTATTCCTGGAGTGCAACGGGAAGTAATTATCCAAAAATGCTCTCTGAAAATCATTCCAAGTGATGACTTCATGATCTGAGAACTGGATAATCTTAGTGGTATCCCACCACTTTCGTGCATTATCCTTCAGCCTATATGTGCCGAAGTTAGTCTTTCTATCCTCTGGTACTCCCAATACCAGGAATGCACGCTCCGTCTCCTCAATCCAGCTTTCTGCAAGCTCTGGATCGGCACTGCCAACGAAGACTGGTGGGTCTAGTTTGAGGAACTTTTCATAAGTTATTCCTCCAAAGTGCTCATTGCGAGGCGGGGTTGGTGCTTGCCTTGATTCACGAATGGCAGACACAAGCCTGTTGAGCGTCTCCAACAGGAAGCCCTGTGTATGAGACTCCTCGCTCGACATGGTTCTCCTCGCCTTAGGAGCCATTTATCTATTCATGCAAATACACCCAAATTAGAGAAAGTATAAGATTTATACTTACAGTGCGATACCGCAAACATGACGGATCTTGAACCAGGTTTCTCAGACTCATGCTCTGATACCAATTCTGTAACGCCCCGGATTTCCAAATAAAGCTAAGTTAAAATTTTCATGGATTTCTTTTTTTTTTTTTCTTTGCAGCGGAACTTAGAAAAGCTTTTAGCAGCGGAATAAGACGATAATGAGTCGTCGGTTTTAGAAAACTCCGAGCACGTTGCAGGTATGTGGCCAAGCAACTCATTGACCACCAAAGTGTTCCATTTTATCGAAAGCACATGTTTATTACAACACTACTGCTTAGAAAAGCAGTGAAGGTTCAATAAAAAGGAAGCAGTACAACTATGTCTAGAGAAACCCTGGAACTTGATGCCGCCTAGCTCCGCATATCGCCACGCAGGTTCAACACCTGAAATCCCCATTAAACGGGGTCAGAACCACTGATGGTCTGGTAAGTAGGCAAACACCTATCTATTCAACTCAAGTAAATGCATAGACCACTCAGGGTCGCAGTTCGTAATACGACGCTCAAGCCTCCATGACTTAGCGTATATCGCACAAGCCTCATCAGGGCTATGAGTTGAACATCCACGCAAGTCGTCATGACTTCGCATAAGCCTCTTCAGGGCTGTGAGTTAGAATAACCTCTCAAGTCTCTACGACTTAGCCTTGACTTCCTCAGAGTCACGAATGGATGTCTAGCTCAAGCCTTTATGCTTGGCACATCCGTATCCTACGAATCTAAGGACAGCTCTCCGAGCTTCACTTAGTCGTACGGATATCAATGGGGTTCTTTCCCAATCGGTCCAGTAGTATACTGACCATGACACCTTCACAAAGGTTATGCAGGACTGACTCAACAACGTCATCCACTCATACAATCAAAGTAGCGCTGTACCTAAGCTAATGCTTTGTTTCGATAATTGCACCTCCCCCTGGGCTTAGGGGACTCATATCTGGGCGACAACGCGACGATCTGGGGGTTGATTATTCTATGTATTTTAGATACCCCAGAGGCCTGTTGACCCCATCCCCCTAGTAGGACGGTACAGCATACCGGAAGAGATCCTTACTAGGTATCCGAATGCATTCTGCTACTGCAGTAGTTGGGTTCAATCCTTAGATATTTAAGGATAACCACGACCTCCATACCTCTGAGTGACGAAGGCCATCAATGAACTCTATCAGGTTCGGGTGAAATATATGTCACTCAAGGCTGCGCCATCACCGTCTTCCTCGGTGAGAAATTCTGAAAGGGGCCTGCCGGTCTTACAATTACTTGACGAACATTGCATGCCTATAGGGCAGCCTTTGAGAAGTATGTACCCGACCCCAATCAACCACACGGTTTTCACCGTGGAACAAAGGTTTTATTCATATGCATGCTTAACTCTGCTCTCGGCACTTCGGCCTTGACGAGCACTTCACCTCTTTCGGTGGAAACAACACACTCTGGCTCAGCGGCCCTTACGAGTCTGGTTGTCTGATAATTCTCAATGAGCATGCACATGACTCGATCTCTACGGATCGGCTACTCGGCGTATTTTTACGCAACGAGCTCAGGACCTCGTCAAGGCGCTACCACTACTTTGGCGCAACGGCTCTTACAAGTATGATGCCCTTGCAGGTGTCAGGGAGACGAGTCATTCTGACATCGTTCCAACAAAGGACATCATTGTGCCACTTAACTGGTTTTGGCAGCTCTTCTGCCAACCATTCTGTCAACACCTTCTCTGCTCTACCGGCAGTGGTGCGACGAACCTTTCTACATTGTAGAAGGCGTTCCATAACTGGGTAGCACTTCTGCTACGTTCTTTCTGAGCCATTCTTAGCTCCTTCAGGAATTTCAGCAGCACTTCCTCTCTTTTACGGAGAAAGCGTGTGTTTCTTTTATCCGTTTCAGCGGCATCTCCCCTCTTTGGTGGGAAATCGCTACGCTTAACTCGGGAAATGGATGCGCACCGTTGTGCGTACTTTGCATCCATCAAGGTTGTAGGAACCTTGGGCCATAGCCAGGCCATACGTAATTGATTTAGTATTTACGTAAAGAGCATTTTGCCAAAAGGCGAAGCCTTTCCAATAGGGGCTTCATTCGTCAAGCAGAATCTTGTACGAGGAGCGGTAAGGGAATCGCATGGGTGATTTTGGAGTTGATCTCCGTTTGAACGCTCACTTACGCGCCATATATGTAATATAAGCAGAAGCCTGTGCTTTATACAGCGGCGGCGTAAAGGAAATGCATATACTATTGTTCAGGGTGTGTAACTGAACGAAATATTCTACATATATAACAAAACAGGAGCCTTGGCATCGTTCGACGCGACGGCGTAAGTAAATACATTGCAGAAAGCAGGAGCCTTGGCATCGTTCGACGCGACGGCGTAAGTAAATGCATAATCGGAAGTGCAGTAATCGGAAGTACAGAAAGCAGGGAGCCTTGGCATCATACGACGCGACGGCAAAGGTAAATTACATGGCCTATGCGATATAAGACGCGTCGGCAGTATCAGCAGATATACACCTAGATCTGTATCCAACGATAGTTACGAGGCGAGCGAGTGAACACCGAAGTGTCCTAGAGGGCTCAACCAAGAACTAGGGTGAGATACTATTTTGAAGAACGCATATACTGCGTATTCGAACATATATATCCGACGATAGTTACGAGGCGAGCGCGTGAACACCGAAGTGTCCTAGAGGGCTCAACCAAGAACTAAAGCAAGATACTACTTCAGAAAGTATATGCTATATACAAACAATCAAATACTTGAGAGAGATGGTTTAATGAAGCGAACTTACTTCAAATCGTGGAAGAAACGGCTCCGGGTTGCTTCTTCGGCTTCGAGCCTTCTTTCGAGAGGTCAGACTAAGTCAGATGAAGCTGACTTAGTTGAGAAAGAGGTAGAGCAGGTCAAGCTACTCAACCTAAGTGGTTTGAACCAAACAGGGTTCGATCCAAGTCAACTGGGTTCAGCAGATTCGAACTCAGCTCAAGTAGGCTAAGTCTGGGTTCAAAAATCCAAACCAAAAGCTGGACCAAAAAGGACTTTGACTTTGACTTCCAACCCAACTAGGTTCAAGTCAAGTCAACTGGGTTTGAGCTAGGTCAGGTGGGTTCAGACCTAGGTCAGGTGGGTTAGGACCAGGTCAGGCAGGCTCAGGCTAAGTCAGGCAGGTTCAGACCAGGTCAGGTGGGCTAGGCTAGGTAGGGGAGGTTTGGAAAAGGAGGAGAGAGAGAGGGCTAGACGATTTTTCAAAGGAGGGGGGCTCCTCTATTTATAGATTCTGAAACTTGAGCCCCAAGTTTCAGAATTTCCATTTTAGTCCATAGCTTTTTCAGAAATTCCCTTTGATCTTATCCATCTGACTGTTTGATCTTATCCATCTGACTGTTTGATCTTATCCATCTGAGATATTTCCATGAGATATTTTCGTGGGTCCCACCGGATATTTTCTGAAGAATATTTATGTGGGTCCCACCAACATTTTCGTGGGTCCCGCAAAAAAGTTGAGTTTTCGGCATTTTTTCCGAAAAATTCTGAGTAGGCCATTATCTTCGTATTTATGCAACTAAGAAAGTTGGCTCGCAGGAATCTCTTGATTTCGAGCAGGGAGGAAGTTATGATCTCCAGAGCGTTTGAGCATATATTCGTGAAGATACGAATATCCTAAGTATATTTGGATCGCAGGAATCAGTTTGATTCGCTTTACGATAAAAACGCTATTTTTCACTGAAGAATGCCTCAGGAATTTATTCAGAGTTATCTGAAAAATTGCGGGTCTTACATGATCTTTCTCCCACTTGATGTACTTGGGCTTCTCTTGAAGATCACATTTTTGCTAGAGGCCAATTGGAAGCGGTTTGTCATTGTTCTTATAGGATCTCTCCTTCTGCCCCTTGTTCTAATCTATTCTCGGGCCACTGCCACTGTTGTTTTTGTTTCCTTTGCTACTATTGCCAAGACTATTGCTGGAAGCATCAACTGAATGAGCGAACTGCGCCTTCTTCTCCTGGTCTTGGATATTCTTGACCAGAGGCATGCCCTCGTAAAGCCTGCTTTCTATTCCTGCTTCGAGCCATTCGGCTCGCTCAATCAACTTGATAAAGGATTTTGCCGGGGAAGTGGCGATAAGGCTCCTCATGGGCTGAGAGAAATTGTTGAGGATTATCTGCAATGCGTGCTCCTCTGGAATGGGTACCTTCATCTTATTACAGGTGCTTCTCCACCTGTGAATGAAATCTCCTGCTTTTTCATTTTCACTTTGCTTCAGGTTATAAAGATGATTTAGTGTAGGTGAAGCTTCAGTGTTGAATAAAAAGCGTTCATTGAACAAATTTACCACCTTATCAAACTCTCGTAGTTTGATAGGATTGATGTGGTCGGCATACCACCTGGCCGCTACACCCTCCAAGCTGCGGGGAAAGCAATTGAACAAAGCCCTGTTGTCTTTTCTGAAACGACAACATTCTGCATAAAAGGTGGCTAGGTGAGCTTTAGGGTTGTCGGTTCTGTCAAACTTGAGAAACTTGCGAGGAAGATTCTCCAGGTTATCATCCCCATCTAAGCCATCGTAAAAATCCTCGCCAGTGTAGGTCTGCTTGCCCTTACTCTTGGCTTGAATGTCCTTGATTGCTCGATTCATCTCCTTCATTTGCTTGCTCATCGGGTCTTCTGCTGGAATCCCAGACTTGGGCTTGTTGACGGATTTGGGCTCTTCTGCAGCTATCTTTACGGACTGCCTCGGAGGATCCTGGCTAAACACAGACTGTTCCTCTTCTTCTGATTCTTCTTCCTCTGATTCTGTCCCCTCAGAAGTACTGTCCAGCTGCCTCTTCTTTTTTATGATTCTGACGTGATTTTTCACGGCTTTCTTCTTTGGTTTGTTCTTAGGAACTGCCTCTTTCAGAATGGCCTCGGCTTGCTCCAACATCATCCTCGCCATCATCTTTTGGAACAGACCATACATAGCGGGGTCAATGTCATCTTCTTTGTTCTGACTCTGTCCCCTGACCGACTTATGAGAGCCCATCCCTTCCGTCTCATTGTCGCTGTGTTGAGGAACTGTTTCTTTTCCAGCTCTTGTCTGAACCATTTTCGAATATCGATGCTTTCTGCAGAGGAAAGTGAAGGTTTTTAGACCGAAGAAACTTTTGGAGAAGTTTTGACAGGAGGAAGGATTAGGTTAAATATGTTAAAAAATTGTATCCCATTACTAGGGATTGAGTCGCCACAAAATTTGTGACAATTGTGTTGTTTACTCTACGAGGGAGAGTAACCAACTAAAGCATGAAGAAAATGCTATTTTGAAAAGGATATCTCTTGACGGAAAGAAATTTTATTTATGAAAAATATAAACAAGAATATAAAATCAGAAAAAATAGGAGGGAAAATGAAATTTGAGAATAAATGGTAAAGATTTAAAATTTGAAGAACTTGCAGGCAGAATCAGAAGAATTTTGAAGAAATCAGAAGAAGAAAAAGGAAAATACACCTGGGTTTTAAAAACAAAGAGAAAAATTTGAATAATATACACCCAGGGTTTTGGAAAATATAAGGAAGATATAAAATATCACACAATCACAGATATACAAACAAGGATGTAAAAAACATCATTCCCTAAAGCTGACTCTAAATACAATATTTGAAATGGCTGATAGGACCTTAATCCTAACTCTAAGATTTAGATCATTTGATTCTGATCAAGATATGCCGATATACTCAAGCCGAAGCTCGAAGTACATGGCATAAAAATATTTCTCAGGTTCTAAGGTAATGGCTTCCCAACATCCTTGAGCACCTACCGATATACCTTGAACTATGGCCCTTAGGTACGTGGTAGGGGGGCGCGAACCCAAATAAGTGGCCCAGTTGTGAGGCTCTCTCCCGAACTATGGTTCAGTGAGACAGCTCAGCAACGTGAAGACCGGGACAATATAGGTAGGGATGTTTTCGAAAACATGTTCAACATGCAATAAAACCAGGAAGCTCTAATGCAAGTCCTAAAGAGATAGATTTTAAATGAATAGAAGCATACACTTGCATACATTGTTTACATTCAATCCCTAGAATTGAGGAGAGTTGTATTTCAGATCTAAGTCTAATGTGAACATGGAATAATCATCGCAATATGGTCCTACGAAACCATACTTAGATCCTATGTGTAATGATGTCAGCTTAGGACAGAGTCTAGGCTCCTAAGTTTTGCATGGAAAATGAAGCTGACATTTATAGAATAAAGACTTAGATAATATCAAAGCAAAGCAAAAAGGGCATAATTCGACCAGACGGAGACGAGTCCCATCTCGGTTGCCAAAACTGTGATCATCGCAAAATTTTTCCTTTCTTGGTATTCTCTCTCTTTCCTCCTCTTTTCCTTTCTGACCTCTATTTCCTCCTTTTTGAAGGGAGAAATTAAAAGGCAGAAAGAAAAGAGAGAAGAGAAAAGAAAAGAAAAGAAGAGAGAAGAACTCTTTTGCAAAGTCTCACTTGACCTTAATTTGAAAAATATTTAAGAAAATAATTTGCCTCTATTTTGAAATATTTGCGGGAAAATGGAGAGACGGGATTCGCTCGTCTGTATGAGGTTCGACCGTTCCTGGCGCCTTTACCAGGGGTAATCAAACCAACGATCAAATTTATGCCTTTTTGCTTTGCCTAAATATTATCTAAGAATTTATCCTAAGTCTAAATTCACAAAGAATCATGCTTGTGCAATGCAATGATGTATGCTCTTTTGAGAAAATGTTTTGAAAATTTCCATGTTTTCTGAGATGAACTTGATAATGGAGTGAAGGAATGATTTCTGAATAGTTGAATCTAACTTAGAACTTGATATAGATTAGGAAGGATATTTTGAAGTTCTAGGTCTTTGAAATGATAAGAGTTGGGAAAATAAATCTTTGAATTTGAAAAGAATGATTGGAAGATGAGTGAAAAGGAAATGAAGCTTCAAAGTCAGAAATAGACTTTGAATTTGAATTTTAAACTTGGATTTAAGAGAGGAAATGAATATTTGAAGTGGAATTGAATTCTAGATTTAAGGTTGGAAATCAGGATGAAATTTGGACTTGAGCAATCCAAATGGAATTTAAAAATAGAAATAGATTTAAGAAGTCCAGATGGGATTTGAAAGTGGAATTGGATTTGAAATTCGGAAATCAGGATAAAATTTGAATCCACAGTCTGAATCTTAAAATGGAATTTGAATTTGAAATCTGAGATCCAAGATGGAATTGGATCCGAAATTTGGAATGGAATTTGGATCTGAAATCTGAGATCCAAGATGGAATTGAATTATGGATCCTAAATGGAATTTGGATCTCAAGTCTGAGATCCAAGATGGAATTGGATTCTGGATCCTAAATGGAACTTGGATCTGAAGTCTGAGATCCAAGATGAAATTAGATTCTGGATCCTAAAATGGATTTTGGATCTGAAGTCTGAGATCCAAGATGGAGTTGGATTCTGGATCCTAAATGGATTTTGGATCTGAAATCTGAGATCCAAGATGGAATTGGTTTCTGGATCCTAAAAGGGGTTTTTTGGAACTGAAGTCTGAGATCCAAGATGGAATTTGATTCTGAGTCCTAAAATGAATTTTGGATCTGAAGTCTAAGATCCAAGATGAAGTTGAATTCTGGATCTAGAATCCTAAATGTGAATTCGATCCGAAATCTGGAATCCAAAGTGTAATTTGGATCTAACTTTGGATTTGGATTTTGAAAGTCCAAATGGGACTTTTGAAGATGGATCTGGGTTTTGAAAACCCAGATTGAATTTAAAATTTAGGAAGGGTCAAGTTTTGAGATTCAGAATCAATCTCAAACTTTGAATTTGAAGATAAGAAAATAAACTTGATTTTGAATCAGAAGATGAATCAGAAATTTCAGAGTTATTCGAAGTTTGAAATTTGATTAGAATTTGAATTGTGGGATATACAAAAATGAATTTCAAAGTCAAATTGGACTTTGAATTTAAAGTTAGAATCTGAAGATGGTATTTGAATTTACAGAAGTTTGAAAGTTGATTTGAAAAGTAAAGAAGATATCTGAAGGAAATCACTTGGATTTTTGAAAAAAAGAAATTTGAAAATATGATGCAATTCTATCCTAAATGATGAATGAATCTAAAGAATGTGAAATTGGATTTGAAAAACGTATTTCATTCTTTAAATGAATTAAAGATATATTACATCCCTGACTATGGTCATTGAATGTATTATATAATAATCATATTTAAATTCAAGTGAAGAATAAAATATATTTTGGTGCTTTTATAGAGTTTAAAATGAAATTAACTCTCAATATATCCTGACTATGGCAATTGATATATGTATTGAATTAATTTTAAACTAAACTCTGATAAAAGAGGAAAATATTTAAAGAAAATATGATGAATTTTGAAAAGGATCCAGTGTTGTTCCATAAAATATGAAAATCCTAAGTTTTGTTTACATCCTGACTATGGCCATTGATGTAAATAATCAACTTAGGATTAATCACCTTCTATAAAATGGTGCACGTGCCATTCGTGTTTCACCATTGTGAGATTTTGGAAAATAAAGGCAAAAAGCATGAAAACAAGCAATTCATGACATTGACTATGCTCATTCATTCTATCTAAAAACTGGAAATGTAAATTCTCATTAAGACCTAACTTATTACAACACTTAAAATTGAAAATACAAATCCCAAGTAATGACATTTTCCACATATTTCCTGCAAGAACACTTAGTTAATATGAATATAGAAAAGAATTGCTCATATATGGATTTCAAAGATGCCAATGGTGAAATGCTCATATGTCAAGATATTTATGATGAAAAGATAAAAAAATGATATATATACTTATATACATGCCTATGTATATATGCATATATGCATATATATATATATATATATATATATATATATATATATATATATATATATATATATATATATATATATATATATATACAGGTATGTATATATATGTATATATATACATATATGACATATACAATACCTTGTGAAATAAGAAAGATGAGAATTGGGGTTAGTATGGGTGTTACAATTGTGCACACATGTATAAGGTGTCAATGCAGGGGTGCAACCAATATGGCAGCAACCAATACAAGGTGTTACTGTTGGAAATGTGCAGGGTTGGCGCACAGTGGGTATTAGAATGAACTGTAATGGTGGTTTGATGAAGACTAGTTCATCAGTGAACCGACTCCTACTAATGGAAGATGGTGCTGGTTTGTGGCAATGGTGACAGCAAGGGTTGCTGTATGTGATACATGTGTTGCGGCAGTGCATGATGAGATAGTGAGAATGCAGTAAATGGAGCATAATACAGGTGAGATGGTGACACATGTGGGTATTATAATGAATGGTAATGGTGGTTTGACAGAGACTGGTTCAGCAGTGAACCGTCTCCTGCTAATGGGAGGTGGTGCTGGTTTGTAGCAATGGATACAACGAGGTGCTGCTGGGAAAAGTGAATTTGCTGTAACAGTTGTAAGTAGCACATGGTGGAGATGGACATGGTGAATGCATTGATTATGCAGCAAGATGAAGGGTGTTGTGCTAATATGATGACAATACTGTGTGTCGTTGCCAGTGCAGTGGTAGTGAAAGGGGGTACACCAAACAATGTTGGTGGGGTGTAAGCACATGTGTTATCGTCGCAAAATTTTTCCCGTCTTTCCTTCCTTGCGGAAGAGAGAGCCAAATGCTTTCGCGATTCAAACTTGACCGGATTTTGAAAATTATTTTGAAATACTCACCTCCGTTTTGAAATTGCGGGAAAATCCATGGGATGGGGCTCGACCTGTCGGTACGAGGTTCGACCGTTCCTGCCGCCTTTAACAGGGGTAATCGAACCAAGGACCAAAATTGTGCTTGACTTAGTAAAATTATTGAAATTGTGTTCTATCCTAAATGCACAGAGAATTCAGGCATGTGCTATGAGAATTTTGGAAAATGTAAATTGGAAAATATGATGTATGATTAGAAAACATTTGGAGTTGAAAAGCATTTCTCAGGAAAAGATGGAAATCAATCTCTCAGAAAAACTCAGACGAAGAAGGTTTGAAAATCTCGGGAAAGTTTATAAAGACTTAGAAAATCTTGAAGAGATGAGAATCTCGGGAAAATCTTGAGAAAGTTTATAAAGACTTGGAAAACTATGAAGAAATAAGAATCTTGGGAAAATTTTGAGAAAGTTTATAAAGACTTGGAAAACTATGAAGAAATGAGAATCTCAGGAAAATCTTGAGAAAGTTTATAAAGATTTGGAAAATCATGAAGAAATGAGAATCTCAGGAAAATCTTGAGAAAAGATGAATATTTGAAAAGGAAAACACTTGTCAGGAAAAACTCGGATTTTGAGAATTTTCTTAGGAAAATGATAGAAAATTTTGTGGGAAAACTCATTGGAGAAGGAAATTCAGAACCTAGGAAATTTAAATCCTGAAAACATTTTCCTTGAAATCTCTGAAAATCGATTTTGATTCTTGAAAAAGATGAAAATTCCTTTTGAAAATGGATCTTAAGAAAATAACTTTTTATGGAAAATCACGGGAAAACTTTGGTTTGGGAAATCCAACTCCGAATATCATCATAGTTTCTTGAGAAATCGATTCCAGGAAGTGAAAATTGCTTGATAAAATCATGAGAAAAACAAGATGATGCAGATGATTTGAATGAATGAATGCACTTTGAAAAACTTTCTGAAAAATTTATTGAAAAAAATGTAGATTAGGCCAAAGTAAATCCTTCACATATTCTGACTGTGGCCATGAATATGTTTAGAATTTATTTGAGTCAATTCACAATATTTTGAAAACATTGGAAATATGAGGTGCATTTTCAAGATAGCCTAAGAGTGTAGGCTCAATGTGACTGGTAGAAAGATGATGGATCTGGGTCTCGTCCATATTCCGACTAGGGCCGTAAATATGGACTCCACCGAGTTCATCAACTCTTTAAGAGTTGGTGCACGTGCCATTCGTGTTCATCCACGGTGAATTTTGAAAAATTGAGATATATGCATCATAGAATCAGGATATTATTGAAATCAAACTATATGAGATGCATCCTAATCTTAGCAATCAAAGTAAATATTATTCCAAGTTTGATTATTACATTTCTGACGTGAGTCAAAATAAATGAAATAAAATACATAATGAAAAAGAATCAGCCTCCTCCAGACTTTCCTGCAAAATTGAGAATTAGTACAAGATAACCAAGAAAATGGGTATATATACTATATACAACGAAGATATGTATGTAGACATAGAAATATTTGAATTTATGATAAATGATATATGGTAATGAAGATATATTCACAAAAAGTAAAAGAAAAGAAAAATATATGTGATAACAAATGCACATGAAGGGATATATATATATATATATATATATATATATATATATATATATATATATATATAAAGTATATATATGTATATATATACATATATACATATATATATATATATATACGTATACATATAGGTAGATATACATACATATCGATATATATATACTTATAATAAGAAAATATACATATAAAGGAAAATTCCATATAATGGGTAAAATCAGAAAATACAGGTATATACAGTTTCTGTAGGTGATTTCACACAGCCGTATTTTCCAATTTATAAGGTAATTTTCAATAAAAATGGGTATGGAGCTTCCCTGTATACCAATAACAAAGCATGCCAAAGATGGTATATAGATCATGAACGGATATGGATATATCCGTTCATGAATGTGACTATTTATCAAGACTGCACACCTGCAGAAGATGGTAAATACTACACATACGTAATGTGCAGGAAATGCACTGTGGGAACAATGGGCTGTTTCAATGATACTGTGAAGGTGTAATGAGGATGAAAGAAAAGGTGCCATTGATGCTGCGAGTATTAGTGACGTTATGGTAACAGCTACAAGGTGGTAAAGGGACTGAATTCACCAGAATTTCAGCAGATGATCACACAGATATACCAGCATCTAAACAAAATTGCACCAAAAAATGATCAAAGTTTGCAGCACTTAGCAATTTAATCAGAAATGTAGTGAACAGTGATCACCAAAATGGCAACTATTCAAGATTCTAGTCGTGGATTGAAACTATCCGCAGCATTGATTCTCAATGAAGTTCCACTCAGCTGAATTATTAAACAGGCATAGAGTCAGATCAAAATCCACCAGGAATAAGCACTGCATCATATATGTTCACTAGAATATGAATGTTCCAGATTCTCAAATTGAAATCCACAGAAGTTTCAGACAGTTCACAATTATAAGGGAGTTCCAATACGGACAGGAGTTTAAACAAATATCTGATCTTTGATTGGATCTAAAAGGATTAACAACACGAACTAACTTGAACGGGTATCCATATGATAGATCAACTAACTCTGTAACAAATACAAATCCATCAAAATCAATCACTGTGAAATCAAAACAAGATTGTAGAAAAAAAAATGAAGAACTAAGAACAAGAAATTAAAACAACGCGTGAAGACAAACAGGATGATAGAAGAGACCTCTTACAATGGGGCTGGAGCTTTGCAGGAGGGAAATGAAGAAGATGGGGAAGTACTGGATCTTCTGCTGGTAGGCTGAAGGCAAAGCGATGGCAACCTGTTGGACCTCTTGTTGATGGGCTGAAGAAGGTGAATGACAGCAGTTGGATGGAGCTTTTGCTACTAAGCTGAAGGTAAAGGGGCAAAACGTTGGCTGCCTATGCTGATGGGTTGAAGGTGAATGACAGCAGCTGGATCCTCTGCACCGTGTGACCTGCTGTTGGGCTGAAGGTGGGGAAAGCAATCGACTGTCCTGAAGGCAAATGGGGAGACATTGGTTGGAGTTCCTGCGGCTGGTAGGTAGAAGGTTGAAGAAGGGCTGAGCAGCAGCTGTGGGATGGGCTGAAGATGATGAATGATGGATATGCAGCAACACGTTGAGGAGGAGATCCCCTGCAGAAATCCCAAAACGAAAACAGGAAATCCCCTTCCTCCTTCATCGATCCATGGCCTCCCCTCTTTAAAAGAACTTTGAATATCCTTTTCAAAAAGAAGAAAATGCAACCCCCATTCATGAGGTTCCGTTACCTCATTTTTGAAATTTTTTCTTTGAAATAGCCGTTTCAAGAGGGGCGCATTCCCTTTTTTTTCAAAATTTGGTTTCATTTCCCTAAGTTTTAGGCAAAATCAAATTTATTACTTTAGGGAAATTCGGCTGTGCCATTTAAGGCTGCCTCCTTCTAAAAAAAAAAAAATTTATTTAAACAAATCAATAAAAGAAATAAAATAAAAAGTGAGTATTGAAATAAATGAGAGGCTTTTATGAAAATGCCACCTCAATCCACTTTTAAAATCCTTTTGAAAATAAAGTTTTGTTTTGTTTTTGCAAGTTTTTTTTTTATTTTCAATTGGTGTGCCACATGTGTGTGGGCCCACTAGCTAAAAAAATAAATAAATATTGAGAAATTAAGAAAAATTTGCAAATTGGTATGAACTTCGGGTGGGTCCCGCTCCATTTATTTGAAGATACGAGATAAAACATTATTTGTTTTTCAAGAATTTGGAAAAATTGGGTTTTCAGGGCAAAAATATGGATAAATGTAAAAAAAAAATTGTAAAGAGATTTAAAATCTTTTGCAAAAAGTTTTGAGATAAAATCTTTAAAATCAATATCCAAATATCCAGATTGTTTTTCTTGAGAAAATTTTTTGTAATTCAAAGTCCTGGGGGTAAAATGGGAAAAATTGGTAATTTTGAATACCCAGGGTTTTTAAAAAAAAAATCAATTTGAAAAAGTTTAAAGATCAAATCTGGATTGACAATTTTGAAAATCAAGAGTTCTGGATCTCAAAATGACATGCTGTGCAGTGAAATGACGCAATGCTATGCAAAGACATGTTCTATGAAATGTCACTCTGAGCTCGGACTTGGAAATTTTAGCTTTTTGTCCAGAAAAAGGATTTTGAAATTTTGCCATTTGAAGATGTCTCTGAACCTAAATATGGAAATTTTGAGGCTCAAGAATGAAATTTTGGACTTTCTGCAAGGTTTAATCTTGGAAAATGACCATTTTGCCCTTCATTGCTTCCGGAGAACTGAAATGTGCCGATTGAGGGCGATGTCAAGAAGGTGAGTGAAAATTTGGGGTGTTTACAGGTGCCCCTCTTTGCTACTAAGCCAGCTTATGGTCGAGCTTAGTGGCAAAGAAAAACACTCCAAATTTGGGCTATATATAAAAGAAATGCCCCAGTTAGAAGGATATGACTGGGTATGAAGAAATTAGCCCAGTGAAGATGGTAGATATGAAAATGGAGAATGAAGAGGAACGACTCACTCTGTGAGAGTGAAATTCAGGTTTTTGCCCTTAACCTGGATGGGACAGGAATACCGCATACAGAACGAAGCTCAGGTTTTAACCCTTGACCTGATTGGGGAATGGAATATCTCATCGAAATAAGACTCAGGTTTGTACCCTTATCCTGATCGGGCGAAAAATGGAATACCTCATTAAAGGAGGCTCAGGTTTGTACCCTTATCCTGATTGGGTGGAAAATGAAATACTTCTTTGAATGAGGCTCAGGTTTGTACCCTTATCCTGATCGGGCAAAAAATGGAATATTGGAAGGTGAATAGGACAACTTTTTCGAGGCGATGGAAATGAAATTATAAGAGGCAATTTTGGAAAATGATCAAGACGATCTGGTGAATTTTTCATCATTGTGAAATATGAATAAGGTAAGGAGTAAGACGACTCTTTCGACAACGCGAAAGTTGGATATGACAATCTTTTGACGAGAATAAGGTAACTCTTTCGGCAACGCGAAAGACAGACAAGGCAAACTCTTTTAGAGAAGAGTAAGGCAACTCTTTTGACAATGCAAAAGATGAATAAGGCAATTTTTCTAACGAAGAATAAGGCAACTCTTTCGGCAATGCGAAAGATGAACGCAGGCGATCCAAAGAAACAAGGCGATTTTTTATAACGCGAAAGATGATAAAGGTAATCCAAAGGAATAAGGCGAGTCTTTCGACAACGCGAAAGATGACAAAGGTAATCCAAAGGAACAAGGCGAGTCTTTCGACAACGCGAAAGATAATAAGGCGATCCAAAGGAACAAGGCGAGTCTTTCGACAACGCGAAAGATGATAAGGCAATCCAAAGGAGTAAGGTGAGTCTTTCGACAACGCGAAAGATGATAAGGCAATCCAAAGGAGTAAGGCGATTCTTTCGACAACGCGAAAGATGACAAAGGTAATCCAAAGGAACAAGGCGATTCTTTCGACAATGCGAAAGATGATATGGCAATCCAAAGGAGTAAGGCGATTCTTTCGACAACGCGAAAGATGACAAGGCGATCCAAAGAAATAAGGCGATTCTTTTGACAACGCGAAAGATGATAAAGGCTATCCAAAGGAAAGAGGCGATTCTTTCGACAATGCGAAAGATGACAAAAGGCAATCCAAAGGAACAAGGCGATTCTTTCAACAACACGAAAGATGACAAAGGCAATCCATTCGGAGAGAAGGCTAATCTTTCAACAATGTGAAAGGCGACAAAGAAAAATCTCTCGAAGGGGTCAAGATACATCAAGCTCTCACTTAACGTCAGGATAGCTAAAAAATATTGTCAAAATGTTAAAAATTTTGTTGATTCAAAGTAATTGAAAATGATGCTCATTGTTGTGAAAATATTCCTTCTTTTCTACCTGAAGTATTACCTCCAAACAGGATTGACTTCATAGAATCAAGATTTGGAATCCAAATTGCTTGCGATTGACCTTCTTCAAAGAAGTTATCAATTTCCTTGATATGAACAGGAAAGAGAATTTGATATCATGAAAGCAATCTATGAAAGGATATTGATAATAGAATTTCACAAATTTAAAGAAGATTCTTGATAAATGTGGCAGTTTGATATCCTGGGAGCTTCTCTCATGATAATCTTCCTACGCTCTTTTGGCTCTCTTGGGTTTTTGCTACATTCTCCTTCATTTTGGAGATGTTCTGACTTTTTCTCTCTCTCCTTTTCCTCTCTTGCTCTCTTTTGGGAAGGGTACGTCACAAACTCCTTCAACTTGAAGATGTTTCGATCCTTCTTGGACGATGTTGGCTCATGGGTTAGAAATCTTTGGAAGATAGCTGAAGTTAAATATCTTTTAGGGATTGTCGGGAGGTTCATCGCATCTGCCTTCATCTCGATAGTGCTTTGGACTTTCCCTAGAAGAATCCGTCGCAAACTCCGTCATCTTGGAGATGTTTCAAATCTTCTTTGGCCCCGGGGGTCTACTCGCTTAATTCGCCTTCATCTTGACGACAAGTGAGAGATCCCTTTTGCGGATATTTAATTGCAGCTTAGGTGATTTTGAGGAGACAGGGCTTGGATGAATTCTCTCTTTTTCTAGCGCTTAGAATATTTCCACTGCCTCATTTTCACAAGAATGGTCTTTAAAAATGTGCCATTGACTGCGATCAATATCAATCATCTATGGCTTTGCAAAACATTGAATCTTCTTTTCTAGCCATATCGAGGATTTATCCTTCATCCTTTTGGTTGGCCAATAGAAAGAATCTGGATTTTGAATCCTTCTTCACAAAAGCTTTACCCTTTTAGAAGTAGTACTGAAGGTAAACTGAGGTGAAATTTTATGAAATAAAATTCTGAAATCAACAGGTAATTGATTGACAAATTGACAAAGTGTTCTTGAAATCCTTAGTAAAAGAGATCGCTTGACATCCGAGTTGACACATCCATGACGATGGTACTCAACTTAAAAGGTAAATCCAGTACGAAGTTGGAATTTTGAAGGTAAGTCCTAGCATAATGCTGGACTTTGAAGGTAAGCCTAACTCAAAAGTTGGTTTTGAAAGACCATCTGAATCAGGACTCAGGTTTTACAGGGAAAGCTGAAAGATTCGAGTCAAAACTCAAGCCTTCGAAGGAAAGCTAGGAAGTTTGGTTTCTAAGGAGATAAAGTTTGGGTCGAAACCCAAATCTTAAAAGGAAAAACTAGGTCAATTCAGATTTTTGCGTCGAAACTCAAATATTTAGAGGAAATTTGGAAAGTTCGAGTCAGAGCTCTAATCTCAAAGGAAAACTGGGAAGTTCAGATTTTGAAGGAAAGAAAACTTGAGTTAAAACTCAAATTTTTGAAGGAAAACAGGAAAATTCGAGTCAGGACTCGAATCTCAAAGGAAAATCTTTAATCAAAAGATTGAATTTTTGAAAATCGATAGTGCGAGAGCTAGGATTGAAAGTTTTGAGAATGGCCAGTTCGAGGACTGGATTATTTGACTTGCAATGAAAAAGACCATCATATTTAGATGTGTGTGGTCTGATTTTCAGGATTAAAACCCCTTATCCTGAACGGGGATATGAATAAAAATTGAAAAATCATGGAAAATGATTCAGGTTTACCCCTTAACTTGAAGGGGATAAAAAATGGATGCAAATTTAATGCAAATGCACATGAAATGTAAATGAATGCAAAAACTAATGCAAGTGGGTGCATATACATGCAAAATGAGAGATTGGTTTATCCTGCCTGCATACAGGATGTTTTGAGCTAAAGATAGATTTTTCAAAAAAAAAATGCCCCAGTGTAACTAGGGAGGAAGATTTTCAATACAAAGAAGGATAATCGAGGAATAAGGTGACATGCTTCTTGATTGAGAGACGTCCTCAAGATCATTCCTTACAAGAGACATATTGTGAAAAGGAAAGAGACGCAAATAAAATGGTACCAAACTATTGGCAAATTTAATAATTTTATTGATGCTTAAAAATCGAGGAAAGGAAACAGAATTATGTTATCCCTTTGAAATGATAAAAGCAAAATGAGACGTGAGAAAGTGTTTGCACATGGGATCTTTAAAATAAAAGGAGAATTGTAACGCCCCAAAAATTCAGAACTTGTAACTTTTTAGAATAGTTTAGAAAGCTTTAAAATCATACAATAATCAGAGTTTAAATAATACTTCAGCGGAAAATGATATTTTTAAAACCACAAGTCAATGGACCTTGAGCGCATTACAGCGTAAACTTTCCTTTTTGTCAAATCCCGCACAACCATTGAAATCAAATGGTTTAGAAACGGAGTTTCAATAATTGAGAATTCATTTGTTAAAACCAAGAAGAAGATTACCAAAACAGTTTTATTATCTCACGGTTTAATAAAAGAGAAATTTTGAAACACACTTTATACCAAATTTACCAACATGTCCTCAGGAGCGAAACGTCAGGGAAAGAGCTCTATCTTGACCTCATCACGCCATCGTGCCATCGCAGACTGTATTACCTGCCCATAAAATGGGTCAGTTTCACTAAAAACGGGTAGGTGCACAGACATGACAATATTGAACATAATTAAGCAGAATAATTTAATATGTCAAGTAGACAGGCAATTATATAGCAATTTAATTTCAACAGATTCACAGAGCAACTATCATGAACACAATGTTAAAATTATTGCAAACATTTTACTGGCACAAGTAGGCTAACTATTAAAAGCAAAGCACTGCACAAGAAAGTTAACTAGCAAAATACAATGCTTCATCAACCACACACACAATTCCATAAGTATTGAACTTGTTGCACCCTATAACTTTCATACGTGCATAACTGAACACATTGTGTGATCGAATTTAAATTATGTTTCGATATTAACTAGCCAAGCGGGTACGCACAAGGCACGACTCTAGAAACAGCCTAAACTGATCCGGGGGTTTATTATGCTATGTATTTTATGATAACCCGGATAGCTGACTGAGTCTGCACCTAAGGGGACGGTCGGTGACCAAGAGAGAAACCCCCAAAGCAGCATAAACAATGGATGCATCCCAAACATGGAGAGCTACCACCTAGGATAATTATGGTAGTCTCATTCCCCTAACTCCGATGACTGGGGAAGCCGAGTCTTTTGCTCGTAACTGCCATTAATGGCCTGTCCATCGAAGTTTTGTACCTTCCTGTCCTCTCTCCTGACAGAAGTCAGCAATTCGAATGAGTACATCAGGGGTAGTTAACTGAAGACCCATTCTACATACTCTGGTCTTTCGACCCACTCGAGTATCTTGTCGGTGAAGGCGAAAACATCACTTATTTAGGTGATCACAACATTTTGTTATTTGCACTCATCGAGGTTGCCACAACCTACTCATCCAATCATCGCAACATAAGAAGACGTACTTGTCAAAAAGTACGGTCGTACATGTCATAAGTACGACTACGATGAAAGGGATATGGTTCCATAAAAGAAACCCCAACAGATATTATCTGCAAAAGAATTAATACAACACAGCCTGGCAAGATAAGTTTTGAATTCACTTCAACAACATTTTTCATATTTCATGATGCAAGGTCATCTCGGATCTCTCGTCCGATCAACAAAGTACTTAACATGTTGTGCATGTCTAAAAGTACGCTATACTGAACCAGGGAGGTCTGTGGGCTTCTCAAAAGGAATACCCAACACACAACTTCATAACAATTCAAAAAAAATATAGGAGTGCTCATTTGGCACGATTCATCCTTAAAAGTCATAATGCCACATTAAGTTATTCACACAAGACACAACACTATCAATCTTACATCCAAAATTTATCTTAGTATCGACATGTGACACTAGATTGATACATAAAGAATGAGTCCTTCAACAGAACCCTACTCATTCATATGCTCATGCCCCTGATCGGGGTTATTCAAAATGAGCCGCAACTTGAATCAAGGTTATAAAACATTTCTCCCAAGTGTGTGGACTTGGGAGGGGCCAAATATGACTTCACAATCCTGCAAGACCTAAAACTTAACTACGCAGAAACTGTGCAATTTGAAGAGCACTGGGTTGACAGAAGAAAACTCGGTTTTAAAGAACTACAACGCACAAACACAACTTCTAGTGTTTTGAAAACAAGTGATATCAGGATAGGCACAAGACTACGTTTATGTAAGTACATATTTACCATAAATATGAGCATATGCAGGTTATAACCTGACAACAAGCAACTCTCGACTTGCAATGCCGCACATCGAGCGAAACGCACATAACACACGAGGTACCAAAACCATACCTTGGCCAGTTAGATAGGCAAACACATAAGGTCATAAGTAATTGTTATCGTCGCGAAATTTTTCCCTCGTCTTCCCTTCCTTGCGGAAGAGAAAAAGAGGAAACGCTTTCGCGCTTCAAACTTGACCGGATTTTGGAAATTGTTTTAAAATACTCGCCTCCGTTTTGAAAATTGCGGGAAAATCCATGGGATGGGGCTCGACCTGTCGGTACGAGGTTCGACCGTTCCTGCCGCCTTTAACAGGGGTAATCGAACCAAGGACCAAAATTGTGCTTGACTTGGTTAAATTATCGAAATTGTGTTTTATCCTAAATGCACAGAGAATTCAGACATGTGCTATGAGATTTGGAAAATGCAACTTGGGAAAACATGATTAATGCTTGGAAAACTTTGGAGTTGAAAAGCATTTCTTGGGAAAAGGTGAAAGTCGATTTCTCAGGAAACTCAAATGAAAGGGGTTTGAAATCTCAGGAAAGACTTGGAAAAATTATGAATGGTTGAAAATCCTGGGAAAATGAAAGTGATTCTTGAGAAAAGATGAACCTTTTGAAAAGGGAAACACTTCTTAGGAAAACTTGGACTTTGAGAGTTTTCTTAGGAGAATAATGGAAAATTTATAGGAAAACCCATTGGGGAAGGAAATTCAAAACTTGGGAAATTGAAATCCTAGGAATTTTACCCTTTTGAAATACTGGGAAATCAATTTTGGATCTTGGAGAAAGATTGGAAAACTCTTTTGAATCTCTTAAGGAAATATCGTTTTCCAGGGAAAACTGTGGAGAAACTTGTCTTTGGAAAACCGATTTTGAAGAATCCTTAGAATTTCTTGAGAAATCGATTTCTTGAGAATGAAGTTTTCTTGAGAATGATCTTGAGAAAATCAATGATTTCATGATGCAAATGACATGAGTAAATGAATGCACTTTGAAAAGATTTTCTAAGAGATTTGTTGGAAAAATATGCATTAAGTCAAGATAAATCCTTCACATATCCTGACTGTGGCCATGAATATGTTCAGAATTTAGTTGATTTGATGCACATGATTTTGAAAACTTTGGAAATATGATGTGCATTTTAAGATAGCCTAAGAGTGTAGGCTCAATGTGACTAGTAGAAAGATGATGGATCTGGGTCTCGTCCATATTCCGACTAGGGCCGTAAATATGGATCCCACCGAGTCCATCAACTCCCTAAGAGTTGGTGCACATGCCATTCATGAACATCCATAGTGCTTTTGAAATAAAATGCATGAATCATAGAAACAGGATATTGCATAAATTCAAACTATATGATATGCATCCTAGTCTAAGCAGGAAATTAACTCTCTTATTCCAAAATTTACATCATTACATCACTAAATAAAGGAAATAAAAGAAATTTGCAGACTTCAGCTCCTTCTTTTGATTGTTCCTGCTAAACTTGAAATTGGGTTAGCTCAAATATGTGGGTTTTTCCAAGATTTTCCAATAATATTATGAAATTATTGGATTTGATTGGATATAAACCCTATTCTCATGCTTCCTTGATGTTTTGAAATGATGAAAATGCTAGAAATTCAGTAGAAAACAGTTTGAAATTCGGAATTGGTGGTCAAAATGACCAAAATACCCCTAAAATTAAAGTTACACCTTTAAAATCAGGGTTTTTTTGAAGGAAAACTTGGTAAAACTGGGATTTCGAAATTCAAATTGAATCAAATGATGATGAGATGCAGTAAGAGACATGATGACATGCTGCTAAACACATTAGGACTGTAAAATCAGAATTTGACATTTTGAAATTTAGCCAAAATAGCGAATTTCACTTGTTTTTCACTTGGATCTGGGTCCTGCGGGACCCTGTTTTGGTATTATGGCTAATCCGAACCTCAAATGGATTCCAAAGTGCACCAAATTCGGTATGAAGCATTTACTTTCTCTGATAAACAGCCTAGAATGCTAAAAATCATGAAATGATATGATTTAAATGCCAAAATGCAAAGAAAGTCCTAAAATGGTGGATTTTGCCTATGGATCCGAACCAAATGCAATGCCTAATATGATAATGCAAGATTTACACCATGGAAACTTATGATATTTTTCATACTTCTAAAAGACCCGAAATAGAACATTTTTGGTTTTTACAGCCTCGGGATTTGATCCATGGTGAGTTCAATAACAGGGATTTAGTTCTGACAGAGGTAAAAATTACACTAATCTGATGTAAAACGCTAAACAAATATCAAACAGCATGAAAATTTATGAAATTAATCCGAGTTATGCACGACACCTACATGAACAATTTTCATGTTTATGACTTTGGCATTTGATCAACGGAAACACAGATAAAAATATAACTATTCCTGCCTAAACTAACAGAATAGACAAATGTAGCAAAACAAGGGACTGACAAGAAAAATCCGAAACAGGGGTCAACACTGTTCTTAAAATTACAGGCTTTCATATGCAAACATAGGACATCTCGGACACCACTTTCACTTTTTACAGTTTTGGATTTGGAGCAACACACAAAGAGAAACCATAGCCCTAAGTCGATCCAAGATCTCAGAGGCCCAAATTAGGTTATGACACGTGTCCCGAACTCTCGGATTTTTTTCAGATATAAAAAAATATCATAAAATCTGAAAAAATCATATTAAAAAGTAGACATTCTTCCGAGTTCATAACATTTTTTGGATCGAAAATCGGATCTCCCATGAGGGATATCGCATCCCGGGTAACAAAACCCGACTTTCCATTTTGAATGTTTACCGCAGTAAACAAATTCAAATGCCTCCAAATTTTTGGCAAAATTTCAGGGACACCTAAGGGCGCATTCCGTGATTTTTTTGGGATTTTTAATAAAAACTAAATGCATGAAATGACGTGTGGACTGACTGACAAAAACAGAGACCTATTGAAAATAAGCAGAATTGAAATGGATGCTAAATTAATCCTAATTAATTCATGAAATATGCTAAATGAATGAAATAAAATGCAAATTAAACCTAGCTAAATGCATGAAGGTTAAAAATCATCAAGGAAGCATAATTAAGCTTTTTTATATATGTCGTTTTATGAGAATAGCTCAATCCATCGCTCGGATGAGCTCTTTCTTCAAACGACTCCCGAATCGAATTATGGCATCAAATCAAGGGGAAAAGAAGTGCACCTTACTTCGTTACGTAGCGTAGGAGCTCTTGAGAGGGGCGGCTATCACGAGCTTCCTTCGTTCTTCATTCCGGGCTTCGGATGGTTCACCAAAATCGACCTATGCTTGAATCGAATCAGCCACTGCACGAACTTTACTCCACCTTCTTCAATGCGCCAAAGGGGGCACGATTTCCACAGTTCAAAATCCAATTTTAGGAAGGCTAGGTCGAATTTTCCAAGTTCACAAGAGCTAAAAAAAATGATCTCCTTCAGGCTGGGCGTGAACCCTTGTTTTTATAATTTTTCTGAAAAATTTTGAAATTCAAACAGGCTCAATCTGAGCCCTCCATGTGGCGCCATCTGGGGGGTTTGAAATTCAAATTTGTCTTTTGCAGGGAGCCCTCAGGTGGCGCCACCTCAAAAGGTGTTTTGAGTTTTGAGAAAAATAAAAAAAATGGAAATTTCGTAGGTGAGACACCTCAGCAGGGGGAATTTGGAATTTTTCAAAAGTTTGCTTGATTCTCTCTGCAGGGAACTCCCAGAAGGCGCCACCTCAGAGGGTGTTTTCTTGGAATTTGAAATTCAAACTCACCTTTTGTAGGGAGTCCTCAGGTGGCGCCACCTCATGGTGGGCTACCTTTATTAAAATTAAAATAAAAATAAAAATGGAGCCAAGTGGAGTCCTTGAATGGTGCCACCTCAAAAGGTGTTTGACACATGTCAGAAGGTCAGAGCTGTGGGCTCAGAAGGCGCCACCTCAGAGGAATTTGAATTCTACCTTTTCTGGAGAAAGGAGATCTGGACATGTGGCGGACAAGTGTCAGCTGTCTGGAGAGGCTTTCTCAAATGGCGCCACCTCAGGGGGAAGTTTGAAATTCAAATGGAGGTTGGCCCTGGAGGAATGGAGGATGGACATGTGGCGCCACCTCAGGGTGGCTCCTACAATTCCATGTGGCAAAAGGGAAGAAAAGGAGGGAAAGGACATGTGGCATTCTCATAGGCCATCTGGGAAATCAGAGCTCAGGATTTTCGCCACCTAGTGCCTTGTTTGAATTTTGAATGGTTTGTTTTTCTGAAGAAGACCAGGAGTGACATGTGTCTCCTACTTTTCTGAAAGAAGTAGGGAGAAGACATGTGTCCTCTACTTTTTCTAAAAGAAGCAGAGAATGACACGTGGCAGAGGGGAGAGAAGGTGGGCCAGGCCATGTGGCGCCATCTCAGACAACCTGGAAAAAGTAGAAATTCAGGATTTGTGCCACCTATGAGGAGATTTGAACTTTTGAATTCTAGTTTTTCTGAAGAAAGCAGGAAATGACACATGGCACTTGCTTTTTCTGAGGAAATGAGAGCTTTCCACATGTCCTCTGCAGGAGACACACTCCAGATGGCGCCACCTTAGAGGAGACAAGCCTACCTTTTCTGTAGGAATTTAGGAGTGACACATGTCTCCTACTTTTCTGAGAAAAATAGGGAGAGACATGTGTTAGGCTACTTTTCTAGAAGGAGGGAGGGGTTGACACGTGTCCTCTGCAGGAGACACACTTTAAGTGGCGCCACCTCAGAGGAGACAAGCTCCACTTTTTTCTAGACAGGACAACCTATGACACTTGGCATTTCCTGGTAATCTTGGAATGACACATGGCGCAGGATGGATAGGGTGACACATGGCAGATAAATGGGATGACATGTGGCGGCTTCTTAAGGTAGCCCCCACACTGACACTTGGCATGGAAATGGGAGGAGAGAGAAAAGACAAGTGGCACCAATCCAGGGGACAAGGCTCCTATATTTTTGGGTTTTTTTCAAAATTCAAATTTTTCAAAAGAAAAGCTTGTGTGACACCACCTCAGCGTGGGTCCCACATTGCTTCTTTATTGAAATAGGGATAAAACCACAACTTCTTTTTGGAATTTTCATAAAATCTGGACTAATGGGCAAAACAGGAATTTTGGAAAGAGTTGGCCCTTGTAGGGCAATTTTGTAAAAGAAAGATATTTGAAGTTGTCAAAAGGGGCAAAATCTGAGGTGAAGTGGCTGAAATCCATATTGAAAACTATCCAGATCGTTTTCCTGAGAAAATGTTTTGAAATTCAGAGTCCTGGGGGTAAAATGGGAAGAATTGATAATTTTGAAGACCCAGGATTTTGAAATCAATTTTGAAAAGAGTTGAAATTCTAATCTGGATTGAAAATTTTGAAATCGAGAGTTCTGGACCTCGAAATGACATGCTGTGCATTGCAATGATTTGAAATGCTCATGCAATGATATGCAATGTCATGTCTTATGAAATGCACTCTTGAACCAAGACTTGGAGCTGTCTGTCTCCTGTCAGGAATAAAATTTTGAACATCTGAGCTGAAAATAGAGGAATTTTGAAAGTTTGAGATGAAATTTGGACTTTTGCAATGTTCGGGTTCAGAAAATGACCATTTTGCCCTCCAGCGATTTCAGAGGCTGGATGTTGATGCTTGGTGGAAATGTTGGGGGAGGTGAGTAAAAATTTGGGGTGTTTACAGATGCCCCTCTTTGCTACTAAACCGGCTCATGGCCGAGTTTAGTGGCAAAGAAAAACACACCAAATTTGGGCTATACATAAAAAAATGCCCCAGTTAGAAGGATCTGACTGGGCATGAAGAAATTAGCCCGAGGAAGATGGTAGATATGAAGCAAAGAGTGGAGAGAAAAGATTTGCTCTATGAGAGCGAAGTTCAGGTTTTTGCCCTTAACCTGGATGGGACAAAAATACCTCGCATGGAACAAAGCTCAGGTTTTGACCCTTGACCTGATTGGGGAATGAAATATCTCATTGAAATGAGATTCAGGTTCGTACCCTTATCCTGATCGGGCGGAAAATGAAATACCTCTTTGGATGAGGCTCAGGTTTGTACCCTTATCCTGATCGGGCGGAAAATGAAATACCTCTTTGATTGAGGCTCAGGTTTGTACCCTTATCCTGATCGGGTGGAAAATGGAATACCTCATCAAAGGAGGCTCAGGTTTATACCCTTATCCTGATCTGGCGGAAAATGGAAATACCTCATCAAAGGAGGCTCAGGTTTATACCCTTATCCTGATCGGGCGGAAAATGGAAATACCTCATTGGTTGAGGCTCAGGTTTGTACCCTTATCCTGATCGGGCGGAAAATGGATGGAATCCTCGAAGGAAGAGACCATGATGGAACCTTTGGATTTTGCATAATAAATCCAATAGGGTTTTTGCAAAAGGAAGGAAAATGGGGTCCCTAAAGTTTGAAAAGGGATTGATTTTGGGCGTCTCATTACTGAGACTAAAATCAGCTTTTGAAATTGCCTTTTGTGAGAAATGATTGGTGGTTCGACCTCGAACCGAAATGGGACTGTCTATGGTGCGACAGTGGGGACACAGGGAAGTGTGCAAATCTGAGAGTTCATGCTCTCAAAGAAGGGAAGGAATCAAGTCCTTTAGAGGGATTAAAATTGGTGTCTGGATGTATCAAAGACGGACATCAAGCTCTCACTTCACGTCAGGATAGCTGGAAAGTATTGTCAAAATATTGAGAATTTTGTTGTTGATTCAAAGTTTTTGAAAATGTTGCACATGGCTGCAAAGATATTCTTTCTCTTTTATCAAAAGTATTACCTCCAAACAAGGTTCACTTCGTAGAATCGAGATTGGAAATCCAAATTACTTGCGATTGACCTTCTTCAAGGAAGTTATCAATTTCCTTGATATGAATAGGAAAGAGAATTTGATATTATTAAAGTAGTTGATGAAAGAGTATTGATAATAGAATTTCACAAATTTAAAGAGGATTCTTGATAAATCTGGCAGTTTGATATCCTGAGGGCTTCTCTCATAATAATCTTTCTGCACTCTTTTGGCTCTCTTGTGTTTTGGCTGCATTCTCCTTCATTTTGGAGATGTTCTGACATTTCTCTCTTTTCTTTTTCCTCTCTTTCTCTCTTTTTTGGAAGGGTACGTTACAAACTCTTTTAACTTGGAGATGTTTCGATCCTTCTTTGACGATGGGTTTGGAGATCTATGGATGATAGCTGAAATTAAATACCTTTTAGGGATTGTCGAGAGGTTCATCGCATCTGCCTTCATCTTGACAGTGCTTTGGACCTTCCTTGGAAGGATCTGTCACAAACTCCGTCATCTTGGAGATGTTTCGAATCTTCTTTGGCCCCGGGGGTCTACTCGCCTAATTCGCCTTCATCTTGACGACAGGTGAGAGATCCCTTTGCGGATACTTAATTGCAGCTTAGGTGATTCTGAGGAGACAGGGCTTGGGTAAATGCTCTCTTTTTTAGCACTCAGGATATTTTCACTGCCTCATCCTTACAAGAATAGTCTTTAAAGATGCGCCATTGACTGCGATCAATATCGATCATCTACGACTTTTCAATAACATTGAATCTTCTTTTCTAGCCATATCGAGGACTTATACTTCATCCTTTTGGTTGGCCAATAGAAAGAATTTGAAGTTTGAATCCCTTTTCGCAAAAGCTTCACTCTTTTGGAAGTGATGCTGAAGGTAAATTGAGATAGAGATTAGTGCAATAAAAGATTCTGAAATCAACAATTGATTGACAAATTTGACAAAATTTTCTTGAAATCCTTGGTGAAAGTGAGTATTTGAAATCCGGCTCAATACATCCGTGACGAAAATTCTCCTCTCTTTTTCCCCAAAAGAGAGACTCAGGCTTAGCCCTTACCTGAATGGGAAATGGGAAATACTCCTCTCTTCCCTGAAGAGGAGGTGTTTGCAAAACGAACTTTCGAAGAGAAATTGAGCTTTCGTCAAAGCTCCCTAATATTAGGCTTCTCTTGTGGAAAGGGGGCCGATAATAGTGAGGTCTGAAAATTGGGTCATGAAAGGAACGAGTCCATCACACTCTCCCTGCAAAGAGAGTCCTTCATGACGAAAATGGCCTAGTATGAAATTGGGGGGTCACAAGAAAAGCGAGTCTCCGTCGAGCCTCTCCCTTAAAAAGGGTTTCTTGTGTGAAATTGGAAATTGTTTTGCAAACGGTTCACAAAGACGCGAGTCCCTTCAAACTCTCCCTGAAAAGGGGCTAAGTGAACGAATTGGATAGCATGCGAAAAGAACGAGCTCCCTCGAACTCTCTCTAAAAAGGGTCTCTCGCAAGAGAAAATGATTGAAATTGGATATTGAGATTGATTGACCCAAAGGTCCAAATTGGAAATTGGAAAAATTGGTTGTTGGAAATTAAATGACCCGAAGGTCGAAATAGGATGACCTGACGGTCGAAATTGAGAATTGGTTGACCAAAAGGTCGAAATTGTGTGACCCGAAGGTCAAAATTGAGAATCGATTGACCTAAAGGTCGAAATTTGGAAATTGATTGACCCGAAGGTCGAAAATTGGAGATTGATTGACCCGAGGGTCGAAAATTGGAAATTAGTAATTGAAATTGGGAATTGGAAATTGGGTGACCTGAAGGTCGAAATTGGAGAATTGCCTGGTTTTAAGATTTAAATTGGAATTTGGAGGGCAAAATGTCAAATTTGAGCAATTGACAGACTTTGATGATTGAAATGACTTGGACTAATCAAAGGAGAATGATGAGTTCGAGTCAGAGCTCGAATAAAATACAGAGATCACGAGTTGGAACCCGGATCAACAAGAGAAAATGAAGAGCTCGCATCTGAGCTTAAATGAATAGAGAGATCACGAGTCGGAACCCGAATCAACAAAAGAGAATGAAGAGCTCGCATCTGAGCTCAAATAAATAGAGAAATCTCGAGTCGGAACCCGGATCAACAAAAGAAAATGAAGAGCTCGAGTCAAGGCTCGAGTAACTAAAGAGATCTCGAGTCGGAACCCGGATCAACAAAAGAAAATGGAAGGCTCGAATCAGAGCTCAAATAAGATAATGAGATCACGAGTCGGAACCCGGATCAACAAAGGAAAATGAAGGACTCGAATTAGAGCTTGGATAAGATAAGGAGATCTCGAGTCGGAACCCGGATCAACAAAAGAAAATGAAGAACTCGATTCAGGGTTTGAGTAAGGTAATGAGATCACGAGTCGGAACCCGAATCAACAAAAGAGAATGACAAGCTCGAAGAGATCTCGAGTCGGAACCCGCATCAACAAAGGAAAATGATTTGTTTGAGTCAAGGCTCGAATAAAGTAGAGAGATCACGAGTCGGAACCCGGATCAACAAAGGAAAATGATTTTTTCGAGTCAAGGCTCGAGTAAAGTAGAGAGATCACGAGTCGAAACCTGGATCAACAAAGGAAAATGAAGAGTTCGAGTCAAGGCTCGAATAAAGTAGAGAGATCACGAGTCGGAACCCGGATCAACAAAGGAACATGATTTGAATAAAAATCCCGAGTCGGAACTCGGTTTTCTGAAAAACGGGGATTTTGAAAATGTGCCAGTTTGAGTACTGGATTTTGAAATAATACCAGTTCGAGCGCTGGGTTTTGGTTCAGTATTGGTGATGACCTTCTGATTTTGAATTATTTAGGAATCGTGATGGGACTGTTTGTTGAAATCCCAATACTGACCAGATTGTTGCTCATGCAGTTGAATGCAAATGAACATGAATTGATGCACATGAATGCACAAGTGCGTGAAATAAGGAATTTGTTTATCCTGCCTGCATATAGAACAAAATTTTAAAATGCCCCAGTGTAACTGAGAGAGCAAGTTTGATCATTATTTGAAGGAAATAGGAAGGATTACAAGAGAAGGATAAATGTTTCAAGTATAAATTTTTTTCAAGTGTCGCGCATTAATAGGATCTGGCAATTCTACCCCATCAACATTGATGAGCCGATATGAGTTGCGGGGTAATGCTTCTTTGACAACATAGGGACCTTCCCAATTTGGTATTATGGCTAATCCGAACCTCAAATGGATTCCAAAGTGCACCAAATTCGGTATGAAGCATCTACTTTCATAAACAGCCTAGAATGCTAAAAATCATGAAATGATATGATTTAAATGCCAAAATTCAAAGAAAGTCCTAAAATGGTGGATTTTGCCTATGGATCCGAACCAAATGCAATGCCTAATATGATAATGCAAGATTTACACCATGGAAACTTCTTATATTTTTCAAACTGCTAAAAGACCTGAAATGGAACATTTTTGGTTTTTACAGCCTCGGGATTTGAGCCATGGTGAGTTCAATAACAGGGATTTAGTTCTGACAGAGGTAAAAATCACACTAATCTGATGTAAAACGCTAAAAAAATATCAAACAGCCATGAAAATTTATGAAATTAATCCGAGTTATGAACGACACCTACATGAACAATTTTCATGTTTATGACGTCGGCATTTTATCAATGGAAACACAGATAAAAATATAACTATTCCTGCCTAAACTAACAGAACAGACAAATGTAGCAAAACAAGGAACTGACAAGAAAAATCCGAAACAGGAGTCAACACTGTTCTAAAAATTACAGGCTTTCATATGTAAATATAGGACATCTCGGACACCACTTTCACTTTTTACAGTTTCGGATTTGGAGCAACACACAAAGAGAAACCATAGCCCTAAGTCGATCCAAGATCTCAGAGGCCCAAATTAGGCTCTGACACGTGTCTCGAACTCTCGGATTTTTTTCAGATATAAAAAAAAATCATAAAATCTGAAAAAATCATATTAAAAATTAGACATTCTCCCGAGTTCAGAACATTTTTCGGATCGAAAATCAAATCTCCCATGAGGGATATCTCGATTTTACAAGTCGTCAAATGATTTTCAAAACGCATCCCGGGTAACAAAACCCGACTTTCCATTTTGAATGTTTACCATAGTAAACAATTTCAAATGCCTTCGAATTTTTGGAAAAATTTCAGGGACAACTAAGGGCGCATTCCGTGATTTTTTTGGGATTTTTAATAAAAACTAAATGCATAAAATGACGTGTGGACTGACTTACAAAAACAGAGACCTATTGAAAATAAGCAGAATTGAAATGGATGCTAAATTAATCCTAATTAATTCATGAAATATGCTAAATGAATGAAATAAAATGCAAATTAAACGTAGCTAAATGCATGAAGGTTAAAAATCATCAAGGAAGCATAATTAAGCATTTTTATATATGTCGTTTTATGAGAATAGCTCAATCCATCGCTCGGATGAGCTCTTTCTTCAAACGACTCCCGAATCGAATTATGGCATCAAATCAAGGGGAAAAGAAGTGCACCTTGCTTTGTTACGCAGCGTAGGAGCTCTTGAGAGGGGCGGCTATCACGAGCTTCCTTCGTTCTTCGTTTCGGGCTTCGGATGGTTCACCAAAATCGACCTATGCTTGAATCGAATCAGCCACTGCACGAACTTTACTCCACCTTCTTCAATGCGCCAAAGGGGGCACGATTTCCATAGTTCAAAATCCGATTTTAGGAAGGCTAGGTCGGATTTTCCAAGTTCACAAGAGCTAAAAAAAATGATCTCCTTCAGGCTGGGCGTGAACCCTTGTTTTTATAAATTTTCTGAAAAATTTTGAAATTCAAATAGGCTCAATCTGAGCCCTTCATGTGGCGCCATCTCAGGGGGTGCCATATGGGGGGTTTGAAATTCAAATTTGTCTTTTGCAGGGAGCCCTCAGGTGGCGCCACCTCAAAAGGTGTTTTGAGTTTTGAGAAAAATAAAAAAAATGGAAATTTCGTGGGTGAGACACCTCAGCAGGGGGAATTTGGAATTTTTCAAAAGTTTGCTTGATTCTCTCTGCAGGGAACTCCCAGAAGGCGCCACCTCAGAGGGTGTTTTCTTGGAATTTGAAATTCAAACTCACCTTTTGTAGGGAGTCCTCAGGTGGCGCCACCTCATGGTGGGCTACCTTTATTAAAATTAAAATAAAAATAAAAATGGAGCCAAGTGGAGTCCTTGAATGGTGCCACCTCAAAAAGTGTTTGACACATGTCAGAAGGTCAGAGCTGTGGGCTCAGAAGGCGCCACCTCAGAGGAATTTGAATTCTACCTTTTCTGGAGAAAGGAGATCTGGACATGTGGCGGACAAGTGTCAGCTGTCTGGAGAGGCTTTTTCAAATGGTGCCACCTTAAGGGGAAGTTTGAAATTCAAATGGATGTTGGCCCTGGAGGAATGGAGGATGGACATGTGGCGCCACCTCAGGGTGGCTCCTACAATGCCATGTGGCAAGAGGGAAGAAAAGGAGGGAAAGGACATGTGGCGCTCTCATAGGCCATCTGGGAAATCAGAGCTCAGGATTTTCGCCACCTAGTGCCTTGTTTGAATTTTGAATGGTTTGCTTTTTCTGAAGAAGGCCAGGAGTGACATGTGTCTCCTACTTTTCTGAAAGTAGGGAGAAGACATGTGTCCTCTACTTTTTCTGAAAGAAGCAGAGAATGACACATGGCAGAGGGGAGAGAAGGTGGGCCAGGCCATGTGGCGCCATCTCAGACAACCTGGAAAAGGTAGAAGTTCAGGATTTGCGCCACCTATGAGGAGATTTGAACTTTTGAATTCTAGTTTTTCTGAAGAAAGCAGGAAATGACACATGGCACTTGCTTTTTCTGAGGAAATGAGAGCTTGCCACGTGTCCTCTGCAGGAGACACACTCCAGAGGGCGCCACCTCAGAGGAGACAAGCCTACCTTTTCTGTAGGAATTTAGGAGTGACACATGTCTCCTACTTTTCTGAGAAAAATAGGAAGAGACATGTGTTAGGCTACTTTTCTAGAAGGAGGGAGGGGTTGACACGTGTCCTCTGCAGGAGACACACTTTAAGTGGCACCACCTCAGAGGAGACAAGCTCCACTTTTTTCTAGACAGGACAACCTATGACACTTGGCATTTCCTGGTAATCTTGGAATGACACATGGCGCAGGATGGATAGGGTGGCAGATAAATGGGATGACATGTGGCGGCTTCTTAAGGTAGCCCCACACTGACACTTGGCATGGAAATGGGAGGAGAGAGAAAAGACAAGTGGCACCAATCCAGGGGACAAGGCTCCTATATTTTTGGGTTTTTTTCAAAATTCAAAATTTTCAAAAGAAAAGCTTGTGTGACACCACCTCAGCGTGGGTCCCACATTGCTTCTTTATTGAAATAGGGATAAAACCACAACTTCTTTTTGGAATTTTCATAAAATCTGGACTAATGGGCAAAACAGGAATTTTGGAAAGAGTTGGCCCTTGTAGGCGATTTTGTAAAAGAAAGATATTTGAATTTGTCAAAAGGGGCAAAATCTGAGGTGAAGTGGCTGAAATCCATATTGAAAACTATCCAGATCGTTTTCCTGAGAAAATGTTTTGAAATTCAGAGTCCTGGGGGTAAAATGGGAAGAATTGATAATTTTGAAGACCCAGGATTTTGAAATCAATTTTGAAAAGAGTTGAAATTCTAATCTAGATTGAAAATTTTGAAATCAAGAGTTCTGGACCTCGAAATGACATGTTGTGCATTGCAATGATTTGAAATGCTCATGCAATGATATGCAATGTCATGTCTTATGAAATGCACTCTTGAACCAAGACTTGGAGCTGTCTGTCTCCTGTCAGGAATAAAATTTTGAACATCTGAGCTGAAAATAGAGGAATTTTGAGAGTTTGAGATGAAATTTGGACTTTTGCAATGTTCGGGTTCAAAAAATGACCATTTTGCCCTCCAGCGATTTCAGAGGCTGGATGTTGATGCTTGGTGGAAATGTTGGGGGAGGTGAGTAAAAATTTGGGGTGTTTACAGTAATACACGAGACACGAAGTCGTACCTCACTCAAAGGAAACGTGCAGGCAAAAATGTATGCAAGCAACCAAGGGCATATGTATTTCAAGAAATATGAAACCACACCTCAACTCATAAGCAACTATGCAAAATAATGATCGAAGAATGAAATTGTACATCGACCCATAGGAACGTACAGGCAAGTATATATGCAAGCAATTAAGGGCATGAGTATTGCAAAAAGTACAAAACCACCTTCAACCACATAAGCAAATACGCAAATTAATACTCGAAAAGTACAACCGTACCCGAACTCATAATTATGCAGACAAGAAAATATGCAATGCAGAAGCAATATAAATCTAAGTATATCCAACATGGACATCTTAATTATTTTAACTTAATTAGGTTCATCAATTGCCCTTTGTGCGACTTTACCCTACTTTGGGATGTCGTGCAGCTGCGTACGCCTACGCGTGAGGATAATACGAGGGTTGAGCAGCGGAGCATGATCGGGACCTGTTGCGTAAATATGTAAGAGTGTTAAATATTCAATTATGTTAATATAATTAATGGTGCGACGAGGACATGGGTAGGTTTAGGCGACAGGGATGAGCCACTACCGAAAACAGCAAGGTGGCAGAGAAAGAGTCATTGCCAAACATAGAGAGGCGGCAGGGGGCGAGCCCCTGCAGACAGCACTGAAGCAGCAGGGGTCACACCCTTGCCGACAGCAGCGAAGTGGCAGGGGGCTAGCCCCTGCCTACAGCAACAAATCGGCATGGGTCGCTCCCCTGTCGACCACACTGAAACGGCAGGGGGTCGCACCCCTGGCGACGACAGCGAATCGGCAGGGGGCTAGCCCCTGCCGACAGCAACGAATCGGCAGGGGTCGCTCCCCTGCCGACAACACTGAAACGGTAGGGGGTCGCACCCCTGCCGACGACAGCGAATCGGCAGGGGGCTAGCCCCTGCCGACAACAACGAATCGGCAGGGGTCGCTCCCTTGTCGACCACACTGAAACGGCAGGGGGTCGCACCCCTGCCGACGACAGCGAATCGGTAGGGGGCTAGCCCCTGCCGACAGCAACGAATCGGCATGGGTCGCTCCCCTGCCGAACACACTGAAACGGCAGGGGGTCGCACCCCTGCCGACGACAGCGAATCGGCAGGGGGCTTGCCCCTGCCGACAGCAACAAATCGGCAGGGGTCGCTCCCATGCCGACCACACTGAAACGGCAGGGGGTCGCACCTCTGCCGACGATAGCAAATCGGCAGGGGGCTAGCCCCTGCCGACAGCAACGAATCGGCAGGGGTCGCTCCCCTGCCGACCACACTGAAACGGCAGGGGGTCGCACCCCTGCCGACGACTGCGAATCGGCAAGGGGATAGCCCCTGCTGACAGAAATGAATCGGCAGGGGTCGCTCCCCTGCCGACCACACTGAAACGGCAGGGGGTCGCACCCCTGTCGACGACTGCGAATCGGCAGGGGGCTAGCCCCTGCCGACAGCAACGAATCGGCAGGGGTCGCTCCTTTGCCGACAACACAGAGATAGGATGGGTCGCACCCCTGCCGACGACAGCGAATCGGCAGGGGCCAAGCCCCTGCCGTCCGACGAAAGGACGATGGCAAGGGGACAAACCCCTATCGAAGAGAGACAGAGAGAGAGAGATCTGGGCGAAGGGTGTCGCAGGGGCCCTTGGCCCCCTGCCGGCACTCCGGCGAACCCCCAAAAGAGGGAAGGGGACGACAGGGGCCCTGTAGCCCCCCTGTCGGGTCTCCAAAGGCAAGGAGGAAGGTGGGAGGGCGCGGCAGGGGACGTGCGCCGCCTGCCGGCGTCCTGGCGAGGTGACAGATTGGGAGATGGGAGGGGGAGAAGAGGGAGGAGGAGACGAGATAGAGGGCGTACCTGGAAGGGGAGGAGGCGAGGTGGTTGGTGACTCTGGAGGCGTCGATCGAGGGCGGCGTGCTGGGGGCGAAGGGATGTGTGCCCTCCCCCGCCCCCTGCAGGGCTTTTAAAAGCCTCAGGGGGGGCGATGAATGGGGAAACCCTGATGGGTTTCCCCTAATCTCCCCGAAATCGAAGGTGGAAGGGGGCGGTGCTCGGGAAGAGGATTTAAAATCCTCTTCCTGAGTCGGGTTATTAAAACCCTAATGAAGAGGGGCCCGGGTTGGGTCCGGACCCGACCCGGCCCAGGTCCAATTTTTTTTTTTTTTTAGCGAGTTTTACAAGAATGTTATTTTGAAAGTGAGAAATCATTTTGGAGAAAAAAAAAATCAACTGCAAGGTTGATTTTGAGTAATGATCAGCGTGAGAGCTGATATTTGAAAGGGGAATCAACACGAGGGTTGATTTTGAAGAGAGATCATCATGAGGGTTGATTTTGAAAACAAATTGGTTTAACAATAATTTTGGAAAAGAAAATCAACACAAAGGTTGATTTTAATGGTTCGAAACCAATTTAAGAAAAGGAAGATCACCGCAATGGTTGATTTTTGAAAAAGATTGGAACAAAACATTAAACTTTTGGGTGATCATAACGAAGATGTTTGTAGAAAATTTTCAAAAATTTCACGATTTTTGAAAAACCCTCATAGGTAATTTCATTTCTCTCATGAATGATGTTGGGACTGCCCCTCATCTTGAAAAGAATAGGCAAAGAAGATTCTTTAAAATGAAAACAGGTGCCCTAATGGGGCAAAAGAAAGAAGTATTGGATGAAGAAAATTGACATTTTATTGATAAGCAGAACTGATAACAAAAAACGGCATATTTATAAGCACTCGACAAAAGGGTTGCAAAAATTGGGCGGACTTTCCCCTACGAGGTGACCGGCAAAACGAAAGAGAGAAAGCAAGAAACTTTAGCATCGTCAATTTTCTGAATGATCTGGGAAAGGCTTGGTCAAGATGGTCAGCTCGTCTTCTTCTTCCTCTTCAGCAAGGAGGCTCTTGTCAATGCAATCCTGAACAATATTTTTGAAGACAAAACAATGATCAATGTCATGCCCTACTGCCCGATGGAACTTGCAAAACTGATTCCTGAACCTTCCCATGATGGTGGGAGGAGTTGTGGCCTTTGGGAGCTTCACTAATCCCTTAGTCAGCATGTAATGCTCCAAAATTTTAACCCAGATTTTTCAGGAATTTTTTTTTGATGAAACCAACAAAAGATTCTAGGGTTAAGCATTTCAGAACGATACAGAAAGGTAAAAGCAACCACACCATTTATTTTTATTTCAATAATAATAGAATCCAAACAGAGTTTATCACATCATCAGTCTTAAAACAAAAATTTCAATCAAAAAGCAATTAGGACCGCCAGGGAACAAATAGATCCAGTCCTGGTCAGCGCCTCATCCTGCTTCGCTCATGGACTACTCTATGCCTAAAATGATAAAAGTTATAGGAATTAGACTACCACGTCTAAGTAGGAAAACTGCAATTATTCTTGCAAGTAGATCATGTGTCAGGTGTGATGTGGGTGTTGTGTTTGAATTTCAGTCTAAACATAAACACATAAGGAATTTGAAGCAATAGCAATAATAGACATATATTTGAATAGAAAGGTAGATTATGTAACAGTTATACTTAAGCACAAAAAACATTTTATGCAACTACAACAATTAAGCAAGGTATTAAGCAATTAAAGCAGAACTTACACTAACATGAATAACATCCATAATATGAATTCAATTAACTAATATATACAGAGTTTAGGATGTCGTTTCATCATAAGCATCGGATATAAAGCATGATGAAAGAGTATGCAATTGTCTCTTTAATGACTCTAACACAGTGATACCTAACTATTCTAGTTGATGTTTATCTTTTCTTATCCCGCGGGTACACACGGGCCAAGGCAACCATCACAGAAGAGAACGTTCGGGGGTATATTATTCAAGGTTGTTTTATTAACCCGAACATTCTAACTGTGACTGAAAATCCCAAAAGAGCGGCCAGTGACCGAGAGAAACTCCCAAAGGCCAAAACCAAAACAGGATGCATCCCTAACTTCTGCAGAAGAACATAGAACTACCGCCTAGGACACATTTGGTAGTCCGAGTCCCCCGACTCTGAGGACTAGGACCAACGAGTCGCTTTACGCTCGAAACCAAACACATGTCTCCAGAGTTTTGTACCACTTACCCTCTTCAAGGTAAGCCCGAATCTGAGTGGGTTAATCTTTTCATTTAGTTATTTTCCCGAAGTATGGGGCATTTTCCCAACTTCTTTCTACTATCATAGTAGTAGGATTCTCAACCTTAGTCATTTTACCCAGGTGCATAGAACAGTCCCAGTCATTTGTCATTTTAATTGCATAACCCACCCAAAGTGCTCTGGTGCCTTTAAACCAGTCAAGCACAAAAGTTATTATTTAATTTCCTTACCAATGTACTTGAACCAAACCACGTACCTTCATTAGGTACTTAACCCATATCGCCCCTTGGGCAAGGTTTCCCTAAACCATTTAATTTAAGTTTCTTATCAGTATTACAATCATTATTCTAAATGCTTGGGTACCTTTAAATTGTAAAGTACCACGACCCAGGTACCTTTAAACCAGTCGGTCGCACAAACTCTATGATTAAGTTTTCATCATTTTTTTTTTCTTTTCCATAACACACCGGCTAATAGCCCAAATACCCGTATCGGGTAGTCCAATCTGTCTTACCCGTTAGACAAGGCACATGTCTAAAGATTGCAGCGTGCACCAGGTTATGTGTTGAATCAACATCTAATATGTAACAGCTTCTATGTATGCTCAGCATAGTTTATTATCATGTAGGGTCTCAATATTGAAATAAAATTTTCCCACAAACATGGTAACTACCAGTATCTTTAATAGTTAACATGAGTTATCATAAGCATGCCATATCTCCCAGCATAATACATAGACAAAAATAGGCTAACAGGAATTTACCTAGACAAGTTAGGGTTTACATAATGAAATAGTGTCAATCGGCCAGCATAAACATGCTATATTTTACAGGATGAAACCATTAGCATCTGTCAACATAAATTATGTTATGTTTAACATAGGTTTACAGAATAATTTAATCAACATCGGCTGATTATAAACTATGCTAAGTTCAGCATAACTTTACAGAATAAAGTAATCAACATCGGACAATCATAAACTATGATGGTTCAGCATAGCTTTACAGGATAAAACATTCAACCTCGGCTAATCATAAACTATGATAGTTCAACATAGCTTTACAGACTAAACCATCAACATTGAGCAATAACGAGAATATCAAGTGGGTGGTTAGAATTAACATGGAAAACTTATAATCACAAAGCAACAGCTGTACCAATCGGCCAGAACTACGGTCTCCTTTCACATCAGTTGATTTTGGAATTTGAGATTTGTACATAGTAGTGTTTCATTAGTTTATTATGACATAGTACTTTATTAGTTTATTGTGATGTTTGCATTGACTTATAAATATGATGAAACTAAGTTCCGTACTTCTTAGCTTTTGTACTTCAATTCTAGTTATATCACTAAATGTTATGAAATTATGAAATGTATATATTTTTGTAATATATATAGTATATTTTTACTATATTGAATATAAAATAGAAGTTAACAAAACCTGCAAGTCACTTGACCCGGCTGAGTCCCACTCCCACATTAAAACTGAACAAGTGGAGTCATGACTCAATGGGTTACGGATGCAATCGGCCAACTTAAATCAACACCAGCGTGATATATGTTTCAGAATAAGAAAAGTATGATCCGTTAACAAGATTTTTCATAAGCCTAATTTGTATTACAACATTACTTATAAAAAAAATCAGCATGCGTCATCACAAGCCTGGAAGAAAACCCCTCCAAATTTGGGTTTATCCACTGCTACCTCTAAAGTCATCTTTTTACGAAACTGTGTGTGATCATCGCAAATTTTTTTTCCTCTCTTGTGGTTTCTCTCTCTTCCTTCTCTTTTCCTTTTCTAACCTCTATTTTCCTCCTTTTTGAAGGGAGAAGAATAAAAGAAAGAAAAGAGAAAGAGAAGAGAAAAGAAAGAAAGAAGGAAGAGGAACTCCTTTGCGCAGTCTCACTTGACCTTAATTTGAAAACATTTAGAAATTTAACTCGCCTCCATTTTTGAAAATATTGCGGGAAAATGGAGAGACGGGATTCGCTCGTCGGTACGAGGTTCGACCGTTCCTGGCGCCTTTACCAGGAGTAATCGAACCAAGGATCGAATCTATGCCTTTTGCTTTGCCTAAATATAATCTAAGAATTTATCCTAAAAGATCTAAATGCACAAAGAATCATGCTTGTGCAATGCAAGAATGTATGCTCCTTTTGAAAGATGTTTTGGAAATTTCCAAGTATTCTGAGATGAACTTGGTAAAGGAGTGAAGAAATGTTTGAATTTAATTTAGAACTTGAGATAGATCAGAGAAGTTCTAAGCTTTTGAAGTAAATCGGGGTTTTGGAAAAATAAGAAAGATGATTTGAAGCTTTGAAATGAAAGGAAATGAAGTTTCAAAGTCAAAATCAACTTTGAATTTGGATTTTGAAATTTAGAAAAGGAAATTACTTGAGATGGAATTGAATTTGGATTTGGAAGTTTGAAATTTTGGAATGGATCTGAGAAATCCGGATGGTATATTAAGAATAGAAATGGATTTAGATTAGATCGGACAATGGAATTGAAATCTAGAATTTGGAATTGGATTTTGAATCCTAAACGAAATGGGATCCGAGATTTGGAGTCCAAGATGGACTTGAGTTCTGGGTCTTAGAATGGGTTCGGATCTAAAGTCTAAGATCCAAAGTAGAGTTGGACTCTGGATCCTAAGATGGATTTGGATCTGAAGTCTGAGATCCAATGTGGAAGTTGAGTTCTGGATCCTAAAATAGATTTGGATCTGAAGTCTGAGATCCAAAAAGTAGAATTTGTATTTTAGAAAACTGGATCCTAAGATGGATTTGGAATTTAAGAACTTCCAAGTTTTGAATCGAACTTGGAAAATGAAATTTAAAATTTGAATCTTGAATATACAAATGAATTTCAAAGTCAAATTTAGACCTTGAATTTTTGAAGTTTGGATTTGAAATTTAGAAGATGAAGGGAATCTCAAAGTTAAATTGAACTTTGGATTTGATTTGGAGTTTTTGAATATAAATGAATTTGGAATTTCAAAGTCAAATTGAACTTTGAAATCCGATTTGAATTTTGAATATAAAATGAATTTGAAATCTCAAAGTTAGATTGAACTTTGAGATTTAAAAAATGAAATAGAATTTTGAAAATTGAAAGAATGAATTGGATTTGATAAGAATTGAAGATAGATTTGAAGAAAGTATTTACATTACTTGGAGTTTTTGAAGAGGAAATTTCGGAAATATGATGCAATTCTATCCTAAATGATGAATGAATTTAAATTTTTGAAATTGGATTTTGAAAAGCTATTTCATTCTTTAAATGAATTTAAAATAAGATTGAAGATATAATACATCATTGACTATGGTCATTGAATGTATTATATAATAATCTATATTTAAATTCAAGAGAAGAATGAAACACACTTGGTGCTTTTATAGAATTTAAAATGAAGTTAACTCTCAATATACCCTGACTATGGCCATTGGTATATATTTTGAATTAATTTTAAGTTAAATTCTGATAAAAGAAGAAAATTTTTAAGGAAAATATGATGAATTCTGAAAACGGACCCAGTGTGGATCCAGTGTTATTTCGTAAAAGATAAAAATACTAAGTTTTTTCCATACCCTGACTATGGCCATTGATATGGATCATCAACTTAGGATTAATTTAACTCTTACGAAATGGTGCACGTGCCATTCGTGTTTCACCATTTGTGAGAATTTGAGAAATAAAGGAAAATACATGAAAATGAGCAATTTTAAGATATTCACGATGCTCATTCATTCTATGTAAAGCATGAAATGTAAATTTTCATTTAAGATCTAATTTATTACAAGGTTTACATTTGAGAATACGAATCTCAAGTGACGATGCTCTCCTCATATTCCCTGCAAGATGTTTGATTAATATGAAAATGGAAGGGAAATGACATATATCACATGGATATCTAAAAAATGTGTTCATATACATGAGATGTGAATGGTGGAAAGATAGAAGATATGATGTATGTGCTTATGCATACATATATAGACATGTACATGTTATATACATAGGTGTATATATATGTATATATACATATAGACATATATGGCATGAGATGGGAGATGAGCTAATGGGCTGGACAGTAAAATGAAGGCAATGAATGGCGCATGGGTGATGTGCAAAGGTGATGTGTTGTGTGCAGGAGGTAGTGAGGGTACTATACACATATTGTATACAGTGGATATGAAGGAGTATTTGTAAATGAAATGCTAGGTGCCAGTGGTGTCAATGAAGGTGCACGGTTGCTACGAAGGCAACAGATATAGCAGAGAAGAAAAAAAATGAGGTTGAAAGTATAAATGTGATGGGGTGTAATGCTACAAACTGTAGGCAGATGTGCAGGAAATCGTGGGATGGATGATGGCTTACAGCTATCGGTGGAACTACTGTAGTAAATGTGAGGCTACAGCAACTCAGGGAGTTGCTGTAAATAGATGGTGAGGATGATGCTGGTGTTGAAGATGACAGCGCAGTAGGGTCTACACAGGAAATATCATGGGTATGATGCAGTGAAGAAGAGTGTAACAGGGTGTAGGTAAATGAAGGTTGTGCAGGGGAAAGTGAAGTAATGTGCTGAGAAGGTGCTTGCGCGCAGTATAGTGTGGAAAGTTGAGGTGTAAGATGGGTATGGAACGCTGGAATGTAAAAAATAAATAAATAAATAATAGGTGAAAGAATGCAGGGGCCAAATGGGGGTGCTGGAGTAATGAGGAGGCATGCACAGGGCCAGTGATTTGGCATTAACAATAGCCCAGGTATGGTGTATACACCCCCTTAAGGTGGCCCAACCGCAATGCATCTACCAATCTTAGCAGGACATCCTGCTTGCTTGATTTGCCTTCATTAATGGACATACATATAACAATGTTACTTGAAAGGAAATATATATATATTAGCACAGGATATAGCCGTGCTTGAGATCATTTCTTGGTAACCAATTTTTCCTGCATTTGAGCTTGCGGGAGGGGCTCATACAAACACATTTTCTTCAAGAGGCTCTTGAGAGAGAACCTAGTGATTCTCAAAGACACAGAACATTTACCTACTAATACCGGAACCAATTTTAACAATGCAAAGTATACAAAACAGAGAAAAAAAAAAGGAAAAAAAGGGCAACAGAAGCATTTTAAACAGATAATCGTCCTTCTTAATGATATTTGTTGGCTTGTTTGGAGATAAGCTCCTTCCTAAGCATATATACACATATTCCTGTAAAAGAAATCTCAATAACCATTAAATTAGCTGAACTGAATCATGCGAGGACGTGAACACCACAGAATATATTATACAGATGTTAAGATTTCACAGGAAAGAAAAAGAAAAATACAACACAGCCAATTCACTTTTCCACAACAAATCTCCAGTTTTGTTCCACAGATTTTGCGGAGCTTTTGCCCAGTCTGAGGGGATAAGGGAAGCAGGGAATGAACGTATCCCACCATCTTTGGGGCTTAACAGGATAGCCCCTTTTTGGAACTGGTTAATGTCAGTGGAAATGAAAATGATACAAAGGGGTGCAGTGAGTGCATGTGGTTGAGTGTTGTAACAGGCATGGTTGATGGGGGATCATATACAGATATAAATTAATGTGGGAGGAATCAAGTTTCTTAATCCTCATGTGATGGCAACGTACATGACAGGGATATATACAGTTGTTCAGAAAGTTTGAAATATACTTCAATGGACGGACCCTCAAAAGGGAATAAGTCATCCCTAATCATCCATTGATTCATTCCAGGAGCTGAAGGAAAAATGGTCTGGGACAGAGGAATGGTGACAATAGGTAGGTGGTATTTGCAGGAAAAACAGACTTACCTGGAGGCGGCGCCGGGCTGTGTATGTTGATGATGGAGAAAAGATGCACAAGTGCCAAAATTTCATCAGGGAGATATGTTGTATTCATGTTAGCAGTTTACAGCAAAACAGAATCTTGTCACCTTTGATAAGCCTTTTGCTATGGCATAGTTTGCACGTCACGGCTGTGATTTCAATACTGGGAGTTGAAAACCATCAGCATCGGCCGTCTCCTTATTTAGCATCAACTGGCGAGTAGGACCAGGCCTGGAACTTAAATCAAGATGAATCCCTTCCTGAGGAACCTTAAACTGGATGATATTTCCTTTTACCGAAAATGCATACAGTTCACATGGTTACAGAGATGGCATTGCCCAGGAGGATCGATGAACTGATATCAATAGTAATGATCTGGTGGTGATGTTTAAAAAGACACACGATAAATGGTTCATACCTACAGCTTATACGACATAATTGATATGAGCACAGCATTGGACCAGAAAACTAAGATTCATGCTGAAATGAAATCGAGCAAGATTGAGGTAACCATAAAAAAAAATTCTGATGTAAAGAGAAACGCAAGCAGAGATCAAACCAATACACAGAGAATCATGTGATATATGAAATATTACGGTGGAAAAATAACCGAGATTAATTCAAAATGAAGATTCATGGAAAAAAAGAAAAAGAAAAGAAAAGAAAAGAAAAAAACTAAAATCACAATGAACGAAATGCCATAATATCTTGGTTCCAAAATTGGAATTCCACGAAATGTCAACATCCCGTTCATATGAAGTAGAAATTCATAGGAAAATGAAATAAAATAACAAAAAAAACAAAAAAAATTGGATAACGAAGGAAATGTAACCCCAATGAGGGTGAAAATTTATTGCAGAGTGCAAATCAGGGCTGCGATAAGCAGACTGATATTGCAGTATATTGCTTTAATAAAATAAAAAAAAACAAACTAAAAGTCTAAGAAGGAGAGTAAAAGAGGACTTACCTGTAGTTGCAGAACTTTCGGTGGTAGGCTCACCTCCGTCAGGTGGAAGAAAGTCCAGGAAATAAGAAGAAGAAGAAGAAGGACTGAAGGAGAGGAAAAGGGGATCTGAGAGAACTTAGATGGGAAGGGAAGAAGAAGCCATCGTAGAGGGGAGGATTGTGGATGAAAATGGATGGTGGATGAGAAAATACAGTGAAGAGGTGAATGACGGATTAGAGAGAATGAAGAAGGTGCAGGGGTGAGGAAGCGATATTGCTGAAGGAGGAAAATGGGGAGGTGATAACGGATATTGTGAAAGAGGAGTCACAGTGGTAGGGTGAAAACGGGTGCTGCGTGAAGAAGAGGGTGCGGGGGTGAAGGAGCGGTCCATTGGAAATCCCCTGCGGGCTTCTCTTAAAGGGAGGGAAGGAAAGCTCTGGAAGGTGGTCGGTTGGAGATGAGCGACCATGGAGAGTTGCGATGGGGGCACATGGGTGATCGGAGGGTGATCCTCAGAAGGAGAGGCCGTTGGAGGGAGTTTGCACATGGCCATGGGAGGTTTGAGCGAAAGAGGTCCAGAGAGAGGCGGCTGAGGGAGAGAGAAGCGAGAGTTAGGGTTTTCAAAACCCTAACTCGACTTTTTTTTTAAACATCGAGAATCAGATTTTCCAAAAAAAGACCTCTTTAAAAAGTTTTCTCTAAAACAGGTTTCTAAAAACTATTTTGCAATTTTCTTCATTTATTTTTTATTTTTTTGGTTCTTTTCTGAGTATTTTTATTTTTTTGTATTTTGGGAAATACAAAATCCTAAAATGTACGACAAAACAAGGATTTAAACTAATTGTTTTTTTGTATTTTTGAGAAATATTTACAAAAAGAAAGTTTTTAAGGCTATTTTGAGGAAATTTCTTCAGAAAATGGGTTCGGACCCAAGTTTTGAGAAAAATGTTTGAGTTTTTGAAGCTCAAATTGAGAGATACATGTGATGGATCCAAACGGATGTCGAATGGACTGTCTGTGCTATTTAAAGACTATTTTTGGTATTTTCTATAATTTAAATTTAAAATTTTGAACAAGGAGATTCAGATTTGGATCTGGGCAATGGATCCAGATCCAAAATCAATTTAAACATATAAAATGAATTTAATTTCAATAAAACTTGAGAAATGAACCAGAAATTAGATTTAAAATGACTTATTTACTCAAAAAATGAATTTAGGGGCAAAAGGGGAATATTTAAAAGATTTTGAAAAATTTGGGGTGTTCACACTGTGAAACACGGACAGTCCCCTCTTTATTTATATATATATATATATATTTTATAATCTGAAACCCCCAAATCGTAGATTTGGGGATTTCGGTTTGAGGTCGACAGCCGACCCCCAAATTGGGGGATCCCCTTGAATAACAAGGAACAGATACAACTGTTTTGGGGATTCGAGAATCCCATGACAGAACTCAGCCAAAAATTTATCCCATTTGCATTCCCTCTCTGTTTATTATACGCACCCCCATTTAAATCATTCAGTTTGGGTTTTTTGACAACCCGCACCCCACCAAACCCATGATGAACCTGAAAAACAATCACAGAAATCCTACCATTATCCGGCGAGGGTGTTGCAGCATCCACGAGAGGGGTCGATCGGCCTAGACAGCACCACCACCGGCGAGGTTGGCTCTTCACTACAAGGCCTCGACCTGCAGGCCTGGAATCGGAGGATGCTTCGAGGTTTAGAGAGGTCGAAGAGAGTGAGAGAGAGAACGGGACAGCGAGAGAGGGAGAAGGAAGGGTTCGGGGTCCCCCTTTGTAGGTGGGTGGCCTCCCGAAAAGGAAGGGAAGCACATCCTCCCGGCGGCTGCGGGGTGCTCCCCCAACTCCCCATCCCCTTTCGTGTTAGGGTTCAGCTGAACCCTAACACCCGATATATCGGGGGAGAAGTTCCCCCCCCCCCCCCTTGCATTTTTTATCGGGCAACCCCCTATCGGGTTGCCCCTTTATTTTATTTTTCTAACCTCCACTTGTTTCCTTTTTGCAGGGTGTGGGCCGGGTCCGGGTCTGAACCGCGACCCGAGACGCTGGACCCGGTAGTGATTTGGATCCGGGGAGTTAAAAACATGGATCCGGGTCGCGTGACTAATAGTGGATCCATGGGTTGGATCCACTTGGGTCCAACGATGGATTCGACAAGTTTATTTTCTATTATACTTTAATGCTCATATATATATATATATATGTGATCATCGCAAAAATTTTCCTATTCTCTTGTTGGTTTCTCTCTCTTCCTTCTCTTTTCCTTTTCAAACCTCTATTCTCCTCCTTTTTGAAGGGAGAAGGATAAAAGAAAGAAAAGAAAGAGAGACGAAAAAAAGAAAGAAAGAAAGAGAGAGAAGATGAACTATTTTGCGGGTTTTCACTTGACCTTTATTTGAAAACATTTAGAAAAATTACTCGCCTCCGTTTTGAAAAATGTTGCGGGAAAAATGAAGAGACGGGATTCGCTCGTCGGTACGAGGTTCGACCGTTCCTGGCGCCTTTACCAGGGGTAATCGAACCAAGGATCGAATCTATGCCTTTTGCTTTGCCTAAATATAATCTAAGAATTTATTCTAACTCTAAAATGCACAAAGAATCATGCTTGTGCGATACAAGGATGTATGCTCTTTTTGAAAGATATTTTGAAAATCTCCAAGTTATTTTGAGATGAACTTGATAAGGGAGCGAAGAAATGATTGAATCTAACTTTAGAACTTGAGATAGATCAGAGGAGTTCTAAGTTTTTGAAGTAAATCAGGATTGGAAGAATAAATGAGAAAAAATGATGAAAGGAAATGAAATTTCAAAGTTTGGAAATGAACTTTGAATTTGAACTTGAATTTAAGAAAAGGAAATGAATATTTGAGATGGGATTGAATTTATATTTTGAAATTGGAAATCTTAAGTTTAAAATGGATCTGAGAAATCTAAATGGTGTAGAAATCTAGATATGATCTGTAAGTGGATTTAGATTTGGAATCTGGAAATGAAATGGAATTGGATCTTTAAACTGGATCTAAAATAGATGGAATTCAGATGAGATTTGAAAAGGGAATTGGATTCGAAATCTAGAATTGGGAATGAAATTGGAAAAAATGGATTTAAGATCAGAGATCTGATACCCGATATAAAATTGGGTTCTGGATCCTAAGATGGATTTGGATCTGAAGTCCGAGATCCAAAGTAGAATTGGATTCTAGATCCTAACATGGGTTTGGATCTGAAGTCTGAGATCCAAAGTAGAATTGGATTCTGGATCCTAACATAGATTTGGATCTGAAGTCTGAGATCCAAAGTAGAGTTGGACTCTGGATCCTAACATGGATTTGGATCTGAAGTCTAAGATCCAAAGTGAAATTGGAGTCTGGATCCTAAAGGGGAATTGGATCTGAAGTCTGAGATCCAAAGTAGAGTTGGACTCTGGATCCTAAAGAGGAATTGGATCCGAAGTCTGAGATCCAAAGTAGAGTTTGACTCTGGATCCTAAAGAGGAATTGGATCTGAAGTCTGAGATCCAAAGTAATGTTGGACTCTGGATCCTAACGAGGAATTGGATCCGAAGTCTGAGATCCAATATGAATGTTGGATCCTGGATCCTAAAATGAATTTGGAGTTTAAATTCAGAAGATGAATCAAGAACTTCCAAGTTCAATTTGAACTTGGAAAATGAATTTTAGAAATTGAATCTTTGAATATACAAATGAATTTCAAAGTTAAATTGGATTTTGAATTTAAGATAGAATTTGGAATTTGAAATACAAGATGATTCTGAAGCTTCAAAGTCAAATGGGACTTTGAAATTGAATTCTTGAATCCTTTTGAGAAATAGAATTGAATTTGAATTTATAAATAGGATTTGATCTGAGAATTGAAGGAAAGAATTACTTGGATTTATGAAAAAGAAAATTTTAAAAATATGATGCAATTCTATCCTAAATGATGAATGAATTTAAATTTTTGAAATTGGATTTTGAAAAGCTATTCCATTCTTTAAATGAATTAAAATAAGATTGAAGATATAATACATCCTTGACTATGGTCATTGAATGTATTATATAATAATCTATATTTAAATTCAGGTGAAGAATGAAACACATTTGGTGCTTTTATAGGATTTAAAATGAAATTAACTCTCAATATACCCTGACTATGGCCATTGGTATATATTTTGAATTAATTCTAAGTTAAATTCTGATAAAAGAAGAAAATATTTAAGGAAAATATGATGAATTTTGAAAACGGATCCAGTGGGGATCCAGTGTTATTTCGTAAAAGATAAAAATCCTAAGTCTTGTTTACATCCCGACTATGGCCGTTGCTGTAAATCATCAACTTAGGATTAATTTACCTCTTACGAAATGGTGCACGTGTCATTCGTATTGCCATTTGTGAGAATTTGAAAAATAAAACAAAAGATGCATGAAAGAAAGCAAGTTATGATATTTACAATGCTCATACATTCTATCTAAAAGCTGGAAGATATGAGAGTTTTGTCCACACCAAACTATTACAACCTTTCAACTGAATTTAAAATTGAATTTAATGTTCCTACAACAAAATAACATATTACCTGCAAAACAGAGTTAGCATAGAGTAAGATTGCAAAAATATGAGAGATGATAGAAGATATTAAACTGGATCTAAAATGCTATGCTCATATGGAAGATATACATGGAGATGCCCTAAAAAATAGGAAGATGATACTTACCTTAACCGATGGAGCATGCTTGTGGAAGTTGCCAACATAACGATGATGCATGGTATGCAAGAAATGTGAAGAAGACGTATGCAAGTGGCTATGAAGATAAGTGGACATAGGTATAGAGGGTATGGTTAATACAAATGAATGTAATGACGTGACATATTGATGTTATTGCAACCAATAGGTGCATGTGAAATGTAACATTTTTGATGAAATAATGTGAAGTATGAAGGTGAAGATGTTGAGTGCGAAGGGACTGTGATGCAATGCTAATGAAGTAGATGAGTGAAAAAGAATCAGCAAAAGTCCCTGGATTTGACACAGCCTATGAAGATAGGGAGATATAGCAAGTGGTGCTATGGTGTAAATGCTGCAAATGTTAGGTAGTGACCAGAGGGATTGTAGCAGGATGTCCGAGTATAGCTGTGATTGGACCATGTAAGGATGCTGGTAGGAAATTTATGCAGGAAATAAATTCCAACTGCTATGGGTTATAATACAGGGGAAGCCATATATGGTATATATATAAGGTGTAGCTAGGTGCAGCGGTGATAAAGAAAATATAAATGGAGGATTCAGCAACTGGTGGATATGTGCAAAGGTGATGTTGTCGCAAAGGGGTGACAGAGGGTGATGCAGGGTGCACAGTGGGTGCTGAGAACATGACTTATGATGGCTATTGCTATAATTGTAGTAGGTGAAAAAGTGTGCTGTAGATATCCAGTAGGCATGAGATGAGGGTGGCTATATGAGGAGTTGGTTCACTGAGAAATCTTGTAGCAGCATGCTTGATTGTCAGGGACACCACTGTTGCATACAATCATAGGCTTTTGTGATGCCGGGGCCTCCAATGGGACAATGCCAAAATGTTCATCCTTTGGGGGGAATAATACATAAATATTCAGAGAGCAATTTGTTTCTTTGTATAGTTGAGCCAAATGTGACGAAATCAAACTCGATCAACAACTCTTCCCTTCATATCTACACACTTTAGTTTCTCCAGGTGTTGAATATTTTCTAAGAAAATCACAGTTGACCATACACGGATGATGACAATCCAAAAAAAACAGAAGGTTATCACAATTGCATCACATAAACCTGGCTCCTGTGAACACTTTTGTGCAAGAAATTCGGGACCTGAGGGAGATCACTCCTGCTATAGCTCTGACATTATTTTCAACCTGTCTTCAACCCTATCTTTAGGATATTTCACAATTCTACAAGGTAGGTGGATTTCCAGAATTTTTTTTTCATTGCAAAGAGTGTTTGATCAAGTAATCATGCGATGACCAACACAGAAATACAATCCGGCTCTGAAAAGGATTTCAGTGGAGGAACCAATATGTGGAAGAGTGATGGTAGACTTAACATGCAGAAAAAAATTCCTTTAGCCATAATTCTGTTTAGCTCATGCAATATATACCTAAATATGAAACAATGACCAATGGTTGATTTTTACATGAGTCAATCCTGAACATTAAAACTAACTCCACCTTTACAGAGACCAAGACCCCAAAACATGAACTAAGTCGGTGATGTGGATGGCTGTTGAGTGAACTAGCCACTTCTCATGAATCAGTGGCCCCATCGAGCCAAAGATAACCAAACTTCCACAACTTATATTGCAACCTTGTCAGCAATGTTGTAAAATGCAGGTGATGAGGTAAATAGCACTGTGTGAGGCAATGATTGATAGCAATCAGTACACCAAAGCAAAAATGCTTTAGAAAGGAAAGAAGAAAAAAAAAATCACATGCAGAAAAATACAAACAAATAAATCTTTTCTAAAAGATTTGATCATTTATCCAAGTTGGACCAGTCATTGTTTCTACAAGGCATGATAATTTATGTCCAACTAAACAAATCATTTACAAAATACTGCTCTTTGACATGCTTTAAGCTCAAGAAGAAGACAATTAGTCTTAGCTACAATTTTGTTTATCAATGGACAAAAGCTATACAAAACACGGTTCAGAAGTCTGAATGATAAAGGCATACCAGATCTGAAAGATTTACTGGAATGCGACAAAGAGGATATTCAGGTTTCTCATTGCATCATTCCATAATACAATTCTCGGGGAGTAAGCACGCCAACGAAACACAATAAACTTCAGGAAAGCCACGATTATCCTCTCCCTTCAGCAGCAAGAAACCAGCAGGAAAGCCAGGATTATATATTATGAACTTTTGCTTACGGACTCCCAGTGATCAGAGATATGAAACAACACATAACAACGAGGCATAATGCATTTTGTAATAAGTAAAAAAAAAATTTAGCAGCAGGGATGTCTTGATAAAATAAGTCTTAGATTGAACAAAATGGTTTAGAAGCAGGCATCTTTGAAACAATAGCATTAGCACATCCGGCAGCCATAAGTTCATGTTAACCTAAGATTTAGTTTAACAATTAAATTCTTATATTTATAAGTTTCTCAGGTAAGACAGCACCCAGAAAATTATTGCACAGATTAGGGGACTTAACTAAAATTAAAGTCTATAATGAAATCTGAGATGAACCAGGTGAGGCATGATTGTGTTGTGGTAAGGAAGTGTACAGGGGAGTATAAGTGGACACAGTGTAGCAAAGGGATGCTGGGATATGTATATTAGTGAGAAAATGGCATGTGAAGGTGTTGTTCTGAGAGCATTGTGGTGAAGCCTGATCGGACCTGCCTTAGTGGAGAATATAGCAAACTAAAATCCAAGAAGATAATACTTACAGATACAGAACCATGGCCACTAAGAGAGGATTGGAGAAGCCGAGTAAGCTTTGAATCCCTATATGGTATATGGATTGTTTTCCCCTTTGTTAATTTCGCAATAACCTTTTGTCCAGCTCCTTGAAAAACAGAATCCAGGTCCCTCATCGAAACTGACGTGGTCACGTTTGGTTTGCACGAGGTACTATTGCTCAAATTATTCTTACAAATAGAACCTGAAATGCCCTGCAATATAATTTGTCCCAAGAGTGAACTTCACAACGTAACTTGTTTTCATAATTGAATTTGGAAAAGCACTAATTTATACCAACAATGAAAATAAGAGGCTACCATAAGCCTCCACATGGCATACTCCCAAGGTTACCCACTACTAAGATATAATTCAAATATAGCAACCTACCAGACCAAAGGTATCCCATAAAACTGGTAAAAAAAACATTTACAAGGATAAAAATCAGGCCTTAATGCTGGAAACCATGATCCAAACTAACTATTTTGAAACATGATGATCCTCTCACCAATTCCACAGAATCAATTGTACATTTGTTCCAAATTGTTCCTGCTACCCATAGAGAAAGATGGTGCGAATATTACCTCTAAAAAAAAATGCAGGCAGTGAAACCGATGTCAATAGATCTGAGGAACAAAAGAAAGTTAGCAGGCATGATATCTCACGTTCAAAGGCACAGATGTATTCACCGAAAAGTCTACATGCCCAAACTGATGTGGCTTTGCTATACCAAGCAAAATGAGAGATAGAATCAACATATAATCCAATTATTGTCTAAATGAAATTATAAGCACAATCGACAACACATATCAGAACAATACAATCCATAATTCATGTTATAGACCAAGTTCGAGAGAAGATCATATCATAAACCAAAGAAGAACATGTTTATTAATTTAGAACCCTTATTTGCTAGACAGATTCCAGCTAGCCAATCTGCGTGATAGAACTAACATGATCCTGCTCATGTTATGGGATCATATTGAAGGGGAATATCGAAAATTAATAATAATAAAAAAAAAAGAAACAAGAAAGCCTCCAATCCTAGAGGCAGTTTGGACGATTCTGAGTGAGATTCAACACCAAAACACCCAAAAATCCCAACTATTGAAGCCTCTGAAATGCATATGTTTCCAAATCAAGCAAAGGTAGTTCCCATACTAACCCAGAACATGGTGGTGGAAACCGAACCTCTAAAAAAAACAAACCCACTGAGATAGACAGCGGATTTTGGATATTCAAATAAATCAGATATGACCTGGAATGTAAAATCAAAACGAAAATACCGATAATAATACTCCTGTATGAAGAAAGGAATGGGGAGGGATTAAAACAGGGGATTAAAACAAAATCCAAATCGAGAAATCAAGCAAGAATCGGAGCAATTGGAAATAAAAACAGGAATCGAGGCAAAAAAAAAAAAAGAGAACAAATCGTAACACAAATAGAAATTAAAATAAAAAATAAAAAAAAAAGAAAGAAGAAAGAAAGAAGAATTTGTTGGAACACATTCCTTCCTGTTAATCTTGCATATACGTGGGTCAGTTTTGCAATAAACAAAACGACACCACGATGGTTGCGTTAAGGTGAAGGAAACATAAAAAGGAAAAATGAAGGAGACGACACTTACCTTGGCCCTTCATTGCAGGACTAACCTGTATTGCTGGGGGCTGAATGAATACATGGTGGAGAAAATAAAGCAGGAAGGGAAAATAGGAGAGAAGAGAAGAGGAAATGAAGAAGAGTTGTATATACAGGAGGATGGAGGGGTGGAAGCGATGACCTCAGTGCTTCTCTTGCGCTACTTTTTAAAGAGGCAAAAAGGAGGTTCTGGAAGATGAGGCATCCGTTGAAGATGGACGGGAGAATCCATGGGTGGTTGGTGATTGAGGGTGGAAATGAAAGGGGAGTTCGGTGGAAGCCATGGAGGAGTGCTGCTGAAAGGGGAAGAAAGGGGAGAAGGCCCGAGTTAGGGTTTCCTAACTCGTCTTTTAAACATTGAAACTATGGTTTTTCATAAAAGGGCCTCTTTAAAAAGTTTTTTCTAAAACGGGTTTTCAATAAAAACCATTTTCGAAATTTCCTTCATTTATTTCTGATTTTTTTGTTCTTTTCTCAATATTTTTATTTTTTTGTATTTTTGGAATGAAAATCTGAGAAACAAAGGCTAAACCCTAATTTTTTGTATTGTTCTACAAAGAATATTTACAAAAGTATTTTCCTGAGAATTTCAGACCATTTCGGGAAAATTTCTTCAAAAAGAGGGTTTGGACCTGGGTTTTGAGAAAATGTTCGAGTTTTGATACTCGACTCGAGAAATACAATGTGATGGATCCAAACGGATGTCGAATGGACTGTCCGAGCTATTTAAAGGCTATTTTTTGTATTTTCTATAATTTTAATTTAAAATTTGAACAAGGAGATTCAGACTTGGATCTAGACAATGGACCGAGATCCGAAATCAATTTAAACATATAAAATGAATCTAATTTTAATAAAGCTTGAGAAATGAACTGGAATTTAGATTTAAAAATGACTCATTTGCTCAAAAAATGATTTTAGGGGCAAGAAGGGAATTTTTAAAAGGTTTTGAAAAATTTGGGTGTTCACAGATGCCCCTCTTTGCTACTAAGCCGGTTGTAAGCCGAGCTTAGTGGCAAAGAAACACTCCAAATTTTGAAAAAATGCCCCAGTCAGCAGATCTGAGCTAGGTGTGGAAGAATTTATTTGAAAACATGGCTTTTCAGGCTTAAAACCTTATCCTGAATGGTTTTGGGGGAGACAAAATCCTCAAAAATGATATGACTGAATAATAGAGATGAGGAAATCGTGATAGGACGTTGGGTGAAGATCCCGAGATGATAAAAGATAAGAATTTCGATCAAGTCTCATGGGTGAGATAAAATCAGCTTTTCAGAATGACTCAGGTTTAGCCCTTAACCTGGATGGGACGGAGATATCTCAACATAACCTGAATGGGGAATGAAATATATGAGGACTTTGATGGAACATTTATGAGAGAATGCATCACGAGATAAAGCTCAAGTAGGATCCTGTCCTGAATGGATATACAAAGCATGAATTCCTTGATGGGAAGAACCATGATGGGACTAGAGGAAAAAAACACCTCGTCGAAACGAGACTCAGGTTTAAACCCAAACCTGAAAAAGGAAGATACCTCGAGGTACGAGGTTCAGGCTTAACCCTTAACCTGAAGGGGACGACCATACAGAATCCTCGAGTGAAGAGACCATGATGGGACCTTCGGAGTTTGGACGAACAAATCCGAAAGGTGTTTGCGAAAGGGGGAAGGAAATGGGGTTCCCTAAAGCTTTTGAAAAAGGGATGAACTTGGGCGTCTCATTGCTGAGACTGAAACCAACTTTTGAATTTAATGACCTCTCGCAGGAAGTACAGGTTTTGACCCTTAACCTGAGTGGGAACAACCATACGGGATCCTCGGGTGAAGAAGCCGTGATGGGACAGGAAGAGATATTTCGCCTGAGTGAAGCAACTCTTCTGGAAATGTGAGAAATGGAAAAATGAGGAGATGTGAGGAAAATGAACGATGAATAAGGTAACAGGAGGCGAATTTTTCAATGGGGTGAAAGATGAATAAGGCGAACTTTTTATCAAGGGGACGAATCTCTTGACAAGACGAAAAGATGGAAGAGGGCAAATCCTTTGGACAGGAGAAGGTGAAAGCAAAATATGAAGATGGCGATGAAGATGGTAATCCTTTTAGCAAGGAGAAGGTAAAATACGAAATATAAAGAAGGCAATCCTTTTGGTAAGGAGAAGGCAAAATATGAAGATATGAAGATGGCAATAGTAAGGAGAAGGCAAAATGTGAAATATGAAGAAGACAATTCTTTTGGTAAGGAGAAGGTAAAATGTAAGATATGCAGGAGGCAATGCTTTTAACAGGGAGAATGTAAGATATGAAATTTGAAGAAGGCAATGCTTTTAACAAGGAGAAGGCAAAATATGAAATATGAGGAAGGCAATCCTTTTAACAAGGAGAAGGCAAAATGTGAAATATGAAGAAGGCAATCCTTTTGATAAGGAGAAGGCAAAATGTGAAATATGAAGAAGGCAATCCTTTTAACAAGGAGAATGTAAGATGTGAAAATACGAAGAAGGCAATCCTTTTAACAAGGAGAATGTAAAATGTAAGATATGAAGAAGGCAATCCTTTTAACAAGGAGAAGGCAAGTCTCTCGACAAAGCGAAAGACGAGGAAGGCAATCATTTAATCAAGGAGAAAGGCAAATCTTTTGACAACACAAAAAGACAGGGAAGGTGATCCTTTTATCAAGGAGAAGGCAAGTCTTTCGACAAAACGAAAGACGGAGAAGGCAATCCTTTCATCAAGGAGAAGGCAAGTCTCTCGACAAAGTGAAAGACAGGGAAGGCAATCCTTTTATCAAGGAGAAGGCGAGTCTCTCAACAGAGCGAAAGACGGAGAAGGCAATCCTTTTATCAAGGAGAAGGCGAGTCTCTCAACAGAGCGAAAGACGGAGAAGGCAATCCTTTTATCAAGGAGAAGGTGAGTCTTTCGACAGAGCGAAAGATGAAGAAGGCAATCCTTTTATCAAGGAGAAGGCAAGTCTCTCGACAAAGCGAAAGACGAAGAAGGCAATCCTTTTATCAAGGAGAAGGTGAGTCTCTCAACAGAGCGAAAGACGGAGAAGGCAAACAACTCTAGGTGGTATCAAAAATGGATATCAAATATTTATTTCATTCTTAGAATATCTAGAAAATTTTGCCAATAGGATAAATTTATAGTTGACTTCAACGCTTAAAAATGTGCACGTATGTGCGAAAGATATTCCCTCTTTTACCTAGAGTATTTCCTCCAACGAGGTTAACTCTTTGGTTTTAAGAGTCAAATTCAAAATTTTAGCGCTGATGACTTTCTTCAAGGAAGCTATCCATTTCCCTGATATGAGAAGAGAAAAAATATTCTCAATTTCATAAAAGCAAATAGTGAAAAGATATTGATAAAACAATTTTGCATGAGAAAAGACGACTTCTGGCAATTTCGGTAGTTTGATGTCTAGGTGTTTTTCCATGATGATCTTTTTGCACTCTTTTTGAGTCATTGAACTTTTTTGGGCTTTTTACATCATCCTTCATTTGGATGTGTCCTGACTTTTCTATCTTTTTTCGGGGAAGGGTACGTCACAAACTCCTTTATCTTGAAGATGTTCCGATCCTTTATTTTCTCATGGATTATATATGATGGTATTGGCTCAGAAGGTCTTTAGGTGATAGCAGAAATCAAATATCATTTAGGGTTTGTCGGTAGGTCCATCACACTCGCCTTCATCTCGACGGTGATCTGAACTTTTCCTGGAAGGATCCTTCACAAACTCCTTCATCTTGGTAGATGATCCAAATCTTCTTTGGCCCCGGCGGTCTACTCGCTTAATTCGCCTTCATCTTGACGACAATTGAGAGATCCCTTTTGCAGATATTTGATTGCAGCTTTAGAATGAGAAGATATGGATTAAGTGGGTTTTTTGTAGCTCAGGATATTTCCACTGTCTAATTGCCAGGAAATCATCTTAAAACATGCATCATAGCTATGATCAATATCAATTCGCTTTCGGCTTTTCAATGTCATCGAATATTTATTTCACTAATCATACCGAGGATATTTCTTTCATCCTTTTGGTTGATCACCAGGAAAAAGATTTGAATTTTACCTCTTTTTCGCAAAGAGTTTCACCTTTTATGAAGAAAATACTAGAGGTAATCCGAGGTAATTCTTTTGTGCAGTAAGATTTATTTGGAATCAACAAATATTTTTAGCAGATTGGCAAAGTTTTCATGACTTCTATGTGAAATATTTACTCAATATAGATTTTGATGCGACCTTTAGTTGCAATTTATGATTTTGGACATTCTGATCAGTAAAACTGAAACCTTTCATTTAACGACCAGCGAAGGAGCTGGAACCTTTCATTTAATGACCAGTGAAAACTGGGACATTTCATTTAACGACCAACGAAGGAGTTGGAACATTTTATTTAACGACCAACGAAGTAGCTGGGACATTTCATTTAGCGATCAACGAAGTAGCTGGAACATTTCATTTAGCGACCAGCGAAGTAGCTGGAACATTTCATTTAGCGACCAGCGAAGTAGCTGGAACATTTCATTTAGCGACCAACGAAGTAGCTGGAACATTTCATTTAGCGACCAGCGAAGTAGCTGGAACATTTCATTTAGCGACCAACAAAGTAGCTGGAACATTTCATTTAGCGACCAGCGAAGTAGCTGGAACATTTCATTTAGCGACCAGCGAAGTAGCTGGAACATTTCATTTAGCGACCAGCGAAGTAGCTGGAACATTTCATTTAGCGACCAGCGAAGTAGCTGGAACATTTCATTTAATCATTTAACGACCAGCGAAGTAGCTGGGACATTTCATTTAATCATTTAACGACCAGCGAAGTAGCTGGGATATTTCATTTAATCATTTAACGACCAGCGAAGTAGCTGGGACATTTCATTTAATCATTTAACGACCAGCGAAGTAGCTGGGACATTTTATTTAATCATTTAACGACCAGCAAAGTAGCTGGGACATTTCATTTAATCATTTAACGACCAACGAAGTAGCTGGGACATTTCATTTAATGACCTGATTTAAGATTGGGACTTTTGAAAGACAACCAGTACGAGGACTGAACTTGATCTTTTAGATTTAAAAACTTTAGCAAAATAACCAGTGCGAGCACTCCAACTGAGAGTCGGGAAGGAGATCGGCCTATTTAAGCTATTTAGAGATCGAAGCAAGAATAATGGTCGGGGTTTCAGGATTATCCCTTATCCTGAAGGGGAAATAGAATAGACATTTTGAAGAGAATTTAGAAAAGGAATGATTCAGGTTTATCCCTTAACCTGAAGGGGAAATGGAATAAACATTTGATGAGAATTTAGGAAAAGAATTATTCAGGTTTATCCCTTAACCTGAATGGGAAAGGAGATTTTATGAAGAGATAACCTGAGACTTGAATTTAGAAGGATATGACAAGATTTAGAATTTATGATCTATGATTTAGATGGACCAGGTATGTGACGGGGAATATAAAAAGAATAAACTTTGAGAAGACAAAAGGATATAGAACTTTGAAAAAAAATGTAGAACATTTGAGGGAATTGATTTACTTTTGCAAAAAGAATTCTCACAGGTAGCATGGTTGCCCCTATGAGTGATCTCAGGATTATCCCTTATCCTGAATGAAAAAAAGAATAGAATTTGAAGGGAAATTGATATAAATTTAGAAATCAATAAAGATTGATAAAAACTTGTATTTACAAAAAGAATTCTCGTAGGTAGCATTGTTGCCCCTACGAGAGGTCTCAGGATTATCCCTTATCCTGAATGGGAAAAAGAATTTTAAGGAATTTAAATGAAGAGAAATTGATATAAATTTAGAAAATCAATGAAGGTTGACGAAACTTGTATTTACAAAAGAATCCTCATAGGTAGAGTTATTGCTCCTATGAGGGGTTTCAGGATTATCCCTTATCCTGAATGGGAAAAAGAATAATATTTAAGAAATTTTAGCGAAGGCAAATTGATATAAATCTAGAAAATCACTAAAGATTAACAAAACTTGTATTTACAAAAGAATCCTCATAGGTAGCATTGTGGCTCCTACAAGGGGTTTCAGGATTTTCCCTTATCCTGAATGAGAGAAAGAATAGAATTTAAGAAGGTGAAGAGAAATTGATATAAATTTAGAAAATCAATAAAGGTTAACAATTCTTGTATTTACAAAAGAATTCTTGTAGGTAGCATTATTGCTCCTACGAGGGTTTTCAGGATTTTCCCTTATGGGAAAAAGAATAGAATTTAAAGAGATTTAATAAAGGGAGATTGATATAAATCTAGAAAATCAATAAAGATTGGCAAAACTTGTATTTATAAAAGAATCCTCATAGGTAGCATTGTGGCTCCTACGAGGGGTTTCAGGATTATCCCTTATCCTGAATGGGAACACCTCAGACAACGAGGGTCAGGTTTATCCCTTAACCTGAGCGGGAACACCTCGGACAACGAGGGTCAGGTTTATCCCTTAACCTGAAAGGGAAACACCTCGGACAATGAGGGTCAGGTTTGTCCCTTAACCTGAAAGGGCAAATAAGAATAAAGGAAATACCTCATGGGAAAGAGGCATCAGGTTTATCCCTTAACCTGAAAGGGTACACCTCGGACAACGAGGGTCAGGTTTGTCCCTTAACCTGAAAGGGCAAATAAGAATAAAGGAAATACTTCATGGGAAAGAGGCATCAGGTTTATCCCTTAACCTGAAAGGGTAGAACACCTCGGACAACGAGGGTCAGGTTTATCCCTTAACCTGAAAGGGAAACACCTCGGACAACGAGGGTCAGGTTTGTCCCTTAACCTGAAAGGGCAAATAAGAATAAAGGAAATACCTCATGGGAAAGAGGCATCAGGTTTATCCCTTAACCTGAAAGGGTACAAGATTTGATAAAATTTAATGGAATTGAGGAAATATTGATAAACTTGATAAAACTTGATAAAATTGATAAAAATATGAATAAGATGAATGAAACAGATAAAGACATCAAAAAAATTTGACTGAAGATTTATAAGATTTGAGGAAAAGGAGTTTTTTTGATCCTGCCTGCATATGGGACATTGAAAGGAAAAAGGTTTATTTAAAAGATAGGTAAAAAATCATTTTTGGAAAGAAAATCCACTGCCAAAAAGAGTGATCAGTGCGAGATCTGATCCTTTAAGAAAGGGAATCATCATGAGAGATCATCATGAGGTTTGATTTCGAAAATAGCGGTTTAAAAACCAATTTTTGAAAAAGAAAACAAACATGAGGTGATGATTTTGAAGACAAATGGTTTTCAAAACCTAGTTTGGAAAAGGAAAATCAGCATGTTAGTTTATTTAGAAGGGATTTAGATAAAAAATATTTAAAATTTTGAAAAATTTTGCAGAAATTTTATGATTTTGAAAATCCTCATAGGTAATATCATTTCTCTCATGATGGAGGAAAACAAGTTTTGAAAAATAAATGACAAGGATTTTAAAAATTTTGAAAAATAGCAGGCAGGATCAAAAAGATTTTGAAGAAATCAGAAGGAAAAGGCAATACACCTGGGGTTTTAAAAGAGGAAATTTTGAATAATATATACCCAGGGTTTTTGGAAAATATAAGAAAGATATATATAAAGTATCATACAATCACAGATATACAAGCAAGGATGCACAAATAGCACTCCCTAAAGCTGACTCTATATGCAATATTTGAAATGGTTGATAGGACCTTAATCCTAACTCTAAGATTTAGATCATCTGATTTCAATCAAGGTATGCCGATATACTCAAGCCGAAGCTCGAAGTACGTGGCATATAAAGATATCTCTTCGGTTCTAAGGTAAAGGCTTCCCAACATCCTTGAGCACCTACCGATATACCTCGGACTATGGCCCTTAGGTACGTGGTAGGGGGGCGCGAACCCAAATGAGTGGTCCAGTTGTGAGGCTCTCTCCCGAACTATGGTTTAGTGAGACAGCCCAGCAACGTGAAGACCGGGACAATATAGGTAGGGATGTTTTCAAAATATGATCAACATGCAATAAAATCAGAAGGCTCTAATGCATGTCCTAGAATTTAAATAAAGAGAAGCATACACTGTTTTGCATTCAATCCCTAGAATTGAGGAGAGTTGTATTTAAGACCTAAGTCTAATGTGAACATGAAATAATCTCCTCAATATGGTCCTACCAAACCATACTTAGATCCTATATGCAAATAATGTCAGCTTAGGACAGAGTCTAGGCTCCTAAGGTTTGCATGGAAATGAAGCCGACATATGAAGAATAAAGACTTAGATTATATAAAAGAAAAGCAAAGGCATAGATTCAACCGGACAAAGACGAGGTCCCATCTCGGTCGCTAAAACTGTGATCATCGCAAAATTTTTCCTATTCTCTTGTTGGTTTCTCTCTCTTCCTTCTCTTTTCCTTTTCTAACCTCTATTCTCCTCCTTTTTGAAGGGAGAAGGATAAAAGAAAGAAAAGAAAGACAGACGAAAAAAAGAAAGAAAGAAAGAGAGAGAAGAGGAACTATTTTGCGGGTTTTCACTTGACCTTTATTTGAAAACATTTAGAAAAATTACTCGCCTCCGTTTTGAAAAATGTTGCGGGAAAAATGGAGAGACGGGATTCGCTCGTCGGTACGAGGTTCGACCGTTCCTGGCGCCTTTACCATGGGTAATCGAACAAAGGATCGAATCTATGCCTTTTGCTTTGCCTAAATATAATCTAAGAATTTATTCTAACTCTAAAATGCACAAAGAATCATGCTTGTGCGATGCAAGGATGTATGTTCTTTTTGAAAGATATTTTGAAAATCTTCAAGTTATTTTGAGATGAACTTGATAAGGGAGCGAAGAAATGATTGAATCTAACTTTAGAACTTGAGATAGATCAGAGGAGTTCTAAGTTTTTGAAGTAAATCAGGATTGGAAGAATAAATGAGAAAAAATGATGAAAGGAAATGAAATTTCAAAGTTTGGAAATGAACTTTGAATTTGAACTTGAATTTAAGAAAAGGAAATGAATATTTGAGATGGGATTGAATTTATATTTTGAAATTGGAAATCTTAAGTTTAAAATGGATCTGAGAAATCTAAATGGTGTAGAAATCTAGATATGATCTGTAAGTGGATTTAGATTTGGAATCTGGAAATGAAATGGAATTGGATCTTTAAACTGGATCTAAAATAGATGGAATTCAGATGAGATTTGAAAAGGGAATTGGATTCGAAATCTAGAATTGGGAATGAAATTGGAAAAAATGGATTTAAGATCAGAGATCTGAGACCCGATATAAAATTGGGTTCTGGATCCTAAGATGAATTTGGATCTGAAGTCCGAGATCCAAAGTAGAATTGGATTCTGGATCCTAACATGGATTTGAATCTGAAGTCTGAGATCCAAAGTAGAATTGGATTCTGGCTCCTAACATGGATTTGGATCTGAAGTCTGAGATCCAAAGTAGAGTTGGACTCTGGATCCTAACATGGATTTGGATCTGAAGTCTAAGATCCAAAGTGAAATTGGAGTCTGGATCCTAAAAGGGAATTGGATCTGAAGTCTGAGATCCAAAGTAGAGTTGGACTCTAGATCCTAAAGAGGAATTGGATCCGAAGTCTGAGATCCAAAGTATAGTTGGACTCTGGATCCTAAAGAGGAATTGGATCCGAAGTCTGAGATCCAAAGTAGAGTTGGACTCTGGATCCTAACGAGGAATTGGATCCGAAGTCTGAGATCCAATATGAATGTTGGATCCTGGATCCTAAAATGAATTTGGAGTTTAAATTCAGAAGATGAATCAAGAACTTCCAAGTTCAATTTGAACTTGGAAAATGAATTTTAGAAATTGAATCTTTGAATATACAAATGAATTTCAAAGTTAAATTGGATTTTGAATTTAAGATAGAATTTGGAATTTGAAATACAAGATGATTCTGAAGTTTCAAAGTCAAATCGGACTTTGAAATTGAATTCTTGAATCCTTTTGAGAAATAGAATTGAATTTGAATTTATAAATAGGATTTGATCTGAGAATTGAAGGAAAGAATGACTTGGATTTATGAAAAAGAAATTTTTAAAAATATGATGCAATTCTATCCTAAATGATGAATGAATTTAAATTTTTGAAATTGGATTTTGAAAAGCTATTCCATTCTTTAAATGAATTAAAATAAGATTGAAGATATAATACATCCTTGACTATGGTCATTGAATGTATTATATAATAATCTATATTTAAATTCAGGTGAAGAATGAAACACATTTGGTGCTTTTATAGGATTTAAAATGAAATTAACTCTCAATATACCCTGACTATGGCCATTGGTATATATTTTGAATTAATTCTAAGTTAAATTCTGATAAAAGAAGAAAATATTTAAGGAAAATATGATGAATTTTGAAAACGGATCCAGTGGGGATCCAGTGTTATTTCGTAAAAGATAAAAATCCTAAGTCTTGTTTACATCCCGACTATGGCCGTTGGTGTAAATCATCAACTTAGGATTAATTTACCTCTTACGAAATGGTGCACGTGTCATTCGTGTTGCCATTTGTGAGAATTTGAAAAATAAAACAAAAGATGCATGAAAGAAAGCAAGTTATGATATTTACAATGCTCATACATTCTATCTAAAAGCTGGAAGATATGAGAGTTTTGTCCACACCAAACTATTACAACCTTTCAACTAAATTTAAAATTGAATTTAATGTTCCTACAACAAAATAACATATTACCTGCAAAACAGAGTTAGCATAGAGTAAGATTGCAAAAATATGAGAGATGATAGAAGATATTAAACTGGATCTAAGATGCTATGCTCATATGGAAGATATACATGGAGATGCCCTAAAAAATAGGAAGATGATACTTACCTCAACCGATGGAGCATGCTTGTGGAAGTTGCCAACATAACGATGATGCATGGTATGCAAGAAATGTGAGGAAGACGTATGCAAGTGGCTATGAAGATAAGTGGACATAGGTATAGAGGGTATGGTTAATACAAATGAATGTAATGACGTGACATATTGATGTTATTGCAACCAATAGGTGCATGTGAAATGTAACATTTTTGATGAAATAATGTGAAGTATGAAGGTGAATATGTTGAGTGCGAAGGGACTGTGATGCAATGCTAATAAAGTAGATGAGTGAAAAAGAATCAGCAAAAGTCCCTGGATTTGACACAGCCTATGAAGATAGGGAGATATAGCAAGTGGTGCTATGGTGTAAATGCTGCAAATGTTAGGTAGTGACCAGAGGGATTGTAGCAGGATGTCTGAGTATAGCTGTGATTGGACCATGTAAGGATGCTGGTAGGAAATTTATGCAGGAAATAAATTCCAACTGCTGTGGGTTGTAATACAGGGGAAGCCATATATGGTATATATATAAGGTGTAGCTAGGTGCAACGGTGATAAAGAAAATGTAAATGGAGGATTCAGCAACTGGTGGATATGTGCAAAGGTGACGTTGTCGCAAAGGGGTGACAGAGGGTGATGCAGGGTGCACAGTGGGTGCTGAGAACATGACTTATGATGGCTATTGCTATAATTGTAGTAGGTGAAAAAGTGTGTTGTAGATATCCAGTGGGCATGAGATGAGGGTGGCTATATGAGGAGTTGGTTCACTGAGAAATCTTGTAGCAGCATGCTTGATTGTCAGGGACACCACTGTTGCATACAATCATAGGCTTTTGTGATGTCGAGGCCTCCAATGGGACAATGCCAAAATGTTCATCCTTTGGGGGGAATAATACATAAATATTCAGAGAGCAATTTGTTTCTTTGTATAGTTGAGCCAAATGTGACGAAATCAAACTCAATCAGCAACTCTTCCCTTCATATCTACACACTTTAGTTTCTCCAGGTGTTGAATATTTTCTAAGAAAATCACAGTTGACCATACACGGATGATGACAATCCAAAAAAAAACAGAAGGTTATCACAATTGCATCACATAAACCTGGCTCCTGTGAACACTTTTGTGCAAGAAATTCGGGACCTGAGGAAGATCACTCCTGCTATAGCTCTGACATTATTTTCAACCTGTCTTCAACCCTATCTTTAGGATATTTCACAATTCTACAAGGTAGGTGGATTTCCAGAAATTTTTTTTTTCATTGCAAAGAGTGTTTGATCAAGTAATCATGCGATGACCAACACAGAAATACAATCCGGCTCTGAAAAGGATTTCAGTGGAGGAACCAATATGTGGAAGAGTGATGGTAGACTTAACATGCAGAAAAAAATTCCTTTAGCCATAATTCTGTTTAGCTCATGCAATATGTACCTAAATATGAAACAATGACCAATGGTTGATTTTTACATGAGTCAATCCTGAACATTAAAACTAACTCCACCTTTACAGAGACCAAGACCCCAAAACATGAACTAAGTCGGTGATGTGGATGGCTGTTGAGTGAACTAGCCACTTCTCATGAATCAGTGGCCCCATCGAGCCAAAGATAACCAAACTTCCACAACTTATATTGCAACCTTGTCAGCAATGTTGTAAAATGCAGGTGATGAGGTAAATAGCACTGTGTGAGGCAATGATTGATAGCAATCAGTACACCAAAGCAAAAATGCTTTAGAAAGGAAAGAAGAAAAAAAAAAATCACATGCAGAAAAATACAAACAAATAAATCTTTTCTAAAAGATTTGATCATTTATCCAAGTTGGACCAGTCATTGTTTCTACAAGGCATGATAATTTATGTCCAACTAAACAAGTCATTTACAAAATACTGCTCTTTGACATGCTTTAAGCTCAAGAAGAAGACAATTAGTCTTAGCTACAATTTTGTTTATCAATGGACAAAAGCTATACAAAACACGGTTCAGAAGTCTGAATGATAAAGGCATACCAGATCTGAAAGATTTACTGGAATGCGACAAAGAGGATATTCAGGTTTCTCATTGCATCATTCCATAATACAATTCTCGGGGAGTAAGCACGCCAACGAAACACAATAAACTTCAGGAAAGCCACGATTATCCTCTCCCTTCAGCAGCAAGAAACCAGCAGGAAAGCCAGGATTATATATTATGAACTTTTGCTTACGGACTCCCAGTGATCAGAGATATGAAACAATACATAACAACGAGGCATAATGCATTTTGTAATAAGTAAAAAAAAAATTTAGCAGCAGGGATGTCTTGATAAAATAAGTCTTAGATTGAACAAAATGATTTAGAAGCAGGCATCTTTGAAACAATAACATTAGCACATCTGGCAGCCATAAGTTCATGTTAACCTAAGATTTAGTTTAACAATTAAATTCTTATATTTATAAGTTTCTCAGGTAAGACAGCACCCAGAAAATTATTGCACAGATTAGGGGACTTAACTAAAATTAAAGTCTATAATGAAATCTGAGATGAACCAGGTGAGGCATGATTGTGTTGTGGTAAGGAAGTGTACAGGGGAGTATAAGTGGACACAGTGTAGCAAAGGGATGCTGGGATATGTATATTAGTGAGAAAATGGCATGTGAAGGTGTTGTTCTGAGAGCATTGTGGTGAAGCCTGATCGGACCTGCCTTAGTGGAGAATATAGCAAACTAAAATCCAAGAAGATAATACTTACAGATACAGAACCATGGCCACTAAGAGAGGATTGGAGAAGCCGAGTAAGCTTTGAATCCCTATATGGTATATGGATTGTTTTCCCCTTTGTTAATTTCGCAATAACCTTTTGTCCAGCTCCTTGAAAAACAAAATCCAGGTCCCTCATCGAAACTGACGTGGTCACGTTTGGTTTGCACGAGGTACTATTGCTCAAATTATTCTTACAAATAGAACCTGAAATGCCTTGCAATATAATTTGTCCCAAGAGTGAACTTCACAACGTAACTTGTTTTCATAATTGAATTTGGAAAAGCACTAATTTATACCAACAATGAAAATAAGAGGCTACCATAAGCCTCCACATGGCATACTCCCAAGGTTACCCACTACCAAGATATAATTCAAATATAGCAACCTACCAGACCAAAGGTATCCCATAAAACTGGTAAAAAAAACATTTACAAGGATAAAAATCAGGCCTTAATGCTGGAAACCATGATCCAAACTAACTATTTTGAAACATGATGATCCTCTCACCAATTCCACAGAATCAATTGTACATTTGTTCCAAATTGTCCCTGCTACCCATAGAGAAAGATGGTGAGAATATTACCTCTAAAAAAAATGCAGGCAGTGAAACCGATGTCAATAGATCTGAGGAACAAAAGAAAGTTAGCAGGCATGATATCTCACGTTCAAAGGCACAGATGTATTCACCGAAAAGTCTACATGCCCAAACTGATGTGGCTTTGCTATACCAAGCAAAATGAGAGATAGAATCAACATATAATCCAATTATTGTCTAAATGAAATTATAAGCACAATCGACAACACATATCAGAACAATATAATCCATAATTCATGTTATAGACCTAGTTCGAGAGAAGATCATATCATAAACCAAAGAAGAACATGTTTATTAATTTAGAACCCTTATTTGCTAGACAGATTCCAGCTAGCCAATCTGTGTGATAGAACTAACATGATCCTGCTCATGTTATGGGATCATATTGAAGGGGAATATCGAAAATTAATAATAATAAAAAAAAAAGAAACAAGAAAGCCTCCAATCCTAGAGGCAGTTTGGACGATTCTGAGTGAGATTCAACACCAAAACACCCAAAAATCCCAACTATTGAAGCCTCTGAAATGCATATGTTTCCAAATCAAGCAAAGGTAGTTCCCATACTAACCCAGAACATGGTGGTGGAAACCGAACCTCTAAAAAAAACAAACCCACTGAGATAGACAGCGGATTTTGGATATTCAAATAAATCAGATATGACCTAGAATGTAAAATCAAAACGAAAATACCGATAATAATACTCCCGTATGAAGAAAGGAATGGGGAGGGATTAAAACAGGGGATTAAAACAAAATCCAAATCGAGAAATCAAGCAAGAATCGGAGCAACTGGAAATAAAAACAAGAATCGAGGCAAAAAAAAAAAAGAGAACAAATCGTCACACAAATAGAAATTAAAATAAAAAATAAAAAAAAACGAAAGAAGAAAGAAAGAAGAATTTGTTGGAACACATTCCTTCCTGTTAATCTTGCATATACGTGGGTCAGTTTTGCAATAAACAAAACGACACCACGATGGTTGCGTTAAGGTGAAGGAAACATAAAAAGGAAAAATGAAGGAGACGACACTTACCTTGGCCCTTCATTGCAGGACTAACCTGTATTGCTGGGGGCTGAATGAATACATGGTGGAGAAAATAAAGCAGGAAGGGAAAATAGGAGAGAAGAGAAGAGGAAATGAAGAAGAGTTGTATATACAGAAGGATGGAGGGGTGGAAGCGATGACCTCAGTGCTTCTCTTGCGCTACTTTTTAAAGAGGCAAAAAGGAGGTTCTGGAAGATGAGGCATCCGTTGAAGATGGACGGGAGAATCCATGGGTGGTTGGTGATTGAGGGTGGAAATGAAAGGGGAGTTCGGTGGAAGCCATGGAGGAGTGCGGCTGAAAGGGGAAGAAAGGGGAGAAGGCCCGAGTTAGGGTTTCCTAACTCGTCTTTTAAACATTGAAACTAAGGTTTTTCATAAAAAGGCCTCTTTAAAAAGTTTTTTCTAAAACGGGTTTTCAATAAAAACCATTTTCGAAATTTCCTTCATTTATTTCTGATTTTTTTGTTCTTTTCTCAATATTTTTATTTTTTTGTATTTTTGGAATGAAAATCTGAGAAACAAAGGCTAAACCCTAATTTTTTTGTATTGTTCTACAAAGAATATTTACAAAAGTATTTTCCTGAGAATTTCAGACCATTTCGGGAAAATTTCTTCAAAAAGAGGGTTTGGACCTGGGTTTTGAGAAAATGTTCGAGTTTTGATACTCGACTCGAGAAATACAATGTGATGGATCCAAACGGATGTCGAATGGACTGTCTGAGCTATTTAAAGGCTATTTTTGGTATTTTCTATAATTTTAATTTAAAATTTGAACAAGGAGATTCAGACTTGGATCTAGACAATGGACCGAGATCCGAAATCAATTTAAACATATAAAATGAATCTAATTTTAATAAAGCTTGAGAAATGAACTGGAATTTAGATTTAAAAATAACTCATTTGCTCAAAAAATGATTTTAGGGGCAAGAAGGGAATTTTTAAAAGGTTTTGAAAAATTTGGGGTGTTCACAATATATATATATATATATATTCTTTTTGGACTCGGGTAACGGATCCTAAGCCCAAATCATGCTAATTATAAAAATTTTACATAAAGTTTCTAGGTAATTGTATAAAATTTGCGATTATTACATCCTTTCCTCCTAAAAAGAAATTCGTCCTCGAAATTTACCTGTAGGTTCTTACTCGAACAACTTGGGATATTTTTCTCGCATATTAGCCTCTGGTTCCCACGTGCTTTCATCGATGCCATGGTGTTGCCATCTCACCTTGACGAGAGGAATGGTCTTTGATCTCAAGACTCGCTCGCTTCGTTCCACTATCTCCACTGGTTTTTCTTCCATTGTTAGGTCTTCCCTTATATCTACATCCTCATATTGGATGACATGTGACGGATCCTGAAGTTATTTTCTTAACATAGATACATGGAATACGTTATGTATCTGAGCATACTGAGGAGGTAGGGCTATACGATAGGCCATTTCTCCAATCCGTTCCAAAATCTCAAAAGATCCAACATATCTGGGACTCAATTTTCCTTTCTTACCAAAACGAAACACACTTTTGGTGGGTGATACTTTCACAAAGACCCGATCCCCCACATCAAAATTGAGCTCCCTGTACCTTTGATCTGCATAACTCTTTTGTCGACTCTGTGCTGTGAGCAGTCTATCTCTTATCATCTTGATCTGTTGGGTGTAATGTTGTAACACGATTGGTGATTCTATCGACCTTTCTCCAATTTCGTCCCAATACATAGGCGATCTACAGGGTCTTCCGTATAGAGCTTCGAAAGGAGCCATGTCGATACTCGCATGGTAACTATTATTGTAAGCATATTTAGCTAAAATAACATGCTTGTCCCACTCACCTTTCCAATCCAGCATACATGCTCGCAGCATATCTTCCAACGTCTAGATAGTCCTCTCTGATTGTCCGTCAGTCTGAGGATGAAAAGCAGTACTCAGCTTCAGTTTCGTACCCAAGGCCTATTGCAACTGACCCCAAAACCGAGAAGTAAATCGAGGATCTCGATCTGATATAATAGAAACTGGTACTCCATGCAGTCGAACAACCTCTCTGATGTATAAGTCTGCTAAGCTCTTGAGGGATTGATTTATTCGTATGGGTAGAAAGTGGGCCGATTTAGTCAGTCGATCCACTATTACCCATATCGCGTCATGTTGTTTCCGTGTTTTGGGCAAACCCACCACGAAGTCCATGGTGATTTCTTCCCATTTCCACTGTGGAATCTCCATTTGTTGCATCATTCCACCAGGCTTCTGATGTTCCACCTTGACTTGCTGACAAGTCAAACACTTCGAGACATAACTTGCGACCTCACGCTTCATTCCATTCCACCAATATCCTCGTTGTAAATCTTTAAACATCTTCGTGCCTCCTGGGTGTATGGTGTACTTGGACTTATGTGCTTCACCCAATAGTTCTTCTTTCAACTTGGGGTCACTAGGGACCCAAAGTCGATTTTGCATCCATATACTGCCATCTTCTTTGAGTGAGACGTGTGAATTTTCTTGTTGGGCTAGTGACTTTAGTTTCTCATACTGGGGATCCTCTTTCTGACCTTCAATAATCTTTGTAAGGATCTCCGGACGGGCAGATAAATTAGATAACTTGATACTTCCCATGACATCTGAGAATGGTTTCCAATCAATGAATTCCTCCACCAAATTCCACCCTTTTGTCAACAGACTAGACAAACTGCAACCAGCTTTTTGGCTGAGAGAGTCAGCTACCACATTTGCCTTTCCTGGGTGATAGGAAATGGTAAAATCGTAATCCTTTATAAACTCCAACCATTGTCGTTGTCGCATGTTTAACTCTTTTTGGAAAAACAGGTACTTGAGACTTTTGTGATCAGTAAATACCTCAAATTGTTCCCCATACAGGTAATGTTTCCATATTTTCAAAGCGAACACTACGGCTGCCAATTCGAGATCATGAGTTGGATAGTTTCGTTCATGAATCTTTAATTGGCGAGAGGCATATGCTATCACCTTACCATTTTGCATTAAAACACATCCCAACCTAGTACCTGATGCGTCTGAGTAGACTACAAAACCACATGTCCTGAAGGTAAAGCCAGCACTGGTGCGGTGGTAAGTTTCTTCTTTAAAATTTGGAAACTCTCCTCGCACTTATCTGTCCATTCGAACTTAATTCCCTTCCTCAGAAGCTTGGTCATGGGCATGGCAATCCGTGAGAAGTCCTGAATGAATCTTCTATAATAGCCTGCTAATCCTAGAAAACTCCTGATATCGCTGATATTTTCGGTTGACCCCAATTTAATACAGCTTCAACTTTAGCCGGGTCCACAGCGACTCCATCTCGCGATATGACGTGACCCAAGAACATGACCTTCTCGAGCCAGAATTCGCACTTGGAGAATTTTGCGAACAACTGGTGTTCCTTGAGAGTCCCCAATACGATCCTCAAATGTTCACGATGTTGTTCTATACTTTCAGAGTATATAAGTATATCATCAATAAAAACAATCACAAAAGTATCCAAGTACGCTCTGAATACCTGATTCATCAAATCCATGAATGCGGCGGGAGCATTTGTCAGTCCGAATGGCATGACTACGAACTCGTAGTGACCGTACCTTATTCTAAAGGCCGTCTTAGGAATATCCTCGTCCTTGATCCAAAGTTGGTGATACCCAGATCTAAGATCGATTTTTGAAAACACCTTAGCCCTTTGCAATTGGTCGAACAAGTCTTCAATGCGAGGTAGGGGATACTTATTTTTTACTGTTGCTTGATTCAACATCCGATAGTCTATACACAACCTCATAGAACCATCTTTCTTCTTCACAAAGAGAACTGGTGCTCCCCATGGTGACACACTCGGTCTAATGAAACCTTGCTCCATCAACTCCTGGAGTTGTTTCTTCAGTTCCTCAAACTCTACTGGAGCCATACGATAAGGTGCTTTCGAGATCGGTGCCGTCCCAGGCACCAACTCGATATGAAAATCCACCTCACGCTGTGGAGGTAATCCAAGCAACTCATCCGGAAACACTTCTGGGAATTCACGAACCACTTCAAGTTCTTCTAAAGGTGTGACCTTCGACTCGCAGGAGAATACATTTACTAGGAATGCTCGGCACCCCTATCGCATATACCTCTGGACCTTTAATACTGATACAATTCGGCCCTTTACTGTAGGTCTAGAGAGCCGAAACTCAACCTTTGGCAATTCTGGTCGGGACAAAACCACTTTCCCTTGGCGACAGAGAACGTTGGCATAATGTTCATATAACCAATCCATCCCCAATATGACATCATATTCAGTCATATCGAGCAAGATTAAGTCAGCAGGTAAGTTATGCCCTTCAAGTACAATTATGACATCAGGGATGTAGTTTACACATATCGAATTATATCCTGTCAGATTGTACACATATAATTCATGTTTCAGAGATTCAGTAGGTGCACCAAGTAATTTTGCAAACTCTATAGATATGAACGAATGTGTAGCACCACAGTCAAATAGAACAAGTGCAGCACAACCATTGACAAATACAGAACCTTGTACCAGATTTCCTTTCTCCAACTCCTCCGCAGTGGTGGCATATACTCGTCCCGGCACCCTCTTCTGTGCATTTTGCTGTGGTGTTTGCTGCGGCTGAGATGGTTGATGTTGCTGCCATCCTCCGGCATTACGTTTCTGCATATCCGCTGATTGATATTTTGAAATGATCTTTTTAAAACAATTATTTTCAATAAAGTTTTGGAAAATCGTCAACCAAAAATATGAAAACCGACTTTCCACAAAGTGGTAAGTACGGGTCGAATCCTCAGGGAACAGGAATTAATCACTAAAATTCTAAAAAATTTAATTTATTAATATCAAATGTCAATCTACAATTATACAGTGAATACAACTACAATTAAGCACTAAAAGAAAAGTAAACAAGCATTCAGTCTTCTGCTCCACACCAAGGGTATTTCCGTCTTTTCGCCACTTCGAGAATCTTCTCACTTGGACAATAACCCTGAACAATAAATATGCTTTTCAACCTAAAAATAAATAAAATAAAAAAATTACAAAGTTAGTTTTTATTCTAACAATAAAAACAATAACTAAAACTATTTCTAATTTTACGAAAATAACAAAACAAATGCTATTTATAAAACAAAAATTAAATAAAATACTAAATTAATTCTAAAATTAACCAATTTAACTCTACTAATGCTGTATGATGATGCAAATCCTAAAATGCAGAAATTATGGAAAACAAGTCTAAATTACCGAAACTACGAAAATTACGAAACTGCCCCTAACTAGTGTAAAATAGCATTCTGACAGGTTATCGGAAAACCACTGTTTGACAAAGCAAACGAAGTCCGATTTTTCCGAAATTTGTTCTGTTCTGCAACTGACAGATTAAACAATCTGACAGTTTTTACAGAATTTAAAAACAGTATCTGGAACTCCAGATATAATCGTTTTAAATCTGGGAAAAATCAGGATATCAAAGGTCCTGTAATTTAAAAACCAGAAAAAGCGGTTTTCACAAAATGCTTAAAAATCAGACCAAACCAACTCGGATTGAGCTGAAATTTGGTCTGAAGTTAGATAACACGTTGATAAAGTGAATAGAAAAAGAATTTTCTAAAAACTCAGAATTTTTGCACATGAAATCACGACAATGCGATGGGGCAAAAATCTGGTTTTTCTTTCAATGCACTATTCACTATATGAATCTATTTTAAACATTATGAACGTAATCTAACTATAATGCAGACTTAAATAATCCTATATGACAGAGTATATGCTGATATTTAATATGATAAAACTAAATGAGATCTAAATAACAAATGATATGCATTTCATGACTTTGCCCTGAATGAGCTAATGATGTAAATGTCCCTAAAGTACTAATGCATGCAAGTAGCTATATGCATAAGACATGCAATACACATAAACTAGATACAACTATGCTAACTAAACTATTAATAGTAAAAAGACATTAACAATCACACATTCAATCAACCAATGATAAAATCTAACTAAAATGATTACATAAATAACTAAACTAACTATTCTAAAGACAATATGACTGAAATCTAAAGGAGAAGAGACCACTAAAGAACCATGGGGTGCAGCCTTTGGAATAGGACTATGGTTGACTCAACTAGGCTCTATCTTAACTTAGCTAGGTTCGGGTTGGCTTGGATGGGCTCGGTTTGGTTTGACTAGGCTAAAGTTGGGTTTAGGTTCGACTTGGACTTAGGTGGACTCGGTCTAGATTTGACTTAGCTAAATGGGTTCGGGTTTGAGTTACCTTAGTCAACAAGGTTCGGTTGACTTAGGTGGACTCGGTTTAGGTTTAGCTAAGGTTGGATTGATTTGGCTATGGTTAGGTCTAGGTCTTGGACTCGAACTAAAGTTAGGTTTTGACTTTGACTAGACTTGGTTAGGGTTGGTCTTGGACTTGGCCAAGGTTGACTCAACTTGGTTTAACTTAGGTTAGGTTTGACTAGACTAGAGTTGACTCGACCTAGGCTCGGTTTGACTAGGTTAACCTAAACTTAGGTTAGGGTTGACTTCACTAAGCTTGACTAAGGTTCAAGTTGTATTTGACTTGGGTTAGGGTTCAAGTTGACTTTGACACAAGGCGCACCTAACCAAGTCAATCTAATTGACTAGGTTAGATTAGGTTCAATAGGTAGGGTCGGTTGACTCAAACTAAGGTTGGCTTGACTAGACTCAAGTAGGTTGAACTAGGTTTGCCTCGACCTAGGCTCGGTTTGGGTTAGGTCTAGGTCTTGGACTAGGTTGACTGGGGTCGGTTAGAAGGATAGGCACCCAATAAAAAATCAAAGATAGTTTTGGAAATGGAGAAGTCCAAAAATCGTCCTTTTTAATGGGGAGTTACAACCTTAAAGAGCTTTTAAATCCCCTTGGGAAACAAGGAGTAATGCTATTTCCAAAACCAAGGTGAGGGAAAGCCTTTAATTGCAATTAATTCCTTTTTGAGAAGCCAAATCATCCAACCTAGATAATCACACGATTTTAGCTTTCCAACCAAGAATTTAGGTGCAATTACTTCTTTCTTGAATTCATACACCTACTTTGGAAATTTAATTGATTTTCAAATTGGCTTTTCAAATCTCAATTTGTAACTCCCTATTAATAGGCACTCAAGAATTAAATCTTTCTTCAAATAGTCCACACGATTTTTGAAACTTATCTTTTTCCAAAAACTTTCCACATTTCAATGCATTAATTGCTTCTCCTCTCAAAAATTGTCAACTCTAAAAATGGCTACAATTTCTAAAAAGTAGTAAATCTACCTAGGGAATAAAAGGAATTAAAGAGAAAAACGATTTCCTAAGAGTTTAATGCTAACCTAATTCTCAAAACCTACTTAATTAACCTCTAAAAACGGCTAGAAAAGAAAGACCTAATACATTGAACCTAGACACCTTCCTAACTCAACTAATGACCATTAAGACTTTCTAAAAATCGACCAAGAGCTCAAGGAGAGCTCTAATGGCTGCCGCCCCACCTTGGGGAAGAAGAAGAACTACACGAAAATAAAAAAATAAAATTATAAACTAACGAAAAGCAATAAAACTAAGTAACTACTATTTTGATAAAACTAAGTTAGAAAATACTAAAAATGACTCCTAATTACACAAAGGCTAACAATAACATCACTATGCTGGAATTAAAATCATAAAAAAAATAAAGAAAACTTGATTTTTATAATTTTCAATAATACACTCAAACACAAAAACGCAAAATGATTAAAACAATTAAGTAAATCAATCCTAAAACAATGGAATGACTAACACCGCTTTATGCTAATGTTAACACACTAAATACACAGTAAGCAACACGACTTACCACTCTAAACACTCTTTTAACAAAAATGTAAAGATCGGCTAGAATATCTCTAGCCGATTTTTTTTTTCTTTTTCAAAAATGAATTCAAAACAAAACACAAGCACAACCCACGACTTAGAATAAACTAAAATGAAATTTCCTAATGAAATTTTCAGCAACACAACACAGTACACATGCTGAACAAAACAAAAATATCAAAACATAAAATTATATATATTTTTTTTTTGAAAATCAAGAATCGGCTAGAATAAATCTAGCCGATTTTTGGATTTTGTTTTTATAATTGAACACAAAGAAATAACACATAATCAAACAATTAAAATGACTCAAATCGAAATCTTCTTATTAGATTTTCTGTAACATCTCCACAATGAAACACGTTGGGAGCAAAAGCTCAAATCGGCTAGAAGAACCTCTTGCCGATTTGTACTTTTTAGATGAAAACGATGGAAAAAACCCGAATCGAACTAAAAAATAATGAAATCGAACCTAATCTCTCGTGCTGGTCTGTGCACAACTCTATACTAAGGCTGAAATAAGAAAAATGCAGGAAACACACAGAAATAATAAAAGAAAATCCACACACAAATCAGTTTTATCTAGAAGAGAAGAAAGAAGAAGACCTACCTTTTGGAAGATCCGACGACCGAGGGGATGAAGAAGAGCGGACCGTGGCTGGAGATGGACGTCCTCTACAGTTCGAGGATGCTGTACTTCACCAAAAACGGCACCTATTGCAGCTGCTACACGTTGGAGATCCACCGACGATGGAATGTGAGCCGATTCGCGATCGGAGGGTGTAGAAAGCCGGATGGAGGTAGGGCCGGCTCACCTTGGTGGTGTGTTGCGCACTCCCGCCCAAGGTTAATGGTCTCCACCTCTGCTACACCTGCAAAAATACAGAAAATGGTGAAAAGACAGCAAGGAATAAGAAAGAAATGAAAAGAAACCAAAGAAAGCTTGAAAATATGCTTGATAATCAAGCATAGATCGGTCTTCAATGGCCAACACGTGGGGAAGATGGAGAGGAAGGAGCTGCTGCTGTAGAGTCACTGTAGGGGGCTTCCAAACACAGCCAAAGACGCCTAGGGCTTCTCTAAAAAGTATATTTATACTTTTTGGAATTTGCAAAAACAATGTTATAAAAAATATATTTTCTAGGCGCCTCTTTCTGGGGGGTTTTCAGAAAAACTTTTTGAAATGGATCTGGATAGGCGTGTGGGTTGGGTTTTGGACTTTTAAAGAGTTGATCCAAGGTCCAATTAACCTAATTGGGTCGGATATGGATCCGATCTACCTCGAAATCCCTGCCCAAACACTGAAATAGCCATAACTCTCTCATTTTAACTCCGATTTTTCTGAAATTCGAACCATAGCCCCTTACTATCAAAACACATCTAAACATGGGTTTAAAACCTTAAACTTGATACAAAATGCATGAAAAACTTGTTTACATGATGTGCATTTCATGCATCATCAAATACCCCCATGCTTGAATGTTTGTTAGTCCCTTAACAAACCCTAATCATGATATGCACTGAAGACAAGAAATGCTAAGCATGAATGCATAATACTAACTCACTTTTGTAGGAATCACGGTTGCATTTAGCGTATGCAACAAGCCCTTTAAACCCCTAGCTTACACTAGTGGACGAGTAAGGTCTCGTGAGGGTTTGCAGAGATGCTACCCACAAACATCAATGAAATACGAGGATGATTTTTCAAAAATATGAGGATCTTAAGAATGCAGTTGGAACAAATATTTCATATGATTGACATTCTCAAAACAAGTTTAAAATCTCATGCCGCCACAGTAAAAATTCTTTTTCTTCACTTTTCTAATATTGTAGCTAGTTCATGATTTTTCTCTGAAAGTCAAGTATTCACATGTTTTACTCTATTTATTCTCACTTGTATATTTTCTGCACAGTAATACACATATATGCCTAAGCAATGAAAATTTTCTCCTTCAGCACATTCTTTTCTTTCATTTTCACTCTTTTTTTTCCAACTTTTGATCTCTTGCGCATTCTTCTCATATGAGCACTATTTCGAATAGTCAGTTTTCGTGACCCGTGTAGCGAGCTTTGGGTCAGTGACTCCCAAGTCGGCCGACCTTAGGGCACTAGATACAGAGTATCCCTCAGACTTAATTGCTCGAGTCACTAGACCTTCTATTCTAATAGTTTACGTATAGTCTTCCTCTCGTCCTGTGCACTGTCTCTATCTCTTAGGCTTTCTATGCAGTCCATGTAACAAGCTTTCAAACCAGTGGCTCCCAAACCAGTTGGCTTTGGGGCACCAGGTGTAAAACACCCTTCAGATTCTACTTACTCGAACTACAAAGGCCACAGATATCGACTTAGACAAGAAAATGATCACCTTCGTTATCCTTTTCGTTAAGATACTCAAACACTTCATCTCGTGTTTGAGTTCTACTACTAGGATTCACGAAGACATCAACAACTAAACGTAGCTCTATTCTTTTAAACTCATTTTTCAAACACATCTTTCCATTGCTTATTTCTTTCAGAAAACATACTGTGCATACTTATACTAAAGTGATTCAAAATTTTTGAACAATCAAATACTATCTTTTCTTTGAATTTTCTCATGAATACTACTCTATTTGACTCAGTTCAGAAAATAAAAATTTTTTATGGGGCTTAAAAATTTATAAACTGTTAGATTATGTCAAAAACAATCATATATGCTACACTTTGTTCTCAAATGCCTACTTTGATTACCAGTCATACAAAATTTTTTTAAATTTTTGTGTGCATGCATCTAAACCACCCCCCCATGCTTGAATGACACTGTCCCTAGTGGCATACAAAATGAATAAAAATGTAATGCAAATGCACACTAAAAGACACTAACAAAAATATGGGAGAAAGGGTAGATACAACCTGATTTTCTCTGAGCTTCTGAAGTTGATTTTCCTCTGATCCTTGAATTCTTTGAAAGCTCTTCTCTGTACCTGGTAATTTGATACACTAATTGTTAAGTTCATCCTGCATACATCAAAACACAAATTAGCACATGTGAAATGAAAGACTAAATAAATAAAAACTCTGAAATGAAAAAGAAATAATGTACATATGATACATCCCTCTGGTCGAACCCTCATGCCTTTGTGAGATGCACTATCTCACACTCACCATCCTGCAAGGCATCTGAAATGAATGGCTTCAGTCTTTGCCCATTTACCTTGAATGTACCTTGGGTCATAGGATCGAATAGTGTCACTGCTCCATGGGGAAATACTTCTTTCACAATATACGGACCTGTCCATCTCGATCTTAACTTCCCTGGGAATAAATGTAAACGAGAATTGTATAGCCACACTTTCTGATCTGGCTCAAACACTTTTCTGACAATATGCTTATCATGAAATGCTTTTGTGCGAGCTTTGTATAATTTGGCATTCTCATATGCATCATTCCTGAGTTCTTCTAATTTTGAGAGCTGCAGTGCTCTCTCTTTGCCAGCCTGGGTGAGGTTAAAATTTAATTTCTTGATGGCCCAATATGCTCTATGCTCTAGCTCGACAGGGAGATGGCATGCTTTCCTGAATACAAGGCGATACGGGGACATGCCAATGGAAGTCTTAAATGCAGTTCTATATGCCCAAAGTGCATCATCTAAGCGTTGGGACCAATCCTTGCGGTCCGGACGAACTGTCTTTTCTAAAATTCGCCTAATCTCCCTATTGGACACTTCAACCTGTCCACTAGTCTGCGGATGATATGGAGTGGTGAATCTATGATTGACAGAATATCTTCTCAACAGAGAAGCTATCTGTATATTCCTAAAATGCTTGCCACCATCGCTAATCATCGCACGTGGCACCCCAAAACGACTGAAAATGTTGTGCTTAATGAACTTAAGCACTACTCTATGATCATTGGTCTTGGTTGCCACAGCCTCGACCCACTTGGACACATAATCAACCGCCACCAGAATGTATAAATTTCCGAATGAAGGTGGAAATGGTCCCATGAAATCAATGCCCCAAACATCAAAAATCTCGACTATCAAAATCGGAAGCAAGGGCATCATGTCCCTCTTGGACATGTTCCCAATCTGCTGACATCGCAGGCATCGCCTACAGAACTCATGAGCATCCCTGTGGAGTGTGGGCCAATAAAATCCTGACTGCAAAACCTTTGCAGCCATTTTCCTACTGCTAAAATGCCCTCCACAGGCTAATGAATGGGAAAAATTCAAAATGGACTGGTACTCCTCCTCCGAAACACATCTTCTAATAATCTGGTCTGCACAGTATTTGAACAACTCTGGTTCATCCCAATAATAGTGCCTCACCTGAGATAGGAATCTCTCACGCTCATTCTTGTTCCAATGCTCAGGTATCTGCCTCGAAACCAGATAGTTCACAATATCTGCAAACCAGGGTAACTGCGATGTACTAACTGACATGATCTGCTCGTCGGGGAAAGAATCGCTGATCGGCTTCTGATCCTGCGTGGTCTCCACGATCAGTCGGGAAAGATGGTCTGCTACTACATTCTCACTTCCCTTCTTATCTCGAATCTCGAGATCAAACTCCTGTAGTAGTAGGACCCAACGAATTAATCTCGGTTTGGTGTCTTTCTTATTCAACAAATATTTCAATGCAGAATGGTCAGAATAGACAACCACCTTCGAACCGAGTAAATAGGACCTAAATTTATCCAATGCGAAAACTACCGCAAGTAGTTCCTTCTCTGTCGTAGTATAATTCATCTGGGCATCAGACAGAGTTTTACTCGCATAATAGATCACATAGGGTTTCCTATCAATGCGTTGTCCTAAAATAGCCCCCATAGCGTAATCAGATGCATCGCACATAATCTCAAATGGGAGAGTCCAATCTGGAGGTCTCAAAATAGGTGCAGTAATCAAGGCCTCTTTGAGAATCTCAAAGGCCTTCATACAATCCTCACCGAAAACAAAGGGCTGGTCTTTCTCTAATAACGTGCAAAGCGGTCGAGAGATTTTGCTGAAATCTTTTATGAACCGCATGCCCTAAAAATGATCGAATCTGCCTCACAGAGGTGGTGGAGTCAAACGAGAAATGGATTCCACCTTCGCTCTGTCAACCTCAATACCACGCTTGGACACAATGTGTCCTAGCACAATCCCCTCCTGGACCATAAAATGGCTCTTTTCCCAACTCAGGACGAGATTGGTCTCCGCACACCTACTCAGTACTCGAGCAAGTTTTTGGAGGCAATCTTCAAACGAAGAGCCATACACTGAAAAGTCATCCATAAAAACTTCCATCACATCATCAATCATGTCCGAGAAGATAGCAAGCATGCACCTCTGAAAAGTAGTCGGGGCATTACAGAGCCCGAACGGCATACGTCTAAACGAGAAGGTGCCATAAGGACATGTAAACGTGGTCTTCTCCTGGTCGTCAGGATGGACAACTACCTGATTATATCCTGAATATCCATCTAGAAAGCAGTAGTAGCTCTGCCCTGCGAGTCTCTCTAAGATCTGATCAATGAATGGCAATGGGAAATGATCTTTCCTAGTTGCCATATTCAGTTTCCTATAATCGATGCAGACTCGCCATCCTGTAGTGGTCCTCATCGGAATTCTCTCACCCTTCTCGTTCTCTACCACAGTGAGTCCTGACTTCTTCGGCACAACCTGAATCGGACTGACCCACTGGCTATCGGAAATAGGGTAAATGATTCCGGCATCCAACCACTTCACCACCTCTTTCTTCACCACTTCCTTCATGTTGGGATTTAGCCTTCTCTGCATATCCCTAAATGGCTTGACTTCCTCATCACAATGGATCCTATGCATGCAGAATGAAGGATCAATCCCCTTCAGATCAGCAACTCCCCAGCCAATCGCTGCCTTGTGCTCCCGAAGAATAGTCAGCAATCTCTGCTTCTGCTCCCCAGTGAGCAAGGATGAGATGATCACAGGCAGAGTCTCATCATCTCCGAGGTATGCATACTTGAGTGAATCCGGTAAGGGTTTCAAGTCAAGTTTCGGAGGCGACTCGATCGACGATTTGGCAGGGGTCTCCGCAAGTGGTGGAAGAGGCTCCCTGACAGCTCCCCAAGGTGGTCTCTCTGACGACACTCTAGACACATCTACACTATCTACACCGCTATTCTTCTCTATATGGTACAAATCTAAAGAATCCTCAGTAATGTACAACTCGGGCTGCTCCTCCACTAACTCCTGTACAATGTCTACATGAAAGCAGTCCATGTCTCCTGCTGGTCCCATTGCGGCATTGAAAATATTCAGCTTGACCTTTCGATTGCCGAATAAGAGGTCCATGGCTCCGGTCCTATAGTTGATGCACGCATTGGCAGTCGCCAAGAATGGTCTGCCTAAAATAATCGGAGTCTGGTGCTGGCTGTCTACTCCTTCCATATCAAGAATAATGAAATCGACTAGAAAATAAAAGTCATCCACCTTAACTAGCACGTCCTCCAAGACACCTCTCGGTACCTTGACAGAACGATCTTCCAGTTGAAGCGTAATCGGAGTCGATCTCATTTCTCCTAGCCCGAAAGAATCAAAGAAATACCAGGGCAGAATGTTCACACTTGCTCCAAGATCGAGCAATGCGCGTTCTATCCGGATGTTCCCTATAGTACAAGCAATGATAGGGGCTCCAGGATCCTTGAGCTTTGGTGGTGTCTGATGCTGAAGTACTGAACTCACCTGCTCAGTCAGATGGACCCTGTTAGGAACTCGCTCTCTAGATTTACGCTTCTGCGTACATAGTTCCTTCAGGAATTTGGCATATGCCGGCACCTGCTGAATAGCATCGAGCAAAGGTAGGTTGATCTGCACATGCTTGAAGATGTCAAGCATGTCCTGGATCTTCGTACCTTGCTTCCCTCTATAACCAAGAGACTCTAATGCTTTGGGATAGGGTGGTGGGGGAATATACTCTGCTGGTTCCTCCTCTTTGTGAGAAGGCTCACTCCTATCCTTCTTCTTCTTCTCTGAGGATGAAGATGATGAAGGTGATGATGGGGATGGGGATGATGATTGAGCCGACGTAGGTGAAACAATGGTCTCTGGCTCCTCTATCCTCTCTCTACTCTCTCGCTCTCTGCTCTCGACGTGATACTCACGTCCACTCCTCAAGGCCATAACTGATTTAGCCTGCTGCTGTGTCTGAGTATGAAATAGGCCTCCAGTCATCTGGTCCTTACCCTTCGGGTTCATGACAGCCTGACTCGGCAATGTACCCTCGGGTCTCCTACTACTAGCCTCAGCTAACTGTCCCATTTGCGACTCTAACTTCGCAATGGACTGCGTATGCGAGCTCAAAATCTGGCTACACTTCTCGAAGGCGTTCTAATTAGAGGTTTTCACCTCTTGGAATGCCTGGAGAAGTCTCTCCTCAAAAGATGTCTGCGGGGCAGACTCCTGCTGAATCGGGGGAGTGATAGAAGAAGAAGAAGACTGAGCATAGTTTGGTCTTTGAAATGACTGAGTAAAAGATGGGTGCCGAACTGGCTGAGAGGAAGTAGGCATCTGCATGGAAGACTGTGGATTCTTCCATGAAAAATTGGGATTGTAAGACCCGCAATTTTTCAGTATCTTTCTGAAGAAATTCACGAGGCATTTTCAAGTAAAAATAACATCTGAACCCGAAATACAAATCAGATCGATTTGTACGAACCAGTTATACTTGAGATATTCGTCGCTTTGCGAATATATGCTCAAACACTCTGGAAGCCATAACCTCTTAACTAAACAAAAACAAAGGATTTCCTCGAGCCAACTTTCTTAGTTACGTCAATACGAAGAGAATGAAGTACTCAGAATTTTTCAAAAAAAAATCACGGGAAACCCGAAATTCTTGCGGGACCCACGGAAATATTGGTGGAACCCACAGAAATATTCCTCAGAAAATATCTTGTGGGACCCACAAAATATCCTATGGAAATATCTAGTGGGCCCCACCTCAAAAGGAACCTCCTGGAATTAAAATAAAGCTCAGGGGCAAAAGGGGGATAAAAATTACCAAGAGGAGGTGGGCTTGGGCTATAAATAGCCCTCCCCACTCTCTCTCTTCTCATAATTTCGACCCCCCCTCTCTCTCTTGCCTCCTCTCTCTCTCCTAAACCTCCCCTAGTGAGCCCAAGTGAGTCTGAGCCCACCTGACCTGGCCTGAACCCACCTGACCTGGTCTGAGCCTGCCTGACCTGGTCCTAGCTCACCTGACCTGGGTCTGAACCCACTTGACCTAGTCCAAACCTAGTTGACTTGACTTGAACCTAGTTGGGTTTAAAGTCAAAGTCAAAGTCCGTTTTGGTCCAGATTTCGGTTTGGATTTCTGAACCCAGACTTAGCCTACTTGAGCTGAGTTCGAACCTGCTGAACCCAGTTGACTTGGATCGAACCCTGTTTGGTTCAAACCACTTAGGTTGAGTAGCTTGACCTACTCTACCTCTTTCTCAACTAAGTCAGCTTCATCTGACTTAGTCTGACCTCTCGAAGGAAGGCTCGAAGCAACCCGGAGCCGTTTCTTCCACGATTTGAAGTAAGTTCGCTTCGTTGATCCATCTCTCTCAAGTATTTGATTGTTTGTATATAGAATATACTTTCTGAAGTAGTATCTTGCTTTAGTTCTTGGTTGAGCCCTCTAGGACGCTTCGGTGTTCACGCGCTCGCCTCGTAACTATCGTCGGATATATATGTTCGAATGCGCAGTATATGCGTTCTTCAAAAATAGTATCTCACCCTAGTTCTTGGTTGAGCCCTCTAGGACACTTCGGTGTTCACTCGCTCGCCTCGTAACTATCGTTGGATACAGATCTAGGTGTATATCTGCTGATTCTGCCGACGCGTCTTATATCGCACAGGCTATGTAATTTACCTTTGCCGTCGCGTCGTATGATGCCAAGGCTCCCTGTTTTCTGCACTTCCGATTACTGCACTTCCGATTATGCATTTACTTACGCCGTTGCGTCGAACGATGCCAAAGCTCCTGCTTTCTGCAATGTATTTACTTACGCCATCGTGTCGAACGATGCTAAGGCTTCTGCTTTGTTATATATGTAGAATATTTCGTTCTGTTACACACCGTGAACTATAGTATATGCATTTCTTTACGCCACCGCTGTATAAAGCACAGGCTTCTGCTTATACTACATATATGGCGCATAAATGAGCGTTCAAATGGAGATCAACTCCAAATCGCCAATGCGATTCCTTGACCGCTCCTCGTTCAAAACTCTGCTTGACGAATGAAGCCCCTATTGGAAAGGCTTCGCTTTTTGGCAAAATGCTCTTTATGTAATGACTAAGTCAATTTCGTATAGCCTGGCTATGGCCAAGGGTTCCTGCAACCTTGATGGATGCAAAGTACACACAACGGTGCGCATCCATTTCCTCGAATTAAGCATGGCGATTTCCTACCAAAGAGGGGAGATGCCGCTGAAATGGATAAAAGAAACGCACGCTTTCTCCGTAAAAGAGAGGAAGTGCTGCTGAAATTTCTGAAGAAGCTAAGAATAGCTCAGAAAGAACGTAGCAGGATACTCTGACATATAGCAGAGTGCTACCCAGTTCATGGTTTGCCCTCTACAACGTAGAAGGGTTCGTCGCACCACTGCCGGTAGAGCAGGGGAGGTGCTGACGAAATGGTCGGCAGAAGAGCTGCCGGAACCAATGGAACGGCATAATGATGTCCGTTGATGGAACGATGCCAGATCGGCTCGTATCCTTGTGCCTGCAAGGGCACCTTGCTCGTAAGGGCCGCTGAGCCAGAGTAGAGGTTGTGCCTTGACTAGGTTTGGACTCGTTCCGTAAAAATACGCCGAGTAGCCGATCTATTTAGATCGAGTCATATGCATGCTCATTGAGAACGGTTACACAACCAGACTCGTAAGGGCCGAAGAGCCAGAGTGTGTTGTTTCCACCCAAAGAGGTGTGATGCTCGCGGTGGCCGAAGTGCCAAGAGCGGTGTTCTGCATGCATATGAATAAGACTTAAGGTCGCACATACCCCGCGGTTGAAAATCGTGTTAGGGGTACCCCCTCAGTAATGACTGTGTTGGGGCAAACTGAATGGGGTCGGGTACATACTCTCGTAGTGCTAAAAGCACGGGCTGCCTAAATGGCATGCACATTCTGTCCAAGTAATTGTAAGACTGGCAGACCCCTTCAGGAATTATGCTCACTGTGGAATGACAGTGATGGTACAGCCTTGAGTGACATGTATTTTACTTTGGACCTGATAGAGTCCACGATGGCCTCAGTCACTCATGGGTTTTGGGGTCGTGGTTATCCTTAAGATCTAAGGATTGAACCCAACTACTGCAAGTAGAGGATGCATCCGAATATGGGCCTAGTAGGATTCTCCCAGTTGAAACACACTGCCCTACTATGGATAGGGTCAACAGGCCTCTGGGGTATCTAAAATACATAGAATAATCAACCCCCAGAACGTCGCGTTGATGCCCGGACAATAGCTCTACCTGCGTACCAAAGGCGGGAGCGGTTAATTATCAAACAATGCATTAGTTCTAGGTACAGCGATGCTTTGAATGTATGAGTGGATGACGTGTTGAGTCAGTCCTGCATAACCTTTGTGAAGGTGTCATGTTCGGTATACTACTGGAACGACTGGGCAAAGACCCGTGTTGTATCCGCACGACTAAGCGAAGCTCGAGGAGTTGTCCTTAGATGCGTGGGATACGGATGTACCAAGTATGAAGACTTGAGCTAGACATCACTTTGAGACCCGGAAGAGGTCATGGCTAAGTCGTGGAGACTTAAGCGGCTATTCAAATCACAGCCCTGAAAAGGCTTGCTCTAAGTCATGAGGACTCGAGCGGATGTTCAACTCATAGCCCTGAGGAGGCTCTTGCGATATACGCTAAGTCTTGGAGGCTTGAGCGTCGTTATTGCGCATTGCGACCCTGAGTGGTAAATATCGTACTTGAGTTGAATGGATGTATGACTGCATGCTTACCAGACCATCAGTGGTTCTGACCCCGTTTAATGGGGATTTCAGGTGTTGTACCTGCGTGGCGATATGCGGAGCAAGGCGGCATCGAGTTCCAGGGTTTCTCTAGACAGAGTTGTACTGCTTCCTTTTTATTGAACCTACACTGCTTTTCTAAGCAGTGGTGTTGTAATAAACAAGTGGTTTTTGATAAATGGAACACTTTGGTGGTCAATGAGTTGCTTGGCCACATACCTGCAACGTGCTCGGAGTTTTCTAAAACTGACGACTCATTATCGTCTGATTCCGCTGCTAAAAGCTTTTCTAAATTCCGCTGCAGAAAAAAAAAAAAATTCATTAAAATTTTAACTTAGTTTTGTTTTGGAAATCCGGGGCGTTACAGAATTGGGGTCAAAGCATGAGTCTGAGAAACCTGGTTCAAGATCCGTCGTGTTTGCGGTATCGCACTGTAAGTATAAATTTTATACTTTCTCTGATTTGGGTGTATTTGTGTGAATAGATAAAATGGCTCCTAGGACGAGGAGAATCATGCCGAGCGAGGAGTCCCATTTGCAGGGCTTCCTCCTAGAGACACTCAACAGGCTTGTGTCTGCCATTCGTGAATCAAGGCAAGCACCAGCCCCACCTCGCAATGAGAACCTTGGAGGAATAACATATGAAAGGTTCCTCAAACTCGACCCACCTGTTTTCGTTGGCAGTGCCGATCCAGAGCTTGCAGAAAGCTGGATCGATGAAACATAGAGGGCATTGCTCGTATTGGGAGTACCAGAGGATAGAAAGACTAACTTCGGCACATATAGGCTGAAGGATAATACACGAAAGTGGTGGGATACCACTAAGCTTATCCAGTTCTCACAAGTCGAAGTCATTCCTTGGACTGACTTTCGGAGAACTTTCTTGGATAACTACTTCCCGTTGCACTCCAGAAATAAGAAAAAGATGGAGTTTCTGGAATTGGAGCAAGGTGTTATGAGTCTGATGGACTATACCACTAAATTTCAAAACCTTGAACGATATTGCTCCACGTTATTCGATACTGACCAAGAAAGGGCCGATAAATATATAAATGGATTGCAAGAAGGGTTGCGATCTCGTGTGATAACAAGTATGCCCTCGACTTTTCAAGCTGCTGTGGCAGCATCTTCAAAGATTAGCGAGGATTGGGCGCGATCTAAGGTGATTATAGCAAAGAGGCCCATAGTTGATGGTCGGAACAATAAGAGTACGTTTCCCGGTGGCCAGGAATCATGACCAGCTTTTTATAAGAGGGATTTTCGAGAGAACAACTTTACTCCACCGACCGAGCAGCCATTACAGATGGTAGAAGCCAATCAGCTCTACCAACAGTCTAATTTTCGATGCCCAAGGTGTAGCTCAGATCATCCCGGAGGGGTTTGTCCTCGTGATACGGGAGGTTGCCTGTATTGCGGCAAACCAGGGCATCGTGTAAGCGAATGCCGCAAGAAGGCCTCAGATCTTTAACGAAGAAATATGGGATCTGGAGGACCCTCTCAACAAATACAACAACAACGACTGCCACTATCCAGAATAGAGCAGAAACCTGTGGCAGGTCGTGTCTATGCGGTGACAGCCGAACAACTCACGAATGATGACCATATCAAGGAATCTGGATACCTTGATAGATAGAGTTGTATTGGGTAAGAAGCAATTGAAAGACAAGATCCAATGAATGCTTGAGACAAGTGGCTTATGACCTTGTGTATGGTCATCTGGATAGATATGTATCCTTGCTCTGTAAAGTAATTTTGGATTTGTCAAATAAAAATCTTAAGTGCTTATGCCCAAAATTTATGGCTATAGACCCCATGATTGAAAAATTAAGTTTGCGTAATTAGAACGTTAAAACTTACTTAATAAAATAAACCATCGAGGAATTGTTCCCAAGAAGAGAGTCCTGTGAGGTTTTACATATTCAAGATCAGATCGTCTAGCCAGAGTGAGCCTGTGAGGGTATACAGCTTCGTGCGAGTGTATGTTCCAAAATCAGTAGCTTAGCTAGTATGATTCTGTGAGGGTGTACTGATCCAATATCAGGTGAGTCTGACGAGGGCGAACCTGTGAGGAGGTACGTTTCCAATACCAGGTAGTCTGACAGGGGACTTATTCCAATATGGTTAATCTCTAGAAGAATGATCTATGTGTATGGAATAGTTACACAAGATGGCTATATTGATAGCCAGTTGGAAGAACATTGATTCAACAAAACTATCGTGGTTGTAGCATAATTTGAACTCAGATATGAGAAGCATACCTCAATTGATCGAGAATCATGATATGAGGTTATGATTGAAATAAATATGATGTTGAACTAAGTGAATAACATTATGAATCTAACATATGGGAGAAATATCCCGAGTTACGCACTTAGTACACTTAACTGAATTTCGCGGACGAAATTCCTTTAAGGGGGTAATGATGTAAGACCCGCAATTTTTCAGTATCTTTCTGAAGAAATTCATGAGGCATTTTCAAGTAAAAATAACATCTGAACCCGAAATACAAATCAGATCGATTTGTACGAACCAGTTATACTTGAGATATTCGTCGCTTTGCGAATATATGCTCAAACACTCTGGAAGCCATAACCTCTTAACTAAACAAAAACAAAGGATTTCCTCGAGCCAACTTTCTTAGTTACGTCAATACGAAGAGAATGGCGTACTCAGAATTTTTCGGAAAAAAATCGCCGGAAACCCGAAATTCTTGCGGGACCCACAGAAATATTCCTCAGAAAATATCTTGTGGGACCCACAAAATATCCTATGGAAATATCTAGTGGGCCGCACCTCAAAAGGAACCTCTGGAATTAAAATAAAGCTCAGGGGCAAAAGGGGGATAAAAATTCCCAAGAGGAGGTGGGCTTGGGCTATAAATAGCCCTCCCCACTCTCTCTCTTCTCATAATTTTGACCCCCCTCTCTCTCTTGCCTCCTCTCTCTCTCCTAAACCTCCCCTAGTGAGCCCAAGTGAGTCTGAGCCCACCTGACCTGGCCTGAACCCACCTGACCTGGTCTGAGCCTGCCTGACCTGGTCCTAGCTCACCTGACCTGGGTCTGAACCCACTTGACCTAGTCCAAACCTAGTTGACTTGACTTGAACCTAGTTGGGTTTAAAGTCAAAGTCAAAGTCCGTTTTGGTCCAGATTTCGGTTTGGATTTCTGAACCCAGACTTAGCCTACTTGAGCTGAGTTCGAACCTGCTGAACCCAGTTGACTTGGATCGAACCCTGTTTGGTTCAAACCACTTAGGTTGAGTAGCTTGACCTACTCTACCTCTTTCTCAACTAAGTCAGCTTCATCTGACTTAGTCTGACCTCTCGAAGGAAGGCTCGAAGCAACCCGGAGCCGTTTCTTCCACGATTTGAAGTAAGTTCGCTTCGTTGATCCATCTCTCTCAAGTATTTGATTGTTTGTATATAGAATATACTTTCTGAAGTAGTATCTTGCTTTAGTTCTTGGTTGAGCCCTCTAGGACGCTTCGGTGTTCACGCGCTCGCCTCGTAACTATCGTCGGATATATATGTTCGAATGCGCAGTATATGCGTTCTTCAAAAATAGTATCTCACCCTAGTTCTTGGTTGAGCACTCTAGGACACTTCGGTGTTCACTCGCTCGCCTCGTAACTATCGTTGGATACAGATCTAGGTGTATATCTGCTGATTCTGCCGACGCGTCTTATATCGCACAGGCTATGTAATTTACCTTTGCCGTCGCGTCGTATCATGCCAAGGCTCCCTGTTTTCTGCACTTCCGATTACTGCACTTCCGATTATGCATTTACTTACGCCGTCGCGTCGAACGATGCCAAGGCTCCTGCTTTCTGCAATGTATTTACTTACGTCGTCGCGTCGAACGATGCCAAGGCTTCTGCTTTGTTATATATGTAGAATATTTCGTTCAGTTACACACCCTGAACAATAGTATATGCATTTCTTTACGCCGCCGCTGTATAAAGCACAGGCTTCTGCTTATACTATATATATGGCGCATAAATGAGCGGTCAAATGGAGATCAACTCCAAATCGCCAATGCGATTCCTTGACCGCTCCTCGTTCAAAACTCTGCTTGATGAATGAAGCCCCTATTGGAAAGGCTTCGCTTTTTGGCAAAATGCTCTTTACGTAATGACTAAGTCAATTTCGTATGGCCTGGCTATGGCCAAGGGTTCCTGCAACCTTGATGGATGCAAAGTACGCACAACGGTGCGCATCCATTTCCCCGAATTAAGCGTGGCGATTTCCTACCAAAGAGGGGAGATGCCGCTGAAATGGATAAAAGAAACGCACGCTTTCTCCGTAAAAGAGAGGAAGTGCTGCTGAAATTTCTGAAGAAGCTAAGAATAGCTCAGAAAGAACGTAGCAGGATACTCTGACATATAGCAGAGTGCTACCCAGTTCATGGTTTGCCCTCTACAACGTAGAAGGGTTCGTCGCACCACTGCCGGTAGAGCAGGGGAGGTGCTGACGAAATGGTCGGTAGAAGAGCTGCCGGAACCAATGGAACGGCATAATGATGTCCGTTGATGGAACGATGCCAGATCGGCTTGTATCCTTGTGCCTGCAAGGGCACCTTGCTCGTAAGGGCCGCTGAGCCAGAGTAGAGGTTGTGCCTTGACTAGGTTTGGACTCGTTGCGTAAAAATACGCCGAGTAGCCGATCTATTTAGATCGAGTCATATGCATGCTCATTGAGAACGGTTACACAACCAGACTCGTAAGGGCCGAAGAGCCAGAGTGTGTTGTTTCCACCCAAAGAGGTGTGATGCTCGCGGTGGCCGAAGTGCCAAGAGCGGTGTTCTGCATGCATATGAATAAGACTTAAGGTCGCACATACCCCGCGGTTGAAAATCGTGTTAGGGGTACCCCCTCAGTAATGACTGTGTTGGGGCAAACTGAATGGGGTCGGGTACATACTCTCGTAGTGCTAAAAGCACGGGCTGCCTAAATGGCATGCACATTCTGTCCAAGTAATTGTAAGACTGGCAGACCCCTTCAGGAATTATGCTCACTGTGGAATGACAGTGATGGTACAGCCTTGAGTGACATTTATTTTACTTTGGACCTGATAGAGTCCACGATGGCCTCAGTCACTCATGGGTTTTGGGGTCGTGGTTATCCTTAAGATCTAAGGATTGAACCCAACTACTGCAAGTAGAGGATGCATCCGAATATGGGCCTAGTAGGATTCTCCCAGTTGAAACACACTGCCCTACTATGGATAGGGTCAACAGGCCTCTGGGGTATCTAAAATACATAGAATAATCAACCCCCAGAACGTCGCGTTGATGCCCGGACAATAGCTCTACCTGCGTACCAAAGGCGGGAGCGGTTAATTATCAAACAATGCATTAGTTCTAGGTACAGCGATGCTTTGAATGTATGAGTGGATGACGTGTTGAGTCAGTCCTGCATAACCTTTGTGAAGGTGTCATGTTCGGTATACTACTGGAACGACTGGGCAAAGACCCGTGTTGTATCCGCACGACTAAGCGAAGCTCGAGGAGTTGTCCTTAGATGCGTGGGATACGGATGTACCAAGTATGAAGACTTGAGCTAGACATCACTTTGAGACCCGGAAGAGGTCATGGCTAAGTCGTGGAGACTTAAGCGGCTATTCAAATCACAGCCCTGAAAAGGCTTGCTCTAAGTCATGAGGACTCGAGCGGATGTTCAACTCATAGCCCTGAGGAGGCTCTTGCGATATACGCTAAGTCTTGGAGGCTTGAGCGTCGTTATTGCGCATTGCGACCCTGAGTGGTAAATATCGTACTTGAGTTGAATGGATGTATGACTGCATGCTTACCAGACCATCAGTGGTTCTGACCCCGTTTAATGGGGATTTCAGGTGTTGTACCTGCGTGGCGATATGCGGAGCAAGGCGGCATCGAGTTCCAGGGTTTCTCTAGACAGAGTTGTACTGCTTCCTTTTTATTGAACCTACACTGCTTTTCTAAGCAGTGGTGTTGTAATAAACAAGTGGTTTTTGATAAATGGAACACTTTGGTGGTCAATGAGTTGCTTGGCCACATACCTGCAACGTGCTCGGAGTTTTCTAAAACTGACGACTCATTATCGTCTGATTCCGCTGCTAAAAGTTTTTCTAAATTCCGCTGCAGAAAAAAAAAAAAAAAGAAATTCATTAAAATTTTAACTTAGTTTTGTTTTGGAAATCCGGGGCGTTACAGGGATGGTTACGCCAACCCGGATTATATGTCGATGAAAATGGGTTATTCGGCGGTCTGACGTAACCCTGAGCTGCCTGAACTTGTTCTTGAACAAATTCAGGGTACTGAGCTGCCGAAGGGCACTCAGTGATCTCGTGTGCCGGACTGGCACAAAGAGTACACACCTGCTGTGTGGTGGATGGTCCTGAGAGAAGCTGGTCCAGCTTCTGAGCAATCATGTCTACCTTGCACTGTAGTGCAGTAGATGGACCAACTTCAAGAACACCAGCTTTCTTCTGAATGTTGGGTGTGGCTCTATCAGATTGAGAGCTCGAAGCATGGTGGAGTGAATTCTCGGCCAATGTATCAAATAGCCTCCATGCTTCGCCCTCGCTCTTCAGCATGAATGTCCCTCCACATGAAGAGTCGATCATCTGACGATTCTTGTCAGACAATCCATCATAGAAGCTCTGCACCAGTTGCCATTTCGGCACCTGATGATGGGGACATTTCCTGAGGAGATCCTTCATTCTCTCCCAGGTCTCATGAAAGCGCTCACCATCTAGCTCTGAGAAGCTAGTGATGGCTCTACGATATTGGTTCGTACGACCAATGGGAAAATATTTCCGAAGAAACTCCTGTTGCAATTGATCCCATGACTCTATTTCTACAGAATCTAAGGACTTTAGCCAATACTTGGCTTTGTCCTTCAATGAAAAGGGGAATAGAGTCAACCTTAAAGCATCATCATCGAAATTTTGTATCTTAACAGTAGAACAGATTTCGAGGAATTCATCTAAGTGTCGGTAGGGATCCTCATGACTAAGGCCATAAAAGGATGGAAGCATCTGAATAATGCTGGCCTTAATCTCATAATGTGGCGCTCCTACATCGGGTCTCCGAATGCAGGATGCCTGAACATAGTCTGTGGGAATGAAGTATTCCTGCAGAGGGCGTGAAAGAACTGGGGGTGGAGGTGGAGGATCCATGTCAGCCATTGTTGCCGAACTTCGATGAGAATGTAAAATTCTCTCTGGGTTGTCAACAAATGGGTGTAATGGGGTTCCTAGACCTCGTCGACCCTGCATACACTGGTACTAAGACCAGATGTAAGCAAACGACCTAACTCTAAATCTAAACTACACAGGTACTAAAATGTAAATAACACAAAATAAACAACTACTAAACAAATATGCTAAACTAATTATGTCAGAATGATCTAACTAAGTAAATGAAATAACAAATTAAACTACTCTAAAGTACTGAAAAGATAAATACAGGAAATCACAAACTAAGTTTTTCTAAAACCCACCTGTCTAATCGCTCCTTGCAGAATGAATTTCAAGTGAATCCTAGAAAGACAGAACGTGAATCCTATATTTACTAACTATGTTAATCCTATATTCACTTACTAATCCTACTAACTTAAAATAAAACAACTAATTAACTAAAACCAATTAATAAATCAAACTCTAAGAAATAAAGTAATTAATTCGCCGTTCCCCGGCAACGGCGCCAAAATTTGGTTGATATTTTGAAATGATCTTTTTAAAACAATTATTTTCAATAAAGTTTTGAAAAATCGTCAACCAAAAATATAAAAACCGACTTTCCACAAAGTGGTAAGTACGGGTCGAATCCTCAGGGAACAGGAATTAATCACTAAAATTCTAAAAAATTTAATTTATTAATATCAAATGTCAATCTACAATTATACAGTGAATACAACTACAATTAAGCACTAAAAGAAAAGTAAACAAGCATTCAGTCTTCTGCTCCACACCAAGGGTATTTCCGTCTTTTCGCCACTTAGAGAATCTTCTCACTTGGACAATAACCCTGAACAATAAATATGCTTTTCAACCTAAAAATAAATAAAATAAAAAAATTACAAAGTTAGTTTTTATTCTAACAATAAAAACAATAACTAAAACTATTTCTAATTTTACGAAAATAACAAAACAAATGCTATTTATCAAACAAAAATTAAATAAAATACTAAATTAATTCTAAAATTAACCAATTTAACTCTACTAATGCTGTATGATGATGATGCAAATCCTAAAATGCAGAAATTATGGAAAACAAGTCTAAATTACCGAAACTACGAAAATTACGAAACTGCCCCTAACTAGTGTAAAATAGCATTCTGACAGGTTATCGGAAAACCACTGTTTGACAGGGCAAACGAAGTCCGATTTTTCCGAAACTTGTTCTGTTCTGCAATTGACAGATTAAACAATCTGACAGTTTTTACAGAATTGAAAAACAGTATCTGGAACTCCAGATATAAGCATTTTAAATCTGGGAAAAATCAGGATATCAAAGGTCCTGTAATTTAAAAACCAGAAAAAGCGGTTTTCACAAAACGCTTAAAAATCAGACCAAACCAACTCGGATTGAGCTGAAATTTGGTCTGCAGTTAGCTAACACGTTGATAAAGTGAATAGAAAAAGAATTTTCTAAAAACTCAGAATTTTTTGCACATGAAATCACGACAATGCGATGGGGCAAAAATCTGGTTTTTCTTTCAATGCACTATTCACTATATGAATCTATTTTAAACATTATGAACGTAATCTAACTATAATGCAGACTTAAATAATCCTATATGACAGAGTATATGCTGATATTTAATATGATAAAACTAAATGAGATCTAAATAACAAATGATATGCATTTCATGACTTTGCCCTGAATGAGCTAATGATGTAAATGTCCCTAAAGTACTAATGCATGCAAGTAGCTATATGCATAAGACATGCAATACACATAAACTAGATACAACTATGCTAACTAAACTATTAATAGTAAAAAGACATTAACAATCACACATTCAATCAACCAATGATAAAATCTAACTAAAATGATTACATAAATAACTAAACTAACTATTCTAAAGACAATATGACTGAAATCTAAAGGAGAAGAGACCACTAAAGAACCATGGGGTGCAGCCTTTGGAAGAGGACTATGGTTGACTCAACTAGGCTCTATCTTAACTTAGCTAGGTTCGGGTTGGCTTGGATGGGCTCGGTTTGGTTTGACTAGGCTAAAGTTGGGTTTAGGTTCGACTTGGACTTAGGTGGACTCGGTCTAGATTTGACTTAGCTAAATGGGTTCGGGTTTCAGTTACCTTAGTCAACTAGGTTTGGTTGACTTAGGTGGACTCGGTTTAGGTTTAGCTAAGGTTGGATTGATTTGGCTATGGTTAGGTCTAGGTCTTGGACTCGAACTAAAGTTAGGTTTTGACTTTGACTAGACTTGGTTAGGGTTGGTCTTGGACTTGGCCAAGGTTGACTCAACTTGGTTTAACTTAGGTTAGGTTTGACTAGACTAGAGTTGACTCGACCTAGGCTCGGTTTGACTAGGTTAACCTAAACTTAGGTTAGGGTTGACTTCACTAAGCTTGACTAAGGTTCGAGTTGTATTTGACTTGGGTTAGGGTTCAAGTTGACTTTGACACAAGGCGCACCTAACCAAGTCAATCTAATTGACTAGGTTAGATTAGGTTCAATAGGTAGGGTCGGTTGACTCAAACTAAGGTTGGCTTGACTAGACTCAAGTAGGTTGAACTAGGTTTGCCTCGACCTAGGCTCGGTTTGGGTTAGGTCTAGGTCTTGGACTAGGTTGACTGGGGTCGGTTAGAAGGATAGGCACCCAATAAAAAATCAAAGATAATTTTGGAAATGGAGAAGTCCAAAAATCGTCCTTTTTAATGGGGAGTTACAACCTTAAAGAGCTTTTAAATCCCCTTGGGAAACAAGGAGTAATGCTATTTCCAAAACCAAGGTGAGGGAAAGCCTTTAATTGCAATTAATTTCTTTTTGAGAAGCCAAATCGTCCAACCTAGATAATCACACGATTTTAGCTTTCCAACCAAGAATTTAGGTGCAATTACTTCTTTCTTGAATTCATACACCTACTTTGGAAATTTAATTGATTTTCAAATTGGCTTTTCAAATCTCAATTTGTAACTCCCTATTAATAGGCACTCAAGAATTAAATCTTTCTTCAAATAGTCCACACGATTTTTGAAACTTATCTTTTTCCAAAAACTTTCCACATTTCAATGCATTAATTGCTTCTCCTCTCAAAAATCGTCAACTCTAAAAATGGCTACAATTTCTAAAAAGTAGTAAATCTACCTAGGGAATAAAAGGAATTAAAGAGAAAAACGATTTCCTAAGAGTTTAATGCTAACCTAATTCTCAAAACCTACTTAATTAACCTCTAAAAACGGGTAGAAAAGAAAGACCTAATACATTGAACCTAGACACCTTCCTAACTCAACTAATGACCATTAAGACTTTCTAAAAATCGACCAAGAGCTCAAGGAGAGCTCTAATGGATGCCGCCCCACCTTGGGGAAGAAGAAGAACTACACGAAAATAAAAAAATAAAATTATAAACTAACGAAAAGCAATAAAACTAAGTAACTACTATTTTGATAAAACTAAGTTAGAAAATACTAAAAATGACTCCTAATTACACAAAGGCTAACAATAACATCACTATGCTGGAATTAAAATCATAAAAAAAATAAAGAAAACTTGATTTTTATAATTTTCAATAATACACTCAAACACAAAAACGCAAAATGATTAAAACAATTAAGTAAATCAATCCTAAAACAATGGAATGACTAACACCGCTTTATGCTAATGTTAACACAATACACAGTAAGCAACACGACTTACCACTCTAAACACCCTTTTAACAAAAATGTAAAGATCGGCTAGAATATCTCTAGCCGATTTTTTTTTTCTTTTTCAAAAATGAATTCAAAACGAAACACAAGCACAACCCACGACTTAGAATAAACTAAAATGAAATTTTCTAATGAAATTTTCAGCAACACAACACAGTACACATGCTGAACAAAACAAAAATATCAAAACAAAAAATTATATATATTTTTTTTTTGAAAATCAAGAATCGGCTAGAATAAATCTAGCCGATTTTTGGATTTTGTTTTTATAATTGAACACAAAGAAATAACACATAATCAAACAATTAAAATGACTCAAATTGAAATCTTCTTATTAGATTTTCTGTAACATCTCCACAATGAAACACGTTGGGAGCAAAAGCTCAAATCGGCTAGAAGAACCTCTTGCCGATTTGTACTTTTTAGATGAAAACGATGGAAAAAACCCGAATCGAACTAAAAAATAATGAAATCGAACCTAATCTCTCGTGCTGGTCTGTGCACAACTCTATACTAAGGCTGAAATAAGAAAAATGCAGGAAACACACAGAAATAATAAAAGAAAATCCACACACAAATCGGTTTTATCTAGAAGAGAAGAAAGAAGAAGACCTACCTTTTGGAAGATCCGACGACCGGGGGGATGAAGAAGAGCGGACCGTGGCTGGAGATGGACGTCCTCTACAGTTCGAGGATGCTGTACTTCACCAAAAACGGCACCTATTGCAGCTGCTACACGTTGGAGATCCACCGATGATGGAATGTGAGCCGATTCGCGATCGGAGGGTGTAGAAAGCCGGATGGAGGTAGGGCCGGCTCACCTTGGTGGTGTGTTGCGCACTCCCGCCCAAGGTTAATGGTCTCCACCTCTGCTACACCTACAAAAATACAGAAAAATGTTGAAAAGACAGCAAGGAATAAGAAAGAAATGAAAAGAAACCAAAGAAAGCTTGAAAATATGCTTGATAATCAAGCATAGATCGGTCTTCAATGGCCAACACGTGGGGAAGATGGAGAGGAAAGAGCTGCTGCTGTAGAGTCACTGTAGGGGGCGTCCAAACACAGCCAAAGACGCCTAGGGCTTCTCTAAAAAGTATATTTATACTTTTTGGAATTTGCAAAAACAATGTTATAAAAAATATATTTTCTAGGTGCCTCTTTCTGGGGGGTTTTCAGAAAAACTTTTTGAAATGGATCTGGATAGGCGTGTGGGTTGGGTTTTGGACTTTTAAAGAGTTGATCCAAGGTCCAATTAACCTAATTGGGTCGGATATGGATCCGATCTACCTCGAAATCCGTGCCCAAACACTAAAATAGCCATAACTCTCTCATTTTAACTCCAATTTTTCTGAAATTCGAACCATAGCCCCTTACTATCAAAACACATCTAAACATGGGTTTAAAACCTTAAACTTGATACAAAATGCATGAAAAACTTGTTTACATGATGTGCATTTCATGCATCATCATCCGCCATCTTCTTGTGGCACTGACGGGCATAATGACCCATCTTTCCAAAGTAGAGACATGCTCCGGTGTCTCTGGGGAAAGGTTGTCCGTAGTGGGACCGGTTGCACTTCTGGCACACCCGATTTTGTCCTTGTTGTTGCGGAGGACGATTTTCACCATTGTACTTTTGCTTTTTGTAAGGTGGCTGATACTTCTTGCCACCGTGGTGCTGCGGCGGACCGGCTCCCCATTTTCCCGGTGTGTCCTTTTGACTCTTCCTTGATCGCTCCCATTCTTCATTCAACATAGTAGCCACTTCAATGGCTTGTGCAAGGGTGGACGGCAGATTAATCATCACTCATGATCGTAATCCGTCCTTGAGTTCGCGGACATACCTAGTTGCTCTGGCTTTATCATTTGCAAACAAATTTGGGCAATAACGCTCCAAGATCCGAAATTTGGTAGTGTATTCCACCAAATTCATATTTCCTTGAGTAAGCTCCAAGAACTCCTAATGCTTCTGATCACGAGCGTACTGGGGGAAATATGTCTCTAAAAATGTCCGCTTGAAATCTTCCCATGGAATAGTATCCTCTCCGGCAAAGTGGATGGTTCGGGTTGTGTCCCACCATTTCTGTGCATCTTCCGTCAAGCGGTAAGTGCCGAAGTCCGTTTGCTTATCCTCGAGAACAGACAGAACCCGAAAAGCTCGTTCTGTCTCTGCAATCCAACTCTCGGCTAGTTCAGGATCGGCCTTGCTTGAGAAGGTAGGCGGGTTCAACTTCAAGAACTTCTCATACGTGATTGTGCTCGTGTTATGCCTTTCACTTATGGCTGCGGCTAACTCCGCCTGGTGGCGCATTTGGGTGTCCATTGTCTGAGCCAGATTACCGAGAGTTTCCGTCACGAAACCCCTTTGGTCCTGCCATTCGTTTGCCGTGCTCGAACTAGCTTGGGATCGACGGTACATCTAATAACCATTTCAATACACACAGTTTTACTATCTTTGTATTATAGTGTTTCGAAAATCATTATAGGTATATATTTATGCTTATATAGGAGAAACAATGTAATTATCATGACTACTGAAGTAAAATAAATAAAATATACTCACAAAGCGATCTCAGGATGTGGCATGACCGTGAACTTTGATTTATTGTTCCCAGGCTCTGATACCATAACTGTAACGCCCCAAAATTTTAACCCAGATTTTTCAGGATTGTTTTTTTTTTTTTTTATGAAACCAACAAATGATTCTAGGGTTAAGCATTTCAGAACGATACAAGAAGGTAAAAGCAACCACACCATTTATTTTTATTTCAATAATAATAGAATCCAAACAGAGTTTATCACATCATCAGTCTTAAAACAAAAATTTCAATCAAAAAGCAATTAGGACCGCCAGGGAACAAATAGATCCAGTCCTGGTCAGCGCCTCATCCTGCTTCGCTCATGGACTACTCTGTGCCAGAAAATGATAAAAGTTATAGGAATTAGACTACCACGTCTAAGTAGGAAAACTGCAATTATTCTTGCAAGTAGATCATGTGTCAGGTGTGATGTGGGTGTTGTGTTTGAATTTCAGTCTAAACATAAACACATAAGGAATTCGAAGCAATAGCAATAATAGACATATATCTGGATAGAAAGGTAGATTATGTAACAGTTATACTTAAGCACAAAAAACATTTTATGCAACTACAACAATTAAGCAAGGTATTAAGCAATTAAAGCAGAACTTACACTAACATGAATAACATCCATAATATGAATTCAATTAACTAATATATACACAGTTTAGGATGTCGTTTCATCATAAGCACCGGATATAAAGCATGATGAAAGAGTATGCAATTGTCTCTTTAATGACTCTAACACAGTGATACCTAACTGTTCTAGTTGATGTTTATCTTTTCTTATCCCGCGGGTACACACGGGCCAAGGCAACCATCACAGAAGAGAACGTTCGGGGGTATATTATTCAAGGTTGTTTTATTAACCCGAACATTCTAACTGTGACTGAAAATCCCAAGGGAGCGGCCAATGACCGAGAGAAACTCCCAAAGGCCAAAACCAAAACAGGATGCATCCCTAACTTCTGCAGAAAAACATAGAACTACCGCCTAGGACACATTTGGTAGTCCGGGTTCCCCGACTCTGAGGACTGGGACCAACGAGTCGCTTTACGCTCGAAACCAAACACATGTCCCCAGAGTTTTGTACCACTTACCCTCTCCAAGGTAAGCCCAAATCTGAGTGGGTTAATCTTTTCATTTAGTTATTTTCCCGAAGTATGGGGCATTTCCCCAACTTCTTTCTACTATCATAGTAGTAGGATTCTCAACCTTAGTCATTTTACCCAGGTGCATAGAACAGTCCCAGTCATTTGTTATTTTAATTGCATAACCCACCCAAAGTGCTCTGGTGCCTTTAAACCAGTCAAGCACAAAAGTTATTATTTAATTTCCTTACCAATGTACTTGAACCAAACCATGTACCTTCATTAGGTACTTAACCCGTATCACCCCTTGGGCAAGGTTTCCCTAAACCATTTAATTTAAGTTTCTTATCAGTATTACGATCATAATTCTAAATGCTTGGGTACCTTTAAATTGTAAAGTACCACGACCCCGATACCTTTAAACCAGTCGGTCGCACAAACTCTATGATTAAGTTTTCATCATTTTTTTTTTCTTTTCCATAACACACCGGCTAATAGCCCAAATACCCGTATCGGGTAGTCCAATCTGTCTTACCCATTAGGCAAGGCACATGTCTAAAGATTGCAGCGTGCACCAGGTTATGTGTTGAATCAACATCTAATATGTAACAGCTTCTATGTATGCTCAGCATAGTTTATTATCATGTAGGGTCTCAATATTGAAATAAAATTTTCCCACAAACATGGTAACTACCAGTATCTTTAATAGTTAACATGAGTTATCATAAGCATGCCATATCTCCCAGCATAATACATAGACAAAAATAGGCTAACAGGAATTTACCTAGACAAGTTAGGGTTTACATAATGAAATAGTGTCAATCGGCCAGCATAAACATGCTATATTTTACAGGATGAAACCATTAGCATCTCTCAACATAAATTATGTTATGTTTAACATAGGTTTACAGAATAATTTAATCAACATCGGCTGATTATAAACTATGCTAAGTTCAGCATAACTTTACAGAATAAAGTAATCAACATCGGACAATCATAAACTATGATGGTTCAGCATAGCTTTACAGGATAAAACATTCAACCTCGGCTAATCATAAACTATGATAGTTCAGCATAGCTTTACAGACTAAACCATCAACATTGAGCAATAACGAGAATATCAAGTGGGTGGTCAGAATTAACATGGAAAACTTATAATCACAAAGCAACAGCTGTACCAATCCGCCAGAACTACGGTCTCCTTTCACATCAGTTGATTTTGGAATTTGAGATTTGTATATAGTAGTGTTTCATTAGTTTATTATGACATAGTACTTTATTAGTTTATTGTGATGTTTGCATTGACTCATAAATATGATGAATCTAAGTTCCGTACTTCTTAGCTTTTGTACTTCAATTCTAGTTATATCACTAAATGTTATGAAATTATGAAATGTATATATTTTTGTAATATATATAGTATATTTTTACTATATTGAATATAAAATAGAAGTTAACAAAACCTGCAAGTCACTTGACCCGGCTGAGTCTCACTCCCACATTAAAACTGAACAAGTGGAGTCATGACTCAATGGGTTACGGATGCAATCGGCCAACTTAAATCAACACCAGCATGATATATGTTTCAGAATAAGAAAGGTATGATCTGTTAACAAGATTTTTTATAAGCCTAATTTGTATTACAACATTACTTATAAAAAAAATCAGCATGCGTCATCACAAGCCTGGAAGAAAACCCCTCCAAATTTGGGTTTATCCACTGCTACCTCTAAAGTCATCTTTTTACGAAACTGTGAAACACGGACAATCCCCTCTTTATTTATATATATATATATATATATTTATAATCTGAAACCCCCAAATCGCAGATTTGGGGATTTCGGTTTGAGGTCGACAGCCGACCCCCAAATTGGGGGATCCCCTTGAATAACAAGGAACAAATACAACTGTTTTGGGGATTTGAGAATCCCATGACAGAACTCAGCCAAAAATTTATCCCATTCGCATTCCCTCTCTCTTTATTATACGCACCCCCATTTAAATCATTCGGTTTGGGTTTTTTGACAACCCGCACCCCACCAAACCCATGATGAACCTGAAAAACAATCACAGAAATCCTACCATTATCCGGCGAGGGTGTTGCGGCATCCACGAGAGGGGTTGATCGGCCTGGACAACACCACCACCGGCGAGGTTGGCTCTTCACTGCAAGGCCTCGAGCTGCAGGCCTGGAATCAGAGGATGCTTTGAGGTTTAGAGAGGTCGAAGAGAGTGAGAGAGAGAACGGGACAACGAGAGAGGGAGAAGGAAGGGTTCGGGCTCCCCCTTTGTAGGTGGGTGGCCTCCCGAAAAGGAAGGGAAGCACATCCTCCCGGCGGCTGCGGGGTGCTCCCCCAACTCCCCATCCCCTTTCGTGTTAGGGTTCAGCTGAACCCTAACACCCGATATATCGGAGGAGAAGGTTCCCCCCTCCCCCCCCCCCCCCCCCTTGCATTTTTTATCGGGCAACCCCCTATCGGGTTGCCCCTTTATTTTATTTTTCTAACTTTCACTTGTTTCCTTTTTGCAGGGTGTGGGCCGGGTCCGGGTCTGAACCGCAACCCGAGACGCTGGACCCGGTAGTGATTTGGATCCGGGGAGTTAAAAACATGGATCCGGGTCGCGTGACTAATAGTGGATCCATGGGTTGGATCCACTTGGGTCCAACGATGGATTCGACAAGTTTATTTTTTATTATACTTTAATGCTCATATATATATATATATATATATATATATATATATATATAGATATATATATATATATATATTCTTTTTGGACTCGGGTAACGGATCCTAAGCCCAAATCATGCTAATTATAAAATTTTAACATAAAGTTTCTAGGTAATTGTATAAAATTTGCGATTATTACACAGCATGAATTCAAGGGCTTCTTCGAGTGTTTGTTTGAAAGGAGTGAACACACGATCATTACTCCAACCTTCACGCTTTATCTTTTCCTTTTGTGGAAAGTTGGGCTGAGATAGCTTGTTATTTTGTCTTTCCTCTCGATCCGCATGGTTGCCCTTACTACCTTTGTTATCATTGCGACTGATGTTGGCGAAGGAGGTGAAATTTGCCTTTTTCTTTGGATCTAGATTGTTCTTGACGAGGGTGATACCATCGTAGACACCGTTCTCTATCCCCATCTTGAGCCACTTGGCTCGTTCAGTAAGCTCTATGAAAGACTTGGAAGGCGAGGTGGAGATAAGACTTCTCAAAGGTTGTGAGAAGTTGTTCAGGATCAGCGATAAAGCATGCCTCTCTAATATAGGATCCCTCATTTTGTTGCAGGTCTCTCTCCATCTGTGAATGAAGTCCCTTGCCTTTTCATTTTCATTCTGCCTTAGATTGCAGAGATGGCTCAATGTTGGGAGCGCTTCAGTATTGAACAGAAATCGCTCAATGAATAGGTTGACCACCTTATCGAATTCTCGCAGCTCGATTGGATTGATATGCTCGGAGTACCACTTGGCGGCAGTGCCTTCTAAGCTATGAGGAAAACAGAGAAATAGGGCCCTATTGTCTCTCTTGAATTTGGAGCCTTGTTATCATCGCAAAATTTTTAACTTTTTGCGAGTCAAACTGACCTTTGAAAAAGTTTTTGAAAATAACTCGCCTCCGTTTTTTAAAATGCGGGAAAATTCCGAAGAATGGGACTCGCCTGTCGGTACGAGGTTCAACCGTTCCTGCCACCTTTAACAGGGGTAATTGAACCAAGGATCAATCTTATGCTCTACTCTATTCAACTTGTCTAAATCATATTCTAATTTCTAAATGCACATAGAATCAGGCATGTGCTATGAATTTTCAGAAAATGCACATTTGAAAACATGATGTTTGCTTTGAATGATTGAAATATTCAGAAAATGTAAATCTTGGAAATGATATCACATGAGAAATCGTGAATTGGGATTTGAAATATACTTCTGAGAGAAATAAAAATCGATTTTGAGAAATCCTTGACATTTAGTGAAAATCGATTCTGAGAGACTTGGTTTCTCTGAATTCAAACTTGGAAATTGAAATTCTAACTTAGAAAATTTGAATTTGGAACTTGGGAAATACTTGAAATATCCTTTGAAATTCAATGTCTTTGGGAAAATCGATTTTGCTATAAGACTTAGGAGATTTTGAGGAAATGAACTTCTTTGAATTGAGATTGGAATTGGCAAATGCATGAAATGAATGAATATGATTTTGAGGAATTGAGAAATACTTTTTGTATTTTTGAGAAATGCAGTGCATTTTTGAAGTTAGCCTAAGAGTGTAGGCTGAATGTGGCTAATGTGAAGATCATAAATCTAAGTATCATTCATATTCTGACTATGGCCATAAATACAAATTTCACCAAGTTTATAAACTTCATAGAAGCTGGTGCATGTGCCATTTGTGTAGACCATGGTGAATTTGTAAAAATATGCATGAATCATCATCCATCACACATTAACATGATAAAAATAAACTATATGCAATGCAACCTAATCTATGCAGGAAATGTAAATTCTTATTCCAAAGTTTAATTACAAATTACATCACTATTGAAAATTAAATACATGAAAAATAAAGTCTTCAATGCACCTGCAAAACTAGAAAACTTGGTTAATGAATATATGTTGGCTTTTCTAGATTTATCCAACAATATCAGGAAATTGTTGGATTTTGCTAGATATAAGTCTCTTCCTTGATTCCCTTAAATAAAAATGATAAAGTATGAAATAAAATTGAATAAATATGAAAGAGAAGATATGGAATTTCGAAATTGGGGTCAAAATGACCAAAATACCCCTAATAACAAGACTATGGCCTTGAAATTAGGGTTTTTAGAAAGATATTTTGATAAAATGCAAATTTTGAAATTTGAATGGAATAAACCCAAACCAAATATGCTATGACATGATTAAAAATATGAAATTAGGGTTAGGGATTTCGAAATTTAGGTCAAATGACCAAATTACCCCCGATAGCAAGACTATGGCCTTGAAATCAGGGTTTTCTGAAATAGATTTTGGTAAAAACCTAGGTTTTATGCACTAAATGAAATCAAATGAGCATCAAATTAAACCTAAAGCATCCTAACATGATTATGAACATGATTAAACCCTAAAAATATATGCTTATGCACGAAAATCCAATAATATCACAAATTTTGTGATTTTTGCAGTGTTTTTGGATCTTTCAGGAACCTGGTTTTGCAATTTGCTTAATTCAGCCATCAAATGGATTCCAAAATCCATAAAAATTGGTACCTGTACTTTTTATAACCCTAATGTCGAATTGGAATTATAAAAATAATTTTTTGACATTAAATTAATCCGAAAATTGCATTAAACCCTAAAAATATGCTATTTTTGACCTAATTCACCAACCAGTTTCAATCCAAGACCTGAATCAGGGGTCAAATCTCCATAGAAATTTATGAAATTTTACAGAGACTAACTAGAAAGGAAAACAGAGATTTCCCAATTTACAGATCGGAAAAATCATCTCCGGCTAGGGAGAAACCCTTCCGGCAACCTGGGCTAAAATATATCACTCTTAACAGGGATTAAAACGGCTACTTCAGATTGAAAATACAGGAATAAATAGAAAACCTAAACAAAAATCTCTGAACTTTTTGTGATGAACATTAGACAGAAAAATAACAATACTCACTTTTTACAGATCTAAAATCGGATCTGTGGTTTGGGATTTATGACTAATACAAGTCTGATTAGGGTTTTGGTAAACCCTAACGAGTTTAAACTTTAAAAACAGATTCTCTAAAAGGGGAAAAATACTAAACAGTGATCAAAAAATCCGAAAATTTCACAAAAGAAAGATCTACTCAATGTGAATCCATAGCACTTTACAGATCTAAAATCGTATATAAGATGAGAGAAATATCATAACAGCAAGTTACCTTCTTGATTTTAACCACGATTTTAAAGCTTTAAAAACCTGATTTGATGTCTGATTTTTTTGACAGGGTTCCCGAAATCCAAAACCTTTGATTTTTCTACAGTAACTCAATAACTCATGCATGCACCACATATAAAAAAATCAGAAATAAACAATGAGTTCTTCCATCCGAAATAACATCATCTTTACTGTTCTAAACCTAGAACACACAGAAATTTAAGAAACTTGAAAAAACATGCATTAACTAATGTAAATAAATAAAATAAACCATAAAACAGTAAATAAAAATTATTTTTATGCTGTAGAACGTAAAACAAACATGAATAAACCATGAAAATAAATTAAAAACAGGGAATCAATGGCTGGAATTTGATATCACCTTTAAAACATAGATTTAACCCATTAAAAGGGGTAAATCATATATTTTATTGGTTAATAATATAAAGAACCATATTAAAATCAATTCTAATGGATTAAAATCTCTGTAAATCATCCAAAACAGGGTTAGATCACCTTCTTGGATCGTTCTTGCTGATTCTTGATGGTTCTTGAGGTTGAATCCATGGTTTAATCCATGAAGGGGATGACACCAATGGCTAAAATTGATTTAAAACATGAAAAAGTATTAAATAAAACTAAAAAATATTAAAAATATTACCTTGGTGCTTGCAGCTGCAATGGAGAAAGGTGGAGGTGCTGGAGAGGAGAGAGAGGCCACGAAAATTTGAGAGAAAAGAGCCCTCCTTTTGGCCCCCCTTAGGTCCCTTTTTATAGTTTTTCAAAAAGTCACTTAATTAGGGTTAATTAAGAGGTTTTTTCATTTTTTTAGGACTCTTTCTAATAAATCCACTAAAGGCAACGATTTTTTGTGGTTTTCTAACCTAGGTGGGACTCTAATTAATCCCTAATTAGCCCCTAACTAAACCTAGAAAACCCCCAAATGTGATGCCACTTGGCATCTTTCACATTTGGGTTTTTAAAACACCTTTAAAAACATTTAAAAACACTAGTTTTAAAAACTAATTTTCAAAATGAGTTTTCAAAATGGTTTTGACTCTTCTAAACCTCTAACACTAACCAAGACATCAACTAACCCTAGTCTAGCCCTGACTTACTCGAATATGGCGCCACCCCGAGTGGGCCCTACTTGAGTTTTTCAAAAAGTGATTTTAAAACTTGAAATTGAAGGAGTTTTCAAAAGCTTTTCAAAAGCAAACTTTGAAATTAGGATTTTTGAAATGATATAGGATCCTAACTGAATTAGAATTCCTCTGGATATGGTGCCAACTGAGTGGGTCCACATCGAATTTTGAACATTTTTTAAATAAACACTGAAAATGGCTTTGAAAAAGGGTTAAAATTGACATTTGAAATTCAAGATTTTTGAAAATAGGGTCTCATGCGAACTGGAACTCCGAGTTAGAGTCCTGAACTCTTAGGACTCTGAGATTTTAGATTTTAAAAGCCAAATGAAAGAATTTTCAAAAGATTTTATCAAGAAATGATGAAATAAGTCAGAAAACACAGTCAGGGTTAGACTCCTAACTCGACCGAACTCTAAAATAGAGTCCTGAACTAACTGGACTCTGTAAAATGACCTAAATTTTGAAAATAATAAAAAAAGACTGAAAATGGAAGTAAAACAGACTTCAAAATAGACTCCTGACTGGATTAGGACTCTGAGACAGAGTCCTAATCGGACTGAAACTTTCAAAAATTTGAGAAATTTAATGAATAGAGGAATTCAGAAGCGACACCACCACAATGGGTCTCATCTGTGAATTGAAATCGATTAAAATTTGAATTTGAAAGGAATCCAGATTGTTTTCTGAGAAAATATTTCGAAATATAAAGTCCTGGGGTTGGAAAATGACAAAGTATTGAATAAAAACCCAGGTTTTGAAATTGATTTTGAAATAAAAGCTTTTAAAATTCAAATCTGGATTGAATGTTTTAAAAACAGGAGTGTTGGATCTCGAAAATGAGATGGGATGACATGTAATGACATGCAATGTGATGGAATGATATGCCGGATGCATGCAATGATATGCAATGACACATGAAATGGACAAATACTGGATGAGGGTGAAAATTTGGGGTGTTTACAAGCCTTCGGCGAAGAACATGGCGAGATGGGCTTTGGGATTACCAGAACCATCGAACTTGATGAACTTTCGGGGCAGATTTTCCAGATCTTCGTCTCCTTCTAATCCATCATAAAAATCCTCGCTAGTGAAGACTTTCTTGCCCTTGTCGCGAGCTTGCAGGTCTTTAACAACTTTGGCCATTTCTTTGAACTGTGACTACAGGGGCTCTTCTGCAACTTGTTTCTTTGATTTGCGACTCCTCCTTTGTTCTCGGCCCTGTTTTTGAAATGCCGGAGGCACCTCATATTCTTCATCGGTGTCTTCCTCTGATTCTGATTCATCTGAAATTTCCTCTGGCTGAACTTGCTTCTTGGAAGTCTTCTTATCCTTGTGCCCATGGAACTTCTCTCTGAATGGGTTCTTCTCTGCACTGGTCCCAGCCTGTTCACTCATCATTTTGGTCATCATTTTCTGGAACATGGCATACATCTGTGGGTCTATGTCATCCTCCCCTTGTTGCTGCTCTTGACTCCTCTCGGATCGCGGGGAGCCCATATCTTCTTCTGAGGCTGAGGAGTACTGAGATGCCGTTGTTCTTTTTCCTGATCTTGTTCGAACCATCAAATGTTGTGGATGCTCTCTGCAGGATGAAGTCTTGATTAGACTCTGAGAAAATTTTGGATTGGAAAAAAAATGATATGGTAGACAATTGGAAGAATATCCTATTACTAGGGATGGAGTCGCCGCTAAAATCACGACAATTGTGTTGTCATTCTTTGTAAGAGAAATAACAAAGGAAAATGTGCCTTGTTACCTAGGCGAGGTCGTCAACCACGAGGAAAATACCATTTTGAAGGAAAGAGATATCTCTTGGAAAACAATTCACAAACGGATTTAGAATAAGGAGAGGGCAAGTGGGTAAACAATTTCCACCGCAATAATCAAGGTATGCACGAGGAAAATGAGGTGAAGAATTTTGCAAATAGACAAAAGAATTGAAAATCCAATGAGAGAAAACATATGATTTTGGAAAATTGCAGGCAAGATGAAAATGCAGTTGAAAATTCGAGATCCAGTAGAACGGAAGAATGAAAAATCACCTGGAGTTTTGAAAGAAATTGGATATTTGGGAAAATCATCTAGGGTTGGAGAAAAATAAAGGAAAAGGTGAAAATATGGATATTTGAAAATATTTTTGGAAAATGTAAGAAAATAGAAGTAAAATACGAACAATCACATTCTGCACAAACATTTATGCACATACAGCACTCCCTAAAAGGCTGACTCTAGATGCATCATTTTGAAAACAGTTGTACGACCTTAATCCTAACTCTAGGTTCAAATCATCTTTGTCCAATCCAATTATGCCGATATACCCGAACTGAAATTCGAGGTACGTGGCATATAATTTCAACTCCGGTTCTAAGGTAAGGTTTTCCAACATCCTTGAGCGCCTACCGATATACTTCGGACTGTGGCCCGCGGTACGTGGTAGGGGGGTGTTAACCCAAATAGTTGGCCCAGTTATGAGGCTCTGTCCCGAACTAGGGTTCTGGAAGAGAGCCCAGCAACGTGAAGACCGGGTAATGATAGGTAAGGGAGATTTTGAAAAATGATCACATGCAAGAAATAGAGGGCTCTAAATCCTAGAGAGATAGATTTTGAAAACTTTGAAGAAGCATACATTGTTTGCATTCAGATCCTAAATTGAGGAGAGTTGTATTTAGACCTAAGTCTATGTGAACATGAAAATATCTCCTCAATCTGGTCCTACCAAACCATGCCTAAGCTATATGCAGTCAATGTCAGCTAGGTCAGAATCTAGGCTCCTAGGTTCGCATGATAGCAAAAGTAAAAAGCTGACATTTTGTGAACACAATTTCGATAATTGAACTAAGTCAAGCACACTTTTGATCAGACAAGGACAGGTCCCATCACGGTCGCCAAACCTGTTATCGTCACAAAATTTTTCCAGTCTTCCCTTCCTTGCGGAAGAGAGAGGAAAATGCTTTCGCGATTCAAACTTGACCGGATTTTGAAAATTGTTTTGAAATACTCGCCTCCGTTTTGAAAATTGCGGGAAAATCCATGGGATGGGGCTCGACCTTTCGGTACGAGGTTCGACCGTTCCTGCCGCCTTTAACAGGGGTAATCGAACCAAGGACCAAAATTGTGCTTGACTTAGTAAAATTATTGAAATTGTGTTTTATCCTAAATGCACAGAGAATTCAGGCATGTGCTATGAGAATTTTGGAAAATGTAAATTGGAAAATATGATGTATGATTAGAAAACATTTGGAGTTGGAAAGCATTTCTCAGGAAAAGATGAAAATCAATCTCTCAGAAAAACTCAGACGAAGAAGGTTTGAAAATCTCGGGAAAGTTTATAAAGACTTAGAAAATCTTGAAGAGATGAGAATCTCGGGAAAATCTTGAGAAAGTTTATAAAGACTTGGAAAACTATGAAGAAATAAGAATCTCGGGAAAATTTTGAGAAAGTTTATAAAGACTTGGAAAACTATGAAGAAATGAGAATCTCAGGAAAATCTTGAGAAAGTTTATAAATATTTGGAAAATCATGAAGAAATGAGAATCTCAGGAAAATCTTGAGAAAAGATGAATATTTGAAAAGGAAAACACTTGTCAGGAAAAACTCGGATTTTGAGAATTTTCTTAGGAAAATGATAGAAAATTTTGTGAGAAAACTCATTGGAGAAGGAAATTCAGAACCTAGGAAATTTAAATCCTGAAAACATTTTCCTTGAAATCTCTGAAAATCGATTTTGATTCTTGAAAAAGATGAAAATTCCTTTTGAAAATGGATCTTAAGAAAATAACTTTTTAGGGAAAATCACGGGAAAACTTTGGTTTGGGAAATCCAACTCCGAATATCATCATAGTTTCTTGAGAAATCGATTCCAGGAAGTGAAAATTGCTTGATAAAATCATGAGAAAAACAAGATGATGCAGATGATTTGAATGAATGAATGCACTTTGAAAAACTTTCTGAAAAATTTATTGAAAAAAATGTAGATTAGGCCAAAGTAAATCCTTCACATATTCTGACTGTGGCCATGAATATGTTCAGAATTTATTTGAGTCAATTCACAATATTTTGAAAACATTGGAAATATGAAGTGCATTTTCAAGATAGCCTAAGAGTGTAGGCTCAATGTGACTGGTAGAAAGATGATGGATCTGGGTCTCGTCCATATTCCGACTAGGGCCGTAAATATGGACTCCACCGAGTTCATCAACTCTCTAAGAGTTGGTGCACGTGCCATTCGTGTTCATCCACGGTGAATTTTGAAAAATTGAGATATATGCATCATAGAATCAGGATATTATTGAAATCAAACTATATGAGATGCATCCTAATCTAAGCAATCAAAGTAAATATTATTCCAAGTTTGATTATTACATTTCTGACGTGAGTCAAAATAAATGAAATAAAATACATAATGAAAAAGAATCAGCCTCCTCCAGACTTTCCTGCAAAATTGAGAATTAGTACAAGATAACCAAGAAAATGGGTATATATACTATATACAACGAAGATATGTATGTAGACATAGAAATATTTGAATTTATGATAAATGATATATGGTAATGAAGATATATTCACAAAAAGTAAAAGAAAAGAAAAATATATGTGATAACAAATGCACATGAAGGGATATATATATATAAGTATATATATATATGTATATATATACATATATACATATATATATATATATACATATATACGTATACATATAGGTAGATATACATACATATCGATATATATATACTTATAATAAGAAAATATACATATAAAGGAAAATTCCATATAATGGGTATGTAAACACTCCAAATTTTCACTCACCTCCCCGACAGTTTCACCAAGCATCATCATTCAGCCTTTGAAATCGCCGGAGGGCAAAATGGTCATTTTCTAAGTTTGGACCTTGTAAAAGTCCAAATTTCATCTGAAACTCTCAAAGTCTCCCTATTTTAGCTCAGATGTTCAAAATTTTATTCGTGATAGGAGACAGGCATCTCCAAGTCTTGGTTCAAGATTATATTGCATAAGACATGACATTACATATCATTGCATGAGCATCTCATATCACTGCACTGCACAGCATGTCATTTCGAGGTCCAGAACTCTCGATTTCAAAATTTTCAATCCAGATTAGAATTTCAACTCTTTTCAAAATTGATTTCAAAACCCTGGGTCTTTAAAATTATCAGTTCTTCCCATTTTACCCCCAGGGCTCTGAATTTTAAAATATTTCCTCAGGAAAATGATCTGGATAGTTTTAATATGGATTTCAGCCACCTTATCTCAGATTTTGCCCTTTTGACAATTTCAAATATCTTCCTTTTGCAAAATTGCCCTACAGGGGCCAACTCTTTCCAAAAATTCCTGTTTTACCAATTAGCCCAGATTTTATGAAAATTCCAAAAAGCGGTTGTTGTCTTGTTCTTATTTCAATAAAGAAGCAATGTGGGACCCACACTGAGGTGGTGTCACATAGACTTTTCTTTTGAAAAATTTGAATTTTGAAAAACCCAAAAATATAGGAGCCTTGTCCCCTGGATTGGTGCCACTTGTCCTTTCTCTCTCCTCCCATTTACCTGCCATGTGTCAGCATAGGGTTCACCTAGAGTTGGCGCCACATGTCACCTTCTCTCTTCTGCCACCCTTTGACACGTGTCAGTGTGGGGCCACCTTAAGATGCCGCCACATGTCATTAGTCATCCTCTTTATTTTATGCCACGTGTCAATGTCTACCATCTTCACCCTGTGCCAAGTGTCATTCCAAGGTCACCATGAGATGCCACGTGTCATGTGTTGTCCTGTTCAGAAAAAGTAGAACTTGTCTCCCCTGAGGTGGCACCATTTGAATTATGTCTCCTGCAGGTGACACATGTCACTCTCTCCTTTCCTCAGGAAAAGCAAGCGACACGTGTCAATCTCTGCTCCTTTCAGAAAAAGCAGAGGACACATGTCTCCCTCCTATTTTTCTCAGAAAAGTAGATGACACATGTCATCTCCAGCTTCCTTTAGAAAAAGTAGAAGACACATGTCACTCCCTGCTTTTCTTAGAAAAAGCAAGTGACACATGTCACCCTCTGCTCTTCTCAGAAAAAGCAAGGGACATGTGTCTCTCTCTGCTTTCTTTAGAAAAAGTAGAGGACACATGTCATTTTCTGCCTCCTTCAGAGAAAGCGAGAATTCAAATGTTCAAACTTCAGTCTGAGGTGGCGCAAATCCTGAACTTCACCTTTTCTATTTTGTGTGAGATGGTGCCACGTGTCCCTTTTCCTCCCTCTTGCCACATGTCATTGTAGGAGCCACCCTGAGGTGGTGCCACATGGCAGTCTCTCCTTTCCTCTAGAAAAAGCAGAAATTTAAACTTCAAACTCTCTCTGAGGTGGCACCATCTGAATCCTCTGCCTTTCCTTCTGACACATGTCAATGAAGATGCTCTGAGATGGCGCCACATGTCAGTCTCTCCTTTCATCAGAAAAAGTAGAATTCAAACCCCTCTGAGGTGGCATCTTCTGCTTCCTCTGCGCCTACCTTCTGACACATGGCAATGTGGATGCTCTGAGATGGCGCCACATGGAAGTCTCTCCTCCTTCCAGAATAAAGCAGAATTTGAATTTCAAACTCCAAGACAACACCCTCTGAGATGACGCCACATGGAGGGCTCAGATTAAGCTTCTTTGAATTTCAAAATTTTCCAAAAATCTCTATAAATACAAGGCCCCATGCCCAGCCTAGGGGAGCTTCTTTTGGATTTAGCATTTTCACTCTAAGAGCCCTGTTTGAGAATTGAACTTTAGAATTCCATTTTCATTCTTTCTTAGTTTCCTCTGGATTCACGCCCCTCTGGAGCCCATTATCAAGGTAGCCACTCATTTTGGGAGTTCCAAAACCGCTGGAGAACACAAGGTAAGTCTCCATTCCTATTGATTTCACTATGATAATTCTTTTGGTTTGATTCGTGTTGTCGTTTGAAGAAAGAGCTCATCCGAGGGATGGATTGAGCTATTCTCATAAAACGACATATATAAAAATACATAATTATACTTCCTTGATGATTTTTAACATGCATGTAGTTAGCTAGATTTAATTTGCATTTGATTTCATTCATTTAGTACATTTCATGAATTAATTAGGATTAATTTAGCCTTTATTTCAATTCTGCTTATTTTAAGTAGGTCTCTGTTTTTGTCAGTCAGTCCACACGTCATTTCATGCATTTGTTTTTTATTAAAAATCCCAAAAAAATCACGGAATGCGCCCTTAGGTGTCCCTAAAATTTTTCCAAAAATTCGGAGCCATTTGAATTTGTTTACTGCCGTAAACATTCAAAATGGCAAGTCGGGTTTTGTTACCCGGGATACATTTTGAAAATCATTTGCCGACTTGTAAAATCTAGATATCCCTCATGGGAGATCCGATTTTCGATCCGAAAGATGTTCTGAACTCGGGAGAATGTCTAGTTTTTAATATGATTTGTTCAGATTTTTCTGATTTTTTTAAATGTCTGACAAAAATCTGAGAGTCCGGGACACGTGTCAGAGCCAAATTTGGGCCTCTGAGATCTTGGATCGACTTAGGGCTATGGTTTCTCTTTGTGTGTTGCTCCAAATCCGAAACTGTAAAAAGTGAAAGTGGTGTCCGATATGTACTATGTTTGAATCTGAAAGCCTGTAATTTTTAAAATAGTGTTGATCCCTGCTTTGGATTTTTCTTGTCAGTCCCCTGTTTTGCTACATTTGTCTGTTTTATTAGTTTAGGCAGAAATAGTTATATTATTATCTGTGTTTCAGTTGATCAAATGCCGAAGTCATAAACATGAAAGTTGTTCATGTAGGTGTCTTGCATAACTCTGATTAATTTCATAAATTTTCATGGCCGTTTTGTATTTCTCTAGCATTTTTCATCAGATTAGTGTGATTTTTACCTCTGTCAGAACTAAATCTCTGTTATTGAACTCACCATGGCTCAAATCCCGAGGCTGTAAAAACCAAAAATGTTCCTCTTCGGGTCTTTTAGCAGTCTGCAAAATATCAAAAGTTTCCATGGTGTAAATCTTGCATTATCATATTAGGCATTGCATTTGGTTCGGATCCATAGGCAAAATCCATCATTTTAGGACTTTCCTTGAATTTTAGTATTTAAATCATATCATTTCATGATTTTTAGCATTCTAGGCTGTTTATCAAAGTAAGTAGATGCTTCACACCGAATTTGGTGCAATTTGGAATCCATTTGAGGTTCGGATTAGCCACAATACCAAAACAGGGTCCCGCAGGACCCGGATCCAAGTGAAAAACAAGCGAAATTCATTATTTTGAGTAAATTGCAAAATGCCAAATTCTGATTTTACAGTCCTAACGTATTTATCAGCATGTCATACTGCATTTCATCATCATTGAATTCAATTTGAATTTCGAAATCCCAATTTTACTAAGTTTTCCTTCAAAAAACCCTGATTTTAAAGGTGTAACTTTAATTTTAGGGGTATTTTGGTCATTTTGACCCCAATTCCGAATTTCAAACTGTTTTCCACTGAATTCCCTGCATTTACATCATTTCAAATATTAAGGAAGCATGATCATAGGGTTTTATATCCAATTAAATCCAATAATTTCATAATATTATTGGAAAATTTTGGAAAAACCCACATATTTGAACTAACTTTATTTCAAGTTTGGCAGGGACATTCAAAAGAAGGAGCTGAAGTCTGCAAATTTCTTTTATTTCCTTTATTTAGTGATGTAATAATGTAAATTTTGGAATAAGAGAGTTAATTTTCTGCTTAGACTAGGATGCATATCATATAGTTTGAATTTATGCAATATCCTGCTTATATGATTCATGCATTTTATTTCAAAAGCACTATGGATGTTCACGAATGGCACGTGCACCAACTCTTAGGGAGTTGATGAACTCGGTGGAATCCATATTTACGGCCCTAGTCGGAATATGGACGAGACCCAGATCCATCATCTTTCTACTAGTCACATTGAGCCTACACTCTTAGGCTATCTTGAAAATGCACATCATATTTCCAATGTTTTCAAAATCTTGTGCATTAAATCAATTAAACTCGGAACATATTCATGGCCACAGTCAGAATATGTGAAGGATTTACTTTGACTTAATACACATTTTTCCAACAAATTTCCCTAGAAAACCTTTCAAAGTGCATTCTTTCATTCATATCATTTGCATCATGAAATCATTGGTTTTCTTATGATTTTCTTAAGAAAATTTCATTCTCAAGAAATCGATTTCTCAAGAAACTCTAAGAATCTTTCAAAATCGGTTTTCCCAAGTCAATTTCATCATAGTTTTCCCTGGAAAATGTTATTTTCTTAAGAGCTTCAAAAGAGTTTTCCAATCTTCCTCAAAGATCAAAATTGATTTCCAAGTATTTCAAGGGTAAGATTCCCAGGATTTCAATTTCCCAAGTTTCAGTTTTTCTTCTCCAATGAGTTTCCCTATAAATTTTCCATCATTTTCGTAAGAAAATTCTCAAAGTCCAAGTTTTTCTAAGAAGTGTTTCCCTTTTCAAAGGTTCACCCTTTTCTCAAGAATCAATTCCATTTTCCCAGGATTTTCAACCATTCATGATTTTCCCACAACTTCATGAACCTTCCCGTGACTTCAAAAACCCTTTTTCACATGAGTTTTCCTGAGAAATTGACTTTCATCTTTTTCCTGAGAGAATCTTTTCAACTCCAAATATTTTCCAAGCATACATCATGTTTTCCCAAGCTGCATTTTCCCGAAACCTAATAGCACATGCCTGAATTCTCTGTGCATTTAGGATAGAACATGACTTCGATAATTTAACTAAGTCAAGCATAGTTTTGGTCCTTGGTTCGATTACCCCTGTTAAAGGCGGCAGGAACGGTCGAACCTCATACCGACAGGTCGTGCCCCATCCCATGGATTTTCCCGCAAATTTTCAAAAAACGGAGGCGAGTATTTCAAAAGCAATTTCCAAAATCCGGTCAAGTTTGATTCGCGAAAGCGTTTCCTCTTTTTCTCTTCCGCAAGGAAGGGAAGACGAGGGAAAAATTTTGCGACGATAACAGGTTTGGCGACCGTGATGGGACCTGTCCTTGTCTGACCTAAATTATGCTTGACTTTGTTCAATTATCAAAATTGTGTTCACAAAATGTCAGCTCTTTACTTTTGATATCATGCGAACCTAGGAGCCTAGATTCTGACCTAGCTGACATTGACTGCATGTAGCTTAGGCATGGTTTGGTAGGACTAGATTGAGGAGAAATTTTCATGCTCACATAGACTTAGGTCTAAATACAACTCTCCTCAATTTAGGATCTGAATGCTAACAATGTGTGCTTCTTCAAAGTTTTCAAAATCTATCTCTCTAGGACTTAGAGCCTTCTATTTCTTGCATGTGATCATTTTTTCAAAACTCCCTTACCTATCTTTACCCGGTCTTCACGTTGCTGGGCTCTCTTCTAGAACCCTAGTTCGGGACAGAGCCTCACAACTGGGCCAACTATTTGGGTTAACACCCCCCTACTACGTACCACGGGCCACAGTCCGAAGTATATCGGTAGGCGCTCAAGGATGTTGAAACCTTACCTTAGAACCAGAGTGGAAATTCTATGCCACGTACCTCGGATTTCGATTCGGGTATATCGGCATAACTGGATTGGACAAAGATGATCTGAACTTAGGGTTAGGATTAAGGTCCTACAGCTGTTTTCAAAATGATGCATCTAGAGTCAGCTTCTTAGGGAGTGCTGAATGTGCATAAATGTTTATGCAGGATGTGAGTTTGTATGCTACTTTTATTTCTCTCATATTTTTTCCAAAAATATCTTTCCAAATATCCATATTCTCATCTTTTCCTTTATTTTCTAAAACCCTGGATGGTTTTTCCCAAATATTCAATTTCTTTCAAAACTCCAGGTGATTTTTCATTCTCCCGTTCTACTGGATCTCGAATTTCCAGCTGCATTTTTATCCTGCCTGCGATTTTCCAAAATCATATGTTTTCTCTCATTGGATTTCAATCCTTTTATCTATTTGCAAAATTCTTCATCTTATTTTCCTCATGCATACCTTGATTATTGTGGTGAAAACTGTTTACTCACTTGCCTTCTCCTTATTCTAAATCCGTTTGTGGATTGTTTTTCCAAAAGATATCTCTTTCCTTCAAAAATGGTGTTTTTCTCGTGGTTGACGACCTCGCCTAGGTAACAAGGCACATTTTCCGTTGTTCATTTCTCTTACAAAGAATGACAACATAATTGTCGTGACTCCAACGACGACTCCATCCCTAGTAATGGGATATTCTTCCAATTGTCCACCATATAATTTTCTTCCCAATCCAAAAATTTCCTCAGAGTCTAATCAAGACCTTATCCTGCAGAGAGCCTTCGCAACATTTGATGGTTCAGACAAGGTCAGGGAAGAAGACCGCACCAATTCAGCGTATCAGTTACTCATCAACATCAGAAGGAGAGATGAATTCGCCAAGGTCAGACAAAGACCAAGAGCAGCCAGAAGATGATGGTATCGACCCTCAGATGTACGCAATGTTTCAGAAGATGATGAAGAGAATAATGAGTGAGCAGGCTGGCACCAGCTCAGACAAAAATACATTCAGTCAGAGAATTAGAGATCGTGTGGCCAAGAGGTCAACCAAGTCCTCTGAGGAGAATGTTCAAGATACTTCAAACGAAGATGATACCGATGAAGAATATGAGGTGCCTCCAGCATTTCAGAAACGTGGCCAAAGGAGGAGTCACAAATCAAAAAGTCAGGTTGCAGAAGAGCCTCTGCAAGCACAATTCAGGGAAATGGCCAGAGTGGTCAAGGATCTGCAAGCCCGCGACAAGGGCAAGAAAGTCTTCACCAGCGAGGACTTCTACGACGGTTTAGAAGGGGATGATGATCTGGAGAATCTTCCCCGAAAATTCATCAAGTTCGATGGTTCTGGCGACCCAAAAGCCCATCTCGCCATGTTCTTCGCTGAATGCTCTAGGTTCAAGAGAGACAACAGAGCATTGTTCTTATGCTTTCCCCGCAGCCTGGAAGGAGTCGCGGCCAAATGGTACGCGGAACATGTCAATCCTATAGAACTGAAAGAGTTCGACAAAGTCGTGAATTTGTTCGTTGAACGATTCTTGTTCAATACTGAAGCGCTCCCAACATTGAGCCATCTCTGCAATCTAAGGCAGAATGAAAATGAAAAGGCAAGGGACTTCATTCGCAGATGGAGAGAGACCTGCAACAAAATGAGGGATCCTATATCAGAAAGACATGCTTTATCATTGATCCTCAATAATTTTTTGCAACCTCTGAGAGGATTAATTTCTACCTCACCATCCAAATCTTTCGTTGAACTCATTGAACGAGCAGAATGGCTCGAGTTGAGTGTGGAGAATGGAGTCTATGAAGGCTTCACATTTTCCAAGAACAACCCTCAAGGTGAACAAAAGAAGAAGGCTCACTTCACTTTTGTGGCTAAATCTTTCAATAATAGCAAAGGCAACAAGAATGATCATAGTTTGGAGAGAATCAAAAAGCAAAGAGGAAATGACATCAACAGTGATAAACCTCTCCAATCCAGCCCTCAGCATCAAAAGAAAGATCAGGAAAAATCAAAGCGCAAGGACTGGAGAACTGATCGAGAATTCACCCCTCTGGATCAGACACTCGAGAGTATCCTCGAGTATATGCTTGAGAAAGACATTGTCCGATTGCCTAAAGCTACTGATCCTCCAGCAATTATGGGCAGATTCAAAGAACAATTTTGCAAGTTTCATCGAGCAGTAGGGCATGATACAGAAAACTGCTTCGTCCTTAAGAACATTGTTCAAGACTGCATTGACAAGAAGCTCCTCGTTGAAGATGAAAAGGAAGACTAGTCATCGTGACAAAGATTTTTTCTACAATCATTCAAGAAGATGACAATGCCAACAATTTCCCATTTCCCATCTTGCTTTTTCAAAAGAATAATGTAATCCCATTCTCTTTCCTTGATTTTAAAGCATCAATAAAGTCATCAAATTTTTTTCAATAGCTTGGTGTTGTCTTATTTACTTCATCTTCCTTTTCATAATGTCTCTCTTGTGAAGAATATCTTGAGGACATCTATCAGTCAAGAAACTTGTCGCCTTATTCATCAATTGTCCTTCTTCTATTCAAAAATTTCTCCCTAGTTACACTGGGGCATTTTTTTTGGAAAATTTATCTTTACCTCAAAACATCCTGTATGCAGGCAGGATAAACCATTCTCTCATTTTGCATATATATGCACTCATTTGCACTTCATTTGCATTTCATGTGCATGTGCATTGCATTTGCATTGACTATGTGCCCAATTCCATTTCCCCTTCAGGTTAAGGGATAAACCTGAATCATTTTCCATAATTCTTCAATTTCGACCCTCGGGTCATCCAATTCTTCAATTTCGACCTCCGAGTCACCCAATTCCCAATTTAAAAATCACCAAAATTCTCAATTTCGATCGCCAGGTCATCCAATTTTCATTCCCCGTTCAGGATAAGGGGATAATCCTGAAACCATTCATAGAAGCGATTCAACTCTCTATAATGGTCCTTGTTCTTCATTGAACTGATAGTCGTTCTTCATTGAACTGATAGTATTCCTAACGAACTGATAGTCGTTCTTCACAGAACTGATAGTGTTCCAAGCGAACTGATAGTCGTTCCAAGCGAACTGATAGTCGTTCCAAACGAACTGATAGTTGTTCTTCATCGAACTGATAGTGTTCCAAGTGAACTGATAGTCGTTCTTCATCGAACTGATAGTGTTCCAAGTGAACTGATAGTCGTTCTTCATCGAACTGATAGTGTTCCAAGTGAACTGATAGTCGTTCTTCATTGAACTGATAGTATTCCAAGTGAACTGATAGTCGTTCTTCATTGAACTGATATTGTTCCAAGTGAACTGATAGTCGTTCTTCATTGAACTGATATTGTTCCAAGTGAACTGATAGTCGTTCTTCATTGAACTGATATTGTTCCCAGTAAACTGATAGTCGTTCTTCATTGAACTGATAGTATTCCAAGCAAACTGATAGTCGTTCTTCATCGAACTGATAGTGTTCCAAGTGAACTGATAGTCATTCTTCATCAAACTGATAGTGTTCCAAGTGAACTGATAGTCGTTCTTCATTGAACTGATAGTATTCCAAGTAAACTGATAGTCGTTCTTCATTGAACTGATAGTGTTCCAAGTGAACTGATAGTCATTCTTCATCGAACTGATAGTGTTCCAAGTGAACTGATAGTCGTTCTTCATCGAACTGATAGTGTTCCAAGTGAACTGATAGTCGTTCTTCATCGAACTGATAGTGTTTCAAGTGAACTGATAGTCATTCTTCATCGAACTGATAGTCGTTTTTCATTGAACTGATAGTATTCCAAGTGAACTGATTGTCGTTCTTCATTGAACTGATAGTATTCCAAGCGAACTGATAGTTGTTCTTAATTGAACTGATATTATTCCCACCAATGGTTGTTCTTAATTGAACTGACATTGTTCCCAGCAAACCGATGGGCGTTCTTAATTGAACTGATATTGTTTCCAGCGAACCGATGGTCGTTCTTAATTGAACTGATATTGTTCCCAGTGAACTGATAGTCACCTCCTTTGAGGAAAAGAGAGGAGAATTTTCGTCACGGATGCGTTAAGCTGGACCTCATGTGCTCTCTTTCATCAAGGATTTCAAGAAAATTTTGTCAATTTGTCAATCAATTGTTGATTTCAGAATCTTTATTGCATAAATCTTTATTTCAGTTTACCTTCAGCATTACTTCCAAAAGAGTGAAGCTTCTGTGAAAAGAGATTCAAACTTTAAATTCTTTCTATTGGCTAACCAAAAGGATGAAGGATAAATCCTCGATATGGCAAAAAAAAAGAAGATTCAATGTTATTGAAAATTCGTAGATGATCGATATTGATCGCAGTCAATGGCGCATCTTTAAAGACTATTATTGTAAAATGAGGCAGTGGAAATATCCTGAGCGCTGGAAAAAGAGAGAATTCATCCAAGCCCTGTCTCCTTAAAATCACCTAAGCTGCAATTAAGTATCCGCAAAAGGGATCTCTCACCTGTCGTCAAGATGAAGGCGAATTAGAAGAGTAGACCCCCGGGGTCAAAGAAGATTCGAAACATCTCCAAGATGACGGAGTTTGTGACGGATCCTTCCAGAGAAAGTCCAAAGCACTGTCGAGATGAAGGCAGATGCGATGAACCTCTCGACAATCCCTAAAAGATATTTAATTTCAGCTATCACCCAAAGATCTCCAAACCCATCGCCCAAGAAGGATCGAAACATCTCCAAGATGAAGGAGTTTGTGACGTACCCTTTTCCCAAAAGAGAGAAAGAGAGGAGAAAGAAAGAGAAAAAAAAAAGTCAGAACATCTCCAAAATGAAGGAGAATGTAGCCAAAACACCAGAGAGCCAAAAGAGTGCAGAAAGATTATCAAGAGAGAAGCTCTCAGGATATCAAACTGCCAAATCTATCAAGAATCCTCTTTAATCTTGTGAAAATCTATTATCAATACTCTTTCATCAATTGCTTTCATAATATCAAATTCTCTTTCTTGTTCATATCAAGGAAATTGATAGCTTCCTTGAAGAAGGTCAATTGCAAACAATTTGGGTTTCCAATTTCGATTCTACGAAGTGAACCTTATTTGGAGGTAATGCTTTGGGTAGAAAAGAAAGAATATCTTTGCAGCCATGTGCAACATTTTCAAAAACTTGGAATCAACAACAAAATTCTCAATATTTTGATAATATTTTCTAGCTATCCTGACGTGAAGTGAGAGCTCGATATCCGTCTTCGATGCATCCTGACACCAATTTTAAATCCCTCTGAAGGACTTGATTCCTTCCCTTCTTTGAGAGCATGAACTCTCAGATTGCACACTTCCCTGTGTCCCCACTGTCCCACCATAGACAGTCCCATTTCGGTTCGAGGTCGAACCACCAATCATTCCCCGCAAAAGGCAATTTCAAAAGCTATTTAGTCTCAGCAATGAGACGCCCAAAAATCAATCCCTTTTCAAGCTTTAGGGACCCCATTTTCCTTCCTTTTGCAAAAACCTTATTGGATTTATTGTGCAAAATCCAAAGGTTCCATCATGGTCTCTTCCTTCGAGGATTCCATTCATCTTCTGCCCGATCAGGATAAGGGTACAAACCTGAGCCTCAATCAAAGAGGTATTCCATTGTCCGCCCGATCAGGATAAGGGTACAAACCTGAGCCTCAATCAAAGAGGTATTTCATTTTCTGCCCGATCAGGATAAGGGTACAAACCTGAGCCTAAACCAAAGAGGTACTTCATTTTTCGCCCGATCAGGATAAGGGTACAAACCTGAGTCTCATTTCGATGAGATATTCCATTCCCCAATCAGGTTAAGGGTAAAAAACCTGAGCTTCGCTCCATGCGAGGTATTTCTGTCCCATCCAGGTTAAGGGCAAAAACCTGAACTTTGCTCTCATAGAGCAAATCTTTCCTCTTCATTCTTCGTTCCATATCTACCATCTTCCTCGGGCTAAATTCTTTATACTCAGTCAGATCCTTCTAACTGGGGCATTTTTTTATGTATAGCCCAAATTTGGTGTGTTTTTCTTTGCCACTAAGCTCGGCCATGAGCCGGCTTAGCAGCAAAGAGGGGCATCTGTAAACACCCCAAATTTTCACTCACCTCCCCGACAGTTTCACCAAGAATCATCATTCAGCCTTTGAAATCGCCGGAGGGCAAAATGGTCATTTTCTAAGTTTGGACCTTGTAAAAGTCCAAATTTCATCTGAAACTCTCAAAGTCTCCCTATTTTAGCTCAGATGTTCAAAATTTTATTCGTGATAGGAGACATGCATCTCCAAGTCTTGGTTCAAGATTATATTGCATAAGACATGACATTGCATATCATTGCATGAGCATCTCATATCACTGCACTGCACAGCATGTCATTTCGAGGTCCAGAACTCTCGATTTCAAAATTTTCAATCCAGATTAGAATTTCAACTCTTTTCAAAATTGATTTCAAAACCCTGGGTCTTTAAAATTATCAGTTCTTCCCATTTTACCCCTAGGGCTCTGAATTTTAAAATATTTCCTCAGGAAAATGATCTGGATAGTTTTAATATGGATTTCAGCCACCTTATCTCAGATTTTGCCCTTTTGACAATTTCAAATATCTTCCTTTTGCAAAATTGCCCTACAGGGGCCAACTCTTTCCAACAATTCCTATTTTACCAATTAGCCCAGATTTTATGAAAATTCCAAAAAGCGGTTGTTGTCTTGTTCTTATTTCAATAAAGAAGCAATGTGGGACCCACACTGAGGTGGTGTCACATAGACTTTTCTTTTGAAAATTTTGAATTTTGAAAAACCCAAAAATATAGGAGCCTTGTCCCCTGGATTGGTGCCACTTGTCCTTTCTCTCTCCTCCCATTTACCTGCCATGTGTCAGCATAGGGTTCACCTAGAGTTGGCGCCACATGTCACCTTCTCTCTTCTGCCACCCTTTGACACGTGTCAGTGTGGGGCCACCTTAAGATGCCGCCACATGTCATTAGTCATCCTCTTTATTTTATGCCACGTGTCAATGTCTACCATCTTCACCCTGTGCCAAGTGTCATTCCAAGGTCACCATGAGATGCCACGTGTCATGTGTTGTCCTGTTCAGAAAAAGTAGAACTTGTCTCCCCTGAGGTGGCACCATTTGAATTATGTCTCCTGCAGGTGACACATGTCACTCTCTCCTTTCCTCAGGAAAAGCAAGCGACATGTGTCAATCTCTGCTCCTTTCAGAAAAAGCAGAGGACACATGTCTCCCTCCTATTTTTCTCAGAAAAGTAGATGACACATGTCATCTCCAGCTTCCTTTAGAAAAAGTAGAAGACACATGTCACTCCCTGCTTTTCTTAGAAAAAGCAAGTGACACATGTCACCCTCTGCTCTTCTCAGAAAAAGCAAGGGACATGTGTCTCTCTCTGCTTTCTTTAGAAAAAGTAGAGGACACATGTCATTTTCTGCCTCCTTCAGAGAAAGCGAGAATTCAAATGTTCAAACTCCAGTCTGAGGTGGCGCAAATCCTGAACTTCACCTTTTCTATTTTGTGTGAGATGGTGCCACGTGTCCCTTTTCCTCCCTCTTGCCACATGTCATTGTAGGAGCCACCCTGAGGTGGTGCCACATGGCAGTCTCTCCTTTCCTCTAGAAAAAGCAGAAATTTAAACTTCAAACTCTCTCTGAGGTGGCACCATCTGAATCCTCTGCCTTTCCTTCTGACACATGTCAATGAAGATGCTCTGAGATGGCGCCACATGTCAGTCTCTCATTTCATCAGAAAAAGTAGAATTCAAACCCCTCTGAGGTGGCGTCTTCTGCTTCCTCTGCTCCTACCTTCTGACACATGGCAATGTGGATGCTCTGAGATGGCGCCACATGGAAGTCTCTCCTCCTTCCAGAATAAAGCAGAATTTGAATTTCAAACTCCAAGACAACACCCTCTGAGATGACGCCACATGGAGGGCTCAGATTAAGCTTCTTTGAATTTCAAAATTTTCCAAAAATCTCTATAAATACAAGGCCCCATGCCCAGCCTAGGGGAGCTTCTTTTGGATTTAGCATTTTCACTCTGAGAGCCCTGTTTGAGAATTGAACTTCAGAATTCCATTTTCATTCTTTCTTAGTTTCCTTTGGATTCACGCCCCTCTGGAGCCCATTATCAAGGTAGCCACTCATTTTGGGAGTTCCAAAACCGCTGGAGAACACAAGGTAAGTCTCCATTCCTATTGATTTCACTATGATAATTCTTTTGGTTTGATTCGTGTTGTCGTTTGAAGAAAGAGCTCATCCGAGGGATGGATTGAGCTATTCTCATAAAACGACATATATAAAAATACATAATTATACTTCCTTGATGATTTTTAACATGCATGTAGTTAGCTAGATTTAATTTGCATTTGATTTCATTCATTTAGTACATTTCATGAATTAATTAGGATTAATTTAGCCTTTATTTCAATTCTGCTTATTTTAAGTAGGTCTCTGTTTTTGTCAGTCAGTACACACGTCATTTCATGCATTTGTTTTTTATTACAAATCTTAAAAAAATCACGGAATGCGCCCTTAGGTGTCCCTAAAATTTTTCCAAAAATTCGGAGCCATTTGAATTTGTTTACTGCGGTAAACATTCAAAATGGCAAGTCGAGTTTTGTTACTCGGGATACATTTTGAAAATCATTTGCCGACTTGTAAAATCTAGATATCCCTCATGGGAGATCCGATTTTCGATCCGAAAGATGTTCTGAACTCGGGAGAATGTCTAGTTTTTAATATGATTTGTTCAGATTTTTCTGTTTTTTTTTAATGTCTGACAAAAATCTGAGAGTCCGGGACACGTGTCAGAGCCAAATTTGGGCCTCTGAGATCTTGGATCGACTTAGGGCTATGGTTTCTCTTTGTGTGTTGCTCCAAATCCAAAACTGTAAAAAGTGAAAGTGGTGTCCGATATGTACTATCTTTGAATATGAAAGCCTGTAATTTTTAAAATAGTGTTGATCCCTGCTTTGGATTTTTCTTGTCAGTCTTCTGTTTTGCTACATTTGTCTGTTTTGTTAGTTTAGGCAGAAATAGTTATATTTTTATCTGTGTTTCCGTTGATCAAATGCCGAAGTCATAAACATGAAAGTTGTTCATGTAGGTGTCTTACATAACTCTGATTAATTTCATAAATTTTCATGGCCGTTTTGTATTTCTCTAGCATTTTTCATCAGATTAGTGTGATTTTTACCTCTGTCAGAACTAAATCTCTGTTATTGAACTCACCATGGCTCAAATCCCGAGGCTGTAAAAACCAAAAATGTTCCTCTTCGGATCTTTTAGCAGTCTGCAAAATATCAGAAGTTTCCATGGTGTAAATCTTGCATTATCATATTAGGCATTGCATTTGGTTCGGATCCATAGGCAAAATCCATCATTTTAGGACTTTCCTTGAATTTTAGTATTTAAATCATATCATTTCGTGATTTTTAGCATTCTAGGCTGTTTATCAGAGTAAGTAGATGCTTCACACCGAATTTGGTGCAATTTGGAATCCATTTGAGGTTCGGATTAGCCACAATACCAAAACAGGGTCCCGCAGGACCCGGATCCAAGTGAAAAACAAGCGAAATTCATTATTTTGAGTAAATTGCAAAATGCCAAATTCTGATTTTACAGTCCTAATGTGTTTATCAGCATGTCATACTGCATTTCATCATCATTGAATTCAATTTGAATTTCGAAATCCCAATTTTACTAAGTTTTCCTTCAAAAAACCCTGATTTTAAAATTGTAACTTTAATTTTAGGGGTATTTTGGTCATTTTGACCCCAATTCCGAATTTCAAACTGTTTTCCACTGAATTCCCTGCATTTACATCATTTCAAATATTAAGGAAGCATGATCATAGGGTTTTATATCCAATTAAATCCAATAATTTCATAATATTATTGGAAAATTTTGGAAAAACCCACATATTTGAGCTAACTTTATTTCAAGTTTGGCAGGGACATTCAAAAGAAGGAGCTGAAGTCTGCAAATTTCTTTTATTTCCTTTATTTAGTGATGTAATAATGTAAATTTTGGAATAAGAGAGTTAATTTCCTGCTTAGACTAGGATGCATATCATATAGTTTGAATTTATGCAATATCCTGCTTATATGATTCATGCATTTTATTTCAAAAGCACTATGGATGTTCACGAATGGCACGTGCACCAACTCTTAGGGAGTTGATGAACTCGGTGGAATCCATATTTACGGCCCTAGTCGGAATATGGACGAGACCCAGATCCATCATCTTTCTACTAGTCACATTGAGCCTACACTCTTAGGCTATCTTGAAAATGCACATCATATTTCCAATGTTTTCAAAATCTTGTGCATTAAATCAATTAAACTCGGAACATATTCATGGCCACAGTCAGAATATGTGAAGGATTTACTTTGACTTAATACACATTTTTCCAACAAATTTCCCTAGAAAACCTTTCAAAGTGCATTCTTTCATTCATATCATTTGCATCATGAAATCATTGGTTTTCTTATGATTTTCTTAAGAAAATTTCATTCTCAAGAAATCGATTTCTCAAGAAACTCTAAGAATCTTTCAAAATCGGTTTTCCCAAGTCAATTTCCCCATAGTTTTCCCTGGAAAATGTTATTTTCTTAAGAGCTTCAAAAGAGTTTTCCAATCTTCCTCAAAGATCAAAATCGATTTCCAAGTATTTCAAGGGTAAGATTCCCAGGATTTCAATTTCCCAAGTTTCAGCTTTTCTTCTCCAATGAGTTTCCCTATAAATTTTCCATCATTTTCGTAAGAAAATTCTCAAAGTCCAAGTTTTCCTAAGAAGTGTTTCCCTTTTCAAAGGTTCACCCTTTTCTCAAGAATCAATTCCATTTTCCCAGGATTTTCAACCATTCATGATTTTCCCACAACTTCATAAACCTTCCCGTGACTTCAAAAACCCTTTTTCACATGAGTTTTCCTGAGAAATTGACTTTCATCTTTTTCCTGAGAGAATCTTTTCAACTCCAAATATTTTCCAAGCATACATCATGTTTTCCCAAGCTGCATTTTCCCAAAACCTCATAGCACATGCCTGAATTCTCTGTGCATTTAGGATAGAACATGACTTCGATAATTTAACTAAGTCAAGCATAGTTTTGGTCCTTGGTTCGATTACCCCTGTTAAAGGCGGCAGGAACGGTCGAACCTCGTACCGACAGGTCGAGCCCCATCCCATGGATTTTCCCGCAAATTTTCAAAAAACGGAGGCGAGTATTTCAAAAGCAATTTCCAAAATCCGGTCAAGTTTGAATCGCGAAAGCGTTTCCTCTTTTTCTCTTCCGCAAGGAAGGGAAGACGAGGGAAAAATTTTGCGACGATAACAGGGTAAAATCAGAAAATACAGGTATATACAGTTTCTGTAGGTGATTTCACACAGCCGTATTTTCCAATTTATAAGATAATTTTCAATAAAAATGGGTATGGAGCTTCCCTGTATACCAATAACAAAGCATGCCAAAGATGGTATATAGATCATGAACGGATATGGATATATCCGTTCATGAATGTGACTATTTATCAAGACTGCACACCTGCAGAAGATGGTAAATACTACACATACGAAATGTGCAGGAAATGCACTGTGGGAACAATGGGCTGTTTCAATGATACTGTGAAGGTGTAATAAGGATGAAAGAAAAGGTGCCATTGATGCTGCGAGTATTAGTGACGTTATGGTAACAGCTACAAGGTGGTAAAGGGACTGAATTCACCAGAATTTCAGCAGATGATCACACAGATATACCAGCATCTAAACAAAATTGCACCAGAAAATGATCAAAGTTTGCAGCACTTAGCAATTTAATCAGAAATGTAGTGAACAGTGATCACCAAAATGGCAACTATTCAAGATTCTAGTCGCGGATTGAAACTATCCGCAGCATTGATTCTCAATGAAGTTTCACTCAGCTGAATTATTAAACAGGCATAGAGTCAGATCAAAATCCACCAGGAATAAGCACTGCATCATATATGTTCACTAGAATATTGTTATCATCGCAAAATTTTTAACTTTTGCAAATCAAACTGACCTTTGAAAAAGATTTTTGAAAATACCTCGCCTTCGTTTTTAAACTGCGGGAAAATTCCGTAGAATGGGACTCGCCTGTCGGTACGAGGTTCAACCGTTCCTGCCACCTTTAACAGGGGTAATTGAACCAAGGATCAATCTTATGCTCTACTCTATTCAACTTGTCTAAATCATATTCTAATTTCTAAATGCACATAGAATCAGGCATGTGCTATGAATTTTCAGAAAATGCATATTTTGAAAACATGATGTTTGCTTTGAATGATTTAAATATTTAGAAAATGTAAATCTTGGAAAATCGTGAATTGGGATTTGAAATATACTTCTGAGAGAAATAAAATCGATTTTGAGGAATCCTTGACATTTGGTGAAAATCGATTCTGAGAGACTTGGTTTCTCTGAATTCAAACTTGGAAATTGAAATTCTAACTTAGAAAATTTGAATTTGGAACTTGGGAAATACTTGAAATACCATGGCAAATCAATATTTTGAGAAAATCGATGTTGAATAAGACTTAGAGAATTTTGAGAAAAGGAACTTCTTTGAATTGAGATTTGAATTGGAATTGACAAATGCATGAAACGAATGAATATGGATTTGAGGAATTGAGAAATACTTTTTGTATTTTTGAGAAATGCAGTGCATTTTAAAGTTAGCCTAAGAGTGTAGGCTGAATGTGGCTAATGTGAAGATCATAAATCTGGGTATCATTCATATTCTGACTATGGCCATAAATACAAATTCCACCAAGTTTATAAACTTCATAGAAGCTAGTGCATGTGCCATTCGTGTAGATCATAGTGAGTTTGAATATGCATGAATCATCATCCATCACACATTAACATTATTTAAAAAAAATAAACTATATGCAATGCAACCTAAGCTAAGCAGGAAATGTAAATTATTATTCAAAAGTTTAATTACAAGTTACATCACTATTGAAATTTAAATACATGAAAAATAAAGTCTTCAATGTACCTGCAAAACTAGAAAACTTGGTTAATGAAAATATGTTGGCTTTTCTAGATTTATCCAACAATATCAGGAAATTGTTGGATTTTGCTAGATATAAGCCTTTTCCATGATTCCCTTAAATCAAAACTAATAAAATATGAAATAAAATGAAAAAAATATAAAAATGGAATTTGAAATTTCGAAATTGGGGTCAAAATGACCAAAATACCCCTAATAACAAGACTATGGCCTTGAAATTAGGGTTTTTAGAAAGATATTTTGATAAAATGCAAGTTTTGAAATTTGAATGGAATAAACTCAAACCAAATATGCTATGAAATGATTAAAAATATGAAATTAGGGTTAGGGATTTCGAAATTTAGGTCAAATGACCAAATTGCCCCCCCGATAGCAAGACTATGGCCTTGAAATCAGGGTTTTTAGAAATAGATTTTTGGTAAAAACTTAGGTTTTATGCACTAAATGAAATCAAATGAGCACAAAATTAAACCTAAAGCATCCTAATATGATTATGAACATGATTAAACCCTAAAAATATATGCTTATGCACGAAAATCCAATAATATCACAAAAACTGTGATTTTAGCAGTGTTTTTGGATCTTTCAGGAACCTGGTTTTGCAATTTGCTTAATTCAGCCATCAAATGGATTCCAAAATCCATAAAAATTGGTACCTGCACTTGTTATAACCCTAATGTAGAATTGGAATTATAAAAATAAATTTTTTTGGCATTAAATTAATCCGAAAATTGCATTAAACCCTAAAATATGCTATTTTTGACCTAGTTCACCAACCAGTCTCAATCCAAGACCTGAACCAGAGATTAAATCTCTATAGAAATTTATGAAATTTTACAGAGACTAACTAAGAAGACAAACAGAGATTTCCCAATTTACAGATCTGAAAAATCATCTCCGGTTAGGGAGAAACTCTTCCGGCAATCTGAGCTAAAATATATCACTCTTAACAGGGATTAAAACAGCTATTCCAGATTGAAAATACAAACATAAATAGCAATACTAAACAAAAATCTTTGAAATTTCCGTGGTGAATAGTAGACATAAAAATAACAATACTCACTTTTTACATATCATGAATCGGATCTGTGGTTTGGGATTTATGACTAACACAAGTCTGATTAGGGTTTTGGTAAACCCTAACGAGTTTTAAATTTAAAAACAGATTCTCTAAAAGGGAAAAAATACTAAACAGTGATAAAAAAATCTTAAAATTTTACATCAGACAGATCTACTCAATGTGAATCCATAGCACTTTACAGATCTAAAATCGGATATAAGATGAGAGAAATATCATCATAGCAAGTTACCTTCTTGATTTTAACCACGATTTTAAAGCTTTAAAAACCCGGTTTGATGTCTGATTTTTTTGACAGGGTTCCCGATATCCAAAACCTCTGATTTTTCTACAGTAACTCAATAACTCTTGCATGCATCACATATACAAAAATCAGAAATAAACAATGAGTACTTCAATCCGAAATAACATTATCTTTACTGTTCTAAACCTAAAACACACAGAAATTTAAGAAACTTGAAAAACCATGCATTAACTAATGTAAATCAATAAAATAAACCATAAAACAGTAAATAAAAATTATTTTTATACTGTAGAACGTAAAACAAACATGAATAAACCATTAAAATAAAATAAAAATAGGGAATCAATGGCTGGAGTTTGATATCACCTTTAAAACATAAATTTAACCAATTAAAAAGGGTAAATCATATATTTTATTGGTTAATAATGTAAGGAATCATATTAAAATCAATTCTAATGGATTAAAATCCCTGTAAATCATCCAAAACAGGATTAGATCACCTTCTTGGATCATTCTTGCTGATTCTTGATGGTTCTTGAGGTGAAACCATGGTTGATCTTCCATAAGGAGGGGTGTCCAAGCCTAAATCTAGGTTTAAAGCATTAAAAAGCATTAAATAAAATAAGAAAAGTGAAGAAGTTCATACCTTGGAGTTGCAGCAATGGAGAAAGGGCTGGAGAGGAGAGAGAAGCTCCAAGATTTGCTCCCAAGGTGGCTGGAAAAATCGTCCCCCCTATGGGGGCCTTTTATAACAATTTTTTAGGTTTTAAAAATTAGCAATTTTGAAATTTTTGGACTTCTAAAGGGGGGGGCGATTTTGGGGTGGAGTTACCTAACTACCCCTAGTCTAAATTATCCTAAATAATGCCTAATTAACCCCTAGCTAATCCTAAAAAATCCCCAAATGTGATGCCACTTGGCATTTTCCACATTTGGGTTTTTAAAGTTCTTTAAAAACCTTTTAAAACACTAGTTTTAAAATCCAAAGTTCAAAATGAGTTTTTAAAATAACTTTTGACTCTTCTAAATCTCTAACACTAACCAAGACACTGACTAACCCTAGTCTAGCCCTGACTTACTCGAATATGGCACCACCCCGAGTGGGCCCTACTTGAGTTTTTCAAAAAAAGATGATTTTAAAACTTGAAATTGAAGGATTTTTCAAAAGATTTTCAAAAGTAAACTTTGAAATTAAATTTTTTGAAATGGAATAGGGTTCTAACTGGGTCAGAATTCCTCTGGATATGGTTCCAACTGAGTGGGCCCATATCGATTTTTGAAAGTTTTGAAATAACTACTGAAAATAGCTTCGAAAAAGGGGTTAAAATCAATATTTGAAATTCAAGATCTCTGAAAATAGGGTCTCAAGCGAACTGGAACTCCGAGTCAGAGTCCTGAACTCTTAGAACTCTGAGATTTTAAATTTTAGAAAGCCAAATGAAAGGTTTTTGAAAGATTTTATCAAGAAACGATGAAATAAGTCAGAAAACACAGTCAGGGTTAGACTCCTAACTTGACCGAACTCTAAAATAGTCCTAAACTAACTGGACTCTGTAAAATGACCTAAATTTTGAAAATAATCGAAAAAGACTAAAAATGGAAGTAAAACAGACTTAAAAACAGACTCCTGACTGGATTAGGACTCTGAGACAGAGTCCTGATCGGACTAAAACTTTCAAAAATTTGAGAAATTTGATGAATAGAGGAATTCAGAAGCGACACCACCTCAATGGGTCTCATCTGTGAATTGAAATCGATTAAAATGTGAATTTGGAATGAATCCAGATTATTTTCTGAGAAAATAGTTCGAAATATAAAGTCTTGGGGTTGGAAAATGACAGAGTATTGAATAAAAACCCAGGTTTTGAAATTGATTTTGAAATAAAGCTTTAAAATTCAAATCTGGATTGAATGTTTTGAAATAGGAGTGCTGGATCTCGAAAATGAGATGCAATGTCATACAATGCTATGCAGAATACGTGCAATGACATGCAATGATCTGTAATGACTTATGAAATGGACAAACACTGGATGAAGGTAAAAATTTGGGGTGTTTACAGATGCCCCTCTTTGCTGCTAAGCCGGTTGAAAGCCGAGCTTAGTGGCAAAGAAAACACACCAAATTTGGACTATAAAAATGCCCCAGTTAGATGAATCTGACTGGGTATGAAAGAGTTAGTTCAAAGGATGATGATAGATATGAAATGAAGAATAAGGAGAAAATTTTATTTCGAAAAAAAAAGGTGAGATTCAGGTTTTGCCCTTAACCTGGATGAGACAGAAAATACCTCGTATGGAACGAAGCTCAGGCTTAACCCTTAACCTGAAAGGGGACGACACCTCGTGGAAAAACGAGGCTCAGGCTTAACCCTTAACCTGAAAGAGGACGATACCTCATGGAAAAACGAGGCTCAGGCTTAACCCTTAACCTGAAAGGGGACGATACCTCATGGAAAAACGAGGCTCAGGCTTAACCCTTAACCTGAAAGGGGACGATACCTCGTGGAAAAACGAGGCTCAGGCTTAACCCTTAACCTGAAAGGGGACGATATACGGAGTCCTCGAATGAAGAAACCATGATGGGACCTTCGAATTTTGCACAATAAATCCGAGAGGGGTTTGTAAAAGGAGGAAAGGGGGTTCCCTAAAGCTTGAAAAGGGATTGATCTTGGACGTCTCATTGCTAAAACTGAATGGCTTTTAAGATAGATGACCTTTTGCGGAAAATTCAGGTTTAACCCTTAACCTGAACGGGAACTGTCTATGGTGGGACAGTGGGGAGCACAGGGAAGTGTGCGAATCTGAGAGCCCAGGCACTCAGATCAAAACAAGAAGGGAAGGATCTTGGACAACTCCCATCATCCGATCCTAAAAGGGATAACAACAACGCCTGGATACATCAAAATAAACATCAAGTTCTCACTTCATGTCAGGATAACTTAAAAAGATTCCCAATAAGATAAAAAAATTGGAGTTGATTCGAGAATGATAAGCACATATATATATGAATAATATTCCTTCTTGTCTATCTGAAGTATTACCTCTGACTGGACTTAACTCCGTAGAATCAAGATTCGAATTCGACTATCATTGCCATTGACTTTCTCTCAAGGAAGCTATCAATTTCCTTGATATGGGCGGAAAAGAATATATTCTTGATATTACGAGAGCTATTGGTGAAAGAATATTGATAAA